>NC_090923.1:765781596-767055996 GCF_040938575.1 Ambystoma mexicanum | reverse complement strand
TGGGGGGAATGAAGGTAGACATGGGGCATGAATGGGGTGTGGGGGGAACAGAGGTAGACACGGGGCATGAGCGGGGGGGTGGGGTCAACAGGGGACACACGTGGGCACGAGCGGGGGTGGGGGGGAACAGGGGAGACACGTGGGCATGAGCGGGGCATGGGGGGAACAGGTGAGACAAGGGGCATGAGCGGGGGGTGGCAGGGAACAGGGGAGACACGGGGCATGAGTGGGGGGGTGGGGGGAAAAAGGAGGAAGACAAGGGGCATGAGCGGGGGTGGGGGAAAAGGAGGGAGGCACAGGGCATGAGCAGGTGGTGGGGGGGAAAAGGAGGGAGACATGGGGCATGAGCGGGGTTTGGGGGGGAACAGAGGTAGACACGAGACATGAGCGGGGGTGGGGGGAACAGGGGAGACACGTGGGCATGAGCGGGGGGTGGGGGGGAACAGGGGAGACACGGGGCATGAGCGTGGGGTGAGGGGAAATGGAGGGAGACACGGGGCATGAGCAGGAGGTGGGGGAACAGGGGAGACACGGGGCATGAGCGGGGGATAGGGGGGAACAGGGGAGACACGGAGGCATGAGCGGGGGTTGGGGGGAAAAGGAGGGAGACACGGGGCATGAGCGGGGGGTGGGGGGAACAGAGGTAGACAAAGGGCATGACTGGGGGGTGGGGGGAAAGGAGGAAGACACGGGGCATGAGCGGGGGGGTGGTGGGAAAAGGGGAGACACAGGGCATGAGCGGGGGATGGGGGGAACAGGGGAGACACAGAGGCATGAGCGGGGGGTTTGGGGAAAAGGAGGGAGACACGGGGCATGAGCAAGGGGTGGGGGGAACGCAGGTAGACACAGGGCATGAGCGGGGGTGGCGGGGAACATAGGTAGACACGGGGCATGATTGGGGGTGGGGGGAACAGGGGAGACACGTGGGCATGAGCGGGGGGTGGGGGGGAACAGGGGAGACACGGGGCATGAGCGTGGGGTGAGGGGAAATGGAGGGAGACACGGGGCATGAGCAGGAGGTGGGGGAACAGGGGAGACACGGGGCATGAGCGGGGGATAGGGGGGAACAGGGGAGACACGGAGGCATGAGCGGGGGTTGGGGGGAAAAGGAGGGAGACACGGGGCATGAGCGGGGGGTGGGGGGAACAGAGGTAGACAAAGGGCATGACTGGGGGGTGGGGGGAAAGGAGGAAGACACGGGGCATGAGCGGGGGGGTGGTGGGAAAAGGGGAGACACAGGGCATGAGCGGGGGATGGGGGGAACAGGGGAGACACAGAGGCATGAGCGGGGGGTTTGGGGAAAAGGAGGGAGACACGGGGCATGAGCAAGGGGTGGGGGGAACGCAGGTAGACACAGGGCATGAGCGGGGGTGGCGGGGAACATAGGTAGACACGGGGCATGATTGGGGGTGGGGGGAAAAGGAGGTAGACACATGGGCATGAGCGGGGGGTGGGCGGAACAGGGGAGACAAGGCTCATGAGCAGGGTTGGGGAGAAAAGGAGGGAGACACGGCCCATGAGTGGGGGGTGGGGGGAGCAGTAGGGAGACACAGGGCATGAGCGGGGTTTGGGGGGGAAACAGGGGAGGCACATGGGCATGAGCAGCAGGTAGGGGGAACAGGGGAGACACGGGGCATGAGCAGGAGGTGGGGGAACAGGGGAGACACGGGGCATGAGCGGGGGATAGGGGGGAACAGGGGAGACACGGAGGCATGAGCGGGGGTTGGGGGGAAAAGGAGGGAGACACGGGGCATGAGCGGGGGGTGGGGGGAACAGAGGTAGACAAAGGGCATGAGTGGGGGGTGGGGGGAAAGGAGGAAGACACGGGGCATGAGCGGGGGGATGGTGGGAAAAGGGGAGACACAGGGCATGAGCGGGGGATAGGGGGGAACAGGGGAGACACAGAGGCATGAGCGGGGGGTTTGGGGAAAAGGAGGGAGACACGGGGCATGAGCAAGGGGTGGGGGGAACGCAGGTAGACACAGGGCATGAGCGGGGGTGGCGGGGAACAGAGGTAGACACGGGGCATGATTGGGGGTGGGGGGAAAAGGAGGTAGACACATGGGCATGAGCGGGGGGTGGGCGGAACAGGGGAGACAAGGCTCATGAGCAGGGTTGGGGAGAAAAGGAGGGAGACACGGCCCATGAGTGGGGGGTGGGGGGAGCAGTAGGGAGACACAGGGCATGAGCGGGGTTTGGGGGGGAAACAGGGGAGGCACATGGGCATGAGCAGCGGGTAGGGGGAACAGGGGAGACACGTGGGCATGAGCGGGGGTGGGGGGGAACAGGGTAGACACGGAGGTGGCGGGGAACAGGGGAGACATGGGGCATGAGCAGGGGGTGGGGGGAACAGGGGAGACACGGGGCATGAGAGGGGGTGGCGGGAAAAAGGAGGAAGAGTAGGGGCATGAGCGGGGTTGGGGGGGAAAAGGAGGGAGACACGGGGCATGAGCGGGGGGTGGGGCGGAAAAGGAGGGAGACATGGGGCATGAGCCGGGGTTGGGGGGGAATGAAGGTAGACACGGGGCATGAATGGGGTGTGGGGGGAACAGAGGTAGACACGGGGCATGAGCGGGGGGGTGGGGTCAACAGGGGAGACACGTGGGCACGAGCAGGGGTGGGGGGGAACAGGGGAGACACGCGGGCATGAGCGGGGCGTGGGGGGGAACAGGGGAGACAAGGGGCATGAGCGGGGGGTGGCAGGGAACAGGGGAGATACGGGGCATGAGTGGGGGGGTGGGGGGAAAAAGGAGGAAGACCAGGGGCATGAGCGGGGGTGGGGGGAAAAGGAGGGAGACACAGGGCATGAGCAGGGGTTGGGGGGGAAAAGGACGGAGACATGGGGCATGAGCGGTTTTGGGGGGGAACAGAGGTAGACACGAGGCATGAGCAGGGGGTCGGGGGAACAGGGGAGACACGTGGGCATGAGCGGGGGGTGGGGGGCAACAGGGGAGACACGGGGCATGAGCGTGGGGTGAGAGGAAAAGGAGGGAGACACGGGGCATGAGCAGGAGGTGGGGGAACAGGGGAGACACGGGGCATGAGCGGGGGATAGGGGGGAACAGGGGAGACACGGAGGCATGAGCGCGGGGTGGGGGGAAAGGAGGAAGACACGGGGCATGAGCGGGGGGGTGGGGGGAAAAGGGGAGACACAGGGCATGAGCGGGGGATAGGGGGGAACAGAGGGGACACAGAGGCATGAGCGGGGGGTGTGGGGAAAAGGAGGGAGACACGGGGCATGAGCAAGGGGTGGGGGGAACGCAGGTAGACACAGGGCATGAGCGGGGGTGGCGGGGAACAGAGGTAGACATGGGGCATGATTGGGGGGTGGGGGGAAAAGGAGGTAGACACATGGGCATGAGCGGGGGGTGGGGGGAACAGGGGAGACAAGGCTCATGAGCAGGGTTGGGGAGAAAAGGAGGGAGACACGGGCCATGAGTGGGGGGTGGGGGGAGCAGTAGGGAGACACAGGGCATGAGCGGGAGTTGGGGGGGAACAGGGGAGACACGTGGGCATGAGCAGCGGGTGGGGGGGAACAGGGGAGACATGTGGGCATGAGCGGGGGTTGTGGGGAACAGGGGAGACACGGGGGTGGCGGGGAACAGGGGAGACATGGGGCATGAGCAGGGGGTGGGGGGAACAGGGGAGACACGGGGCATGAGAGGGGGTGGCAGGAAAAAGGAGGAAGACATGGGGCATGAGCGGAGGGTGGGGGGAAAAGGAGGGAGACACAGGGCATGATCGGGGGTGGGGGGGAAATGAGGGAGACATGGGGCATGAGCGGGGGGTGGGGGGAATGTAGGTATACACGGGGCATGAGCGGGGGGTGGGGGGAACAGAGGTAGACACGGTGCATGAGCGGGGGGGTGGGGGGAACAGGGGAGACATGTGGGCATGAGCGGGTGGTGGGGGGAACAGGGGAGACATGGCGCATGAGCGTGGGGTGGGGGAAAAGGAGGGAGACACGGGGCATGTGCAGGAGATGGGAGAATAGGGGAGACATGGGGGTGGGGGGAAAAGGAGGGAGACACGGGGCATGAGCGGGGGGGTAGGGGGAACAGGGGAGACAATGGGCATGAGCGGGGATAGGGGGAACATGGGAGACACGGAGGCATAAGCGGGGGGTGGTGGGAAAGGAGGGAGACACGGGGCATGAGTGGGGGGTGGGGGGAGCAGTAGGGAGACACAGGGCATGAGCGGTGGTTGGGGGAACAGGGGAGACATGTGGGCATGAGCGGGGGTGGGGGGGAACAGGGGAGGCACATGGGCATGAGCAGCGGGTGGGGGGGAACAGGGGAGACACGTGGGCATGAGCGAGGGAGGGGGGAACAGGGGAGACACGGGAGTGGCGGGGAACAGGGGAGACATGGGGCATGAGCAGGGGGTGGGTGGAACAGGGGAGACACGGGGCATGAGAGGGGGTGGCGGGAAAAAGGAGGAAGACAAGGGGCATGAGCGGGGGTGGGGGGAAAAGGAGGGAGACACGGGGCATGATCGGGGGTGGGGGGGAAATGAGGGAGACATGGGGCATGAGAGGGGGGTGGGGGGAATGTAGGTAGACACAGGGCATGAGCGGGGGGTGGGGGGAACAGAGGTAGACACGGGGCATGAGCGGGGGGTGGGGGGAACGGGGGAGACATGTGGGCATGAGCGGGTGGTGGGGGGAACAGGGGAGACATGGCGCATGAGCGTGGGATGGGGGAAAAGGAGGGAGACACGGGGCATGTGCAGGAGATGGGAGAACAGGGGAGACACGGGGGTGGGGGGGAAAAGGAGGGAGACACGGGGCATGAGCGGGGGGGTAGGGGGAACAGGGGAGACAATGGGCATGAGCGGGGATAGGGGGAACATGGGAGACATGGAGGCATAAGCGGGGGGTGGTGGGAAAAGGAGGGAGACACGGGGCATGAGTGGGGGGTGGGGGGAGCAGTAGGGAGACACAGGGCATGAGCGGTGGTTGGGGGGGAACAGGGGAGACATGTGGGCATGAGCGGGGGTGGGGGGGAACAGGGGAGGCACATGGGCATGAGCAGCAGGTGGGGTGGAACAGGGGAGACACGTGGGCATGAGCGAGGGAGGGGGGAACAGGGGAGACACGGGGGTGGCGGGGAACAGGGGAGACATGGGGCATGAGCAGGGGGTGGGTGGAACAGGGGAGACACGGGGCATGAGAGGGGGTGGCGGGAAAAAGGAGGAAGACAAGGGACATAAGCGGGGGTGGGGGGAAAAGGAGGGAGACACGGGGCATGATCGGGGGTGGGGGGGAAATGAGGGAGACATGGGGCATGAGAGGGGGGTGGGGGGAATGTAGGTAGACACAGGGCATGAGCGGGGGGTGGGGGGAACAGAGGTAGACACGGGGCATGAGCGGGGGGGTGGGGGGAACGGGGGAGACATGTGGGCATGAGCGGATGGTGGGGGGAACAGGGGAGACATGGCGCATGAGCGTGGGGTGGGGGAAAAGGAGGGAGACACGGGCATGTGAAGGAGATGGGAGAACAGGGGAGACACGGGGGTGGGGGGAAAAGGAGGGAGACACGGGGCATGAGCGGGGGGGTAGGGGGAACAGGGGAGACAATGGGCATGAGAGGGGATAGGGGGGAACATGGGAGACACGGAGGCATAAGCGGGGGGTGGTGGGAAAAGGAGGGAGACACGGGGCATGAGCGGGGGGTGGGGGGAACCGGAGGTTGACACAGGGCATGAGCGGGGGATGAGGGGAACAGAAGTAGACACAAGGCATGAGTGGGGGGTGGGGCAGAAAAGGAGGGAGACACGTGGGCATGAGCGGGGGGAGGGGGGAACAAGAGAGAGACACGGGGCATGAGCGGGGGGTGGGGGAACAGGGGAGACACGGGGCATGAGCGTGGGGTGGGGGAAAAGGAAGGAAAAATGGGGCATGAGCAGGGGGTGGGGGAACAGGGGAGGCACGGGGCATGAGCAGGGGGTTGGGGGAAAAGGAGGGAGACACGGGCATGAGCGGGGGGCGTGGGGGAACAGGGGAGACACGGGCCATGAGCGGGGGGTTGGGGGAACAGTAGGGAGACATGGCGCATGAGCGGGGGGTGGGGGGGAACAGGTAAGATACGGGGCATGAGCGGGGGGGGTGGGGTGAAAAGGAGGTAGACATGGGGAATGAGCGGGGGTGGGGGGAAACAAGGGAGACACAGGGCATGAGCTGGGGGTGGGGGGTGAACAGGGGAGACACAGGGCATGAGCGGGGGTGGGTGGGAACAGGGGAGACACGGGGCATGAGCCAGGGGTGGGGGGAAAAGGAGAGAGAAACAGGGTATTATCGTGCGTGGGGGGAACATGGGAGACAGGTGGGCATGAGCGGGGGGGTGGGGGGAACGGGGAACACGGAGCATTAGCGGGGGGTGGGGAGGGAAACGAGGGAGACACAGGGCATGAGCGGGGGTGGGGGGAAAAGGAGGGAGACACGGGGCATAAGCGAGGGGTGGGGGGAATAAGAGAGAGACACGGGGCATGAGCGGGGGGTGGGGGGAAAGGAGAGAGACACGGGGCATGAGCAGGGGATAGGGGGAACAGGGGAGACACAGAGGCATGACCGGGGGTTGGGGGGAAAAGGAGGGAGACACGGGGCATGAGCGGGGGGTGGGGGTAACAGAGGTATACACAGGGCATGAGTGGGGGGTGGGGGGAAAAGGAGGAAGACACGGGGCACGAGCGGGGGGTGGTGGGAACAGGGGAGACACAGGGCATGACCGGGGGATAGGGGGGAATAGGGGAGACACGGAGGCATGAGCGGGGAGTGGGGGGAAAAGGAGGAAGACACGGGGCATGAGCAAGGGGTGGGGGAACGCAGGTAGACACAGGGCATGAGCGGGGGTGGGGGGGAACAGAGGTAGACAAGGGGCATGAGTGGGGGGTGGGGGGGAAAAGGTGGTAGACACATGGGCATGAGCGGGGGTGGGGGGGAACAGAGGTAGACACGGGCCATGAGTGGGGGGTGGGGGAACAGTAGGGAGACACAGGGCATGAGCGGGGGTTGGGGGGAACAGGGGAGACACGTGGGCATGAGCAGGAGGTGGGGGAACAGGGAAGACATGGGGCATGAGCAGCGGGTGGGGGGAACAGGGGAGACATGGGGCATGAGCGAGGGGTGGCGGGAAAAAGGAGGAAGACAAGGGGCATGAGCGGGGGTAGGGGGAAAAGGAGGGAGACACGGGGCATGATCGGGGGTGGGGGGAAATGAGGGAGACATGGGGCATGAGCGGGGGGTGGGGGGAATGGAGGTAGACACGGGGCATGAACGAGGGGTGGGGGAACGGAGGTAGACACGGGGCATGAGCGGGGGGTTGGGGGGAACAGGGGAGACATGTGGGCATGAGCGGGTGGTGGGGGAACAGGGGAGACATGGCGCATGAGCGTGGGGTGGGGGAAAAGGAGGGAGAGACGGGGCATGTGTAGGAGTTGGGGGAACAGGGGAGACACGGGGCATGAGCGGGGGGACAATGGGCATGAGCGGGGATAGGGGGAACAGGGGAGACACGGAGGCATAAGCGGGGGGTGGGGGAAAAGGAGGGAGACACGGGGCATGAGCAAGGGGTGGGGGGAACGCAGGTAGACACAGGGCATGAGCAGGGGGTGGGGGGAACAGGAGTAGACATGGGGCATGAGTGGGGGTTTGGGGGGGAAAAGGTGGTAGACACATGGGCATGAGCGGGGGTGGGTGGAACAGGGGAGACAAGGCGCATGAGCAGGGTTTGGGGGGAAAAGGAGGGAGACTCGGGCCATGAGTGGGGGGTGGGGGAACAGAAGGGAGACACAGGGCATGAGCGGGGGTTGGGGGGAACAGGGGAGACACGTGGGCATGAGCAGGGGTGGGGGAACAGGGAAGACATGGGGCATGAGCAGCAGGTGGGGGGAACAGGGGAGACATGGGGCATGAGCGAGGGGTGGCGGGAAAAAGGAGGAAGACAAGGGGCATGAGCGGGGGTAGGGGGAAAAGGAGGGAGACACGGGGCATGATCGGGGGTGGGGGGAAATGAGGGAGACATGGGCATGAGCGGGGGGTGGGGGAAATGGAGGTAGACACGGGGCATGAACGGGGGGTGGGGGGAACGGAGGTAGACACGGGGCATGAGCGGGGGGGTGGGGGGAACAGGGGAGACATGTGGGCATGAGCGGGTGGTGGGGGAACAGGGGAGACATGGCGCATGAGCGTGGTGTGGGGGAAAAGGAGGGAGAGACGGGGCATGTGTAGGAGGTGGGGGAACAGGGGAGACACGGGGCATGAGCGGGGGGTGAGGGGAAAAGGAGGGAGACACAGGGCATGAGGGGGGGATGGGGGGAACAGGGGAGACAATGGGCATGAGCGGGGATAGGGGGGAACAGGGGAGACACGGAGGCATAAGCGGGGGGTGGGGTAAAAGGAGGGAGACACGGGGCACGAGCAGGGGGTGGGGGGAACCGGAGGTTGACACAGGGCATGAGCGGGGGGTGGGGGGAACAGAAGTAGACATGGGGCATGAGTGGGGGTTTGGGCAGAAAAGGAAGGAGACACGTGGGCATGAGCGGGGGGTGGGGGGAACAAGAGAGAGACACGGAGCATGAACGGGGGTGGGGGAACAGGGGAGACATGGGGCATGAGCGGGGGGGTGAGGGGAACAGGGGAGACACGGGGCATGAGCAGGGGGTGGGGGGGAACAGGGGAGACACGGGGTATGAGCGTGGGGTGGGGGAAAAGGAAGGAAAAACGTCGCATGAGCGAGGGGTCGGGGGAACATGGGAGGCACGGGCCATGAGCGGGGTGGTGGGGGGAAAAGGAGGGAGATACCGGCCCTGAGCAGGGGGTGGGGGGAACAGTAGGGAGATACGGGGCATGAGCGGGTGGTGGGGGGGAACAACGGAGACACGTGGGCATGAGCGGGGGTTGGGGGAAAAGGAGGGAGACACGGGGCATGAGCGGGGGTGTGGGGGAACAAGAGAGAGACACGGGCCATGAGCGGGGGGTTGGGGGAACAGTAGGGAGACACGGCGCATGAGCGGGGGTGGGGGGGAACGGGAGTCACGTGGGCATGAGCGGGTGGTGGAGGGGAACAGGTAAAACACGGGGCATGAGTGGGGGGTGGGGCGAAAAGGAGGTAGACATGGCGAATGAGCGGGGGTGGGGGGAACAGGGGAGACACAGGGCATGAGCTGGGGGTGGGGGGGAACAGGGGAGACACAGGGCATGAGCGGGGGTGGGTGGGAACAGGGGAGACACAGGGCATGAGCGAGGGGTGGGGGGAAAAGGAGGGAGAAACAGGGTATTATCGGCGTGGGGGGGAACATGGGAGACACGTGGGCATGAGCGGGGGGTGGGGGAAACAGGGGAGACATGGGGCATGAGCAGGGGGTGGGGGGAACAGGGGAAACACGGGGCATGAGCAGGGGGTGGTGGAAAAGGAGGGAGACATGGGGCATGAGCGGGGGGTGGGGGAGGAACAGAGGTAGACACAGGGCATGAGCGGTGGGTGGGGGTACAGGGGAGACACATGGGTATGAGCAGGGGGTGGGGGGGAACAGGGGACACACAGGGAATGAGCGGGGGTGGGGGGAACAGTGGAGACACGGGGCATGAGCAGGGGGTGGGTGTTAGGGAGAATTCTCTGTTTAGGCTGAATTTCCTAACCTAGTGAGTCCCCCAGCAGCTTTGCTGGATTTATGTAGTTTTTTTTTTCATCCTGCCAAGAGTGAGACTCTTTTCCTCCCATTCCTGGACATGAATTAGGTTGATTTCTTTGAATGGCAATGTGTTCTATGGGCTATGGGGTCTTTTACTCCATAGGGCCTCATGTGTTTTGCTATGTGTGTTACACCGCACCTTCCGTGCCGTAACACTGGGGTGTCCTAGAGGATCCCCATCATAGACTCCATACCCTGGGACTGACTACTGTCTCCCAGGGCATGTAAAGTCACCATTGGCTTTACTAGACCTAAATTTACTAACAGAACTAGTACAAACCATCCTATTGTGGACGTACTGGTGGGGGTAATTCGATTACCCCTGGGTCTGTTGTTCGAGGGGGCACTGTCCCGTCCCCCTTGTCGAGTTTTGGCTGGTGGCAGTGGATACTACTTTTTATATTCGACCGCGAATATATTCCTATGGGATTCTTCCCATTGTTGGAGGCTAATACTTTTTCACATTAGTCTCTAACATACCGCCAGTTTATTTGTCTTAAATAAATCCACCGGTTGGTATTTTCTGCCAGAACTCGGTTTTTAAAATGGCGTATGTGTTCGCTTCTGTAACTCCGAACCAAAGGTTGAGCCCTTTGTTCCACATTTGGGGGGCTTCTGCACAGAAGCCCTCCAGAGTGGTGCCATTCTGTCTGGGTACCACATGGGATGTGGGAGGGGGTTTAGGCACCCTGGACTGAGTTGCCTTGCCAACTCAAGTCGCACTCTGGTGTGATTGGCCCGAGTGGTGAGCCGCCCCGCTCACCACTTAGCATGTTTGATTGACAGCTAGGCTGAAGGAATGGGGATTTTCTGCATAAAAGCAGGGCTTTTGGAACTGGAACTTCAGAAGTCGCCACAGGACCTAAGAATCCGACGAGGGTAAAGCTGAACCGACCTGCAACGAAGACACCTCCGGTGGAGCCCTGCTGAACTGACTCACCACTTCCCAACAACAGAGGAGATCTCCCTGCTGGAGAGTCTTCTTCCCCTGACTGGTGGGAACAACCAGTCCCTTGCTTTTTCTTCACTTCCAGGACGTCTAGTGGTCGAATTGCCCGTGCTGAGCACCCCGGCAACCGGATAGCCGCTAACCACTGTACCGCGACCAAAAGGTGGTGCCTTGTGACAGAGCACACCGCGGCCGGTCTCTTCCCTGGTGGTGCAACGATCTTCAACTTTTCCTCGACGACGGGATCCTCTCATCTTCTGGCAAAGCCCCGACTTGCATCCACCAACAGGAACAACTGCCCCCCGCCGGAGCTGGCTCTTCACTTGCAAGGTACTGTGTCCGCTTGGCTTCCCTTGAAACGGTTAGCGTGAGGTGTCGTAAATCCTTACCTTTCCCTTGGGTCGCCTCCAGACCTTCTTAAACGTTTGTTCTAAACTGGTCCAACCTTTCTTTGACATTTTGCTACAAAGACCTGAAGTGCATTTCCACTGTGATACTTTTGGGACATACAGCCTTGCCTCTCTCCGAGTGGGCCTGGCCTCTGATCTTTGTGATTTACAGTAGACCCTGCCTTGCTTGCCTTGCAATTGTTTCGTAAAAGTGTTGGTACTGAGTTGGTTTCATACCCTGCCTTTTTCTCTCCCTTTCTAACGAATACTAGAGTGTCATCTAGGTTAAAGCATTCACCTCTGTCTGCAAATAAGTGGTGCCGTTGAACCTAGACTTGTTGAAATATTGTTATGGGATTGATATATACTTATAGTAACTGTGATTGAAGTTGTTTGCCATATTAGTACCAGTGTGTTTTCCATAGATGTGTTTTTAAATAAATAATTATATATCTTTACACCCAGCTCCGATCAGTGTCTGCTTGTTCTACTGTGTAAATTGCCCTATCCTGTATACTCCAAATACGGCCTAACTCGTCTTGAGAAAAGTCTGACTGCTCAGCCACAGCTACCAGGTAAATCTGGGTGGTACAGACTGCTACCAATTGGGTTTACATGTGGGCATGAGCGGGAGGTGGGGGGGAACAGGGGAGACATGGGGCATGAGCGGGGGTTGGGGGAAAAGGAGGGAGACATGGGGGGTCGGGGAGAACAAAGGAGCCACGGGGCATGAGCGGGGGTTGGGGGAAAAGGAGGGAGACAAGGGGCATGAGCAGGAGGTGGGGGGAACAGGGGAGACACGGGGCATGTGCAGGGGGTGGGGGGAACGGATGTAGACAAGGGGCATGAGCGGTGGGGGGACAGGGGAGACACGGGGCATGAGCAGGGTGTGTCGGGAACAGGGGAGACATGGGGCATGAGCGGGGGGTGGGGGGAATGGAGGTAGACACGTGGCATGAGCGGGGGTGGGGGGAACAGGGGAGACACGGGCGTGAGCGGAGGGTTGGGGGAACAGGTGAGACACGGGGCATGAGCAGGGGGTGGGGAGGAAAACGAGGAAGACACGGGGCATGAGCGTGGGTTGGGGGAAAAGGAAGGAGACACTGGGCATGAGCGGGGGTGGGGGTGAAAAGAAGGGAGACACGGGGCATGAGCAGGGGGTGGGGGGGAACGGAGGTAGACACGGGGCATGAGCGGGGGGTGGGGGGGAATGGAGGTAGACACGGGACATGAGTGGATAGGTGGGGGGAACAGTGGAGACACGTGGGCATGAGCGGGGTGTGGGGGCGAACAGGGGAGACACGGGGCATGAGCGGGGGTGGGGGGAAAAGGAGGGAGACACGGGGCATGAGCAGGGGTGTGGAGGAACAGGGGAGACACGGGGCATGAGCGGGGGGTGGGGGGGAACAGGTGAGACACGGGGCATGAGCAGGGGGTGGGGAGGAAAACGAGGAAGACACGGGGCATGAGCGGGGGTTGTGGGGGGAAAGGAAAGAGACACGGGGCATGAGCAGGAGGTGGGGGAACAGGGGAGACATTGGGCATGAGCAAGGGTGGGGGGTAAAGGAGGGAGACACGCGGCATGAGTAGGAGGGTGGAGGGAACAGGGGAGATACAGGGCATGAGCGGGGGGTGGGGGGGAACAGGGGAGACATGGGGCATGAGCAGGGGGAGGCGGGAAAAGGAGGGAGACACAGGACATGAGCGGGGGTGGGGGGAACAGGGGAGACACGTGGGCAGGAGCGGGGGGTGGGGGGAAAAGGAGGGAGACACAGGGCATGAGCGGGGGGTGGGGGGAACGGAGGTAGACACAGGGCTTGAGATGGGGTGGGTGGGAACGGAGGTAGACCCGGGGCACGAGCAGGGGGTGGGGGGAAAAGGAGGGAGACACGTGAGGATGAGCAGGGGCTGGGGGGGAACAAGAGAGAGACAGTGGGCATGAGCAGGGGGTGGGGGGAACAGGGGAGACACGGGCATGAGCGGGGGGTAGGGGGAAAAGGAGAGACACGGGGCATGAGCGGGAGGTGTGGGGAATGTAGGTAGACACGGGGCATGAGCGGGGGATGGGGGAACAGGGGAGACACGGGGCATGTGCGTGGTCGGGGGAACAGTGGAGACACAGGGCATGAGCGGGGGCGGGGGGAATGGGTATAGACACGGGGCATGATCAGGGGTGGGGGGGACACGGGAGACACGGGGCATGAGCGGGGGTGGGGGGCAACAGGGGAAACATGTGGGCATGAGCGGGAGGTGGAGGGGAACGCAGGTAGACACGGGGCATCCGCAGGGGTCGGGGGAACAGGGGAGACACGTGGGCATGAGCAGGTGGTGGGGGAACAGGGGAGACACGTGGGCATGAGTGGGGGTGGGGGGAACGGAGGTAGACACGGGGCATGAGCAGGGTGGGCGGGAATGGAAGGAGACACGTGGGCATGAGCTGGGGGTGGAGGGAACAGGGGAGACACGGGGCATGAGCAGGGGGTGAGGGAACAGGGGAGACATGGAGCATGAGCAGGGTTGTGGGGTAACAGGGAGACATGGGGCATGAGCGGGGGGTGGGGGAAAAGGAGGAAGACACGGGGCATGAGCAGGGGGTGGGGGAAAGGAGGTAGACACGGGGCATGAGTGGGAGGTCAGGGGGGAACGGAGGTAGACACGGGGCATGAGCGGGGGTTGGGGGAACAGGGGAGACACGTGGGCATGAGTGGGGGGCGGGGGAGAACAGGGGAGACATGAGGCATGAGCAGGGGTTGGGGGGAAAGGAGGGAGACACGGGGCATGAGCAGGAGGTGGGGGGAACAGGGGAGACACAGGGTATGAGCAGGGTGTGGGGGGAAAAGGAGGGAGACACTGGGCATGAGCTGGGGGTGGGGGGGAACAGGGGAGACACGGGGCATGAGCGGGGGTGGGGGGAACGGAGGTAGACAAGGGGCATGAGCGAGGTGGGCGGGAACGGAGGGAGACACGTGAGCATGAGCAGGGGGTGGGGGGAACAGGGGAGACACGGGGCATGATCAGTGCGTGAGAGAACAGGGGAGACATGGAGCATGAGCAGGGGGTGGGGTAACAGGGAGACATGGGGCATGAGCGGGGGGTGGGGGAAAAGGAGGAAGACATGGGGCATGAGCAGGGGGTGGGGGGAAAGGAGGTAGACACGCGGCATGAGTGGGAGGTCGGGGGGAACGGAGGTAGACACGGGGCATGAGCGGGGGTGGGGGAACAGGGGAGACACGTGGGCATGAGCAGGAGGTAGGGGGAACAGGGGAGACACAGGGTATGAGCAGGCTGTGTGGGGAAAAGGAGGGAGACACCGGGCATGAGCTGGGGGTGGGGGGGAACAGGGGAGACACAGGGCATGAGCGGGGGTGGGTGGGAACAGGGGAGACACAGGGCATGAGCGAGGGGTGGGGGGAAAAGGAGGGAGAAACGGGGTATTATCGGGCGTGGGGGCGAACATGGGAGACACATGGGCATGAGCGGGGGGTGGGGGAAACAGGGGAGACATGGGGCATGAGCAGGGGGTGGGGGGAACAGGGGAGACACGGGGCATGAGCAGGGGGTGGGGGAAAAGGAGGGAGACATGGGGCATGAGCGGGGGGTGGGGGAGGAACAGAGGTAGACACAGGGCATGAGCGGTGGGTGGGGGGTACAGGGGAGACACATGGGTATGAGCAGGGGGTGGGGGGGAACAGGGGACACACGGGGAATGAGCGGGGGGTGGGGGGAACAGTGGAGACACGGGGCATGAGCAGGGGGTGGGTGTTAGGGAGAATTCTCTGTTTAGGCTGAATTTCCTAACCTAGTGAGTCCCCCAGCAGCTTTGCTGGATTTATGTAGTTTTTTTTTTCATCCTGCCAAGAGTGAGACTCTTTTCCTCCCATTCCTGGACATGAATGTGGTTGATTTCTTTGAATGGCAATGTGTTCTATGGGCTATGGGGTCTTTTACTCCATAGGGCCTCATGTGTTTTGCTATGTGTGTTACACCGCACCTTCCATGCCGTAACACTGGGGTGTCCTAGAGGATCCCCATCATAGACTCCATACCCTGGGACTGACTACTGTCTCCCAGGGCATGTAAAGTCACCATTGGCTTTACTAGACCTAAATTTACTAACAGAACTAGTACAAACCATCCTATTGTGGACGTACTGGTGGGGGTAATTCGATTACCCCTGGGTCTGTTGTTCGAGGGGGCACTGTCCCGTCCCCCTTGTCGAGTTTTGGCTGGTGGCAGTGGATACTACTTTTTATATTCGACCGCAAATATATTCCTATGGGATTCTTCCCATTGTTGGAGGCTAATACTTTTTCACATTAGTCTCTAACATACCGCCAGTTTATTTGTCTTAAATAAATCCACCGGTTGGTATTTTCTGCCAGAACTCGGTTTTTAAAATGGCGTATGTGTTCGCTTCTGTAAATCCGAACCAAAGGTTGAGCCCTTTGTTCCACTTTTGGGGGGCTTCTGCACAGAAGCCCTCTAGAGTGGTGCCATTCTGACTGGGTACCACATGGGGTGTGGGAGGGGGTTTAGGCACCCTGGACTGAGTTGCCTTGCCAACTCAAGTCGCACTCTGGTGTGATTGGCCCGAGTGGTGAGCCGCCCCGCTCACCACTTAGCATGTTTGATTGACAGCTAGGCTGAAGGAATGGGGATTTTCTGCATAAAAGCAGGGCTTTTGGAACTGGAACTTCAGAAGTCGCCACAGGACCTAAGAATCCGACGAGGGTAAAGCTGAACCGACCTGCAACGAAGACACCTCTGGTGGAGCCCTGCTGAACCAACTCACCACTTCCCAACAACAGAGGAGATCTCCCTGCTGGAGAGTCTTCTTCCCCTGACTGGTGGGAACAACCAGTCCCTTGCTTTTTCTTCACTTCCAGGACGTCTAGTGGTCGAATTGCCCATGCTGAGCACCCCGGCAACCGGATAGCCGCTAACTACTGTACCGCGACCAAAAGGTGGTGCCTTGTGACAGAGCACTCCGCGGCCGGTCTCTTCCCTGGTGGTGCAACGATCTTCAACTTTTCCTCGACGACAGGATCCTCTCATCTTCTGGCAAAGCCCCGACTTGCATCCACCAACAGGAACAACTGCCCCCCGCCGGAGCTGGCTCTTCACTTGCAAGGTACTGTGTCCGCTTGGCTTCCCTTGAAACGGTTAGCGTGAGGTGTCTTAAATCCTTACCTTTCCCTTGGGTCGCCTCCAGACCTTCTTAAACTTTTGTTCTAAACTGGTCCAACCTTTCTTTGACATTTTGCTACAAAGACCTGAAGTGCATTTCCACTGTGATACTTTTGGGACATACAGCCTTGCCTCTCTCCGAGTGGGCCTGGCCTCTGATCTTTGTGATTTACAGTAGACCCTGCCTTGCTTGCCTTGCAATTGTTTCGTAAAAGTGTTGGTACTGAGTTGGTTTCATACCCTGCCTTTTTCTCTCCCTTTCTAACGAATACTAGAGTGTCATCTAGGTTAAAGCATTCACCTCTGTCTGCAAATAAGTGGTGCCGTTGAACCTAGACTTGTTGAAATATTGTTATGGGATTGATATATACTTATAGTAACTGTGATTGAAGTTGTTTGCCATATTAGTACCAGTGTGTTTTCCATAGATGTGTTTTTAAATAAATAATTATATATCTTTACACCCAGCTCCGATCAGTGTCTGCTTGTTCTACTGTGTAAATTGCCCTATCCTGTATACTCCAAATACGGCCTAACTCGTCTTGAGAAAAGTCTGACTGCTCAGCCACAGCTACCAGGTAAATCTGGGTGGTACAGACTGCTACCAATTGGGTTTACATGTGGGCATGAGCGGGAGGTGGGGGGGAACAGGGGAGACATGGGGCATGAGCGGGGGTTGGGGGAAAAGGAGGGAGACATGGGGGGTCGGGGAGAACAAAGGAGCCACGGGGCATGAGCGGGGGTTGGGGGAAAAGGAGGGAGACAAGGGGCATGAGCAGGAGGTGGGGGGAACAGGGGAGACACGGGGCATGTGCAGGGGGTGGGGGGAACGGATGTAGACACGGGGCATGAGCGGTGGGGGGACAGGGGAGACACGGGGCATGAGCAGGGGGTGTCGGGAACAGGGGAGACATGGGGCATGAGCGGGGGGTGGGGGGAATGGAGGTAGACACGTGGCATGAGCGGGGGTGGGGGGAACAGGGGAGACACGGGCGTGAGCGGAGGGTTGGGGGAACAGGTGAGACACAGGGCATGAGCAGGGGGTGGGGAGGAAAACGAGGAAGACACGGGGCATGAGCGTGGGTTGGGGGAAAAGGAAGGAGACACTGGGCATGAGCGGGGGTGGGGGTGAAAAGAAGGGAGACACGGGGCATGAGCAGGGGGTGGGGGGGAACGGAGGTAGACACGGGGCATGAGCGGGGGGTGGGGGGGAATGGAGGTAGACACGGGACATGAGCGGATAGGTGGGGGGAACAGTGGAGACACGTGGGCATGAGCGGGGTGTGGGGGCGAACAGGGGAGACACGGGGCATGAGCGGGGGTGGGGGGAAAAGGAGGGAGACACGGGGCATGAGCAGGGGTGTGGAGGAACAGGGGAGACACGGGGCATGAGCGGGGGGTGGGGGGGAACAGGTGAGACACGGGGCATGAGCAGGGGGTGGGGAGGAAAACGAGGAAGACACGGGGCATGAGCGGGGGTTGTGGTGGGAAAGGAAAGAGACACGGGGCATGAGCAGGAGGTGGGGGAACAGGGGAGACATTGGGCATGAGCAAGGGTGGGGGGTAAAGGAGGGAGACACGCGGCATGAGTAGGAGGGTGGAGGGAACAGGGGAGATACAGGGCATGAGCGGGGGGTGGGGGGGAACAGGGGAGACATGGGGCATGAGCAGGGGGAGGCGGGAAAAGGAGGGAGACACAGGACATGAGCGGGGGTGGGGGGAACAGGGGAGACACGTGGGCAGGAGCGGGGGGTGGGGGGAAAAGGAGGGAGACACAGGGCATGAGCGGGGGGTGGGGGGAACGGAGGTAGACACAGGGCTTGAGATGGGGTGGGTGGGAACGGAGGTAGACCCGGGGCATGAGCAGGGGGTGGGGGGAAAAGGAGGGAGACACGTGAGGATGAGCAGGGGCTGGGGGGGAACAAGAGAGAGACAGTGGGCATGAGCAGGGGGTGGGGGGAACAGGGGAGACACGGGCATGAGCGGGGGGGTAGGGGGAAAAGGAGAGACACGGGGCATGAGCGGGAGGTGTGGGGAATGTAGGTAGACACGGGGCATGAGCGGGGGATGGGGGAACAGGGGAGACACGGGGCATGTGCGTGGTCGGGGGAACAGTGGAGACACAGGGCATGAGCGGGGGCGGGGGGAATGGGTATAGACACGGGGCATGATCAGGGGTGGGGGGGACACGGGAGACACGGGGCATGAGCGGGGGTGGGGGGCAACAGGGGAAACATGTGGGCATGAGCGGGAGGTGGAGGGGAACGCAGGTAGACACGGGGCATCCGCAGGGGTCGGGGGAACAGGGGAGACACGTGGGCATGAGCAGGTGGTGGGGGAACAGGGGAGACACGTGGGCATGAGTGGGGGTGGGGGGAACGGAGGTAGACACGGGGCATGAGCAGGGTGGGCGGGAATGGAAGGAGACACGTGGGCATGAGCTGGGGGTGGAGGGAACAGGGGAGACACGGGGCATGGACAGGGGGTGAGGGAACAGGGGAGACATGGAGCATGAGCAGGGTTGTGGGGTAACAGGGAGACATGGGGCATGAGCGGGGGGTGGGGGAAAAGGAGGAAGACACGGGGCATGAGCAGGGGGTGGGGGAAAGGAGGTAGACACGGGGCATGAGTGGGAGGTCAGGGGGGAACGGAGGTAGACACGGGGCATGAGCGGGGGTTGGGGGAACAGGGGAGACACGTGGGCATGAGTGGGGGGCGGGGGAGAACAGGGGAGACATGAGGCATGAGCAGGGGTTGGGGGGAAAGGAGGGAGACACGGGGCATGAGCAGGAGGTGGGGGGAACAGGGGAGACACAGGGTATGAGCAGGGTGTGGGGGGAAAAGGAGGGAGACACTGGGCATGAGCTGGGGGTGGGGGGGAACAGGGGAGACACGGGGCATGAGCGGGGGTGGGGGGAACGGAGGTAGACAAGGGGCATGAGCGAGGTGGGCGGGAACGGAGGGAGACACGTGAGCATGAGCAGGGGGTGGGGGAACAGGGGAGACACGGGGCATGATCAGTGCGTGAGAGAACAGGGGAGACATGGAGCATGAGCAGGGGGTGGGGTAACAGGGAGACATGGGGCATGAGCGGGGGGTGGGGGAAAAGGAGGAAGACATGGGGCATGAGCAGGGGGTGGGGGGAAAGGAGGTAGACACGCGGCATGAGTGGGAGGTCGGGGGGAACGGAGGTAGACACGGGGCATGAGCGGGGGTGGGGGAACAGGGGAGACACGTGGGCATGAGCAGGAGGTAGGGGGAACAGGGGAGACACGGGGTATGAGCAGGCTGTGTGGGGAAAAGGAGGGAGACACCGGGCATGAGCTGGGGGTGGGGGGGAACAGGGGAGACACAGGGCATGAGCGGGGGTGGGTGGGAACAGGGGAGACACAGGGCATGAGCGAGGGGTGGGGGGAAAAGGAGGGAGAAACGGGGTATTATCGGGCGTGGGGGCGAACATGGGAGACACATGGGCATGAGCGGGGGGTGGGGGAAACAGGGGAGACCTGGGGCATGAGCAGGGGGTGGGGGGAACAGGGGAGACACGGGGCATGAGCAGGGGGTGGGGGAAAAGGAGGGAGACATGGGGCATGAGCGGGGGGTGGGGGAGGAACAGAGGTAGACACAGGGCATGAGCGGTGGGTGGGGGGTACAGGGGAGACACATGGGTATGAGCAGGGGGTGGGGGGGAACAGGGGACACACGGGGAATGAGCAGGGGGTGGGGGGAACAGTGGAGACACGGGGCATGAGCAGGGAGTGGGTGTTAGGGAGAATTCTCTGTTTAGGCTGAATTTCCTAACCTAGTGAGTCCCCCAGCAGCTTTGCTGGATTTATGTAGTTTTTTTTTTCATCCTGCCAAGAGTGAGACTCTTTTCCTCCCATTCCTGGACATGAATGTGGTTGATTTCTTTGAATGGCAATGTGTTCTATGGGCTATGGGGTCTTTTACTCCATAGGGCCTCATGTGTTTTGCTATGTGTGTTACACCGCACCTTCCGTGCCGTAACACTGGGGTGTCCTAGAGGATCCCCATCATAGACTCCATACCCTGGGACTGACTACTGTCTCCCAGGGCATGTAAAGTCACCATTGGCTTTACTAGACCTAAATTTACTAACAGAACTAGTACAAACCATCCTATTGTGGACGTACTGGTGGGGGTAATTCGATTACCCCTGGGTCTGTTGTTCGAGGGGGCACTGTCCCGTCCCCCTTGTCGAGTTTTGGCTGGTGGCAGTGGATACTACTTTTTATATTCGACCGCAAATATATTCCTATGGGATTCTTCCCATTGTTGGAGGCTAATACTTTTTCACATTAGTCTCTAACATACCGCCAGTTTATTTGTCTTAAATAAATCCACCGGTTGGTATTTTCTGCCAGAACTCGGTTTTTAAAATGGCGTATGTGTTCGCTTCTGTAAATCCGAACCAAAGGTTGAGCCCTTTGTTCCACTTTTGGGGGGCTTCTGCACAGAAGCCCTCCAGAGTGGTGCCATTCTGACTGGGTAGCACATGGGGTGTGGGAGGGGGTTAAGGCACCCTGGACTGAGTTGCCTTGCCAACTCAAGTCGCACTCTGGTGTGATTGGCCCGAGTGGTGAGCCGCCCCGCTCACCACTTAGCATGTTTGATTGACAGCTAGGCTGAAGGAATGGGGATTTTCTGCATAAAAGCAGGGCTTTTGGAACTGGAACTTCAGAAGTCGCCACAGGACCTAAGAATCCGACGAGGGTAAAGCTGAACCGACCTGCAACGAAGACACCTCTGGTGGAGCCCTGCTGAACCAACTCACCACTTCCCAACAACAGAGGAGATCTCCCTGCTGGAGAGTCTTCTTCCCCGTGACTGGTGGGAACAACCAGTCCCTTGCTTTTTCTTCACTTCCAGGACGTCTAGTGGTCGAATTGCCCATGCTGAGCACCCCGGCAACAGGATAGCCGCTAACCACTGTACCGCGACCAAAAGGTGGTGCCTTGTGACAGAGCACTCCGCGGCCGGTCTCTTCCCTGGTGGTGCAACGATCTTCAACTTTTCCTCGACGACGGGATCCTCTCATCTTCTGGCAAAGCCCCGACTTGCATCCACCAACAGGAACAACTGCCCCCCGCCGGAGCTGGCTCTTCACTTGCAAGGTACTGTGTCCGCTTGGCTTCCCTTGAAACGGTTAGCGTGAGGTGTCTTAAATCCTTACCTTTCCCTTGGGTCGCCTCCAGACCTTCTTAAACTTTTGTTCTAAACTGGTCCAACCTTTCTTTGACATTTTGCTACAAAGACCTGAAGTGCATTTCCACTGTGATACTTTTGGGACATACAGCCTTGCCTCTCTCCGAGTGGGCCTGGCCTCTGATCTTTGTGATTTACAGTAGTCCCTGCCTTGCTTGCCTTGCAATTGTTTCGTAAAAGTGTTGGTACTGAGTTGGTTTCATACCCTGCCTTTTTCTCTCCCTTTCTAACGAATACTAGAGTGTCATCTAGGTTAAAGCATTCACCTCTGACTGCAAGTAAGTGGTGCCGTTGAACCTAGACTTGTTGAAATATTGTTATGGGATTGATATATACTTATAGTAACTGTGATTGAAGTTGTTTGCCATATTAGTACTAGTGTGTTTTCCATAGATGTGTTTTTAAATAAATAATTATATATCTTTACACCCAGCTCTGATCAGTGTCTGCTTGTTCTACTGTGTAAATTGCCCTATCCTGTATACTCCAAATACGGCCTAACTCGTCTTGAGAACAGTCTGACTGCTCAGCCACAGCTACCAGGTAAATCTGGGTGGTACAGACTGCTACCAATTGGGTTTACATGTGGGCATGAGCGGGAGGTGGGGGGGAACAGGGGAAACATGGGGCATGAGCGGGGGTTGGGGGAAAAGGAGGGAGACATAGGGGGTGGGGGAGAACAAAGGAGCCACGGGGCATGAGCAGGGGTTGGGGGAAAAGGAGGGAGACAAGGGGCATGAGCAGGAGGTGGGGGGAACAGGGGAGACACGGGGCATGTGCAGGGGGTGGGGGGAATGGATGTAGACACGGGGCATGAGCGGTGGGGGGACAGTGGAGACACGGGGCATGAGCAGGGGGTGTGGGGAACAGGGGAGACATGGGGCATGAGCGGGGGTGGGGGGAATGGAGGTAGACACGTGGCATGAGCGGGGGTGGGGGGAACAGGGGAGACACGGGCGTGAGCGGAGGGTTGGGGGGAACAGGTGAGACACGGGGCATGAGCAGGGGGTGGGGGGAAAAGGAAGGAGACACGGGGCATGAGCGGGCGTGGGGGTGAAATGGAGGGAGACACGGGGCATGAGCGGGGGGTGGGGGGGAACGGAGGTAGACACGGGGCATGAGCGGGGGGTGGGGGGGAATGGAGGTAGACACGGGACATGAGCGGATGGGTGGGGGGAACAGTGGAGACACGTGGGCATGAGCGGGGTGTGAGGGCGAACAGGGGAGACATGGGGCATGAGAGGGGGTGGGGGGAAAAGGAGGGAGACACGGGGCATGAGCAGGGGTGTGGAGGAACAGGGGAGACACAGGGCATGAGCGGGGGGTGGGGGGGAACAGGTGAGACACGGGGCATGAGCAGGGGGTGGGGAGGAAAAGGAGGAAGACACGGGGCATGAGCGGGGGTTGTGGGGGGAAAGGAAAGAGACACGGGGCATGAGCAGGAGGTGGGGGAACAGGGGAGACATTGGGCATGAGCAAGGGTGGGGGGTAAAGGAGGGAGACACGCGGCATGTGTAGGAGGGTGGAGGGAACAGGGGAGATACAGGGCATGAGCGGGGGGTGGGGGGGAACAGGGGAGACATGGGGCATGAGCAGGGGGAGGCGGCAAAAGGAGGGAGACACAGGACATGAGCGGGGGTGGGGGGGAACAGGGGAGACAGGTGGGCAGGAGCGGGGGGTTGGGGGAAAAGGAGGGAGACACAGGGCATGAGCGGGGGGTGGGGGGAACGGAGGTAGACACAGGGCTTGAGATGGGGTGGGTGGGAACGGAGGTAGACCCGGGGCATGAGCAGGGGGTGGGGGGAAAAGGAGGGAGACACGTGAGGATGAGCAAGGGGTGGGGGGGAACAAGAGAGAGACAGTGGGCATGAGCAGGGGGTGGGGGGAACAGGGGAGACACGGGCATGAGCGGGGGGTAGGGGGAAAAGGAGAGACACGGGGCATGAGCGGGAGGTGTGGGGAATGTAGGTAGACACGGGGCATGAGCGGGGGATGGGGGAACAGGGGAGACACGGGGCATGTGCGTGGTCGGGGGGAACAGTGGAGACACAGGGCATGAGCGGGGGCGTGGGGAATGGGTATAGACACGGGGCATGAGCAGGGGTGGGGGGACACGGGAGACATGGGGCATGAGCGGGGGTGGGGGGCAACAGGGGAAACATGTGGGCATGAGCGGGAGGTGGAGGGGAACGCAGGTAGACACTGGGCATCCGCAGGGGTCGGGGGAACAGGGGAGACACGTGGGCATGAGCAGGTGGTGGGGGAACAGGGGAGACACGTGGGCATGAGTGGGGGTTGGGGGGAACGGAGGTAGACACGGGGCATGAGCGGGGTGGGCGGGAATGGAGGGAGACACGTGGGCATGAGCTGGGGGTGGAGGGAACAGGGGAGACACGGGGCATGAGCAGGGGGTGAGGGAACAGGGGAGACATGGAGCATGAGCAGGGGGTGGGGTAACAGGGAGACATGGGGCATGAGCGGGGGAGGGGGAAAAGGAGGAAGACACGGGGCATGAGCAGGGTGTGGGGGAAAGGAGGTAGACACGGGGCATGAGTGGGAGGTCAGGGGGGAACGGAGGTAGACATGGGGCATGAGCGGGGGGTGGGGGAACAGGGGAGACACGTGGGCATGAGTGGGGGGTTGGGGGGAACAGGGGAGACATGAGGCATGAGCAGGGGTTGGGGGGAAAGGAGGGAGACACGGGGCATGAGCAGGAGGTGGGGGGAACAGGGGAGACACAGGGTATGAGCAGGGTGTGGGGGGAAAAGGAGGGAGACACCGGGCATGAGCTGGGGGGGAACAGGGGAGTCACAGGGCATGAGCGGGGGTGGGGGGAACGGAGGTAGACACAGGGCATGAGCGAGGTGGGCGGGAACGGAGGGAGACACGTGAGCATGAGCGGGGGGTGGGGGGAACAGGGGAGACACGGGGCATGAGCAGGGGGTGAGAGAACAGGGGAGGCATGGAGCATGAGCAGGGGGTGGGGTAACAGGGAGACATGGGGCATGAGCGAGGGGTGGGGGAAAAGGAGGAAGACATGGGGCATGAGCAGGGGGTGGGGGGAAAGGAGGTAGACACGGGGCATGAGCGGGAGTGGGGGAACAGGGGAGACACGTGGGCATGAGCAGGAGGTAGGGGGAACAGGGGAGACACGGGGTATGAGCAGGCTGTGTGGGGAAAAGGAGGGAGACACCGGGCATGAGCTGGGGATGGGGTGAACAGGGGAGACACAGGGCATGAGGGAGGGTGGGGGAAAAGGAGCGAGACACGGGACATGAGCGGGGGTGGGGGAGACAGGGGAGACACGTGGGCATGAGCGTGGGGTGGGGAAAAGGAGGGAGACACGGGGCATGAGTGGGGGGTGGGGGGGAAGGAGGGAGACACGTGGGCATGAGCGGGGGGTGGGGGAACAAGAGAGAGACACGGGGCATGAGCGGGGGGTGGGGGGGAACAGGGGAGACAGGGCATGAGTGGGTGGGTGGGGGAACAGGGGTGACACAGGGCATGAGCAGGGGTTGGGGGGAACACGGGAGACATGGGGCAGGGGGTGGGGGGGAAACGAAGGAGACACGGGGCATGAGCGGGCGGGGGCGAAATGGAGGTAGACACGGGGCATGAGCAGGGTCGGGGGGAACAGTGGAGACACAGGGCATGAGCGGGGGGTGGGGGGAACGGGTATAGACACTGGACATGAGCAGGGGTGGGGGGACAGGGGAGACAGGGGGCATGAGCGTGGGGTGGGGGGAACAGGGGAGACATGTGGGCATGAGAGGGGGTGGGGGGAACAGAACAGGGGAGACACAGGGCATGAGCTGGGGGTTTGGGAACAAGGGAGACACCGGGCATGAGCTGGGGGTGGGGGGAACAGGGGAGACACAGGGCATGAGCGGGGGCGGGGGGAACAGGGGAGACACCGGGCATGAGCGGGGGTGGGGTGAAAAGGAGGGCGACACGGGACATGAGCGGGGTTGGGGGGGAACAGGGGAGACACGTGGGCATGAGCAGGGGGTGGGGGAAAAGGAGGAAGACACGGGGCATGAGCAGGGGGTGGGGGAAAGGAGGTAGACACGTGGCATGAGTGGGAGGTCGGGGGGAATGGAGGTAGACACGGGGCATGAGCGGGGCGTGGGGGAACAGGGGAGACACGTGGGCATGAGTGGGGGGTGGGGGGGAACAGGGGAGACACGGGGCAGGGGTTGGGGGGAAAGGAGGGAGACACGGGGCATGAGAAGGAGGTGGGGGAACAGGGGAGACACGAGGTATGAGCAGGGTGTGGGGGGAAAAGGAGGGAGACACCGGGTATGAGATGGGGTGTGGGGAACAGGGGAGACACAGGGCATCAGCGGGGTTGGGGGGAACAGGGGAGACACAGGGCATGAGCAGGGGGTGGGGGGAAAAGGAGGAAGACACGGGACATGAGAGGGTGGGGGGAACAGGGGAGACACGTGGGCATGAGCGTGGGGTGGGGGAAAAGGAGGGAGACATGGGGCATGAGCGGGGGTGGGGGGGAACAGAGGTAGACACTGGGCATGAGCGTGCGGTGGGGGAAAAGGAGGGCGACACGGGGCATGAGCGGGGGGTTGGGGGAACAGAGGTAGACAATAGGCATGAGCGGGGGGGCGGGGGGGAAAAGGAGGGAGACACGTGGGCATGAGCAGGGGGTGGGGGAACAAGAGAGAGACACGGGGCATGAGCGGGGGGTAGGGGAAACAGGGGAGACACAGGGCATGAGCAGGTGGGTGGGGGAACAGGGGTGGCACGGGGCATGAGCAGGGGTTGGGGGATCAGGGGAGACATGGGGCATGAGCAGGGGGTGGGGGGGAACAGGGGAGACAAGGGGCATGAGTGTGGGGTGGGGGGAACAGGGGAGACATGGGGCATGAGCGGGGGGT
This sequence comes from Ambystoma mexicanum, assembly GCF_040938575.1. NCBI lineage: Eukaryota > Metazoa > Chordata > Amphibia > Caudata > Ambystomatidae > Ambystoma > Ambystoma mexicanum. The sequence continues at coordinate 767,029,663 of NC_090923.1, read as the reverse complement.
GGGGGAAAGAAGGAAGACATGGGGCATGAGCGGGGGGTGGGGGAACAGGGGAGACATGGGGCATGAGCGGGGGTGGGGAGAAAGGAGGTAGACACGGGGCATGAGTGGGAGGTCGGGGGGAACGGAGGTAGACAGGGCGCATGAGCATGGGGTGGGGGAACAGGGGAGACATGTGGGCATAAGTGGGGGGTGGGGGGAACAGGGGAGACACGGGGCATGAGCGGGGGTTCAGGGGGAAAGGAGGGAGACACGGGGCATGAGCAGGAGGTGGGGGGAACAGGGAGACACGGGGTATGAGCGGGGTGTGGGGGGAAAAGGAGGGAGACATGGGGCAGTGTGGGAGGTCGGGGGGAACGGAGGTAGACAAGGGGCTTGAGCAGGGGGTGGGGGAACGAGGGGAGACATGTGGGCATGAGTGGGGAGTAGGGGGGAACAGGGGTGACACGGGGCATGAGTGGGGGTTGGGGGGGAAAGGAGGGAGACACGAGGCATGAGCAGGGGGTGGGAGGAAAGGAGGTAGACACAGGGCATGAGTGGGAGGTCGGGGGGAACGGAGGTAGACAGGGGGCATGAGTATGGGGTGGGGGAACAGAGGATACACGTGGGTAAGAGTGGGGGGTGGGGGGAACAGGGGAGACACGGGGCATGAGCGGGGGTTCAGGAGAAAGGAGGGAGACACGGGGCGTGAGCAGGAGGTGGGGGAACAGGGAGACACGGGGTATGAGCGGGGTGTGGGGGGAAAAGGAGGGAGACACAGTGCATGAGGTGGGGTGGGGGGAACAGGGGAGACACAGGGCATGAGCGGGGGTGGGGGGAACAGGGGAGACACAGGGCATGAGACGGGGGTGGGGGGAAAGGAGGGAGACACAGGACATGAGCAGGGGTGGGGGGAACAGGGGAGACATGTGGGCATGAGCGTGGGGTGTGGGGAAAAGGAGGGAGACACGGGGCATGAGCAGGGGTGGGGGGAACAGGGGAGACACGTAGGCATGAGCGGGGGTGGGGGGGAACAGGGGAGACAAGGGGCATGAGTGTGGGGTGGGGGTAACAGGGAGACATGGGCATGTGTGGGGGGTGGGGGGAACAGGGGAGACACGGGGCATGAGCAGTGGGTGGGGGGGAACGGAGGTAGCCAGGGGGCATGAGTGGGGTGAGCAGGAATGGAGGGAGACACGTGGGCATGAGCAGGGGGTGGGGGGAACAGGGGAGACATGGGGCATGAGCGGGGGGTGGGGGAACAGGGAGACATGGGGCATGAGCGGGGGGTGGGGGAAAAGGAGGAAGACACGGGGCATGAGCAGGGGGTGGGGGAAAGGAGGTAGACACGGGGTATGAGTGGTAGGTCAGGGTAAACAGAGGTAGACACAAGGCATGAGCAGGGGGTGGGGGAACAGGGGAGACACGTGGGCATGAGCGTGGGGTGGGGGAAAAGGAGGGAGACACGGGGCATGAGCGGGGGGTGGGGGCGAACGGAGGTAGACACGGGGCATGAGAGGGGGGTGGGGGAATGGAGGTAGAAATGGGGAATGAGCGGGGGTGGGGGGGAAAGAGGGAGAAACGTGAGCATTAGCGGGGGTGGGGGGAACAAGAGAGAGACACAGGGCATGAGCAGGGGGTGGGGGGAACAGGGGAGACACGGGGCATGAGCGGGTGGGTGGGAGGAACAGGGGAGACACAGGGCATGAGCAGGGGTTGAGGGATCAGGGGAGACACGGGGTATGAGCAGATGGTGGGGGGAAAACGAGGGAGACACGGGGCATGAGAGGGCATGGGGGGAACAGAGGTAGACACGGGGCATGAGCGGGGGTGGGGGGAACAGGGGAGAGACGTGGGCATGAGCGGGGTGTGGGGGGAAAAGGAGGGAGACACCGGGCATGAGCTGGGGGGGAACAGGGGAGTCACAGGGCATGAGCGGGGGTGGGGGGAACGGAGGTAGACACGGGGCATGAGCGAGGTGGGCGGGAACGGAGGGAGACACGTGAGCATGAGCGGGTGGTGGGGGGAACAGGGGAGACACGGGGCATGAGCAGGGGGTGAGAGAACAGGGGAGGCATGGAGCATGAGCAGGGGGTGGGGTAACAGGGAGACATGGGGCATGAGCGAGGGGTGGGGGAAAAGGAGGAAGACATGGGGCATGAGCAGGAGGTGGGGGGAAAGGAGGTAGACACGCGGCATGAGTGGGAGGTCGGGGGGAACGGAGGTAGACACGGGGCATGAGCGGGGGTGGGGGAACAGGGGAGACACGTGGGCATGAGCAGGAGGTAGGGGGAACAGGGGAGACACCGGGTATGAGCAGGCTGTGTGGGGAAAAGGAGGGAGACACCGGGCATGAGCTGGGGATGGGGTGAACAGGGGAGACACAGGGCATGAGGGAGGGTGGGGGAAAAGGAGCGAGACACGGGACATGAGCGGGGGTGGGGGGAGACAGGGGAGACACGTGGGCATGAGCGTGGGGTGGGGAAAAGGAGGGAGACACGGGGCATGAGTGGAGGGTGGGGGGGAAAAGGAGGGAGACACGTGGGCATGAGCGGGGGGTGGGGGAACAAGAGAGAGACACTGGGCATGAGCGGGGGTGGGGGGGAACAGGGGAGACAGGGCATGAGTGGGTGGGTGGGGGAACAGGGGTGACACAGGGCATGAGCAGGGGTTGGGGGAAACGAAGGAGACACGGGGCATGAGCGGGCGGGGGCGAAATGGAGGTAGACACGGGGCATGAGCAGGGTCGGGGGGAACAGTGGAGACACAGGGCATGAGCGGGGGGTGGGGGGAACGGGTATAGACACTGGACATGAGCAGGGGTGGGGGGACAGGGGAGACAGGGGGCATGAGCGTGGGGTGGGGGGGAACAGGGGAGACAGGGCATGAGTGGGTGGGTGGGGGAACAGGGGTGACACAGGGCATGAGCAGGGGTTGGGGGGAACAGGGAGACATGGGGCAGGGGGTGGGGGGGAAACAAAGGAGACACGGGGCATGAGCGGGCGGGGGCGAAATGGAGGTAGACACGGGGCATGAGCAGGGTCGGGGGGAACAGTGGAGACACAGGGCATGAGCGGGGGGTGGGGGGAACGGGTATAGACACTGGACATGAGCAGGGGTGGGGGACAGGGGAGAAAGGGGGCATGAGCGTGGGGTGGGGGGAACAGGGGAGACATGTGGGCATGAGAGGGGGGTGGGGGGAACAGAACAGGGGAGACACGGGGCATGAGCTGGGGGTGGGGGAACAAGGGAGACACCGGGCATGAGCTGGGGGTGGGGGGAACAGGGGAGACACAGGGCATGAGCGGGGGCGGGGGGAACAGAGGAGACACCGGGCATGAGCGGGGGTGGGGCGAAAAGGAGGGCGACACCGGACATGAGCGGGGTTGGGGGGGAACAGGGGAGACACGTGGGCATGAGCAGGGGGTGGGGGAAAAGGAGGAAGACACGGGGCATGAGCAGGGGGTGGGGGAAAGGAGGTAGACACGTGGCATGAGTGGGAGGTCGGGGGGAATGGAGGTAGACACGGGGCATGAGCGGGGCGTGGGGGAACAGGGGAGACACATGGGCATGAGTGGGGGGTGGGGGGGAACAGGGGAGACACGGGGCAGGGGTTGGGGGGAAAGGAGGGAGACACGGGGCATGAGAAGGAGGTGGGGGGAACAGGGGAGACACGAGGTATGAGCAGGGTGTGGGGGGAAAAGGAGGGAGACACCGGGTATGAGATGGGGGTGTGGGGAACAGGGGAGACACAGGGCATCAGCGGGGTTGGGGGGAACAGGGGAGACACAGGGCATGAGCAGGGGGTGGGGGGAAAAGGAGGAAGACACGGGACATGAGAGGGTGGGGGGAACAGGGGAGACACGTGGGCATGAGCAGGAGGTAGGGGGAACAGGGGAGACACGGGGTATGAGCAGGCTGTGTGGGGAAAAGGAGGGAGACACCGGGCATGAGCTGGGGATGGGGTGAACAGGGGAGACACAGGGCATGAGGGAGGGTGGGGGAAAAGGAGCGAGACACGGGACATGAGCGGGGGTGGGGGGAGACAGGGGAGACACGTGGGCATGAGCGTGGGGTGGGGAAAAGGAGGGAGACACGGGGCATGAGTGGGGGTGGGGGGGAAAAGGAGGGAGACACGTGGGCATGAGCGGGGGTGGGGGAACAAGAGAGAGACACGGGGCATGAGCGGGGGTGGGGGGGAACAGGGGAGACAGGGCATGAGTGGGTGGGTGGGGGAACAGGGGTGACACAGGGCATGAGCAGGGGTTGGGGGAAACGAAGGAGACACGGGGCATGAGCGGGCGGGGGCGAAATGGAGGTAGACACGGGGCATGAGCAGGGTCGGGGGAACAGTGGAGACACAGGGCATGAGCGGGGGGTGGGGGGAACGGGTATAGACACTGGACATGAGCAGGGGTGGGGGGACAGGGGAGACAGGGGGCATGAGCGTGGGGTGGGGGGGAACAGGGGAGACAGGGCATGAGTGGGTGGGTGGGGGAACAGGGGTGACACAGGGCATGAGCAGGGGTTGGGGGGAACAGGGGAGACATGGGGCAGGGCGTGGGGGGGAAACGAAGGAGACACGGGGCATGAGCGGGCGGGGGCGAAATGGAGGTAGACACGGGGCATGAGCAGGGTCGGGGGGAACAGTGGAGACACAGGGCATGAGCGGGGGGTGGGGGGAACGGGTATAGACACTGGACATGAGCAGGGGTGGGGGGACAGGGGAGACAGGGGGCATGAGCGTGGGGTGGGGGGAACAGGGGAGACATGTGGGCATGAGAGGGGGGTGGGGGGAACAGAACAGGGGAGACACGGGGCATGAGCTGGGGGTGGGGGAACAAGGGAGACACCGGGCATGAGCTGGGGGTGGGGGGAACAGGGGAGACACAGGGCATGAGCGGGGGCGGGGGGAACAGGGGAGACACGTGGGCATGAGCAGGGGGTGGGGGAAAAGGAGGAAGACACGGGGCATGAGCAGGGGGTGGGGGAAAGGAGGTAGACACGTGGCATGAGTGGGAGGTCGGGGGGAATGGAGGTAGACACGGGGCATGAGCGGGGCGTGGGGGAACAGGGGAGACACGTGGGCATGAGTGGGGGGTGGGGGGGAACAGGGGAGACACGGGGCAGGGGTTGGGGGGAAAGGAGGGAGACACGGGGCATGAGAAGGAGGTGGGGGGAACAGGGGAGACACGAGGTATGAGCAGGGTGTGGGGGGAAAAGGAGGGAGACACCGGGTATGAGATGGGGGTGTGGGGAACAGGGGAGACACAGGGCATCAGCGGGGTTGGGGGGAACAGGGGAGACACAGGGCATGAGCAGGGGGTGGGGGGAAAAGGAGGAAGACACGGGACATGAGAGGGTGGGGGGAACAGGGGAGACACGTGGGCATGAGCGTGGGGTGGGGGAAAAGGAGGGAGACATGGGGCATGAGCGGGGGTGGGGGGGAACGGAGGTAGACACTGGGCATGAGCGTGGGGTGGGGGAAAAGGAGGGAGACACGGGGCATGAGCGGGGGGTTGGGGGGAACAGAGGTAGACAATAGGCATGAGCGGGGGGCGGGGGGGAAAAGGAGGGAGACACGTGGGCATGAGCAGGGGGTGGGGGAACAAGAGAGAGACACGGGGCATGAGCGGGGGGTAGGGGAAACAGGGGAGACACAGGGCATGAGCAGGTGGGTGGGGGAACAGGGTTGGCACGGGGCATGAGCAGGGGTTGGGGGATCAGGGGAGACATGGGGCATGAGCAGGGGGTGGGGGGAACAGGGGAGACAAGGGGCATGAGTGTGGGGTGGGGGGAACAGGGGAGACATGGGGCATGAGCGGGGGGTGGGGGAAAGAAGGAAGACATGGGGCATGAGCGGGGGGTGGGGGGAACAGGGGAGACATGGGGCATGAGCGGGGGGTGGGGAGAAAGGAGGTAGACACGGGGCATGAGTGGGAGGTCGGGGGGAACAGGGGAGACACAGGGCATGAGACGGGGTGGGGGGAAAGAAGGGAGACACAGGACATGAGCAGGGGTGGGGGAACAGCGGAGACATGTGGGCATGAGCGTGGGGTGTGGGGAAAAGGAGGGAGACACGGGGCATGAGCAGGGGTGGGGGGAACAGGGGAGACACGTAGGCATGAGCGGGGGTGGGGGGGAACAGGGGAGACAAGGGGCATGAGTGTGGGGTGGGGGGAACAGGGAGACATGGGCATGTGTGGGGGGTGGGGGGAACAGGGGAGACACGGGGCATGAGCAGTGGGTGGGGGGGAACGGAGGTAGCCAGGGGGCATGAGTGGGGTGAGCAGGAATGGAGGGAGACACGTGGGCATGAGCAGGGGGTGGGGGGAACAGGGGAGACATGGGGCATGAGCGGGGGGTGGGGGAACAGGTAGACATGGGGCATGAGCGGGGGGTGGGGGAAAAGGAGGAAGACACAGGGCATGAGCAGGGGGTGGGGGAAAGGAGGTAGACACGGGGTATGAGTGGTAGGTCGGGGTAAACAGAGGTAGACACAAGGCATGAGCAGGGGGTGGGGGAACAGGGGAGACACGTGGGCATGAGCGTGGGGTGGGGGAAAAGGAGGGAGACACGGGGCATGAGCGGGGGGTGGGGGGGAACGGAGGTAGACACGGGGCATGAGAGGGGGGTGGGGGAATGGAGGTAGAAATGGGGAATGAGCGGGGGTGGGGGGAAAGAGGGAGAAACGTGAGCATTAGCGGGGGTGGGGGGAACTAGAGAGAGACACAGGGCATGAGCAGGGGGTGGGGGGAACAGGGGAGACACGGGGCATGAGCGGGTGGGTGGGAGGAACAGGGAAGACACAGGGCATGAGCAGGGGTTGAGGGATCAGGGGAGACATGGGGTATGAGCAGATGGTGGGGGAAAACGAGGGAGACACGGGGCATGAGAGGGCATGGGGGAACAGAGGTAGACACGGGGCATGAGCGGGGGTGGGGGGAACAGGGGAGAGACGTGGGCATGAGCGGGGGGTGGGGGAAAAGGAGGCAGACACAGGGCATGAGCAGGGGGTGGGGGAAAGGAGGTAGACACGTGGCATGAGTGGGAGGTCGGGGGGAATGGAGGTAGACACAGGGCATGAGCGGGGGCTGAGGGAACAGGGGAGACACGTGGGCATGAGTAGGGGGTGGGGGGAACAGGGGAGACACGGGGCATGAGCAGGGGTTGGGGGAAAGGAGGGAGACACGGGGCATGAGCAGGAGGTGGGGGGAACAGGGGAGACACGGGGTATGAGCAGGGTGTGAGGGGAAAAGGAGGGAGACACCGGGCATGAGCTGTGGGTGGGGGGAACAGGGGAGACAGAGGGCATGAGAGGGGGTGGGGGAACAGGGGAGACACAGGGCATGAGCAGGGGGTGGGGGGAAAAGGAGGAAGACACAGGACATGAGCGGGGTGGGGGAACAGGGGAGACACGTGGGGATGAGCGTGGGGTGGGGGAAAAGGAGGGAGACACAGGGCATGAGCGGGGGTGGGGGAGAACGGAGGTAGACACTGGGCATGAGCGTGGGGTGGGGGAAAAGGAGGGAGACACGGGGCATGAGCGGGGGGTGGGGGGAACGGAGGTAGACACTGGGCATGAGCGGGGGGTGGGGGGAAAAGGAGGGAGATACGTGGGCATGAGCAGGGGGTAGGGGGAACAGGGGAGACACAGGGCACGAGCGGGTGGGTGGGGGAACAGGGGTGACACGGGGCATGAGCAGGGGTTGGGGGAATAGTGGAGACATGGGGCATGAGCAGGGGGTGGGGGGGAAACGAAGGAGACAAGGGCATGAGCGGGTGTGGGGTGGAATGGAGGTAGACACGGGGGATGAGCGGGGTCTGGAGGAACAGTGGAGACACAGGGCATGAGCGGGGGGTGGGGGAAACAGGTATAGACACTTGGCATGGTCAGGGGTGGGGGACAGGGGAGACACAGGGCATGAGTGTGGGGTGGGGGAAAGGGGAGACATGTGGGCATGAGCGGTGGGTGGGGGAACAGAACAGGGGAGACACGGGGCATGAGCAAGGGTGGGGGGAACAGGGGAGACATGGGGCATGAGCGGGGGTGGGGGAGGAACAGGGGAGACAAGGGGCATGAGTGTGGGGTGGGGGAAACAGGGGAGACACGGGGCATGAGCCGTGGGTGGGGGGGAACGGAGGTAGACAAGGGACATGAGCGGGGTGGGCGGGAACGGAGGGAGACACGTGGGCATGAGCAGGGGGTGGGGGGAACAGGGGAGAAATGGGGCATGAGCGGGGGGTGGGGGAACAGGGAGACATGGGGCATGAGCGGGGGTGGGGGAAAAGGAGGAAGACACGGGGCATGAGCAGGGGGTGGGGAGAAAGGAGGTAGACACGGGGCATGAGTGGGAGGTCAGGGGGAATGGAGGTAGACACGGGGCATGAGCAGGGGGTGGGGGAACAGGGGAGACACGTGGGCATGAGTGGGGGGTGAGGGGGAACAGGGGAGACACGGGGCATGAGCGGGGTTTGGGGGGGAAAGGAGGGAGACATGGGGCATGAGCAGGAGGTGGGGGAACAGGGGAGACACGGGGTATGAGCGGGGTGTGGGGGGAAAAGGAGGGAGACATGGGGCATGTTTGGGAGGTCGGGGGGAACGGAGGTAGACACGGGGCATGAGCAGGGGGTGGAGGAACGAGGGGAGACACGTGGGCATGAGTGGTGAGTAGGGGGGAACAGGGGTGACACGGGGCATGAGTGGGGGTTGGGGGGAAAGGAGGGAGACACGAGGCATGAGCAGGGGGTGGGGGGAAAGGCGGTAGACACAGGGCATGAGTGGGAGGTTGGGGGGAACGGAGGTAGACACAGGGCATGAGAGGGGGTGGTGGGAACAGGGGAGACACAGGGCATGAGCAGGGGGTGGGGGAAAAGGAGGAAGACACAGGACATGAGCGGGGTGGGGGGAACAGGGGAGACATGGGGCATGAGCGGGGGGTGGGGAGAAAGGAGGTAGACACGGGGCATGAGTGGGAGGTCGGGGGGAACAGGGGAGACACAGGGCATGAGACGGGGTGGGGGGAAAGAAGGGAGACACAGGACATGAGCAGGGGTGGGGGAACAGCGGAGACATGTGGGCATGAGCGTGGGGTGTGGGGAAAAGGAGGGAGACACGGGGCATGAGCAGGGGTGGGGGGAACAGGGGAGACACGTAGGCATGAGCGGGGGTGGGGGGGAACAGGGGAGACAAGGGGCATGAGTGTGGGGTGGGGGGAACAGGGAGACATGGGCATGTGTGGGGGGTGGGGGGAACAGGGGAGACACGGGGCATGAGCAGTGGGTGGGGGGGAACGGAGGTAGCCAGGGGGCATGAGTGGGGTGAGCAGGAATGGAGGGAGACACATGGGCATGAGCAGGGGGTGGGGGGAACAGGGGAGACATGGGGCATGAGCGGGGGGTGGGGGAACAGGTAGACATGGGGCATGAGCGGGGGGTGGGGGAAAAGGAGGAAGACACAGGGCATGAGCAGGGGGTGGGGGAAAGGAGGTAGACACGGGGTATGAGTGGTAGGTCGGGGTAAACAGAGGTAGACACAAGGCATGAGCAGGGGGTGGGGGAACAGGGGAGACACGTGGGCATGAGCGTGGGGTGGGGGAAAAGGAGGGAGACACGGGGCATGAGCGGGGGGTGGGGGGGAACGGAGGTAGACACGGGGCATGAGAGGGGGGTGGGGGAATGGAGGTAGAAATGGGGAATGAGCGGGGGTGGGGGGAAAGAGGGAGAAACGTGAGCATTAGCGGGGGTGGGGGGAACAAGAGAGAGACACAGGGCATGAGCAGGGGGTGGGGGGAACAGGGGAGACACGGGGCATGAGCGGGTGGGTGGGAGGAACAGGGAAGACACAGGGCATGAGCAGGGGTTGAGGGATCAGGGGAGACATGGGGTATGAGCAGATGGTGGGGGAAAACGAGGGAGACACGGGGCATGAGAGGGCATGGGGGAACAGAGGTAGACACGGGGCATGAGCGGGGGTGGGGGGAACAGGGGAGAGACGTGGGCATGAGCGGGGGGTGGGGGAAAAGGAGGCAGACACGGGGCATGAGCAGGGGGTGGGGGAAAGGAGGTAGACACGTGGCATGAGTGGGAGGTCGGGGGGAATGGAGGTAGACACAGGGCATGAGCGGGGGCTGAGGGAACAGGGGAGACACGTGGGCATGAGTAGGGGGTGGGGGGAACAGGGGAGACACGGGGCATGAGCAGGGGTTGGGGGGAAAGGAGGGAGACACGGGGCATGAGCAGGAGGTGGGGGGAACAGGGGAGACACGGGGTATGAGCAGGGTGTGAGGGGAAAAGGAGGGAGACACCGGGCATGAGCTGTGGGTGGGGGGAACAGGGGAGACAGAGGGCATGAGAGGGGGTGGGGGAACAGGGGAGACACAGGGCATGAGCAGGGGGTGGGGGGAAAAGGAGGAAGACACAGGACATGAGCGGGGTGGGGGAACAGGGGAGACACGTGGGGATGAGCGTGGGGTGGGGGAAAAGGAGGGAGACACAGGGCATGAGCGGGGGTGGGGGAGAACGGAGGTAGACACTGGGCATGAGCGTGGGGTGGGGGAAAAGGAGGGAGACACGGGGCATGAGCGGGGGGTGGGGGGAACGGAGGTAGACACTGGGCATGAGCGGGGGGTGGGGGGAAAAGGAGGGAGATACGTGGGCATGAGCAGGGGGTAGGGGGAACAGGGGAGACACAGGGCACGAGCGGGTGGGTGGGGGAACAGGGGTGACACGGGGCATGAGCAGGGGTTGGGGGAATAGTGGAGACATGGGGCATGAGCAGGGGGTGGGGGGGAAACGAAGGAGACAAGGGCATGAGCGGGTGTGGGGTGGAATGGAGGTAGACACGGGGGATGAGCGGGGTCTGGAGGAACAGTGGAGACACAGGGCATGAGCGGGGGGTGGGGGAAACAGGTATAGACACTTGGCATGGTCAGGGGTGGGGGACAGGGGAGACACAGGGCATGAGTGTGGGGTGGGGGAAAGGGGAGACATGTGGGCATGAGCGGTGGGTGGGGGAACAGAACAGGGGAGACACGGGGCATGAGCAAGGGTGGGGGGAACAGGGGAGACATGGGGCATGAGCGGGGGTGGGGGAGGAACAGGGGAGACAAGGGGCATGAGTGTGGGGTGGGGGAAACAGGGGAGACACGGGGCATGAGCCGTGGGTGGGGGGGAACGGAGGTAGACAAGGGACATGAGCGGGGTGGGCGGGAACGGAGGGAGACACGTGGGCATGAGCAGGGGGTGGGGGGAACAGGGGAGAAATGGGGCATGAGCGGGGGGTGGGGGAACAGGGAGACATGGGGCATGAGCGGGGGTGGGGGAAAAGGAGGAAGACACGGGGCATGAGCAGGGGGTGGGGAGAAAGGAGGTAGACACGGGGCATGAGTGGGAGGTCAGGGGGAATGGAGGTAGACACGGGGCATGAGCAGGGGGTGGGGGAACAGGGGAGACACGTGGGCATGAGTGGGGGGTGAGGGGGAACAGGGGAGACACGGGGCATGAGCGGGGTTTGGGGGGGAAAGGAGGGAGACATGGGGCATGAGCAGGAGGTGGGGGAACAGGGGAGACACGGGGTATGAGCGGGGTGTGGGGGGAAAAGGAGGGAGACATGGGGCATGTTTGGGAGGTCGGGGGGAACGGAGGTAGACACGGGGCATGAGCAGGGGGTGGAGGAACGAGGGGAGACACGTGGGCATGAGTGGTGAGTAGGGGGGAACAGGGGTGACACGGGGCATGAGTGGGGGTTGGGGGGAAAGGAGGGAGACACGAGGCATGAGCAGGGGGTGGGGGGAAAGGCGGTAGACACAGGGCATGAGTGGGAGGTTGGGGGGAACGGAGGTAGACACAGGGCATGAGAGGGGGTGGTGGGAACAGGGGAGACACAGGGCATGAGCAGGGGGTGGGGGAAAAGGAGGAAGACACAGGACATGAGCGGGGTGGGGGGAACAGGGGAGACATGTGGGGATGAGCGTGGGGTGGGGGAAAAGGAGGGAGACACAGGGCATGAGCGGGGGTGGGGGGGAACGGAGGTAGACACTGGGCATGAGCGTGGGGTGGGGGAAAAGGAGGGAGACACGGGGCATGAGCGGGGGGTGGGGGGAACGGAGGTAGACACTGGGCATGAGCGGGGGGTGGGGGGGAAAGGAGGGAGACACGTGGGCATGAGCAGGGGGTGGGGGAACAAGAGAGAGACACGGGGCATGAGCGGGGGGTAGGGGGTACAGGGGAGACACAGGGCATGAGCCGGTGGGTGGGGGAACAGGGGTGACACGGGGCATGAGCAGGGGTTGGGGGAACAGGGGAGACATGGGGCATGAGCGGGTATGGGGGGGAATGGAGGTAGACACGGGGCATGAGCGGGGTCGGGGGGAACAGTGGAGACACAGGGCATGAGCGGGGGATGGGGGAAATGGGTATAGACACTTGGCATGAGCAGGGGTGGGGGGGACAGGGGAGACATGTGGGCATGAGCATGGGGTGGGGGTAAAGGGGAGACATGTGGGCATGAGCGGGGGTGGGGGGAACAGAACTGGGGAGACACGGGGCATGAGCAGGGGTGGGGGAACAGGGGAGACATGGGGCATGAGCGGGGGTGGGGGGGAACTGGGGAGACAAGGGGCATGAGTGTGGGGTGGGGGAACAGGGAGACACAGGGCATGTGCAGGGGGTGGGGGGAACAGGGGAGACACGGGGCATGAGCCGTGGGTGGGGGGGAACGGAGGTAGACACGGGACATGAGCGGGGTGGGCGGGAACGGAGGGAGACACATGGGCATGAGCAGGGGGTGGGGGGAACAAGGGAGACATGGGGCATGAGCGGGGGGTGGGGGAACAGGGAGACATGGGGCATGAGCGGGGGGTGGGGGAAAAGGAGGAAGACACGGGGCATGAGCAGGGGGTGGGGAGAAAGGAGGTAGACACGGGGCATGAGTGGGAGGTCAGGGGGAATGGCATACTAAGGTAAAAAGGGCCTGCGAGCCCCACGATGTTGAGAGAGTGTCAGGACGGACGCGTACGATCCTTGACCCATCCCTGCCATTTTGTTTAATAAACAGCAGAATCACCTTGCTTCTTGCGTGTGTCTCATACTCTATCTCTTTTGGGATATACGGGAGGAGTTGGGGCCTCCCTGCCCGGAGGTCCGCGGACGGCCCAGCTGACCCCGGGAGAATTTCCCCCCGACACATGGGGCATGAGCGGGGGGTGGGGGAACAGGGAGACTTGGGGCATGAGCGGGGGGTGGGGAAAAGGAGGAAGACACGGGGCATGAGCAGGGGGTGGGGAGAAAGGAGGTAGACACGGGGCATGAGTGGGAGGTCAGGGGGAATGGAGGTAGACACGGGGCATGAGCAGGGGGTGGGGGAACAGGGGAGACACGTGGGCATGAGTGGGGGGTGGGGGGAACAGGGGAGACACGGGGCATGAGCGGGGGTTGGGGGGGAAAGGAGGGAGACACGGGGCATGAGCCGGAGGTGGGGGAACAGGGGAGACACGGGGTATGAGCGGGGTGTGGGGGGACAAGGAGGGAGACATGGGGCATGTGTGGGAGGTCGGGGGGAACGGAGGTAGACACGGGGCATGAGCAGGGGGTGGGGGAATGAGGGGAGACAGGTGGGCATGAGTGGTGAGTAGGGGGGAACAGGGGTGACACGGGGCATGAGTGGGGGTTGGGGGGAAAGGAGGGAGACACAAGGCATGAGCAGGGGGTGGAGGGAAAGGCGGTAGATACAGGGCATGAGTGGGAGGTCGGGGGGAATGGAGGTAGACACGGGGCATGAGCAGGGGGTGGGGGAACAGGGGAGACACGTGGGCATGAGTGGGGGCTGGGGGGAACAGGGGAGACACGGGGCATGAGCAGGGGTTAAGGGGGAAAGGAGGGAGACACGGGGCATGAGCAGGAGATGGGGGAACAGGGGAGACACGGGGTATGAGTGGGTTGTGGGGGGAAAAGGAGGGAGACAAGGGGGGTGGGGGAAAGGAGGGAGACACGGGACATGAGCAGGGGTGGGGGGAACAGGGGAGACATGTTGGCATGAGCGTGGGGTGTGGGGAAAAGGAGGGAGACAAGGGGCATGAGCAGGGGTGGGGGGAACAGGGGAGATACGTGGGCATGAGCAGGGGTGGGGGGGGAACAGGGGAGACAAGGGGCATCAGTGTGGGTTGGGGGGAACAGGGAGACACAGGCATGTCCGGGGGGTGGAGGGAACAGGGGAGACACGGGGCATGAGCAGTGGGTAGGGGGGAACGGAGGTAGCCACGGGGCATGAGCGGGGTGGGCGGGAACGGAGGGAGACACGTGGGCATGAGCAGGGGGTGGGGGGAACAGCGGAGACATGGGGCATGAGCGGGGGTTGGGGGAACAGGGAGACATGGGGCATGAGCGGGGGGTGAGGAAAAGGAGGAAGACACGGGGCATGAGCAGGGGGTGGGGGAAAGGAGGTAGACACGGGGCATGAGTGGTAGGTCGGGGTAAACAGAGGTAGACACGGGGCATGAGCAGGGGGTGGGGGAACAGGGGAGACACGTGGGCATGAGTGGGGGGGGAACAGGGAAGACACGGGGCATGAGTGGGGGTTGGGGGGAAGGAGGGAGACACGGGGCATGAGCAGGAGGTGGGGGGAACAGGGGAGACACAGGGTATGAGCAGGGTGTGGGGGGAAAAGGAGAGAGACACGGGGCATGAGCTGGGGGTGGGGGGAACAGGGGAGACACAGGGCATGAGCGGGGGTGGGGGGAACAGGGGAGACACAGGGCATGAGCGGGGGGTGGAGGGTAAAGGAGGGAGACATAGGACATGAGCGGGGGTGGGGGGAACAGGGGAGACATGTGGGCATGAGCGTGGGGTGGGGGAAAAGGAGGGAGACACAGGGCATGAGCGGGGGTGGGGGGAACAGGGGAGACACAGGGCATGAGCGGGGGGTGGAGGGGAAAGGAGGGAGACATGGGACATGAGCGGGGGTGGGGGGAACAGGGGAGACATGTGGGCATGAGCGTGGGGTGGGGGAATGGAGGTAGAAATGGGGAATGAGCGGGGGTTCGGGGAAAGAGGGAGAAACGTGAGCATTAGAGGGGGTGGGGGGAACAAGAGAGAGACACGGGGCATGATCGGGGGGTCGGGGGGAACAGGGGAGACACGGGGCATGAGCGGGTGGGTGGGAGGAACAGGAGAGACACAGGGCATGAGCAGGGGTTGGGGGATCAGGGGAGACATGGGGTATGAGCAGATGGCGGGGGGAAAACGAGGGAGACACGGGGCATGAGAGGGCGTGGGGGGGAACAGAGGTAGACACGGGGCATGAGCGGGGGTGGGGGGAACAGGGGAGAGACGTGGGCATGAGTTGGGGGTGGGTGGGAAGAGGGGAGACACGGGGCATGAGCGGGGGGTGGGGGAACACGGGAAACACAGTGCATGAGCGGGGGTGGGGGGAACAGGGGAGACACAGGGCATGATCGGGGGTGGGGGGAAAAGGAGGGAGACACGGAACATGAGCGGGGGTGGGGGGGAACAGGGGAGACACGTGGGCATGAGGGTGGGGTGGGGAAAAGGAGGGAGACACGGGGCATGAGCGGGGGGTGGGTGGGAACGGAGGTAGACACTGGGCATGAGCGGGGGGTCGGGGGAGAAAGGAGGGAGACACGTGGGCATGAGCGGGGGGTGGGGCAACAAAAGAGAGACACGGGGCATGAACAGGGGCTGGGGGAACAGGGGAGACATGGGGCATGAGCAGGGGGTGGGGGAACAGGGGAGACACGTGGGCATGAGTGGGGGGGAACAGGGGAGACACGAGCATTAGCGGGGTTTGGGGGGAAGGAGGGAGACACAGGGAATGAGCAGGAGGTGGGGGGAACAGGGGAGACACGGGGTATGAGCAGGGTGTGGGGGGAAAAGGAGGGAGACGTGGGGCATGAGCTGGGGGTGGAGGGAACAGGGGAGACACAGGGCGTGAGCGGGGGTGGGGGGAACAGGGGAGACACAAGGCATGAGCGGGGGTGGAGGGGAAAGGAGGGAGACATGGGACATGAGCGGGGGTGGGGGGAACAGGGGAGACATGTGGGCATGAGCGTGGGGTGGGGGGAAAAGGAGGGAGACACGGGGCATGAGCAGGGGTTGGGGGGAACGGAGGTAGACATGGGGCATGAGCGGGGGGTGGGGGGAAAAGGGGGTAGAAATGGGGAATGAGCGGGGGTGGGGGAGAAAAGAGGGAGAAACGTGGGCATGAGCAGGGGGTGGGGGGAACAGGGGAGACATGGGGCATGAGTGGGTGGGTGGGTGGGTGGGAGGAACAGGGGAGACACAGGGCATGAGCAGGGTTTGGGGGATAAGGGGAAACATGGGGCATGAGCAGATGGTGGGGGGGAAAACGAGGGAGACACGGGGCATGAGAGGGCGTGGGGGGGAACAGAGGTAGACACGGGGCAAGAGCGGGGGTGGGGCGAACAGGGGAGAGATGTGGGCATGTGCTGGGGGTGGGGGGAACAGGGGAGACACGGGGCATGAGCGGGGGTGGGGGGAACAGGGGAAACACGGGGGCATGAGGGTGGGGTGGGGAAAAGGAGGGAGACACGGGGCATGAGCGGGGGGTGGGTGGGAACGGAGGTAGACACTGGGCATGAGCGGGGGGTGGGGGGAGAAAGGAGGGAGACACGTGGGCATGAGCGGGGGGTGGGGGAACAAAAGAGAGACACGGGGCATGAGCGGGGGGTGGGAGGAACAGGGGAGACACAGGGCATGAGCGGGTGGGTGGGGGAACAGGGGTGACACGGGGCATGAACAGGGGCTGGGGGAACAGGGGAGACATGGGGCATGAGCAGGGGGTGGGGGAACAGGGGAGACACGTGGGCATGAGTGGGGGGGAACAGGGGAGACACGAGCATTAGCGGGGTTTGGGGGGAAGGAGGGAGACACAGGGAATGAGCAGGAGGTGGGGGGAACAGGGGAGACACGGGGTATGAGCAGGGTGTGGGGGGAAAAGGAGGGAGACGTGGGGCATGAGCTGGGGGTGGAGGGAACAGGGGAGACACACGGCGTGAGCGGGGGTGGGGGGAACAGGGGAGACACAAGGCATGAGCGGGGGTGGAGGGGAAAGGAGGGAGACATGGGACATGAGCGGGGGTGGGGGGAACAGGGGAGACATGTGGGCATGAGCGTGGGGTGGGGGAAAAGGAGGGAGACACGGGGCATGAGCAGGGGTTGGGGGGAACGGAGGTAGACATGGGGCATGAGCGGGGGGTGGGGGAAAAGGGGGTAGAAATGGGGAATGAGCGGGGGTGGGGGAGAAAAGAGGGAGAAACGTGGGCATGAGCAGGGGGTGGGGGGAACAGGGGAGACATGGGGCATGAGTGGGTGGGTGGGTGGGTGGGAGGAACAGGGGAGACACAGGGCATGAGCAGGGGTTGGGGGATAAGGGGAGACATGGGGCATGAGCAGATGGTGGGGGGGAAAACGAGGGAGACACGGGGCATGAGAGGGCGTGGGGGGGAACAGAGGTAGACACGGGGCAAGAGCGGGGGTGGGGCGAACAGGGGAGAGATGTGGGCATGTGCTGGGGGTGGGGGGAACAGGGGAGACACGGGGCATGAGCGGGGGGTGGGGGGAACAGGGGAAACACTGGGCATGAGCGGGGTGGGGGAACAGGGGAGACACAGGGCATGATCGGGGTGGGGGGAAAAGGAGGGAGACACGGGACATGAGCGGGGGTGGGGGGAACAGGGGAGACACATGGGCATGAGCGTGGGGTGGGGGAAAAGGAGGGAGACACGGGGCATGAGCGGGGGGTGGGCGGGAATGGAGGTAGACACTGGGCATGAGCGGGGGTGGGGGGGGAAAGGAGGGAGACACGTGGGCATGAGCGGGGGGTGGGGGAACAATAGAGAGACACGGGGCATGAGCAGTGGGTGGGGGGAACGGAGGTAGACATGGGACATGAGCGGGGTAGGCTGGAACGGAGGGAGACATGTGGGCATGAGCAGGGGGGTGGGGGGAACAGGGGAGACATGGGGCATGAGCAGGGGGTGGGGGGAACAGGGAGACATGGGGCATGAGCAGTGGGTGGGGGGAACAGAGGTAGACATGGGACATGAGCGGGGTAGGCGGGAACGGAGGGAGACATGTGGGCATGAGCAGGGGGTGGGGGGAACAGGGGAGACATGGGGCATGAGTGGGGGATGGGGGGAACAGGGAGACATGGGGCATGAGCGGGGGGTAGGGGAAAAGAAGGAAGACACGGGGCATGAGCAGGGGGTGGGGAGAAAGGAGGTAGACACGGGGCATGAGTGGGAGGTCGGGGGGAACGGAGGTAGACACAGGGCATGAGCAGGCGGTGGGGGAACAGGGGAGACATGTGGGCATGAGTGGGGGGAACAGGGGAGACACAGGGCATGAGTGGGGGTTGGAGGGGAAAGGAGGGAGACACGGGGCATGAGCAGGAGGTGGGGGGAACAGGGGAGACACGGGGTATGAGCAGGGTGTGGGGGGAAAAGGAGGGAGACATGGGGCATGAGTGGGAGGTCGGGGTGAATGGAGGTAGACAAGGGGCATGAGCAGGGGGTGGGGGAACTGGGGAGACATGTGGGCATGAGTGGGGGGTAGAGGGGAACAGGGGAGACATGGGGCATGAGTGGGGGTTGGGGGGAAAGGAGGTAGACACAGGGCATGTGTGGGAGGTCGGGGGGAACGGAGGTAGACACGGGGCATGAGCAGGGGGTGGGGGAACATGGGAGACACGTGGGCATGAATGGGGAATGGGGCGGAACAGAGGAGACATGGGGCATGAGCGCGGGTTGGGGGGAAAGGATGGAGACATGGGACATGAGCAGGAGGTGGGGGGAACAGGGGAGACACGAGGTATGAGCGGGGTGTGGGGGGAAAAGGAGGGAGACACGGGGCATGAGCTGGGGGTGGGGGAACAGGGGAGACACAGGGCATGAGCGGGGTTGGGGGGAAAAGGAGAGAGACACGGGGCATGAGCAGGGGTGGGGGGAACAGGGGAGACACGTGGGCATGAGCAGGGGTCGGGGGGAACAGGGGATACAAGGGGCATGAGTGTGGGGTGGGGGGAACAGGGAGACATGGGGCATGTGCAGGGGGTGGGGGGAACAGGGGAGACACAGGCATTAGGAGTGGGTGGGGGGAATGGAGGTAGACACGGGGCATGAGCAGGATGGGCGGGAATGGAGGGAGACACTTGGCCATGAGCAGAAGGTGGGGGGAACAGGGGAGACATGGGGCATGAGCGGGGGGTGGGGGGAACAGGGAGACATGGGGCATGAGCGGGGGGTGGGGGAAAAGGAGGAAGACACGGGGCATGAGCAGGGGGTGGGGGAAAGGAGGTAGACACGGGGCATGAGTGGGAGGTCGGGGGGAACAGAGGTAGACACGGGGCATGAGCAGGGAGTGGGGAAACAATGGAGACACGTGGGCATGAGTGGGGGTGGGGGGAACAGGGGAGACACGGGGCATGAGCGGGGGTTAGGGGAGAAGGAGGGAGGCACGGGGCATGAGCAGGAGGTGGGGGGAACAGGGGAGACACAGGGTATGAGCAGGGTGTGGGGGGAAAAGGAGGGAGACACAGGGCATGAGCTGGGGGTGGGAGGAACAGGGGAGAAACAGGGCATAAGCGGGGGTGGGGGGAACAGAGGAGACACAGGGCATGAGCGGAGGGTGGGGGGAAAGGAGGGAGACACGGGACATGAGCAGGGGTGGGGGGAACAGGGGACACATGTGGGCATGAGCGTGGGGTGGGGGGAAAAGGAGGGAGACACGGGGCATGAGCCGGGGTGGGGGGAACAGAGGTAGACAAGGGGCATGAGCGGGGGGTCGGGGGGGAATGGAGGTAGAAATTGGGAATGAGCGGGGGTGGGGGGGGAAGAGGGAGAAACGTGGGCATGAGCGGGGGTGGGGGGAACAAGATAGACACACGGGGCATGAGCGGGGGGTGGGAGGAACAGGGGAGACCCAGGGCATGAGCAGGGGTTGGGGGGATCAGGGGAGACAAGGGGCATGAGCAGATGATGGGGGAAAACGAGGTAGACACGGGGCATGAGCAGGGCTGGGGGGAACAGGGGAGAGACTTGGTGTTAGGCGGAAACCTGTGCAGTTCCCTCTGGGACCACTGCAAAAGATTTAGGACTACAGGCGTGGGCGGTGAACCCACTTGGTAGCAGTCTGTACCACACAGATTCACGTGGTAGCTGTGGCTGAGCAGTCAGACTTCTCTCAAGAAAAGTAGAGCAGTATGTGGAGTATACAAAATAGGGCAATTCTTCACAGCAAGACAAGCAAACACGCAACGAGGCTTAGTGTGAAGATATTAAGGTATTTATTTATAACAAAATGTCTATGAAAAACACTAAGGCAAGTCACGGCAAACAAATCAAACACAATTACTCTACGGAGTAGACGATCAATCCCCCTAGCAATATCGACAACTCTAGGTTCTACTGGTACCACTTATTTTCAGACAGAGGTGTATACCTCAACCCAGATGACACTCGAATATTAGTTAGGACGGGAGAGAAAAAGATAGGCAGGTTACGAAATCAACACAGTTTGATCCTATCGGATAAAATGCAAGGCAGGAAGGCAAGAATCACAATAGATCGTAAAGTTCATAGGCCAGGCCCACTCGGAGATAGGCAAGGCGCGATGTCCCAAAAAGTCTCTAGTGGAGATGCATTCAAGTCTGTATTGCAAATTGTTATCGGTAGGTTGAACCAGTTCAGAACAACGAATGAGAAAAGCTTGGAGACGACCCAACGGAACGGAGAGGATTAAGACACCTCACTCGAACCGATAGAAAGGGAAGCCAGGCGGACACGGTACCTTGTTGTGGAGGGCAGCTCCGGCGGGGGCAGTTTTTCCTGGTGGTGGATGCACGTTGGTTCTTTGCCAAGAGTAGAGATGATCTCGTCGTCGAAGAAAAATGAAGTCCGGTGCACCACCAGCGAAGAGACCAGCCGCGGAGTGCTCCGTCACAAGGCACCACCTTTTGGTCGCGGTTCAGGGGTAGTGGCTATCCGGTTGCCGAGGTGCTTCTGCACGGGCAATTCGACTACCGCGTCCTGAGGCGAATAAAAAGCAAAGGGGACTGGTTGTTCCCACCAGTCAGGGGAAGAGACTCTCCAGCAGGGAGATCTCCTCTGTCGTCGGGAAGTGGTGAGTCGGTTCCTCAGGGCTCCACCGGAGGTGTCGTCGTGCAGGTCGGCTCAGAGTTACCCTCGTCGGATTCTTAGGTCCTGTGGCGACTTCTGAAGATCCAGTCCCAAAAGCCCTGCTTTTATGCAGAATACCCCCATTCATTCAGCCTAGCTGTCAATCAACACATGCTAAGTGGTGAGCGGGAAGGCTCACCACCTGGGCCAATCACTCCAGAGTGCGACCGGAGTTGGCAAGGCAACTCGGTCCAGGGTGCCTAAACCCCCTCCCACACCCCTGTGGTAACCCAGACAGAATAGCACCACTTTGGAGGGTCTCTGTACAGAGCCCGCCAAAAGTGGAACAAAAGGGCTCGACCTTTGGTTTAGGAGTCACAGAGACAAACACAGACGCCATTTTACAAACCGAGTTCTGGCAGAAAATACCACTCGATAAACTTATTTAAGATAAGTAGATCGGTGGTACGTCAGAGATTAATGAGAAAAGGTATCAATCTCCAACAATGGGACGAATCCCATAGGGTTATGTTCGGGGACGAACATAACAAGTAGTTTCCACTGCCACCAGCCAAAACTCGACGAGGGGGGACGGGACAGTGCCCCCTTGAGTAACAGATTCAGGAGTAATCGAATTACCCCTACTAGTACGTCCACAATAAGATGGTTTGTACTAGTTCTGTTAGTAAATTTAGGTCTAGTAAAGCCAATGGTGACTTTACATGCCCGGGGAGACAGTAGTCAGTCCCCGGGTATGGAGTCTATGGTGGGGGACCCGCTAGGGCGCCCCCGTGTTACGGCACGTAGGGTGCAGTGTAACACACATAGAAAAACATATGAGACCCTATGGAGTAAAAGACCCCATAGCCCATCGAACACATTGACATTTCAAAAGGAATTACACACATACATGTCCAAGAGTGGGAGAAAAGAGTCTCACTCTTGGCAGGATGGAAAAAAACAAACTCCAGAAATCCAGCAAAGCTGCTGGGGGACTCACTAGGTTAGGAAATTCAGCCTAAACAGAGAATTCTCCCTAACACTCACCCCCCCCCAGACTAAGGGACAGGAGAATTTAATCCACTCCTGGATGAATCTCATACCTCTAGTCGATGACATAATTCCTAGAGAGACCATCAGCATTTTGGTGGTGACGCCCTGACCTGTGCTCAATGGTGAAATCAAACCCTTGCAGGCAGATCGACCATCTCAGTAGTTTTGGGTATTCCCCTTTCATTTGCATTAACCATCTCAAGGGTTGGTGGTCAGTCTGAATGACGAAAGTAGAACCATACAAGTACGGCCTAAACTTCTTCAGAGCCCACACGATAGCAAAGCACTCTCTTTCGATTGTTGCCCACCTTGTTTCAGGATCCTTCAGCTTGCGGCTGATGAAGCAAACGGGGTGCTCCCTACCTTTCCCATCCAGTTGTCTGAGTACAGCACCTATTCCTACATTTGAAGCATCTGTCTGCACAATGAAGTGTTGGCGGTAATCAGGAGCTCTGAGTACTGGGGCTTGGCAAAGAGCCTTTTTCAGGTTTTCAAAAGCCTGATTGCACTCCTCGTTCCATTTAACCTTTTTAGGAAATTTGGGCGAGGAGATGACATTCAGTGGAGAAGCTATGGTCCCATAGTTCTCTATGAAATTCCTGTAATACCCGGTGAGGCCTAGGAAGGCTCTCACCTGGGTTTGAGTAGTCGGTGTTGTCCAATTTTGCACAGCTTCAATCTTACTGAGCAAAGGCCTTATTTCTCCACCGCCTACCTCATGCCCAAGATAGACTACCTTACTCTGTCCAATTTGGCATTTACTCGCCTTTATGGTCAGATTGGCTTGTCCAAGAGCCTGCAAAACATCTCTCAGGTGGGTTACATGTTCTTCCCAGGAATTGCTGAACACTGCGATGTCATCCAAGTATGCCATGCAGAAGTCCTCCATCCCATTCAGAACCTGGTTTACCATCCGTTGAAACGTAGCAGGTGCATTTTTCCATCCGAAAGGCATTACCTTAAACTGGTATAAGCCAACGGGGGTAGAAAATGCAGTTTTCTCCTTGGCATGGTCTGTCAGGGCTATTTGCCAATAGCCTGACGTCAAGTCAAATGTGCTGAGGAACTTGGCGGCGCCAAGTTTATCCACCAACTCATCTGTTCTTGGCAAAGGGTGGGCATCAGTCTTGGTGACTGCATTAAGAGCTCTATAGTCCACGCAGAATCTAAGCTCTTTAGATCCGGCCTTTGGTACTAACACAACTGGGCTAGACCATGGACTAGTAGAGAGCTCTATTACCCCGAGATCGAGCATCTTGCTGACCTCACCTTTGATGTGGGTTCGTACGTTTTCTGACATGCGGTATCCTCTGCTTTTGACTGGCAGACAGTCACCAGTGAGTATGTCGTGCTGGCCCCAAGGGGTCAAGCCTGGTGAAAGCGAGAACAGGGAGGCAAACTGATTCAACATAGATTTGCACTCTTCTTGTTGCTCGGGTGTCAGATTGGAGGAGAGATTCACTCCTTCAATTTTTTTCATCTAAAGGTAAGCCTCTGAGGAGATCCGGAAGAGCTTCACCCTCTTCCTCGGATGACGCTAGAAGCAACGCTCCTACCTCAGGTCGCGAGACATACGCTTTAAGTCGGTTGGTGTGAAAGACTGTCGGAGCCTCCTTGGGATTGCCCAAGTCCACCAGATAGTTAACCTCTTCGAGTTTACCCACTACTCGGAAAGGTCCCATCCACTTATCTTGCAAGGCCCTCTGCCTTGTTGGGATCATAACGAGAACGAGCTGGTCTTGAGCGAACTCAACCATGTTAGCCTTTTGATCGTGCCAGTGCTTGACCAATGCTTGTCCAGCTTTCAAGTTATCGCTTGCTTCCGTCATCATGTGCGACATTCTCCTCCGGAGACCTATCACGTAGTCAGTCACTCTGACTGGCTTGGGGGAAGGAGCACTCTCCAACCCCTCCTTAATCAGGGCCAATGGACCTCTGACGGGATGACCATAGAGTAGTTCGAAGGGAGAGTAACCTACTCCCTCCTGTGGGACTTCTCTATAAGCAAAGAGAAGGCAGGGCAGTAGAAGGTCCCACTTACGCTTAAAGGGTTCCTCTAAAGCACCTATCATGCTCTTCATGGTTCGGTTGAACCGTTCTACCAACCCATTGGTTTGTGGGTGGTAAGCTGTTGAGAACTTGTAAGTAACTCCACAGGTTTTCCACATGGCTTTCATGTAGTGGGACATAAAGTTTGACCCCCTGTCAGAGATTACTTCCTTAGGAAACCCGACCCTAGTAAAAATACCAAGGAGGGCCTTAGCCACAGCCGGAGCTGTAACAGTCCTCATAGGAATTGCCTCAGGATACCTAGTAGCATGGTCTACTACAACAAGTATAAACCTGTTGCCTGAGGAGGTTGGAGGATCAAGGGGACCAACGATGTCAATCCCTACTCTCTCAAATGGGACTCCCACAACTGGAAGAGGCACTAATGGTGCCACATTCTTGGATCCAACCTTACCAGAGATCTGGCAGGTGTGGCAGCTCCTGCAGTGTTTTTCTACTTCGGCCCCCATCTTCGGCCAATAGAAGTAGAGAGATAGCCTTTCCTTAGTCTTCTTGAAACTCAAGTGACCAGCCAAAGGAATCTCGTGGGCTAACTGCAAGAACTGTGGTCTGTTCTCTTGGGGTACTACAAGTCATTTGTAGTCTCCAGGTGCAGACTCGGTCGGTTCACTGTAGAAGAGGCCATCTTCCCAGTGCAACCTGTATTTACCAGGCTCTTGCCCTTCAGCCTGAGCTTCTGCCTGGTGGCGAAGACCTTCCAGAGTTGGACATTCTCTCTGTCCATTACTGAAGTCTGCCCTGTTGGGTCCACCTTCTGCCAGTAAAGACTGCAGCTCAGGATGGTCAACAGGATCCATATCTCCAATGAGTTCCTGGCCTTCCATTAGCTCTTCCTCAGAGTCTAATTCTACCACACAGTGTTGTACCTCCCTCTCAGCCTCGGCTGGAGGTGGAGTTACGGGTGTAACTTTGGACAACCGAGGGGAAGTCCGTTTTGGCTGCACTGGAATGCTGGCTGCTGGTTTTGGGATAGAAGTCTTAGGTTTCCCTTTCGCTTCTGATTTCTTGGAGACAGCGGCCGGCAGTTCCAGTGGAACAGGAGTGACATCTTTCTTCATCATCTCCTGGAGAGTTCCGCGCATGGTCCTCTCTCTTGCGGGTCTGGTTAGTTCTGGTTAGTTCCTGTAACCGTTTACTAGGAGGTCTGGGAGTATGCGATACAACTCCGAGGGTTTTCAAATCGTTACCCAACAGTACGTGTCCTGGTACCTCACTCTGTTTGCTGACATGTATCTGCACAGTCATGTCGTTACACTGGATGAGAACTGGTAATTGGGGAAGCATCTGCACAGGCCCTCCAGCTAACTTGGTGAGGCGTTTGGGTGCCTTAGCAACATCCTCGGCCTGAAAAAAGGATTTATCCACCACAGTTATGCTGGCCCCAGTGTCCCTAATGGCAGGAGTCTCCTGACCATTCACCTGGACACTGTCCTTATAATACTCTTTAGTATTATCGGGGATAGAATTATAGACATCTAAATTCTGTTGTTCCCACAACCCCAGAGATACTAAAGAAACGCTGGCTGAGACTCCAATGGGTTCGTCAGCTAGCAGTAGAAAGATTCCACTTGCCATTTCGACTTCCTCCTCTGGAGCGAAGGCTAAGGAGACAAGCTGGACCCCTGAAGGTTTACCCTTACATCTGGGATCTCCTTTCACGTGATCGGTCGAGCCACAAACAAAGCATTTACTGAATGCTTTCTGGAATGGTGGCTTGTTCTGACCTCCTTCCGGTTTGGCACCAGAAGACACACTATTCTGCTGTGGTTTTCCCGGTGGCTTACCCTTCTGGTTTTGTTTGGGGCCCTCTTTGGAATGTGAGTTATTCGAATTCTCTTTTGAGTCCTTTTTAGGCTGTTTTCCCTCATCCTTTTTCTGAGTTGCCCCAGAATCCTTATGAGTAGCCCTGTTGGCAACCCACAAGTCAGCAGCCTTAGCTAGCTCCATGGAATCCAATTCCTTCGAATCAGCCAAGTGCTGTCTGAGCTCAGGAGAACAGGCATCATAAATAGACTCCAACATAAAAAGATTTCTCATACCCTTATAAGTGTTCACTTTGTAACCCTTAATCCATCCCTCTAAGTTTTTCAACCCTTCACTCACCCAGGTAGCCCAAGGGGTACCATCATGCTTTTTGAGGGTTCTAAACCTCTTAAGAAACTGGGAAGGGGTCTTCCCAAATCTAGCTATTAAAGCTAGTTTCACACTTTCGTAATCCGTCTTATCCGCCTCCCCCAACTCCATTACCACATCAGTCGCAACAGGAGGGAGCCTAGAGAACAACCAGGGGAGCAACGCATTTCCTGTGATGTCCTGGAGCCCATGATTGTATTCAAACAGTTTCAACCAATCCAACACATCCAATCTCGGTTCATACATACCCACTAATTCCTTCGGCATCCGGGGTCTTTTGGGACTGGAGCTCCTAGAGGAACCAGAGGAGAGAGAAGCATTTTCCATAGACAACTTTTTTATTTCTAACTCGTGATTAAGTTCTATTTCCCTGAGTCTTAACTCAGCTTGCTTCTGCTCAGCCTGGGCATTCATCCATCTGAACTCTAGCTCTTGGTTTCGTTCAGATTGAGCCAAGAACTGTTTATATTCTAGTTCGAGCTTCATTTTTTCAAGTTCAAAATAAGCAGGGTTACTTGTGGGACCTGGTATGGGCCCCGTAGGCACAGCTGGTAAGGCAGGTAGAGGAGCCGGGGAGACAGTTTCGTTAGCCTCTCCGTCCTCGTCAGCCTCTTCATCGCTATCATCAGAATCACGATTCAGATCAACACCATTACTGTTTTCTACAGTTGCTGGAGAGCCTACAGAGAGCTCGCAGACTCTCAGTATTTTCACTTGACAAAGACTCTTGACTGTAAGTTTCCATCGTAGACATGTTTTTTGAAAGTTGCTTTTTGTGCAAAGTTTTGTGGTTAGTTATCCTACAGTGTCGAAAAGCACTCTAAACTGTATACTCGATACAAATCCCACCGCTGTACACCAGTGTTAGGAGGAAACCTGTGCAGTTCCCTCTGGGACCACTGCAAAAGATTTAGGACTACAGGCGTTGGCGGTGAACCCACTTGGTAGCAGTCTGTACCACACAGATTCACGTGGTAGCTGTGTCTGAGCAGTCAGACTTCTCTCAAGAAAAGTAGAGCAGTATGTGGAGTATACAAAATAGGGCAATTCTTCACAGCAAGACAAGCAAACACGCAACGAGGCTTAGTGTAAAGATATTAAGGTATTTATTTATAACAAAATGTCTATGAAAAACACTAAGGCAAATCACGGCAAACAAATCAAACACAATTACTCTATGGAGTAGACGATCAATCCCCCTAGCAATATCGACAACTCTAGGTTCTACTGGTACCACTTATTTTCAGACAGAGGTGTATACCTCAACCCAGATGACACTCGAATATTAGTTAGGACGCGAGAGAAAAAGATAGGCAGGTTATGAAATCAACACAGTTCGATCCTATCGGATAAAATGCAAGGCAGGAAGGCAAGAATCACAATAGATCGTAAAGTTCAGAGGTCAGGCTGACTCAGAGAGAGGCAAGGTGCGATGTCCCAAAAAGTCTCTAGTGGAGATGCATTCAAGTCTGTATTGCAAATTGTTATCGGTAGGTTGAACCAGTTCAGAACAATGAATGAGAAAAGCTTGGAGGCGACCCAACGGAACGGAGAGGATTAAGACACCTCACTCGAACCGATCGAAAGGGAAGCCAGGCGGACACGGTACCTTGTTGTGGAGGGCAGCTCCGGCGGGGGCAGTTGTTCCTGGTGGTGGATGCACGTTGGTTCTTTGCCAAGAGTAGAGATGATCTTGTCGTCGAAGAAAAATGAAGTCCGGTGCACCACCAGGGAAGAGACCAGCCGCGGAGTGCTCCCTCACAAGGCACCACCTTTTGGTCGCGGTTCAGGGGTAGTGGCTATCCGGTTGCCGAGGTGCTTCTGCACTGGCAATTCGACCACCGCGTCCTGAGGCGAATAAAAAGCAAAGGGGACTGGTTGTTCCCACCATTCAGGGGAAGAGACTCTCCGGCAGGGAGATCTCCTCTGTCGTCGGGAAGTGGTGAGTCGGTTCCGCAGGGCTCCACCGGAGGTGTCGTCGTGCAGGTCAGCTCAGAGTTACCCTCGTCGGATTCTTAGGTCCTGTGGCGACTTCTGAAGATCCAGTCCCAAAAGCCCTGCTTTTATGCAGAATACCCCCATTCATTCAGCCTAGCTGTCAATCAACACATGCTAAGTGGTGAGCGGGAAGGCTCACCACCTGGGCCAATCACTCCAGAGTGCGACCGGAGTTGGCAAGGCAACTCGGTCCAGGGTGCCTAAACCCCCTCCCACACCCCTGTGGTAACCCAGACAGAATGGCACCACTTTGGAGGGTCTCTGTACAGAGCCCGCCAAAAGTGGAACAAAAGGGCTCAACC
This sequence comes from Ambystoma mexicanum, assembly GCF_040938575.1. Classification (NCBI taxonomy): domain Eukaryota; kingdom Metazoa; phylum Chordata; class Amphibia; order Caudata; family Ambystomatidae; genus Ambystoma; species Ambystoma mexicanum. The sequence goes on along the minus strand of NC_090923.1, from coordinate 767,000,979 downwards.
TTTGGTTTAGGAGTCACAGAGACAAACACAGACGCCATTTTACAAACCGAGTTCTGGCAGAAAATACCACTCGATAAACTTATTTAAGATAAGTAGATCGGTGGTACGTCAGAGATTAATGAGAAAAGGTATCAATCTCCAACAATGGGACGAATCCCATAGGGTTATGTTCGGGGACGAACATAACAAGTAGTTTCCACTGCCACCAGCCAAAACTCGACGAGGGGGGACGGGACAGTGCCCCCTTGAGTAACAGATTCAGGAGTAATCGAATTACCCCTACTAGTACGTCCACAATAAGATGGTTTGTACTAGTTCTGTTAGTAAATTTAGGTCTAGTAAAGCCAATGGTGACTTTACATGCCCGGGGAGACAGTAGTCAGTCCCCGGGTAGGGAGTCTATGGTGGGGGACCCGCTAGGGCGCACCCGTGTTACGGCACGTAGGGTGCAGTGTAACACACATAGAAAAACATATGAGACCCTATGGAGTAAAAGACCCCATAGCCCATCGAACACATTGACATTTCAAAAGGAATTACACACATACATGTCCAAGAGTGGGAGAAAAGAGTCTCACTCTTGGCAGGATGGAAAAAAACAAACTCCAGAAATCCAGCAAAGCTGCTGGGGGACTCACTAGGTTAGGAAATTCAGCCTAAACAGAGAATTCTCCCTAACACTCACCCCCCCCCAGACTAAGGGACAGGAGAATTTAATCCACTCCTGGATGAATCTCATACCTCTAGTCGATGACATACTTCCTAGAGAGACCATCAGCATTTTGGTGGTGACGCCCTGACCTGTGCTCAATGGTGAAATCAAACCCTTGCAGGCAGATCGACCATCTCAGTAGTTTTGGGTATTCCCTAACCATCTCAAGGGTTGGTGGTCAGTCTGAATGACGAAAGTAGAACCATACAAGTACGGCCTAAACTTCTTCAGAGCCCACACGATAGCAAAGCACTCTCTTTCGATTGTTGCCCACCTTGTTTCAGGATCCTTCAGCTTGCGGCTGATGAAGCAAACGGGGTGCTCCCTACCTTTCCCATCCAGTTGTCTGAGTACAGCACCTATTCCTACATTTGAAGCATCTGTCTGCACAATGAAGTGTCGGCGGTAATCAGGAGCTCTGAGTACTGGGGCTTGGCAAAGAGCCTTTTTCAGGTTTTCAAAAGCCTGATTGCACTCCTCGTTCCATTTAACCTTTTTAGGAAATTTGGGCGAGGAGATGACATTCAGTGGAGAAGCTATGGTCCCATAGTTCTCTATGAAATTCCTGTAATACCCGGTGAGGCCTAGGAAGGCTCTCACCTGGGTTTGAGTAGTCGGTGTTGTCCAATTTTGCACAGCTTCAATCTTACTGAGCAAAGGCCTTATTTCTCCACCGCCTACCTCATGCCCAAGATAGACTACCTTACTCTGTCCAATTTGGCATTTACTCGCCTTTATGGTCAGATTGGCTTGTCCAAGAGCCTGCAAAACATCTCTCAGGTGGGTTACATGTTCTTCCCAGGAATTGCTGAACACTGCGATGTCATCCAAGTATGCCATGCAGAAGTCCTCCATCCCATTCAGAACCTGGTTTACCATCCGTTGAAACGTAGCAGGTGCATTTTTCAATCCGAAAGGCATTACCTTAAACTGGTATAAGCCAACGGGGGTAGAAAATGCAGTTTTCTCCTTGGCATGGTCTGTCAGGGCTATTTGCCAATAGCCTGACGTCAAGTCAAATGTGCTGAGGAACTTGGCGGCGCCAAGTTTATCCACCAACTCATCTGTTCTTGGCAAAGGGTGGGCATCAGTCTTGGTGACTGCATTAAGAGCTCTATAGTCCACGCAGAATCTAAGCTCTTTAGATCCGGCCTTTGGTACTAACACAACTGGGCTAGACCATGGACTAGTAGAGGGCTCTATTACCCCGAGATCGAGCATCTTGCTGACCTCACCTTTGATGTGGGTTCGTACGTTTTCTGACATGCGGTATCCTCTGCTTTTGACTAGCAGACAGTCACCAGTGAGTATGTCGTGCTGGCCCCAAGGGGTCAAGCCTGGTGAAAGCGAGAACAGGGAGGCAAACTGATTCAACATAGATTTGCACTCTTCTTGTTGCTCGGGTGTCAGATTGGAGGAGAGATTCACTCCTTCAATTTTTTCATCTAAAGGTAAGCCTCTGAGGAGATCCGGAAGAGCTTCACTCTCTTCCTCGGATGACGCTAGAAGCAACGCTCCTACCTCAGGTCGCGAGACATACGCTTTAAGTCGGTTGGTGTGAAAGACTGTCGGAGCCTCCTTGGGATTGCCCAAGTCCACCAGATAGTTAACCTCTTCGAGTTTACCCACTACTCGGAAAGGTCCCATCCACTTATCTTGCAAGGCCCTCTGCCTTGTTGGGATCATAACGAGAACGAGCTGGTCTTGAGCGAACTCAACCATGTTAGCCTTTTGATCGTGCCAGTGCTTGACCAATGCTTGTCCAGCTTTCAAGTTATCGCTTGCTTCCGTCATCATGTGCGACATTCTCCTCCGGAGACCTATCACGTAGTCAGTCACTCTGACTGGCTTGGGGGAAGGAGCACTCTCCAACCCCTCCTTAATCAGGGCCAATGGACCTCTGACGGGATGACCATAGAGTAGTTCGAAGGGAGAGTAACCTACTCCCTCCTGAGGGACTTCTCTATAAGCAAAGAGAAGGCAGGGCAGTAGAAGGTCCCACTTACGCTTAAAGGGTTCCTCTAAAGCACCTATCATGCTCTTCATGGTTCGGTTGAACCGTTCTACCAACCCATTGGTTTGTGGGTGGTAAGCTGTTGAGAACTTGTAAGTAACTCCACAGGTTTTCCACATGGCTTTCATGTAGTGGGACATAAAGTTTGACCCCCTGTCAGAGATTACTTCCTTAGGAAACCCGACCCTAGTAAAAATACCAAGGAGGGCCTTAGCCACAGCCGGAGCTGTAACAGTCCTCATAGGAATTGCCTCAGGATACCTAGTAGCATGGTCTACTACAACAAGTATAAACCTGTTGCCTGAGGAGGTTGGAGGATCAAGGGGACCAACGATGTCAATCTCTACTCTCTCAAATGGGACTCCCACAACTGGGAGAGGCACTAATGGTGCCACATTCTTGGATCCAACCTTACCAGAGATCTGGCAGGTGTGGCAGCTCCTGCAGTGTTTTTCTACTTCGGCCCCCATCTTCGGCCAATAGAAGTAGAGAGATAGCCTTTCCTTAGTCTTCTTGAAACTCAAGTGACCAGCCAAAGGAATCTCGTGGGCTAACTGCAAGAACTGTGGTCTGTTCTCTTGGGGTACTACAAGTCATTTGTAGTCTCCAGGTGCAGACTCGGTCGGTTCACTGTAGAAGAGGCCATCTTCCCAGTGCAACCTGTATTTACCAGGCTCTTGCCCTTCAGCCTGAGCTTCTGCCTGGTGGCGAAGACCTTCCAGAGTTGGACATTCTCTCTGTCCATTACTGAAGTCTGCCCTGTTGGGTCCACCTTCTGCCAGTAAAGACTGCAGCTCAGGATGGTCAACAGGATCCAGATCTCCAATGAGTTCCTGGCCTTCCATTAGCTCTTCCTCAGAGTCTAATTCTACCACACAGTGTTGTACCTCCCTCTCAGCCTCAGCTGGAGGTGGAGTTACGGGTGTAACTTTGGACAACCGAGGGGAAGTCCGTTTTGGCTGCACTGGAATGCTGGCTGCTGGTTTTGGGATAGAAGTCTTAGGTTTCCCTTTCGCTTCTGATTTCTTGGAGACAGCGGCCGACAGTTCCAGTGGAACAGGAGTGACATCTTTCTTCATCATCTCCTGGAGAGTTCCGCGCATGGTCCTCTCTCTTGCGGGTCTGGTTAGTTCCTGTAACCGTTTACTAGGAGGTCTGGGAGTATGCGATACAACTCCGAGGGTTTTCAAATCGTTACCCAACAGTACGTGTCCTGGTACCTCACTCTGTTTGCTGACATGTATCTGCACAGTCATGTCGTTACACTGGATGAGAACTGGTAATTGGGGAAGCATCTGCACAGGCCCTCCAGCTAACTTGGTGAGGCGTTTGGGTGCCTTAGCAACATCCTCGGCCTGAAAAAATGATTTATCCACCACAGTTATGCTGGCCCCAGTGTCCCTAATGGCAGGAGTCTCCTGACCATTCACCTGGACACTGTCCTTATAATACTCTTTAGTATTATCGGGGATAGAATTATAGACATCTAAATTCTGTTGTTCCCACAACCCCAGAGATACTAAAGAAACGCTGGCTGAGACTCCAATGGGTTCGTCAGCTAGCAGTAGAAAGATTCCACTTGCCATTTCGACTTCCTCCTCTGGAGCGAAGGCTAAGGAGACAAGCTGGACCCCTGAAGGTTTACCCTTACATCTGGGATCTCCTTTCACGTGATCGGTCGAGCCACAAACAAAGCATTTACTGAATGCTTTCTGGAATGGTGGCTTGTTCTGACCTCCTTCCGGTTTGGCACCAGAAGACACACTATTCTGCTGTGGTTTTCCCGGTGGCTTACCCTTCTGGTTTTGTTTGGGGCCCTCTTTGGAATGTGAGTTATTCGAATTCTCTTTTGAGTCCTTTTTAGGCTGTTTTCCCTCATCCTTTTTCTGAGTTGCCCCAGAATCCTTATGAGTAGCCCTGTTGGCAACCCACAAGTCAGCAGCCTTAGCTAGCTCCATGGAATCCAATTCCTTCGAATCAGCCAAGTGCTGTCTGAGCTCAGGAGAACAGGCATCATAAATAGACTCCAACATAAAAAGATTTCTCATACCCTTATAAGTGTTCACTTTGTAACCCTTAATCCATCCCTCTAAGTTTTTCAACCCTTCACTCACCCAGGTAGCCCAAGGGGTACCATCATGCTTTTTGAGGGTTCTAAACCTCTTAAGAAACTGGGAAGGGGTCTTCCCAAATCTAGCTATTAAAGCTAGTTTCACACTTTCGTAATCCGTCTTATCCGCCTCCCCCAACTCCATTACCACATCAGTCGCAACAGGAGGGAGCCTAGAGAACAACCAGGGGAGCAACGCATTCCCTGTGATGTCCTGGAGCCCATGATTGTATTCAAACAGTTTCAACCAATCCAACACATCCAATCTCGGTTCATACATACCCACTAATTCCTTCGGCATCCGGGGTCTTTTGGGACTGGAGCTCCTAGAGGAACCAGAGGAGAGAGAAGCATTTTCCATAGACAACTTTTTTATTTCTAACTCGTGATTAAGTTCTATTTCCCTGGGTCTTAACTCAGCTTGCTTCTGCTCAGCCTGGGCATTCATCCATCTGAACTCTAGCTCTTGGTTTCGTTCAGATTGAGCCAAGAACTGTTTATATTCTAGTTCGAGCTTCATTTTTACAAGTTCAAAATAAGCAGGGTTACTTATGGGACCTGGTATGGGCCCCGTAGGCACAGCTGGTAAGGCAGGTAGAGGAGCCGGGGAGACAGTTTCGTTAGCCTCTCCGTCCTCGTCAGCCTCTTCATCGCTATCATCAGAATCACGATTCAGATCAACACCATTACTGTTTTCTACAGTTGCTGGAGAGATTGGTTCCTCTGAACCAGTACCCAGACTTTGGTTCGCCAGCAATCTCTCGATTAGTTCTAACTTCTTGCCTCTTACAAGAAGATTCTCTTGCCTACAGAGAGCTCGCAGACTCTCAGTATTTTCACTTGACAAAGACTCTTGACTGTAAGTTTCCATCGTAGACATGTTTTTTGAAAGTTGCTTTTTGTGCAAAGTTTTGTGGTTAGTTATCCTACAGTGTCGAAAAGCACTCTAAACTGTATACTCGATACAAATCCCACCGCTGTACACCAGTGTTAGGAGGAAACCTGTGCAGTTCCCTCTGGGACCACTGCAAAAGATTTAGGACTACAGGCGTTGGCGGTGAACCCACTTGGTAGCAGTCTGTACCACACAGATTCACGTGGTAGCTGTGTCTGAGCAGTCAGACTTCTCTCAAGAAAAGTAGAGCAGTATGTGGAGTATACAAAATAGGGCAATTCTTCACAGCAAGACAAGCAAACACGCAACGAGGCTTAGTGTAAAGATATTAAGGTATTTATTTATAACAAAATGTCTATGAAAAACACTAAGGCAAATCACGGCAAACAAATCAAACACAATTACTCTATGGAGTAGACGATCAATCCCCCTAGCAATATCGACAACTCTAGGTTCTACTGGTACCACTTATTTTCAGACAGAGGTGTATACCTCAACCCAGATGACACTCGAATATTAGTTAGGACGCGAGAGAAAAAGATAGGCAGGTTATGAAATCAACACAGTTCGATCCTATCGGATAAAATGCAAGGCAGGAAGGCAAGAATCACAATAGATCGTAAAGTTCAGAGGTCAGGCTGACTCAGAGAGAGGCAAGGTGCGATGTCCCAAAAAGTCTCTAGTGGAGATGCATTCAAGTCTGTATTGCAAATTGTTATCGGTAGGTTGAACCAGTTCAGAACAATGAATGAGAAAAGCTTGGAGGCGACCCAACGGAACGGAGAGGATTAAGACACCTCACTCGAACCGATCGAAAGGGAAGCCAGGCGGACACGGTACCTTGTTGTGGAGGGCAGCTCCGGCGGGGGCAGTTGTTCCTGGTGGTGGATGCACGTTGGTTCTTTGCCAAGAGTAGAGATGATCTTGTCGTCGAAGAAAAATGAAGTCCGGTGCACCACCAGGGAAGAGACCAGCCGCGGAGTGCTCCCTCACAAGGCACCACCTTTTGGTCGCGGTTCAGGGGTAGTGGCTATCCGGTTGCCGAGGTGCTTCTGCACTGGCAATTCGACCACCGCGTCCTGAGGCGAATAAAAAGCAAAGGGGACTGGTTGTTCCCACCATTCAGGGGAAGAGACTCTCCGGCAGGGAGATCTCCTCTGTCGTCGGGAAGTGGTGAGTCGGTTCCGCAGGGCTCCACCGGAGGTGTCGTCGTGCAGGTCAGCTCAGAGTTACCCTCGTCGGATTCTTAGGTCCTGTGGCGACTTCTGAAGATCCAGTCCCAAAAGCCCTGCTTTTATGCAGAATACCCCCATTCATTCAGCCTAGCTGTCAATCAACACATGCTAAGTGGTGAGCGGGAAGGCTCACCACCTGGGCCAATCACTCCAGAGTGCGACCGGAGTTGGCAAGGCAACTCGGTCCAGGGTGCCTAAACCCCCTCCCACACCCCTGTGGTAACCCAGACAGAATGGCACCACTTTGGAGGGTCTCTGTACAGAGCCCGCCAAAAGTGGAACAAAAGGGCTCAACCTTTGGTTTAGGAGTCACAGAGACAAACACAGACGCCATTTTACAAACCGAGTTCTGGCAGAAAATACCACTCGATAAACTTATTTAAGATAAGTAGATCGGTGGTACGTCAGAGATTAATGAGAAAAGGTATCAATCTCCAACAATGGGACGAATCCCATAGGGTTATGTTCGGGGACGAACATAACAAGTAGTTTCCACTGCCACCAGCCAAAACTCGACGAGGGGGGACGGGACAGTGCCCCCTTGAGTAACAGATTCAGGAGTAATCGAATTACCCCTACTAGTACGTCCACAATAAGATGGTTTGTACTAGTTCTGTTAGTAAATTTAGGTCTAGTAAAGCCAATGGTGACTTTACATGCCCGGGGAGACAGTAGTCAGTCCCCGGGTAGGGAGTCTATGGTGGGGGACCCGCTAGGGCGCACCCGTGTTACGGCACGTAGGGTGCAGTGTAACACACATAGAAAAACATATGAGACCCTATGGAGTAAAAGACCCCATAGCCCATCGAACACATTGACATTTCAAAAGGAATTACACACATACATGTCCAAGAGTGGGAGAAAAGAGTCTCACTCTTGGCAGGATGGAAAAAAACAAACTCCAGAAATCCAGCAAAGCTGCTGGGGGACTCACTAGGTTAGGAAATTCAGCCTAAACAGAGAATTCTCCCTAACACTCACCCCCCCCCAGACTAAGGGACAGGAGAATTTAATCCACTCCTGGATGAATCTCATACCTCTAGTCGATGACATACTTCCTAGAGAGACCATCAGCATTTTGGTGGTGACGCCCTGACCTGTGCTCAATGGTGAAATCAAACCCTTGCAGGCAGATCGACCATCTCAGTAGTTTTGGGTATTCCCCTTTCATTTGCATTAACCATCTCAAGGGTTGGTGGTCAGTCTGAATGACGAAAGTAGAACCATACAAGTACGGCCTAAACTTCTTCAGAGCCCACACGATAGCAAAGCACTCTCTTTCGATTGTTGCCCACCTTGTTTCAGGATCCTTCAGCTTGCGGCTGATGAAGCAAACGGGGTGCTCCCTACCTTTCCCATCCAGTTGTCTGAGTACAGCACCTATTCCTACATTTGAAGCATCTGTCTGCACAATGAAGTGTCGGCGGTAATCAGGAGCTCTGAGTACTGGGGCTTGGCAAAGAGCCTTTTTCAGGTTTTCAAAAGCCTGATTGCACTCCTCGTTCCATTTAACCTTTTTAGGAAATTTGGGCGAGGAGATGACATTCAGTGGAGAAGCTATGGTCCCATAGTTCTCTATGAAATTCCTGTAATACCCGGTGAGGCCTAGGAAGGCTCTCACCTGGGTTTGAGTAGTCGGTGTTGTCCAATTTTGCACAGCTTCAATCTTACTGAGCAAAGGCCTTATTTCTCCACCGCCTACCTCATGCCCAAGATAGACTACCTTACTCTGTCCAATTTGGCATTTACTCGCCTTTATGGTCAGATTGGCTTGTCCAAGAGCCTGCAAAACATCTCTCAGGTGGGTTACATGTTCTTCCCAGGAATTGCTGAACACTGCGATGTCATCCAAGTATGCCATGCAGAAGTCCTCCATCCCATTCAGAACCTGGTTTACCATCCGTTGAAACGTAGCAGGTGCATTTTTCAATCCGAAAGGCATTACCTTAAACTGGTATAAGCCAACGGGGGTAGAAAATGCAGTTTTCTCCTTGGCATGGTCTGTCAGGGCTATTTGCCAATAGCCTGACGTCAAGTCAAATGTGCTGAGGAACTTGGCGGCGCCAAGTTTATCCACCAACTCATCTGTTCTTGGCAAAGGGTGGGCATCAGTCTTGGTGACTGCATTAAGAGCTCTATAGTCCACGCAGAATCTAAGCTCTTTAGATCCGGCCTTTGGTACTAACACAACTGGGCTAGACCATGGACTAGTAGAGGGCTCTATTACCCCGAGATCGAGCATCTTGCTGACCTCACCTTTGATGTGGGTTCGTACGTTTTCTGACATGCGGTATCCTCTGCTTTTGACTGGCAGACAGTCACCAGTGAGTATGTCGTGCTGGCCCCAAGGGGTCAAGCCTGGTGAAAGCGAGAACAGGGAGGCAAACTGATTCAACATAGATTTGCACTCTTCTTGTTGCTCGGGTGTCAGATTGGAGGAGAGATTCACTCCTTCAATTTTTTCATCTAAAGGTAAGCCTCTGAGGAGATCCGGAAGAGCTTCACTCTCTTCCTCGGATGACGCTAGAAGCAACGCTCCTACCTCAGGTCGCGAGACATACGCTTTAAGTCGGTTGGTGTGAAAGACTGTCGGAGCCTCCTTGGGATTGCCCAAGTCCACCAGATAGTTAACCTCTTCGAGTTTACCCACTACTCGGAAAGGTCCCATCCACTTATCTTGCAAGGCCCTCTGCCTTGTTGGGATCATAACGAGAACGAGCTGGTCTTGAGCGAACTCAACCATGTTAGCCTTTTGATCGTGCCAGTGCTTGACCAATGCTTGTCCAGCTTTCAAGTTATCGCTTGCTTCCGTCATCATGTGCGACATTCTCCTCCGGAGACCTATCACGTAGTCAGTCACTCTGACTGGCTTGGGGGAAGGAGCACTCTCCAACCCCTCCTTAATCAGGGCCAATGGACCTCTGACGGGATGACCATAGAGTAGTTCGAAGGGAGAGTAACCTACTCCCTCCTGAGGGACTTCTCTATAAGCAAAGAGAAGGCAGGGCAGTAGAAGGTCCCACTTACGCTTAAAGGGTTCCTCTAAAGCACCTATCATGCTCTTCATGGTTCGGTTGAACCGTTCTACCAACCCATTGGTTTGTGGGTGGTAAGCTGTTGAGAACTTGTAAGTAACTCCACAGGTTTTCCACATGGCTTTCATGTAGTGGGACATAAAGTTTGACCCCCTGTCAGAGATTACTTCCTTAGGAAACCCGACCCTAGTAAAAATACCAAGGAGGGCCTTAGCCACAGCCGGAGCTGTAACAGTCCTCATAGGAATTGCCTCAGGATACCTAGTAGCATGGTCTACTACAACAAGTATAAACCTGTTGCCTGAGGAGGTTGGAGGATCAAGGGGACCAACGATGTCAATCTCTACTCTCTCAAATGGGACTCCCACAACTGGGAGAGGCACTAATGGTGCCACATTCTTGGATCCAACCTTACCAGAGATCTGGCAGGTGTGGCAGCTCCTGCAGTGTTTTTCTACTTCGGCCCCCATCTTCGGCCAATAGAAGTAGAGAGATAGCCTTTCCTTAGTCTTCTTGAAACTCAAGTGACCAGCCAAAGGAATCTCGTGGGCTAACTGCAAGAACTGTGGTCTGTTCTCTTGGGGTACTACAAGTCATTTGTAGTCTCCAGGTGCAGACTCGGTCGGTTCACTGTAGAAGAGGCCATCTTCCCAGTGCAACCTGTATTTACCAGGCTCTTGCCCTTCAGCCTGAGCTTCTGCCTGGTGGCGAAGACCTTCCAGAGTTGGACATTCTCTCTGTCCATTACTGAAGTCTGCCCTGTTGGGTCCACCTTCTGCCAGTAAAGACTGCAGCTCAGGATGGTCAACAGGATCCAGATCTCCAATGAGTTCCTGGCCTTCCATTAGCTCTTCCTCAGAGTCTAATTCTACCACACAGTGTTGTACCTCCCTCTCAGCCTCAGCTGGAGGTGGAGTTACGGGTGTAACTTTGGACAACCGAGGGGAAGTCCGTTTTGGCTGCACTGGAATGCTGGCTGCTGGTTTTGGGATAGAAGTCTTAGGTTTCCCTTTCGCTTCTGATTTCTTGGAGACAGCGGCCGACAGTTCCAGTGGAACAGGAGTGACATCTTTCTTCATCATCTCCTGGAGAGTTCCGCGCATGGTCCTCTCTCTTGCGGGTCTGGTTAGTTCCTGTAACCGTTTACTAGGAGGTCTGGGAGTATGCGATACAACTCCGAGGGTTTTCAAATCGTTACCCAACAGTACGTGTCCTGGTACCTCACTCTGTTTGCTGACATGTATCTGCACAGTCATGTCGTTACACTGGATGAGAACTGGTAATTGGGGAAGCATCTGCACAGGCCCTCCAGCTAACTTGGTGAGGCGTTTGGGTGCCTTAGCAACATCCTCGGCCTGAAAAAATGATTTATCCACCACAGTTATGCTGGCCCCAGTGTCCCTAATGGCAGGAGTCTCCTGACCATTCACCTGGACACTGTCCTTATAATACTCTTTAGTATTATCGGGGATAGAATTATAGACATCTAAATTCTGTTGTTCCCACAACCCCAGAGATACTAAAGAAACGCTGGCTGAGACTCCAATGGGTTCGTCAGCTAGCAGTAGAAAGATTCCACTTGCCATTTCGACTTCCTCCTCTGGAGCGAAGGCTAAGGAGACAAGCTGGACCCCTGAAGGTTTACCCTTACATCTGGGATCTCCTTTCACGTGATCGGTCGAGCCACAAACAAAGCATTTACTGAATGCTTTCTGGAATGGTGGCTTGTTCTGACCTCCTTCCGGTTTGGCACCAGAAGACACACTATTCTGCTGTGGTTTTCCCGGTGGCTTACCCTTCTGGTTTTGTTTGGGGCCCTCTTTGGAATGTGAGTTATTCGAATTCTCTTTTGAGTCCTTTTTAGGCTGTTTTCCCTCATCCTTTTTCTGAGTTGCCCCAGAATCCTTATGAGTAGCCCTGTTGGCAACCCACAAGTCAGCAGCCTTAGCTAGCTCCATGGAATCCAATTCCTTCGAATCAGCCAAGTGCTGTCTGAGCTCAGGAGAACAGGCATCATAAATAGACTCCAACATAAAAAGATTTCTCATACCCTTATAAGTGTTCACTTTGTAACCCTTAATCCATCCCTCTAAGTTTTTCAACCCTTCACTCACCCAGGTAGCCCAAGGGGTACCATCATGCTTTTTGAGGGTTCTAAACCTCTTAAGAAACTGGGAAGGGGTCTTCCCAAATCTAGCTATTAAAGCTAGTTTCACACTTTCGTAATCCGTCTTATCCGCCTCCCCCAACTCCATTACCACATCAGTCGCAACAGGAGGGAGCCTAGAGAACAACCAGGGGAGCAACGCATTCCCTGTGATGTCCTGGAGCCCATGATTGTATTCAAACAGTTTCAACCAATCCAACACATCCAATCTCGGTTCATACATACCCACTAATTCCTTCGGCATCCGGGGTCTTTTGGGACTGGAGCTCCTAGAGGAACCAGAGGAGAGAGAAGCATTTTCCATAGACAACTTTTTTATTTCTAACTCGTGATTAAGTTCTATTTCCCTGGGTCTTAACTCAGCTTGCTTCTGCTCAGCCTGGGCATTCATCCATCTGAACTCTAGCTCTTGGTTTCGTTCAGATTGAGCCAAGAACTGTTTATATTCTAGTTCGAGCTTCATTTTTACAAGTTCAAAATAAGCAGGGTTACTTATGGGACCTGGTATGGGCCCCGTAGGCACAGCTGGTAAGGCAGGTAGAGGAGCCGGGGAGACAGTTTCGTTAGCCTCTCCGTCCTCGTCAGCCTCTTCATCGCTATCATCAGAATCACGATTCAGATCAACACCATTACTGTTTTCTACAGTTGCTGGAGAGATTGGTTCCTCTGAACCAGTACCCAGACTTTGGTTCGCCAGCAATCTCTCGATTAGTTCTAACTTCTTGCCTCTTACAAGAAGATTCTCTTGCCTACAGAGAGCTCGCAGACTCTCAGTATTTTCACTTGACAAAGACTCTTGACTGTAAGTTTCCATCGTAGACATGTTTTTTGAAAGTTGCTTTTTGTGCAAAGTTTTGTGGTTAGTTATCCTACAGTGTCGAAAAGCACTCTAAACTGTATACTCGATACAAATCCCACCGCTGTACACCAGTGTTAGGAGGAAACCTGTGCAGTTCCCTCTGGGACCACTGCAAAAGATTTAGGACTACAGGCGTTGGCGGTGAACCCACTTGGTAGCAGTCTGTACCACACAGATTCACGTGGTAGCTGTGTCTGAGCAGTCAGACTTCTCTCAAGAAAAGTAGAGCAGTATGTGGAGTATACAAAATAGGGCAATTCTTCACAGCAAGACAAGCAAACACGCAACGAGGCTTAGTGTAAAGATATTAAGGTATTTATTTATAACAAAATGTCTATGAAAAACACTAAGGCAAATCACGGCAAACAAATCAAACACAATTACTCTATGGAGTAGACGATCAATCCCCCTAGCAATATCGACAACTCTAGGTTCTACTGGTACCACTTATTTTCAGACAGAGGTGTATACCTCAACCCAGATGACACTCGAATATTAGTTAGGACGCGAGAGAAAAAGATAGGCAGGTTACGAAATCAACACAGTTCGATCCTATCGGATAAAATGCAAGGCAGGAAGGCAAGAATCACAATAGATCGTAAAGTTCAGAGGTCAGGCTGACTCAGAGAGAGGCAAGGCGCGATGTCCCAAAAAGTCTCTAGTGGAGATGCATTCAAGTCTGTATTGCAAATTGTTATCGGTAGGTTGAACCAGTTCAGAACAATGAATGAGAAAAGCTTGGAGGCGACCCAACGGAACGGAGAGGATTAAGACACCTCACTCGAACCGATCGAAAGGGAAGCCAGGCGGACACGGTACCTTGTTGTGGAGGGCAGCTCCGGCGGGGGCAGTTGTTCCTGGTGGTGGATGCACGTTGCTTCTTTGCCAAGAGTAGAGATGATCTTGTCGTCGAAGAAAAATGAAGTCCGGTGCACCACCAGGGAAGAGACCAGCCGCGGAGTGCTCCCTCACAAGGCACCACCTTTTGGTCGCGGTTCAGGGGTAGTGGCTATCCGGTTGCCGAGGTGCTTCTGCACTGGCAATTCGACCACCGCGTCCTGAGGCGAATAAAAAGCAAAGGGGACTGGTTGTTCCCACCATTCAGGGGAAGAGACTCTCCGGCAGGGAGATCTCCTCTGTCGTCGGGAAGTGGTGAGTCGGTTCCGCAGGGCTCCACCGGAGGTGTCGTCGTGCAGGTCGGCTCAGAGTTACCCTCGTCGGATTCTTAGGTCCTGTGGCGACTTCTGAAGATCCAGTCCCAAAAGCCCTGCTTTTATGCAGAATACCCCCATTCATTCAGCCTAGCTGTCAATCAACACATGCTAAGTGGTGAGCGGGAAGGCTCACCACCTGGGCCAATCACTCCAGAGTGCGACCGGAGTTGGCAAGGCAACTCGGTCCAGGGTGCCTAAACCCCCTCCCACACCCCTGTGGTAACCCAGACAGAATGGCACCACTTTGGAGGGTCTCTGTACAGAGCCCGCCAAAAGTGGAACAAAAGGGCTCGACCTTTGGTTTAGGAGTCACAGAGACAAACACAGACGCCATTTTACAAACCGAGTTCTGGCAGAAAATACCACTCGATAAACTTATTTAAGATAAGTAGATCGGTGGTACGTCAGAGATTAATGAGAAAAGGTATCAATCTCCAACAATGGGACGAATCCCATAGGGTTATGTTCGGGGACGAACATAACAAGTAGTTTCCACTGCCACCAGCCAAAACTCGACGAGGGGGGACGGGACAGTGCCCCCTTGAGTAACAGATTCAGGAGTAATCGAATTACCCCTACTAGTACGTCCACAATAAGATGGTTTGTACTAGTTCTGTTAGTAAATTTAGGTCTAGTAAAGCCAATGGTGACTTTACATGCCTGGGGAGACAGTAGTCAGTCCCCGGGTATGGAGTCTATGGTGGGGGACCCGCTAGGGCGCCCCCGTGTTACGGCACGTAGGGTGCAGTGTAACACACATAGAAAAACATATGAGACCCTATGGAGTAAAAGACCCCATAGCCCATCGAACACATTGACATTTCAAAAGGAATTACACACATACATGTCCAAGAGTGGGAGAAAAGAGTCTCACTCTTGGCAGGATGGAAAAAAACAAACTCCAGAAATCCAGCAAAGCTGCTGGGGGACTCACTAGGTTAGGAAATTCAGCCTAAACAGAGAATTCTCCCTAACACTCACCCCCCCCCAGACTAAGGGACAGGAGAATTTAATCTACTCCTGGATGAATCTCATACCTCTAGTCGATGACATACTTCCTAGAGAGACCATCAGCATTTTGGTGGTGACGCCCTGACCTGTGCTCAATGGTGAAATCAAACCCTTGCAGGTAGATCGACCATCTCAGTAGTTTTGGGTATTCCCCTTTCATTTGCATTAACCATCTCAAGGGTTGGTGGTCAGTCTGAATGACGAAAGTAGAACCATACAAGTACGGCCTAAACTTCTTCAGAGCCCACACGATAGCAAAGCACTCTCTTTCGATTGTTGCCCACCTTGTTTCAGGATCCTTCAGCTTGCGGCTGATGAAGCAAACGGGGTGCTCCCTACCTTTCCCATCCAGTTGTCTGAGTACAGCACCTATTCCTACATTTGAAGCATCTGTCTGCACAATGAAGTGTTGGCGGTAATCAGGAGCTCTGAGTACTGGGGCTTGGCAAAGAGCCTTTTTCAGGTTTTCAAAAGCCTGATTGCACTCCTCGTTCCATTTAACCTTTTTAGGAAATTTGGGCGAGGAGATGACATTCAGTGGAGAAGCTATGGTCCCATAGTTCTCTATGAAATTCCTGTAATACCCGGTGAGGCCTAGGAAGGCTCTCACCTGGGTTTGAGTAGTCGGTGTTGTCCAATTTTGCACAGCTTCAATCTTACTGAGCAAAGGCCTTATTTCTCCACCGCCTACCTCATGCCCAAGATAGACTACCTTACTCTGTCCAATTTGGCATTTACTCGCCTTTATGGTCAGATTGGCTTGTCCAAGAGCCTGCAAAACATCTCTCAGGTGGGTTACATGTTCTTCCCAGGAATTGCTGAACACTGCGATGTCATCCAAGTATGCCATGCAGAAGTCCTCCATCCCATTCAGAACCTGGTTTACCATCCGTTGAAACGTAGCAGGTGCATTTTTCAATCCGAAAGGCATTACCTTAAACTGGTATAAGCCAACGGGGGTAGAAAATGCAGTTTTCTCCTTGGCATGGTCTGTCAGGGCTATTTGCCAATAGCCTGACGTCAAGTCAAATGTGCTGAGGAACTTGGCGGCGCCAAGTTTATCCACCAACTCATCTGTTCTTGGCAAAGGGTGGGCATCAGTCTTGGTGACTGCATTAAGAGCTCTATAGTCCACGCAGAATCTAAGCTCTTTAGATCCGGCCTTTGGTACTAACACAACTGGGCTAGACCATGGACTAGTAGAGGGCTCTATTACCCCGAGATCGAGCATCTTGCTGACCTCACCTTTGATGTGGGTTCGTACGTTTTCTGACATGCGGTATCCTCTGCTTTTGACTGGCAGACAGTCACCAGTGAGTATGTCGTGCTGGCCCCAAGGGGTCAAGCCTGGTGAAAGCGAGAACAGGGAGGCAAACTGATTCAACATAGATTTGCACTCTTCTTGTTGCTCGGGTGTCAGATTGGAGGAGAGATTCACTCCTTCAATTTTTTCATCTAAAGGTAAGCCTCTGAGGAGATCCGGAAGAGCTTCACTCTCTTCCTCGGATGACGCTAGAAGCAACGCTCCTACCTCAGGTCGCGAGACATACGCTTTAAGTCGGTTGGTGTGAAAGACTGTCGGAGCCTCCTTGGGATTGCCCAAGTCCACCAGATAGTTAACCTCTTCGAGTTTACCCACTACTCGGAAAGGTCCCATCCACTTATCTTGCAAGGCCCTCTGCCTTGTTGGGATCATAACGAGAACGAGCTGGTCTTGAGCGAACTCAACCATGTTAGCCTTTTGATCGTGCCAGTGCTTGACCAATGCTTGTCCAGCTTTCAAGTTATCGCTTGCTTCCGTCATCATGTGCGACATTCTCCTCCGGAGACCTATCACGTAGTCAGTCACTCTGACTGGCTTGGGGGAAGGAGCACTCTCCAACCCCTCCTTAATCAGGGCCAATGGACCTCTGACGGGATGACCATAGAGTAGTTCGAAGGGAGAGTAACCTACTCCCTCCTGAGGGACTTCTCTATAAGCAAAGAGAAGGCAGGGCAGTAGAAGGTCCCACTTACGCTTAAAGGGTTCCTCTAAAGCACCTATCATGCTCTTCATGGTTCGGTTGAACCGTTCTACCAACCCATTGGTTTGTGGGTGGTAAGCTGTTGAGAACTTGTAAGTAACTCCACAGGTTTTCCACATGGCTTTCATGTAGTGGGACATAAAGTTTGACCCCCTGTCAGAGATTACTTCCTTAGGAAACCCGACCCTAGTAAAAATACCAAGGAGGGCCTTAGCCACAGCCGGAGCTGTAACAGTCCTCATAGGAATTGCCTCAGGATACCTAGTAGCATGGTCTACTACAACAAGTATAAACCTGTTGCCTGAGCAGGTTGGAGGATCAAGGGGACCAACGATGTCAATCCCTACTCTCTCAAATGGGACTCCCACAACTGGGAGAGGCACTAATGGTGCCACATTCTTGGATCCAACCTTACCAGAGATCTGGCAGGTGTGGCAGCTCCTGCAGTGTTTTTCTACTTCGGCCCCCATCTTCGGCCAATAGAAGTAGAGAGATAGCCTTTCCTTACTCTTCTTGAAACTCAAGTGACCAGCCAAAGGAATCTCGTGGGCTAACTGCAAGAACTGTGGTCTGTTCTCTTGGGGTACTACAAGTCGTTTGTAGTCTCCAGGTGCAGACTCGGTCGGTTCACTGTAGAAGAGGCCATCTTCCCAGTGCAACCTGTATTTACCAGGCTCTTGCCCTTCAGCCTGAGCTTCTGCCTGGTGGCGAAGACCTTCCAGAGTTGGACATTCTCTCTGTCCATTACTGAAGTCTGCCCTGTTGGGTCCACCTTCTGCCAGTAAAGACTGCAGCTCAGGATGGTCAACAGGATCCAGATCTCCAATGAGTTCCTGGCCTTCCATTAGCTCTTCCTCAGAGTCTAATTCTACCACACAGTGTTGTACCTCCCTCTCAGCCTCGGCTGGAGGTGGAGTTACGGGTGTAACTTTGGACAACCGAGGGGAAGTCCGTTTTGGCTGCACTGGAATGCTGGCTGCTGGTTTTGGGATAGAAGTCTTAGGTTTCCCTTTCGCTTCTGATTTCTTGGAGACAGCGGCCGACAGTTCCAGTGGAACAGGAGTGACATCTTTCTTCATCATCTCCTGGAGAGTTCCGCGCATGGTCCTCTCTCTTGCGGGTCTGGTTAGTTCCTGTAACCGTTTACTAGGAGGTCTGGGAGTATGCGATACAACTCTGAGGGTTTTCAAATCGTTACCCAACAGTACGTGTCCTGGTACCTCACTCTGTTTGCTGACATGTATCTGCACAGTCATGTCGTTACACTGGATGAGAACTGGTAATTGGGGAAGCATCTGCACAGGCCCTCCAGCTAACTTGGTGAGGCGTTTGGGTGCCTTAGCAACATCCTCGGCCTGAAAAAATTATTTATCCACCACAGTTATGCTGGCCCCAGTGTCCCTAATGGCAGGAGTCTCCTGACCATTCACCTGGACACTGTCCTTATAATACTCTTTAGTATTATCGGGGATAGAATTATAGACATCTAAATTCTGTTGTTCCCACAACCCCAGAGATACTAAAGAAACGCTGGCTGAGACTCCAATGGGTTCGTCAGCTAGCAGTAGAAAGATTCCACTTGCCATTTGGACTTCCTCCTCTGGAGCGAAGGCTAAGGAGACAAGCTGGACCCCTGAAGGTTTACCCTTACATCTGGGATCTCCTTTCACGTGATCGGTCGAGCCACAAACAAAGCATTTACTGAATGCTCTCTGGAATGGTGGCTTGTTCTGACCTCCTTCCGGTTTGGCACCAGAAGACACACTATTCTGCTGTGGTTTTCCCGGTGGCTTACCCTTCTGGTTTTGTTTGGGGCCCTCTTTGGAATGTGAGTTATTCGAATTCTCTTTTGAGTCCTTTTTAGGCTGTTTTCCCTCATCCTTTTTCTGAGTTGCCCCAGAATCCTTATGAGTAGCCCTGTTGGCAACCCACAAGTCAGCAGCCTTAGCTAGCTCCATGGAATCCAATTCCTTCGAATCAGCCAAGTGCTGTCTGAGCTCAGGAGAACAGGCATCATAAATAGACTCCAACATAAAAAGATTTCTCATACCCTTATAAGTGTTCACTTTGTAACCCTTAATCCATCCCTCTAAGTTTTTCAACCCTTCACTCACCCAGGTAGCCCAAGGGGTACCATCATGCTTTTTGAGGGTTCTAAACCTCTTAAGAAACTGGGAAGGGGTCTTCCCAAATCTAGCTATTAAAGCTAGTTTCACACTTTCGTAATCCGTCTTATCCGCCTCCCCCAACTCCATTACCACATCAGTCGCAACAGGAGGGAGCCTAGAGAACAACCAGGGGAGCAACGCATTCCCTGTGATGTCCTGGAGCCCATGATTGTATTCAAACAGTTTCAACCAATCCAACACATCCAATCTCGGTTCATACATACCCACTAATTCCTTCGGCATCCAGGGTCTTTTGGGACTGGAGCTCCTAGAGGAACCAGAGGAGAGAGAAGCATTTTCCATAGACAACTTTTTTATTTCTAACTCGTGATTAAGTTCTATTTCCCTGAGTCTTAACTCAGCTTGCTTCTGCTCAGCCTGGGCATTCATCCATCTGAACTCTAGCTCTTGGTTTCGTTCAGATTGAGCCAAGAACTGTTTATATTCTAGTTCGAGCTTCATTTTTTCAAGTTCAAAATAAGCAGGGTTACTTGTGGGACCTGGTATGGGCCCCGTAGGCACAGCTGGTAAGGCAGGTAGAGGAGCCGGGGAGACAGTTTCGTTAGCCTCTCCGTCCTCGTCAGCCTCTTCATCGCTATCATCAGAATCACGATTCAGATCAACACCATTACTGTTTTCTACAGTTGCTGGAGAGATTGGTTCCTCTGAACCAGTACCCAGACTTTGGTTCGCCAGCAATCTCTCGATTAGTTCTAACTTCTTGCCTCTTACAAGAAGATTCTCTTGCCTACAGAGAGCTCGCAGACTCTCAGTATTTTCACTTGACAAAGACTCTTGACTGTAAGTTTCCATCGTAGACATGTTTTTTGAAAGTTGCTTTTTGTGCAAAGTTTTGTGGTTAGTTATCCTACAGTGTCGAAAAGCACTCTAAACTGTATACTCGATACAAATCCCACCGCTGTACACCAGTGTTAGGAGGAAACCTGTGCAGTTCCCTCTGGGACCACTGCAAAAGATTTAGGACTACAGGCGTTGGCGGTGAACCCACTTGGTAGCAGTCTGTACCACACAGATTCACGTGGTAGCTGTGTCTGAGCAGTCAGACTTCTCTCAAGAAAAGTAGAGCAGTATGTGGAGTATACAAAATAGGGCAATTCTTCACAGCAAGACAAGCAAACACGCAACGAGGCTTAGTGTAAAGATATTAAGGTATTTATTTATAACAAAATGTCTATGAAAAACACTAAGGCAAATCACGGCAAACAAATCAAACACAATTACTCTATGGAGTAGACGATCAATCCCCCTAGCAATATCGACAACTCTAGGTTCTACTGGTACCACTTATTTTCAGACAGAGGTGTATACCTCAACCCAGATGACACTCGAATATTAGTTAGGACGCGAGAGAAAAAGATAGGCAGGTTACGAAATCAACACAGTTCGATCCTATCGGATAAAATGCAAGGCAGGAAGGCAAGAATCACAATAGATCGTAAAGTTCAGAGGTCAGGCTGACTCAGAGAGAGGCAAGGCGCGATGTCCCAAAAAGTCTCTAGTGGAGATGCATTCAAGTCTGTATTGCAAATTGTTATCGGTAGGTTGAACCAGTTCAGAACAATGAATGAGAAAAGCTTGGAGGCGACCCAACGGAACGGAGAGGATTAAGACACCTCACTCGAACCGATCGAAAGGGAAGCCAGGCGGACACGGTACCTTGTTGTGGAGGGCAGCTCCGGCGGGGGCAGTTGTTCCTGGTGGTGGATGCACGTTGCTTCTTTGCCAAGAGTAGAGATGATCTTGTCGTCGAAGAAAAATGAAGTCCGGTGCACCACCAGGGAAGAGACCAGCCGCGGAGTGCTCCCTCACAAGGCACCACCTTTTGGTCGCGGTTCAGGGGTAGTGGCTATCCGGTTGCCGAGGTGCTTCTGCACTGGCAATTCGACCACCGCGTCCTGAGGCGAATAAAAAGCAAAGGGGACTGGTTGTTCCCACCATTCAGGGGAAGAGACTCTCCGGCAGGGAGATCTCCTCTGTCGTCGGGAAGTGGTGAGTCGGTTCCGCAGGGCTCCACCGGAGGTGTCGTCGTGCAGGTCGGCTCAGAGTTACCCTCGTCGGATTCTTAGGTCCTGTGGCGACTTCTGAAGATCCAGTCCCAAAAGCCCTGCTTTTATGCAGAATACCCCCATTCATTCAGCCTAGCTGTCAATCAACACATGCTAAGTGGTGAGCGGGAAGGCTCACCACCTGGGCCAATCACTCCAGAGTGCGACCGGAGTTGGCAAGGCAACTCGGTCCAGGGTGCCTAAACCCCCTCCCACACCCCTGTGGTAACCCAGACAGAATGGCACCACTTTGGAGGGTCTCTGTACAGAGCCCGCCAAAAGTGGAACAAAAGGGCTCGACCTTTGGTTTAGGAGTCACAGAGACAAACACAGACGCCATTTTACAAACCGAGTTCTGGCAGAAAATACCACTCGATAAACTTATTTAAGATAAGTAGATCGGTGGTACGTCAGAGATTAATGAGAAAAGGTATCAATCTCCAACAATGGGACGAATCCCATAGGGTTATGTTCGGGGACGAACATAACAAGTAGTTTCCACTGCCACCAGCCAAAACTCGACGAGGGGGGACGGGACAGTGCCCCCTTGAGTAACAGATTCAGGAGTAATCGAATTACCCCTACTAGTACGTCCACAATAAGATGGTTTGTACTAGTTCTGTTAGTAAATTTAGGTCTAGTAAAGCCAATGGTGACTTTACATGCCTGGGGAGACAGTAGTCAGTCCCCGGGTATGGAGTCTATGGTGGGGGACCCGCTAGGGCGCCCCCCGTGTTACGGCACGTAGGGTGCAGTGTAACACACATAGAAAAACATATGAGACCCTATGGAGTAAAAGACCCCATAGCCCATCGAACACATTGACATTTCAAAAGGAATTACACACATACATGTCCAAGAGTGGGAGAAAAGAGTCTCACTCTTGGCAGGATGGAAAAAAACAAACTCCAGAAATCCAGCAAAGCTGCTGGGGGACTCACTAGGTTAGGAAATTCAGCCTAAACAGAGAATTCTCCCTAACACTCACCCCCCCCCAGACTAAGGGACAGGAGAATTTAATCTACTCCTGGATGAATCTCATACCTCTAGTCGATGACATACTTCCTAGAGAGACCATCAGCATTTTGGTGGTGACGCCCTGACCTGTGCTCAATGGTGAAATCAAACCCTTGCAGGTAGATCGACCATCTCAGTAGTTTTGGGTATTCCCCTTTCATTTGCATTAACCATCTCAAGGGTTGGTGGTCAGTCTGAATGACGAAAGTAGAACCATACAAGTACGGCCTAAACTTCTTCAGAGCCCACACGATAGCAAAGCACTCTCTTTCGATTGTTGCCCACCTTGTTTCAGGATCCTTCAGCTTGCGGCTGATGAAGCAAACGGGGTGCTCCCTACCTTTCCCATCCAGTTGTCTGAGTACAGCACCTATTCCTACATTTGAAGCATCTGTCTGCACAATGAAGTGTTGGCGGTAATCAGGAGCTCTGAGTACTGGGGCTTGGCAAAGAGCCTTTTTCAGGTTTTCAAAAGCCTGATTGCACTCCTCGTTCCATTTAACCTTTTTAGGAAATTTGGGCGAGGAGATGACATTCAGTGGAGAAGCTATGGTCCCATAGTTCTCTATGAAATTCCTGTAATACCCGGTGAGGCCTAGGAAGGCTCTCACCTGGGTTTGAGTAGTCGGTGTTGTCCAATTTTGCACAGCTTCAATCTTGCTGAGCAAAGGCCTTATTTCTCCACCGCCTACCTCATGCCCAAGATAGACTACCTTACTCTGTCCAATTTGGCATTTACTCGCCTTTATGGTCAGATTGGCTTGTCCAAGAGCCTGCAAAACATCTCTCAGGTGGGTTACATGTTCTTCCCAGGAATTGCTGAACACTGCGATGTCATCCAAGTATGCCATGCAGAAGTCCTCCATCCCATTCAGAACCTGGTTTACCATCCGTTGAAACGTAGCAGGTGCATTTTTCAATCCGAAAGGCATTACCTTAAACTGGTATAAGCCAACGGGGGTAGAAAATGCAGTTTTCTCCTTGGCATGGTCTGTCAGGGCTATTTGCCAATAGCCTGACGTCAAGTCAAATGTGCTGAGGAACTTGGCGGCGCCAAGTTTATCCACCAACTCATCTGTTCTTGGCAAAGGGTGGGCATCAGTCTTGGTGACTGCATTAAGAGCTCTATAGTCCACGCAGAATCTAAGCTCTTTAGATCCGGCCTTTGGTACTAACACAACTGGGCTAGACCATGGACTAGTAGAGGGCTCTATTACCCCGAGATCGAGCATCTTGCTGACCTCACCTTTGATGTGGGTTCGTACGTTTTCTGACATGCGGTATCCTCTGCTTTTGACTGGCAGACAGTCACCAGTGAGTATGTCGTGCTGGCCCCAAGGGGTCAAGCCTGGTGAAAGCGAGAACAGGGAGGCAAACTGATTCAACATAGATTTGCACTCTTCTTGTTGCTCGGGTGTCAGATTGGAGGAGAGATTCACTCCTTCAATTTTTTCATCTAAAGGTAAGCCTCTGAGGAGATCCGGAAGAGCTTCACTCTCTTCCTCGGATGACGCTAGAAGCAACGCTCCTACCTCAGGTCGCGAGACATACGCTTTAAGTCGGTTGGTGTGAAAGACTGTCGGAGCCTCCTTGGGATTGCCCAAGTCCACCAGATAGTTAACCTCTTCGAGTTTACCCACTACTCGGAAAGGTCCCATCCACTTATCTTGCAAGGCCCTCTGCCTTGTTGGGATCATAACGAGAACGAGCTGGTCTTGAGCAAACTCAACCATGTTAGCCTTTTGATCGTGCCAGTGCTTGACCAATGCTTGTCCAGCTTTCAAGTTATCGCTTGCTTCCGTCATCATGTGCGACATTCTCCTCCGGAGACCTATCACGTAGTCAGTCACTCTGACTGGCTTGGGGGAAGGAGCACTCTCCAACCCCTCCTTAATCAGGGCCAATGGACCTCTGACGGGATGACCATAGAGTAGTTCGAAGGGAGAGTAACCTACTCCCTCCTGAGGGACTTCTCTATAAGCAAAGAGAAGGCAGGGCAGTAGAAGGTCCCACTTACGCTTAAAGGGTTCCTCTAAAGCAACTATCATGCTCTTCATGGTTCGGTTGAACCGTTCTACCAACCCATTGGTTTGTGGGTGGTAAGCTGTTGAGAACTTGTAAGTAACTCCACAGGTTTTCCACATGGCTTTCATGTAGTGGGACATAAAGTTTGACCCCCTGTCAGAGATTACTTCCTTAGGAAACCCGACCCTAGTAAAAATACCAAGGAGGGCCTTAGCCACAGCCGGAGCTGTAACAGTCCTCATAGGAATTGCCTCAGGATACCTAGTAGCATGGTCTACTACAACAAGTATAAACCTGTTGCCTGAGCAGGTTGGAGGATCAAGGGGACCAACGATGTCAATCCCTACTCTCTCAAATGGGACTCCCACAACTGGGAGAGGCACTAATGGTGCCACATTCTTGGATCCAACCTTACCAGAGATCTGGCAGGTGTGGCAGCTCCTGCAGTGTTTTTCTACTTCGGCCCCCATCTTCGGCCAATAGAAGTAGAGAGATAGCCTTTCCTTAGTCTTCTTGAAACTCAAGTGACCAGCCAAAGGAATCTCGTGGGCTAACTGCAAGAACTGTGGTCTGTTCTCTTGGGGTACTACAAGTCGTTTGTAGTCTCCAGGTGCAGACTCGGTCGGTTCACTGTAGAAGAGGCCATCTTCCCAGTGCAACCTGTATTTACCAGGCTCTTGCCCTTCAGCCTGAGCTTCTGCCTGGTGGCGAAGACCTTCCAGAGTTGGACATTCTCTCTGTCCATTACTGAAGTCTGCCCTGTTGGGTCCACCTTCTGCCAGTAAAGACTGCAGCTCAGGATGGTCAACAGGATCCAGATCTCCAATGAGTTCCTGGCCTTCCATTAGCTCTTCCTCAGAGTCTAATTCTACCACACAGTGTTGTACCTCCCTCTCAGCCTCGGCTGGAGGTGGAGTTACGGGTGTAACTTTGGACAACCGAGGGGAAGTCCGTTTTGGCTGCACTGGAATGCTGGCTGCTGGTTTTGGGATAGAAGTCTTAGGTTTCCCTTTCGCTTCTGATTTCTTGGAGACAGCGGCCGACAGTTCCAGTGGAACAGGAGTGACATCTTTCTTCATCATCTCCTGGAGAGTTCCGCGCATGGTCCTCTCTCTTGCGGGTCTGGTTAGTTCCTGTAACCGTTTACTAGGAGGTCTGGGAGTATGCGATACAACTCCGAGGGTTTTCAAATCGTTACCCAACAGTACGTGTCCTGGTACCTCACTCTGTTTGCTGACATGTATCTGCACAGTCATGTCGTTACACTGGATGAGAACTGGTAATTGGGGAAGCATCTGCACAGGCCCTCCAGCTAACTTGGTGAGGCGTTTGGGTGCCTTAGCAACATCCTCGGCCTGAAAAAATTATTTATCCACCACAGTTATGCTGGCCCCAGTGTCCCTAATGGCAGGAGTCTCCTGACCATTCACCTGGACACTGTCCTTATAATACTCTTTAGTATTATCGGGGATAGAATTATAGACATCTAAATTCTGTTGTTCCCACAACCCCAGAGATACTAAAGAAACGCTGGCTGAGACTCCAATGGGTTCGTCAGCTAGCAGTAGAAAGATTCCACTTGCCATTTGGACTTCCTCCTCTGGAGCGAAGGCTAAGGAGACAAGCTGGACCCCTGAAGGTTTACCCTTACATCTGGGATCTCCTTTCACGTGATCGGTCGAGCCACAAACAAAGCATTTACTGAATGCTCTCTGGAATGGTGGCTTGTTCTGACCTCCTTCCGGTTTGGCACCAGAAGACACACTATTCTGCTGTGGTTTTCCCGGTGGCTTACCCTTCTGGTTTTGTTTGGGGCCCTCTTTGGAATGTGAGTTATTCGAATTCTCTTTTGAGTCCTTTTTAGGCTGTTTTCCCTCATCCTTTTTCTGAGTTGCCCCAGAATCCTTATGAGTAGCCCTGTTGGCAACCCACAAGTCAGCAGCCTTAGCTAGCTCCATGGAATCCAATTCCTTCGAATCAGCCAAGTGCTGTCTGAGCTCAGGAGAACAGGCATCATAAATAGACTCCAACATAAAAAGATTTCTCATACCCTTATAAGTGTTCACTTTGTAACCCTTAATCCATCCCTCTAAGTTTTTCAACCCTTCACTCACCCAGGTAGCCCAAGGGGTACCATCATGCTTTTTGAGGGTTCTAAACCTCTTAAGAAACTGGGAAGGGGTCTTCCCAAATCTAGCTATTAAAGCTAGTTTCACACTTTCGTAATCCGTCTTATCCGCCTCCCCCAACTCCATTACCACATCAGTCGCAACAGGAGGGAGCCTAGAGAACAACCAGGGGAGCAACGCATTCCCTGTGATGTCCTGGAGCCCATGATTGTATTCAAACAGTTTCAACCAATCCAACACATCCAATCTCGGTTCATACATACCCACTAATTCCTTCGGCATCCAGGGTCTTTTGGGACTGGAGCTCCTAGAGGAACCAGAGGAGAGAGAAGCATTTTCCATAGACAACTTTTTTATTTCTAACTCGTGATTAAGTTCTATTTCCCTGAGTCTTAACTCAGCTTGCTTCTGCTCAGCCTGGGCATTCATCCATCTGAACTCTAGCTCTTGGTTTCGTTCAGATTGAGCCAAGAACTGTTTATATTCTAGTTCGAGCTTCATTTTTTCAAGTTCAAAATAAGCAGGGTTACTTGTGGGACCTGGTATGGGCCCCGTAGGCACAGCTGGTAAGGCAGGTAGAGGAGCCGGGGAGACAGTTTCGTTAGCCTCTCCGTCCTCGTCAGCCTCTTCATCGCTATCATCAGAATCACGATTCAGATCAACACCATTACTGTTTTCTACAGTTGCTGGAGAGATTGGTTCCTCTGAACCAGTACCCAGACTTTGGTTCGCCAGCAATCTCTCGATTAGTTCTAACTTCTTGCCTCTTACAAGAAGATTCTCTTGCCTACAGAGAGCTCGCAGACTCTCAGTATTTTCACTTGACAAAGACTCTTGACTGTAAGTTTCCATCGTAGACATGTTTTTTGAAAGTTGCTTTTTGTGCAAAGTTTTGTGGTTAGTTATCCTACAGTGTCGAAAAGCACTCTAAACTGTATACTCGATACAAATCCCACCGCTGTACACCAGTGTTAGGAGGAAACCTGTGCAGTTCCCTCTGGGACCACTGCAAAAGATTTAGGACTACAGGCGTTGGCGGTGAACCCACTTGGTAGCAGTCTGTACCACACAGATTCACGTGGTAGCTGTGTCTGAGCAGTCAGACTTCTCTCAAGAAAAGTAGAGCAGTATGTGGAGTATACAAAATAGGGCAATTCTTCACAGCAAGACAAGCAAACACGCAACGAGGCTTAGTGTAAAGATATTAAGGTATTTATTTATAACAAAATGTCTATGAAAAACACTAAGGCAAATCACGGCAAACAAATCAAACACAATTACTCTATGGAGTAGATGATCAATCCCCCTAGCAATATCGACAACTCTAGGTTCTACTGGTACCACTTATTTTCAGACAGAGGTGTATACCTCAACCCAGATGACACTCGAATATTAGTTAGGACGCGAGAGAAAAAGATAGGCAGGTTACGAAATCAACACAGTTCGATCCTATCGGATAAAATGCAAGGCAGGAAGGCAAGAATCACAATAGATCGTAAAGTTCAGAGGTCAGGCCGACTCAGAGAGAGGCAAGGCGCGATGTCCCAAAAAGTCTCTAGTGGAGATGCATTCAAGTCTGTATTGCAAATTGTTATCGGTAGGTTGAACCAGTTCAGAACAATGAATGAGAAAAGCTTGGAGGCGACCCAACGGAACGGAGAGGATTAAGACACCTCACTCGAACCGATCGAAAGGGAAGCCAGGCGGACACGGTACCTTGTTGTGGAGGGCAGCTCCGGCGGGGGCAGTTGTTCCTGGTGGTGGATGCACGTTGGTTCTTTGCCAAGAGTAGAGATGATCTTGTCGTCGAAGAAAAATGAAGTCCGGTGCACAACCAGGGAAGAGACCAGCCGCGGAGTGCTCCCTCACAAGGCACCACCTTTTGGTCGCGGTTCAGGGGTAGTGGCTATCCGGTTGCCGAGGTGCTTCTGCACTGGCAATTCGACCACCGCGTCCTGAGGCGAATAAAAAGCAAAGGGGACTGGTTGTTCCCACCAGTCAGGGGAAGAGACTCTCCGGCAGGGAGATCTCCTCTGTCGTCGGGAAGTGGTGAGTCAGTTCCGCAGGGCTCCACCGGAGGTGTCGTCGTGCAGGTCGGCTCAGAGTTACCCTCGTCGGATTCTTAGGTCCTGTGGCGACTTCTGAAGATCCAGTCCCAAAAGCCCTGCTTTTATGCAGAATACCCCCATTCATTCAGCCTAGCTGTCAATCAACACATGCTAAGTGGTGAGCGGGAAGGCTCACCACCTGGGCCAATCACTCCAGAGTGCGACCGGAGTTGGCAAGGCAACTCGGTCCAGGGTGCCTAAACCCCCTCCCACACCCCTGTGGTAACCCAGACAGAATGGCACCACTTTGGAGGGTCTCTGTACAGAGCCCGCCAAAAGTGGAACAAAAGGGCTCGACCTTAGGTTTAGGAGTCACAGAGACGAACACAGACGCCATTTTACAAACCGAGTTCTGGCAGAAAATACCACTCGATAAACTTATTTAAGATAAGTAGATCGGTGGTACGTCAGAGATTAATGAGAAAAGGTATCAATCTCCAACAATGGGACGAATCCCATAGGGTTATGTTCGGGGACGAACATAACAAGTAGTTTCCACTGCCACCAGCCAAAACTCGACGAGGGGGGACGGGACAGTGCCACCTCGAGTAACAGATCCAGGAGTAATCGAATTACCACTACTAGTACGTCCACAATAAGATGGTTTGTACTAGTTCTGTTAGTAAATTTAGGTCTAGTAAAGCCAATGGTGACTTTACATGCCCGGGGAGACAGTAGTCAGTCCGCGGGTATGGAGTCTATGGTGGGGGACCCGCTAGGGCACCCCCGTGTTACGGCACGTAGGGTGCGGTGTAACACACATAGAAAAACATATGAGACCCTATGGAGTAAAAGACCCCATAGCCCATCGAACACATTGACATTTCAAAAGGAATTACACACATACATGTCCAAGAGTGGGAGAAAAGAGTCTCACTCTTGGCAGGATGGAAAAAAAACAAACTCCAGAAATCCAGCAAAGCTGCTGTGGGACTCACTAGGTTAGGAAATTCAGCCTAAACAGAGAATTCTCCCTAACAGGTGGGCATGAGCTGGGGTTGGGGGGGAAGAGGGGAGACACGGGGCATGAGCGGGGGGTGGGTGGAACAGGGGAAACACGGGGCATTAGCAGGGGGTGGGCGGAACGGAGGTAGACACTGGGCATGAGAGGGGGGTGGGGGAAACGGAGGTTGACACGGGGCATGAGCGGGGGGTGGGGGGAAAAGGAGGTAGACAGGTGGCATGAGCGGGGGTGGGGGAACAGGGGAGACACGTGGGCATGAATGGGGGGTGGGGGATAAGGGGAGACACGGGGCATGAGCGGGCGTTGGGGGAACAAGAGAGAGACACGTGGCATTAGCGGGGGTGGGGGGAACAGGGGAGACACGGGGCATGAGTGGGGTGGGTGCGGGGAACAGGGGAGACACGGGGCATGAGCAGGGGGTGAGGGGAACAGGGGAGACATGGGGCATGAGCGGGGGTAGGGGGGAAAAGGAGGGAGACACGGGGCATGAGCGGGCATGGGGGGAACAGAGATAGACATGGGACATGAGCGGGAGTGGGGGGAATAGGGGAGAGACGTGGGCATGAGCGGTGGGTGGTGGGGAACAGGGGAGACACGGGGCATGAGTGGGGTGTGGGGGGAACAGGGGAGACAAGGGGCATGAGCGGGGGGTGGGGGGAATGGAGGTAGACACAGGGCATGAGCAGGGGTGGGGGAACAGGGGAGACATGGGGCATGAGCAGGGGGTTGGGGGAACAGGGGAAACAAGGGGCATGAGCAGGGGGTGGGGGGAACGGGAGGGAGACATGGGGCATGAGCAGGGGGTGGGGAGGAACAAGAGAGAGACACGGGCCATAAGCGGGGGGTGGGGTGAACAGTAGGGAGAAACGGGGCATGAGTGGGGTGGGTGCGGGGAACAGGGGAGACACGGGGCATGAGCAGGGGGTGAGGGGAACAGGGGAGACATGGGGCATGAGCGGGGGTAGGGGGGAAAAGGAGGGAGACACGGGGCATGAGCGGGCATGGGGGAACAGAGATAGACATGGGACATGAGCGGGAGTGGGGGGAATAGGGGAGAGACGTGGGCATGAGCGGTGGGTGGGGAGGAACAAGAGAGAGACACGGGCCATAATCAGGGGGTGGGGGAACAGTAGGGATAAACGGGGCATGAGTGGGGGGGGTGAGGGGGAACAGGGGAGACACGTGGGCATGAGCCGGGGTGAGGGGGAACAGGGGAGACAAGGGGCATGAGCGGGGAGTGGGGGGAACAGGGGAGACACGGGGCATGAGCGGGGGTGGGGGGAAAAGGAAGGAGACACCGGGCATGAGCGGGGGTGGGGGGAATGGAGGTAGACATGGGGCATGAGCTGGGGGTGGGGGGGGGACAGCGGAGACAATGGGCATGAGCGGGGGGTGGGGGGAACAGGGAGACACGTCGGCATGAGCGGGGGGTGGGGGGAACAGAGGAGACAAGGGGCATTAGCGGGGGGTGGGGAGGAAAAGTAGGGAGACACGGGGCATGAGTGGGGGGTGGGGGGAAAAGGAGGGAGACACGGGGCATGAGCAGGGGGTGGGGGGGAAAAGGTAGCAAACACGGGCATGAGCAGGGGGTGGGGGGGAACGGAGGTAGACACGTGGCATGATCGGGGGTGGGGGGGATGGAGGTAGCAGGGGCATGAGCGGGGGTTGGGGGGGCATGGGAAATACGGGGCATGAGAGGAAAAGTAGGGAGACACGGGGCATGAGCAAGAGGTGGGGGGAACAGGGGAGACACAGGGAATGAGCGGGGGTCGGGGGGAAAAGGAGGGAGACACGGGGCATGAGCGGGGGTGGGGAAGAAAGGAGGGAGACACGGGGCATGAGCGGGGGTGGGGAAGAAAAGAGGGAGACACGGGACATGAGCGGGGGTGGGGGGAACAGGGGAGATACTTGGGCATGAGCGTGGGGTGGGGAAAAAGGAGGGAGACACGAGGCATGAGCGGGGGGTGGGGGGAAACAGAGGTAGACACCGGGCATGAGCGGGGGTGGGGGTAACGGAGGTAGACACGGGGCATGAGCAGGGAGTAGGGGGGAAAGGAGGAAGACACGTGGGCATGAGCGGTGGTAGGGGCGAACAAGAGAGAGACACGGGCCATGAGCGGGGGTAGGGGGCACAGGGGAGACATGGGGCATGAGCTGGTGGGTGGGTGGTAACAGGGGAGACACAGGGCATGAGCGGGGGTGGGGGGGAACAGAGGTAGACATGGGGCATGAACGGGGGTGGGGGAGAACGGGGGAGACACGTGGGCATGAGCGGGAGGTAGGGGGGAACAGGGGAGACACGGGGCATGAGCAGGCGGTCAGGGGGAACAGGGGAGACACGTGGGCATGAGTGGGGGTTGGGGGGGATACGGGGAGACATGGGGCATGAGCGGGCATTGGGGGGAACAAGAGAGGGACACGCGGCATTAGCGGGGGTGGGGGGGAACAGGGGAGACACGGGGCATGGTTGGGGGGTGGGGGGAACAGGGGAGACACGGGGCATGAGCAGGGGGTGGGGGAACAGGGGAGACATGGGGCATGAGCGGGGGTGGGGGGGAAAAGGAGGGAGACACGGGGCATGAGCCGGCATGGGGGGGAACAGAGGTATACACGGGACATGTGCGGGAGTGGGGGGAATAGGGGAGAGACGTGGGAATGCGCGGTGGGTGGTGGGGAACAGGGGAGACACGGGGCATGAGTGGGGGGTGGGGGGGAACAGGGGAGACAAGGGGCATGAGCGGGGGTTGGGGAATGGAGCTAGACACGGGGCGTGAGCGGGGGTGGGGGGAACAGGGGAGACACGGGGCATGAGCAGGGGGTTGGGGGAACAGGGGAAACACAGGGCATGAGAAGGGGGTGGGGGGAACGGGAGGGAGACATGGGGCATGAGCAGGGGGTGGGGGGAACAGGGGAGACACGGGGCATGAGCAGTGGGTGGGGGGAACGGAGGTAGACACGGGACATGAGCGGGGTGGGCGGGAACGGAGGGAGACACGAGGGCATGAGCAGGGGGTGGGGGAACAGGGAGACATGGGGAATGAGCGGGGGTTGGGGGAAAAGGAGGGAGACATGGGGCATGAGCAGGGGGTGGGGGGAACAGGGGAGACACGGGGCATGAGCAGTGGGTGGGGGGAACGGAGGTAGACATGGGACATGAGCGGGGTGGGCGGGAACGGAGGGAGACACGAGGGCATGAGCGAGGGGTGGGGGGAACAGGGAGCCATGGGGAATGAGCGGGGATTGGGGGAAAAGGAGGAAGACACGGGGCATGAGCAGGGGGTGGGGGGAAAGGAGGTAGACACGGGGCATGAGTGGGATGTCGGGGGGAACGGAGGTAGACACCGGGCATGAGCAGGGGGTGTGGGAAGAGGGGAGACACGTGGGCATGAGTGGGGGGTGGAGGGGAACAGGGGAGACACGGGGCATGAGCAGGGGTTGGGGGGAAAGGAGGGAGACAAGGGGTATGAGCAGAAGGTGGGGGGAACAGGGGAGACACGGGGTATGAGCGGGGTGTGGGGGGAAAAGGAAGGGAGACATGGGGCATGAGTAGGAGGTTGGGGGGAACGGAGGTAGTCACGGGGCATGAGCAGGGGGTGGGGGAACAGGGGAGACACGTGGGCATGAGTTGGGGATAGGGGGAACAGGGGAGACACAGGGCATTAGTGAGGGTCGGGGGAAAGGAGGGAGACATGGGGCAAGAGCTGGGGGTGGGGGGAAAGGAGGTAGACACAGGGTATGAGTGGTAGGTCAGGGGGAACGGAGGTAGACACGGGGCATGAGCAGGGGGTGGGGGAACAGGGGAGACACGTGGGCATGAGTGGGGGGTGGGGGGAACAGGGGGGACACGGGGCATGAGCGGGGGTTGGGGGGAAAGGAGGGAGACACGGGGCATGAGCAGGAGGTGGGGGGAACAGGGGAGACACGGGGTATGAGCGGGGTGTGGGGGGAAAAGGAGGGAGACACGGGGCATGAGCTGGGGGTGGGGCGAACAGGGGAGACACAGGGCATGAGCGGGGGTTGGGGGAATAGGGGAGACACAGGGCATGAGAGGGGGGTGGGGGGGAAAGGAGGGAGACATGGGACATGAGTGGGGGTGGGGGGAACAGGGGAGCCATGTGGGCATGAGCGTGGGGTGGGGGGGAAAGGAGGGAGACACAGGGAATGAGCAGGGTTGGGGGAACAGGGGAGACACGTGGGCATGAGCGGTGGTCGGGGGGAACAGGGGAGACAAGGGGCATGAGTGTGGGGTGGGGGAACAGCGAGACACGGGGAATGTGAGGGGGTGGGGGGAACAGGGGAGACACGGGGCATGGGCAGTGGGTGAGGGGGAATGAAGGGAGACACGTGGGCATGAGCAGGGGGTGGGGGGAACAGGGGAGACATGGGGCATGAGCGGGGGTGGGGGGAACAGGGAGACATGGGGCATGAGTGGGGGGTGGGGGAAAAGGAGGACGACATGGGGCATGAGAAGGGGGTGGGGGGAAAGGAGGTAGACACGGGGCATGAGTGGGAGGTCGGGGGGAACAGAGGTAGACACCCGGCATGAGCAGGGGGTGGGGGAACAGGGGAGACATGTGGGCATGATCGGGGGGTGGGGGGGAATAGGGGAGACACGGGGCATGAGCGGGGGTTGCGGGGAAGGAGGGAGACACGGGGCATGAGCAGGAGGTGGGGGAACAGCGGAGACACGCGGTATGAGTGGGGTGTGGGGGGAACAGGGGAGACACAGGGCATGAGCGGGGGTGGGGGGGAAAAGAGGGAGACATGGGACATGAGCGGGGGTGGGGGGAACAGGGGAGACATGTGGGCATGAGCGTGGGGTGGGGGAAAAGGAGAGAGACACGGGGCATGAGCGGGGGGTGGGGGGAACAGAGGTAGACACGGGGCATGAGCGGGGGGTGGGGGGGAATGGAGGTAGAAATGGGGAATGAGCGGTGGTGGGGGAACAGGGGAGACATGTGGGCATGAGCGTGGGGTGGGGGAAAAGGAGAGAGACACGGGGCATGAGCAGGGGGTGGGGGGAACGGACGTTGACACGGGGCATGAGCAGGGGGTGGGGGGGAATGGAGGTAGAAATGGGGAATGAGCGGGGGTGCAGGGGAAAAAGGGAAAAAGAGGGAGAAACGTGGGCATGAGCGGGGGGGTGCGGGGAACAAGAGAGAGACACAGGGCATGAGCGGGAGGTGGGAGGAACAGGGGAGACACAGGGCATGAGCAGGGGTTGGGGGGATCAGGGGAGACATGGGGCATGAGCAGATGGTGGGGGTGAAAACGAGGGAGACACGGGGCATGAGAGGGGGTGGGGGGGAACAGAGGTAGACACGGGGCATGAGCGGGGGTGGGGAGAACAGGGGAGACAAGTGGGCAGAGCGTGGGGTGGGGGAAAAGGAGGGAGACATGGGGCATGAGCGGGAGGTGGGGGGAACGGAGGTAGACACGGGGCATGAGCAGGGGTGGGGGAACAGGGGAGACATGGGGCATGAGCAGGGGGTTGGGGCAACAGGGGAAACAAGGGGCATGAGCAGGGGGTGGGGGGAACGGGAGGGAGACATGGGGCATGAGCAGGGGGTGGGGAGGAACAAGAGAGAGACACGGGCCATAAGCGGGGGGTGGGGGGAACAGTAGGGAGAAACGGGGCATGAGTGGGGGGTGGGGGGGAACAGGGGAGACACGTGGGCATGAGCGGGGTTGAGGGTGAACAGGGGAGACAAGGGGCATGAGCGGGGAGTGGGGGGAACAGGGGAGACACAGGCCATGAGCGGGGGGTGGGGGGAACAGGGGAGACACAGGGCATGAGTGGGGGGTGTGGGGGAACAAGAGAGAGACACGGGCCATGAGCGGTGGATGGGGAGGAACAGGGGAGACATGGGGCATGAGCGGCGGGTGGGGGGGAACAGTAGGGAGGCACAGGGCATGAGCGGAACAGGGGAGACACGTGGGCATGAGCGGGAGGTTGGGGGAACAGGAAATACAAGGGGCATGAGCAGGGGGGTGGGGGGAAAAGGAGGGAGACATGGGGCATGAGCGGGGGGTGGGGAGGAACAAGAGAGAGACACGGGCCATAAGCAGGGGGTGGGGGGAACAGTAGGGAGAAACGGGGCATGAGTGGGGGGGTGAGGGGGAACAGGGGAGACACGTGGGCATGATCGAGGGTGGGGGGGAACAGGGAGACACGTCGGCATGAGCGGGGGTGGGGGGAACAGAGGAGACAAGGGGCATTAGCGGGGGGTGGGGAGGAAAAGTAGGGAGACACGGGGCATGAGTGGGGGGTGGGGGGAAAAGGAGGGAGACACGGGGCATGAGCAGGGGGTGGGGAGGAAAAGGTAGCAAACACGGGCAAGAGCAGGGGGTGGGGGGAACGGAGGTAGACACGTGGCATGAGCGGGGGTGGGGGGGACGGAGGTAGCAGGGGCATGAGCGGGGGTGGGGGGACATGGGAAATACGGGGCATGAGAGGAAAAGTAGGGAGACACGGGGCATGAGCAAGAGGTGGGGGGAACAGGGGAGACACAGGGAATGAGCGGGGGTCGGGGGGAAAAGGAGGGAGACACGGGGCATGAGCGGGGGTGGGGAAGAAAGGAGGGAGACACGGGACATGAGCGGGGGTGGGCGGTACAGGGGAGACACGGGGCATGAGCGGGGGTGGGGAAGAAAAGAGGGAGACACGGGACATGAGCGGGGGTGGGGGGAACAGGGGAGACACTTGGGCATGAGCGGGGGGTGGGGAAAAAGGAGGGAGACACGGGGCATGAGCGGGGGGTGGGGGGAAACAGAGGTAGACACCGGGCATGAGCGGGGGGTGGGGGTAACGGAGGTAGACACGGGGCATGAGCAGGGAGTAGGGGGGAAAAGGAGGAAGACACGTGGGCATGAGCGGTGGTAGGGGCGAACAAGAGAGAGACACGGGCCATGAGCGGGGGTAGGGGGCACAGGGGAGACACGGGGCATGAGCTGGTGGGTGGGTGGTAACAGGGGAGACACAGGGCATGAGCGGGGGTGGGGGGGAATGGAGGTAGACATGGGGCATGAACGGGGGTGGGGGAGAACGGGGGAGACACGTGGGCATGAGCGGGAGGTAGGGGGGAACAGGTGAGACACGGGGCATGAGCAGGGGGTCAGGGGGAACAGGGGAGACACGTGGGCATGAGTGGGGGTTGGGGGGATACGGGGAGACATGGGGCATGAGCGGGCATTGGGGGGAACAAGAGAGGGACACGTGGCATTAGCGGGGGTGGGGGGAACAGGGGAGACACGGGGCATGGTTGGGGGGTGGGGGGAACAGGGGAGACACGGGGCATGAGCAGGGGGTGGGGGAACAGGGGAGACATGGGGCATGAGCGGGGGTGGGGGGGAAAAGGAGGGAGACACGGGGCATGAGCCGGCATGGGGGGGAACAGAGGTAGACACGGGACATGTGCGGGAGTGGGGGGAATAGGGGAGAGACGTGGGCATGCGCGGTGGGTGGTGGGGAACAGGGGAGACACGGGGCATGAGTGGGGGGTGGGGGGGGAACAGGGGAGACAAGGGGCATGAGCGGGGGGTGGGGGAATGGAGCTAGACACGGGGCATGAGCGGGGGTGGTGGGGAACAGGGGAGACACGGGGCATGAGCAGGGGGTTGGGGGAACAGGGGAAACACAGGGCATGAGAAGGGGGTGGGGGGAACGGGAGGGAGACATGGGGCATGAGCAGGGGGTGGGGGGAACAGGGGAGACACGGGGCATGAGCAGTGGGTGGGGGAACGGAGGTAGACAAGGGACATGAGCGGGGTGGGCGGGAACGGAGGGAGACACGAGGGCATGAGCAGGGGGTGGGGGAACAGGGAGACATGGGGAATGAGCGGGGGTTGGGGGAAAAGGAGGGAGACATGGGGCAGGGGGTGGGGGGAACAGGGGAGACACGGGGCATGAGCAGTGGGTGGGGGGAACGGAGGTAGACATGGGACATGAGCGGGGTGGGCGGGAACGGAGGGAGACACGAGGGCATGAGCGGGGGGTGGGGGGAACAGGGAGACATGGGGAATGAGCGGGGATTGGGGGAAAAGGAGAAAGACACGGGGCATGAGCAGGGGGTGGGGGGAAAGGAGGTAGACACGGGGCATGAGTGGGATGTCGGGGGGAACGGAGGTAGACACGGGGCATGAGCAGGGGGTGGGGGAAGAGGGGAGACACGTGGGCATGAGTGGGGGGTGGAGGGGAACAGGGGAGACACGGGGCATGAGCAGGGGTTGGGGGGAAAGGAGGGAGACAAGGGGCATGAGCAGAAGGTGGGGGGAACAGGGGAGACACGGGGTATGAGTGGGGTGTGGGGGGAAAAGGAAGGGAGACATGGGGCATGAGTGGGAGGTTGGGGGGAACGGAGGTAGACACGGGGCATGAGCAGGGGGTGGGGGAACAGGGGAGACACGTGGGCATGAGTTGGGGATAGGGGGAACAGGGGAGACACAGGGCATGAGTGAGGGTCGGGGGAAAGGAGGGAGACATGGGGCAAGAGCAGGGGGTGGGGGGAAAGGAGGTAGACACAGGGTATGAGTGGTAGGTCAGGGGGAACGGAGGTAGATACGGGGCATGAGCAGGGGGTGGGGGAACAGGGGAGACACGTGGGCATGAGTGGGGGGTGGGGGGGAACAGGGGGGACACGGGGCATGAGCGGGGGTTGGGGGGAAAGGAGGGAGACACGGGGCATGAGCAGGAGGTGGGGGAACAGGGGAGACACAGGGTATGAGCGGGGTGTGGGGGGAAAAGGAGGGAGACACGGGGCATGAGCTGGGGGTGGGGCGAACAGGGGAGACACAGGGCATGAGCGGGGGTTGGGGGAATAGGGGAGACACAGGGCATGAGAGGGGGGTGGGGGGAACAGAGGTAGACACGGGGCATGAGCGGGGGGTGGGGGGGAATGGAGGTAGAAATGGGGAATGAGCGGTGGTGGGGGAACAGGGGAGACATGTGGGCATGAGCGTGGGGTGGGGGAAAAGGAGAGAGACACGGGGCATGAGCAGGGGGTGGGGGGAACGGACGTTGACACGGGGCATGAGCAGGGGGTGGGGGGAATGGAGGTAGAAATGGGGAATGAGCGGGGTTGCAGGGGAAAAAGGGAAAAAGAGGGAGAAACGTGGGCATGAGCGGGGGGGTGCGGGGAACAAGAGAGAGACAGGGCATGAGCGGGAGGTGGGAGGAACAGGGGAGACACAGGGCATGAGCAGGGGTTGGGGGGATCAGGGGAGACATGGGGCATGAGCAGATGGTGGGGGTGAAAACGAGGGAGACACGGGGCATGAGAGGGGGCGGGGGGGAACAGAGGTAGACACGGGGCATGAGCGGGGGTGGGGAGAACAGGGGAGACAAGTGGGCAGAGCGTGGGGTGGGGGAAAAGGAGGGAGACATGGGGCATGAGCGGGGGGTGGGGGGAACGGAGGTAGACACGGGGCATGAGCGGGGGGTGGGGGGAATGGAGGGAGAAACGTGGGCATGAGCGGGGGTGGGGAAACAAGAGAGAGACACGGGGCATGAGCGGGGGGTGGGGGAAACAGGGGAGACACGGGCATGAGCGGGTGGGTGGGAGGAACAGGGGTGACACAGGGCATGAGCAGGGGTTGGGGGGATCAGGGGAGACATGGGGCATGAGCAGATGGTGGGGGGAAAACGAGGGAGACACGGGGCATGAGAGGGCGTGGAGGGAACAGAGGTAGACACGGGGCATGAGCGGGGGTGGGGGAACAGGGGAGACATGTGGGCATGAGCGTGGGGTGGGGGAAAGGGAGGGTGACACAGGGCATGAGCGGGGGGTGGGGGGAACGGAGGTAGACACGGGGCATGAGAGGGGGGTGGTGGGGAATGGAGGGAGAAACGTGGGCATGAGCGGGGGTTTGGGGGAACAAGAGAGAGACACGGGGCATGAGCGGGGGGTGGGGGGAAAAGGAGGTTGACACGGGGCATGAGCATGGGGTGGGGGAAAGGAGGTAGACACGGGGCATGAGCAGGGGGTGGGGGAACTGGGGAGACACGTGAGCATGAGTGGGGGGTGGGGGGATAAGGGGAGACACGGGGCATGAGCGGGCGTTGGGGAGAACAAGAGAGAGACACGTGGCATTAGCGGGGGTGGGGGGAACAGGGGAGACACGGGGCATGAGTGGGAGTGGGGGGGAACAGGGGAGACACAGGGCATGAGCAGGGGGTGGGGTGAACAGGGGAGACATGGGGCATGAGCAGGGGTGGGGGGGAAAGGAGGGAGACACAGGGCATGAGCGGGCGTGGGGGGAACAGAGGTAGACACGGGACATGAGCGGGAGTGGGGGGAATAGGGGAGAGACGTGGGCATGAGCGGTGAGTTGTGGGGAACAGGGGAGACACGGGGCATGAGTGGGGGGTAGGGGGAAAAGGGGAGACAAGGGGCATGAATGGGGGGTGGGGGGAATGGAGGTAGACACATGGAATGGACAGAGGTGGGGGAACAGGGGAGACACGGGGCATGAGCGGGGGTTGGGGGAACAGGGGAAACACGGGGCATGAGCAGGGTGTGGGAGGGAACAGGAGGGAGACACGGGGCATGAGCAGGGGGTGGGGGGCGAACAGGGGAGACACAGGGCATGAGCAGGGGTGGGGGGAACAGGGGAGACACAGGGCATGAGCGGGGGCTGGGGGGAACAGGGGAGACACAGGGCATGAGTGGGGGGTGGGGGGAAATAAGAGAGAGACACGGGCCATGAGCAGTGGATGGGGAGGAACAGGGGAGACATGGGGCATGAGCGGGGGGGTGGGGGGAACAGTAGGGAGACACGGGGCATGAGCGGAACAGGGGAGACACGTGGGCATGAGCGGGAGGTTGGGGGAACAGGAAATACAAGGGGCATGAGCGGGGGGTGGGGGAAAAGTAGGGAGACATGGCGCATGAGCGGGGGGTGGGGAGGAACAAGAGAGAGACACAGGCCATAAGCGGGTGGTGGGGGGTACAGTAGGGAGAAACGGGGCATGAGTGGGGGGGTGGGGGGAACAGCAGAGACACGGGGGCATGAGCGGGGGTGAGGGGGAACAGGGGAGACAAGGGGCATGAGTGGGGGGTGAGGGAACAGGGGAGACACGGGGCATGAGCAGGGGTGGGGGGAAAAGGAAGGAGACATCGGGCATGAGCGGGGGTGGGGAGAACGGAGGTAGACACGGGGCATGAGCTGGGGGCGGGGGGGAACAGGGGAGACAATGGGCATGAGCAGGGGTGGGGGGGAAAGGAGGGCGACACGGGCCATGAGTGGGGGGAACAAGGGAGACACAGGGCATGAGCGGGGGGTGGGGGAACAGGAAGACACGTGGGCATGAGCAGGGGGTGGTGGGAACAGGGGAGACAAGGGGCATGACTGGGGGGTGGGGAGGAAAAGGAGGGAGACACGAGGCATGAGTGGGGGGTGGGGGGGAAAAGGAGGGAGACACAGAGCTTGAGCAGGGGGTGGGTGGAAAAGGCAGAAGACACGGGGCATGAGCAGGGGGTGCGGGGGAACGGAGGTATACACGTGGCATGAGCGGGGGTGGGGGGAACGGAGGTAGACATGGGAGACATGGGGCATGAGCAGGGGGTTGGGGGAACAGGGGAAACAAGGGGCATGAGCAGGGGGTGGGGGGAACGGGAGGGAGACATGGGGCATGAGTAGGGGGTGGGGAGGAACAAGAGAGAGACACGGGCCATAAGCGGGGGGTGGGGGAACAGTAGGGAGAAACGGGGCATGAGTGGGGGTGTGGGGGGGAACAGGGGAGACACGTGGGCATTAGCGGGGGTGAGGGGGAACAGGGGAGACAAGGGGCATGAGCGGGGAGTGGGGGGAACAGGGGAGACACAGGCCATGAGCGGGGGGTGGGGGGAACAGGGGAGACACAGGGCATGAGTGGGGGGTGTGGGGGAACAAGAGAGAGACACTGGCCATGAGCAATGGATGGGGAGGAACATGGGAGACATGGGGCATGAGCGGCGGGTGGGGGGGAACAGTAGGGAGGCACAGGGCATGAACGGAACAGGGGAGACACGTGGGCATGAGCGGGAGGTTGGGGGAACAGGAAATACAAGGGGCATGAGCAGGGGGGGTGGGGGGAAAAGGAGGGAGACATGGGGTATGAGCGGGGGGTGGGGAGGAACAAGAGAGAGACATGGGCCATAAGCGGGGGGTGGGGGGAACAGTAGGGAGAAACGGGGCATGAGTGGGGGGGGTGGGGGGGAACAGGGGAGACACGTGGGCATGAGCGGGGGTGAGGGGGAACAGGGGAGACAAGGGGCATGAGCGGGTAGTGGGGGGAACAGGGGAGACATGGGGCATGAGCGGGGGTGGGGGGAAGCGGAAGGAGACACCGGGCATGAGCGGGGGTGTGGGGAACAGGAAATACAAGGGGCATGAGCAGGGGGGGTGGGGGGAAAAGGAGGGAGACATGGGGTATGAGCGGGGGTGGGGAGGAACAAGAGAGAGACATGGGCCATAAGCGGGGGGTGGGGGGAACAGTAGGGAGAAACGGGGCATGAGTGGGAGGGGTGGGGGGGAACAGGGGAGACACGTGGGCATGAG
The DNA here is from genome assembly GCF_040938575.1 of Ambystoma mexicanum. NCBI lineage: Eukaryota > Metazoa > Chordata > Amphibia > Caudata > Ambystomatidae > Ambystoma > Ambystoma mexicanum. The sequence goes on along the minus strand of NC_090923.1, from coordinate 766,958,689 downwards.
CGGGGGTGAGGGGGAACAGGGGAGACAAGGGGCATGAGCGGGTAGTGGGGGGAACAGGGGAGACATGGGGCATGAGCGGGGGTGGGGGGAAGCGGAAGGAGACACCGGGCATGAGCGGGGGTGTGGGGAATGGAGGTAGACACGGGGCATGAGCTGGGGGTGGGGGGGAACAGGGGAGACAATGGGCATGAGCGGGGGTTGGGGGGAACAGGGAGACACGTGGGCATGAGCGGGGGTGGGGGGAACAGAGGAGACAATGGGCATTAGCGGGGGGTGGAGAGGAAAAGGAGGGAGACACGGGGCATGAGTGGGGGGTGGGGGGAAAAGGAGGGAGACATGGGGCATGAGCAGGGGGTGGGGGGAAAAGGTAGCAAACACGGGCATGAGCAGGGGTTGGGGGGGAACGGAGGTAGACACGTGGCATGAGCGGGGTGGGGGGGAGTGAGGTAGACACTGGGCATGAGCGGGGGTTGGGGGGACATGGGAAATACGGGGCATGAGGGGAAAAGTAGGGAGACACGGGGCAGGAGGTGGGGGGAACAGGGGAGACACAGGGAATGAGCGGGGGTCAGGGGGAAAAGGAGGGAAACACAGGGCATGAGCGGGGGTGGGGAAGAAAGGAGGGCGACACGGGACATGAGCGGGGGTGGGGGGAACAGGGGAGACACGGGGCATGAGCGGGGGTGGGGAAAAAGGAGGGAGACACGGGGCATGAGCAGGGGGTGGGGGGAAACAGAGGTAGACACCGGGCATGAGCGGGGGGTGGGGGCAACGGAGGTAGACACGGGGCATGAGCGGGGAGTAGGGGGGAAAAGGAGGGAGACTCGTGGGCATGAGCAGTGGTAGGGGCGAACAAGAGAGAGACACAGGCCATGAGCAGGGGTAGGGGGCACAGGGGAGACAAAGGGCATGAGCTGGTGGGTGGGTGGTAACAGGGGAGACACAGGGCATGAGCGGGGGTGGGGGGGAACGGAGGTAGACATGGGGCATGAACGGGGGTGGGGGAGAACAGGGGAGACACGTGGGCATGAGCGGGAGCTAGGGGGGAACAGGGGAGACACGGGGCATGAGCAGTTGGTCAGGGGGAACAGGGGAGACACGTGGGCATGAGTGGGGGTTGGGAGGGATAAGGGGAGACATGGGGCATGAGCGGGCATTGGGGGTAACAAGAGAGGGACACGTGGCATTAGCGGGGGTGGGGGGGAACAGGGGAGACACGGGGCATGGTTGGAGGGTGGGGGGAACAGGGGAGACACGGGGCATGAGCAAGGGGTGGGGGAAGAGGGGAGACATGGGGCATGAGCGGGGGTGGGGGGGGAAAAGGAGGGAGACACGGGCATGAGCCGGCGTGGGGGGGAACAGAGGTAGACACGGGACATGAGCGGGAGTGGGGGGAATAGGGGAGAGACGTGGGCATGCGCGGTGGGTGGTGGGGAACAGGGGAGACACGGGGCATGAGTGGGGGGTGGGGGGGAAACAGGGGAGACAAGGGGCATGAGCGGGGGGTGGGGGAATGGAGCTAGACACGGGGCATGAGCGGGGGTGGGGGGAACAGGGGAGACACGGAGCATGAGCAGGGGGTTGGGGGAACAGGGGAAACACAGGGCATGAGCAGGGGGTGGGGGGAACGGGAGGGAGACATGGGGCATGAGCAGGGGGTGGGGGGAACAGGGGAGACACGGGGCATGAGCAGTGGGTGGGGGGAACGGAGGTAGACACGGGACATGAGCGGGGTGGGCGGGAACGGAGGGAGACACGAGGGCATGAGCAGGGGGTGGGGGAACAGGGGAGACATGGGGCATGAGCGGGGGGTGGGGGGAACAGGGAGACATGGGGAATGAGCGGGGTTGGGGGAAAAGGAGGAAGACACGGGGCATGAGCAGGGGGTGGGGGGAAAGGAGGTAGACACGGGGCATGAGAAGGGGGTGGGGGAACAGGGGAGACACGTGGGCATGAGTGGGGGGTGGGGGGAACAGGGGAGACACGGGGCATGAGCAGGGGTTGGGGGGAAAGGAGGGAGACACAGGGCATGAGCTTAAGGTGGGGGGAACAGGGGAGACACGGGGTATGAGTGGGGTGTGGGGGGAAAAGGAGGGAGACATGGGGCATGAGTGGGAGGTCGGGGGAATGAAGGTAGACACGGGGCATGAGCAAGGGGTGGGGGAACAGGGGAGACACGTGGGCATGAGTGGGGGATAGGGGGGAACAGGGGAGACACGGGGCATGAGTGAGGGTCGGGGGGAAAGAAGGGAGACATGGGGCATGAGCAGGGGGTGGGGGGAAAGGAGGTAGACACAGGGTATGAGTGGTAGGTCGGGGGGAACGGAGGTAGACACGGGGCATGAGCAGGGGATGGGGGAACAGGGGAGACACGTGGGCATGAGTGGTGAGTGGGGGGGAACAGGGGAGACACGGGGCATGAGCGGGGGTTGGGGGTGAAGGAGGGAGACACGTGGCATGAGCAGGAAGGTGGGGGGAACAGGGGAGACACAGGTTATGAGCGAGGTGTGGGGGGAAAAGGAGGGAGACACGGGACATGAGCTGGGGGTGGGGGGAACAGGGGAGACACAGGGATTGAGCGGGGGTGGGGGGAATAGTGGAGACACAGGGCATGAGAGGGGGGTGGGGGGAAAGGAGGGAGACACGGGACATGAGTGGGGGTGGGGGGAACAGGGGAGACATGTGGGCATGAGCGTGGGGTGGGGGGAAGGAGGGAGACACAGGGCATGAGCAGGGTTGGGGGAACAGGGGAGACACGTGGGCATGAGCGGTGGTCGGGGGGAACAGGGGAGACAAGGGGCATGAGTGTGGGGTGGGGGTAACAGGGAGACACGGGGAATGTGCGGGGGTGGGGGGAACAGGGGAGACACGGGGCATGGGCAGTGGGTGGGGGGGAATGGAGGGAGACACGTGGGCATGAGCAGGGGGTGGGGGGAACAGGGGAGACATGGGGCATGAGCGGGGGATGGGGGGAACAGGGAGACATGGGGCATGAGTGGGGGGTGGGGGAAAAGGAGGACGACACGGGGCATGAGAAGGGGGTGGGGGAAAGGAGGTAGACACGGGGCATGAGTGGGAGGTCGGGGGGAACAGTGGTAGACACCCGGCATGAGCAGGGGGTGGGGGAACAGGGGAGACATGTGGGCATGAGTGGGGGGTAGGGGGGAATAGGGGAGACACGGGGCATGAGCGGGGGTTGGGGGGAAGGAGGGAGACACGGGGCATGAGCAGGAGGTGGGGGGAACAGCGGAGACACGCGGTATGAGTGGGGTGTGGGGGGAACAGGGGAGACACAGGGCATGAGCGGGGGTGGGGGGAAAAGAGGGTGACATGGGACATGAGCGGGGGTGGGGGGAACAGGGGAGACATGTGGGCACGAGTGTGGGGTGGGGGAAAAGGAGAGAGACACGGGGCATGAGCGGGGGTTGGGGGGAACGGAGGTAGACACGGGGCATGAGCAGGGGGTGGGGGGGAATGGAGGTAGAAATGGGGAATGAGCAGGGGTGCAGGGGAAAAAGGGAAAAAGAGGGAGAAACGTGGGCATGAGCGGTGGGGTGGGGGGAACAAGAGAGAGACACAGGGCATTAGTGGGGGTGAGGGGGAACAGGGGAAACAAGGGGCATGAGCGGGGAGTGGGGGGATCAGGGGAGACATGGGGCATGAGCAGATGGTGGGGGGGGAAAACGAGGGAGACACGGGGCATGAGAGGGCGTGGGGGGAACAGAGGTAGACACGGGGCATGAGCGGGGGTGGGGAGAACAGGGGAGACAAGTGGGCAGAGTGTGGGGGTGGGGGGGAACAGGGGACACACGGGGCATGAGCAGGGGGTGGGGGAACAGGGGAGACATGGGGCATGTGCGGGGGTGGGGGGAAAAGGAGGGAGTCACGGGGCATGAGCCCGCGTGGGGGGGAACAGAGGTAGACACGGGACTTGAGCGGGAGTGGGGGGAATAGGGGAGAGACGTGGGCATGAGCGGTGGGTGGTGGGGAAGAGGGTAGACACGGGGCATGAGTGGGGGGTGGGGGGGAACAGGGGAGACAAGGGGCATGAGCGTGGGGTGGAGGGAATGGAGGTAGACATGGGGCATGAGCGGGGGTGGGGGGGAACAGGGGAGACACGGGGCATGAGCAGGGGGTTGGGGGAACAGGGGAAACACGGGGCATGAGCAGGGGGTGGGGGGAACGGGAGGGAGACACGGGGCATGAGCAGGGGGTGGGGGCGAACTGGGGAGACACGGGGCATGAGCGGGGGGTGGGGGAACAGGGGAGACACAGGGCATGAGCGGGGGGTGGGGGGAACAGGGGAGACACAGGGCATGAGTAGGGGTGGGGGGGAACAAGAGAGAGACACGGGCCATGAGCGGTGGATGGGGAGGAACAGGGGAGACATGGGGCATGAGCGGGGGTCGGGGGGACAGTAGGGAGACACGGGGCATGAGCGGAACAGCAGTTACACGTGGGCATGAGCGGGAGGTTGGGGGAACAGGAAATACAAGGGGCATGAGCGGGGAGGGTGGGGGTAAAAGGAGGGAGACATGGGGCATGAGCGAGGGTGGGGAGGAACAAGAGAGAGACACGGGCCATAAGCGGGGGGTGGGGGGAACAATAGGGAGAAACGGGGCATGAGTGGGGGGCTGGGGGGGAACAGGGGAGACACGTGGGCATTAGTGGGTGTGAGGGGGAACAGGGGAGACAAGGGGCATGAGCGGGGGTGGGGGGAACAGGGGAGACACGGGGCATGAGTGGTGGGCTGGGGGGAACAGGGGAGACACGTGGGCATTAGTGGGGGTGAGCGGGAACAGGGGAGACAAGGGGCATGAGCGGGGAGTGGGGGGAACAGGGGAGACACGGTGCATGAGCGGGGGTGGGGGGAAAAGGAAGGAGACACCGGGCATGAGCTGGGGTGGGGGGGAATGGAGGTAGACACGGGGCATGAGCTGGGGGTGGGGGGGGAACAGGGGAGACAATGGGCATGAGCAGGGGTGGGGGGAAAAGGAGGGAGACACGGGCCATGGGTGCGGGGAACAAGGGAGACACAGGGCATGAGCGGGGGGTGGGGGGAACAGGGAGACACGTGGGCATGAGCAGGGGGTGGGGGGAAGAGGGGAGACAAGGGGCATGAGCAGGGGGAGGGGAGGAAAAGGAGGGAGACACGGGGCATGAGCGGGGGGGTGGGGGGAAAAAGAGGGAGACACGTGGCATGAGCAGGGGGTGGGGGGGGAAAAGGCAGGAGACACGGGGCATGAGCAGAGGGTGGGGGGACGGAGGTAGAAACGTGGCATGAGCGGGGGTGGGGGGGAACGGAGGTAGACACGGGGCATGAGCGGGGGTTGGGGGAACAGGGGAAATACGGGGCATGAGTGGTGGTTGGAGGGGAAAAGTAGGGAGACACGGGGCATGAGCAGGAGGTGGGGGGAACAGGGGAGACACGGGGCATGAGCGGGGGTCAGGGGGAAAAGGAGGGATACACGGGGCATGAGCGGGGGTAGGGGGAACAGGGGAGACACGGGGCATGAGCGGGCGGTGGGAAAGAAAGGAGGGAGACACGGGACATGATCGGGGTGGGGAGAACAGGGGAGACACTTGGGCATGAGCGGGGGTGGGGAAAAAGGAGGGAGACACGGGGCATGAGAGGGGGTGGGGGAAACAGAGGTAGACACCGGGCATGAGCGGGGGGTGGAGGTAACAGAGGTAGACACTGGGCATGAGCGGGGGGTGGGGTGGAAAAGGAGGGAGACACATGGGCATGAGCGGTGGCATGGCCGAACAAGAGAGATACACGGGCCATGAGCGGGGGTGGGGGGAACAGGGGAGACACGGGGCATGAGCTGGTGGGTGGGGGGAACAGGGGAGACACATGGCATGAGCGGGGGTGGGGGGAACCGAGGAAGACATGGGGCATGAACAGGGGTGGGGGAGAACGGGGGAGACACGTGGGCATGAGCGGGAGGTAGGGGGAACAGGGGAGACACGGGGCATGAGCAGGGGGTCAGGGGGAACAGGGGAGACATGGAGCATGAGCGTGGGTGGGGGGAACGGAGGTAGACACGGCATGAGCGGGGGTGGGTCGAACAGGGGAGACACGGGAAATGAGCGGGAGTTGGGGGGAACAGGGGAGACACGGGGCATGAGCGGGCGGGTGGGAGCTAACAGGGGAGACACGGGGCATGAGCAGGGGGTGGGGGGAACAGGGGAGACATGGGGCATGAGCGGGGGGTGGGGGGAAAAGGAGGGAGACACGGGGCATGAGCGGGCTTGGGGGGGAACAGAGGTAGACACAGGACATGAGCGGGGGTGGGGGGAACATGGGAGAGAAGTGGGCATGAGCGGTGGCTAGGGAGGAACAGGGGAGACACGGGGCATGAGTGGGGGGTGGGGGGGGAACAGGGGAGACACAGGGCATGAGCAGGGGGTGGGGGGAATGGAGGTAGACACGGGGCATGAGCGGGGGATGGGGGAAAAGGAGGGAGACACGGGCCATGAGTGGGGGGTGGGGGGAACAAGGAGACAAGGGGCATGAATGGGGGTGGGGGGAACAGGGAAACACGTGGGCATGAGTGGGGGGGAACAGGGAGACACGTGGGCATGAGCGGGGGGTGGGGGGAACAGGGGAGACACGGGGCATGAGCGGGTGGGTGGGGGGAACAGGGGAGACACGGGGCATGAGCAGAGGGTGGGGAGAACAGTGGAGACATGGGGCATGAGCAGGGGGTGGGGGGAAAAGGTGGGAGACACAGGGCATGTGCGGGCGTGGGGGGGAACAGAGGTAGACACAGGACATGAGCGGGGGTGGGGGAACAGGGGAGAGGAGTGGGCATGAGCGGTGGGTGGGGAGGAACAGGGGAGACACGGGGCATGAGTGGGGGTGGGGGGGAGCAGGGGAGACACGGGGCATGAGCGGGGGGTGGGGGGAATGGCGGTAGACACGGGGCATGAGCGGGGGGTGGGGGGAAAAGGAGGGAGACACGGGCCATGAGTGGGGTATGGGGGAACAAGCGAGACACGGGGCATGAGTGGGGGTTGGGGGGGAACAGGGAGACACGTGGGCATGAGCAGGGGGTGTGGGGGAACAGGGAGACACGTGGGCATGAGCGGGGGGTGGGGAGGAAAAGGAGGGAGACACAGGGCATGAGCGAGGGTGGGGGGAAAAGGAGGGAGACACGGGGCATGAGCGGGGTGGGGGGAAAAGGAGGGAGATGCGGGGCATGAGCGGGGGGTACGGGGGAATGGAGGTAGACACGTGGCATGATTGGGGGCTTGGAGGAAATGGAGGTAGACACAGGGCATGAGCGCAGGGTTGGGGGAACAGGGGAAATATTGGGCATGAGAGGGGGTTGGGGGTGAAAAGGAGGGAGACACGGGGCATGAGCAGGAGGTGGGGGGGAACAGGGGAGACACGGGGCATGAGCGGGGGTGGGAGGAAAAGGAGGGAGACACGGGGCATGAGCGGGGGGTGGTGGGAACAGGGGAGACACGGGGCATGAGCGTGGGGTGGGGGAACAGGGGAGACACAGGGCATGAGCGGGGGGTGGGGAGGAACGGAGGGAGACACGGGACATGAGCGGGGGTGGGGGGAACAGCAGAGACACGTGGGCATGAGTGGGGGGTGGGGGGAAAAGGAGGGATACACGGTGCATGAGTGGGGGTGGGGGGAACAGAGGTAGACACGGGGCATTAGCAGGGGGTGGGGGGAACAGGGGAGACACGGGGCATGAGCGGGTGGATGGGGGAACAGGGGAGACACGGGGCGTGAGCAGGTGGATGGGGGAAAAGGGGAGACACAGGGCATGAGCGGGGGTGGGGGGAACGGAGGTAGACACGGGGCATGAGCGGGGGGTGGGGGAGAACAGGGGAGACACGTGGGCATGAGCGGGGGTTAGGGGGAACAGGGGAGACACGGGGCATGAGCGTAGGTGGGGGGAACGGAGGTGGACATGACATGAGCGGTGGGTGGGGGGAACGGGAGGGAGACACGGGGCATGAGCAGGGGGTGGGGGGTGAACAGGGGATATGCAGGGCATGAGGGGGGGAACAGGGGAGACACGGGGCATGAGTGGAGGGTCGGGGGGAAAGGGGAGACACGGGGCATGAGGGTGGGTGGGGGGAACGGAGGTAGACACAGCATGAGCGGTGAGTGGGGGGGAACTGGAGGGAGACACGGGGCATGAGCGGGGCGTGGAGGGCAAACATAGGAGACACAGGGCATGAGCGGGGGTGGGGCGAAAGGAGGGAGACATGGGGCATGAGCGGCAGGTGGGGGGAACAGGGAGACACGTGGCCATGAGCGGAGGGTGGGGTGAACAGGGGAGACAAGGGGCATGAGCGGGGGGTGGGGGGGACAAGGAGGGAGACACATGGCATGAGCGGGGGGTGGGGGGAAACGGAGGTAGACACGTGGCATGAGCGGGGGTGGGGGGAACGGAGGTAGACATGGGGCATGAGCGGGGGGTTGGGGGGAACAGGGGAAATACAGGGCATGAGCGGGAGTTGGGGGAAAAGGAGGGAGACACGGGGCATGAGAAGGAGGTGGGGGGAACAGGGGAGACACGGGGCATGAGCAGGGGGCAGGGGGAACAGGGGAGACATGGGGCATGAGCGTGGGGTGGGGGGAACAGGGGAGACACGGGGCATGAGCGGGGGGTGGGGAGGAAAGGAGGGAGACACCGGACATGAGCGGGGGTGGGGGAACAAGAGAGGACGCGGGCCATGAGCGAGGGTGGGGGGAACAGGAGGGAGACACGGGGCTTGAGCGGGGAGGGGGGGAACAGGGGAGACAAGGGCCTTGAGCAGCGGGTGGGGGGAAGAGGAGGGAGACACGGGGCATGAGTGGGGGTGGGGGAACAGGGGAGACACTGGGCATGAGCGGGAGTGGGGTGGAACAAGAGAGAGACACGGGGCATTAGCAGGGGGTGGGGGGACAAGAGAGAGACACGGGCCATGTGCGGGGGGGCGTGGGGGAACAAGAGAGAGACATTGGCCATGAGCGGGGGGGTGGGGGGAACAAGAGACGACACGGGGCTTGAGCGGGAAGTTGGGGGAACAAGAGAGAGACACGAGGGCCTGCGCTGCACCACCTTTAAAGAAGCATTACTGCCTACAGGTACACTTGTGGCCGATGCAGAGCCGACACAGCCCATGTCTACACTGTGCAGGCGGCAGATCCCGCTCCTGTTGACAAAACCTCTCATGCGATAAACAAAGATGGCGGGCGTTTCTGAAAATAGACGCACTGCACGCTTCACTGCAGCCAATAGGAAAGCACGTCAGATGTCCGCGGACATCATGCAAGCCGCTTGCCCAATCCCTGTCCTGTCCGCGTAGCGAACCGGGAAGTGTGTCCACGAAGCGGACACAGATATCACTAATTTTTTTCACTTACATTTTTGTCATTTTTAAAAATACTACTGGACGGATTTACACCAAATAAAAGCACGCTTTCGGGACCAAGCCAAACGCTCCTGACGCCAATTTGGTGTAAATCCGTCTAGTGGTTTGGGCTGTAGGCATGAGCAAAGTTTTTTCCCATTATGTCTATGGGAAAAAAATAAGTTTTGGGACCCCCCCGATAACTTTCCCCCCCGGACCAAACCTCACCAAACTCTGTGGAAAAAAACGAGAGTGGGCCATACACGTTCTTTGCAAAGTTTGGTGAGGATTCGTCCAGGGGGAGCGAAGTTATAAGCCGCCCAAAAAGTGCTCTTCCTATGGAAACAGCAACTTAACCATAACTACCGTGGCCATGTAATATAACATGGCCCACGGTAGTGGCCATCTAGTTATGGTTAAGTTGCTGTTTCCATAGGAAGAACACTTTTTTGGTGGCTTATAGCTTCGTGCTGCCTGGACGAATCCTCACCAAAATTTGCAAAAAAGGTATATAGCCCACTCAGAATGTTTTTGCAAAGTTTGGTGAGGTTTGTTCCAGGGGGGGCAAAGTTATATGGGGGTCCCAAAATGTCTTTTTTTCCTCCCATAGACGGAATGGGGAAACAAATTTGCTCATGCCTAGAGCCCAAACCGCTGGATGGATTTTCACCAAATTCGGACCAGGAGCAGCGGCTTGGTCTCAAAAGCGTGCTTTTGTAAATTTGGTGAAAATCCATCCAGTAGTTTTTGTAAAAATGACAAAAAAGTAGGTTACCAAAAATTAGTGATATCTATGTCCTGTCTGTGGACACACTTCCCTGTTCGGTCCACGGGCGGTGTCCTGATTGGTTAATCGGCTTGTGTCATGTCCGCGGACATGCAATGTGTTCGCTGATTGGATGGTGAAGAGCTTGAAGTGCGTCAGATTTTTGGAAACGCCCGCCATCTTGTATCCGCTGACATCCGCGGACGGCGCAGTGTCAAATGGTGGGGAAATACAATTTTGGCAAGTGTGTTGGTCTGTAAGACTGTTTGGGGATGGTGGGGGGTAAGAGATGGTTTGAATATTGTATCTATTTAGGTAGTAGGCACCGATGTTGTGTTTGTTGTGTCCGTGGACAGTAGCGCTGTCCTTGGTGTCCATAATCCTTCCATATGGGAATGTCCTAAGGAGACTATACCTGTCCGTACTGTTCGCAGGCAAGTTGAACGTGTTCTAAGAACACGCGCCATGTCTGGGATGTCTGCAAATAAATGAAAATGGAGGTGTTCTGAGGACACTATACCTGTCCATACTGTTCGCAGGCAAGTTGAAACTGTTCTAAGAACGCACCTGGTGTTTGGGATGTCCGCCATTAATCAAAATGGAGGTGTTCTAAGGACACTATACCTGTCCGTACTGTTCGCAGGCAAGTTGAAATTGTTCTAAGAACACACCTGGTGTTCGGGATGTCCGACATTAATCAAAATGGAGGTGTTCTAAGGACACTATACCTGTCCGTACTGTTCGCAGGCAATTTGAAATTGTCCTAAAAATACACCTGGTGTTTGGGATGTCCACCATTAATTAAAATGGAGGTGTCCTGAGGACACTATATCTGTCCATACTGTTCACAGGCAAGTTGAAATTGTTCTAAGAACACATGTGGTGTTCGGGATGTCAGTACTGTTCGGAGGCAAGTTGAAATTGTTCTAAGAACACACTTGGTGTTCGGGATGTGCACAAATAAATGAACATGTAGCTGTCCTGAGGACACTACAATTGTCTGTATTGTTTGCAGGCAAGTAGAAACTGTTCTAAGGACACCCAAGGTGTCCGCAGACATTAAAAATGCCATGAGGCCTAGTTAAAAATGTTTGATTCTATGGGTGTGATCATAGTAAAAAATGTTTGATTCTATGGGTGTAATCTATGGGTGTGATATGCTGCGGTGGTTGCTGCCAGGGCCTAGAGTCTTGGGTGCATGGTCTAAGGCCATGCACCCAAGACTCTAGGCCCTGGCGGCAACCACCGCAGCATATCACACTCATAGATCACACCCATAGAATCCAACATGGGTGTGATGGTGATGTGTGTTTGTGATATGTTTTGGAGTTGTGGCCAGACTGTACCGAAGACCGAAGTTATAAGTACTGAAGTTATAAGCTACTATGGGTGTGATATGTTGTGGTGGTTGTGGCAGGGTGCATGGGTGAAGGCTGTAGGCTGTAGGCTGTATACTCAGTACTCTAGGTCCTGACCACAACCACTGCACCATATCACAGCTATAGATTATCTTTCAAATGGTTTCAATTATACTTACTGCAGGATTTGTTGACATTCGATACATTTTTTTAATGAGTTTGGTACCTGGAGGAAGTATTCTTTTTCAAGTTCTCTGATAAAAGAAAAGAGCATGTTAGTCTATGTATTCTATAAAGACTTATTACATTTCATAATAGATATTTCAGCTTTTTTTTTTACCCTCATATTTGGTTTACAAACCAGTGTACTGTGCATTTTGCTCAGTTTCTGTGTTTGTTTTTGAAATCATTGGGTTTGTGGGGAAAAAAAAATCCATGTCGGATTAAAAAAACCTTTTTTGCTTTGCTACAGTCTATTTGTTTGTTTCCTTTCAGTGTTTACTTCTTGTTTCTGGTTAATGTTCTAGCTGTTTGATTGTTGCAGATTTCTGAAGCAGCTACATACCTGATGGCGTATTGTAACTGTCTATTTTTAGTTGTTATACAATCTTGGGCTAGTTAGATACCTATTGGTGTATTCTAACAGTTTATAGTTTTTTCATTGAATTTTTTTTAATGTTTAAGTACAGATTTGTTATTAAACTTTGGCTTTAAGAAGATTAAAAAGCGTTTGTAAGATTTCCTGGTAATCTCTGCTTTAGAGTAAACATCCACATTTTTGTTGAAGATTTCTTACGCAGTTAGATACCCGATGGCGTATTCTAACTGTAATTATTATTATTTTTTTAATTTAGTGGTATTGATTTATCTGTTTGGTTGTTATAGAATCTTGGGATATTAGGATACTTGTTGGTATATTGTAACAGTTTATAGTTTTCTAATTGAAGTTTTGTTAATGTTTAAGTACAGATTAGTTATCAAATTTCAGTTTTAAGAAGATTGAATAAGCATTTGTAAGATTTGCTGGTAATCTCTACTTTAGAGTAACCATCCACATTTTTGTTGCAGATTTCTGAAGCAGTTAGATACCTGATGGCGTATTCTTACTGTAATCATTATTTATTTTTAATTTAGTGGTATTGATTTATCAGTTTGGTTGTTATAGAATCTTGGAGTATTAGAATACCTGTTGGTATATTGTAACAGTTTATAGTTTTCTAATTGAAGTTTTGTTAATGTTTAAGTACAGATTAGTTATAAAATTTCGGTTTTTCGGTCCCACTGTTCCCCCATGCATATTCGAATTACTCCTGCCTTGTGCGTTCCCTCTCCCTCTATTGTGTCCTACTGCTTGCTGCAGTAGTACCCGTGTTTTCAGATTTACCCTATCCTTCTCCTCTTTCTCTTTTTCCACAGTCACTCTGTGCTCATAATATTGGGCCATGTGCAATACTTTGCCCAGCGTTTTTGCTTGCCATGCACTCTCTGATGTCATTATTAGATCCTGGATTGGAAGTTTTAACCCCCTCACATATTTGTCAACAAATAACCTCTTTCCCGCTTCCGAGCTCACATCCTTCCCACTGAAGTCTGTAAATACTTCTTCAAATCTGTTAAAATAATCTGTAGCTAACTCATTCATGCCTTGTACGCATGCAGTCAATTTGTCCCATTGAATTCTTTTCTCTGGGACAATTTCTTTTAATTTCTGTACTATGCGTGCTGGTAATGCTACCAGGTTCGGTCCCGGTGTTCCTCCAACCGCTTTATTCCTGTCTTCTATTATCAAGTCCGCCCATGTGGCGCGAAAGGTCGTTGTGTCATCCACCTTTCTTATTTGCTTCCATATGTCTGTTGGCAGGATCACTGGGAGTATTAGGTCTATGTCACCCATGGTAAGCTCGGATGATTTCAGGCAGGACTCTACTTCCTTGTAAAACCCTGCAGGATTCTTTCTTATATCAGGAATCATCTGCTTTATGTTGTTCACCTCCTGTCTGGAAAAGGGGACATGGACATATTGGGCGGTATAATGGGCTGGTGTTATCTGCACCGCTACATTGCCCGCTGCGGGAACCTCTACTTTGGGCACAAAGGTAGGTGGGACTTCTCTCATAGGAAATGCCCCACTTACTGTGCCTCCCCCTTCTCTCATGTGTAACAATATTCCCAGATCAAGCGATAGGGCTGTTTCCCCAGTCCCTCGCTCTAGTGCTCTTTTATATACTGCCATTATTTCGGGTGGGCTGGCCTTATCGTTTTTTATATCTTTGTCTAATAAATGTTCAACCATCGACTGCAGTGCTTTTCTTTTCATTAGCATGGAATATTCATCAAATATCTCATGTATCTCCATTGTGGGGATACTGGCATCTGACATCCATCTTAACGCTTCTCGTATTCATACTTTCACCTTGTCGCCCCTCTGCACTGACAACATTGAATGTCGTCGTTGTATATATGGCTCTACAGTTTCCTTCCTATGTCTCCCAATATCCCTACTCCAGTACCCAGGTGTAGTAAACATTTTGGCATAATCATTATCTAATTCATCTTTAAGTTCAAAAAGTCCATATACATGTTCTCTCACTTCTTCATCCCTCTCCCTACAGCGTGCTAATGCATTCAAATCTAACAATCGCTGCAGTGGTAATTTCCCAATTAACTGTTTCCATTTCTCCACCAAATATTCACCCATGCATTCCAACACTACCTGTCTTTCGTTGCTTCTTCGGAAGTCATACATCGAGGCCAATGCTGCCGTTCCATCATTCCCGTCTATATACATTTCTGCCTGTTGCTGCAATTCCACCTTCCTTTCTTTGCTGATCGCGCTGCGAGTTACCTTCGTGCATTCCCGTTGTTCAGTCCCGACTCTCGGCCCTGTGGTTTCAATTTCAACCCCGGGAGGAACGGACGTTACCGAGTCTGCGTCTAAGGCGGGAGGTGCGGATGGCACAATGGGAACAGGGAGTGTCTGTTGTGGGCCTGGTTGGCTAATAGGAAGTGTTACGTGCGCGGTCTGTGGCTGTGGGAGGGCTTGAGCTACCGGAGGGAGAGTTTGGGCTACGGGTGGGGTTTGGGCACTAGTTAGTGACGTGGTAGGCCTCACTTCTGATCTTGGGCCTTGTTTTGTATGAGTCAATATGTTTTCTATCAATTCATCTGCTATATGTAATTCTCGTTGTGGGTATATTCTTTCTATCTTCAACTGGCCACGTCTACCTGACCTTCTTAGACTCTCCTTCCACTCCTCCTCTTCCTTTTCTTCCGCTACTTCACCTTTCGATTTATGCCTGCGTACATGCTTCGCTCTACTTCTAAATCGGAGCATTGCTTCCCTTCTCCAGTCTTTAACGATATCAAATGCTGCAGGACGCGCTTTCTTTCTTATCAACACCCTTTCCAAGTTATCTATTCTTGCTATCTCAAAACTACCATTAATCGGCCACTGATGGTCTTGTTGCTTTCTGGTTTGCCTATGCCAAGTCTCACAGAATATTATCACCCACACCATACTTCACATACATCTCATACGCCAGCGTTCCCCCAGGCAGTGCAATTTGGGCATCTTCCAAAGATTGTCTACCACAGCCGAAAAACCCCGCAAGGGTGGACAATACCCCAGGCATGTTTCAACCTTCCCCCTGGTTAATCAACCTTACCTAGGGCATTTGATTTTGCAAAGTCAACTCTCAACCAATATCAGGATTACTTTGAATCGGGGAATGACTCACTTGATAAATCAAGTCGTCTGTATAATGACGCACCAAATGATGTCGTGTCTGCGTTTCTTGGCTTCCGTCTCGTTTCGGGACCCTCGCCTCCTTGTTCTCTAGCCAGGCATGTCGATTAGGGATCAGATGTGTGCAGATCTGCAAAGGAGTCTCTCATCACTTCTACAGGGAGCCCCGAACACCTCTTGACCCCGGCTCGATCGTCCCGTCCTCGACGTTCTCCGCCTTACTCAATTACAACATATGCGATGGAACAAGTAGGGGAGGGTCCCTATTCGGGTGCCATCTTGAAAGGGGCCCGTAGGCGTCCCTTACGTCTATGGAAACAAGGCGAGTCACCACACACGATAGACACGGCAGACACAAGGTTTTATTCCCAAAGCTAGGGTTTATTGCAAAGCAAAAGTCTTAGTTGGCCAACTCGGTCTCACGCCCCGCGACGTGCATCTCTAGACCTCGAGGGACGCAAGAGAGCGAATTACGTACATCAGTTACATATATACAAAATGCATATCAAACAATCAGCTATGACATGTTTAACACCCCCCTTTATTGGGTTTCTTTGAACGTGGTGTGATGATGGACACTTTCGACAACTATGACACCTTTGAATATCTATTCTAGTAACAATTTGAAATTTGTGAGTGTGGAGGCATCTTCAGTTGTTGAATGGAACACAGCGCTTCTGTTCTTGGAAGCGAGCAACATACGGGGGAAGAGTTGCATTCCAGACCTTGCTATCTATGAGGTGCTATTCGTGTCCTGGGAGCCGACACGCTTTAATGGGGCTCAGCAAAGGGGGGCCGTAAGAAGAGCATAATTCAAGCCTTTAGCTGCTTTATTCTAACATATTCTACCATATAACGAGACTGGCTGGCAGCTGCGAAATGATTAAATGCCCTGCAGCTCTGCTTCAAGACTACATTCGGGAGGGAGCCGGGCATTCTTCCTGGCGCTGCCTACGTTGTGTTTCAACTAACTCTTGTTATCCTCGCGGCCCTGCGGCCTTGTCCTTTTACGTGCAGACAACAATGTTTTACAGTCGAGCAGTTTAAGCAGAAAATGTACTGCGAAGCAATAAGAACAGAAAGCAATGAGCAATGGTTAGAAAACAAAATGGCGATTCTTCTTACATCAAAATGGCTGTTCATTGGCAAACTGGGAAAGCTATATTCTGTCGTATCTTGCATGAGACGGCTGGCCCACGGCCATCTAAATACGTTTGCGGTCACATATGAGAGGTATCCATTTTTCTAGACTGACACTGAGACCCTGGAGGGGAAGGAGGATCGGGGATATGCACTCAGCACAGGCATTGGCATACTGGATAACGGGAATGAGTGGCAGGAGAGGGGAGTAGGATTGACACGGGAAAGTAGGGAATGCACCAAAATGTAGTACACACATTAACACATACACAAAACAACAAAACTTGTTCACATGCACATAGCAGCAAATTACTCAAATGGAAGTCAAAGAGAAACTTATCTCTGGGGTGAGTGCTGGCCTCCTGCCTGCGCACTCTCCGGTCCGGTAACAGGAGCAGTTCAATGCTGCAAAGAGAGCCACAGTTAATAATCTGTGCATGCCCAAAACACACAAACACACTTCCAAATATGCCCCAAAGTAACAAAATACACTACAAACAGACAAACTTGTGTGGATGCTTCATACCCATACGTAACATTACCTCTCTGATGGTCCACACACAGTCAATGCAGTAAGTCAGGCACCGGTGGGTGCGTGACAAATGGAACACCAATGTGTCACGATTCACACAACATGCAATGTTCCCTGTGTAAGTAGACAGATGCATATAGCAAGGTCTGACTTCAGAACAAGTCCTGTACCACCATGACCAAAATAAAGAAGCCAGTGTATGTATCAATTTCTACTTGGAACTGAAATGCACTGCACCCGAGTCTGTCTCTTGCTGTCTGTCCCTGTGAGCTGCTTCATTCCATGTCTCGGAATGCTACATGGCTAATACAAGTGCCTCAATGGACCATGGTGGACCGGAGGGTATGTGCCACTGCCCCTGCAGGTGCCCCAGACAACTTTCACATCAACTAGCCATCAGTCCATTAACACATCTGAGCTGTACTGTGCGCTTCTACACCAATACATCTACACAGTCAGTGCTGCTACTAAGCATGCATGTTCAACTGGCCAGGTGGAAGGTTTGCTGTGTTGTGACCCCCTGTGCTGCTCAGCTTGCCTGGAGTCCCTTGAAAGACGTCATCGATTTTCGGATGTATGATCACAATCCCTGTGCCTCTGCCTGCGCACACATGCGCATGTCAGCAGCACCAAACGTGTCCGGATTCCAGACGTCCAATGGCCCATGTCTGCTGGCAAAGGTGGTCTTGAGGCTCATCCCCCTGCAGAAAGTGCATGAAACACATGATTAATGCTTAATATTAATCTGTGTGTGTCTCTTCAGGCATCTACGGCATGATTTGCAACAAGCACATGTTCATTAAAGATAAGAAACATACTACACAATGCATAGCAATTAATGTACACATGAATCATTAAACACCCCATCTAGCAAAAGAAGAACAGTGGACAATTACACCCCAATCATCCCCACTAGGGGTGTTAACACAAGTTCCACAACAGCAGACATGCCACAGATATGACAGTCCATTGCCCTTGTGTAATAGGCTGTTACACCGAACCATCCTTGCAAGCCCATGGATAAGGGAAGCAGGAGTGGCATATGTGAGTCAAGGACCCCAAGCAGCAAACACGTACACAAGACAAGCTGGAAGGGCCCAGCTGGAACAGACAGTGGATGCTTTCAAAAGCCACAAAGCACCACACCGTCAAATGAAAGCACAATAGACTAGCAATTTTAAACTATATTAACTAATTACACTAACTATGTAAAACCTACTTTACCTATTTAAACTAACTATCAAACAGAAACTTACCTAACTAAACTAAAAGAAAAATCAAAAATGGCCACATACGACCCGGGGGGGTGGCACCCAGGAGGGGGGAGGTACATCGTGCTGCTCAACACCCACATGTGATGATGCTGAGGAAAAAAAAAATCTCCATGGGCTCAACGCCTGCACAGCCCGACCTGTGTGGAAGATAGATTGTCGTCCGAGTCTGGCTCTTCCTGGAAAGGAGGACGTGGCACAGGAGCATGACCATGCCTAGCCGCAGCTTGCCCCTCGTCGGCAGCAGGTCTGCCGGATGGGTGAGCCTGGTTCTGTGTGGTGATGACATCTAGGTCTGCATGCAGAACCTCCTGTGATACACGTGCTTCCTCTTGCAAGGTAGCACGTGTAACACGGAGTTCCTCCTGCAAGGCCTGGCTTGACAACTGCTGCACCTCCCGGCAATCATGTAGCTCAGCCGAGATGGTACGCTCAAGCTGTGCAAACCTCTCCTCTGCCCGCTCCCTCTGGGACATCAGAAGGACACCCAGATTGGATCTGAGGGAAGCATGCTCCTCCCTCGGGGCCTTCATGTGTGCCTCTGCGTGAGCAGCAATTGCTTGACACAGAGACAACATTTCAGCCTGGCGTGCCCTGTCTGAGCCGCCATGCCCAGCCTGAGCGAGCGGGTCGTAGACCGTGCCGCCTGCTGCTGGAGAAGCACCTGCCTAGCAGGGGGGAGCACAGATTGGGCCACACGCTCCATGCTCTCAGCAATGTTCTCCATTGCTGCCCCCTGCCGTTCAGAATGGGCAGTCATGTCTTGCTCCCACTCAGTACACTGCGGTTCCGCGCAGCGACCACGTTGCTGGGCTTGACCCCTGCGGGACCGAAGGACTGTGTGTCCTCGTTGTGTTGGCACCGCCCACGGCTGCACGACTACATGCCCCCGTCGACGTGATGTCCCAGGCACATCAGTGACTGATGTGGAGGGTGACCCTGCGTCCCGATCCACCACGGGCGGAGGAACCAAGACTGTCTGACCCCTCAGTGCAGGTGTTGCGGACAGAAGTGTGTCCACATCAGAATCACTCACCCCTGACATATGGACCTGATGCTCATCCAACTCGACATGGTCGTCAAGAGTGTTCTTCAGGGCTGGACTCATAGGCAGCCAGAGACAAGATGGACTGTAGCACTTGGGGGTTTTCGTGGCCTACCACCCCACGACCCCCACTTGTGTCGGGTTGTTGTAGTGAGAACAACCCTGTGCCTGGCATGACAACTCCATCCTCCGGCTCCATTGCATCATCATCTGAAAAATAGAGAGAAAAAAGTTCATTAGACATGTTAGAAGCACACAACACACACACCGACAACAAACACATCAGGCAGACATGTGACACACAAAATAGAACCTGGCATGCATGTTGGGTCAACTTGAATTTGCTTCTGTGATTAGACCTGTTGAAAGGTGGCAGTTTGCACTGAAGTGGGTCTATGCAGTGCAGCGAATATGTATGTTACTTACTACCTACATGTACAAGGACTCCATTGTGTGTGCCAGAAAATGTGAAGGCAGTGCAAGGTCAACTTTAGGCATCACGTGCAATGTGCATTCAATGGGTAGCATATCTACAAGCAAATCACCCCAGCCCCCAAGTGCAAAAGCAGGGATGCCTAGCATGGTCTCAAAAGGCTGAGCATAGACCTGGGTATTGACAGACAGTCAACAGCTTCATGTGAGTCAAGTGTCAAGTGACAACACTGCAAATGATGATGGGACAGTAAGCAGGACACCTGAGTAAACCTCTCGAGTCTACCCACGTGTGAAGAAGACACTACACCAATTGGACAGAGTCATTGGCCTTTAAATAGGCTGAGGCCTGTGACCCTTAAAGATTGTCAGACCCTAAACATGTGTGCAACGCAGTACTGAGCCACAGTTGACATGGGAAGGCAGATGAAATGCCACGCAATTTAGGTCATCCTGGACTTGTATTACAGTCATCATCCAGTCATGAACACATATGGGCATGCGTGGAATGCATATGGAGAATGAATGGGCACTCATGTCCCTGCGGGGCATCTGACCTCTGCACAGTCCAAGTGAGACACCCTGCATCAAGTACTAAGGATGTACCACAATGGATATGTCTGACAGATTGGCCGCTGGATGTTAGCATGTACACAGGAGGCATGAACAGGGAAGTACCCAACGGCAATATTGTTGCAGACCAGTGCTAAGGTGGAATTGGGGTGCAGAGCAAGGGGTTGAGGGGTAAGGGAGCATGCCTACATTGGGTACCCCCTTGCAGGCAGAGTACACATGCACATCAGTCATGCTATGCATAGTTCCTGGGCTGAGAGGAAGCTCACCCCACGCTACATGCAGAAGTGCCAGTGAGCAGGAACAAGTACCGGAGGGGCAAACTGGTAACCAGCATGTGAGTAGGATGCAAAAGTGGTGATGTGGACAGTCCCCGTCTGCTCCACATGTCCACCATCCAGCAGAGTAGACATGCATCAGGGAAGCATTGCATTACTCACACATCATAACCATGTACATGTGACATGTAGTGGCAGTCATGCACATCACATCACACAAGTAAAACACACACGTCCTCCACAAACACGCATCAACATTCACTAGACTGTGCTTCAAAGTCCGGCATTTCTCCCATTCCTTCGACTGATTCTGATGGTATGAACTCTGCAATGAGTGACTCATGCAGAGTGAGGTCTTCCTCCTCTCGTGCAGGCCCACCGCCAGTCACCAGAGTCAAATTGTAATTTGAGGCACGCTTAGCCTTAGTGCTGCGTTTGAGGTCAATTCAATGCTTTTGCACTCTTGCGCCGTGCGCACCTCATGGCCGAATGCACTCACATGTTCAGCAACTTGCTTCCAGTGGGTATCACGGTGGGCAGCTGTAGTCTGACAATTGGCACCCACTAGCATGTCACTGCTGTGGCCCGCACGTAGTCCACGAGGTAGTTCAGTTCCTGGTTGCAGAAAAGCTTCTTCCTCGACGTGCAGGAGGTGGTGGCTGTGTGTGGGGTCCCAGCCTGTGCTGCAGGTGCAACCTTCCTCCTCTTGGATTGTGGCGCAGACCCTGGCTGGCTGATGCTGCCCTGATCAGCATAGCCAGTGGGACTGGTGGATTGAGCCAAGGGAGTGGCAGGTGGAGGGACGACCAGAGGCCTGACTTGCGTCAGTGGCAGCTGGGTGCCCTCTAATGGACCCTGCACAGCAACATCTGCTGTGGAAGGGTCATTGACCGCGACTGTCCTGTTTGCAGACTCACAACCGGGGTGTTGTTGGGTGCATCTGCCCCTGCACTTGCCAACACCCGGCTGTTCGGGGCAGCAGATGACATTACTGCCCTAGGGACACGTGTCTTGGTCAGGGCAGCCCTGCGTGCCCCTACGGTGTCCCTCCGGGCCTGTTGGAAATCTTCCAAGGGCTCTTCAATTGCCAACGCAGCCTGCGCTGGCAGACCCTGAGCCTGGGTGGTGGTGTCCACAGCTGCATCTGCAGCTACTACTACCCTTGGGCCCGTGGCAGTCGATGAAATGCACTGCCGGGTCACACGGCGCCAGTGCCAGATGCAGAAGCTGCATCTCCCAGAACCACAGGGGGTGGTGGCATGACTGCACCGACACATGGCACAACATCTTGCTCAAGCGGCACACCCCTGCCTCTTCCCCCTCTGCGGCCACCCTGGATACCCTGGAGTCCCCCTACTCCCTGGTCACCCCGGCCACGTCCCTGACCACGCCCGCCATGAGGAGTACACCCAGCTGAGGCGCCCCTCACCTTTGGTGGCCTCCCAACCATGGCACAGATGGAGTAGTGCCGGCACAGATGGAGTAGTGCTAATGGGAGGTGTACACCACAATTGACCTGGGCAATTGGGGTGAAGGGGGTGGGATGCAAGATGTTAACAGCCCCCCTGCACCTGCAAGGCTGTATGTGACCCCGGTGATGTAGTGACGGGTCACGCTACGCTCAGGCACCCCAAAACTGCAGTAAAACCGTGCACACAACCCTGCAGCCTACGTGCGTGGAATCAACCTCCCGCACTACGCGGTGGCACCCAGTAACACGAAAAACGTGTACACGTGGGACACGCAGGCTACTGTGACCTTGAAAACGGGTGCAATACACAGGGGCACCCGCAGTGGGAAAAATAGAGTGCGTGACTCACCGTCTGACTAGCACGATGCAGAAAAACACGCGTAGCCAATACCCCTGCCAAAAGAAGAGATACGTCCTCGATCGCTGTGAAGATGTGATGGTGCGCGAAACAACACGAAGCAGCTACACACGTCAGTCTCCACGAAAGGCACGTACAGCGAACTGCTGGCCCTGCTCACCTTTAACCCATGCTGAGGGAAACGCCCGCGTGCATCACAACACTTATGCGCGTAGGCCCTTTCCTCAGATTACACCCATACGCACGCGGACGTGCAGTTTTTTCACGCGCGCTGAACCAATATGCCCACGTCACGAGGGAAATGCCCACGCATGTATGCGCTTATGCGCTAAGGGCCTTTGCTCCAATGAAAACGGGTATGTGTGCTTACGCGCTTACGCGCTAAAGGCTTTCATCCAATTACACGCTGACGTGCAATTTTTTCACGTGCCAAATCACTCCGTATCAAGCTGGCCACACGAAAACACACAGAAGACCATGCTCCTGCCCAGAAGGCCGAATTACTGCCCCCCAGAGCCCTGAGTACGCTCCCACCTGCAATCTGTTGCTGCCTGACTGCCTGCTGCCCACATGCCCCTTGCCATTTGCTGCCTGCACGTCAGCCAGGGGTGCAGTTGCTGTGACCACCCCTGCTAGAACTGAAGACTCCCGACTGGGATTCCATTGCTCCACAGCCCAGCCCCAGGACCCAGTTGCCCACCCACTCCTGCCTGTGTGGTTGCCATGTCCAGCAGAACACCATCAGGCAGCACTGGCAACCCCCAGCCATAGAGGCAGAGGGCCACCAGCTTCAGTGCCAGGGAAGTTGGTGTCCTGGGGCAGTATGATGCCCTCTTTGGAAGTTCACGCGCCGACAATGAAGGACAGACCAGGATCTGGATGGACATTGTGACTGCCATCAACGCAGAGGGGGTGGCAGTCCGCGATTTACATCATGTCAAGAAGCGCTGGGAGAACTTCAGGTCCAGGACCCACAACAAGGCCCAGCACCTCGCAAAGGCAGCGGATGCCGAGGGGCGCCGGGGCCAGCCGTTGGACCACCAAATGAGGGTCCTGGAATGCATATGCCCAGCGCTCTACGTCCAGATCCTTGAGAGGCAGACCCGTCTGGAGTCGAGCGGTAAGTGTACATGCAGAGTGATTGGACGCTGTGCGTGTCGTGGTGTGCCAGTAGTGTGCAGTTTGCACATGTGTTTTTGTAGGGCCATGTAGGGATGTGTATGAACATGGGCGTGAGGCTGCCACATGTGTGTCCTCTCATGTGTGAGACACATTGATGGTGTATGTGTTGGTAAGCATGCTGGACAAATGCAGGTGTGGGAGCACACATGTTTGAATGTCTGTGTATGTACATTGGCATGGTTGTGGCATGGATGGTGGTTCCTAATGCATGTATCTGCACTGTGTACATGTGCATGTGTGTGCACTTGACAAGTGTGCAACTGTGATGCAACATGGATGCATGTGACACTGATATGTAGAAGGCTGAATGGCAGATCTGACATGTATGGTGATCTCATCACTGCAACAGTTGGAGGAGATGTAGACATGCATGTAAGTGTTGTGCCGTGTGTGCATGTCTACTGCACTCCCTGTGTTTCATTTGATGTCTGGCTCACTTTTGGATGCTCATGCTGTTGTATGTGTATGGATGGTGCTGGCTGTTGTAATATGGCTGTGGAATTGCTCATGTGTGTGAGTTGAAATAACATGTGTGTTGGGGATTGTGATGCCATGTCTGAAGTTTGCCATTGCCACTCATGTGCAACTGTCATGTATGTATCAGTCCATTTTACAGTGCCCTGATGCTTGTGTCCTATCTCTCCCTGTCTGCAGGGTCAACTGAGGAAGAGGGTGGAGAGGGTGCTGTGGAGCACAGCGGCAGGGATCGCACCGCCAGCCGGAGACGCAAGTCCCAGCTCCCCTCCCAGGTTGTCATCTCATCAGGGAGTGAGGAGTCCGGTGCCACATCCTAAGCCGCAGCTGTCAAGGGTAGGTCCAAGAGGCGGAGGTCGGAGTTGGACTCCTCGGCAGCAGAAGGGGCAGCTGAGACCCCACAGGGTCCGACGGAGGAAGATGGCACAGAGTCATCCAGGTTGGTGGGGGGTTTGGTGGAGGAGGAGGCCGTGCAAGGGACAGACACAGGG
Organism: Ambystoma mexicanum; assembly: GCF_040938575.1. NCBI lineage: Eukaryota > Metazoa > Chordata > Amphibia > Caudata > Ambystomatidae > Ambystoma > Ambystoma mexicanum. The sequence continues at coordinate 766,934,207 of NC_090923.1, read as the reverse complement.
TCTGGAGGTGGGGATTCCACTGGTCCTAGTGGTGCAGTGCAGGGGCAAGGGCAGGAGGCAGCACAGGCCACCACGGAGGTGCCTGTGTGTAATGCTGTCCCCGATCCTGTGACTGCATCATCCTGTACCAGCAGGGATTCCTATGTCCAGACCCATTTTCATGGAGGGGATCCGCTTACAACAACTGGCCTTCCTCTCCCTGTGGACGTGGCTATCCGGGACCGGGTTGAGCCTGTCCTGAGTGGGATGGCGTTGTGTCAACCGGGCATGCGAGGTGACCTGCAGTGTTTTTCGTGAGGACACTGCACGTCATCTCAAATGCCTCGTTGACCATGTTGACCTGCTGGGACAGCTCACCAGGGTCGGATTCCTCCGTTTGCTGGACCTTGTTCCGACCCCCTCCTCACCTGAACCCCCCATGCGCCAGTTGTCCTCCATGCCATCTTCCCATCCATGTATCACCTGGGTACCCTGTGGAGCTGCCTCTGACCCTGCGGCCAGGCTGGTGGAGGACACATCCCTGCCACAGTCGGGAAATGGACGTCCAGCAGGGGTGGCCACATCAAAAACAGCACCCCAGCCGGAGGAGGATGTCCAGGCAGCAAGAGCCAGGGCACAGGCAGAGGCACAGCAGCAGCAGCAACAAGGTGGGAGCCATGATGGCTCGGGGCCTTGAACATCGGAGGGGCAGGCATCGGCCAGAGGGCAGGAGGACTCAGGACTGGAAGTGTCTTCCGTGTGGCAGCGGTTAGGCCATGCTATAGATGCAGAGCGGCGGCGTGCGGAAGAGGCGCAGCTCACCATGGTCAGGGCGGAGTTCTCCATGCGTCGGGCGTTGAGGCGGGCAAAGTGACTCAAGGCAACTTGCAGGGAGTTGGAACAGGCCATGAGTGCCTCCCTGCGAGACCTCAGGGCACCACAGAGTGAGCCGCAGGACTTGCACACCGCCATTGTATATAGTTAGATAGTTTTAGGTTTCCTTTCCTTTTCTTTTTTATTTTGGTTGCGCTTGGACAATGTACCACGTTTTTGTATATAGTGTTTTATTTGGTAGTATTTTTGGTAGGTTTCATTTCATCAGTTGGACTCATGGACCCTGGATTGTTCATTTGTACATAGTTCACCATTGGATTTTTCAATTTTTTTTTTATTTTCACCATGGAGCAATGGATTTCACTTTCTTTTTTCCCTTGGATTTGCTTTGTTGGACTGTGACTTTGGACACCATTTCTTTTGGATTTCTTTGAATTATGATTTCTTGTTTTTTATTCTTTTATGGACATGCAGCATTTCTTTAATTATTCCCATTGTTGTGTGTTTTTTTTAAATTACATTCATGTTGTGTTTAATACATATTTTTCTTCATACTTTGATGTGTGGTATTATCTCATTGGTTTCATGCATGTCATGATATGGGTTTGCACATTCACTTGCACCCATTGTGTGTGTGTGACGGCCATGTGTTCATTTACATACTTTCCTTTGGGGTTGTATCATGTAATTGGCTTTTCTATGTGGGTGGATGCAATACTTGGTTGGGTCTTTGGGCTGGGGAGGCTGGCCATAAGGGCCATGATTGAGGATCGTCATGACGTGGGGGGGGGGGACATGAGTGGGACATGAGTGGGGGCCTGCTGGCAGGTGCCCTGCACTGCTTGGCGGTGGGGGTGCAGGGGGACATGAGTGGGACATGAGTGGGGGCCTGCTGGCAGGTGCCCCGCACTGCTGGGGGGTGGGGGTGCAGGGGGACATGAGTGGGACATGAGTGGGGGCCTGCTGGCAGGTGCCCCGCACTCCTGGGGGGTGGGGGTCCAGGGGGACATGAGTGGGACATGAGTGGTGGCCTGCTGGCAGGTGCCCCGCACTGCTAGGGGGTGGAGGTGCAGGGGGACATGAGTGAGACATGAGTGGGGGCCTGCTGGCAGGTGCCCCGCACTGTTGGGGGGTGGGGGTGCAGGGGGACATGAGTGGGACATGAGTGGGGGCCTGCTGGCAGGTGCCCTGCACTGCTGGGGGGTGGGGGTGCAGGGGGACATGAGTGGGACATGAGTGGAGGCCTGCTGGCAGGTGCCCCACACTGCTGGGGGGTGGGGGGGCAGTGGGACATGAGTTGGTGATCAGTAGTGCAAGGTGACATGTGGCTTGGCTGGGGGGCATGCCCATGGTGGATGGGCTGCCTGCAGGACATGACCAGGGGTGCAGGGTAGTCCCCTGTGGTGTGGTCTGCCTGCAGGGGCCGTGGAGGGTGTAGAGGGAACACCTGGGAGGACCCACACTGCCAATTCACGAATAGGACTCCCTGCGCATCCCCGAAATACACATACCCTGCTCATATCGCGTGTGACACTTCCCGCGAACCGCAGTAATACATGTACCCCACTCGCACAGCCCCTTTCGCGTGTGAAACTTCCCGCAAACCCCAGTAATTCACGTACCCCACTCGCACAGGCCCTTTCGCGTGTGAAACTTTCCGCGAACCCCAGTAATACACGTACCCCGCTCGCACAGGGCCAATCGCGTGTGAAACTTCCCGCGAACCCCAGTAATACACGTACCCCACTCGCACAGGCCCTTTCGCGTGTGAAACTTCCCACAAACCCCAGTAATACATGAACCCCACGCGCACAGGCCCTTACGCGTGTGAAACTTCCCGCGAACCCCATTAATACACGTACCCCACTTGCACAGGGCCAATCGCGTGTGAAACTTCCCACAAACCCAAGTAATACACGTACCCCACTCGCACAGGGCCAATCACGTGTGAAACTTCCCGCGAACCCCAGTAATACACGTACCCTACTCGCACAGGCCCTTTCGTGTGTGAAACTTCCCGCGAACCCCAATAATTCACGTACCCCACTTGCACAGGCCCTTTTGCGTATGAAACTTCCCACAAACCCCAGTAATACACATACCCCACTCGCACAGGGCCAATCGCATGTGAAACTTCCCGCGAACCCCAGTAATACACGTACCTCACAAGCACAGGCCCTTTCGCGTGTGAAACTTCCCGCCAACCCCAGTAATACACATACCCCACTCGCACAGGGTCAATCGTGTGTGAAACTTCCCATGCACCCCCGAAATACACGTACCCCACGTGCACAGGACCATTCGCGTGTGAAACTTCCCGCGAACCCCAGTAATACACGTACCCCACTTGCACAGGGCCAATCGTGTGTGAAACTTCCCACGAACCCCAGTAATACACGTACCCCACTCGCACAGGGCCAATCACATGTGAAACTTCCCGCGAACCCCAGTAATACACGTACCCCACTCGCACAGGCTCTTTCATGTGTGAAACTTCCCGCGAACCCCAATAATTCACGTACCCCACTAGCACAGGCCTTTTTGCGTGTGAAACTTCCCACAAACCCCAGTAATACACGTACCTCACTCGCACAGGCCCTTTCGCGTGTGAAACTTCCCGCCAACCCCAATAATACACGTACCCCACTCGCACAGGGCCAATCACATGTGAAACTTCCCGCGCACCCCCGAAATACACGTGCATGTGAAACTTCCCGCGAACCCCAGTAATACATGTACCCCAATCGCACAGGCCCTTTTGCGTGTGAAACTTCCCGCAAACCCCAGTAATACACGTACCCCACTCGCACAGGCCCTTTCGCGTGTGAAACTTCCCACGAACCCCAGTAATACACGTACCCCACTCGCACAGGCCCTTTCGCGTGTGTAACTTCCCGCGAACCCCAGTAATACACGTTCCCTGCTTGCCGCACTGGTACAAGGTTAGCGCAGCCCTTTGCGCTGGATTGGGGATTTTAATGGCTTTTCCCTGCGCGAGGGCCATTCTTTGGGGCGCAACTGGCGCTGCTGCAGGGTTGCTGCGCCACTGTGCACCACGGCTGGTTTTGGTAGCTAAAATCCATGAATACGCTGTGTGCGGAAATGGATTTTAGCTTATGCGACTGGCGCAGACGATCGCATGCGCACACTGAGTGCCAGCCGCGTGCGCCACTTGTGTGCTAAATTCTATGAATTACCCCCCTAGTATTGTTGTGGCTTGTTGACACATAGGTAGTGTAATACCATGTATGTCCAGTTTGTCTCTGGAGCAAATTTCAATTATTGGTTGCATTTCTTTTTTTAAAAATGTTTTCATTGAATTTGGAACAGCTTACAAGAGTTGGCATTAAGGCCATACAATTGACATTTTCTTCTGCTAATTTTTCAATAACATCAGTAGCACATGAGTTATCGCCATAAAGTGCATGGATGTGCCGGGTTTTTAATATTGTTTGTGATTTTTGAGATAGTACACCAACTTTAATACTTTTTAAAATGTTGAAGTAGGTGAGGTCTGCAGATTGGCGCATGTTCTCTGTTCATTCTGTGTATTGGAAATGTTGCCAAAGGTTGACATTTCCTATGCTGCCAATAGTTTTACGGCAGAGTTTGTGTCCTAAGGTTTTAAAAATAGGTTCACCTTTCACTGGTGTCAATTGAAGAAGATCTTCGAAAACAATAATGTGTTTTCCTCCAAAGAGTTCTTCATAGTTTGTTTTAAGTACTTCTTGCAATCTGAGGTGAATCAAAGCCAACATTTGGTTGGAGACCATGCTCATTTCATCTATTAGTAGCATTTTCATTTGTTTTAATTCCATTGCAGCTTCTGTGGAAAGTGTGTAATAATCTAATTTGTTTTGGTGTTCTACTGGAAGGAGTAGTAATTGGTGTAAAGTGACACCACCTATGTTTTGGGCAGCTAAACCTGTGGGGGCAGTTACAACAGCTGACAGTTTGTTGTTTGTCAATTGTTAAAGGAACTTGCTGATGGTTTTAATTAAGAATGTTTTACCTGAACCAGCTTCACCACTGACATATAGTAGTATAGGTTTGTAATTTTGGCAGGTACATTCTGTATTTTCATGCTGTACACCATGTGCAATTTGTTTTGTTACTTCTTCAAAAATGGTGCGCTGCTCTTTGTTTAGTTTTGATTGTAGTGCAGTTAAGTCTTCTGTATCTTTTTCAAAGTGAAACATTGTGTTTTTTACTTCTGTCATATCTAATTCTGCCTCATTTCCTATTAGTGGCTGTCCCAGTGGTTCTTGGCTTCCTGTTATAGAAGGTTGACTACTGTCGGGAGTGTCCTTATCTAGTTGGGCCTGGAGTTCTTCTTCATGTTGCTGTTCATTTTGCAACATTGTTTTGTACTGCATAAAGTTCACGTCGGTGATAGTGATTTCATCTGCTTTGAAAGCATCTTCGTAGCAGTCATAGTAATCTAGTAACTCTTCTTCTTTTCTCCATGGTTTAAAAAGTTGTAGGAGGGACATGTAATATAGTTCTTTCTGTTGAGGAGTTTTTAATGACAATTTGATATGATTAATTTTTAGTAAGTTTTACTAAGCTGCCTTCACAATCTGTCACTGTATATCTACCTTTGCTTTCATCGGGGTCTATATTATTTTTGTATGCAAAGTTTTGGGCTATGTAGTATAGACACATGTTTTCCAAAGTGGTACTCCTGTTCGGGTAGTATGTGTCTAGTAAATTGTTTTTCAAAATGTCTTGGCTGTTGGCATCATTTTTGGCCATTCTTTCTATGTCGTCATATGATTTGAGAACTCTTTTTCTAGATTTAGCAGGACCAAGACTTAGCCATACTATATTTTTAGATTTTCCATAGAAAGCAATACCGGTTAAATGATCTGCAGCTTCGTAGGCGCCACATTCCCTATGAGAGAGCATTTTTATGCCTAACTGTACAATTTCTGAGATAGTGTTTTGTCTGATGGTAGGTCATTCCGGAGGTCTTGAAGCTCTGTTTTTTCTGCTTTAGTTAAGTATGCTGTAACATATTATGCAACTGCAGTGGAATTGCCTGCAATGTACTGCACATCTATGTTTGCATTCCATAAGTGGGCAATGATTGCATTGTAATCATTGATATATTTTGATTCTTCTGTTCTTTTTATGTAATATGTGTTCTTAGGTGATTTACCTTTAACATTATGTCTAACTGAAGACATGAAGTTGTTTACTTCACCTGTTTCTGTAACTGGTCTAGGGAAACCAAACCGGCATTTGGTGTAGTATTTCCCTTTCTTTTTGTATTTGCGATGAAAATATTGGCCACATTTGTGTCTTTGAAATTGTACAATTTGTGCATGAAGGTCACTATTTGTCGTTTGTGAAGGGATTTCACAAGTGACATATTTTTGGATGGACTGCAAAACAGTGGAATCACTGTCCTGACCAAACTTAGGAGCATCTTTAATCCATAAAAGCATGTGGATATGTGGTGCTCCTCTGGCTTGATATTCTTTTCTCCAAAAGAAGTGTTCCACTTCTCCGAGTGGAGGGACAGTTTTATTACAAATAAAGTGTAGCATAGCAATGAAATGATGATGGAAATATCTTGAAACATTAACAGGATCTAGAGAGCAAAGTTCTCCAGGTGTTAGTGTATCTATGTTTGTTTTGTTTTTGTTTGATATGCGTAGGAAATCATGTAAATCTTCCCATGCATATTCTGCACAACTTAATGTAACAAACCAAGTGGGTGGTCCAAGGTTTCTGATCATACAACGTACATCTCTGCGACGTCGGAACCAGTATTCTTTCGTACCACGCATGTTTGCAAACAAATTTGTAATCCTTGATTGTAAAACCTCATCTGTTTATTGCACTTTGTGCATTAATTGTGCAGCCGACATATTTTGAAACTGTGTTCCTGATTTCAATATGTGTGCAACTCCGTAACATAGAGTTGCTAGTTCACTTTCAAAGAGTAGGTGGAATATGTATTCCACATTTTGTCTAAATCTGGGATCTTCAGAATACATTCGTAATGAGCGGTATTCTGATGCTGTTATTTGAATGGGTCTGTCATCGTATCTTCCTCCTTTGCCAGTAGGAAATAGTAGAGGAAAAGCATGTGCTTCTATACTTTTTTCCCATATGCTGATTGGTGATCCTTTGGTTTGTCGCATTTGGTACATTTCTAGTCCTTTGGTTTGTCGCATTTGGTACATTTCTAGTGCATCATCTATGCTGTCTTTAGAGTGCAATGGATGAATTCTATAATGGTCTAAAATATTGGATACTGCATCGGTATCCAGAAGTTCAAATTGACAAGTTTCTCGCGACTCTTGAATTATTTCAGTAGTTCCACTTAAGTTTTCTTCAATATTTATTTCTTTGTAGTACTCATTATTGTCTTTTAAATATTGCAAGGCTTGTCTAACTTTATGTAAGTTGACGAGTTGTTGCCAAATTTCTTTGTCTTTTGTTGGTACACCATTTACTAAGATAATTAAAGATTGTTCTATTGGACATTGCACTCCTAGAGTGTGTACATTTTCTGTCAGATTTAATGGTAAATAATCTACTTTGCCACAAATACCTTTCACCAATTCTGTGGGAGGTAATTTTGCTGTTTTTGGTTGAAGCCGTATTATTGCTTGAAATGGGTGTACTGTTTGAATTATGATGCTCTCATGTAAATTGTGCTGTTGCAGGGGTTTTGGTAGCGGAAATAATTCCAAATTGTTTGTGATAGCACGTGAAGGAGTTTGGTTGTTGTCAAGTTATGTAGTGCAGTAACTGCAAAGTATTAAAGGGTCAGTTATTCCATATTTGTTTTCTGCTATAAGGTAGAGAGCTAATTCAAACCATTTAGAATCTTCATTATCGTCTATTTTGTACGTTATGTCTATAGTTTTTGTGTTAGTTTTATAAAAAGTTTTGCCGCAACACACACACACATGGTTTGGTATTTCAGCGGATGTACTTTTAAATTTCAGTATTTTTTTTTTGTATGTGTGTAGTAGAAGGTTGCCTTGTGTATAATTGTGGCTAGTTTGTTGTAAAGGTATTGCGGTTTGTAAGTTGCTTTCACTTCCAAAATATTTTTCCTGGATATGGTCAATTTCTTCACATAGTTCTTTGGCTGTACCATGTAGAAGATTGTTATTTAAATTGGCTAGTGCTAATGCAGGACTTTTAACATAGTACAGTTTATAGACTAGATTTCATATAGTTGGATGATGAGTTGATATCATTTTGATATGATGGAAGTTGGTCCTGAAATGCAGGCTAATGAATGTCCTTGTGGCCCTGTCTATTTATGCACTGGACAGGTATCCATATTTTGCAGCAGTTTCATTTTGATGTTGCCTTTGCCTTTCACATATTGATTGAGAAATAGGCGTAAAGATTTGAAAGATTTTTTGGGAATGTTACACATTGACGTGCATGACCATTTGTATACTGAATGTTTTTGTCTAGTTGAATGGAGAGGTAATTCTGAGTTTTCAGGGGATATTTTTGTAAACAGTATTTCTTGTTCCATTATGGTATTATAATTTTTTTCATAACCTCGTCCACTGCTATGTATAGCAATCATATTTGTTTGCTTTTGTTTGTATGCTTCTTCATTAAAATATGGTTCTGTGTTTGTGGTGTGACTCCATTCACCGCCACAGATATTTAAGAAGTTATTTTTGTTGACATTCCGTTTATTGAGAAGTCTTTTTTGTAATTAGTTTTGTTAGTGGTTTCCTTCTTTTTAACACTAAAATAAATCATTTTCTTTTGAGTAGGATTGCACTGTCTATTAAGGCTTCTAATATTAATTTTCTACGGTAGGTTACGGTAGGTTTTAAGGGTTGTGTATGATTTCTCTCCTGTGTTTATAAGATTTTGAAGGACTCTGTGGTTGAACATTTTTGCTAAAATGTTTTGGGGGTATTTCTACTTGCCATTACATCAAGATTGGTAAGAGTAGTTTTAGCAGTAGTGGTAGCTGAATTCTTGAAATTCGTTTTCTGTTTTGTTTTAGATTCGATAGAGGAGGCAATTTTTCTGTACTTGAAACATGTTTATTTTTGCTAAATGACTGTATTAGCTGTTATGTTTGAACTTGTTGTACAAATTCTGCTAAAGATGGATACTTATTTTGGATACTTCTTTTTTCATTTGCTCTATTTCTACGTTGTTTTCTACGGACTTGCTTTTTGGTAGGCATTCTTTGGGGTCTGTTGAAAAAAAATAAAGAAGGTATGGATTGGGTTGTTCTGCAATGCTTGTGTGCTGTGTGCGTGAGTGTGATGGTAGGTAGAGATGTATGTGACGGTGTGTGGAGGCTATTCTTCTATTTGTGTATTACTATACTGGGGTTCAGATGACAGTAGAAAGTAAGCTAGTGGTGAGTAGAACCACAAATACTAAATCTAATGGTACATGATTATAACAGTTCTTTGTTCTGCAATAATAACCTTCTAGATGCTGAGTTATGTCATTCGTGCGCCGAAAAACGGGGATTTGTGCAGCATTCTGTCTGCAAATTCCTGTTTAACTGCACTTATCTTTTTTCTTTGGTGCACAAATACCATGATCAAACATACAGTGTGATTGAGTAACAGTAAGAATATTATGGTAATATTGTACTTACTTTTTTGTTTTGAAATATTAGGTTGCTTCTGAGTTGTTGTTTGTACTTCGGATTTTGCTGCTTTTCAGGAGTGTGCTCTTCACTGTAATTGGAAAAGAAAGAAGTTAGTAATTTTGTGTGTATATAGTATGTAGTTTCCTTTGACTATATGCAGCCTTCATATTTTATTTACATTATGTTAGTTGAACATGCTATGCAAATAAATAGAATAGAAAGTGTATGAAACATGCTTGGTTTCTTAAGGCTGTGTCATTGGATGTTAGGAGATAGAATAAATAATTATATACTTATTTTGCAATTTTCATAAGGTAAAAGGCAGATAGTTTATAGAAAAGCATGGAATATATGCTTTTTGTGAAGGTGTGGGTAATAAATCAGAAGGATATCATGTGTGGTGTTATTCAGTTGGGAGTTTTTCAATGTTAGTGTTTATCTGTGTGAGTGTTTGAAGGTGCTTGACCTTATCCTGGCTGTGTGCAATTTTTTAGATAGCTGTGTGTGTAAATATGTTTTTAGATAGCAGACAGGTTTGGAAGTGAGAGTTGATAATAGTAGATGGGAAAAATGACAGTAAATTTATTTTTGTAAGTTATACAGATTAAGTGACAGTTACTTTGTTTACATGCATTATATGCATTGTATTTGTACTGTGTAGAAAAAATGCATACCTGCTGTTTGTATTCATGCATGTGGATATGCATGCAGCTGCAAGTAGAAATCTTGGAGACTTGTACAGTAGTTTTTGTAGTAGGTGCTTTCCAATGAATGAGACTTGTACTCAGAGTAATCTACAGTACATTTGAAGTGCTGAACTCTGATGATGCAGTTAGATGTAGAGGTGTTGAATGTGATTGGTGGATGGTTGTGTGACTGTTTACCTGTATCCAATGAGGGAATGGCACAGAGAGTGAAGTGGAAATGGTAGAAGGACTGTATAGGTTACGATATGTCCGCAGACATAACGGAAGTCCACGGACGCCGCAAATTACATACAAGGATTTTGGGGTGGAGAGGCATGCAAATGCGAATGAGCAGAGGAATTGATTGGGCAGTAAAGGTTGGTGGGTGTGTTGTGTAAGATGTTGTGTAAGAAGACAGTTTGTCAGAAGGTCTTTTTCCTGAGAGGAGACCAGTTAGCCATGGCTGTGTGTTTCAGAAAACAGATTGTCTGGATTTTGGGAGACTCATGGATACATTGGTTGGAGATGCATGCAGAACACTGTGGAGTGGCTGTAGATCTTGGATTCCCTCATGTGGAAGTGCACTGGCATGGAGTACACGGAATGAAGTGGCTAGACTTGCTACCTCTCTGTGCTAGTTTGCAGACAGAGCATCATCCAGACATAATTATAATTCATTATGGAGGGAACAGTTTGGGACATGTGTCAGGAATTTCTTTGCAATTTGCGATGAAAGAAGGACTTGGGAATGTCATGGATATGTTTCCAAATTCCCAAGTAATTTTTTCTCTTATTGCGCAAAGACAAATGTGGCTGCGTTCTTCTACATTTAGTCCACAAATGGAGAAAGCGAGGCGTAATGTCAATAATGGTGTTTGTGCCTTTCTAAGAGATGTTGGCATGTCCTCTTTTCACAATGAAAATATTATTTTTCATAGCACATACATTTTTCGCAGAGATGGAGTCCATCTTACTTATGTTGGTAATTAAATTCTTTTGAGAAATGTACAAAATGTATTACGTCCTTTTGTGGAATTACAATAATCCATTTTTCAGTAGGTGTTTACTATTTAAATTTTTTCAAACACACAAAAACACCACTAAAAGGCTCTTTTCAGAGCCACCACTTCCTCCCAGAGAAAAGTGCAAAGATTTTGATAGGCTAGCAACCCAAAATTGTAGATGTTCGCGAACTGTCCGCAGACTTAAAAAAAAATGCACAGGGCCCTGTTCCATTTATTTGTCACTTCTATTTTTAGACTGCGAAAGGTGGCTCTGAAAAGAGCCTTTTTTGGGGGGATTTTTGTTGTTTTATAATTGTTTTGGTTTTTTACACACGACACACTAGGAGAGGAGGGGAAAGGAGGGTAAGGGGGGGACACCAACCACAGGGATAAGAAAGGGCGGGTGGAGAGAGGAAGATGTAGGGTGGGCCTTATTTAGGTATTGGGCAGGTCTTCTCGTGCTCTGAGACCAGAGTCTCAAAAGCACTTTGAAATCTCTCCCCCCTGCATAGTACTGCATCGCAGTACATACACAAAACTGTGACCCTCAAAAGGTAAGGGTCATCGGCATTGTGAATGGCCTGTGAGGCAGCTGGAGGGGTGCGCTCTCCCACAGGAGTATCTCTTGTTGTGAGAGGAGTGGAAACAGAGGATGAAGTAGAGGAACTCAACCTTCTATGCTCTTCGCAATGTACAACCTTGCGAATGGCCTCACTGTGGAACAACCTTAGGTGTCGCTTCATAGTAGTTGTACCAAAGCTGTACAAACCAGGATTCCCACGACTCAGCACCATTTTGCACTGGTTGCAGGTAACTTTGTTTGCACGTGCCTTGGATACGTTACCATGAATGGTAAATAACCCTCACACCCAAGACTCACGGCGAGTGCTGGTAGTAGGGACTTACACTACCTCATCTTCGTCATCCTCTTCATCCTCACACCTGTTCCCCTCATCAGGCCCTTGGGGAGGTCGTGGTGGTGGAGGGTTGGTGCTGAGGCAGATAAAGCACCAGGTGGCAGTAGAGGATCCATGGATGCCATCAGGTTTCAGAAGAAAATCTGGAAAGTTGGCAGAAAAATACACAGTGTTCTGTAAGGTAGCCAGAAACACAATGAGGATGAGCTCTGGGGTGTGGCCTTTTATAGGGGTGCTGGTGCACGGTTCGCAGACAGCTGCGCTGTCCGCGCACAGAATGAACACCCCAAAAGGGCTCAAAAAGTTCTAAAAAATATGTAGAAAGTCAGGGTTATTGTCTGGGACATGTGCTATGCTGCATTTTTAATATAAAATATTATGGATTGCCTGAAAAGGTACTTTTAAAATGTTCGGGGACCCGGACAGTGTCCGCGATTCAGGACACATGCTCAGCATGGGTGCAGTCACATGATGGCGCTGCAAACATGTCCGCGACCGGAACAAGTGATCCTCCGTTTGCAGGACATCAGCTGTACGGGAACAGTTGTGCGCATGCGCACGGGTGTTCTACGGACAAAGTTCGGGTCCTGAAATTAATTAAAAGTGTGACACAAGCGACGCTAACAGTAACGGACAGGCGCAATGTTTGGAGAACTTACGGATATGGTGCGCATGTGCGTAGATGTTTTTTAGGCAGTATGGACAGGTATAGTGTTCTTAGAACACCTACATTTTGGTTAATTGGACATCCCGGACACTGAGTGTGTTCTCAGAACAGTTTCAACTTGCCTGAGAACAGTACGGACAGGTGTAGTGTCTTTAGGACACCTCCCTTTTGATTAATGCAGACATCCCGAACACCTCTTGTGTTCTTAGAATAGTTTCAACTTGCCAATGAACAGTACGAGCAGGTATAGTGTCCTTAGGACACCTCTATTTTGATTAATTACGGACATCACAGACACTTCTTGTGTTCTTAGAACAGTTTCAACTTGCTTGCGAACATCACGGACAGGTATAGTGTCCTCAGAACACCTCCATTTTCATTTATTTGCAGACATCCTGGACACAGCGTGTGTTCTTAGAACAGTTTCAACTTGCCTATGAACAGTACGGATAGGTATAGTGGCCTTAGGACATCGCCATTTTAGTTTGATTGCGGCCATCCCAGACACCGAATGTGTTCTTAGAACAGATTGGACATGATTGTGAATATTACGGACAGGCATAATGTTCTTAGAACATCTCCATTTTGGTTAATTGCGGATATCCCGGACATCTCGTGTGTTCTTAGAACAATTTTAACTTGCCAGCGAACAGTACGGATAGGAATAGTGTCCTTAGGACACCTCCATTTTGATTAATTACGGACATCACGGACACCTCTTGTGTTCTAAGAACAGTTTCAACTTGCCTGCGAACAGTACGGACAGGTATAGTGTCCTTAGCATACCGCCATTTTAGTTTGATTGCGGACATCCCAGATACCGAATGTGTTCTTAGAACAGTTTGGACTTGCTTGCAAACATTACAGACAGGCATAATGTTCTTAGAACATATTCATTTTGGTTAATTGTGGACATTCCGGACACCTCGTTTGTTCTTAGAACAGTTTCAACTTGCCTGCGAACAGTACGGACAGGTATAGTGTCCTTAGGACGCCCCCATTTTCGTTTGTTTATGGACATTCCGGACACCTGCGCTGTCCGCGGACACCTCAACTGCTTTTTAAAAATTAAAAAAAACAAGAAATAAATGAGGACACAGTATAATAATTTTACTTTATTATATATGGATGTAAAATTTATGACAGAGAAGGTGAAGCAGAAACTGAGACAAACACAGGAGAATTGGGGGTTTCAAGAGGATTCATATGAGGTGAAGAATGGATGGAAGTCTCAACAAAATGTTTTTTTTCATGGAGAGGGTTTGGGGATAATTGACTGGGATATGGTGAGGGGGACAGGTACATGTGGGACAATGGTATCTAGTTTTTTCTTACAAGTGATCCTCCACAAAGTTTTTCAAATTGTTGAAATTTGCCATGAGTATGTCCATTTTTTCTTCCATGCGATATAGAGTCTTATCCAAAATTTCTTTTCGAGTACTATTTTCAATGTTTGTATGGTCTGTAAAAAAAAATGTATATGTTAAATGTATATAAAATAATACTTATTAATTGGTTCATATAGAAAAGTGTCTACCATTAGGTTCACTATCTTCAGACATTTTCTCACGTTGGAAATTCTCCTCTAGCCACTCCAGAGTACTAGACATTTCTGTCAGAAACAAAAAATTATATCACTTTTTTTGTATCTAATACAGACATTTTAGAAATATATAAGTAAAATGAAGTACACTTACTAGCTTCTGGTAAGGTGTATTCTTACTGGTTTGTAGCTCTGCTGTTGCTCCTAGTTGAGGAGTTTCTGTGAGGTAATTATGCTGGAACCCTATCTTTCTTCTTTTGGTATATTCCAATTTAGAACATATTGGGCCTCATTACGAGGTGGGCGGTAAGGGATTACTGGCACCGGTAAGGGCACTGGTGCCGGTAATCCCTTACCGCCCTACTATGAGTTCCTTTTGCGGGTCCTCCCGTAACACCTGGTTTTTCCAGGCGTTAAGGACAGGACCCGCAAAGGGACTCTGGAGCTAATAACGGTACCGCAATTTGCGGTACCATTATTAGCACCTTCCCCATTCCCATTGAGCCCTATGGGGGCTCAAATGGGTATGGGGAATGGCCCTGGTGAATGGGGAATTACCGGTCCCGCCAACCTTGGAATGGACCGGTAATTGCTCTATACACCAGGGCGGAGTCGGAACGAGTTTGGAGGGAGCCATGGTGCTAATAGCGCCATGGCTACCTCCAACCTTGTAATGAGGCCCATTGTATTTAAATGAATGGTTGATGTGTTACATATATGCGTTACACTTCTTATTTATTACTACATATAATGTGTGTGTGTGTGCTGGTTTGTGAACTTGTGCAGTGTTCATATGTTATGATATAACAATTTAAGATACCCCCCAGACTTTTTGGGTAGTGCTGCTGTTGTCCGCGCCTGTCCGTGGACATACGAAGAGTTTGCGGACATCAAATTCAGTAGCGGGGGTTCAGTATGTTGTATGTTACATGTATATAAAGTCAGGGATATTATTGTTAAGCTGTGCTACTAAAAACCCATGAAATTCAGTAAAAAAACATTGTTGAAGGGACATTATGGTTAAGTTGTGCTTCTAAAAAACTATGAAATTCAGTAAAAAAAAAATGTGTTAAAGGGATGTTATGGTTAAGTTGCGCTACTAAAAACCTATGAAATTCAATAAAAAACTTTGCTAAAGGGATGTTAGAGTTCCAAGTAAAACTGAAAACCCACTGAAATTCGCCAGTTAAGGTAAATTAAACAACCATAACTCGTGCCACCACTGCACACTGCTAAGACTAACACCCAGGACATCAAAGATGACATCACAAATGTCATTGATGGCATCACTGATGACATCACATGTCTGGCTCCCCCTTTATTCATTTACTGACATATCTAGGGCTCATGGTTTTCTTCAGTAGCAGGCAGGAAATAACAATTGAAAAGGTACTATATTTGTAGAGTTATCCCTCAAGTATGTTCTTACAGTAATTTGCTTAGGGTCCAGTGATATCATATGAAACATATACATAAGGGAAGACACAGGTTTGAAAGACAGCAATAGTTTCGGTGCATGAAGATAATCAGTAGGGTTATCAGCACTTTCTGATAGTTCCTTTTTTTTCCTACTGTACTTTCGCTGTATGTATTCATATTTGTGTACATTGTGCTCACTCTAATTTCTTTAGGGTGCAGTCACATCATGTGATACATATACATAGGGTAAGTTGCACCTTTGAAACAGAGTAATCATTTCTCTGCAAAAAGATAATTAGTTAGGTTATGAACACTTTCTGCTATTGCTATTGTTGTTTTGCTTAATTCATTTTCCATGTATATACTCATATTTTTATGTGTTGCTATTTATTTGTGATTTGTCTGTAGTAAGTAGGTTTTATTAGCTACTTATTACATGTGTAACAGTATGCAAATCTGTAATAAGAAAGTAGTTGTCATTTCAGTATTGAATATGGCAAAATTAGGTATATTACACTTCCATCATATATGCTGCACACAATGAGTATGTTTCTACATGAGTATGTTAGTATACTTGATAGAATTTATAATAGAATGTATTTATATCAATGTATTGATTAACGCACTAAGCAGCTCATGATATTTTTTCAAATGATCCTTGACACCTTTTTGTGAGCATTATAATAAGAATCCATTGCACAGACTTTTTATGAAAAGTAAATGTACATGTGATGTCATCAGTGATGTAATCAATGACATTAGTGATGTCATCTTTGATGTCCTGGGTGTTAGCCTTAGCAGTGCACAGTGGTGTTGTGAGTTATGGTTATTTAACTTACCATAACTGGCGAATTTCAAGGGTTTTTCGGTTTTACTTGGAACCCTAACATCCCTTTAGCAAAGTTTTTTTATTGAATTTCATAGGTTTTTAGTAGCGCAACTTAACCATAGCGTCCCTTTAACAAAGTTCTTTTTACTGAATATATATATATATATTCTTTTTTTCTGCACTGGAACTGCTGCTGCCTCCTTTGCCCATGCACTTTTAATTAATAAAGGACATTTGGCTGCACGGAACACTTGGACTGCTTGTGGATTTGTTTTTTGTGACTTCCAGTCTCTCACCAAAAGCATTGCCAGAGTGCCGTTGTGCCCCTGATTGGTTTTCAATCTTTTCTCTGTATATATATACCATGTAGTTATGGTTAAGTTGCTGTTTCCATAGGAAGAGCACTTTTTGAGCGGCTTATAACTTCGCTCTCCCTGGACGGATCCTCACCAAACTTTGCAAAAAAAGTATTTGGGTCACTCTGATTTTTTGGTGAGGATTCGACCAGGGGGGGCAAGGTTATAGGGGAGGTCCCAAAACTTTTTTTTTCCCATAGACTGAATGGGAAAAGATTTTGCTTGCGTCTACAGCCCAAACCGCTGGACGGATTTTCACCAAATTTGGACCAGGAGCAGCGGCTTGGTCCCAAAAGCGTGCTTTTGGAAATTTGGTGAAAATCCGTCCAGTAGTTTTTTTTAAAAATTACCAAAAAGTAGGTAAAAAAAAATTAGTGATATCTGTGTTCGGTCCGCGGACACACTTCCCTGTTCGCTCCTGATTGGCCAATCGGCTTCAGTGATGTTCGCGGACATGCAACTTGTTCGCTGATTGGACGGCGTGGAGCGTGAAGTGGAGCGTGAAGCGTGTCAGATTTTCGGTAGCACCCGCCATCTTGGATATGCGGTCGTCCGCGGACAGCGCGGTGAAACTTTGTTCAAAATTTGTATTTAGTAGAGTGTGTTGGTGTGTAGGAGTGTTTGGGGAGGGTGGGAGTGTATGAGATAGGATGAAAGTTGTGTTTTTTTATGTGTTAGATGTTCTTTTTGTGTTCGATTTGTCTGTGGACATCACAGGTGTTCTGAAATGTTTTAAATAAACTGAATGGGGGGTGTTCTGAGGACTCAATATGTGTCCGTTTTGTTCGCAAGTAAACTGAAACTGTTCTAATAACACTCGCAGTGTCCTGAAATGTTCGCAAATAAACAAAATGGTGGTGTCCTGAGGACGCTGTCCGTATTGTTCGTTGTCAAGTTGAATATGTTCTAAGAACACTCGCTGTGTCCTGAAATGTTCGCAAATTCACAAAATGGGGGTGTTCTGAAGACGTTGTCGAACCCTCGCTGTGTCCTGAAATGTTCGCAAATATGAATGGGGGTTGTGGCTGACAAGTTGAATGTGTTCTAAGAACACTCGCGGTGTCCTGAAATGTTCGCAAATAAACAAGACGGTGGTGTTCTGAAGACGCTTCTAAGAACACTTGCGGTGTCCGGGGAATGTTCGTAGGGGGTGTCCTGAGGACGCTGTCCGTATTGTTCTCTGTCAAGTTGAATGTGTTCTAAGAACACTCGCGGTGTCCTGAAATGTTTGCAAATAAACAAAATGGGGGTGTTCTGAAGACGTTTCTAAGAACACTCGCGGTGTCCGGGAATGTTCGTAGGGGGTGTCCTGAAGGCATAGTCCGTATTGTTCGCTGGCAAGTTGAATGTGTTCTAAGAACACTCGCAGTGTCCTGAAATGTTCGCAAATAAACAAAATGAGGGTGTCCTGAGGACGCTGTGCGTATTGTTTGTTGTCAAGTTGAATATGTTCTAAGAACACTCGCGGTGTCCTGAAATGTTCGCAAATACACAAAATGGGGGTGTTCTGAAGACGTTGTCAAACACTCGCTGTGTCCTGAAATGTTCACAAATATGAATGGGGTTGTGGCTGACAAGTTGAATGTGTTCTAAGAACACTTGCGGTGTCCTGAAATGTTCGCAAATAAACAAAATGGGGGTGTCCTGAGGATGCTGTCCGTATTGTTCTCTGTCAAGTTGAATGTGTTCTAAGAACACTCGCGGTGTCCTGAAATGTTTGCAAATAAACAAAATGGTGGTGTTCTGAAGACGCTTCTAAGAACACTAGCGGTGTCTGGGGAATGTTCATAGGGGGTGTCCTGAGGACGTTGTCCGTATTGTTCTCTGTCAAGATGAATGTGTTCTAAGAACACTTGCGGTGTCCTGAAATGTTTGCAAATAAACAAAATGGGGGTGTTCTGAAGACGTTTCTAAGAACACTTGCGGTGTCCTGGAATGTTCGTAGGGGGTGCCCTGAAGGCGTAGTCTGTATTGTTCGCTGGCAAGTTAAATGTATTCTAAGAACACTCGCAGTGTCCTGAAATTTTTGCAAATAAACAAAATGGGGGTGTCCTGAGGACGCTGCCCGTATTGTTCTCTGTCAAGTTGAATGTGTTCTAAGAACTCTCGCGTTGTTCTGAAATGTTCGTAGGGGGTGTCCTGAGGACGCTGTCCGTATTGTTCTCTGTCAAGTTGAATGTGTTCTAAGAACACTCGCGGTGTCCTGAAATGTTCGCAAATAAACAAAATGGGGGTGTTCTGAAGACGTTTCTAAGAACACTAGCGGTGTCCTGGAATGTTCATAGGGGGTGTCCTGAAGGCATAGTCCATATTGTTCGCTGGCAAGTTGAATGTGTTCTAAGAACACTCGCAGTGTACTGAAATGTTCGCAAATAAACAACATGGGCGTGTCCTGAGGACGCTGTCCGTATTGTTCTCTGTCAAGTTGAATGTGTTCTAAGAACCATCGCGTTGTTCTGAAATGTTTGTAGGGGGTGTCCTGAAGATGCTGTTCGTATTGTTCTCTGTCAAGTTGAATGTGTTCTTAGAACAGTCATGGTGTCCTGAAATGTTCGTAAATAAACGAAATGGGGGTGTTCTGAGGACACTCTCCGTATTGTTCGTTGTCAAGTTGAATGTGTTCTAAGAACACTCGCGGTGTCCTGAAATGTTCACAAATAAACAAAATGGGGGTGTCCTGAGGATGCTGTCCGTATTGTTCTCTGTCAAGTTGAATGTGTTCTAAGAACACTCGCGGTGTCCTGAAATGTTTGCAAATAAACAAGATGGTGGTGTTCTGAAGACGCTTCTAAGAACACTAGCGGTGTCTGGGGAATGTTCATAGGGGGTGTCCTGAGGACGTTGTCCGTATTGTTCTCTGTCAAGATGAATGTGTTCTAAGAACACTTGCGGTGTCCTGAAATGTTTGCAAATAAACAAAATGGGGGTGTTCTGAAGACGTTTCTAAGAACACTTGCGGTGTCCTGGAATGTTCGTAGGGGGTGCCCTGAAGGCGTAGTCTGTATTGTTTGCTGGCAAGTTGAATGTGTTCTAAGAACACTCGCAGTGTCCTGAAATTTTCGCAAATAAACAAAATGGGGGTGTCCTGAGGACGCTGCCCGTATTGTTCTCTGTCAAGTTGAATGTGTTCTAAGAACTCTCGCGTTGTTCTGAAATGTTCGTAGGGGGTGTCCTGAGGACGCTGTCCGTATTGTTCTCTGTCAAGTTGAATGTGTTCTAAGAACACTCGCGGTGTCCTGAAATGTTCGCAAATAAACAAAATGGGGGTGTTCTGAAGACGTTTCTAAGAACACTAGCGGTGTCCTGGAATGTTCATAGGGGGTGTCCTGAAGGCATAGTCCATATTGTTCGCTGGCAAGTTGAATGTGTTCTAAGAACACTCGCAGTGTACTGAAATGTTCGCAAATAAACAACATGGGGGTGTCCTGAGGACGCTGTCCGTATTGTTCTCTGTCAAGTTGAATGTGTTCTAAGAACCGTCGCATTGTTCTGAAATGTTCGTAGGGGGTGTCCTGAAGATGCTGTTCGTATTGTTCTCTGTCAAGTTGAATGTGTTCTTAGAACAGTCATGGTGTCCTGAAATGTTCGTAAATAAACGAAATGGGGGTGTTCTGAGGACACTCTCCGTATTGTTCGTTGTCAAGTTGAATGTGTTCTAAGAACACTCGCGGTGTCCTGAAATGTTCGCAAATAAACAAAATGGGGGTGTTCTGAAGATGTTTCTAAGAACACTTGCGGTGTCTTGGAATGTTCGTAGGGGGTGTCCTGAAGGCGTAGTTCGTATTGTTCGCTGGCAAGTTGAATGTGTTCTAAGAACACTCGCAGTGTCCTGAAATGTTCGCAAATAAACAAAATGGGGGTGTCCTTAGGACACTGTCCGTATTGTTCGTTGTCAAGTTGAAAGTGTTCTAAGAACTATCGCGTTGTTCTGAAATGTTCGTAGGGGGTGTCCTGAAAACGCTGTCCGTATTGTTCGCTGGCAAGTTGAAAATGTTCTAAGAGCACTCATAATGTCCGCGGACATTAAAAGTTTCCATAGACCATAGTTGAAATGTTTGACTCTATGGATGTGATATGCTGCGGTGGTTGTTGCCAGGGCATAGAGTCTTGCCACCCAAGTATCTATGCCCTGGCAACAACCACCGCAGCATATCACATTCATATTTGCTTATAACTTTGGGTGAAAAACAAATGTATAAGGAACAAACGTATTAGATACTATGGATGTGAAATGCTACCATGGTTCTCCTTATTATTGTATACTTACTGTTTGGTCTAGTAACCGGAGTACATGTATTTCTTGTTAATTTCTGTGATAAAAGAAAATAGCATGTTAGTATTAGTATTTTGTAATGACTTATTACATTGTATAATCAATATACTTTTTTTTTTGGACCCTCATATTTAGTAGATTACAAATCAGAGTACTGTGCAATTTGCTCAGTTTCTGTATTTGTTGCTAAAATCATTGGGTCAGTGGGAGAAAAAAAAAATCCATGTTGGATTAAAAAAAAACCTTTTTCTGTTATGCTACAGTTTATTTGTTTGTTTGTTTTCAGTGTTCACTTGTTGTTTCTGGCTAATGCTTTATACTTTGGCTTGTTGCATTTTTTTGGAGCAGTAACATATTATTTATTTGTTTTGATATTATAAAATTTTGGAGCAGTTAGATACCAATTGGCATATTCTAACTGTCTATTTTTGGTCTAATTTAGTGGTATTCATTTATCTGATTATCTGATTAGTTGTTGTAGAATCTTTGAGCAGTTATATAGCTTTTGGAGTATTCTAACAGTTTATATTTTTTTAACACAAGTTTACTTAGGGTTTAAATACAGTTTAGTTATCAAATTCTGGTTTTAACAACATCAAATAAGCGTTTGTAAGATTTCCTGGTAATCTCTGCTTTAGAGTAATGGTACTATCATTACATTCAAACCATCCACATTTCTTTTTTATATATGCAGTGTAGTGTCCTGAATTGGTTGTGGCTCCTGCGTGGTAGATTATACCTATTGTTGTGAAGATTTTCTTACCAAGTGATATTTGACCATGTGTGAATCCAGTCAGCTTGCAGTTGTTTTTGGTACCATCTGCATTGTAACGTAGAAGCATTAGTATTATGTATTTACTATGTGTTTGTATTACTAACGTGGAGCGATTATCTGAATTGCAGGTAGAGCATAATATACCATGGTTTGCATTTCGTACAAGTCGCTGAAATGGAATGGATTCACAATTTGGTATTGATATATATATGAAGCGTTCATTGGGGATTTCTTCTTGTGTCACATTGTTGCAGAGAGTGCATGTATGTTTCCACGTGAAATCTGAAAGATTTCATTTATAGGTATGTTTTTGTTTTCCAGTACTTGTAGTAAGTACATTAGAAATTCTTGTGGATCTTCCTGTGAGTTTATAGTGAATTTCACCATTCCAGCACAGTAGTCCAATTGTTGTCTTATTCCATAAACACTATACGTGTTGTCAGGATTGTTTGCTGCATTTCTGTGAAGTACTAACATTTGCAAACACAATGGGTCTGTACTGTGTAAGTAAATGTTGTCAACAATTGGTGGTAATTGAAATAGAATATTCATTGCTACATTTGCGTAGCAACTTACACCAACTATATTTGAGAATTTAAATGGTCCAGGTAGTTCTGTATCTAACTGTTTTTTTTGGAGTTTGTCTTCCTTCTTTAAAGAAGTACCTGGTTTACTTTCCCTAATTGATTATTTTTTGCTTGTGGTACTTGATGAAGATTCGTTTCTTTTACTCTCTTTGGAGGATTTGCAGTGACATCCTGTTGCATTTCTGTTTGATTTGTTTTTCTTTTATAACGTTTCACTTTTTGTGGAACAGAATATGTGTTTAGATAGGGGTGTATAGTGAGCGAAGTCTATTGTATTCTAAAATGCAAGGAATATCAGCGTTTATTTTACTTGCATCAAAGTTGATTAGAAATAGACCGTCAAGTGTACGTAAGCGTGATAGTGCTACATAGCTCATGCCTTCTTTAAAGACTGTGTTACCAATATCTATCATTGCTTTGTCTAGGGTAAGACCTTGTGATTTATGAATCGTGATTGCGTATGCAAGAGTTAGAGAAAATTTTTCTCTGCATACATACATATCTTTGAAGAGAAGAAATCTAGCTGGTGAGCGTCCTATCCTTTTTACTTCTGAAAGTTTGTCAAGAGTATATCGACAAACGGAATTTTGTTGTCGCGTGGGTATGTTTGAAAGCCAACAACTGTACCCAGTGCTCCATTAACTAGTCCTTGGTCCACGTCAAGGTTACGTTTCAGCATTACTCTGCAATTTAAGGATAATTTTAATATCTTTTCTAAGCCTGCTGTGTTTGAGATTGATTTTTCTAAACTATTTAGTCTTGTTGTGGCTTGGTCACACATGGGTAGTGTCATTCCATGTACATCTAGTTTGTCTGTGGCACTAATTTCCATGATTGGTTGCATTTCTTTACTTAGCATGATTTCATTGAATTTGAAAGAAGCTTGCAAGAGTTGGCATTAAGGCCATACAATTGACATTTTTGTGGACTAATTGTTCCATAAAATCTGTAGCACATGCATTATCGCCATAAAGTGCATTAATGTGCCGGGTTTTCAATATTGCTTCTGCTTCTTTAGAAAGTATACAGACTCTGATACTTTTTAAAATGGTGGCATAAGTGAGATCTGCAGATTGCCGCATGTTTTCTGTTAATTCTTTGTATTGGAAATGTTGCCAAAGGTTGGCATTTCCAATGCTGCCAACAGTTTTACGGCAGAGTTTGTGTCCTAATGTTTTAAAAATAGGCTCACCTTTTATTGGTGTTAATTGAAGCAGATCTCCAAAAACAATAATGTATTTTCCTGCAAAGAGCTCTTCAGAATCTTAGGTGAATCAAAGCTAACATCAGGTTGGTGACCATGCTCACTTCATCTATTAGTAGCATGTTCATTTGTTTCAATACTCTGCGTAATTCCATTGCAGATTCTGCAGAAAGTTTGTAATAGTCTAATTTGTTCTGGTGTTCTACTGGTAATAGTAGTAATCGGTGTAATGTAACACCACCTATGTTGTAGGCAGCTAAACCTGTGGGGGCAGTGACAACAGCTGACAGTTTGTTGTTTGTCAATTTTTGAAGGAACTTACTAATGGTTTTGATTAGGAATGTTTTGCCAGAACCAGCTTCACCACTGACGTACAGTAGTATAGGTTTATAATTATGGCAGGAACATTCTTTATGTTCATGTTTTACACCATGTGCAATTTGTTTTGTTACTTCTTGAAAAATGCTACTTTGCTCATTGTTTAGTTTTGATTGTAGTATAGTTAAGTCTTCTTTATCATCATACTGACACATGGTGTTTTCTACTTCTATCATAGCTAATTCTGCCTCATTTATTATTAGTGGTTCTCCCAGTGGTTCTTGGCTTCCTGTTACAGAAGGTCGACTACTGTCAGGAGTTTCCTTATCTAGTTGGGCTTGGAGTTCTTCTTCGTGTTGCTGTTCATTGTGCAACATTGTTTTGTACTGTGTAAAGTTTACATCAGTTATAGTGCTTTAATTTGCTTTGAAAGCATCCTCATATGAGTCATAGTTATCTAGTAATTGTTCTTCTTTTCTCCATGGTTTGAAGAGTTGTAGCAGGGACATGTAATATACTTCTTTATGTTGAGGAGTCTTTAATGACAATTTGATATGATTAATTAACTTTGGTTTAGTGAGTTTAACTAAGCTGCCTTCACAGTTTGTTACTCTATATTTACCTTTTTTTTCATCAGGTTTCATATTATTTTTGTATGTGTAGTTTTGGGCTATGTGGTATAGATACATGTTTTCCAAAGTATTACTTCTGTTTGGGAAGTATGTGTCCAATACATTGTTTTTTAAAATGTCTTGGCTGTTGGGATCATGTTTGGCTATTGTTTCTATATCTTCATATGATTTTAGAACTCTTTTTCTAGATTTAGCTGGACCAAGACTTAGCCATACTATATTTTCAGATTTACCATACAATGCAGTACCAGTTAAACGATCAGCTGCTTCATATGATCCACATTCTCTATGGGTGAGCATTTTTATGCCCAAGCTGTATAATTTCTGAGATACTGTTTTATCTGATGACAGGTTATTCCAGAGGTCTTGGAGCTCTGTCTTTTCTGCTTTAGTTAAGTATGCTGTGACATATCGTGCAACTGCAGTAGAATTGTCTGCAATGTACTGCACATCTATGTTTGCATTCCATAAGTGGGCAATGATTGCATTATAATCATTGATATATTTTTCTTCTTCTTTTCTTTTTATGTAATATGTATTTTTAGGTGACTTACCTTTAACACTATGTCTAACTGAAGACATGAGGTTGTTCACTTGACCTGTATTTGTAACTGGTCTAGGGAAACCAAGTCGGCATTTGGTGTAGTATTTCCCTTTGTTTTTGTATTTGCGACGACAATATTTTCCACATTTGTGTCTTTGAAATTGTAAAATTTGTGCATGAAGATCACTATTTGTGGCTTCTGATGGAATTTCAAAAGTGACATATTTTTTAATAAACTGTAAAACAGTGGCATCACTGTCTTGACCAAATTTAGGAGCATCTTTAATCCATAAAAGCATGTGGATATGTGGTGCTCCTCTGGCTTGGTATTCTTTTCTCTAAAAGAAGTGTTGCACTTCTCCAAGGGGAGGAACAGTTTTATTACAAATAAAATGTAGCATAGCAATGAAGCGATGGTGAAAATATCTTGAAACATCAACATGATCCAAAGAACAAAGTTCTCCAGGTGTTAGTATATCTATGTTTGTTTTGTTTTTATTTGATCTGCGTAAGAAATCATGTAAATCTTCCCATGCATATTCTGCACAACTTAATGTAACAAACCAACTGGGTGGGCCAAGGTTTCTGATCATACAATGTACATCTCCATGACGTTGAAACCAGTACTCTTTAGTACCACACATATTTGTTAATAGATTTGTAATATTTGATTGTAAAACCTCATCCTTTTGTTGCACTTTTTCTAATAATTGTGTAGCTGTCATATTTTTAAAGTCTGATCCTGATTTTAATATGTGTGCAACTCCGTAACATAAAGTTGCTAGTTCACTTTCAAAGAGTAGGTGGAATATGTATTCCACATTTTGTCTAAATCTGGGATCTTCAGAATACATCTGTAATGAGCGGTATTCTGAAGCTGATATTTGAATAGGTCTATCATCATACCTTCCTCCTTTGCCAGTAGGAAAGAGTAAAGGAAAAGCACATGCTTCTATACTTTTTTCCCATATGCTGATTGGCGAACCTTTTGTTTGACGCATTTGGTAAGTTTCCAGTACATCTTCTACGGTGTCATTACAGTGCAAAGGATGAGTTGTATAATGGTCTAAAGTATTTGATATTGTAGCAGGATCTGGTAGCTCAAATTGACCAACTTCTTGTGTTTCTTGTGTTTCAGTTTTATCTTTCAAGTTTTCTTCAATATTAATTTCTTTGTAATATTCATTATTCTCTTTAAGATATTGGAAGGCTTGTCTAACTTTATATAAATCTACCAGCTGTTGCCATATGTTTTTGTCTTTTGTAGGTACTCCATTTACTAAGATAATTAAAGATTGCTGCATTGGACGGTGCACTCCTAGAGTATGCACACTTTCTTTTAGATCTAATGATAAATAAACTACTTTTCCATGAATGCCTTTTACCAATTCAGAGGGAGGTAATTTTGCTGTTTTTGGTTGAAGGCACGTTATTGAATTGTACTGTTTGAATTATGATGCTCTCATATAAATTAAGTTGTTGTAGGGGTTTTGGTACTAGGTATAATTCCAAATTATTTGTGATAGCACCTAAAGGAGTTTGGTTGTTGTCAAGTTTTGTAGTTCAGTAACTGCAAAGTATTAAGGGCTCAGTTATTTCAAATTTGTTTTCTGCTACAAGGTAGAGAGCTAATTCAAACCATTTAGAATCTTCATTGTCTTCTATTTTGTATGATAGTTCTACAATTTTTGTGTTACTTTTATAAAAAGTTCTACGGCAACATACACATACATGGTTTGTTACTTCAGCTGATGTACTTTTACATTTTAGTATTTCTTTTTTGTATGTGTTTAGCAAAAGGTTGCCATGTGTAGAATTGTTGCTTAATTGGTTTAAAGCTATTTTATTCTGTAAATGGCTTTCACTTCCAAAATATTTTTTCTAGATATAGTGAATTTCTTCAAATAGGTCTTTTGCTGTACCATGTCGAAGGATGTTATTTAACTTTGCTAGTGCTAAAGCAGGACTTTTAGCATAGTACAGTTTATAGACTAGATTTCTTATAGTTGAATGATGTGTTGATATCCTTTTGATATCATGGAAAGTGGTTTTACAAGTAGGTCCTGTAATGCAGGCCAATGAATGTCCTTGTAGTCCTGTGTACTTGCGCACTGGACAGGTATCCATATTTTGCAGTAATTTAATTTCGATTTTGTCTTTGCTTTTTATATATTTATTGAGGAATTGGCATAAAGATTTGAAACATTGTTTGGGAATGTTACACATTGACGTGCATGGCCATTTGTACACTAGACATTCTGATTCAGTTGAATGGAGGGGTAGTTCTAAGTTTTCAGGGCATATTTTTGTAAGGAGTACTTCTTGTTCCATTATTGTATTATTCACTTTTTCATAACCTCGACCACTGCTATGTATGGCAATTGTATTTGTTTGCTTTTGTTTGTACGCTTCTTCATTAAAATATGGTTCTGTGCTCGTAGTGTGATTCCATTCACCTCCGCAGATACTTAAGAAGTTCTTTCTGTTGACATTTCGCTTATTGAGAAGTCTTTTTTGTAATTTAGTTATTAGTTTTGTTAGTGGTTTCATTTTGTTTAACAGTAAAATAGATAACTTTCTTTTCCGAAGAATTGCACTTTCCATCAACGCTTCTAAGATTAATTTCCTACGATAGGTTTTAAGCATTGAACCTGATTTCTTTCCTGTTTTTATAAGATTTTGAAGGACTTTGTGACGGTACATTTTGGCTAAAATACTTTTCTTGGTATGCTTACTTTGCACTATATTAAAATTTGAAAAAGTAGTTTTATCTGTAGTGATAGCTGATTTTCTGTTTATTGTTTTTTGGTTTGTTTTACATTTTGATAGAGGAGACAAAGTTTTTGTACTTGAAACTTCTTGTGTTTCACTAAATGACTGTATTAGCTGTTTTGTTTCAACTTTTTTTATAAATTCTGCTAGAGATGGCTGCTTATGTTGGACACTTTTATTTTCATTTGCTCTACTTTTGCGTTGCTTTCTACAGACTTGACTTTTGGTAGGCATTCTTTAGGGTCGGTTGAAACAAATAAAGAAGATATGGGTTGGGGTGTTCTGGAATGTATGTGTGCTGTGTGCATGAGTGTTTGAGTAAGATGATAAAGATGTATGTAATGGTGTGTGATTGTGCATTGGGAACTACAACTAGTAGGGATAGGTATTCTTGAATTTATGTGTTACTAAACTGGGGTTCAGATGACAAAAAAAAGTAAGCTAGTTGTGTGGAAAAGTACAAATAGTAAATCTAATGTATACAATTAAAACAGTTGTTTGTTCTATAATATGAAAATTGTAGCGGTTCAGTTGGGTAATTTGTGTGTCCAAAAATAGGAATTTGTGGGCCATTCTGGCTGTAAATCGCTGTTTAAGACATGGAGATTTTTGGACAAAATGGTACACAATCTCTATTTTTAGGCACAGAAATAGCTTGTATTAACGTTATAGTATGTTTGATTAATAATACAAATATTATGGTGATATTCTACTTACTTTTTTTCTTAAATTAACAGGTAACTTCTTAGTTCTTCTTTGTTATTCGAATTTGGCTGCTTCTTTTCAGGAGACTGGTCTTCACTGCAATTGTAAAAGCTTCAAATTAGTAACTTTGTTTGTATATAGCGCTGTTTTTAATTTAGATATTGATTTTTTTAATTGAAATCCTCAGTGCCTTCTTTAAAAGCATTGAACTAATTTATTTACATAAGATACATTGCATCAGTTCAGTACAAATTGTATTGAATGACTAACTGTAGCAAAAAAAATATCTTTACTATGTCTTGTGAAATGTATAATATACCAGTGAATACCACTATTTCTGTAACTAAGCTGTTCCAGGTAATGGCGCCTCAATGTCATGTCTAAATTAAAGTAATTAAGTAAATAAATAAATAAAAACAAAAAAATATGAAATTGTATAAGTATTTTTTTAAAGTTTTAAACATAGATTGTGCTTGCATGCAATTTTGTTTGAATATATGTAGTCTATATATTTCATTTAAAAAATGTTAGTTTAACATGATTTGAGTGTGTGTGTATAAAGAAAGTAAATAGTATAAAGGTTTATAAGTGATAGTTGATTTTAGGAAATTGAAAAAATACAGTAAATTCATTTTACAGATTACACAATCTAAAAGTCTGTTTGAAAATGTGTTCATCTACTGTACAGAAAATATGCATACCTGAAGGTTGTGTTCATGCATATGGATATGCATGGAGCTGCAAGTAGAAATCTTGGAGACTTGTACAGTATTTCTGGTAGATGGTGCTTGCCAATGATATGACACTTGTACTCAGAGAGATTCACAATACATTTGCAGTGCTGATCTATGATGATGCAGTTAGATGTAGAGGTCTTGAATGTGATTGGTGCATGGTCATGTGATTTCTTAGCTACATCCAATGAGGAAATGGCAGAGAGAGTGAAGTGGAAATGGTAGAAGGGCTGTTCATGTTACGATATGTCCGCGGACAAGGCGGTAGTTCACGGACATCGGGAGTTACATCCGGGGATTTTTGGGTTCAGAAGTCATGCAAATGAGAATGAGTAGTAAAAGGGATTGGTCAGGAAAGTTTAGTGGGTGTGTTGTGCCAGAAGAGAGTTTCTCATATACTGTTTTTGCTGAGAGAACAACAGATAGCTATGTTTGTGTATTTTAGGAAAATGATTGGATGGATTTTGGGAGATTCATGGATATATTGGTTGAAGGTGCATGCAGAAAGCTGTGGAGTAGCTTTAGATCTTGGAGTCCCACATGTGGAAGTACACTGGCATGGAGTACGTGGAATGAAGTGGTTGGACTTGCTACCTCTCTGTGCTACTTTGGAGACAGAGCAACATCCAGACATAATTGTAATTCATTGTGGAGGGAACAGTTTAGGACATGTGACTGGATTTTTTTTTGCAATTTGCTATGAAAGAAGGACTTGGGAAGGTAATGGACATGTTTCCTAATTCTCAACTGATATTTTCACGGATTGCGCAGAGACAAATGTATCTTTGTTCTTCTTCATTTGGTCCACAAATGGAAAAAGCAAGGTGCAATGTTAATAAAGCTGTTTGTACCTTACTAAAAGATTTTGGCATGTCTTCTTTTCACAATGAAAATATTCTGTTTCGTAGTACAAACATGTTTTGCAAAGATGGAGTCCATCTTACTTATGGTGGCAATCAGATTTTTCTGAGAAATGTACAAAATGCATTGCAACCTTTTTTGGAATTACAACATCCATTTTGAAGTAGGTGTTAAGCATTTATAATTTTTGACTTACAAGCACCTCCCAAAGGCTCTTTTCAGAGCCACCACTTCCTCCCAGAGAAAATTGCAATGTTTGTGATGGGGTAGCAACCCAATTTTTTAAATGTTCGCGAACTGTCCACGGACTTCTAAAAAATACAAAGGGCCCTGCTTCATTTATTTTCACTTCTATTTTTTAACTGTGAAAGGCGGCTCTGAAAAGAGCCTTATTTTTTTTTTTGATTTTTGATATTTTGTTTTATACATGACACACTAGGAGAGGAGGGGAAAGGAAGGTAAAGGGGGGGACACCAACCACAGGGATAAGAAAGGGCGAGCTGAGAGAGGAAGATGTAGAGTGGGTTTTATTTGGGTAGTGAGCAGATCTTCTCGTGCTCTGAGACGATAGTCTCAAAAGCACTACGAAGTTGCTCCCCCCTGCAGAGTACTGCGTCACAGTACATACATACAACTGTGACCCTCGAAAGTTAAGGGTCATCAGCATTCTGTATGGCCTGTGAGGCAGCTTGAGGAAGATGCTGTCCCACAGACGTGGTCCTTGTGGTGACAGGATCAGAAACAGAGGATGAAATAGAGGAAATCAACCTGCTACTTTCTTCGCAAGGTACAACCCTGCAAATAGCCCCAGAGTGAAATGACCTCAGGTGTCGCATCATAGTAGTGGTCCCAAAGCTGTACTTACCATGCTTCCCGCAACTGAGTATCATTCTGCACTCATTGCAGGTAACATGGTTCGCATGAGCCTTAGGAACATTCCCATGAATGGTAAATAACCGCCACACCCAAGACTCACGCCTAGTGCGGGTATAAGGATTTCCTCTACCTCATTCTCATCGTCCTCTTCTTCCTCCTCCGCATCCTCACTCCTGTTCCCCTCTTCAGGCCCTTGGGGAGGTGGTGGTGATGGAGGGGGTGAGGGTGGTGCTGAAGCAGGTGAAGCACCAGGTGGCAGTTCAGCAGCCAGGGATGCCATCAAAGATGCGATGGAAAACTGCAGTTGGCAGCAAAATTCGCTGTGCTCTGTAGAAAAGCCAGAAACACAATAAGAATAAGCTCTAGGGCGTGGTCTTTTATAGGGGTGCTTGTGCGCGGTCCGCGGACATGCGCGCTGTCCGCGGACAGATCAAACACAAAAAAAGTTTGAAAAGTTTCAAAAGGTATGTAGAAACTCAGGATTACTATGTGGGACTTTTGCCATGGTGAGATTTTATTGAAAAATGGATTAATTGAAAATGTACTTTTAATTTGTTCGGGGACCCGAACAGTGTCCGCATTCAGAACACGCGATCAGCGTGGGTGCGGTCATATGATCCGTTCGTGAACAAGTCCGCGAAGGAAGCGCATGTCCGCAGGACACCAACTGCACGGAGATTGGCTAGAGCATGCGCGTTGATGTTCTACGGACATTGTTCGGGTTCTGAACTAATTAAAATTGCGTCACACGTGAAACAAACATTTCAGGACACTGCGTGTGTTCTTAGAACAGTTTAAACTTGCTAGCGAACAGTAAGGACAGATATAGTGTTCTTCAGGACACCTCCATTTTCGTTTAATTACGAACAATTCAGGACACCGCGTGTGTTCTTAGAACATTTTCAACTTGCTAGCGAACAGTACGGACAGGTATATTGTTCTTTAAGACACCTCCATTTTCGTTTACGTTCGAACATTTCAGGACACCAATTGTGTTCTTAGAAGAGTGTAAACTTGATAGTGAACACTACGGACAGATATAGAGGAAAATCGCACGAAAAGCAGCGCACGTCGATTCATGGAAGGCCGTGCGCGAGAAAACCAGCGGATGTGCGAAAAAAAAGTGCGCGGCGCACGTTGGCGCACAGGCCATCTAACAGCGTGCGCCAGGTCACAGCGAAAATCGCACAGGCCACAGCGAAATTCGCACATAGCGCGGCGCACGCAATAAAAGTAGGCGGAACACGGGCGTAACACTCGGAATGGGGAACAACTTGCCAAAACGTGGGCGTCACGGGGGAAGTACAGGGCACAAGTGCGCGGAACGCCCACACGCTCGCCTACAACACGTATTCATGGAATAGAATAGGGGAAAAAAGCGCACGCTCAAACCAGCGCACAGGCACAAACACGACCGCCAGAAGAAAGGAGGCGGTAGCGTCTCTGCGGCTGTAAGAAATGTGCGCCAAAAGGTGCGCCAACAAATAGCACCTATATACTGCCATGATGAATGTCCCATACTGTGGCCCTCCAGGAAAAATGACGTGCAAAGGGGTACCCACAAACACGGACACCCGCTGACAAAAAATACGTGTGCATGTATACCGGGGTGCGCGGGAAGTGTCACACGCGATTTGCAGGGTACGTGCATCACAGGGGTTCGCGTGAAGTTATTCACACGATCGGGCCTGGGGGAGCGGGCTACGTGTATTAAAGGGGTTCGCGTGAAGTTCCTCACGCGATCGGGCCTGGGGGAGCGGGCTACGTGTATTACAGGGGTTCGCGTGAAGTTCCTCACGCGATCGGGCCTGGGGGAGCGGGCTACGTGTATTACAGGGGTTCGCGTGAAGTTCCTCACGCGATCGGGCCTGGGGGAGCGTGCTACGTGTATTTCAGGGGTTCGCGTGAAGTTTCACACGCGAATAGCCTGGGCGCGTGAATTTGAGGGGTGCGCGGGAAGTTCCACACGCGATCGGGCCTGGGGGAGCGGGCTACGTGTATTACAGGGGTTCGCGTGAAGTTCCTCACGCGATCGGGCCTGGGGGAGCGGGCTACGTGTATTTCAGGGGTTCGCGTGAAGTTTCACACGCGAATAGCCTGGGCGCGTGAATTTGAGGGGTGCGCGGGAAGTTCCACACGCGATCGGGCCTGGGGGAGCGGGCTACGTGTATTACAGGGGTTCGCGTGAAGTTCCTCACGCGATCGGGCCTGGGGGAGCGGGCTACGTGTATTTCAGGGGTTCGCGTGAAGTTTCACACGCGAATAGCCTGGGCGCGTGAATTTGAGGGGTGCGCGGGAAGTTCCTCACGCGATCGGCCCTGGGGGAGCGGGCTACGTGTATTACAGGGGTTCGCGGGAAGTTCCACACGCGAATAGCCTGGGCGCGTGTATTTCAGGGGTTCGCGGGAAGTTCCACACGCGAATAGCCTGGGCGCGTGTATTTCAGGGGTGCGCGGGAAGTTCCACACGCGAATAGGCTGGGCGCGTGTATTACAGGGGTGCGCGGGAAGTTCCACACGCGAATAGGCTGGGCGCGTGTATTTCAGGGGTTCGCGGGAAGTTCCACACGCGAATAGCCTGGGCGCGTGAATTTGAGGGGTGCGCGGGAAGTTCCACACGCGAATAGCCTGGGCGCGTGTATTTCAGGGGTGCGCGGGGAGTTCCACACACGAATAGCCTGGGCCCGTGTATTTCAGGGGTGCGCGGGAAGTTCCACACGCGAATAGCCTGGGCGCGTGTATTTCAGGGGTGCGCGGGAAGTTTTACACGCGAATAGCCTGGGCGCGTGAATTTGAGGGGTGCGCGGGAAGTTCCTCACGCGATCGGGCCTGGGGGAGCGGGCTACGTGTATTACAGGGGTTCGCGGGAAGTTCCACACGCGAATAGCCTGGGCGCGTGTATTTCAGGGGTTCGCGGGAAGTTCCACACGCGAATAGCCTGGGCGCGTGTATTTCAGGGGTGCGCGGGGAGTTCCACACGCGAATAGCCTGGGCCCGTGTATTTCAGGGGTGCGCGGGAAGTTCCACACGCGAATAGCCTGGGCGCGTGTATTTCAGGGGTGCGCGGGAAGTTTTACACGCGAATAGCCTGGGCGCGTGTATTTCAGGGGTGCGCGGGAAGTTTTACACGCGAATAGCCTGGGCGCGTGTATTTCAGGGGTGCGCGGGAAGTTTTACACGCGAATAGCCTGGGCGCGTGTATTTCAGGGGTGCGCGGGAAGTTTTACACGCGATTTCTGCACGGTACGTGTATTTCAGGGGTGCCGGGGAGTCCCACATGTGATTTGACAGTGTGGGTCCTCCCAGGTGTACCCTGTACACCCTCCACGGCCCCTGCAGGTAGCCCACACCACAGGGGACTACCCTGCATCCCTGGTCATGTCCCGCAGGCAGCCCACCC
Organism: Ambystoma mexicanum; assembly: GCF_040938575.1. Taxonomy (NCBI): domain Eukaryota; kingdom Metazoa; phylum Chordata; class Amphibia; order Caudata; family Ambystomatidae; genus Ambystoma; species Ambystoma mexicanum. Next base: position 766,899,685 of record NC_090923.1, on the reverse strand, counting down.
AACATGGGCATGCCCCCCAGCAAAGGCACATGTCTCCTTGAACACCAACACATGTCCCCTTGCACCCCCACCCCCCAGCACTGTGGGGCACCTGCCAGTAGGCCCCCACCCATGTCCAACTCATGTCTCCCACCACCCCCACCCCCCAGCACTGTGGGGCACCTGCCAGCAGGCCCCCACCCATGTCCAACTCATGTCTCCCACCACCCCCACCCCCCAGCCACCAGGGTCACCCTCCACCAGGGCCCCACTCATGTCTCCCACCACCCCCACCCCCCAGCACTGTGGGGCACCTGCCAGTAGGCCCCCACCCATGTCCAACTCATGTCTCCCACCACCCCCACCCCCCAGCAGTGCAGGGTCACCCTCCACCAGGGCCCCACTCATGTCTCCCACCACCCCCACCCCGCAGCACTGTGGGGCACCTGCCAGCAGGCCCCCACCCATGTCCAACTCATGTCTCCCACCACCCCCACCCCCCAGCCACCAGGGTCACCCTCCACCAGGGCCCCACTCATGTCTCCCACCACCCCCACCCCCCAGCACTGTGGGGCACCTGCCAGCAGGCCCCCACCCATGTCCAACTCATGTCTCCCACCACCCCCACCCCCCAGCACTGTGGGGCACCTGCCAGCAGTCCCCCACCCATGTACAACTCATGTCTCCCACCACCCCCACCCCCCAGCCACCAGGGTCACCCTCCACCAGGGCCCCACTCATGTCTCCCACCACCCCCACCCCCCAGCACTGTGGGGCACCTGCCAGCAGGCCCCCACCCATGTCCAACTCATGTCTCCCACCACCCCCACCCCCCAGCACTGTGGGGCACCTGCCAGCAGTCCCCCACCCATGTCCAACTCATGTCTCCCACCACCCCCACCCCCCAGCACTGTGGGGCACCTGCCAGCAGGCCCCCACCCATGTCCAACTCATGTCTCCCACCACCCCCACACCCCAGCAGTGCAGGGTCACCCTCCACCAGGCCCCCACTCATGTCTACCACCACCCCCACCCCCCAGCCACCAGGGTCACCCTCCACCAGGCCCCCACTCATGTCTCCCACCACCCCCACCCCCCAGCAGTGCAGGCTCAACCTCCACCAGGCCCCCACTCATGTCCCCCTGCACCCCCACCCCCCTGCCACCATGTGCAGCCCCCACCAGGTCCTCACAATACCCAATCATGTGCGTAATGGTCATCCTCCACAGCCAAAAAGACCTACCAAGTAACCCATTCACCCACATGGAAATGGAAATCACATGTTACACCCCCAATGTACATGAAGCAAATGAACCCATGTCCGTCACACACATATTTTCAAATAGAATGGGAAAACACACAACATGACATGCATGAAACCAATGAGATGAAACCACACAGTGAACAATGGAAAAAAAAATGTATTGAAAAAAATACAAATGCCAAAGAAAGAAAACTAACTACAATGTAAATGTGAAAAAAGAAGCTGCATGTCCGCATAAAAACACAAAACTAGAAAATCAAATCCAAAAAATGATGTCCAAAGTGAAATGTAAAAACTCTCCATGCAACAAAGAACTATGTACAAAAATAACAAGGGTCCATCATCACAACTGAACTAAGGAAACCTCCTAAAAAACCTACCTAAATATCAACTATATACAAAAAGTGGAGCAGTGTCCGTCGACTCCAAATAATAATAAGAACGAAAGGAAACCTAAAACTAAAGAACTATATACAAAGGCGGCGGGCAAGTCCAGCGGCTCACTCTGTGGTGTTCCGGGCCAGGGCATCATCGAACTCCTGTTCGATGTCCCGGAGGCGGTCCAGTTCCATGGCCCCGAGGGTCCGCAGGGACGACGCCGTGTCCTCCTCCAACCCCCTGCGGATTGCCTCGAGGCACTCGGCCCGCCTCAGGGCCCTCCGCATGGAGTTCTCCGCCCTGACCATTGTGAGCCGCGCCTCTTCCGCCCGCCGCCGCTCCGCACCTATGGCGTGGCCCAACCGCTGCCACACGGAAGACACTCTCTGTCCTGGGTCCTCCTGCCCTCCGGCCGATGCCTGCCCCTCCGATGTCGAAGGCCCCGAGCCTTCATGGCTCCCACCATCTTGCTGCTGCTGCTGCTCTGCCTCTGCCCGTGCACTGCCTCCTGCTGCCTGCACATCCTCCGCCGGCTGGGGTGCACCTGTTGATGTGGCCACCCCTGCTGGACGTCCGACTCCCGACTGTGGCAGGGATGCCTCCTCCACCAGCCTGGCCGCACTGTCAGAGGCAGCTCCACAGGGCACCCAGGTGACTGATGGGTGGGAAGATGGCACAGAGGACGACTGGCGCGTAGGGGGTCCAGTTGAGGAGGGGGTCGGAGCAAGCCCCATCAGACAGCGGAATCCGGCCTGGGTGACCTGTCCCAGCAGGCTGACGTGGTCAACGAGCCATTCGAGATGACGTGCAGTCTCTCCATGAAAAGACTGCAGGTCACCTCGCATGGCCCGTTGACGCAACGCCACGCCAGCCAGGACAGGCTCAACCCGGTCCTGGATGGCCACGTCCGCAGGCAGAGGAAGGCCAGTTGACGTCAGCTCATCCCCTGCCTGAAAACGGGTCTGGACGTAGGCATCCCTGCTGGTGCAAGATGATGCAGGGACAGGATCGGGGACAGGATTGCACACAGGCACCTCCGCGGCCGTCTGTGCTGCCTCCTGTCCCTGGTCCTGCACTGCACCACTAGCACCAGTGGGATCCCCACCTCCAGACCCTGTCTCTGGTGCTTGCGCGGCCCCCTCCTCCACCAAACCCCCCACCAACCTGGATGACTCTGTGCCATCTTCCCCTGTTGGGCCCTGTGGGGTCCCAGCTGCCCCTTCTGCTGCCGAGGAGTCCAACTGCAACCTCCGCCTCTTGGACCTCCCCCCGGCAGCTGCGGCCTGGGACGCGGCACCGGACTCCTCACTCCCCGACGAGATGACAACACGGGAGGGGAGCCGGGCCTTGCGTCTCCGGCTGGCGGTCGGATCCCCGCCGCTGTGCTCCACAGCACCTTCTCCGCCCTCTTCATCAGTTGACGCTGCAGACAGGGAGAAACAAAACACAGGCATCAGGGCACTGTACAATGGACACATACACGCATGACAGTTGCACATGAGTGGCATTGGCAAACCTCAGACATGTCATCACAATCCCCAACACACATGTCATTGCAACTGGCACACATGAGCCATACCACAGCCATATCGCAACTGCCACCACCATCCCTACACATACAACAGCATCAGCAGCCAAAGGGGAGCCATACATCACATGCAACACAGGAAGTGCACCACACATGTACACACACCACCACACTTGCATGCATGTCTACACCTCTGCCAAGTGTCGCACTGTTCAGACGGGCATCCATGTCACATCTGCCAATCAGGCTTCCACATACCGCTGTCACATGCATCCATGTAGCATCACTGTTGCACCTTTGACAAATACACACACATGCACATGTACACAGTGCTCATACATGCAGCCGAAAACAACATACATGCCTGACATCACGGACATGTCTACTTACATACACATTCATCCAAACATGTGTGCACGCACAACTGCATTTGCCATGCAAGCCCACACACACAAGCACCATCCATGTCTCACACATTACAGCCCTCGCATGTGTCAGCCCCACGGCCCTGTACACCCCCACCCATACTCCACCCCATACAAACAGATGTGCAACCGGCACAATGGGGAATGATCACCACACGCCCTGCTCACAACCAGGATGCATGTACACTCACCGCTCGACTCCAGACGGCTCTGCTTCTCTAGGACCTGGACGTGGAGCGCTGGGGATATGCGTTCCAGGACCCCCATCTGTTCTTCCGACAAGTGGCCCCGGCGCCCCTTGGCATCCGCTGCCTTCAAGAGGCGCCGGGCCTTGTTCAGGGTCCTGGACCTGAAGTCCTCCCATCGCTTCCTGACATGTTGTAAGTCCCGGACTGCCACCCCCTCCGCGTTGATGGCAGTCACGATGTCTGTCCAGATCCGAGTCCGTCCTTCCTTGTCGGCGCGGGAACTTCCAAAGAGGGCATCATACTGCCCCAGGACTTGCTCCACCAGGACACCAACTTCGGTGGCACTGAAGCTGGTGCCCCTCTGCCTCTCTGGCCGGGGGTTGTCAGTGGTCACAGATGGTGTTAGCCCCGACATGACAACCCCAGAGGCAGGAGTGGGTGGGCAACTGGGTCCTGGGGCTGGGCTGTGGAGCGATGGAATTCCAGTCGGGAGTCTTCTGTTCCAGCAGGGGTGGTCACAGCAACAGCACCCCTGGCTGATGTGCAGGCAGCAAATGGCAGTGCACGTGGGCAGCAGGCAGTCAGGCAGCAGCAGATAGCAGGTGGGAGCGTGCTCGGGGCTCTGGGGGGCAGTAATTCGGCCTTCTGGGCAGGAGCGTGGTCTCCCGTGTGCTCACGCGTGGCCAGCTTGGTACGGAGTGAATTGGCACGTGAAAATCCTGCACGTCAGCGTGAAAACCGAGGAAAGGCCCTTAGCGCGTAAGCGCGTCAGCACGCATACGCGATTCCATTGGACCAAAGGCCCTCAGCGCGTAAGCGCGTCTGTGACGTGACCCGCACGGGTGTTTCCCACACAGCACGTGATGACAGAGCACACGTGGAAAGACTGCACGTCAGAGTCTCATCGCGTGTAATTGGACAAAAGTGCGTGTACACGCGATTGGCCTATGTACGTGTATATGAGGTGTGCGCGGACACTTACACACGCAAGTACGTCAGCGCACCTGTATCCCGGTGTACGGCCATTTCCACCAATCACACGCAATGAGACTCTGACGTGCAGTCTTTCCACGTGTGCTCTGTCATCACGTGCTGTGTGGGAAACACCCGTGCGGGTCACGTCACAGACGCGCTTACGCGCTGAGGGCCTTTGGTCCAATGGAATCGCGTATGCGTGCTGACGCGCTTACGCGCTAAGGGCCTTTCCTCGGTTTTCACGCTGACGTGCAGGATTTTCACGTGCCAATTCACTCCGTATGGCCACGCGTGAGCACACGGGAGACCACGCTCCTGCCCAGAAGGCCGAATTACTGCCACCCAGAGCCCCGAGCACGCTCCCACCTGCTATCTGCTGCTGCCTGACTGCCTGCTGCCCACGTGCACTGCCATTTGCTGCCTGCACATCAGCCAGGGGTGCTGTTGCTGTGACCACCCCTGCTGGAACAGAAGACTCCCGACTGGAATTCCATCGCTCCACAGCCCAGCCCCAGGACCCAGTTGCCCACCCACTCCTGCCTCTGGGGTTGTCATGTCGGGGCTAACACCATCTGTGACCACTGACAACCCCCGGCCAGAGAGGCAGAGGGGCACCAGCTTCAGTGCCACCGAAGTTGGTGTCCTGGTGGAGCAAGTCCTGGGGCAGTATGATGCCCTCTTTGGAAGTTCCCGCGCCGACAAGGAAGGACGGACTCGGATCTGGACAGACATCGTGACTGCCATCAACGCGGAGGGGGTGGCAGTCCGGGACTTACAACATGTCAGGAAGCGCTGGGAGGACTTCAGGTCCAGGACCCTGAACAAGGCCCGGCGCCTCTTGAAGGCAGCGGATGCCAAGGGGCGCCGGGGCCACTTGTCGGAAGAACAGATGGGGGTCCTGGAACGCATATCCCCAGCGCTCCACGTCCAGGTCCTAGAGAAGCAGAGCCGTCTGGAGTCGAGCGGTGAGTGTACATGCATCCTGGTTGTGAGCAGGGCGTGTGGTGATCATTCCCCATTGTGCCGGTTGCACATCTGTTTGTATGGGGTGGAGTATGGGTGGGGGTGTACAGGGCCGTGGGGCTGACACATGCGAGGGCTGTAATGTGTGAGACATGGATGGTGCTTGTGTGTGTGGGCTTGCATGGCAAATGCAGTTGTGCGTGCACACATGTTTGGATGAATGTGTATGTAAGTAGACATGTCCGTGATGTCAGGCATGTATGTTGTTTTCGGCTGCATGTATGAGCACTGTGTACATGTGCATGTGTGTGTATTTGTCAAAGGTGCAACAGTGATGCTACATGGATGCATGTGACAGCGGTATGTGGAAGCCTGATTGGCAGATGTGACATGGATGCCCGTCTGAACAGTGCGACACTTGGCAGAGGTGTAGACATGCATGCAAGTGTGGTGGTGTGTGTACATGTGTGGTGCACTTCCTGTGTTGCATGTGATGTATGGCTCCCCTTTGGCTGCTGATGCTGTTGTATGTGTAGGGATGGTGGTGGCAGTTGCGATATGGCTGTGGTATGGCTCATGTGTGCCAGTTGCAATGACATGTGTGTTGGGGATTGTGATGACATGTCTGAGGTTTGCCAATGCCACTCATGTGCAACTGTCATGCGTGTATGTGTCCATTGTACAGTGCCCTGATGCCTGTGTTTTGTTTCTCCCTGTCTGCAGCGTCAACTGATGAAGAGGGCGGAGAAGGTGCTGTGGAGCACAGCGGCGGGGATCCGACCGCCAGCCGGAGACGCAAGGCCCGGCTCCCCTCCCGTGTTGTCATCTCGTCGGGGAGTGAGGAGTCCGGTGCCGCGTCCCAGGCCGCAGCTGCCGGGGGGAGGTCCAAGAGGCGGAGGTTGCAGTTGGACTCCTCGGCAGCAGAAGGGGCAGCTGGGACCCCACAGGGCCCAACAGGGGAAGATGGCACAGAGTCATCCAGGTTGGTGGGGGGTTTGGTGGAGGAGGGGGCCGCGCAAGCACCAGAGACGGGGTCTGGAGGTGGGGATCCCACTGGTGCTAGTGGTGCAGTCCAGGACCAGGGACAGGAGGCAGCACAGGCGGCCGCGGAGGTGCCTGTGTGCAATCCTGTCCCCGATCCTGTCCCTGCATCATCTTGCACCAGCAGGGATGCCTACGTCCAGACCCGTTTTCAGGCAGGGGATGAGCTGACGTCAACTGGCCTTCCTCTGCCTGCGGACGTGGCTATCCAGGTCCGGGTTGAGCCTGTCCTGGCTGGTGTGGCGTTGCGTCAACGGGCCATGCGAGGTGACCTGCAGTCTTTTCATGGAGAGACTGCACGTCATCTCGAATGGCTCGTTGACCACGTCAGCCTGCTGGGACAGGTCACCCAGACCGGATTCCTCCGTCTGATGGGGCTTGTTCCGACCCCCTCCTCAACTGGACCCCCTACGCGCCAGTCGTCCTCTGTGCCATCTTCCCACCCATCAGTCACCTGGGTGCCCTGTGGAGCTGCCTCTGACAGTGCGGCCAGGCTGGTGGAGGAGGCATCCCTGCCACAGTCGGGAGTCGGACGTCCAGCAGGGGTGGCCACATCAACAACTGCACCCCAGCCGGCGGAGGATGTGCAGGCAGCAGGAGGCAGTGCACGGGCAGAGGCAGAGCAGCAGCAGCAGCAAGATGGTGGGAGCCATGAAGGCTCGGGGCCTTCGACATCGGAGGGGCAGGCATCGGCCGGAGGGCAGGAGGACCCAGGACAGAGAGTGTCTTCCGTGTGGCAGCGGTTGGGCCACGCCATAGGTGCGGAGCGGCGGCGGGCGGAAGAGGCGCGGCTCACAATGGTCAGGGCGGAGAACTCCATGCGGAGGGCCCTGAGGCGGGCCGAGTGCCTCGAGGCAATCCGCAGGGGGTTGGAGGAGGACACGGCGTCGTCCCTGCGGACCCTCGGGGCCATGGAACTGGACCGCCTCCGGGACATCGAACAGGAGTTCGATGATGCCCTGGCCCGGAACACCACAGAGTGAGCCGCTGGACTTGCCCGCCGCCTTTGTATATAGTTCTTTAGTTTTAGGTTTCCTTTCGTTCTTATTATTATTTGGAGTCGACGGACACTGCTCCACTTTTTGTATATAGTTGATATTTAGGTAGGTTTTTTAGGAGGTTTCCTTAGTTCAGTTGTGATGATGGACCCTTGTTATTTTTGTACATAGTTCTTTATTGCATGGAGAGTTTTTACATTTCACTTTGGACATAATTTTTTGGATTTGATTTTCTAGTTTTGTGTTTTTATGCGGACATGCAGCTTATTTTTTCACATTTACATTGTAGTTAGTTTTCTTTCTTTGGCATTTGTATTTTTTTCAATACATTTTTTTTTCCATTGTTCACTGTGTGGTTTCATCTCATTGGTTTCATGCATGTCATGTTGTGTGTTTTCCCATTCAATTTGAAAATATGTGTGTGACGGACATGGGTTCATTTGCTTCATGTACATTGGGGGTGTAACATGTGATTTCCATTTCCATGTGGGTGAATGGGTTACTTGGTAGGTCTTTTTGGCTGTGGAGGATGACCATTACGCACATGATTGGGGATTGTGAGGACCTGGTGGGGGCTGCACATGGTGGCAGGGGGGTGGGGGTGCAGGGGGACATGAGTGGGGGCCTGGTGGAGGTTAAGCCTGCACTGCTGGGGGGTGGGGGTGGTGGGAGACATGAGTGGGGGCCTGGTGGAGGGTGCCCCTGGTGGCTGGGGGGTGGGGGTGGTGGGAGACATGAGTGGGGCCCTGGTGGAGGGTGACCCTGGTGGCTGGGGGGTGGGGGTGGTGGGAGACATGAGTGGGGCCCTGGTGGAGGGTGACCCTGCACTGCTGGGGGGTGGGGGTGGTGGGAGACATGAGTGGGGCCCTGGTGGAGGGTGACCCTGGTGGCTGGGGGGTGGGGGTGGTGGGAGACATGAGTGGGGGCCTGGTGGAGGGTGCCCCTGCACTGCTGGGGGGTGGGGGTGGTGGGAGACATGAGTGGGGGCCTGGTGGAGGCTGCCCCTGCACTGCTGGGGGGTGGGGGTGGTGGGAGACATGAGTGGGGGCCTGGTGGAGGGTGCCCCTGGTGGCTGGGGGGTGGGGGTGGTGGGAGACATGAGTGGGGGCCTGGTGGAGGGTGCCCCTGCACTGCTGGGGGGTGGGGGTGGTGGGAGACATGAGTGGGGGCCTGGTGGAGGGTGCCCCTGGTGGCTGGGGGGTGGGGGTGGTGGGAGACATGAGTGGGGGCCTGGTGGAGGTTAAGCCTGCACTGCTGGGGGGTGGGGGTGGTGGGAGACATGAGTGGGGGCCTGGTGGAGGGTGACCCTGCACTGCTGGGGGGTGGGGGTGGTGGGAGACATGAGTTGGACATGGGTGGGGGCCTGCTGGCAGGTGCCCCACAGTGCTGGGGGGTGGGGGTGGTGGGAGACATGAGTGGGGCCCTGGTGGAGGGTGACCCTGCACTGCTGGGGGGTGGGGGTGGTGGGAGACATGAGTGGGGCCCTGGTGGAGGGTGACCCTGGTGGCTGGGGGGTGGGGGTGGTGGGAGACATGAGTGGGGGCCTGGTGGAGGGTGCCCCTGCACTGCTGGGGGTGGGGGTGGTGGGAGACATGAGTGGGGGCCTGGTGGAGGCTGCCCCTGCACTGCTGGGGGGTGGGGGTGGTGGGAGACATGAGTGGGGGCCTGGTGGAGGGTGCCCCTGGTGGCTGGGGGGTGGGGGTGGTGGGAGACATGAGTGGGGGCCTGGTGGAGGGTGCCCCTGCACTGCTGGGGGGTGGGGGTGGTGGGAGACATGAGTGGGGGCCTGGTGGAGGGTGCCCCTGGTGGCTGGGGGGTGGGGGTGGTGGGAGACATGAGTGGGGGCCTGGTGGAGGTTAAGCCTGCACTGCTGGGGGGTGGGGGTGGTGGGAGACATGAGTGGGGGCCTGGTGGAGGGTGACCCTGCACTGCTGGGGGGTGGGGGTGGTGGGAGACATGAGTTGGACATGGGTGGGGGCCTGCTGGCAGGTGCCCCACAGTGCTGGGGGGTGGGGGTGGTGGGAGACATGAGTGGGGCCCTGGTGGAGGGTGACCCTGCACTGCTGGGGGGTGGGGGTGGTGGGAGACATGAGTGGGGCCCTGGTGGAGGGTGACCCTGGTGGCTGGGGGGTGGGGGTGGTGGGAGACATGAGTGGGGGCCTGGTGGAGGGTGCCCCTGCACTGCTGGGGGGTGGGGGTGGTGGGAGACATGAGTGGGGGCCTGGTGGAGGCTGCCCCTGCACTGCTGGGGGGTGGGGGTGGTGGGAGACATGAGTGGGGGCCTGGTGGAGGGTGCCCCTGGTGGCTGGGGGGTGGGGGTGGTGGGAGACATGAGTGGGGGCCTGGTGGAGGGTGCCCCTGCACTGCTGGGGGGTGGGGGTGGTGGGAGACATGAGTGGGGGCCTGGTGGAGGGTGCCCCTGGTGGCTGGGGGGTGGGGGTGGTGGGAGACATGAGTGGGGGCCTGGTGGAGGGTGCCCCTGCACTGCTGGGGGGTGGGGGTGGTGGGAGACATGAGTGGGGGCCTGGTGGAGGGTGCCCCTGGTGGCGGGGGGTGGGGGTGATAGGGGACATGAGTGGGGGCCTGGTGGAGGGTGCCCCTGCACTGCTGGGGGGTGGGGGTGGTGGGAGACATGAGTGGGGGCCTGATGGAGGCTGCCCCTGGTGGCTGGGGGGTGGGGGTGGTGGGAGACATGAGTTGGACATGGGTGGGGGCCTGCTGGCAGGTGCCCCACAGTGCTGGGGGGTGGGGGTGGTGGGAGAAATGAGTTGGACATGGGTGGGGGCCTACTGGCAGGTGCCCCACAGTGCTGGGGGGTGGGGGTGGTGGGAGACATGAGTTGGACATGGGTGGGGGCCTGCTGGCAGGTGCCCCACAGTGCTGGGGGGTGGGGGTGGTGGGAGACATGAGTGGGGCCCTGGTGGAGGGTGACCCTGGTGGCTGGGGGGTGGGGGTGGTGGGAGACATGAGTTGGACATGGGTGTGGGCCTACTGGCAGGTGCCCCACAGTGCTGGGGGGTGGGGGTGGTGGGGGACATGAGTTGGACATGGGTGGGGGACTGCTGGCAGGTGCCCCACAGTGCTGGGGGGTGGGGGTGGTGGGAGACATGAGTTGGACATGGGTGGGGGCCTGCTGGCAGGTGCCCCACAGTGCTGGGGGGTGGGGGTGGTGGGAGACATGAGTGGGGCCCTGGTGGAGGGTGACCCTGGTGGCTGGGGGGTGGGGGTGGTGGGAGACATGAGTTGGACATGGGTGGGGGCCTGCTGGCAGGTGCCCCACAGTGCTGGGGGGTGGGGGTGGTGGGAGACATGAGTTGGACATGGGTGGGGGACTGCTGGCAGGTGCCCCACAGTGCTGGGGGGTGGGGGTGGTGGGAGACATGAGTTGGACATGGGTGGGGGCCTGCTGGCAGGTGCCCCACAGTGCTGGGGGGTGGGGGTGGTGGGAGACATGAGTGGGGCCCTGGTGGAGGGTGACCCTGGTGGCTGGGGGGTGGGGGTGGTGGGAGACATGAGTTGGACATGGGTGGGGGTCTGCTGGCAGGTGCCCCACAGTGCTGCGGGGTGGGGGTGGTGGGAGACATGAGTGGGGCCCTGGTGGAGGGTGACCCTGCACTGCTGGGGGGTGGGGGTGGTGGGAGACATGAGTGGGGGCCTGGTGGAGGGTGCCCCTGGTGGCTGGGTGGTGGGGGTGGTGGGAGACATGAGTGGGGGCCTGGTGGAGGGTGCCCCTGCACTGCTGGGGGGTGGGGGTGGTGGGAGACATGAGTGGGGGCCTGGTGGAGGGTGCCCCTGGTGGCTGGGGGGTGGGGGTGGTGGGAGACATGAGTGGGGGCCTGGTGGAGGGTGCCCCTGCACTGCTGGGGGGTGGGGGTGGTGGGAGACATGAGTGGGGGCCTGGTGGAGGGTGCCCCTGGTGGCTGGGGGGTGGGGGTGGTGGGAGACATGAGTGGGGGCCTGGTGGAGGGTGCCCCTGCACTGCTGGGGGGTGGGGGTGGTGGGAGACATGAGTGGGGCCCTGGTGGAGGGTGCCCCTGGTGGCGGGGGGTGGGGGTGATAGGGGACATGAGTGGGGCCCTGGTGGAGGGTGACCCTGGTGGCTGGGGGGTGGGGGTGGTGGGAGACATGAGTGGGGCCCTGGTGGAGGGTGACCCTGGTGGCTGGGGGGTGGGGGTGGTGGGAGACATGAGTTGGACATGGGTGTGGGCCTACTGGCAGGTGCCCCACAGTGCTGGGGGGTGGGGGTGGTGGGGGACATGAGTTGGACATGGGTGGGGGACTGCTGGCAGGTGCCCCACAGTGCTGGGGGGTGGGGGTGGTGGGAGACATGAGTTGGACATGGGTGGGGGCCTGCTGGCAGGTGCCCCACAGTGCTGGGGGGTGGGGGTGGTGGGAGACATGAGTGGGGCCCTGGTGGAGGGTGACCCTGGTGGCTGGGGGGTGGGGGTGGTGGGAGACATGAGTTGGACATGAGTGGGGGCCTGGTGGAGGGTGCCCCTGGTGGCGGGGGGGTGGGGGTGATAGGGGACATGAGTGGGGGCCTGGTGGAGGCTGCCCCTGCACTGCTGGGGGGTGGGGGTGGTGGGAGACATGAGTGGGGGCCTGGTGGAGGCTGCCCCTGCACTGCTGGGGGGTGGGGGTGGTGGGAGACATGAGTGGGGGTCTGGTGGAGGCTGCCCCTGCACTGCTGGGGGGTGGGGGTGGTGGGAGACATGAGTGGGGGCCTGGTGGAGGGTGACCCTGGTGGCAGGGGGGTGGGGGTGATAGGGGACATGAGTGGGGGCCTGGTGGAGGCTGCCCCTGCACTGCTGGGGGGTGGGGGTGGTGGGAGACATGAGTGGGGGCCTGGTGGAGGGTGACCCTGGTGGCTGGGGGGTGGGGGTGGTGGGAGACATGAGTGGGGGCCTGGTGGAGGGTGCCCCTGCACTGCTGGGGGGTGGGGGTGCAGGGGGACATGAGCAGGTGTGCAGGGTAGTCCCCTGTTTTGTGGGCTGCCTGCAGGGGCTGTGGAGGGTGTACAGGGAACACCTGTGAGGACCCACCCAGCCTAATTGCGTGTGATAATTCCCGCACACCCCTGTAATACACGTACCAAGCCAAATCGCGTGTGATAATTCCCACGCACCCCTGTAATACACGTACCTGGCCAAATCGCATGTGAAACTTCCCGCGTACCCCTGTAATACACGTACCCTGGCCAATCGCGTGTTGAACTTCCCGCGTACCCCTGTAATACACGTACCCTGGCCAATCGCGTGTTAAACTTCCCGCGTACCCCTGTAATACACGTACCCTGGCTAATCGCGTGTATAACTTCACGCGTACCCCTGTAATACACGTACCCTGGCCAATCGCGTGTTAAACTTCCCGCGTACCCCTGTAATACATGTACCCTGGCCAATCGCGTGTTAAACTTCCCGCGTACCCCTGTAATACACGTACCCTGGCTAATCGCGTGTTAAACTTCCCGCGTAACCCTGTAATACACTTACCCTGGCTAATCGCGTGTTAAACTTCCCGCGTACCCCTGTAATACACGTACCCTGGCCAATCGCGTGTTAAACTTCCCGCGTACCCCTGTAATACACGTACCCTGGCTAATCGCGTGTATGACTTCACGTGTACCCCTGTAATACACTTACACTGGCTAATCGCGTGTTAAACTTCCCGCGTACCCCTGTGATACACGTACCATGGCCAATCGCGTGTTAAACTTCCCGCGTACCCCTGTAATACACGTACCCTGGCCAATCGCGTGTTAAACTTCCCGCGTACCCCTGTAATACACTTACCCTGGCTAATTGCGTGTATGACTTCACGTGTACCCCTGATATGCACGTTACCCGCTTTGCGTTCCTTGTTTGGCTGCCCTGTAAACTGGTCCAGGGTTAGCGCAGCCCTTTGCGATGATTTAGCGATTTTGCTGGCTTTTCCTTGCGCGAGGGCGTTCTTGGGGGCGTTACTGGCGCTGCTGCAGGGTCGCTGCGATACTCTGCGCCACGGCTGGTTTGGGAGCATGAAATCCATGAATACGCTGTGCGCGGAAATCGGTTTTAGCGCACGTGCCTGGCGCAGTCAATCGCACGCGGACACTCTGCGCCAGCCGCTTGCGACAGTTTTCTGCGAAATTCTATGAATTACCCTGTTAGTGTTCTTTAGGACACTTTAATTTTTTTTTTTTACGAACATTTCAGGACACCGCGTGTGTTCTTAGAATAGTTTCATCTTGCTAGCGAACAGTACGAACAGGTATAGTGTTCTTCAGGACACCTTTAAACTTTATTTAACATATATTAATAATTTATGACAGAGAAGGTGAGGCAGAAACAGAAATAAAAACAGGAGAATTAGGGGTTTCATCATGATTGTTATTAGGTGAAGAAGGGATGGAAGTCTCATCAAAACGTTTTGGGTTATGGAGAGGGTTTGGGGATAATTGACTGGGATATGGTGAGGAGGGACAAGTACATGTGGGGCAATGGTACAAGGTTTTTGGTTTAAAATGATCTTCCACAAAAGTTTTCAAATTATTAAAATTAGTCAACAATTAATCCATTTTTTCTTCTATACTGTGAAAAGTGTTATCCATAACAGGTTTTTCTGAAGTATTTTCTATTTTGGTATGCTCTGTACAAAAAAAAAAAAAAAAAAATATATATATATATATATATATATATATATATATATATATATATATATATATATATATATATATATATATATTAAATGTATACAAAATAATAATAATTAAATGGTTTATATTATAAAGTGTTTACCATTAGTTTCACTATCTTGTGACATTTCTTCATGTGGGAAATGTTCCTCTAGCCATTCCAGAGTACTAGACATTTCTGTGAGAGAAAAAAAAAAGATAATATATTTTTTTATCTAATACAGAAAGTTTATAAATATATGAATAAAATTAAGTACACTTACTATTTCAGGTAAGATATGTCCTATGTACTCAGTTCTGTCGTGTTTGTGAGGTAATTATGTTGGAAGCCAATTTATTTTCTTGTGGTATATTCCATTTTAGAACATAGTGCATTGAAATGAATGGTTAGTGTGTTGTATATGTGGGTTACATTTCTTATGTATTAGTACATATAATGTGTTTGTGTGCTTCTTTTTGAATTTGTTAAATGTTCCTATGTTATGATATAACAATCAACCCTACCCCCCAGAGTTTTTAGGTAGTGGTACTGGTACTGTTCTGCGAACATGTCCGCGAACATTAAATGAGTTCGCAGACATCAAGTACAGTAGAAGAGATTCAGTCAGTTCCATATGATATGTATATAAAGTAAAAGTCATTATTGTTAAGTTGCACTACTAAAAATCTATGAAATTCAGTGAAAAAACTTTGTTAAAGGGACGTTATTTTTAAGTTGCGCTACTAAAAACCTATGAAATTCAGTGAAAAAACTTTGTTAAAGGGACGTTATGGTTCCAAGTAAAACCGAAAAACCCTTGAAATTCGCCATTTATGGTAAGCTAAGCAACCATAACTCGCGCCACCACCGTGCACTGCTAAGACTAACACCCACGACATCAAAGATGATATCACAAAATTCATTGATGACATCACTGATCACATCACATGTCTGGCTCACTCTTTTTTCTTTTGCTGACATATCTAGGCCACATGGTTTTCTTCAGTAACAGTCAGAAACTAAAAACATTATTTTATTTGTAGACGTATCCTTCAAGTAGGTTCTTACAGTAATTCCCTTAGAGTCCAGTCACATCATATGAAACATATACATAGGGGAAGACACAAGCTTGAAAGACAGAAATCCTTTTTGTGCATAAAGATAATCAATAGACTTATCAGCACTTTCTGATAGTTCTGTTGTTTTTTTATGGCTGTACTTTCCCTGTATATGGTCATATTTGTATACATTGTACTCACACTACTTTCCTTAGGGTCCAATCACATCAAGTGATACATATCACAAGTGGCACAGCGAGTAGAGCGCTCGCTTTGACACCCGTGCAGAGCCTGCTAACGCAGGTTTGAATTCCGGCAAGGCCAAACTCAGCCTTTCATCCTTCCGAGGTCGATAAATGAGCACCACACACCGTGGGTAATAATAAGCAGCGCTCAGATACCTGAGGGTTCGTAGCGCTATATAAATGCCAAATTATTATTATTATTATTAATATTATTATTATTATTATTATTATTATTATTATTATTATACCTAGGGTAAATAGCAGCTTTGAAACAGAAAATAATCAGTTAGGTTATGAATTGTTTCTGCTACTTCTTGTGCTTTTTTGCTAACTTCACTTTCCCTGTATATACCCATATTGGTATGTGTTCTTCTCTCTTTGTGTTTTGTCTATAGTAATGCAATTATGTAATACATGGGTTTTATTAGCTACTTATTACATATTTCACAGTACACATAAATCTATTAAGAAAACAATTATCATTTCATTATTCAACATATTAACATTACGAATATTATACCTTCATCTTGTACGCTACACACAATGCTATGTTTCTGCATGAGTAGCTTAGTATACTAGATAGAACCCCATAATAGAATGCTATTTATATCAACGCATCGTTCAATGCACTAATTAGGGTATGATATTTATTGCAATGATCCTTGACACTTTTTCGCAACATTATAATAAGAATCCCTTGTACACATATTTCATGAAAAGTACATACACATGTGATGTCATCAGTGATGTCATCAATGACATTTGTGATGTCATCTTTGATGTCGTGGGTGTTAGTTTTAGCAGTGCACGCTGGTGGCGCGAGTTATGGTTGCTTAGCTTACCATAACTGGTGAATTTCAAGGGTTTTTTCAGTTTAACTTGGAACCATAACGTCCCTCTAACAAAGTTTTTTCACTGAATATATATATATATATATATATATATATATATATATATATAATATATATATATATATATATAATCGGGTCAGCGTAGTGAAACTAAATCCCCCTAAAGACCTTACAGTTTTGGGACACCTAGAACCCACTGATAATCCAAATGTCTCTTTCCAAGGAAATTGGGGTTTCTTCTAATAAACTTGAAGAATTGTAGCAAGACATAATTGTCCTTTTCCTGTAAATTCTATTTTCACCATGGAACATCTTAATTCAGTCATGCAACTTTAAATGCCCGCCTTTTGTCAACTCTTTCCATCCTAACATGCATGATGGCTGAATGGGGCATGCAAAGTCCCCCACACAAGGAAGTGCTATTTACGGCTTGTGAATCTTGACATGTGGATCACAGATTGTTTTTGCATGGTAATAATAGCATATGTAAACCTATGCCTTCACCCACGTAGAGTGTGTGGAAATCTAGGTTTCAAATGCATTTGCACAGATGGTATTTGCCCTGTTTGTGTTAAGGTTTTTGTTGAACACTGATTCTCATAATTGTAGATTTAAGAACCTGAGCTGAACTTCTAATTGGGTATATTTCTAAATTGCATGGGATTAAGAAAAGTTCTCATGTTTAAAAAATCTCTTTCAGGAATTACTTTTAGCAATGGTGAGCGATGGAAACAGCTACGCCGCTTTTCCCTCATGACTCTGAGAAACTTTGGGATGGGAAAGAGAAGCATTGAGGAGAGGATTCAAGAGGAAGCCCAAAATCTTGTGGAAGAGCTCAGAAAAACTAAAGGTTAGACTTGGTTAATGATCCAGAAAACACATCTGGTACACCTGGTGCTAACCTCATTTTTCAATGTCTTTGTTTTTTTATTATTGTTGTATGCTTTAAATTCTGACTAACCTTGCCCAAATTTATAAAGTTCTTAATAAATAACAATACATTCAAAATTTTTAAAATAAGATCAACAATTGACAGAAATTTTGATACAGACAGTTGAAGTATAAACATTTTAATGCAATTAATCACGTCAATAATCAGTGAATTCTGTCAACTCAAAAGCATTCAGTTCCAAAAAGCCTTGGTGATAAGTGTCTTTATGCACACATTTAAAAAATAATTAAACACACCGAGACAATAAGGCTAGGCAATGCATGTACAGACAGTTTGGTGTTTCAGTTGCATGTGCTTTATTACACAGCCTACAAGTTTGATTTATGCAGATAAAACCTTGTCATGCACCTACTTTCAAACTGTCTCGATGGAAATGTACCAATAAATATTTGAATAGAACAATTTTTCAGGAAAACCATCACATACTTTTTGGGAGGTTTTTATAATGGCAGAATTATCTTTCAAATAGTTTAAACAACCAATCTTGTGGAACATCTTTGCAATTTTGCCCACTAAGTAAGACCCTCCCAAGTGGGGAGCTTGATGGAATTCGAAGTAGTATAAAGAGTCCCTGTGGAAGACTGGGGTCAGGGATTTTATCCCAGGATATTCTCTATACACAAGAAGAACCAGATGGGCCGTAGAGTTGTGTTAGTTTCATCTTACCTCAACCTTTATTTACCCATAGAAAAATTGGTGACTCCTGCTGAGATTTCAGAGTCTCTCTGCGCTGGAGATCGGCAATGTGATTTGGACCCGAAGGATGCTTACTTGCATATACAAATATGCAATACCCATCGACAATGCCACAGATTATCTGTCCTGTGGAAGCATTTTCAATATAGAGTTCTCCTGTTTGGGCTAAATTCAGAGCCAACAGTCTTCTCAAAGATTATGGGCCCCATTATAAATGTGCCGGTCCGGAAACAACAGTGCCAGTAAGCATACCGGCACTGTTGTAACCGGACCGGCACGGGTGCCCTCCCGCCCAGCAGGTCAGCTAACAACCCATAACAATGTCAGTAAGCAACACTGGCCAAAAAAATCAAACCTCTATTCAATCCTCTTTAAACTATACACAAATAACAATTATTAGTAGACTTATAAACAAACCGCAAGTTACGCACTTAGTTTTTAAAATATGGCGCGATATAAATATAATTCAACATAACAACGTATTGTGTGCATTATTTTTGTCAAATCACACATTCTCAGGTCACTGAATTATTCAATATGGATACAGCACAAATGCCATTTTTAATCACAAAAATAGTATGTCGAGTTGTACTTACATAATGTTAGGGATTTCCATTCTCTTGGTGTAACGCATAGTGTTCCCTCCAAACAACAGAAATTGAAATTAAATGTTCCAATGTCCACTTTCAATATAGTAAATGTTATAATTTTTGTGGGCATTCAACACCTTGTGCCCTTCTAGCCTAGTGATTGCTGACTTTCGCTCAATGCCAAATAACAATAGAAGCTTGTTTTCAGCGATTGAAGCCGGTGACGGGTAGGTTTCGATTTTGTGAAAGAATGTCACAATAATACAACAGACCGGACAAGACGGGTCCGTGTGACTTGATTAATTTCTTCCATTCCCACAAGCATCAGCCCACTACCTGACCTTCACTCCATGGAGAGCTGAGCCCAACTGACCCAAGTGGAATTCGAAAAACACTTGAAAAATAAACTAATTGTAGGCTAGTAGCCATCAATGCAGCACAATCATGAATACTGTTTTACCGATAACTAGTGCGGATTATGACCCTGTATGTGATGTCATTACTGACATTGTGGCCTCTCAAATGGCAACAACATTCATTCTGGAGTCTCAATGTTCTCGAATAACAGACAGCTTTGCAGATATTTTTTGAATTCGGTACAATGAAACCTTGTTAAACCCTGCAAGCTATCTCTTGGCTTCTTTCCCTAGAGGGTTGTATTCATTCTGTTGTGAGTGTAATGGGACAGCCTTCAATTGCACGCCACCTACTATAATTCATGCATGTCTGTTCAGACTATCTATCGCACCTGAGGCAGCCCTGTCTACATTCATGCAAGACAGGTGACATTGCGTGCCCATACCAAGTAATTTCCATTCATGCTGTGACTAGGCCTTGTGCCAATCGGCCGTGCAAGTGCATAGGGTAAACAAGGATGAGCATTAGAACATTTTTTGGAATTGTTCCGTAACTTTGTAGTGCAGCCCTGAGAAGTGGGTAGCCTTGTGCTCAACATTGCAGTAGTGCCTGAGAGCGCACAATCGCGCCTGTGAAGGAAAACGTGGTTCTTCTTGGGAAGGTCGTAGCAAGTCAGGAAGGGGCCTGAGGCGATGAAGAATTGGTTCCCACTATTCGAGTGGGATGTTCCCTTGGCGGCAGATCAGTTTTAAAAAATGTGAAAATAGCAGAGGAGCGCAGGCAAACCCATCGAACATTGAATACCTTTATGGGATATAGGTGCGTCCAAGGTATCGGTTGTGCCAGTCCGAAACTGTCAAGTGATGCAAGGTCTTGATCCATGTAGCCAAATGGAGCCATGGGATAGATTTTATGTCTGCAAGGACATGCTTTTTACCCCTTTTCAATTACCCTTTCATCACACTTATTGTCGACGGGACGCACCGTCACCTCGTACATATATAAATCAGATACCTTATTATAACGATGCATTGCGTCTACTGCGGAGAGTCTGTTATGACAGTTTTTTATCTTCTTACTCAAGCTCCTTGCTCCTCCACCCAGAACTCCCTCAGGGACAGTCGCTTCGCCAAGCAACAAGTTGGTGGTTGATCTTTCTTCGGCTAGGGCCTTCATCTAGAAAAACCTCCCTGCCTCTATCATATCATTTCAGTAATACCATGGATAGTAGACCCTATCCATTATACTGTGACGCTCAGCAAGAAATCACATAGTGTAATGAACTGGACAATACATTTTTCTGATCTAGTGATACTCATATACTAGGTACAGTATAAACCTATAATTTTAAATCTGGATAACAGTCATTCTAGGGGAGTTGGACTTTGGGGTGTAATATTAAATTACAGTTGCTTTTCGGTTCACAGAGTGGGGAAGCAATTACTTCAACTTAGTTTTGGATAACAGTTACAGTCAAAGTAAGTAAAACTGATAATACAAGCTACTGAACGGCAGGTCTAATCTAAGACTCTTTTTGTGTCTGTCTAAAACAGACCATGCAAAGCAAAACCCAGTGTTACACTGTATGAAAGACCCAAAGTTATGTCAGTAAAACCTGAGGCATTCTTTATCTGCAAAGGCTAACAGCATGTCAGGGGAAGCAAAATCCAGTTATACAATTATTCTTACATGAATAATAAACTCAAACGAACAACATTACTTTTGTGTAAGAGGCACAACCAATTCTCATGCGAGCACAATAACCTTATATATACTTTAAAGAATAGCATAACATTTCAAAGGTAACTAAACTTAACTTGTATATATATTCTTAGCAGAAAGGTGGGAGCATGATTTCTTGTGATGTGAGTGCAGTTTGAATCCTCTAGTGAAGACGTGGTGGGCCTTTCACATCATTTGAATTGTTCAACACATTACTCCCACCTGCGATTAATGGTAAGTTTGTCCGTGTAACTTAAAGGTTATGTTTATTTAAAATGATAAAGGGGATACTAACTATCATGAAAAGGAATCAAAGGATACTTTCTACCCTTCGTGAACTGTAGTTCTGTCAAGATTAGCCATCAAAAGTGAAAAGTTGTGCGCCTAGATGAACCTAGCAACAACAGGTACTTATTTCCAAAAAAGATACATTTGAAAAGACAATATGGCTGCTATGGAGAGCTATCTAGAGCTCTCCAAAAAATCTAGAGACCCCAAAAAAATCACACCCATCAAAAGACTAAAATACTCTGTGAGTGTGTACAAAGGTGCCCACTCATCAAGGTGTAAGAAAACATATTACACCAGTAAAGCAAAATGTTCTGGAAGTTACGGGGTTGACACAGGTCAGGCGATTTATCATTGCTATGAAAATCTTACCCACTGATGTCATCAATGCCAGTGCCATGCACTGCATGTGTGGATGTGGTTTGGGTCTAGCAGAGGGTTTGGCAGACACCAAGCTTCAGTGTACCATTTACTGCTGGCAAATATCCATTTTCATATCAGTATTTCTGCCACCCAAATGGGCAGTGCAGCACCGATGTGCTAGGGCAATTCTCTTCTGAAATATAGTGCCAATAGCAACCACAGACATGTGTCTTATCGATCGGGGACCAGTAATATAAATGAAGGGAAGGTAAAAGATATACATTAGTAAATCATACACACAATTAAACCTGCATATTTAAATACTTTTTTAATACTTTTTATAGCATTGAAATTGAGTGTAATAGCATTCAATTGTTTATGTACAATGTCCAAAAATTGGGGAACATATTGAAAATGTTATTGTGAGCAGATTATGAAGACAGCTGCAAATCATTTAAATCTGGAAGTCAACCTTTCAACAAGTTCCGCTTTAGGTGGACAGGGCTTGTTTGCAATGTTTTGTGGGATTGTATGTTTCCTAGGAACAAATTCAGGATCGATTCCATGAGTATGCATGTCCAACAAATAAAATGTCAAATCTTTCACAAATTCGAATTCCATTTCCTGGTATATTGGCTTGGCCACCAATAATTTGCCTTGTTTTCTAAAGGCCATGAGGTAAAAAAGCATCCCGAAGGGTCTTGCAGTTTTTGCTTGTTCCCTCCCAACGTTCTCATTGTGAGTAAGTACAGCTAGTTTTGTTCTGGCTTCCATACGGTCTATGCCGAAATGCAACCTTTCGGGCCTGTATTTAGGCGCATATTATGAAACACCTCCAAATCTATGGTATGACAGAATTCTGTGAGTCCCTTCAGGTCTCTTGGAAGCGTTTTATCGTACACAATCTTCTCAAGTGCTTTGTGTAGAGGGGAACATGGCACCAACCACTTTTTCTTGCGTTCCTGCTCCATCAATAAAGTTCCATGTGCACATGGTTTTCTGTCCATGAGTGTACGTTGGAACAATTGTGCATCAATGAACACCACTTTTCAAGTACAATTTCTACAGATCCATCACAAGTTTTGGAGCTCCACCAAAGATGGTTGCTGATAGACTGACAACACTTTAAAATATTTTCTGAGCCGTTTTTTTTACCCGCAGCTGTAATTTATTTATTGACTGGCAACGTGCCATACATCAAATAGATGCTGAATGTGTGGAAACTGCTCCCGCATGACCTTGGCTATTGAAACATGCCTGTCAGTGGCAATCAGGTCTATTTGCATTCCCATGGATTCAAGATGTTCTAAGGATTGGATGAAACCATGTTTCTCCATGGCCACAGAAAATGTAAATTCAGACACCTGCACGATCACCAAACTCACACTTTCTTTACTTTCCATGTCTTGAAAGTGGTATGAGCAGTACTTTGCAGAAAATCCGGCACTGCCACACTGTCCATTGCCTGCTAGCCTGAAACGTTTGCCAGTGAATATACTTTCCATTGACATCTGTTTGATATTCAAGGCTTGACTAATAGCGGGGAATAAGAATTCCCTTTGAAATTTGCAGTACTCAGTGTTTCGTAAGGAACTCAACTCCCACAAATTGACAGACACTGTAAACCTTACCTAAAGTCAACCGCTGAAAAGTAAAGCTGCTGAGCATAGTAGATTTCCGGCAGGCACTTTGCCCAGCATTGGTTGAGCGGACCGTGGAAATGTATTATGGAGGTGTAGACAGCTGGCATGTATTTTCAGGTAGTGCCTTGAATACACAAGATACATTCACCAATGGCTCCCCAGATATGCTCTCCCTCAATGTTTGGACACATTTCGGCATCTGTACAATCTCTAGCAGGCAGCTGTCGAATGCAATGTATTTTTGCTCCTTTAATAGCCAATTTTCTAGCATGAATGTGTTTTGTGACTAAACTGTGGTGGACAAATCCCCCAAACTAGGAAACTGAAGATCTTTAGCCAATTTCTCTGTCAATTTAATGAAGCTTCAATCTCTGTTAGTTCAGGTTGTGATATTTGCACATGAATTGGAGAAACAAGTAACATTGAATGTTTCTTGGGTAGAACATTTTTAGAGGGTATAGATTGTGTCAAGTGTCTGCGAGGAATTGCAATGCATCTTCATTGTATTCAATTTCATCTTTTCGAGTTGGCACATGGTCCATGGACACTTTGTATGGTTCACCGGTGAGATTCCATTCAGTTTCCGGCCACTGGAAATAAGCATCACAAGTCTGTCTATTGACTGGACCACTCTGCGCCAAAATAGTAGTTGCTCCATTGTGAAATTGGTTTGACAAGCAACATCTTTAGATTCATTTTTTGTCTGAGTATTTATACTCCTCTACCTTCTGGGCCTCTAAGAGATGTGTAGAGAGAAATGCTCAATTTATAGCACATATAGAGCAGATACCATTTTAAAACTAAAAACCTAATATGAATAAAACATCTGCCTAAAAGCTTCTGGAAAACAAACTTGTTCATTCTTTACCCTTGTTTTCGTAATTTGCTTAGAAACCGTGGGCTTCTCTTTGCCCACCGCACCATCAAGCTGAAAAAAACAGCGTTTTTATATGGTTTAAATCAAGCAAATTTCATTTCCATGCAAGCAAACATATGTACATATCAACAAACAGAACCAACTTGAGTGACTTGAAAACATTACAACATAAATATGTATTCCAAATGCAATGTGATGTCCAATTGTATCCGATATTAGGCTATTTTTGCCTGTGGTTCATGTGCCTCCTCTTCTAATTCCACACATTGCGTACATTCCTTGAATAGAATATTCATTAAAAAAGAAATGTCAATCATACTGGAAAATAAAATCTTTCATTGCAGAGAGCACTTACACACAAAGTAGTATGAAATGATTAAGAACCGTATACTATAAGGTTTGTAGTCGCAACACTAATAGAACATTCGTATGAACAAACCCTCAAAAACAATGTACGTGATTTAGTCATAATATAAATTCCAGATTTCACCTGATAACCTTCCGTGATGACACATGTACTTGATCTGAGATCAAGGTGCAAAACATACTGACTGTAATGTTGCCCTTAAAGATGTTTTATCTCTTCTGCATTAGGGAGGAAGTGTAACATTAGAACCAAAATCAGAAAGGTTTGAAACAGTGCAAGGTTACATGCATTTGAGTCTCAAATAATATCCTTTGTAGGATTTACTTTTATTCTTGTGAGGGAACTGTAAGTACGCATACCTCATACTCTGGACCTGTTGCAAAGGAGGAAGTGATTGTAATCGAAGTTCCAGTATCCCCCTGTAACACAGTACTTGTTTTAGTACGAATGAAAACAGCAAAATTGAACTGAGACAATGAGATGCAGACGATGGTGCAGTAATGCCAATTAGTGTAAATAACCAATACTATACGTACACATTTTCTTTTTTTTATTACAAGCATAACATATTCTCGTAAAGGACAAGTACAATAAAATTACTTAGTAGGCGAGTTAGTTTGATGTCGACTCCGGAAAAGTAATCGATGCAGAATCTTGAGCCTTCATTTTCAGTACATCATGATAAAGTAGTAAAAGGGAAAAGTTAAAGTAGTATTAGATATGTCGGTAGATCCAACGCTTGAAAATATCACTTTGTGCATGTCGGTAGTAATCACCAATGGGATACTGGATGTGTTGTGGTTTCCTCACTTGTGAGGGTCTGGGCTTCAAACCTTATGCAACTTTTAAAGGGCACTATGGCATTGTTTACTGATGGTCACAATTCACTGATTTATTAGAGGCTCCAGAAAGCGGGGACAGATGAAGTAAAGTAAAACATTTTAAAATGCAATAGAATCTGGAAACTATGGAAACTTTAGTAAGACACATTTTAAGTATACACTGAAAGCTCTAATCCGTTCATGAAGTTACCTTTTCAATACACTACCTTAATCAAATCGAGAGCTCATAGAGAATACTCATTTATGCAGACCATCGTCCTACATACCAACAAACATAACTAATTCATCGTCCAGGACTCACCTGAGGCAGCGTGTGCCAAAATTGAGTTGGAATTGCATTTGGAAGCAATTTACAAAGAATTCTGGGTCAATGCTTTTTTGTGTACTTTGATTGTTCGTACATATCGTCGGTAAAGTGCAGGCTGCATAGGCGGAATCGATTGACCCTCACGTCATCCAAGACTTCCTGTGCTCCACTTTCAATCTCATCCACTGGAAAACCGCAATTTATAATCCATCTTCTTATTTATTTATTTTTTATTAATTTTTTTACTTGCATATAATCATATTATATTTTTACAAGGACTTCGGGAAAGTATGCAGGACTGTGGCCAGACTTTTGGCATGGCTCACAGAAGGGCAACCGTAAATGATACATGAAGGCATTCTTGAAAATTCTGAAAGATATGTAGAAAAAAAATTAAAAATATAAAAAATAATACTGTATGCATGTGATTGAAGGAATTATAATGCAGCTTTGTCTGCAATATTTGTTTTACTCAAAGAAAGAAAACCTGTGTAACCTAGTTGAATGAACACGGTGATAACTTTCTTACAGAATTGATTGTTATATCGGAAATCATGACGGGTTACTCGTCCTTTGAATGAACTTTCTAGAATCAAAAGAAAACATGCTTGCAAGTTTGAAACAGGAACAATACCGTTCTATTACAATGCACAATGATGCAATGTGCTATTCACAGAGATCAAAATACTTGAAACATTAGACAATGGTGAAGTCTTTGAGAGAAATGAACATAATCCTCGGCCCACCCCAACCATCGACTGACACCATAGGTTACAGCTGCTTATTTCCCAACCATCCATGCACAGGTAGGTGCGAGCCGGCCTGCCTGTCCACGCCTGCCCCTGCCGTCTGCCAGAACCCCTGCACCTCTCCTGATCAACCGATTCCGGAACTCTCTGAAAATCAGGTACGGCATCCTTCAAACTCTGTAAAGACACACTAATGTCTCGATGTCACCAGACACTCACTGCACATCAACCAAAAATGTGTCGTCTGGCGGATACTTTTACCGAACAAGTGGTTGAATAACTTTTGTGAACTCTGCTATCATACTACCTCTTGCCTTAGGCAAAGTAAATGTGGCTTGCCTTAATTAAATGCATGTCCTGTTGTACCCCGGACCCTGCGCCCGGGCCTTCCCATTAAGCAAATTCCTCATCCACACTAATTAGCCTATTACGGCCCCTGCACCGTGACCAAGACCAAACTACCCGCGCTTCACTAAACCAGCCTTTTAAGACTTTGTATTGATGAACTTGTCCAACCTACTGATCAAGCATTACAACTATTGCAATTGTCTGTGAATGTTAGCATGTGCACACATAAAGGGAACTCCTTAGCTTAGCATGTGCCACATCCAGATAGAATTGTAAATGTCAGCATATGCCGCACTTAGTTGGAATCTTCAACGTGGCCTGCGTCGCATCTAGATAGAGCTGTTATTCAATGATTGATATATGACTCTCCTGCCAAGCCTAGACCAAGCGTGCAATCATGAATCAATAACCAACCCACTAACAATTTCACTCCTCGGCATACACCTCTCAAAGTCGAACCAAACACAACCACAAGCCTTAAATGCAGCAAACCACACAAACTTCACTACACTGCAACAACAAAACAAACCACATATAGACTTGCACAACAGCACACGATGACTACCAACCGAAAAACACCCCAAGCCCAGCCAACAGACCCACCGGGCTGAGGCTGCCAACAGCACATCACTGCTATCTTGGACCATTCCAGCTCATTCCCACTAACTCGACCCCCTCCCTTTATCAGAGCCACCAGAGCTCCAGGGGACCACTCCGGTAGTGATAGTGCGCGGTACAAATATCATTTAACATTAACATTGAATGACCTGCGTATATTGATTAGCCTATCATACTATCACAGCTCTTGCATTGTTTACTTACTCTTACCGAAACACATGTGCTGCTTAACTAGCCTATTCTACTTTATTGAACTAGCCTATTCTGCTATTCTGCATTATTGAACCACCCTTTTCTGGTTTGTTGAACTAGCCTCTCCTGTATTGCTGAACTAGCCTATACTGTAATGATGAACTAGCCCATTCCGCATCACTAAAATAGCACATTTTGCATTACTGAACTGGCCCATTCTGCATTATTGAACTAGCCTATTCTGCATTAGTGAATTAGCCTATTCTGCATTATTGAACTAGCCATTTCTGCTTTATTGAACTAGCCTATTCTGTATTACTGAACTAGCCCATTCAGCAGTATTGAACTAGCCTATTCTGTATTACTGAACTAGCCTATTCTGCAGTATTGAACTAGCCTATCCTGTATTGCTGAACCAGCCCATGCTACTTGTATTGAAATAGCCCCTGCCACCCGCTGGACTAGCCATGGCGGTTTCAGTGAACTAGCACACTGAATTGGCCCAGTGTGCAGTGTCTGCACTGCTACCCGTACTGACGTACTGAGCAGATCTAGTTCATTTATATCCACTTAGCCCCCAGCTACCTGTGCATTGATACCAGGACTGAGGATTGGTCACTTGTAAAACTAAGCACCAGTGTACATCTGTATAGGACTCAAAATTGACAATTTATAGGAAAACTGTTCCTGACCTATATGTACATGTACACCTTATTTTTGTTGCAGAATTCCCCGAATGGGAAAATTAATTGTTTAACTTCTTCTGTTACTGAAGCAAATGTTTCTCTGTTGGTTTTGGTAAAAACCTCTACCATTTAAACAATATTGCTATACAGAGCCTTGGTAAAAAGTTCAATACCGTGATCTTGTTATTTTGCTTTGTGGTTACTGTATGTATTCTGCACACAGAATTGGCCTGATACTCTTTGCTCAATTACTGCCTGAACTTTTTTACCCTTTTTCTTTGCTTTTTTATTGTATCCAGACATTGTACTTTGGTTTCTGTTGTCTTGATAATGAAAGCGGAGTGCAATAATAAAAAAACTGCACCTCCCTAATAACTGGTTTCTTGTAATATTATAGAGCATACCCACCCCCCAGGGGGTCTTAGTTTTAGTTTACATCACTAAGATGAATCATAGGTGAACTTTTGAATACACCACCGATTCCAATAGAATCAAAACACATATATTAATTATAATATGTTTCAACTTTATTAGGCGGCTACCCCCTTCTCTGACACATTGATACCAGGAATGGACACCTTCCACAATACTAGAATCTAACTGGACACTGCCCATAACACTCTTACACCATGTATATACATGGACTATGGACTTTATACAATTCTACTAAGAACCATTCTTAACCTGATCTGCATGCTCCGCCACATCTGTCCTCACCACAACATGATAGCATCATCACCCACCACCATGCTCTGCGCATAACTACCCTTCATACACTGCCAGAACCCCCTCAAAACAGATAGGCCTTGCAGCCCCCCCACTAGATACACCTCCGAGCCAGGCTACCCAAAAGTTCGAACCACTCGCCAGGTCGATACTCCCACCCATTACTAGAAATTCCGGAGAAACATGTCATCAGACCAACACCCTCAACCCCCACCACAACCCCCCTGTCTTACCTTCACTATTGAATTCACAACAAAACAAACCAGGCAAATTGCCTCCCAAGATCAAAACCATCAACCAGAACTCTGCTAAATCACCCAGTGGAACTGACACCACCAACATTAGAGGAGCTCTAATAAATGCCCGCTCTCTAGTTGTACATGCCACAGAAATCTCTGATCTACTACAGCTAGGAAACCTTGCCTTCATAGCTATCACAGAATCCTGGCTCCACTCAGCAGCTGGTCCAGCCCTTATGCTAGCTGTTCCAGAGGACTACACTTTACTCAGATCAGACAGAACTGAGTCCCAAGGCGGAGGCCTTGCCATAATAGCTAAAATAATCTAGATATGAGACTGGACCAGTCGACTAACTTGGACTCCTGTGAATCCCTTACGGCCACAATTTCACTCACGGACACCCGAACCCTTGCTAACCACCTTCTTTATAGACCCCCGGCCCCTTGGGGTCATTCGAGGAGGACCTAACCACTATCCTATCCGAAAACTTAAAAAATACATCCCTAAACCTACTCCTAGGAGACTTCAACCTGGGGTTCAATGACCCAAAAGACCTGCATGCCACACTAATTGCAGGCACCATGGTAGAACTAGGCTTCAATCAAACGGTTACTCTACCCACGCACAATAAAGGTAGAATTCTTGAGATTGGGTGGCAGACTACAATTGTCATGCTTCCATCACGTCAATCTCTGCTCAGATATGGACTGACCATCACCTCCTTATCTTCGCACTAGAGGTCCCTGCACCAGCCCCCCTTAACAAATTGCTGGCCCCTGCCATCCACACCAGAAACAAAAGAAACATTACAGCCAAAAAACTTGGCCCACTTATTCTACCCACACTAAACTCACTAATTGAATCAGCAGATCCTTTCACCCTTGTTGATGATTACAACAAAACTATGGCCACTGCCCTCCATCGCACCCCTCAAACTAAGAAAGAGTAAACCCAAAAGGCATTTTAACTCCTGGTTCTCCCCGTATCTTAAATCTCTCGGACTTGAAAAAAGAAAAAGTGAACAACTATGGAGACACTCACCCTCAGATCATAATAAGGCTAACCTCAGGAAGATTACATCCCTCTATAAGAAAGAAATCCTACTTGCTAAACAAGACGCCAACCCCATCATAGTACCCATTGGTGTCCCCCAAGATTCCTGTCTCTCACCAACATTATACAATGCATACACCAAACTCCTCTTCTCAGCGCTAGACGACATGGGTGTCATCTACACTAACTTTGCAGATGACACCCAGATCCTCATCCCTTTATCGGGAGACTACACTCAAGACACCGACACTATCAACAAAATATATGCCATAATCCAAAATTGGATGGCACTAAATAGCCTCTGTCTCAACGATGAGAAGACTGAGATTCTCATTGTGGGCTCCCAATCCAAAATAGAAGCATTACATCCTGATTACTCATCCATCAACATTGATGGCACAAACATATCAGTACTCAAACAAGTGAAAACACTAGGTGTCTACCTTGATGCCAACCTCACCATGACCAAGCACATCAACGCCCTCTCTTCCTCTACATCCTACACCGCAAAACTTATTGCTCTCAGTCGCCAATTCTTGACACCCACCAATTGTATCACGCTGGCAAGAGCTTTAATCTTATCCAGGCTCGACTACTGCAACGTACTCTACCTGGGTACCTCAAAAGCCAATTTAAACAAACTACAGCTCATCCAAAATAAAGCCCTTCGGGCGGCCCTTGGAATAAGGAAGTCAGATCATATCTCAAATATTAGAAGAAACCATCACTGGCTCCCCATCAAAGCCAGGGTCACATTCAAAGCTCTGTGCGTCACATTCAAATGCATCCACTCATGTGTCCCCATCTACCTCAACCACGCCATCACCAGAAAAGTATCTAAGAGGCCCCTCAGATCTAACAGTCAATTACTCCTAGCTATCCCCCGCTACAAGACAACCAAGGCAGGAGGCAGTAGTTTCCAATACCTCGCACCCACATATTGGAACACTCTTCCCCTCCCCATCAAAAATGAGCAAACATTCTCAGGTTTCAAGAAATCCCTGAAAACGTGGCTATTTAACCAAGACTAAAAAATCCCCCTCCATGCTTCAGGAAATATCAGTGTACTGAAACCCTGCATTTAATGTCTTCGTGTATGATTATTTTTGTATTCACATGCACTGCGCCCGATTGGCAAAGTCAAAGAAATGTTTTAACCAAGCTGTCTGTAACATCGCCGTGGTACCCAAGGGTTTGGGCGAGTAATAAATGCAATAAATAAATAAAATAAGACTCGTACAATCAGAGAATCTCCCAAGCCAACTCCAGCATAAAAGAATTGTTTACAATCCTCAAAGAACTGGAAACTTCTTTTTCAGACCCAGACACCTGTACGAAGGATAAAAGCTGGTGCACTAGTATCCAGAAAGCCCAGTGCAATAAAGTAGCATCCCTCCAGGTCAAGATCAACAACAAAAAATAGCCCTCTGCCTCTCTACCGCATTAGACAGCACTCCCCCATCGATCCCCTCACAACGAACTACTCCTAAACCTACTCATCGCTTCCACTTCTCTAAATTATTGATCTCAGAAGTGGAAAAAGTTATTCTCACCCTCAAACCATCAAACTGCCAAGGCGACATATGCCCATCCAAATTATTAAACACGTGGCCAGAGACCTCTCACCATTTATCTCGAAACTCATTAATGCCTTCTTCACTACTGGCACCATCCCTGGCAACCTCAAGGAGTCTTGGGTCCTCCCATTCCTTAAAAAACAAGCACTGGACCCCTCCATACCCACCAATTATAGACCCATCACCACAGTTCTCATCCTTTTCAATATCCTTGACAAGATAACCTACCTCCAAATCCAGCAATACTTAGAACAGCATCATCTCCTGGGAGTTCGTCAGTCTGGCTTCAGACCCCAACACGGGACTGAGACAGCGCTGATAGACCTCAAGGCACAAATTGACATTCTTAGAGACAACTGCAAATCGCCCTGCTACTACTCCTCGACCTATCAGCGGCGTTTGATTTAGTTGACCACAATATCTTCGATTACCATCTGGAGTAATCTGCACACTTCTCGCAAGAAGCCATAGGATGGATACAATCCTTTCTTAACAATAGGACCATGCGTGTATTCTCACCTGCCGCATCGGCGGATCTCATCCCCATAACCTGCGGGGTGCCCCAAGTATCCTGCATCTCCCCTACCTTGTACAACATATTCACGAAGCCCCTTTTCGATGATCTCAATGGTCTTGGTATTACACACTAATTATGCCAATGATACCCAGATCATCATACCGCTGACGGGAGATTATGACAAGTATTTGGTCATGGTGAACAAGGTATACTTCATCATCCAGGCATGGATGGCTTCTCACAGACTATGCCTGAAGGATGACAAGACCTACCTCATTGTCCTCGGCAATCCCTCTAACATCAGCAAACTTAGTCACAACTACACAAGCTTTTTTATAGATGGTAACACTATCAAAGTAGCTAAAGAAGTTAAACCT
The DNA here is from genome assembly GCF_040938575.1 of Ambystoma mexicanum. NCBI lineage: Eukaryota > Metazoa > Chordata > Amphibia > Caudata > Ambystomatidae > Ambystoma > Ambystoma mexicanum. The sequence continues at coordinate 766,867,052 of NC_090923.1, read as the reverse complement.
TATGTTTCTACTTAGATGCCACCCTGACCTTTAGCAGACAGGTCAACTCTATGACCTCCTCTACAGCCTACACATGCAGACTAATTAGAGCAGCCAATCCCTTCCTATCCACCAACAGTTGCACCACTCTGACTAGAGCCCTAATCCTATCAAAATTAGATTATTGCAACACCCTATATCTAGGTACTAATACATATATTACCAACAAAATTTAGATCTTACAAAATAATGCTCTCAGAGCAGCACTAAACCTCTCGAGGAAAGAGCACATCTCTGACACAAGGAGAGCGAACAATACCAATACTGGGTAAATTAGATGGAAATTGATAGAAACTTTGAGATCAGCGTTCAATGAATATAGAGAAGTAAATAGGTTACCTACCCTTACCCCGATGAATAAACGAGCCGATTCAGAAAGCAGGGTAGCAAGTAGCCGTGGAACAGGTATCCGGGGAGCAGGTAGCACGATGATGAGATACCTTGTAGATCTCAGAGATGTTCTCCTGTTAAATTTCAAGGTGTTTATGAAGGATCATAAAAGTGGGTGTGTATGTAAATGTGTGACGTGCTTGTTGACATCCGCTCAGCCTCAATGGCAAAGTTTCACATATGCCATACCCACCCACCTTGCCCCCTTGCAAGAGTGCACAGGAATCACCTTGCTTGTACAGCCTGTAGGGCAATAGGGCCAGGCTTGAAGCACTAACGCAAAATGCTTGTGTTGGCCTTTTATTGTTAATGAAGTGTATTTGAACTGTGTGCCAGGTTTTGATTGCTGCCTTAGACAATTTTATGGCCCAGTACGACCCTGGCCACAGGTGCGACTGCCATTTATACTGGATAGGGGATGAATGGGCATGAGGCAAGCGCAAAAGGCCCAGAACACTGCTGAAGGGAGACAAACATCTGTGAATTGAAGAGGCGAGGTCTTGAAGAGGGGAGTCTGGAGGCACTGGGTCTGGGAGGCCATGAGAACAATGGTCACCGTGCAGAAGATCCCTTTTGAAGTGAACATAATGTTTGGCACGTTGAGCATTCCCACCCTCCCTGCCCCCTTGCGAGCACATGGCCACAGGTGCGACCTGCCATTGACACTGGAAGGGGGATGGATGGGTATGAGGCGAGTGCAAAAGGCCTGGAACACTGCTGAAGGGTGACACACTTATATGGATTGCAGCAGTGGGGTCTTGAAGAGGGGAGTCGGCTTACACTGGGTCTGGGGAGGACATGAGAACAATGGTCACCGTGCAGAAGATCCCTTTTCAAGTGTATGTAGTTTTTGGCACCTTGGCGGTTCCCACCCACCCAGTACCGGAGTGGGGTATAATGGAGGGGGGATGGATTGTTGTGGACGAGGTGAGCGCAAAAAGGGCACATCCATTCTTTCATGTCCCTCATAAACGAGTGAGCGTGTTTTTGATTCACTGAGAATTTGAAACAACTATCTGTATATGCTCATTTGTATTGTATTTAGTTTGGTGATGGTGATTGCACAAACAAACTACAAATTATATACTTGAGGTTGCAGCATACTGTGCGAAAATCCCCTGTACGGTCCGCTGTCACTGGGGAATTTGGCAAAAATGGCTCCAATGACACAGGCGGGTATTACTCATCGTAGACGCAATCCAAGCATCCCATAAAGCCACCATGTAAATGAACGCTAAGCCACCAGCCTGTACCAACTGTGGAAGAGAAACATACCTACTGTAATTGAATAAACCTGATAAGTGTACCGCCCTTACTTGAAAATGCATCCTGAAATCTATGGCATAGTTGCCCTTACAGAAGTTACTTCATGGATAAATGAACTTGGGCTTTGAAGTCTCGACACATTACAAAAGTGAATACCCATTCAATCCATAACGGTTTGGGCCACATAGAAATATTGTTTCTCAGTTGAAAGTGAAAGACACGTAAGCGATGAACACTCTGATTTCCAAAAAGCGAGAGAAATATATTCAATTTGCAGACTACATTCATTTGTCAGTGATCGATCAAAGTTACAACAATGTAAGAGACAAACATGAAATGTTAGTTGTCTCAGTGGTCAAAATGACATCACATCTAGAGTACACTTACTCATTACTTGGACTGCGAGGGTGAACTGTTGCGTGAAGTTTGTGCATAAGCACCATCATAATCCTCAACACGGACCTTGTGAGGCAGGCTGCCTTGAAGTCATGCAGCTTGGTAACTCATAGCGGTGGTGTGTCTTCTTTTGATATGTAGGCCAAGCATCCAGAGTTTTCTTGGCAGCAGCGTTCTCCACCTCGGTTGGCATGACCTCGCATCGATTCTACGTACACCAGGTAGAAACATCTTCCATACGACTAGGCTCAGGCTCATAATCCGGTGATTCATCTTCTCAATCATCGTTCGATTCCCCATCGTTTCCGCATCTTTATCTTTCAATTACTTCCTCCTCGGAATACTCAGGCTCGTACTGGTAGGGCTATAATGTTGCCATTATATAACATATTTTTAAATAAAACGCAAGTAACAATTAACATCAATCGTTCTGCTAGTGTAAGTATCCTGTTTGCAGGGGCTTCATACTACGAAGATAGCTGAACAGAGCAGGAACAAGTCACAGCTGAACAGAGCAGAAACGAGTCACAGGCGATCCCAAAAACATACTACAGCAAATTGAAAAAGCAACTCTGATGTTGTCTGATGAGAAGGGGTCTGTTTATACTTATTGAGGAAAGAGGCATCTGGCCACTTCCATGGAAACACATCAATAGCTTGCGCACAGAGAACGTTGACATGAGACGTGCATTGGCATTGTGAAAAGGGCCGTACACGTCTAGTGATGTCAGCTTCAGGGGGGGGCAATCTGTATTCTTGCCGCAAGCGCCCTTGAAGTTAATGTTAACAAATAAGAGTAGCACAAGACGGCCGGGCCCAACCCATTGTTTTCGCGTGTGTAAAAGTGAGGAAAACTAAGGTAAAATGCATAGGAAAACATTTTAAGATCGATTACAGTATGCTTAAAAATACATGTCCAAACGATCAGGACAATACCATTTTTGAGCGCACTTCCCCTTTAATGTTCCAGCAGATCAAAGAGAAAGTCCCAGTCTACTGACTCAAAAGTGTTCTTGGCATCTGATGAGGCAGTCACAGCAGACTCTTCTGGACCATTTGAGGCCATACAAGTTTCCTGAGGTGTAGTGATGTAGAGTGGTCAGGTATAAAGCCAGACTGGTCAGGCAGTATCAGATGTGGCATGACCGGCAACAAATGAGTTGCAAGGATAGGGACATAAACTTTGGTGTCAACATTTTAGCGTGAAAGAGGATGATGGCCAGCGTGATCCTCTGGAGTCTTACCCGGCTTCAACAGAAGTCTAATTCCTGCCTTCCTAAGTGATGCAGGTAATCTTTCCAACCTCAGGGATTCCTCCCAAAGTTGTAGAAGGTAATGCGATGAATCAGTTATGATTTCTCCCAGAAACCTGGCCTGGTACCATTCTCATGTGGCCAGGTAAAGGCAGACACTTCCTGATCCCAACCCTGAGGGTGGTGTACTGTGTGAGGATCACATGGGCGGCGGAACAGGCCAGGGCGACTGGGAAACCCCCCCTGTTTAATTTTCTCTGTAATCCTACACTATTTTCAGGTGTTAAAGTACCTTAAAGTGAAACTGTTTTCAGTCACAAAGCTCAAAACAGTCACAAAGCTGTGGTGGTATTTCTGGTTGTCAGTTCATGCAAGACTTCATTAGCACAAGTGAAGTGGAATACTATGAGGCAAAGGACTATGTTCTCATGGTAAACTTTAGTAGAAGTTGAAGTTGTTGAAGTAGAAGTAGCAGCGCTGTGAAGTCATCCTGACAAAGATACACACTGTGAATCATTACCAAGAACTGTGTTTGATTACCAATCACAAAAAGTTGTATTTCTTTTGAACTGTGGCAATTCTTCTTGGATAACTGGAAGTGGTGGTAAAGCATTGTGGCTGCAAATGACATTGGTGATATTTTGAGGAAGTGGAAAATCTTTTTCACCAAGAAGAAAAGCTTTACTATTGTTGGAACTTTGGTTAACAAAACTTTACTTTGACATTGAAACATCAAGAACTGAACTGCGGCTATGTTACCTACATGGATTTCCTTGTTTCTTTTTGTTGAACAGCAGAGCTGAATGTATCTTGAATTCTGGGGAAAGGAACTCACCCAGGTTACTAAGAGGTTATCAAGAAACTGTGAATATCATTGTTGATATTATTTGAATTGCCATATATTTTCTTTGTGTATGTTTAAGTGTGACGGCCAGACATCCTGTGTTAGAGAATTTCCCTTTAATTTTGTTAGGCAGGGAAATCCTCATCAGAGTAGGGATAGTGAGGCGTTTAATAACATCTATAATTTAATAAAATGGCATGAATCATCCAAAGGTTGTCCGCCTCGCATTGCTGACCCCTCACAGTAAGGATTCAACTTCTGCTTATACTTCTTGTAGAATGCTGAGCATAGTCTGTCCGTCTACTGTAATTGATACATCGAGTTGCGACCCAGACTGAGCTGACAATTTGGAAGTCGGCAACTAGTTTAAAAACTCACAGTTCTTTGCTCCTGTTTTCTCAGGGCGGTGGGAGTGTAATAATTTATAATATTGGAGGACCACCTCTCTAATATATTTCTGGTCAGAGCAATGTTTACCCTAATCCTGTTAAACCATCGGGATTCCCCACCCTTTAGTTCATTATGCCACAACCGAGCTAACGGTCGACCAGGCCCATCAACCTCCTCATACCTTTTGGCCATATCCAGTACTGAAAAGTACTTTGTTTCTCTGTCAGCCAGTTCACAAAAACTGTCCAATTTCATTTTCTCAGCCACGACTGATACCTCTGACTTCCTTGTATGCACTGAGTCCAGGTCTTTCAGCTTTGCCTCAGAAAGTCTGAGTTCTCTATTAATATTGCAAAACACTCCAAATTCCATGCTCATGGTTATACCCCAATTGTAAGCTTTAAAGCCCTGCCACAGTAATCCTATAGTGGGGACAGAATTCAGATTAGTTTTGAAAAAGACATGGATGTGTTCACAAATGTTAACTTCAAGTCTAGATCAAGTAGAGCTAATGGCTTAAACAGCCAAGGAAATGTATTAGATATCCCACTACCCAGTTTCACATCCAAGAGGAGCAGGGAGTGGTCGAATAGGTGTTTGGAAGAATTTGACTTGGTTTAACATGACCCATGAGCCCCTTGGACATTGTCCAGTAATCGATTAGTGAGGACCTACTGTGTGTCAAAGAATAATGTGAGAATCTTCTTCATCAGGATTTCTACACCTCCACACATCTATTCAACCCCTATGTGTCATACTCCCTGCTATCGGCCGTGCTGCATTCGATAAGGTTCTACTTCTGAACAAGAACGGTCCAATCACACATCAAGATTTGTATTAAAATCTCCCCCATACACAGGAAAATCGGTTCTTTTGTCACAAAGGTGGAACAGGTGGTAGAAACACTAAGGGTCATCCACATTTACAATCAGAAGGGCAGCCCTGTTCACAACTCCACGCAACAAAACATACCTCCCCATGGGGTTGGCAAAAGATGGCACACATTAAAATTGTAGGTATCTGTGTATCAACATCAGAACTCCTCTTGTCTAGGATCAGTAATCCGTGTTAGGATGGTTTTTTAAACTATGCCCTGGTGAACAGATGCTTAGGAGTCCACCCTTGTTTGATGAACAGTGGTACACTTCTGGGAAGATAGGGAGTCAATTCACAGTAGCTTGGAGAGCATTCAAGGCTAAATCTCAGGAGGGTTGAGGGCAGTCAGGGGCCTCCAATGAGCGCACCCAATGAAACACCAAGAATTACAATTGAACAGTAGTATACGAAAATATAGTATTTACTATAGGCGCAATAACAACACAAATGAATCATAAAATGCAATAGTAAAACACCACACAAGCAACACACTATGTAATATGTATACACTGCTGGAGTCAATTGGAGGAAGTTAATAACTCCACCAGGAAAAGGGTGAATAACTTTAGTAGCACCAACAGTCTTCAGAGATGGCAAGCCTAACTTTATAAGTCCAGCCGTAAGATGAATGTTGCCTTGAGCTCAATGTTCAATGTGCCCATAAAAGCGCACTGTCATACGTAAAGTTCACAAGACAGCAGGAAAAACTTAGGGGAAGAATTCTGAAGGGGTGAAACAGATTCCAAAGTCAGATGAGGATCTGCCATGATGAACAAAGCTGTTTCTGACTTTCGGAGGGCTTTATGGAGCGAACACTACTCAAGTTACTACTCAAGTTAAGAGGATAGCCAAAAAGAACCTTCAATGGGTAAATGCGTTTGGATGAACAAAGGGCTACCGGTATGTGACTTCACTACTCACCACCCTTAGCTCAGCTTTGGTCGAGACTTGGCAGGACTAGAGGTGGTCATCAGAGGTACGATATACAGCCCTCAGTTTGGTTTCCATATATACAGGTGCTGCGGTTGCAGACGCAGGTCCGGTATGGGACATGAGCTGCTACTATTGGTTCAGAGGAAGAACGAAGAAAACACTGATGCAGCAGGCCTCAGAGCACTGGAAGGAATGTGGGAAAACTGCGTTCAGTGACCATCACTCTCGCACAGTGACGCAGGGGAACACAACTCTCGTGGTTTGACACAGCCTCCTATCTCATGTCCCAAAGGTGCTGGCATGATGAAACTCTGCAAAAGAGTGCTTTGTTGGAAATAACGACGGTCCTGCATGGCAACCAAGAATTAAGCTGGACAGCCTACTTGATGGCCCAGGGATACTTCCGAGCAGGCTCACTTTCAGGGTTACCAGGAGACATTGAGAGTGATTGGTCCCAACACTCAAGGGTTCGAAGCACCTTCACCAGTCATTGGTTATCAGGCGCAAAGCAGGGCTGAACCTAGCCAGCAGCAGCTGGATTCGGGTGCCAGCCCTCTTTAATTGCATCTCAGGATCATTCTTTGTTCTGCTTGGCTCCTCTGAATGCTTGGTTCCTCTGTCAGATATGTTACATTATGTTATGTTATTTTGCATTTGTATAGCGCCTTATGTACCATTGGTATGATCTCAAAGCACTGGTAGAATGAACGCCCTCGGAAACCACAGTTCGAGTCATTTCAGAGAGAGAGGGAGTCGTAAAGTGCGTGGGCGCACCAGGTATGTGTGCAGCTGGTGTGGTTGTTGCATGATAGCTTCTTCTTAACAGTAGGTGTGGTGCAGAGGAGATCAATTGAATGTGTTCAGTCTGGAGGGTGGACATTCAGACTGAGTTCTGGCTGTGTTAGGCCTGAGGAGACGCCTAAGCTAGTTGGTGTGTGCTAGCTATCTGTTTTATAAGGATGATGGGTAGTTTGATGGGTAATGTTAGTATGAGAACAGCTTTACCGAATGTGTCATAGTACTGCTCTGTTCTAGTTGAATGATGGTGTGTAGGAGAGAGTAAGCGTAGTAATGGGATCTGTAAAGTGTATGCGACCAGGTACACTCAGTGGATGTTGGGAATACCTACTAAATTCATTTCTACTACATTGACGCTATTAGGGTATACTTCAAAGTTCAACTTTAACACAGTGACGCTATTGGGCACACTCAATGATGTTGGAGTACCGTCTAGATTCAACATTAGCACAATGATAGATTCAACATTAGCAGAGTGATGCTATTAGGGCACGTTTTTAAGTTCAACTATAACACAGAGACGCTATTGGGCACACTCAATGATGTTGGAATAGCGTCTAGATTCAACATTAGCACAGAGATGCTATTAGGGCACATTTCTAAGTCCAGCTTTAACACAGTGATGCTATTTGGGCACACTCAATGATGTTGGAAACCTTCTGGATTCGACTTTAGCACAGTGACGCTTTAGGCATACTTTCTAGGTTTAGCAATTAACACAGTGACGCTATAAGGGCACACTTTCTAAGTTCAACTTTAACACAGTGATGCTATTAAGTACACATTCTAGATTCAACTTTAAGATCGTGACTCTTTAGGCATTTTTCTAGGTTTGGCAATTAACACAATGATGCTATGAGGGCACACTTTCTAGGTTCAACTTTAACACAGTGACACTATTAGGCACACTTTCTAAGTTCAACTGTAACACAGCGACGCTATTAGGGACACTTCTAAGATCAACTTTAACACAGTGACGCTATTAGGCACAGTTTCTAGGTTCAACTTTAACACAATGACGCTATTAGGCACACTTTCTAAGTTCAACTGTAACACAGCGACGCTATTAGGGCACACTTTCTAAGTTCAACTGTAACATAGTGATGCTATTAGGCACACTTCTAGGTTCAATTTTAACACAGTGACACTATTAGGCACACTTTCTAGGTTAAACTGTAACACAGCAACGCTATTAGGGCACACTTTCTAAGTTCAACTGTAACATAGTGACACTATTAGGCACACTTTCTAGGTTCAACTTTAACAGCTTTACCGAATGTGTCATAGTACTGTTGTGTTCTAGTTGAATGAAGGTGTATAGGAGAGAGTAAGCGTAGTAATGCAATATTGTGGTAATCAGTAAAGTGTATGCGACCAGGTACACTCAGTGGATGTTGGGAATACCTACTAAATTCATTTATACTACAGTGACGCTATTAGGATATACTTCAAAGTTCAACTTTAACACAGTGACGTTATTGGGCACACTCAATGATGTTGGAATACCGTCTAGATTCAACATTAGCACAGTGAAGCTATTAGGGCACATTTATAAGTTTAGCTTTAACACAGTGACGCTATTGGGCACACTCAATGATGTTGGAGTACCATCTATATTCAACATTAGCACAGTGATGCTATTAGGGCACGTTTCTAAATTCAACTTTAACACAGAGACGCTATTGGGCACACTCAATGATGTTGGAATAGCATCTAGATTCAACATTAGCACAGAGATGCTATTAGGGCACATTTCTAAGTTCAGCATTAACACTGTGACGCTATTTGGGCACACTCAATGATGTTGGGGAAAACCTTCTAGATTCGACTTCAACACAGCGATGCTTTAGGCATATTTTCTAGGTTTAGCAATTAACACAGTGACGCTATAAGGGCACACTTACTAAGTTCAACTTTAACACAGCAACACTATTAGGTACACATTCTAGATTCAACTTTAAGACAGTGACACATTAGGCATTTTTCTAGGTTTGGCAATTAACACAGTGACGCTATGAGGGCACACTTACTAAGTTCAATTTCAACACAGTGACGCTATTAGGGACACTTCTAAGATCAACTTTAACACAGTGACGCTATTAGGCACACTTTCTAAGTTCAACTTTAACACAGTGACGCTATTAGGGACACTTCTAAGATCAACTTTAACACAGTGACGCTATTAGGCACACTTTCTAAGTTCAACTTTAACACAGTGACGCTATTAGGGACACTTCTAAGATCAACTTTAACACAGTGACGCTATTAGGCACACTTTCTAGGTTCAGCGTTAACATAATGACGCTATTAGGCTCACTTTCTAGGTTCAACTTTAACACAGTGACGCTATTAGTGACACTTCTAAGATCAACTTCAACACAGTGACGCTATTAGGCACACTTTCTAAGTTCAACTGTAACACAGCAACGCTATTAGGGCACACTTTCTAAGTTCAACTGTAACATAGTGACGCTATTAGGCACACTTCTGGGTTCAATTTTAACACAGTGACACTATTACGCACACTTTCTAGGTTAAATTGTAACACAGTGACGCTATTAGGCCCGCTTTCTAAGTTCAACTTTAACACAGTGACGCTATTAGGTCACACTTTCTAAGTTCAACTTTAACACAGTGATGCTATTAGGGCACACTTTCTAGGTTCACCTTTAACACAGTGACGCTATTAGGGCATACTTTCTAAGTTCAACTTAACACTGTGACGCTAAAAGTGCACACTTTCTAAGTTCAACTTTAACACAGTGACGCTATTGGAGCACACTTTCTAGATTCAACTTTAACACAGTGACGCTTTTGGCACACTTTCTAAGGAAAATTTTAACACAGTTACGCTATTAGGGCACACTTTCTAGATTCAGCATTAACACAGTGACGGTTTAGGCATATGCAGTTTACCACAATTGTGTCTAAAATGGGGGACATGCTAACATTCAGAACTCTGTATAAATTTGATGCATGCTGATCTTCACAATTCCGTCCAAGCATGGCACAAGCTAACATTCACAATTCAACTAAGAGTGGGACCTGCTATCATTCACAATGCACCTATGTGGGGGTTATGCTATCAGTCACAATTCTATCTAGTAGAGGCACCTAGGTGTTGCACATGCTACCTTCGCAATTGCATCTAAGTGTGAAGCGTGCCACCATTCACAGTTCAAGCTAAGAGTGGGACACGCTAACAATTGTTACACCCGTCAATGTGAGGCTTGCTAGTTTTCACTATTGTCTCTAGGAGTGGCATTAGTTAGTAATGCAAGTATGTTGGAATGTTATGCAGGCCATCATTTAGAGTTCAGACTTGGATTAGGTTGGTGCCCGGATCACTCTAAGTGTGCATGGTGTAAATCTTTGGCAGTTTACGTTATGGGAAGGTAAAGTAGAGTGGCAGGGGCTTTCTGGAGTAGAGTAATTGCTCTACACCTCACCCATGTCATACTTACTGTTTTGTTGGTGTCTGTTCGCTGCTGGCTTCCCCTGCTGACACCTGCAGACACTTTCTGGAGCCGTCTCTGTAGGAGCTGCCCTGCACTGGTCAGTAATGTCCTTGTCGATGGGCCAATCAGGTCACGGGCCTGCATCGGGTAGGCTGGTTACGTGTGATCAGGAAGTGGGGAGCAGGGGATGCGGGCGGACGGGCAGGGGTGTTTTTAGCAATTTATGGCCTAAAATGGGGTGATAACCGAGGGCACCACTCACCACTCACCTCAGACCCTGAGAGAAAATGAGGGGGTGGGGGCCTTCGCAAGTCGCTAGACTCCTGCAACACGGGAAACAGGCCAATCACAGCACGGTGGGCAGGGAGGGAGGTGGGAGCGACTGGGAACCAGGAAGCTAAAGCGGTGGCAATAGGGGGCTACACGGGGGCTGGGGGCCTAAATTTACTTCAAAGATGGGGTCGGATGTATTGGAAATTAGGACAAACTCACCTCAGATCCAGAGAGAAAATGCAGGTATATGGCAGAACATTACGGGACAACGCAGGGGTTGGGGGGTATCTAAAATCAACACGGGACAACGGAGGGGGTGGGGGACATGGGAGAACATCGCAGGACAATGGAGGGGGTGGGGGACATGGGAGAACAATGCGGGACAACAGGGGGCATGGGGGGACATGGGAGAACAATGCGGGACAATGGTGGGGGTGGTGAGACATGGCAGAACATCGTGGGACAACGCGAGGGTGCATGGGATAACATTGCAGGACAACGGAGGGGGTGGGGGACATGCAAGTACATCACGGGGCAATGGCGGGGGTGGGGGACATGGGTGAACATTGCGGGACAACAGAGCGGGTTGCGGGACATGGAATTACATTACTGGACAACACAGGGGGTGGGGTATCTAAAAGCAACGTGGGACAACGGAGGGGGTGGGGGACATGGGAGGGGGCATGGGAAAACATGGCGGGACAACAGAGGGGGTGGAGGGACAAGTCATAACATGGCAGGACAGCAGAGGGAGACATGGGAGAACCTTGTGGGACAACAGGGGGCGGTGGGGAGACATGGCAGCACATCACTGGAAAACAACGGAGGGTATCTAATAGCAACGTGGGACAACGGAGGGGGTGGGGGACTTGGGAGAATATTGCGGGACAATGGAGGGGGTGGGAGACATGGCAGACCATCCCGGGACACTGGATGCAGTGGGGGACATGGCAGAATATCGCGGGACAATGGAGGGGGTGGGGGACTTGGGAGAACATTGCGGGACAACGGAGGGGCTGGGGGGACATGGGAGAACATCTCGGGACAAAGGAGGGGGTGGGGGGACATGGGAGAACATGGTGAGACAAAGAATGGGGTGGGGGGCATGGCAGAACATCTCAGGGACAACGGAGGGGGTGGGGGGACATGGGAGAACATGGCGAGACAACGGATGTGGTGGAGGACATGGCAGAACATCTCAGGGACAACAGAGGGGGTGGGGGGAAATGGGAGAATATGGCGAGACAACGGATGGGGTGGGGGACATGGCAGAACATCACGGGACAATGGAGGGGGTAGTGGGAATTGGGAGAACATTGCAGGACAACGGAGGGGGTGGGGGGACATGGGAGAACATGTCGGGACAACAGAGGGGATGTGGGGGACATGGCAGAACATCGCGGGACGATGGAGGGGTTGGGGGGACTTGGGAGAACATCACGGGACAACAGAGGGGGTGGGGGGACTTGGGAGAACATCGCGGGACAACAGATGGGGTGGGGAACATGGCAGAACATCGCGAGACAATGGAGGGGGTGGGGGACTTGGCAGAACATCGCAGGACAAAGGAAGGGGTGGGGGGACTTGGGAGAACATTGCGGGACAACGGAGGGGGTGGGGGGACATGAGAGAACATCGCAGGACAACGGATGGGGTTGGGGACATGGCAGAACATTGCAGGACAATGGAGGGGGTGGGGGACTTGGGAGAACTTCGTGGGACAAAGGAGGGGGTGGGGGACATGGGAGAACATGGCAAGACAACAGAAGGGGTGCGGGGGACATGGCAGAACATCTCGGGACAATGGAAGTGGTAGGGTACATGGCAGAACATCTCGGGACAATGGAGGCAGTGGGGGGACATGGGAGAACATTGCGGGACAACACGAGTGGGTGGGGGACATGGCAGAGCATCACGTGACAATGGTGGGGGTGGGAGACTTGGGAGAACATTGCGGGACTACAGAGGGGGTGGGGGACATGGGAGAACATGGCGAGACAACGGATGGGGTGTGGGGGACATGGCAGAACAGCTCGGGACTATGAAGGCGATGGGGGACATGGCAGAACATAATGGGAAAACTGAGGGTGTGGGAGGTATATAAAGCAATGCGTGACAACGGAGGGGGTGGGGGGACTTGGGAGAACATTGCGGGATAACGGAGGGGGTGGGGGACATGGGAGAACATGGCGAGACAACGGAGGGGGTGGGGGGCATGGGAAAAATCGCAGGACATCAGAGGGGGTGGGGGCATGGTCGAACATCGCGGGACAACTGAGGGTGGGGGACATGGCAGAACACATCACGGGACAACAGAGGGGATGCGGGGGTATATAAAAGCAATGCGGGACAGCAGAGGGGTCGGGGGACATGGGAGAACTTCAAAGATGGGGTCGGATGTATTGGAAATTAGGACACACTCAACTCAGATCCAGAGAGAAAAACTGAAACAAGCACTATGGGGAACGGGGGAGAGAGGAACAATCAGGCGAGGTGGGAAGGCTAGGAGGTGGGAATAGGGAGCACTGGGCTCTGGAAGGTGAACGCTGCAAACAGTCCCTGGGTGGTGCGCAAAAGGGCAGAAAACACACGGGAAAGGCCCAGATGGTCTTTACTAAGGAACACTCACCTGCCAGGTTCGATGCAAAGTGTTTGAATCTATTGCTGATCTGCTGGAATTAATTAATGACCCTCATTTTACACATAGTCAGGTGAGTGCTTGCATCCAGCCCATCAATGGCAAGATCTGTTCCATGCATGCACACCAGTAGTGGTGCAATCAGGCACCACTGAGGTTCTCATGCTCTCATGCATACCAGACACCCTGGTACCAGTAATGTGGATAGGGACCCGACAGTCCCAGCCCACTTCCTCTGTTCCTACAGATGTGGCCTGCTGGGACCCATGAAAGAAGTGGCTTTCCAGGGCAACTGCATGCCCAAATAAGGAAATAATAGCCCTGGAAGGGCAGCAGGTAGGCCATGGGACAATAAGGCCAAAGAAACAGACAAAAGACCTTGTGGCAAGGCCATTCTAGAAACTAGCCACAATCATGAGCCAAACACGGTAAACGCGGTAGGGCTCGGTAGAACGTTACCAAAGTACAAGAAAAGCTACTGCTTCCTCCAGACTGTTCAAGGCACATTGTACAATCACCAAAACATCCTTAGAGGGTGTCTAGGACCATAGAACACAATGACCCCATTGCGCGGTACTGTAGGGTACATTGCAAAATAGTAAAAAGTTACCAACCAGTGGCAACAAAGTCTAAAGACTAAGATAAACAAAGTTTCTCAGTACTGACAGCATGAAGGATGCATCAGTCTCCCCATAAAAATGAGCTCAAGCCCAGTGAAGTGCAGTTTAAGGCGGTGCTCCACTGTAAGCAGGTTAGGATACAGAAACAAATGCAAAACGTGTGGGGGTCCATGGACTATGATGGAAAAATTGGTTTTAGATAAATCTTTTCTAACAATCAGTTTAGTACCTTTGAGTGCCCCATTTATTGGCAAATGATTCATGCAATCCTTTAGTAGCCTGTGTTTCTTGCAGTAACAGAACCTTCATGTTGTGCCTCTGAATATAGGAAATGAGTTTACATGCTTTGATAGGGTTGTTCAATCCCCTAACGTTCCAACTCATAAATATCATCCCAGGAATGTAGGGGCATTTGCTATCTTCCGGCACCAATTGTCAGCCTGCAGAGCAACCATATTAAGAAGAATATTCCTGGTTTGCTTCAAAAGTGCAGGTTCAAGACTAAAAGATGAAGTATTTTGTTGGTCTCCCCCCTTTTAACCCTTACTCTCCTACCTCCCTCACGAGCCCCCAACCTACGTGACGTTTCCCCAAACCATAAGAGACTCACAACCAAAAAAGATTTGGTCTTGCACACAGGGGGCACTGGCCCAAGTACGCATGGGCACCTTGTTTTACCAGGATCACACTTAACAAGCAGCAATGAGTGTGCCTATATATGAATATCACAAATGTAACTTACAATGTATAGCCGTACAAGAGGAGATTTTGTACAAGTGCCACCAAAATCAATCCAATTACACAAAATAATGGAGCGCACCAGGTGCATGAAAAAACTGCTTTGTTTACTTTATTTTGCAAATGTCACGACTGAGCGAAAAACCAAGCAACTCTCTCAAAATGCCCACATCGGTCCAAGGAATATAGGGCAAAGAACCACAGGATTTACATAATTACAAAAAACATTTAATAAAATTCAAACATTGTCATCGGCTACTCTAATCAAGACCCTATTTTAGCCTGCACATTGAAATCTACCATTGGTCAATCCACTATCTCCAGAGTCACCCAAGTCCAGTCCATCCAAGTCTGTACCACTGAAACGCATTGTTAACCAGAGGGGATACAAGATCCATCACACAATACTGTGTCATCTAGGATCTTTTCTCATTTGCAACCACCAATTGAAGAACAAGGATACTTTTTTCATAAAGCTCCTTTCATGTCAATCTGTTTCCTTACTTCATCCCCCTGATGCGTAGGCAGCCCAATCCCAATATATAATAACTTTTTGATTTTGGGATATAAAAACAATTAATTCATTTGTTTTATTACAATTGTACAACAATAAGGGGCATTTGTTTTCCTTATGATCAACTAGTAAGAACACAGTTTACCAGTAACACAATTGTCTTTTCAATTCTATACTTTCACTTGTTAAGACTTTATTTGTAATCCAAAAGTGACGAAGAACAAATTTATGTTAATGTTCCCCACTAAGTGTTCTCATTTTGTTAATGAATCTACACCAAATAATTGTATGTACCATTTATATCACTGATTTTATATGTTTGTACATGTTAGACCTCACCATGTATGTTATTCTTGGTTTTTTTGACATAAAGCTTTTACTTTGCATTTTCCATAATGCGTATGTCTCATTTGTGAAGGAATGACTTCTACTTTTTACCGCATGTAATATGTATAAATTACACTAGTTATACAGGTTTTGGACCAGATAAACAATTCTAATTCATTTATACCCTATATGGGCCAACCTTCTGATACACCAGGACCTTGTTTTGTTGTAACCTACAGATGTTTTTTGACCCCCCTGGTGTGTCACTCCTGGGTCAGACCACTGCTGCTACATGGTGGCACTCTTCTTTGTATATATATAAGGCAGTGTCACAGGTTGCATCTGTTCTACCTGCATGATCACAATGGAAACACCTTTTGTTAGGTCACATACCAGGCAATGGAATGCTGTTTTCAATTAACTTAATGGCTTCATCCACACTGTGAAGAAATACGACTTCTCACCGCATTGAAAGCACAGTGAAGTGAACTGCCGGACGCAGTATGCCCCAGGCCCCGGCTGCATGAAATGCGGGCCGATGGAGGGCCTGGGAGTTTAGGCACGGGGTGGGGGGAAACGGCGCGAAAGCAGTAGGGAGGGGCGTCCGAATGGCGCCACAAGAAACAAAAGCCCAGGAAAGGGCAGGAAACAGCACCTGGGAAAGGTGCGAAATATAACAGCAGGAGGCCGGGGGAAAACCGGCCCCCAGGAAGGAACAAAAGGTCTGGGGGTATAAGTAAGCTAGGAAAGGAAAGGAGAGGCGGTACAAACCAGGTAAAGAGCTCACCTCTCTCGTGTAAGCTCTTAGTGCCTGGACAATGGGAAGGAAAAACATTTGCTCTTGCGGGCTCACAACTTTCCCATACTATCTCTTGCAAAAACGTTTGCTCCTGCGGCGCACGGTTCGTTCATATAAACATTGGCTCTTGCGGGCTCATGTTTTTTGCATACTTCCGCTAAGTGCAGCGGCTACGAGTTCGCCTACCCATGCCGGAGCAGCGTGAAGAGGACCGTCGAGTACAGAGGAGGAGCGGGCAGGAGCACGAAAAGCAAATTGGGAGCGGGAGCGGCATGGAAGTACCAGCCGCCGTGCAGAGAAGGAGACGTGGCAGTATGTCGCACCGCGAGGACACAACTGAACAGAGCTCCATCGTTGGGTGCAGACGAGACAAGAGTCGGGAAAAAGATCGGTAAAAGAAGACCAGGAGAAGCAGAGGGCACACGGCGTGCAGGAAGGCGTGGCTGTCAGCTCACTGGCAGAGAACGAAGAAGCGGTTGGAGGAGCAGCCAGGGTCAACCCTACAGAAAGAAGGAATTCAGACGAGAAGGATAGCGGAAGGAAGAGCAAAAAGGGCCCAAGAATTCGCCGAATGGGCAAAGAAGGCGGAGAAGGAATATGGGGCACAATGGGTGCTGGAGATAATGCAGAAGGAAGAAAGGGCAAAGGCAATGTCGCCCTTCCTGTTCATAGAGCCTAGCAGCAGCGAAGGAGAAGACGAGGTGCTGCAAGGACCGAAGAGGAGGAGAGAGGAGCCAAGGAGATCGGAGGAACAGCCAGAGGCACCTACCAAGAAGAAGAAAAGAAAAGAAAAGAGAAAATCAAACGTACTGTGAATAATGATGTGGGGAATAAAATTGTAAAAATGTAAAAAAATTGCCTCACGGTTTCGGGTAAATCGCCCAGACCAATGGCAAGAAGAGCAGAAGTAATAAGGGACCCATGGAGGAGCAGCAGGGGAATTCTTCAACTGAGGGAGAAAGCAGTGATGACGAAGAAAGGGTTCACTTGAGGGCTTGGGTAAAATGGAGAGTGGTGGTGAGCAGGGAGAAGCAGAGAGGGGCAGGGGGAGTAGGGGCAGAACCCATGGAAACCCCGGTCCCGGCACCACAGGGGGCACCAGTAGAGCCAAACACAGGAGGGGCACCGCAAGGGCACAACCCACAACCGGTGGCTCCAATAGGGACACCAGCGGCACCAGTGGCGGGGGACTGGTACCACCAGTGGCAGCAACGGAGGTTGGGGGACCAATCATGACGAAGTATGGCAGACCAACCATGGGCAAATATGCACAGGGCAGGTCAATGAAAGCAATGGCTTGGTATATAAATGACAAAGTAAAGGAGAAAATATGGAGAAAGGAATTAATTGATATTTACACATTGCTAGATTGTCAAAAGAGAGGGATGAATGTGGCACTGGAGGACATAAAGGAGGATGAGAAAAGCCTACTAAAAAGGGGGCCAGTAGTAAGGAATTTTTACAACTGGATTGCAGCCTTTAATATAATGTCTACAATTATATTACAGAAATTCCCAGAAGACGGGGTAGCATTAGTGGCGTATCAGCAGAGGGTGCTGAAAGTACACACAGTATTCGGTGGAGACGCGTGGCAGGAGTATGATCACGAGTTCAGAAAGGAGATGGACTGCATTCCAGATATGGGATGGGATGAGGAGAATTTTAATCTCTACATATTTAATGTACTAAAGGAGAAATGGCAATCCAAGGAGCGGAGCGCAGGAGGGCAGCAGAGGAGGCAGTATTGGCAGAATGAGTACAAAGCGGATTATAGATACAATAACAGGAGATATGAATACAGCTATGACAGAAATAGAGACCAACATTTTCGGAGCAGGAACTATGGGTCACAGAGAGGGTGGCAGAGCAGCCTGCCCCCAACCACGCAGGGGGGAGGCAGTGGGAGCACAGGTGCAACCCGGGCAGAACCAGGGTAATGTCGGAATTTTGAGAAGGGAGTACCCTGTAGCTGGGGATGGAAGTGCAAGTTCAGCCACAAGTGCGAGAAATGTAAGGGTGACCACAGCAGCTCCAAGTGCACAAGGGCCACAGCTCCAAGCGGCAGGAGCAATGAGAAGCAAAACTAGGAGCTGGGACGAGAAGGGAGCCACACCAGTAAAAATGAGAGGATGGAAGGTTGGCTCCAGTAATACCCAGACCAAAAAGCGGCAGATGTGATCAGGCAAGGTTTTAGAGAATGTTTTAACATCCCGTTTACTGGGCAAGGCAAAAAGAGGTAGAACTGGGTAGGGTTGAGGGACCTTTTACAGCCTTACCATTTGAAGAATTTATATGCTCTCCACTGGGGTTAGTGCCAAAAAAGGAAGAAGGGGAATACAGGCTAATCCACCACCTATCATACCCCCCAGGGGCCTCGGTGAAGGGACGGCATTGATATGATATGATATGATATGGCATTTGTAACGCGCCTATACACATGTGTTTCAAGGCGCGACGAGGCAGGGAGGGAGGAACAAGGGGAGACAGACAGAGATCCTACTAGGCCAGGTGTCATTCAGATCGCGCAAGTGCATGTGTAGGGGGACGGGAAAAGTGCAAGGGGGAAAGGGAGAGGGGAAAGTGCAGTACAGGGTTAGTAATGAACAAGATAAATAATAAGGGCCAGCTGGTGGCAAGTGCAAGATAAGTGCAGAGAGGTGCTGGGAAGGGGGGCTGTAGGGATACAGAGACAGTCCCGCAGTGCAGGGGTTGCCAGGAAGGCAGTGCAGGGGAGAGTGGCTGGGCCAAGGACCGAGATTGGTGAGTGGCCCTGTTGCTGATTCAGTACAGTTTCAGTGATTTAGCAGGGGAGAGGGAGAGAGAAAGCAGAAGCAAAGAGGAAGGTTTTGAGGTGCTTCCGGAACCGGAGATGGTTCTCCTCAAGTTTCAGGGAGGCAGGAAGGCTGTTCCAGAGGGAGGCCCCTGCTGGGGAGAGAGATCTCCCCCCAACTCTTTGCTTGGAGAAGCGGCTGACCCTGAGGGAGTTGGAGGTGGAAGAGTGAAGTGCTCGAGAAGGAAGTTATTTAGGAAGGGAGAGTTGAAGGTAATTTGGCACCAGGCCACAGAAGGCCTTGTGGACAATGCAGAGGGTTTTGAACTTAATCCTCGCAGCCACAGGGAGCCAGGGAGTAGTGCATTGCACAGAGCGATGCAACAGTATCATACTCAGATTTCGAGGAGGCGGTAGAACTAGTCAGGAAGGCAGGAAAAGGGGCATGGATGGCAAAAGCAGACATTAAATCAGCATTCTGGCTGTTGCTAGTCAACAGCAGATCTCAGAGGTGGTTGTGTATGCAGTGGGAGGGGGAATACTTCATCGACAAATGTCTCCCTATGGGGTGCGCCATTTCATGTGCATACTTTGAGAGGGTATGTTCATTTTTACAATGGGCAGTCACAGAAGAGATGAGGGAGGCTAGGATAGTACATTACCTGGATGACTTTTTATTTGTAGGGCCCAAAGGTTCAAAGCTATGCAAGGCAAACCTGGATAAATTTTTGGAGATAACAAGCGAGTGGGGTTTTCCACTAGCGGGGGAGAAAACAATGGGCCCAACACAGATTATCCAATTCCTAGGGATAGAAATTGACTCAAGCCTGGGGGTGTGCCGGATCCCGGAGGACAAGGTAAAAGATCTACTGAAGACAATAAAGGAGCTACAGGGAAGAAACAAAGTGACAGTGAGAGAATTACAAGCGCTGGCAGGAAAGCTGAACTTTGCAGGGAGAGTCATACCACAGGGGAAGGTGTTCCAGAGAAGCATTGAGCTGAGAAAAAAAGGGGCTACAATGGGGCACCACAGAGTCAGGATAGGGGGAAGAATCAAGAGAGACCTGGAAGTGTGGGCAGAATTCCTGAGGTATTTCAATGGGTCAGTGAGATGGCGCTCACCCATAAACGAGGAAGGGAAAAGGGTGTTGTTCACCGATGCAGCAGGTGGTCTTGGTTTTGGCGCAATATTGGGGAGACAGTGGTGTGCAGACAAATAGCCAAAAACATGGCAGGTGGCGGAATGGACAAAAACATAACGCTGCTGGAACTCTTCCCAATATGGGTCGCGTTGTGCGCATGGGGGGAAGAGCTAAGAAACAAGGAGTTGGCAGTATGGTCGGATAACATGGCGGTGGTGCACGTGTTAAATAAAGGAAGTGCATCATGCCCAATAGTGTTGGAATTGATGCGAGCAATTACCCTAGAAAGCCTAAAAATGAATACATGCATAAGGGCGAGGCACATCGCTGGAGAAGCAAACGTGGTGGCTGATGCAATCTCTCGTTTTCAGTGGGAGAGATTCGGGGAGCTGAGACCGGATGCCGACAGGGAAAGAACGCCCACGCCGCAGAAGGCATGGGTCCCGTTGAAAACACTGGAAAGAAAAGAACGGTTGGCTACAAGGTCGACTCTAAAGAAGTGGGAGAAACACGGAGAACGAAACGGGTCATTGACAAACTGACCAGGAACGCCCTAACGTACAAAACGGGTAAGCAGTATGAAAAGCATGTAAAAGATGTGTTGGTGGAAGCAGGAGTGCAAGATGTGGGGAAAATTTCAACCGATAAAATGTGTGAATGTCTGGATTGGGCATTTGCCAAAGGGAGAAAGAAAAGCTGGGCGGCAGCACACCTAGCGGCGATGCCATATACCACAACAGTGGCGGGCATACCGGATCCAACCGACAGCAATAGAATAAAATATTCTATGAGAGGATGGGCTAAATTAGAGGGGAAGAAACCAGACAGCAGAAGGCCACTGAACTTTGGGAAGCCAATAATTCTGTTAAAAGTGTTGCGAAATACATGCAGCAGCATATACGAAACTGCACTGTTCAGGGCAGCATTCGCTCTGGCATATTATGGGGCTTTCAGGGTAGGGGAGCTGGTGGCCAGTAATACAGTGGCAGGAGACGGCCTGGCAAGGAGGGATATTAGTATGGGAAGCAAGGGGATGTCTATAATGTTAAGGAAATCTAAAACAGACCAAACGGGGAGGGGGAGAGCAATGGACCTCAATTGCATCAAAGAAAAGGACCACTGTCCCAGATGCATCACCCAAGAATTCCTAGATCTCCGACCAGAGGTCGACGGGCAGCTATTAATACATAAGGATGGCAGCGCACTCAGCAGGTACCAGTTTCAGGCGGTGTTAAAACAGGCGGTGGCCAAAGCAGGATGGGATCCTGCCGAATTTGGAACACACTCATTCAGGATAGGGGCGGCAACTTCTGCATGGGCGGGGGGCCTGGGAGCAAACTGGGAACTGATATAAACGCTTACCTCCCCCGTTTCCATAGAAGCTGGACCCTACAAATCGGCATGGATAGTGGGGCACTCCTTCGTGACCCGGGCAGGCAAGTGGCTGGAGGAAGTGAAGCAAGGACTACATTTAAAAAACACAATTACATCCTGGTGGGGCCTCCCGGGGATGCACTGGGAGGACATTCACGACAGGCTGTCAGACCTGATAGGTTTCACGGACCCCCCCCCCCCCCGAGTACCTGGTTATACACCTCGGGGGGAACGACCTGGTGAGCACAAATAGGGGAAAGTTACAGAGAAACATTTAGAAAGCCGAAATCTTCATGTCTGAGATAATACCAAGAAAGGTCTGGTATGGTGCACAGAGGAGGCACGCAATCGAGATAGCCAGAAAGAAATTAAATAAATCAGTGGAAAAGTACTGCAAGAGCACAGGGCTACACTTCATAAAACATGGGCTGCACCAGAACAATCCGGAAATGTTTAACCAGGATGGGGTGCACCTATCAAACAAGGGAATGTTTTTTTTTTCTGACAACATTTTTAGGGCACTCCAGGAACGGGGTTGTAGGTAGGGTGCTTTTGGGGGGGACCTGAACGGGTGCGAATAGCACCCGCTCAGGTGTGGCGGCATGAGTCTAGCAATTATTGTATAGAATATCAGAAAGACACATTATTTGGTATTCCTTTTCTTTCATATTTAGGGTGAGTGCTGAAAGTGTTAAACTTGTGGCACTCCTGTTCCTATTTTTCTTCTTTTTGTAAGGGCCCTGAACAAGAGAGCCAGCCACTCCAGAAGTAAAGAGCCACATGGTGCTGGCCACAGCCCAGGAGCTTGCATTTAAAAAAAAAAAAGAAAACTTTTTTTTTTATAGAGGTCGCAAGGAAGACCACAGAGGTCACATGGGAAAACTCAGAGGTCTGGCGACCCCTAAATGATGTCCCTGAAAGGCAGGTTGGCTGGGGATGATGCCACTCCCAGTTACGGCTCCTATCCTCTCCTCACACTGCCCGAGGTCTGGCACAAGTCCAGAGCACGCTTGCAGCGCCAACACCACTCTGTAGCCAAGAAGCTGCGACTGATTGCACGCTGAGGGCGCTGCAATGGAGCACAGGTGCGGATGCTTATCAAGTGCCACTGCTGCACCAGGATATGAATAAAGCTAACGGTGCCATGCAGAGCTTCTCTTATGCGACTGCCATATTGGCCGATCAACATCGCCCTCTGGATAATTTCGTTTTTACTTTTTGGCTCTTTAACATGAATTACTTGCTTTTTCAGTTTAAGGCATCATTGTGACCTTGGGCCTCATTACAAGTGTGGCGGTAATGCAACAACCGTGCAGGTAGCGCTACCGGCACCATTGCTACCGTACCACCATACTACGAGTTCTGCTCACAGGTGCCCTTGCAACCACCAGGTCTGACCTGGTGGCCGTACCGGCACCCACGAGCAGAACAGGACTGTATCCACGGTACCGCTATCAACTGTACCGATGCTACCACCTTCCCCTTTCCCATTGAGCCCTATTGGGCTCAAATGGGAATGGGGATGTAATGGGCCGGCACCCGCAAAAGGGCAATTACCGGTCTGGCGGAATGCCCGTTAATTGCCCATTTGCGGTAGCCGGACCCGGATGCAAGTTTGGAGGTAGCCTTACCGGCAAGGCTACCTCCAACCTCGTAATGAGGCCCCTTGTGTCATTTAAAAGAGTCAAAAATATGCTCTTCAGAGTAGGGCCTCATCACGAGTCTGGCGGTAACCCTTAAATGCGGTGGTAGCGCTAAGACAACCGCATTTAAGGGTCTGCCAGATCATGGCCTTGTCGGATTTCTCTAAAACCAGAACTGCCTATTACTAAGCAGTAAGCCCAAATGCACTCCTCTAGAACCTAAGTTCTATAACTCATTTACCATGTTAGTGATATAGCTTTAATGAATCATATCAAACTCAATATTGATGTATATTACCACATAAACATCAATATATTAAATAGTACTTCTTCCATCCATGTAAAGGATTATTATACATAAAGCTTTAGAACAGGTGGACCAGAAATATCGAAAAACGCATTAGTAACAATTTTAAGTGATAAGGTTTGTTTTAATTAACCCATCATCTCTTTTACTTTTCAAAATAAAATGTTCAAACAAGGGTGTATCAACAACCAAAAGGTTTGTGCCATGTAGCATTATCCTTCATTTAGTCATGAAATCATTACTGTGCGTCGTAGCCAAACAAACAAATTCCAGTGTAACAGTTAAACACAACTTTTCATCTGTGTGACAATTCCCATCAGGGAAAGGTGTGTAGGGGCTCTTGTACATAAAGACAGCTCCCTCCAGGGAAGCCCTTTTGTGGATGTTGCAAAAATAACCAATGCTTTTCGGATCCTATAGATCCATCTTCAGGGTGGGGTTTCACTGTTCTTGCGTTCATATAGGGCAAAAGTAGTTTATAATTCTTTCTGAATCTTCCTCTGTGGGGAATTTAGAAATAACAGGTGTTTTAGTCTATTTGTCAAAAATAGTTGATTATCAAGGATAAACTATAAGTTTAAATGTCACTGACCTCTACCGGAGGATAGCTGTGGTCTGGGATCAGGACCTAGTCAGAGGAAAGTACAACAGTAACTAGACGCTAATCATCTCAGTTGTGTATTTGAATTCCCCAAGATAGTAGGGTACTAGGTTAACATTTTCCAATTACTCACCCAGTCTTCAGAATGTAACTTCCAGGAGACTGAGGCGGCAGAAGGTGACACCAGAAACCCTAAAAAGTCAAATTTAGTGTCAATTAGAACTTAACTGAGAGTGCAACCCGGTAAAGCAATATTGTGGCTAGAGACAGATCTCAAGCCAGGATATAATCACAAAGTGGGCCGATGCTAAATCAAAATAGTTTACGGATGTGTGTCCAGTGTACATCGATGTGTCCGCATACCACGAGCGACTTCACGCGAAGAACGCTCACGGAGACTGAAGGAAAAGTGGAAAGAGGGGCTAGGTGCTCCGTGCCGGTTGCTGCAGTGATGGGATTTCTCCCCAGCTCTGAGCTGGGGGGAAATCTGGGGCAAATTTGCCGATTTTCGGTGCTATTACCGCCGGCGGGAAATCCACCAGCGGTAATAGCGCAAATTTCCCCATTGGGCCCAATGGGGAATGGGCACTAACCATGCCGCCAAACCCGTGATCCGGCACTAATAGCGCCGGGGGAGTTGGCAGTAGGGCTAATAGCGCCGGCGTTACCGCCCAACTCGTGATGAGGCCCTAAGACTGGCCTTTACATATGAACTGCATGCACAAAAAACCATGTTGCTCCACTTAGAAGTAGCATCCGATATGCACTTTTACTTGCTCCAAATATTTCTTGCCTTCACATTCTTGCTTTGTTGCTAGTAGAAGCATTGTTTTTTTGTCCTTCGAAAATCTCAGTAGAGCAATCTCTTCTGTGCTTGGTATCCTCATTGCCCCTCGGTACCGGTCTACGTGGAACTGAAAGCTCTGAAGTTTCGAGCCATGAATCCTGAGCTGGTTCCTGGTGCAGGGTGCTGGGAGCAGACTCGGTTGACCCGGTAAGCTCGGGCTATGCAGCTGCCTGTTTTCTTTTCATATCTTGGCCCACGTGTAGCTGCAGTGCCTGGTTGGCCCTGGGTGATGGCTGGCCCGAGTCTAACCAAGGCAGTGTGCACATGTGGGGTGGTTAAATTGGGAACTGTGGAGATTATTCCAACTAACTTCTGTAGGGTCTACAGTTTTTCAGCAGAGTTGCTTCAGCCACCCTCCTACACTGCCTCCTTTCACTTGTTGACCTGTATTTTGCAGTGAGTGTAAACTGCACCCTGCATTTCGCTGTTGTTTCACAGCAGAAAGAACGTTAGTGTTTCTTCTTTAATTAACATCTTTACGTGGAGTGTGGTGGAGAGTCTGGTTACAGGAGGGTAGTTAGGCTATAAATTGAACTCCATCTGCTCTCATTCATACTCTCATTCATACTGCACTGCAAACTGCGCTCCTTTTGTTATTAAGCGTCCCCGATTCCCAATTTTTTTTACTTTACCTTGACTTTATCTACGACTTGCACAGTGGAAGGAGGATGGTTGAGAACGCTTCCTCAAACCGGGCCCATATTACGCATCAACCTTGATTTTACGGTGGAACGCTGCGGGGGTGTGTGCGCCTCACTGCGGGGTGGCCCAGGCCTACATCCCTCACGCCGCGGCGGTGGGGCGCAGGCCAAACTGGACCCGCAGTGGGGTTGGATGCTCTTCTTCCCCCCCACCACTCACTGGCAGTAGGGGCGGGCACGAGTACTCGTAGTCTTCGTCGCCATTGTTGGGGGTCGCCTGCCATGGTCATCCGGCAGGCGCCCCTGGGTGCTATCTCTGGGAGCACAACACAGTCCCACTATGTGTGGGGGTTGGGGCCTGCCCTGGTCATCCGGCAGGGCCCCTGGTGCTATGGGGCATCAGCACCATGAAGTGGGGTCACAGCCTGCCAGGCCTCTGACCGTGCGGACATCGGCTGCCATCCTGGCATGCGGGTCCCACGGCATCAGGGCGTGCAGGCCTGTGCCTCCACGTGTAGGCCTGCGGCCTACATCCGATAATGAGACACGGACTCAGTCAATCCTCTTTGAGAGTCTGCAGCCGCTCTGTCTCACGTGCCTGCAGGAGCTCCTTTTATTAGCTTGGGCCATGGCACAGTCATGGCCCCTCTTAAAGGGGCAATACACGTGGGAGGGACACATCCCCTTAAAGGGGCAATGCACATTGGGAGGGTCACCCATAACAGCCTCCCTCTCCAGCAGAGGCGATATCCATGTTGGGGAACTCTCCAGAAGTATCAATGAACTCATTAGTGAACTCACAAGTTTCAGGTTTTCCTTCAGCCATAAATAGGAAAAATACGGACTACTATCATGCTGTATCTTTGCATCCTGGGGGCCACTATGACTGTGGAACACAAGTAAGTGTTGTGAGTAACCCTGTGCCTGGAGCTGACTGTGCACAGAATTTACCTGCTGCTGTTTCTTATTAACATATGTCCTTAGTTGACCCTCCTCATGAACATAAGAAGAAGTCCTCTGCTTCCACTTCAATGATGAATTCACCTCTGGACATATCCGCTTTACAGCGGTCTCACATCTACTCATCCTCAATTTCATCTACACCAGTTGTTCCACCACGCTGTATACTATCAACTATGTTCCAACAGTGGGACAATGGCCTGATGGGGGGGGGCAGAAAGGTATTTTTCCTAGAGGGTTAGAAAGGTTGATTTGGATAGCTTCTCCACTAAGGTCAGAATTTGTCGTCCTGAGCAGAATCTGACAATTACGCTTGAGAACGTCTTACCGGAAAATAAATGGGTAGTGCTGAATCGTACTAACATACTTAGGTTGTTGAATGTGATTCCATCCCTTGAGTTTCTCTCTTCATGTGATATTGAGCGCATTCATATCTCACACCGTTATAGAACGGATAGAATGAATATCATTTTCTGCTCTAGATTGATCATGGAAGCAGTAATGAATGAGAAAAACACTATGGGCCTCATTACACGGAAGGCGGAGGACCATGGTGCTACTAGCACCTTGGTCCATGCCGGTAAAATACCGGCACCGCCTTGGTGGAAAGGGGAATTACGGCCCTATTACAAGGTTAGCGGGGCGGTAATTCCCCCTTACCCCATTGCCTTTCCCCATTCCCATTTTTGCCCCATAAGGCTCTATGGGAATGGGGAAGGCGCTAATTACGGTGCCGCAAATTGCGGTACCGTAATTAGCACCCTGGTCTCTTTGCGGGTTGGTTTTTAACACCTGCTAAACAGCAGGCATTAAAATACCTACCCGCAAAGGGACCTCGTAGTAAGGCGGTATGGGTTAACGGTCACCGGTACCATTACCGGTGACCGTAAACCCTTACCGCCTTCCGTGTAATGAGGCCCTTTTTGTGTATTTGATTTTTGACGCTGTACCCTTTGAATATAAGGCTTGCAAACAGGACAACATGGATGATGGGCAGGGCCTGTGGTGTTGCCCAAAGATATTGTGGTTTCTTGTGATCAGAAAATTGGTTCATCTAGACGGATTCAGTTTTTCCCAAGTAAAAATAGTGAGGGGCAAGTGTCTAGAGACTGGTCAAGCGTGGCAGGAGCACTGAGTAGAGCTAAAGGGGTGGAGCTCTCCCAGTCCTCCTAACACCAAATCTCAAGATATATGTTTTCTTTTGTGGAACACCAGGGGTCACATTCACCTTTTCACCCATCCTATATTGAGTTCTTTCCTCAAATCTAAATCAGTAATCAACCTACAGGAAACATGGCTCATAGATACTCCCCTGAACAATGGATAAAGTACCTCCCTTCAATCGGCCAGAAAAGGTATAACGGGTTGCCCTTCGGGTGGACTCTTAACGTTGATAAAATCTACCTGGTCAACATCTATAATTGGGTAAGTGGACGTCTGCTTTGGCATATTAGCCACACATTTACGAATAGTACTCAATTCTATAATGGACATTTTAGTTTTGAATGTTTATTGGCATGCAGGTTTGGGGAACATCAATAGTTTTGTCTACAAGATAATTGGTTTCATCAATGAGTGGTTGGATACCTGGGGGAGAAGTTTAATCCTCCTCTTAGGTAATCTTAATCCTCATATATATCTCAACATTCTCAAAACGGATTGAGTGCACAATCCAAGGAAAAAGATCATCTGGGCTATATCTGGTTGAAGGCTTTAACAACAATTGGTTTGGTGATGCTCAATAGAGCTACACGTGGGTATGTACTAGGTCATAATACATGGATTATATATTTGTTAGCCAAGGGCTCGTGGAAATATGTATCTGCTCAAACATCCTGTCAATATAGTACAGTTTCACTGTACCTTATCAACTAAATTTAGTTTAGGTTTGGAGTTGGGGTCTGCCAAAGGGTGTTTTTTTTTCTGGTGGCAAAGTTAATGTAGCAGGGAATAGAATTATTTGTAATCCTTTGACAGTGTCCAAGGTGAACTCTACCTTGTCGACCTGTGTTGACTCCAACTCACAGGCTACTCTTAAGTCTTGCTTCTCTGTAATATTTACGCAGATTATGTGTAATATTTGATTAATCAAAGTGTGTTTATGTATAAAACATCCGTGCGGGCTGGGAACTGGCAACATAAACATATATATGATGGTGAGATTGCTGGTCGGAATAGAATACTAAGGAATGCGACCAGAATCATTAATAGATCTCGAGACCTTGCTGTTTCTGAGAAAACCTGATGCACTCTCAAACGTAAACAGGCTTATTAACACTGGGTATGGGGACACTGTTTCCTGAGGGACCAGCGTGAAGCTGGACATATGTTTTCAGTTTTATATAACAAAAATGCTCAGGCATTCTGGCAATCACTTAATAGGCTTGTGAATCTGGGACTTGGGAGTGTATTGAACCCAATCGCAGAGCAAATTTGGGTCTTGTATTACTCTTGGTTATTTGCACTGCCTATTAGCTCATGTGGGACTATTTGGCGGATCTCTAGAGACGTCTAGAAAAATGTGGCACTTACCAGTGAGCCCAGTGGAAATTGAGGGAATTATAAGAAGGATTGGCTTCTCAGGGGCGCCAGGTCCCAACAAGCTGTCTAATCTGCTATTTAAAGGTAATCCCGAGTTGTGGTTGATGAATCTAGCAGTTCTGTTTGAGAAAATAACTACTACTGACAGATTTCCCCCATCTTGGGCCACAGCACATGTTCTGCCGATTTTTAAAAAGGGGATAAGATCTGACCCGCTTAACTACCACCCAATTGCCATCCTCGATGCAGACGACAAGGTCTTTGCGGCCTTGTTGTTAGGATATATAGAGGTATGGCAATTGAAGTTGGGGGTAATATCAAAATGGCAGACTGGGTTTCGGAAAAGAATGGGTACCTCCATCAGTGGTCTCATCTTGAAGAGCGTAATGAATCAGTCTTAGTCATCAAAATATGATCCAATATTTTTAGCAACCATTGATTTGTCTGCCCCATTTGACACAGTAGATTGGGGTTTGTTATAGACCAAGCTAATCAAATTGTGAATACCAGATGGACTCTTACGCTTCATCATTGGTCTACATGAGGGCTCAAATATTCAAGATAGATTAGATTGGCATGGTGCCCTGTCTCGCAAAATAAAGACTCATCGGGGAGTGAGACAGGGCTGTGTGTTTGTGCCTACTCAGTCTAATCTATACATGTCTGATGTTGGGGAAACACTGATAACATCTCCATTCGCCACTCCTAAGGTTTGTAATCTGAAAGTGTCATGGATGGCCTATCTGGACGATTTTGTTATATTTGATTGTACTCAAATGCTCTGCGCATTTTTGAACTTTGCAGCTGATCACTCGCTTAAAGTAAACACAAACAAGACTACAATTATGCAATGTACTCAATCTAGGTGTCTCTCGAAGTACACATGGCAAATTGATCGGGCTCCAATCAAAGTAGTAGATAAGTTTGCTTATCTGGGTTTCCCATTTTGGGGAACTTTATAAAGAACGCATTAGGGGGGCGTGGCTAGGCGCCTAGGCAAGATGGCTGCCTAGAGGATCAGCTCCACCTCACATAAATATTTAAATTGCATTAGGTTACATTTTATTTTATAAAACTTACCTTATTCTTCGTGCCGAGCATTGTTGACATCCCGCTTTCACTCGGTGGAACTTCTCCGCGGCTCTGGCGTGCAGAAAGACTTCACACGCTGCAAGCTCCTCTCACAGGCATCCGCATCGGACGCACGTCGGAACGCGAACCGCCCCTCGTGAGGAGGGGAGCGGCGTTCCTTATCAACCCGGACTGGGCCTAGACGTGCAGCACCTTCCTACAAGTGCGCCACCTGCTGGGAGTCAAGACAAAGAAATAAAAAACATAAAAAAGTAATGAACAATCTTAGAGCGAACTTAATAACTAGTTACATGAATGTATACTGAAGGATAACGTTAAATAAAAAAAATTAAAAAAATAAAAAAAGATTGTTTTAAAATAACAGAAAAGAGGGAAAAGCTGGATTAATGACAGTAGTAATACAAGTCTTCAACAAGTCTTCAACCTTATTTAGGAGACTAAAAGAGCTTTGAAGGGGCCGGCAGTAAAGTCATACTGAGAATTAAAATAATAATACTGAGCATGTTATTCTGTCTCCCTTCTGCAAAAACTCTTCTCTCCTGTTAATTTTACACCACTGCCATACCTTATCGCTGCAATTTTCTAACATTGTACAGTCAGACAGGTTTACACACATCCAACCGGCATATTCCTACAGCTCCACAGGTTCAAACCTCTCTTTTTGGATAACAGCCCTAAACAACATATCTATTGTAATTTCCAGTAGTATATGCCTTATTATTCTGGGTTTTTCCATTTTCTGGTCTCTCTAGCTCAGAGTAAAGCCTTAAGAATAATATGGATGTAACAATTATATACCACAAGTCATCATAAATAACTTCTACAAAGAATCATATGCCATAACTACTTATTCTTGTTAACTTTTGCTCAGATATGGCAGCCAGCAAAGCCAACCAAAAAAATGGCGCCTCTATTAAAGATGCTGCCTCCTCTTCATCTATTCTGAAAAGACCCAAAAGTGACTCACCACCTCCAATTGGGATTTCAGACCTAGCTATTGAAGCCATTCTTGCAGAAATCAGGGCACTCAAACCCTTTATTGAAACAACAAATAATAAGCTACAGCAACTAGATGAAAGGTGGATGGGAGTTAACAACAGAGTGGAAGAGGCTGAGAAAAGAATTGGTGTGCTTGAAGATATTTCTCCTAAGGTTGCGCAAATGGAGAAATCCATTAAAGAACTCCAAAAGCATAATGAAGACTTAGAAAATCGCAGCAAGCGCAATAACCTACGCATCTCTGGCCTTTCTGAAGGAGCTGAGGGCACTGACCCCATTGTTTTCCTACAAAAATTCTTACCGGCCATACTACATTTGCCTCTGGAAACTATTTTTAATATACAACGAGCCCATAGAATTGGTCAACCCTCAGTCTCTTCCTCATCGCGTCAGACACCAAGAACGCTAATATTTTACCTTTTGGAATACTCTCAACTACAACTTATTATCTCCACAGTTAAAGAACGTAAATCTCTAATTTGGCATGGCAGTAAGTTATTTATCTCACAGGATGTGGCTAGAAGTACAGCACAAAGAAGAAAAGTCTTTCTGGCATTCCGTCCTGCTATAAAACAACTTAATGTCTGCTATGGTTTGTTCCACCCATGCTCATTTAAAGTAACATACGAAGGACGCTCTGCAGTCTTTGATGATCCTGCTGACTTAAGGCTCTTCATACAATCCATTAAGAATGAAAATATGGACACCTCCTCTCCAGCTGCGGCTTCAACTTCACTCACTACTTGAAACCGAATCTCTATCACTTAACTCTTACACTCTTATGTTTTTATGTACCTAATGCAATGATATTACAATGATATTTATTATGTGGGGTGGGCGCTCTTTTGGGCCCCTCTTCCACTGGTGGTCGCTTTTTTCTTTTCAGCGACCCAGTTGGCGTTTCCTATCCCCTATCTATATTTCCCTTCAATTCCTTTTCCCATGTCCTGTTTGATCTCTAAAATCACTCATTAGACATGGCATACTCCCCTCCAAGATTTGATTGAACCCCCTTCTCCCCTCCCTGACCCCCTATGTTCCTTCCTTCTGTTTAAATATTGGGGTATATATAATTTCAACCAAATGACAAATGTTATATGTTTATTATTGCACTATAGATATAAGTTGTATGAATATCAAATCTTTTCTAACTAAATGATCTTTAAATGCATAACATGGAACATCAAGGGTTGTAAGAATCCTATGAAAAGATGTAAAGTCTTATCTCACTTGAATACATTCAAACCAACAGTAGCTTGCCTGCAAGAAACACACCTATCCCTCAAAGAAACAATGAAACTTAAGTCTCTTTGGGTGAAGGAGGTTATCTCCAGTCCAGCTATATCCAAGAAATAGAGTTGCTATATTAATTAGTAAAAAACAACCCTACAAAGTTCTTGCCCAAGATGCAGATACATATGAAAGATGGGTTTGGGTAAAACTGTTAATTGACACGACACAAGTATCAATTCTCAACATTTATGGACCTACATTACCTGATCCCTCCTTTTGGAATAATATTAAACAAATGATTCTGAAAAATAAATTCACCAATTTGATAATGTGTGGAGATGTCAATCAGGTTTTCGACCCTTTTCTAGATCGAAAATCCAGCTGCATGTTTAAACTCAACAAAACTCACAAATTCTTTATAAACTGCCTAGCGGAAACAGGACTAATTGATTCTTGGAGGATATCCCATCCTACACATCTGGATTATACCTTCCATTCCCCCCCTCACAACACGTTATCAGGTCTTGATTATATTTTTGCTACTAAGACCCTATCTGGATCCATTATAGACTCCAAAATATCCAATACTATTATCTGTGAAACACGCTCCGGTCATCACTTCCTTTTCCCTTACAGATATGAACAGAGGCGCTTCCAGATGGAAACTTAATAATTTTCTTTTAAATTATTCAAAGTCTATTCAATCCATCAATGCTTTCATTCAACAATACTTTAACGAAAATCAAGACCACGATACCTCCACTGTCAATAATTGGGATGCTTTCAAGGCGGCCCTCAGAGGTCATATAATGGCCCTCTCAAGCAAGATTAAAAAAATTAGGAAAAAACATCTTGATGAACTATATTCTAAACTCACTCTTGCAGAACAACACTACTATACTGACACTAATTCAGCAAACCTACGACAAGTTATTAAAATACGCTTTGAAATCAATAAAGAAATCACAGAGTTAGCTGCAGGTACTATACTTAAATACAAAACAAAGATTTATCAAACTTCTAATAAGGCAGGTAAAATGCTTGCCTCCTATTTAAAAACCAAAAAAGAAAAAGTTCAAATCTCTCACATTCAAGACAAATTAGGCATAACACATCATCGGTCTGATGAAATACTGGAATGCTTTAGAACATTTTATGCTGATCTCTATACTCCAGAATGTGCTATTCCCAGAGAAAACATTGATTCCTTTTTGAACAACATCAGTCGAACCACCTACCCTGAAATTGATCTATCTCACCTTGAAAATGACATCACCTCCATCGAGATTACCAAAGCCATCCATAGCCTCGGAAAAGGTAAAGCACCTGGCCCTGATGGACTATCTACCGAATTCTACAACACATTTTCCCAAGTCTTAACCCCTAAACTTAAAAAACTTTTTTCATATTATATTTCACAAAAATGCTCCTCCGGATCCTTTTCAAAAGCTTTACTGATCATTTTTCCAAAACCTGACAAAGACCCTACTCTTCCCAGCAACTATCGACCCATTTCCCTTATCAATATAGAAAGCAAAAGTTTTGCCAAAATACTAGCCAACAGAATTGAATCCTCACTCCAAAATCTAGTTAAACCAGATCAAACAGGTTATGTAAAAGGACGTAACATATCCTCTAACGCCAGACTTCTACTAAACGCCATCAACCTTGCAGCCAATGACAAGAAAGACATTCAAGGCTATGCGGCCATTGCATTAGATGCGGAAAAAGCTTTTGATCGTGTTGATTGGAATTTTATGTTTCAAACTCTACGTTGGCATAGTTGTGGTGAAAAATTGATATCACTTGTTAAACTCCTTTACTCTACCCCCAAATCTGCTATCTACTTAAATGGTCAGACTTCCTCCTCTTTTCCCTTACTAAGAGGAACGTGTCAGGGATGCACCTTCTCACCATTACTATATATCCTCTCTCTTGAACCGCTACTAGAATTAATAAGATTTAACAAAAACATCCCGGGAATTCAAGTCGGTGCCTCAATAAATAAAATAGCCGCATATGCGGACGATATTCTTATCTTAATTAAAAACCCCAAACTTCATATTCCAAACCTCTTGAGTGCACTATCGCAATTTGGTCAGGTCTCAAGATATAAATTAAATACACAGAAATCAGAAATTATGCCCTTATATCCATACTGTCTTAAACACGACATTGACATTTTTGGCCTCAAATGGTATTGTAGCTCTGTTAAATATTTAGGTCTTCGTTTTGGCCCAACTATCCCAGATACTATCAAACTCAATACTGTAACACTACTGGACACCCTCAAGGATCTTACATCCAAATGGTCTCCACTCTACCTCTCCTGGTGGTGGCGTTTAGATACTATTAAGATGATGCTTACTCCCATAATTCTATATTTTTTGCAGCTCCTCTCCATCCCATTATCCCTTTCCTTTTTTACTCTATACTACTTAATTTTCTTTGGGGAAAAGGAAAAAGTAAAAGAATTGCTCTGACGAAACTGAAATCTCCCTATGACATGGGGGGTGTTAGATTCCCTGACTTTAAGTCATATCATTCTGCATTTCTTATAAAACAATCTTGTCAATGGTTCGTGGATCCTATATCCGTCGACATCCCGACTCAGTGTACATTAGAAAAACAAGTAGTTCAACCACATAATATCACTGATTGTATATACATATTTAAACATTCATCTAAAAATATTTTGGACCCTATTAAAGCATCAGTATTAGCTCTACAAACATTTCTCTTTCCCCATACTATAACCCCCAATAAGCATCTTTCCCCGTTATTATGGCATAATAAGAACATAGTAATTAATAATAAGATCCTTAATCGCAAAACATGGATTCAAAAAGGTATCAGATTCATCCAACACATTATAGATGGCCCTTATATCCTCTCCTTCCAGCAACTCTCTCTCATTCAAAATACTTAAGAAGGACTTTCAATTTTACAATAACTTAATTAATTCCTGTCTTGATGCACTTGCCCAATTTTCAAATGAAATTCTTACTCCAGATGCCGTTAGACTAATGCACCTTACCATGGTTACTGAAGTTCGAGCCTCTAAAATATATAATTTGCTCACCTCAACTTTTAAGATTTGCCCTATCCGTCTGAAATGGGAACTTGATTTAGGATACATGTTTGAAGATGATATTTGGCTCCGTCTGTTTTCCAAAATCAAACAAATATTGGTGTCAGCAAATATTTCACAACACTATTATTTCTTCATTCATAGAGCATTCATTACCCCGGCCAAATTGGCTAAGTCTAATCCGAATTATAATGCAAAATGTTGGACATGTGGCATATCTCCCGCCACGTATATGCATATGTTTTTTGAATGTTCATATATTGTCAAATTTTGGCACAAAATTTGGAAGTTTCTCAAATGGATTTTCTGTGTTGATGTTCCTTTCTCCTTTGTTACCATATTTTTAGGAAGCTTAGCCATTACAACTTATATTTCATCTGACTCTGCTAGACTTTATGATCCATTCATCTGTATAGCTTTAAAATGCATCACTGCTAACTGGAAAGACTCTAGTTTGCTTTCTACCAAAATTTGGTGGAATACTATTTGTGACACTCATAAACTAGAAATGTGCATGGCCAATAATCAAAACACAATTCCTAAATATAATGCTAAATGGTATTATTTCACCAGGTATCTTAACTGTTTCAATGCAACTGCTCATGGTACATGAATTTATACTTTTATGTCTTCATCATTATCCATATGTTTATGCTCAAACTGAAATGCTGGAACTAAACAATATTAGAAATGATTAGATTATCTTTTTATCTTTATGAAATAATCTCATATACCCATCCTCCCGCCCCATCCTCTACCCTCCTGGTTCTTGTACTCTCTTGTTAGTCTCCCTGTACGTCTCCCCCCCTTATCTCTATACTCAC
Source organism: Ambystoma mexicanum (assembly GCF_040938575.1). Taxonomy (NCBI): domain Eukaryota; kingdom Metazoa; phylum Chordata; class Amphibia; order Caudata; family Ambystomatidae; genus Ambystoma; species Ambystoma mexicanum. Next base: position 766,830,435 of record NC_090923.1, on the reverse strand, counting down.
TACATATAAATCACTCTTTACACACTAGAGTTACTACTATTCATATGCAACTTGTTATATTAATGTTATTAATACCTACTATAGTTCATATTATATTCGTAGGTGAATTTAACAAATTAATTAGTTATATAGAAAGTCTATTACAATGGATCAAAATCATTCACTATGTAAATTCTTTATGGTTCTTGTTTCATTCAAAGTCTGTAACTTGTTGATATTTGTATCATGCTCAATATTTAAAACAATAAAAATTATTAAAATAAAAAAATAAAGAACGCATTTAAGTTTGGTTAAGAACCCTGGTGACCAAATTGCTAAATAAACTGTTCAGAATTGAAGGTAAGAATGGAACATTGTCTCTGATCCCTGCTAAGAAATTTTATGAGGGAAAAATTATACCAAAAATTCTATACGGAATTGAAGTTCAGCCACTTTGTCTTCTGGATTTTATGCCTACATTACAAATTCCTAACAGTGTGCTGCTTTCCCTGATTAGGTATGAATTGGGCTATATTTCACTCAAAGCTAGGGCCAGTTGGACTAGAATTTTTATTATAAGATATTGGACCAGCCTAAGGGTACCCTATTTGTTGATTTAGGACTTACACTGGCTAAGAAAGGGGTCCGTTTCATTAGAGCTTTCTTTAATTTCTGTGGCAGTTTATTGGAGCAAATTGGGTCATCAGAGTCTGAATTGTTAGCCAATCCGGTTAAGGTTAAAATGTTGCTATTTCTCTATGATTGGACCCTCACAATAGACAAAATGCATTTGTATGAATCATTAATTCATCTAAGTAGAGATCATAAGACAGCTGGAATTATTGCTCCATTTTTAACTTTCTAGTCCCATATTAGAATGAGAGTCAAATTTATACTGTTCCGTTGGAATCTTTTATTGATTAGGGAGATTTTACTGCGTTATGGTTAACTGGCTCCGAACTTAGTTTTTGAAGATGTTGCCAAGATAAGAATGAAGTTGAAACTCTGTTGCATATTATTACAGCTTGCCCGGCTCTGAGCACTAAAACATTTATTCTTTTTAGAAAATATTCTGAACTGCTTGCCTTATCTGAATGTGAGTCGATCTGGCAGTTTTGTCTTGCAGGAAGAACCAATGCCACTACCATTGCAGTTTCAAACTTTTTAGGCTCTCTCTCACTGGACTCTTTGCTCCATTGAGATCCATTGTTGACATCTCTGTATTGCACTTCGACACTTTAGGAATTGAAAAATAGTTTTTAACTTGTCATAATTAGAAGCACAAGGCACTTTGGATATATTACTGGCTATCAGGTCTATTATCTTTTTTCAGGTTAATTGGATGATTGTCATTTTTTTATGAAATTATTATTTTATGTTTTAAATTGTGATTTCAATTTGGTTATACTGTAAATAACGTTATTGTATTTGATTATATTGTGATTTGTTAAAGGTTCTTTTATAACCATACTGAACCCCGGGACCTGGGGCCCTTTAAGACGAGGTAGCAATAATTAGAGATGAATGGGGATGCAGAATTTACTCACACATCAATAATCAAACCGACTCAGGAAGTTGGCAAAACTTAGTACTGTTTTATTAACAATGATCTAAAACAGGGAGTTACAACGGACATCAACAGACGTTCGCTCGATTTGTCGCACTCAAAGCATTTAATGAAAAATCAACATTCTTATATTACAAATTCATCACTACTTTTTTTTAACATCTTTTTATTAGATTTACAACAAAAAAATAATTCCATCACATAGAGTTCAATGAATTACAACAATAACATCTAATACAACAATAATAACCATTCAGTGACACCAGTAATAGATATCCAAAATTCCAGTATACCCTCACCCAAATATATCAATATACTATCACCCTATGTAAATAGCAAAAAATGAAACAATTATAAAACCCACACCAACACACATTAAACGCCACAAAAGACAACAGGTAAAGGAGAAAAAAAACAAAAAAAAGCCAAAAGGGATGTGCCCTCTCACTCCTCTCTCCCACCTTCCCACCCTGTCTCTACTTCCTCACTCATATACTGCATTGAATGGCCCCCATAATGAGAGATAATCACCCTCTTTACCTTTATCCTTAATTGAGATCTTTTCGTACTTGGACAGAACCTGCAGCTCTACCAACCAGTCCTCAACAGTAGATTTGTTTCTAGTCTTCCAGACCCTAAGGATTAGCTTAATCTCCACAATTACCGCTTTATCTATTCAGATATTATATTTTCTAGTGTCACACACCTTCCTCTATGTAAAATCATGATCACATTAGCTGCCGACCTTTGCATCACAATATCAAAACCATATCAATTCTATCAATTACATCTCTCCAAAAATACTTCACTCTCGAGCAGTCCCAAAGTAAATGCAATAGGGTACCCTTGTCTCTTCCACAACTCCAGCACAACTCATCCATCCTCAACTTCAATCTAAACATCTTAACAGGTGTCCAATAAATCCTACCAACTATTTACTGCCTAACTAAAAACAAATTTGTATCCTTTCCCAAATGTACGCCTACTCTAAGAACATCTCTCTAATCTTCTTCCGAAATGACCATATTAACATCATTCAACCATATATTCCTCAGCTCATTCCAAGTAACTATATATCCTACCTCCATGGACATGAAATTCATATAGGTACGTACATTATATTCTTGCCCAACCAACTGATTGCAGATCTCCGGTTTCTGATGTCATACTGCGTGTCAAATAAGAAAACAACAAGTAGGGGATGTGATAGGCTTAAAGGGAACATCTAGGTATATGTTCCATACTGATGGGGGTTGTGATTGGGTCTCTACTGTCAGGTGGGCAAATAAGCGCAGCCCAAGTGCAAGTCATCTTCTGTGTCATATTAATACACAACACCTTATTGGTTACACAAACTATAGGGCTCCTTGACACGTGGCCCTCTATAATTGGTTGGCACACTTGTACCCTTCTGGAATATTCCACTTGCTAGCAGCACGCAAGCTGGTTACCCCAGGTGCTGGTAGGGTTGGCCTGGTCATTTCTCCCACCCAATTAGCCCAACATCTATCATCACTCCTGTTGTCTGCCATTCAATTAGGCTTTGAACCTGGTCTTGTAGAAGCTCACTGTACCTAATGAAAGGGAGTGTGGCATGGTCTTATCTTCTATTTCCATCTGACCATGTGACTGGAGACCACGTTTTGAAACTTTTCGTTGCTGCATAAAATACTATTAAATGAACTCTTGGCACTGTCAGTGCTTTTTCATTTCACTTCAACCAGAAGTTTGTTTCTTGCTCACGTTCATGTAGCTTCTTGACAGACAACCAGGCTCACGGTGGCCTCAATTATTGGTGCTGGGCCAGCTAGCCTTTCTTGAATTCTCCTTCGCCATCAGCTATTTTCAACTGCGCCGCACTTCAAGCCCTTTCCCTTCACAGGGTTCAAGTTTCCTAAAGTGCATTATAGAACATCCATATTCTAAACATTCCTATGAGTATAGATTGGCGCATCACTGCAATCTTTTCACTATGCAGGCAGCCTCAGGATTTCTTTGTCTACTTGCGTTACAGCATCTGTACAATTGTAAAATGACTTTGCATTTTCTTCAGTGTTTCTTCACACGAGTATCTTAATTTCGACCCCAAAATGATACTTTACTTCGACAACTCATCCTCAGATCTTATAGAATGTCTATAGTTTTTCTTCAATTGTATCTTTTCTGGGTGTGTCAGTTCTGTTTCGTGTGACATCACCAGTCTTCTTTCCAATTAATTTTCATACTTCTTCCGAGGTTTTTTCCAGAAGACCGTTATTTCTTAGTGAATGCATATAGGGTTTTCTTAATGTATACCTTGTCTCAAGGATTCTTTGCGATATAGGCATCCTCACTGGTACTGTACATGTTGCAATTTCCGGTTCCCAACATATTGGCAACATGGGGGCGTAGCTTTTGGTAGGGGTATTTGGCTCCTCCTCTACACTACAAAAATAAAAAATAAAAATAAATTGCTTGGTATGTAATACTGCGGCAATCCTTAAAAAGAGGGTCATATGTACAATTTGCTCCTTGTCCCCTCACAGGCAGACTTTTGAAAGTTTTATAGCAATTGTACCTTTCCTAGACACTAAAGCATCCCACACAATACTCAGTAATACCTTAGGAGTCCTATAGCAACTAAAAATGTAACCACTCCTGAATATAAATGTCTACTTGAATAAACCATCTAGCGACTCCTTGTGTCAAGCTATATCTATTAATTGCAGATTCCTCTGTTACTTCCTTTAAAATTGTCCGTTGAATCTAACACTATATTTTATTCCCCACATGGCCTCACACGGGTACCCCTTATAAAGAGACTGTCACTGCTACTTAGGGTGCTCTTAAGAGACCAAAAAATGATTATTTCCCTCTGTCAATCTTGCAATGTTCCAGTGATGAATTCCATTCTGAATTTAGAGCTCCCAAATGTATCAAACTACAACAGATAGGCTTCCTTTATATTGGGGATCGCTTAGGTGGCCCAGAGAATCAAAACAAAATAGGTGATGCCTGGAAGGTTTAGAATGAATCTTAACCTCTGGCATCGCCATGGGCAACCCTCCAGACCATTGTTCTTTGCCTGCCAATCCATTACAAAAGGGGAAAAATCATGTGCAAATCAGTCTTGGTCCCACCCCAAAAGGTGCAGTCCAGCCCGAACTGCTTGCTCACATCTGTTCAGCACGAGACCACAAGCATCCACAAACATGTTTCGGCCTTGTTGGGAATCATGAGGTGTAGCTTGGGTCCCTAGGAATCAAAGGCTGAGGATGCCTGCAATAATGAGGCTGTTTTAGGGAAAGCTGTCCGAAAACATCGATAACAAACTGAAGACCAAGGAAATCACAGCAGAAGTAATAATCTATATTGTATAGGCTTTATTTATTTTATTTATTGTTTATATGCAATGCTACAGCAGAAATTGTGTTTCCGGACTCATCAAGACAAGGGGGTGAATAGGGATGAGGAAGACGGAGTTATAAAAAAAAAAAAAAAATGTTCTTAAATGGTCTTGAAACACTCAGAACGTGCAAGTGCTATAGCATGAGAGCATGGGAGAGGGGCATGAGGGGAGGTGCAGGAAGGGGGTAGAAGGGAAGAAACAAACAAAAAGCATTCTGACTAGGTCTTACCAGGGGAATCGACACAAGACCACCTAGTTCTGTCTGGAGGTGGTACCTCCTGGTTTGAAGATCCTGCCGAACTTCAGGAGTACATTTGCTCCTACGAACAGGACGTGAATACATATCAACCTAGTGATGATTGATCTCCAGCTACTTCTGATTAAAAAAAAATGAAGTATCATTCAAAGTCTATATTGTCTGTATCCTTAATCTTACCAGTAGCATATTCATTTTGGTGCAAACAACTATACAATAAATTACTTTCTTTGGATATGCCAATATGGACAGCAGCTGTTTGTTCTCTTTCCCTATCTTTGTATTCTCATTAATAGGTTAACTATATGAATCACACCTATATAGCATGCCAGTGAATGTTTTGCATTAATTTTTAGGGTTTTAATAATCACATTAAAAGACAAACCTCTGGACCATTAGGGGGCGGGGAAAAAGGTGGCTGCATGAAGTGTAGCTCTGTGCAACCCCACCTCCATTTACCATGGAGATACATTTCAAGCCCCATGCGATAGAGAAGTTCTAAAGAAAATCAGTGTGACTGTGTTCCCGTTGTGGTGATGTAGCCAGGAAAAAGATTGTGGCTGCAGCAACACCAGTCAGCACACTGGGCCTATGGGCAGTGGTCGCACCTGGAGCTGTGGAACTTTGGCGGTGGCTAGACTACAGCAGATGGACATATGGAGCTCCAGAGCAGGCATAGCACCCGGTCCGCAGGGATTTAGGAGGATGGGAGTGAGCCTTGCATGTGAGAACCCGCATGGCCGGATGGAGAAAGGCTACCAGAGTGCAATGTTGGCCCTATTCGTTGTGCATGGTACCTATGTGTCTGCAGCATCTCTGTGAGGCCTTGGCCTGCAGTTCAAGAATGGTATTGAGAGCAAGCCGTAAGCCCAGGTGGCGAGGGTTCTGAGGAGGACCGATGCTGGAAGCACCCAAGTGCTTATGGGCAGGCAGTGGAGGGACCTGAGATATATCCAGGGGCGTGAGGTAGAAAGGGGATCCTGGAACCAGCAGCCCGACAGGAGAAGAATAGTCCGATGCAGGTAACGAGAGGGATCAGATAGCAGTGTGGGGCTGAAACAGCCAGAGCAGCAGGAGTGTGGAAGGAGGGGGCTGATGCGTCCTCTATTGTTGTGATTTCTGGAGAACTAGAGAAGGGAGCTGGAGGTTAGACACAGAAAAGGGCAATTCCTGTTTGGACCTTGAGGACTATGACGACCCATGGCCCGAACCCCTTCTCAGACAACAGGTAAGCACACACTAATATGTGTTTTCTCCCTCCATCCCCACAGGCTATGCCCACCATCACTAGGCAACAACATCGCCCCTCCTCTAAAACATTGCCCCCCAATGGAGCAACCTCACTCATATCAGCCCCAAGTCCACGGATGTTGATGCTCAACAACGTCCACTCAGCTATCACCTATGCAGCAGACATTGCCAACCTCATCACAACACACAACCTTGATGCCATCTTCATCACCTAGACCTGGCTAACACCCACCTCTGCCCACATCCTAGACATCCGTGTCCCAGACAGCTATAGCATCCAACACAAAGACCAGTCAAGCAAGACAGGCGGAGGTCTCGCAGTCATCCACGAGACCTTGTAGCCCTGCACCAGACTTGACATCAACAACATTGGCCTTTTAGGTCCTCTCCTCCCACTTCCTGCTCTTCCTGGCGGACACAGCCACCTTCCATCTCATATACAGACCACCCAAACCCAACACTTCCTTCATCAGAGACTTCACCGACCAGGTCACCACCACGTCCCTCACGCATGTCAACATCTTCCTAGGTGACTTCAACCTCCAGGCAACAAGGCCACGAAACTGATGAAGGAAGCTCTCCTTGGCTTCCTGCCGCCCTCAGCCTCACACAGCACACGAAAGACCCCAAAAACAAGAAAGATAACATCCTCAAAATATCACTGCACTTCCCTCTGCTGCAGCTGTCCTCTCCCACTTGACTGGTCTGACGATCTAGCCATGCTTTACAACATCCTACACACCATCCCAGTCAAGCACTCCCAGCAGAAACCCATCAGACAAACATTCAGGTCCTTTAAGAACTTCCCGGTGGATGCCCTCATGGAAGACCTCACCAACCTCCACCTTACAACACCACCAAACTGCGACTCTCTACTGGAAGCACCATCTTAGCCTCTATTGACCGACACGTGCCTCGGAAACAATGCACCCTCAAAACGAATCTGTTAGCACCCTGCTACACGCAAGAACTCAACCTCAGCAAAAGAGTCATCACGGAACAAGGGAAACCCTGGTGCCACAGCAGGACGGCATCCGGTCTGGCATTCCCCAAGGAACTCCGAGCAACCCACTGACAACTAATCAACACAACCAAGGCCTCCTACTATCAGAATAGAATTGCAAAAGCCAATAACAAAAGCAAAGCCCTCAAGGCGGTCAAGCCCTGCATCAACCCACTCCCCGAAACTACCATACCACACTCCATTGTACATTTCACTGCCATCAATACCTTCTTTATTGACAAAATCAGCAAGATTGGACAGCACATAGACACCAGCTCTGCATCCATAGACCCACCTTACGTTCCTCCATGCAAAATCTCCACACCCTGGACAACATTTAAGACACTCTTGACAGAGGATAGAAGCCCAGGCCACCCTTGAAACCACATCATATACAGACGGCATCCTACCAACATCCACCTTCAAGATCATCCTAGTAGAAGCTCTCCTTCCCTTCCTTGAGATCATCAACTGCTCCCTAACTCAAGGCACCTTCCCATTGAAGAAAGAAATAGGACAAATACTCCCTCTACTAAAGAATCCCACTCTGGATCCCGACAACCTAGCTAATTATTGCCCCATCACCCATCTTCCCCTCCTAGGTAAGATCATCAAGAAAGAAGTAGATGCAAATCTGCAGCAACACTTCGACACCAACAATCTCCTCTAGACCTACCAATCCAGGTACAGATGCAGATGCAGCACAGAGACAGCAACAATGCAGGTAGCTGATGATGTCCTCAACATCCTTGATGATGGCCAAACCTGCTTGCTGGTTCTACTCGACCTCTCAGCTGCTTTGGATACAGTAGAACACCAGGCATGGGGATCAGCGACCTGGTCCTATGCTTGTTCAAGTCCTCCATCGCCTACTGCCAGGAATTTGTTCAGATGGACTCCTTTAGCTCGCCAATGCTACCCGTCACCTGCGGGGTCCTGCAGGGTTCCATCCTCTCCCCACTGATCTTCAATCTATACATGCAGCTGCTGGGAGCCCTCCACACCACACACAACATCCACATCACCAATATGCCAACGAAACACAGCTATACTTCCAGATCGACTCCATCAGGGACATACATAGGCTCAAAACCTGCCTTTCGCTGATCCAGTCTTAGATGTCCAGGGCATACTTGAAGCTCAACCTCACCAAGTCCGAATTCCTCCTCCTCACCAACAAAACCGAACACCCAGACATACAGACCTGGCTATCAACTATGAACTCTGAGGGTTTCATACCCGACCTCACCTCCAGCACAATGTTCCTCGGGTTCCACATTCTCAAATACCTGCCCTTCAAGACACGCATAGCTAATAAAACCCAGACAGCTTGGTTTCAGCTCTTGCTCCTACATAAAGTTAAGCCCTTCCTCCCTGAGGACAGCTTTAGATCCATCGCTCAAGCACTGACCCTATCCTACCTAAATGGGGGCAATGCACTTCTCAAAGGTCTCCTGTCATCCTTCCCTGAGAAGTGAACTACACGCGGCTGCATGCCTCATCTAGGGTCTAAGCAGATACGACCACAGCACACCGGCCCTCATCGACCTTCACTGGCTGCCACTTCATGCATGCACGGCTCACAATGGATCTCACTGACATTCCAGTGTCCTTGGCATATCCTCTTTGCACTGGCCCTGCTCCAGAGTCGTGTTCTAGGTGTTGATTCGGCTCCTCTGAATTTGTGATTCAAAGTCTTCCACTCCATCGTCAAACACTACGGTTTGGGAGGAGAGAGGAGATGCTCATCTGAGGAAAAAGATCCTTGAAGAATGAAGATTTAGGAAAATCAATACCCCTTTGCTGGCCAAGTGATGGGAGTATCTATTTGAGTAGGAGAGGGGGGGTGAGAAAAGTTGGATGAGGGTGAATATTGGACCCAACAAGGGACCTGTAGGAGTGAGATTGTCTATAAAGATGGGTAAAAGGGCTGATTTAAGCCCTAATGAGGGTGGAGGGGGGTGCACAGATTTTATCTAGCTGTCTGTAGTACGGTGGGTGTCTCACTGGTTGTTGATGGTTTTGATATTAATGTCTGTGGTGACTGTTGGAGGAGTGGCCCGAGGGGGGGGTAACAAAAGTGAAAGGGACGGAAGATACCTAGGTTACGGGACAGGAATGCACAGCAGGATGATAAGGACATGGTTGGAGATATTTCAGGAAGTGTACGATAAAGGGAGCTTCATTGGGAATCACAAAGCAGCTAGAGTTGATTGGGGGGGGAGTGCTCAAATGGCCACTTTAAATGTAAAGGGGCTCAACTCACTGACAAAGAGTTCTCTGTTGGGGATAGCATTTGAGAGGAGTAAATGGGATGCCATGCTCTTAAAGGAAAATAGGCTGGTCCAAGGGAAGGAATGCAAAACCCCCATCAAGCAAATTGGACAGGCTCCCTGTGCATCAGGGAAGTGTAAGAAAGGAGTTGTGGGAATTATTTTCAGGAGAACATTGATCATGGAGGAATTGCAGGGACATGAGTGGAGGTGGATAGTTATTAAAAGGAAATTGAATTCCAGGGAATAGAACATTGAGTTCAGATGGGCTACTGATCGTAGGGGGAGATTTTAATATTTGTGTAAATCGCACTGACAATAGAATGATAGGGCTACCTGACAGGGATAGTGTTATGTGCATGTTGGGTGGCCTCAAGCCCATTTTAGGCAGGAATAACCTATGCAGCGTATGGAGGGATCTAAACCTGACCGGGCAGGACTTCTCATTTTTCTCTACCTTATATAGCACTTATACTAGAATTGACTATATTCTACTAGAAAGAGGGCAGGAATACAGGACTATTGCAAGTGACATTGTTGAGGTTGCCTGGTCGGACCACAAAATTATCACAGCGCAGGGGGGATTGAGATGACAGACATGTTTTGGAGGTGTAATGGATATATCCTGAGGGAGGTGGTATTTAGGAGGGAGATGAAATGGGAAATAGAGCTGTACTTTATGGAGAATGACAAGAAAAATATGAGGAGTAGTGTGTCATGGGAGGCAGTAAAGGCAATAATACAGGATTTATTGATAAAAGAGGGAGCCAGGAGGAAAGGGAAAGGACCCTGATAGATGATACGCTCAGGAAATAGATTAGCGACCTAGAGGGAAGGTTATTTCCGCGAGCGTTAGATGGGGAACAGACATGAAAGAGTTAAAGGGGAAGAAACAAGACCATAGGGAAATATTTAAATCCTTAGGTATGTTAAACAGACCTACTATAAAAAGCCAGACAAGGCGGACACCTTGTTTGCAAGTAGGCTGATGGCCTAGAGGATAGACAAAAGGGTGGGGAAGTTGAGGGAGGCACTAGGAACTCCAGCATGCACCACACAGGGTATAGCAGAATGTTTCTTTAATTTCTAGCAAGAACAATGTAAGCAGGGAGAGACAATAGCTAGGGAGGAAATTGTGACATATCAGGAGGAGTTCAGCATTCCGGCATTCCGTCATTCCATCGTTAGCTGAGGAAAGCTCAAACGCCATAGATGCGCCAATATCCAGTGAGGAGGTGGCGACAGCAATCAAAGGTATGAAGACTGGAATGAAGACTGGTATGAAATTGAACTTCTCATGAAGTTGTTACATGATAACACTAGTGACGTGGATATAGCGTGGGCTGCATTTAGAGAGAAATACCCAAAACCTGACGGAATGGATAAGTGTTCTCAACCCGGTAGCTTTAATGGGTGACTATGAAAAAGGGTACCCGGATGGGAAAGGTAGAGGGAGGGCGGGGGCAGGGAATATGGCGTTGTGCATAGACATATTTACAACAAGGCACAGGCCTAGGGCTGCAGATTGCCAGAGGAACAGCATTGTATTGTAGTTTATTTTCAATGTATTAAATATAAAGCCAATTATGTCTCTCCGAGTCTGGCTGATCCACAACACTGCCAGTCATTACACTCTGACTGATAAAGTCTTTGATGGCAAACTTGGCTATTTGCTTGATATTTACAAAAGCTTTATTGTTAGGGTGAGTTTTGTTTATATATAAAAAAAAAACATTTTTTAAAAGGAAACATATACCAAGCCCAGCGTGCTGCTCTTTAATATGCAAAACAGTCAAAACCTCATTGGTTTTATTGGTGCCAATTCACATTATCTTTGGAGTTCTTTCTAATCAATAAACACATACACAGTGTTAGCAGTCACTTTTATATTCAAATACATACAATGCATTTATTAAACCGTTGCAAACAATTCAGGTTTTCTCTTCAGAAACGTAAAAGGTAAAAATGTTGCATAATTTTAAAATATTAAACATGTGCCCATGCTTGGGTCAAGCGGAGTGTTCCCACAGGTGGCACTAAAATGATGTTCAGAAGAAAGCACTCATTTCCCTCCCCTGTGGTCGCCCAAAAGGTGCAAGCAGGAAATAGATTATACAGAAGTTAAAATAGCGAAGAGTAAATCTGAATGCAAAGGATAGCCAAAGCCATAGAAGGGTGAGAACAAAAACTGCGTGCAAAAGGTTGCCACTGTTTCACAGCTGTAATGGTGTCCCGCAAAGATATCCGTTCAGCTATCTTTACAGAAGCTGCTCAGTGCTAAGCAGGCAACAGGCATCCCTGCTGGGTTTATCATGTGTCTTTGGTGAAATTTTCCTGCACACTCAGTATTACCATGAGAACCAACTGCAATGTATGTCACACAATGCATAAGTGCAATGTTTACAAAGTGAAACAGTACTGTTACTGTGAAACAGTACTTCAAACGACAGCAGGACATCTATATATATACCCACAAATCTCAAAATGTTCCTATGTATGTACAGTCCAACCAACTTTACGGATTTAACAAACATTTTAAATTACCTTATGCGCAAGCTGGAAAAACCCATACCCTAAACCATACCCATAAAGGTAATATGGGGCTGGTACGCCCGATACATTGCTCTTTTTTACTTTTGGAGTGTTGGTTATTTTAACATTTGCACAAACACCAATGATGTGAACAGTATGTAGCACGTCATTTGTTATCAAAGGTGCCTGCATTTTGGAGCTATGAGGAATGCTGTTGCTTCCCACACATGAATATTCAGGGTCACCCAGGGATATCATTTCACCAAAGTGCCAGGAGTAGAGGAAGTGACATAACACGACCCTTGACCTCTGAAATCACATGAAGTGATGTCATTTGACCCCACCCGAAGTGGCATCACAAGAAGGGATGCAACACGACCTGGCATACCTTGACAAAACAGGAAGTGACATCACATAGCATTGTTTCTAAGTACCCTACGAAAAATATGGTTACGATATCACAATAATGTGATATACATTTCATACAAGAATGGATCACCATATGTATCTTTAATATCATGGATGCTGAGGTGAGGCTTCCCTTTGGGGCTGCCATTTAAAGCCTTGGCTGGATGTTACTTAGTTGTCTTACTTTTAAATTGCTGCACTGATCTTAAAAAAAAAAACATTTCTGCTGCTAATATGTGCGTGTGTTTGTTGACCGAACTGGTGATATTGCATTTTACTTTAGGACTCCACATTGTGGTCCAGTCCTCTTTCTATCTTTGAAGTGGGCGGTCTTCTGCCTCACTTCCCGGACTCCCTAGGCCTCATAAATGTGCCACGGGATCGCTCGCGAGGATGCTGAGGTGAGGATTCCCATTTGGGCTGCCATTTAAAGCCTTGGCTGGATGTTAAATAGTTGCCTTACTTTTAAATTGCTGCATTGATCTAATTAGCTTTTAAAAAAAACATTTCTGCTGCTAATGTGTGCCTGTGTTTGTTGACTGAACTGGTGATATTACATTTTACTTTTGGACTCTGCATTGCAGTGCAGTTCTCTTTCTATCTTTGAAGTGGGGGTCTTCTGCCTCACTTCCTGGACCCCCTGGCCTCATAAATGTGCTGCGGGATTTGCCCGCGCAGCGGACGGGCGCAGGAAATCAACCTGCCTTTTGAAGATGCTGATGGAAATATCTGCCTTTCTCGCAGCTCTCTTATTGCTTTGGCCCCATGCACTACTAAGTGGCCTAATGGCTTTTTGCACAGTCCTTATAGTGCTGGTGGCCTAGGTAAGGAGCTCGAATGCAGACTTTTAAATACCCCCTCCCTTGTAGCTCACTCCATGGATGTCATGATCTTATAACTACGTTGGGTCTGGATCTCCTATTCCTGACTGAGACTTGGCGTAATGAGTCATCGGGCCCTGCCATTGCCAGTCACTGCTGCCTGATTATGATTTGGTACATGCTGATCGTAAGGCTATCCATCCTGGAGGTGGACTGGCCATTATCTATAATATTAAACATAAAGTAAATTTTACTATTTCTAACCATGCCCTGAAAATGGAATGTCTTCTTGCCTGCATCTCGATATCTTCTACATTTACCCTGCCTGTATTATTAATATATCGGCCCCCTGGAACCAACACTTTGTTCTGCTTGGACTTCCCAGCAGAAGAGTTGCTAGGCCTGGAAAAGACCCAGGGCTAAGCTGATGTTGGAACTGTCGGGACTGGGGGCTAGCTAGTCTTTTGGCTGTAGCTCCTGAGATTCAATCCGGGGCTACAACCAAAAGATCAGGGGCTATAGCCCCCTTAGCCCCCCCTAGCAAAGCCCCTGCTTCCCAGCACTAGCGCTTAAATTACAGATTCAACACCCCAATCTGGTGATCATGGGAGTTTTCAATCTTCCTAACAACCCGGCCTTTAGTGGTCATGGGGAGAAATTTCTCGATCTGATGCTTGATCTTGGTCTCCACCAGTGGGTGACCAAACCTACCCACTCACGGGTTAATACTCTTGATCTAGTCTTTGCTCCAGAGAAATCTATTACTCTGTCTCCTCCTTCCCCTATTATTTGGCCTGACCATTATTTGGTTCCTTTCTCCATCCCTTTGCCTGCTCTGATTATTGCGCAGCCTAAGCCTGCTATTCTGAAACGCAGATGGCATAGGGTTTTAGGCTCGCCTATATCTACTGCTTTGGCCACTCATTGTGGCCAGCCTATGTCTTGCTCCTTGTCTGCTCTGGAATCTGCCTTTTCCATCACTGCTGACCAATTGGCTCCCCTTAGGATGTGCAAGCAAAAAGCACGTCCATCAGAGCCCTGGTACACTGATCAGCTTCGTGCTGAAAGGCTTCTGTGCAGACAGGCGGAGAGAAAGTGGCGTGCTGACTACCTGCCAGAAACTAAAGCTGTATTCTGCCAATAACTTACTACCTACCATAAATCAGTTGCAGATGCTATAAAGGCATTTTTTGCCCTCACGGTTGAAGGAGCCCTCCACCAACCTAGAGCCCTTTTTCAGCTTGTTCAGTCTCTTTCTTCCCCTGCAATGACTAGTATGCAGGTTACCCCTTCTCAGGCTTTATGTAACTCTCTGTCATCCTTCTTTGTGTCTAAGATTGCCGCTGTTTGTGACAATATCAATAACAATGTAGCATGTCCTCCAGTCGCTAATACTTCGACTGAGTCTTCTCGCGAAGATAGGACTTGGTCATCATTCCCCATTTTTCTAGAATCAGATATTCTTGCTGCCATCCTTGAGTTGAAATCAGCGTCTGCCACTGATCCCATTCCGCTGGCGCTTTTGAAGGAAAACTCGAGGGCTATGATCTCTCAAGTTACTGCAGCTGTAAATGCCTCCTTTAGGGAGGGTGTCATCCCACCCACACTTAAACACGCCCTTGTGATCCCTTTCTTAAAAAAAACCTCACTTGATCCAGAGGTGTTAGCGAACTATCAGCCTATTTCTCTACTCCAATTTCTTATGAAATTGTTGGAAGCCCTGGTTTCCCATCTTCTTTCCACTTTCCTGGAATCCACGTCCTATTTTGATCCATTTCAGTCTGGGTTTCGGCCTGGCAGGGGAACTGAATCAGTCTTAAACTTGGTGCTTGACGACCTGGCTCGCCTGGTGGACCAGGGGGGTGTCAGCGTAGTTGTTCTCTTATATCTCTCAGCTGCGTTCAACAGCATTGACCATCCCACCCTGATCTCCCGCCTTTCTACTGGACTGGTTTGTCTACTTTCTAGCCGACCGCTCACAGTCTGTGTCTCTCCCTCCATTTCGATCTAGCTCAGTCTCATTATTGTGCGGTGTACCGCATGGGTCTGCCCTCTCCCCGATTCTTTTCAACCTGTATATTAGGCATCTTCTGGCTCTCCTTCACTCCCATGGCATCCGCTACTATTATTACACCGACGACACCCAAATTCAGGTCCATCTTGACCTAAATCATGCCAATACGGCCAGTCGATTTAGGTTGTATCTTCAGGAGGTCGGGGAATGGATGTCATCTAACTGGCTCAAATTAAATGGTAGCAAGACAGAGGTATTGGTGGTCAGCACCAATTCACCTCTCCTTTATTGGACCAATGAGTGCTGGCTGGCCTCCCTTGGCCCTCTCCCGGTCCCTGTGGCATCCGTAAAGAATTTGGGGGTTGTTATTTCCTCCTCTCTTGCGATGGATGCCCAGGTTGCGGCAGTATGTAAGAGCGGTCATTTTAAGATGCGCATACTCCGGAAGGTTCTCCCTCTTGTGCCGGAAAAATGCTGTGCTCCGGTGGTAGCAGCACTTGTTTTGAGTGGTTTAGATCACTGCAACTCACTGTATCTTTCTCAGCCCCACTATGTGATTGTGATTCATCGGTTGCAGCTCCTGCAGAACACTGCTGTCAGAGCTACTCTTCGGTCTCCTATTGGAGCCCACATTACCCCTCTGCGGAGGCAGCTCCACTGGCTTCCGGTGGACAAGAGGATATTGTTCAAATCCCTGTGTATGGTACATCAGGCTTTCAAAGGCCTTGGGCCAGAATACATTCAAGATAAGTTCCCCCATTATGTACCAACACGATGTCTCTGCTCCCACTCTGCTTTCCTGGTCAATGTCCCCCGTTTTAGACTGACTCGTACTGGAGGCCGGGCCTTTTCTGTGGCTGCCGCCAGGGCCTGGAATGCTACTCCCCTGCCACTGCAGATGACAGTTGATCACCTTATCTTTCGGTGTATGTACAAAACATCTGCGTTTTCAATTGTTATTTGGTAGCTCTGTACTCATCCTAGCACCAGGGTGCCTTCGGGTGTTTGTGCGCTCTAGAAATGCGTCTAACATAACAAACATAACATAACAATATCAGTGTGTATAGGCCCATATTACCAGATATCTGTGAATGCAAGCAGACGTCCAAGGCCAAATGATAATGATGTGTGATTATATAGCTCTTAGGCATAAGCGCTTTATATAGAACAAATGTACATACAATATCACCCACCTTGTGTTGGTACTCATTTATTGATCGCAGAAGGATGAAAGGCTGAGTTGAGGTGCTTAAGAACAGACTAAATAGTGATTCAGCCCTGAAGAGTGCCTTTACTGAGTCTAGCAATTATTGTATACAATTTCAGAAAGATACATTATTTGTTTTGTCTATTCTTTCTTATTTAGGGTCCCTGCTGATAGTGTTACACTTGTGGAGCCCCCTGTTTTTTTAAGAGACCTGAACAAGAAACCCAACCACTCCAGAAACAAACAACCACATGGTGCTGGCTACAGCCCAGGAGTTTACATTTCTTTTTTTATTTAAGGGGTAGCAAGAGAGACCACATGGGTAGTAAGGGAGACCTCAGGAGTCACAGCTGCAACCCCTGGCGAGCCCTAGATGACGTCCCTTGGGTCGCCCTTATCCATTACTCCACCATGAGAATGCACAGCCAAAGATCCCAAGAAACCTCTCCAACTCTTTCCTCTACTGAGGTGTTAATGCCCAGGCAGAGTTTAAAACTTCACTTGTACTTTTGCCATATTTGAATGGCTTTCTAGCCCAAGTGATTGGAGGTACATTGCTTGTACATTCCATTTTGCTTACCACTATCACTAGAGCTGTAGCCATGAAAAGGCGGTTGTGTTCTTTTTATTCAACATTTGTATAAGATGTGCCTGTACCACCTGCATATATTTAATATGTAAACGTTACAATTTAACAATAAACCAGATATTAGCTTTGAAACCAAAATTCCTCATTCCAACCTTCTCTCACTTGTGTCCAGTTGGCAGACAACTTATGTTCTTATAGCATCCTCTAAAAGTCTGTTTTCAGACCTAACCAAAAGTAGTCAAGTAGCCGTAACAATGACCTGTAGTGCACTCAACTGTAGAACACACGGCCTTCTCCAAATCCTGGGTACCAGAGATCTGAAAACACTCATTCAAGTAACATAGCATAGGAGATGACAGGTTTGAATTAACAGAGAGAAAGTAATACCTTTCTAATCCCCGCAACCTTAAAAACATCCTTATAATGCTAAGTAGCCAAAATGGGGGACAAAATGGGGGTGAAGATGCATACTTTGGACAACGTGGAATGAGTTTGTTGAAGGGGCGGAATCTGGTGAAGGTGCATTATCTGGCGAAGGTGAAGAGTATGGCAGAGGGGGAGTAAAGTTGGGGGGATCAGCGGCACATGCACTTATTTGAGCCTAGGGCAGCAGACAGTCTAAATAAGGCACTGGCTTTGTGATTATACCATAGTTTGTATTAATAATTGCTTGCACTGGACAATTGGAAAATTATGTAGTTTACAAGTGTCATAATAAGAGATTTTACAAAAGAAAGACACCCCTTACTAGCCCACACACTAACAGATTCAAGCATTAAATTGAACACCTACAGGAAGCACATTTAGTAGTTAACAATAAGAAAATAAAAAAAAGTCTGTTTTTTCTAATGCTGCACATATCAAGCAAAATGGAGACACAACACTGATTGATAAGGATGCAAAATGTCAATGACTATTTTGTGTAGCATTGTGCTATTTTTTTGGCTACTTTCGGCAGCCAGCACTTCCAGCCCACTGCCGATCATGTCGCCCAGAGTGCCACAAGCATGAAGCTAAATCCTGCCTGAACCCCACACGTGTTCCCGGAGGGAAAGAACGTCCTCACACATGCTCCAGTGGCAGGCACAGTATGAGCAGAGGCCAGGCCTTTAAGTTGACTTTGGATAGCTGGGGCCGAGCCCTGGCACGTTCAGAAATCTTGTTCTGAGGCAGGGCTGTGACAGGGCTCACTAATCTCCCCGGGCAGTCTCAGCCGCTATAAGACAAGGCATTTTTCCTAAAGCCTGAAGCTCTCCCTCATGTGCGAAAGTTTCAGGCTTCAGAAACTAATGCCATTCATCCATAATGGTGGCTTCACACCTGCGAGTGACATCTGAGAGGGATCCCTTCAAGCAAGAGATGTCCGTGGGCCAGTGTCACCATTACGGAGAGATTTTCTAAAAAAAGGTCTTCCAGCAATCCCATCTTTTCAGCCTTAATTGTGACTCTGCCCCTCCCCAGCTGGCGAAGGGCAGCATCACCATTAAGGCTGAAAAGGCGAGGGAGGCACAGGGGGGCTGATCGCTACAAAAGGCCGCCTGGCAGGGATGCCTGTAGCCCATTCAGCCGGGGCTTGTCAAGGAGAGGTGGCCTAACGAGCTGGCAGGCGACCCCCACCGTTAGGCCACACCCCCTTGGTGAGCCCCTGTTCATATTTCAGTGCCACTTAAGACACTGACAGAGTCCTTTGCGAGAGCTGTACAGGGGTTGCAAGGAGAGGATAGCCTTCGTAATACAGACTTTGGCAATGCATGACAAACTTTGTATATGGGTGGCTGTGTTGCAATAAAATGTGTATTCAATTGCAGACTTGTTTGAACAAAATGGCAGGGGTACTAGACAGGATCACCTCCCAACCTTTCTAATGACTGGGACCTGTTGCAAGCACACGGAAACACTCTGAAATTGTGAGGAACCGGAAATATTCCAAGAACAGTGCAGACAGTTAAAGAACTGACTGAGACCTTGCAACTATGGGTGCCGTGCTGCATTACAACAGGGGCCGGTATCCATTACCATTTTGCATGTCATGCATTGCAGGGTGGTGTGCATGGCAAACTTGCCACGCAGGTGAAATTGGCTATAGGAATCACTGTGCCACATATTCTCTAAAAAAACGAACTACTGTATGAACACACCTACAAGGAGGCTAACCAGCTCAGCAGCTCATCCTCTCTACCCCTCAGGCCAAGCCACCTCCAGCACTGCCACCTACCTGCTCGGTTATCCGACCCATGAAGCGTTTGTCAGTTGAGGCTTTTGCCGCCACTTTCTCCCCCTACACCCCTTTGGCTGACTCTAAACCCTGACACAGCCCTTTCCATGCTCCACTTTGCTATATCTGATACTCTTGATGTTCTTGCCCCTGTCATGAGGATCTGCTTGAAGGCCAATGCCAAGTGCAACTCCTGGTATGACTCAGACCTCGTCGCCCTCAAACGTGCAGGGTGGCTGAGAGGAAATGGCGTGCTTCCAGTATATCCTCTGACAAACTGGCCTGCTGCCTGCTCCAAAGGCAATACCAGCTCTCTGTCCGCACCAAGAAGAGAGCTCACATCCAAGCCTGCATCTCTGCAGTATCTAATAACTCGGCCAAACTCTTTAAAATCTGCAAGGAACTGGCCAATCATGCTGCAGTCTCTTCCTCTCCTGTCTCCTCCCAGGCCCTCTGCACAGCTCTGGCTTCTCATTTCATCTCTAAAACTCAGGACATCCTGTCCTCTCTCTCTTCCTCTCCCACTCCTCCACATTCGGCCACCTCTCCACCCTCCTTCTTTGCCTTTCTGTTCTCCCCAGACGAGGTTTCTAGACAAGTCCGATCTATGAAAGTCTTGTCAAAACAGGTTCACCCCTGTTCCTCCAAAACCATCAAGGACCACATTGACACCCTGGCTCCTGCTCTGGCTGACTTCTGCAACCACTCCTTTGCCACCGGAGTCTTTTCTCCCCCCCTGAAGCACTCCCTTGTGCACACTCTTTTTAAGAAACCCTCTGCCGACCCGTCCTGCCCGGCTAACTAGCGCCCAATCTCCATCACTCCTTTCCTGGGCAAACTTCTGGAAAAGCTGGCCGTCTCCCAGATTAATCTTCACACTGAATCTGTTGGTTGTCTCTATGACTATCAGTCTGGCTTCAGAGCTGCTAGAAGCACGGAAACTGCTCTCCTGAACATCCATGAAGACCTGCTCTCTAACCTTGATTCTAACAACCCCTGTGTCCTCATCTTACTTGATCTCTCATCTGCCTTTGACACAGTCAACCATGACATCCTGCTCAACCTCTTCCGTGATAACCTGGGTATCACCGATCAGGCCCTGGCTTGACTTCTTGGCTTCTTTCCTCTCCGATCAACCCTCCCAGGTCCAACGTGGTTCCTTCCTTTCCTCTATTTCTATCTCCACCTGTGGTGTTCCCCAGGGATCTAACCTCTCACCCTGGCTGTTTAACCAATACCTGGTACTTCTTGCCCACAGCATTTCCGCTCTCTGCCCCAACTTTCAGTGCTATGCAAATGACACCCCGCTCATTTTTTGGCTCCCTCCAGCCACCTCTTCTCCTTCTCTCACCTCTGATTGTGTGTCTGCTATCCAGGAGTGGTGTTCCGTCAATGATCTCTGCCTTAATGCCAGTAACACTGGAATTCTCCTCATGAGCACACCTGCTCCCTCATTTCCTGCCACTCTCTGGCCGGCCTCTCTTGGCCCTCTTCCTGCTCCCACCTGTGAGGCTAAAAACCTAGGGGTCATCTTCCAGTCCACACTCTCCTTCTCTCCTCAAATCTCTGAGGTCTCTTAGAAGTCACACTACCAGCTGCAGCTCCTCAGAGGTATTCTTCCTTTCCTCTCCTTCCACCAGAAGCTCCCTGTCTCCAGAGCTCTGGTTCTCTCTAGGCTGGATTACTGCAACAGCCTCTTTTCTAAATGTGCCTGCCTCTACTCTCCGCTCTCTGCAACTCATCCAAAACAGGACTGCAAGACTTGTCCTTGGCCTCAAGACCAGGGAACGTATCTCTCTAGGACTGAAGTCACTGCACTGGCTCCCAGTGGCTGCAAGGATTAAGTCCAAAACCCTCTACATTGTCCACAATGCCTTCTGGGGCATCAATAACTTCAACTCTCTCTTCCTAAATATTTTCCTTCTCGAGCATCTTCACTCATCCGCCTTCAACTCTCTCGGGGTCAGTCGCTTCTCCAAACAATGAGTTGGTGGTAGATCACTTTCTTCGGCTGGGGCCTCCCTCTGGAACAGCCTCCCTGCCTCTCTGAAAATTGAGGAGAACCTTCTACGGTTCAGGAAGCACCTGAAGACCTTCCCCTTTGCTTCTGCTTACTCTCCTCCTCTCCCCTGCTGAACTCCTGGCTGAAACTGAAACTGGAGTCCCAAATGTTTTGTTTAAGGGGGATTGAGCAGTGGAGGAACCACTTGTACAGTACACAAAACAGAACAAACTGCTCAATTACCCCTCTCTTGGTCCACCTTGAAAACTAGTCAGGGGAAAATTAGGATAGATTATCTATTTCTTGTATCCAAATTTTATATGAAACGAAAATTGCCAGTAAAGTGAACAATGTAAAAACACATTTTAATCAAGTTATTCAATACACAACCATGTGGTGGGTGCTTTCCACAAGACACCTCATACATTAAAGTAAATAGTTAAAATTAAAAATGAAAGAGTCCAGAGATATCACGCTTCAGAACATTAGTGACTGTAGTTAGTGAGTGACATAAATGATGTATCACAAAAACATAATGCTTTTAGAATGTTATCATATTGCATTCTGGGGAGCAAACTGTAAATGAAGAACAATTTTTTTGAAAGTCCTTTTACAAAAAATAGTTTTTAGGATGTCTATGGGATGTCTACATATGTTTCATCTAACAGATTACATCAACACCATCCCTGGTGTTCTGCTATTTTTATTGTAGCCATCTTCAGGACGATTGATTTCTTTGACAGGTTGAAAAGTAGTTCAAGGAATCCCCAATTTGTAACAATTTTGTCGGATACTATGAAATAAATGAAACAAGTGCGGAATGTGTGTTAGTGGCTAATCTTGGACAAACCGATTTCACATACAATGTTTTAAAAAAGTGCAGTTTTAAAAAACTTTTTTTGGCAAAGTTCATATGTCTTGGGGCTTTTTAGTTTCCCATGTAAAAAATTCCACTGACCTTATTCGTCTATTGTGGTTGGACAAGAGTGTTGTTATTTTCAAGAGAGGAGGTCTCTTCCTTTCTATAGATCATGTAAAACGATAATCTTTTGGAGTTATGCTTCTCGCTCTTTTGGGAGTTGGTCTGGTTGCAGAATGGATTACTTCCTTTTTGGATGCAGTTAGTCAGATGTAGCTGCTTTTTGATACCCTTATTCTTGATTCTTATTTTGCCGTGGGACCTGTTTGCAAAAGCCCCACATGAGTCACTTATGTTTATGTCCTTAAATGTATACGACATTTCAATAGTTAGATTGATCATGCACTGACCTGTGTACTTTCCGTCGACTTGAGTACAGGTGTATCACTACTTTCTAAATTCGATGCACAGGGCGAATTACATTGGTTTCAAAAAGCCCTTTATTTTTCCTTTTTATAGCGTCCGTCTTGTCCCTTGGCTATGGAACAAAGAGAAACAATCTTAATGTTTGCTGGCTTCTGAGCAGTGTACATATTGTACATTTCGTTCATTGAAAAAAGCGCTCAAGCCCTCTCTGAGGGTGACCCAATGTTAGCCGTGTTGTTGTTACTGGCGGGAATGCGGGTTCGGAGTGAAAGAATGTTGTCTTTACCTTTTTCTGCGTTATAAAAATCCACAGCGTCCTCGCGGTTGCATCGCTCGCGGTTGCATCGCTCGCGGTTCTTTCTTCTCAGGCGGTTCCTGGATTCAGGATCCGTGGTTACTTTTGCTCTCTTTCCGCTTCTCCGTTAAGTCACGTGATCACGCAGTGAAACACTAGACCTGCTTGTGTGGTGATGTTTGTTTTGTTTTATCTCTTTTGTTTTATTTGTTTTTAGCTCTACACACCAGCATTCCCCAGCTAGAATGCCTACATGTCCTTGAACAATATCATAACCAGTGAAACATCATCATCAAAGCAGTCCCTACCACCTTCATTTTAGAGTGCGCAAGATTGGCACTAATGGAAAATTATTTCCTATGTGAAGATGTTTTTACAATCAAAAACACGGGACAAGTATTGGTGCAACCTTCGCCCCGGATATTGCAAACTTGTACATGGACTATGTGGAAATAAATTCCATCTACCACACCAATAATCCTTACCAAACAAACATTGGAGCCTGGCACAGGTATATTGATGACTGTTTTTTGGTCTGGAGAGGTACAGTTGACCAACTGTCTGGGCCTCATTACGAGTCCGGCGGTAACCGCGGCGGTAAAACCGCCTAGGTACCACCGGACTCGTATTAACATTCCGCCTCCGTGATTCCCGGAATTACTGGGGCATTACAACCCCGGTTTTCCAGGAATCATGGAGGTGGAATGGGGATCATGGAAACACCGGCAGCATCTTGTAATGCTGCCGGTGTTTCCTCGGCTGTCTGCAGGCGGGCGGTGTTAAACCCGCCAGGTCAGACCTGGCGGGAACATCACCTCCCGCCTGCAGGAGTCGGGATCAGGCGGTCCGGAAACAACAGTGGCGGCGGATTTACCGCCACCAGTATTTCCGGACCGCCTGAGTTATAATGAGGCCCTCTGATTTTCATAAGTGGCTGAACCAATGTAACACCAACATCAACTTCATGATGTCTTACGACACCAAAACCATCCCTTTTCTGGATCTGGAAATTAAATCCCAGGGCGATGGCAAATTAACTCTTTAGAAAGAAGACAGACAAAAACACACTGCTGGAATATCAGAGCTACCACCCAGCTAGCCTAAAAGCAAATCTTCCAATTGGCCAATTTTGGAGAGTCCAAAGAAACTGCACCCTCCTGGAGGACTAAAAGACACACAGGAAACACCTCAAGCAACGTCTAGAACAAAGAGAATACCCGAAAAAACGAATAAACAGGCATATAAAAGGGAAAAAAATAGAAATTGTGAAATGTTCCTGAATCCGATGAACAAAACAACCGTAGAGAAAATGACATGCCTCACCACCTTTAGAGCAGTACAAATGAGGTCAAATCAAAACAAAAACAATCCCCACAGCAAGGTCCGTTACATAGACCTACTGTTTTCCCTGCCTGGGGACCACAAGACAATATTTTATAGTATAGAAGAAAACAGTTCAAATTCACATTTTAATGGGAAGGAAAGGTGTAACACACAAAAGCTATATCACTAAGAAAAATATTTTATTATAGAAAAAAGACATAATTCTCATTAAAACTGTGTTAAATAATACACAGATTAAGGAACAACCCTAAAACCAGGTTATCAAAAAACAGGACGATTACATACACAACATCAATGTAAAAATAAAAAAAACAACCATACCACATTATGGGCATGGATTTGAACTTGATCCTTAATGCAATCTATAAAAACATACAACCCTATTAAAAAAATGTGTGTGCACCAACATTTCCCAAGAAGGATGTGACTGTATTATTGGCGACATTGGATCCTTGGAATACACAGATCCCAAGGTATATATGTTTACAGCAGATTTTTGGTGCTAAGGGTTCCCGAATGGGGACTAGGTACGGGTGGCTTTATTAATTCAGGCTTCCGTGTTTGTGTAATGTTGACATATGACATTAAAAGTAGGTAAATCTTGGGAAATGTTGGTGCACACACATTTTTTTAATATGCTTGTATGTTTTTATAGATTGCATTAAGGATCAAGTTCAGATCCATGCCCACCAGGACTGGAGGGGACGATCACTGTAGAATTTTAAGAAGAGCTTCCCCTGATGAATGTCAGACATCTAAGAGTCAACAGACAGAAACATGTTGGGTTATATATAGATTGCAACAAATGAATTTTTCACTGATATTTGTATGGTAAATGTTGTTTTTTTAGTTAATGTGGTATGGTTGTTTTTTTTATTTTTACATTGATGTTGTGTATGTAATCGTCCTGTTTTTTGATAACCTGGTTTTAGGGTTGTTCCTTAATCTGTGTATTATTTAACACAGTTTTAATGAGAATTATGTCTTTTTTCTATAATAAAATATTTTTCTTAATGATATAGCTTTTGTGTGTTACACCTTTCCTTCCCATTAAAATGTGAATTTGAACTGTTTTCTTCTATACTATAAAATATCACCACCTTTAGAACCATAAGTCACAACCTTCGCAAACTGGTCTTAAAGAATTGGCACATAATTAAAACAGAAGACTTCAACCCAGCACCACCAAGGTTCGCCTTCAAAAGACAAAACAACTTAAGAGACAATTTAGTCCATACTCATCCAAAAGAAATTTGCAAAGCCGACACACAAAGAACACTATTGGAATTACCACCTGTCATTGGATACTTTAAATGCGGCAACTGCTCTGTCTGTTCTGTCCGCTCACCAAACACTTGAAAAACATCTCTCTGAAAGGGAGAAATTGGCAATTAAAATCTTTTACCAATTGTTCCTCACAATAGGTTGTCTACGCCATTGTGTGTCCTTGCCAACTCCTATGCATTGGAAAGACTAAAAGACAAATTAAAATACGTATAGGGGAGCATAGATCCAATATCAGAAATCAGACTCCAAATAAACCACTCGTGGCACATTACACACGTCTGAAACACAAACCCAGTGAAATGTTTTGGTTTATAATTCAAACAGTACAAATCTCAAAAAAGTAGAGGCAGGGATTTGGTACTCCGTAAATGTGAACAAAAATGGATATTTGACTTAGACACTGTCAAAAATGGTCTAAATTCAGCAGTGGAATGGGGTATTTTCTTTTGATAAAAGACTGCCATGTTAAGCAGGTGGCCTATGTGGGATGTATCAACCCACTCATCCAAGCCCTGCAACATCACTGTGCATTGCTGGCAGCAGAAACATCGTAATGGCCACTGGAAAGCATGCTGTTCGCTAGAAATCACCAGAAATTGCGCAGTGAAAACCTGGAAAAATAGGCCACCATCCACTTTTGCCTATCTTAGTAAGCACAGGCGATCACTGCCAAAAACCGCCATTGGGCTACCCACAAAGTAGCCTGATACCACTTGGGAAAAGCAATACAGATTGAAAAAGAAACACAGAGCTGTTTGAAAATCCGTTTTCTTGATTGTCAAAAATTGCTAAAATCATGGCTCATAAATCACCTAAAAGATCCAACCTCTTTGTTGGGTGTTCCACATCATTACTGCAAGAATCCACTTCAATACAATGTCAGCAAGAATCATATGTTCTCAGAACAAAATCCTATTTTAAAGATACTTGATGGAAAGACAGGTGTCAAAATGGGTGCAATACCATTGCTCACCTCTACCAGAAAGCCGGCGTTTTAAAACCATTTGTGTAAATTTGAACAATTGCACCCAAACTATGCCAAAGAAGAGAATTCCAACAAAATGCCATATAAGAGTGCAACACAGTGATTTCATGTTGAAAAAGACTTGATTTAAGGATATGTTGTTTATTTTAAGTTTATTAATGTTATTTTATTCACAAGGAACTATGTTACAATTGATCATAAAGTAACCTGATGCAGTTAAAACTCCAAAAGGCTTGATTCCCCTTAGAATCCTTCACACCTTGTCATTCCCACCAGAAGGAGGATGTCGCATTGGCATGCTAATCAAAAAGGGAGGAGATTGTCTCTGCAGCACGGAGAAAGGAACAATAGATGTCTTGGACTGAATATGGAATGCTAATTTGGGGTGTAACTGTCCACAAACTGCTGGCAGGAAACAAGACATGTGACCCTCAGAGTCAGCCCAGCTCTAGGAGGAGGACCAGACTGAGATGTGAATTGAATTGAAAGCAAATGTATGTTTTATAAAAATGCTCATAACAAATTGTACCGAGCTGACAAAAATGTAACATTTTGAGAGTGTGAAAATGAAAAATTCACTCACAGTTCAAGACTAAGCTGGACTCTGTGCGATGTTCTGAGACAAAACCCCAGAATTTATTCATATTGTAGCTGCAGTGTTTTTGCTATAAACATGAACACTTACAGTAATATCCTCAGAGAGGATATGCATGCATGTATCAAATTTGGTGCAGAATGAATATTGAGAAACCCTCCAAAAGCACGAAAATGTTGTCATTTCTGAACCCAAGCTCGTAGAAACATGGGACTTGAACAGAAATGCACCTCAAGCAATCTGTCATGTAATTATGTATTCTCAACAACTTGCATGTCTGGGAAATATGTTTTTTGGAAAAAATATATTTTCTATGTAAAAGCAAAAGGGAATGATTTCTTTTGGACCATAAACACAGCATCACTCTGACTCATTCTGACACGTTGATCCTTTCTTCAGCCAGGGGATAGGAAATCTTCTAACCTATCAGATCCTTAGAGGGTTGGGCCTAGAGAATCAGCCTCCCCACCCACTTTGGAAATACATACATAGGGATTGCAGAGAACAGATACACACACATTTTTCCACTACTCAACTGATTTCTTGGTGCAGCACCCTGCAGGAAGACTCCAGACTCCAGATCTAGAACCAACTCTAGAACCAAACTCTAGAACCTTGAAGCAGAGGCCTAACATAAACTGAACTCTTTGCAGCAGGCCTTCAGAATCTTTTTCAACCTGATTCCTACCCCTAAACTTCCACGGGGCCTAACTAAACCATTCAACAGCCTGATGAGCTGTTTTGCTTCTAGCGAAGAACCTGGTGCTAGAACCAAGGTCCAGGCCCAGAAAGCAGAGCTGTATCCAAAACCTGCCAGATCTAGTCCAAGAGGCCATGCAGACCGCCGTGCAGTGCTGAGCGCAGACCAGAGTGCCTGATCCTGTCCCGTGGTGAGTGAAGCCAAACCCTTGACCGGATCTTTGACAGGGCCCACTCCATTCTAAAGCCTAGGAGTGAGTATCTAGTCTAGAACTGTCCATAACCAATCTCTTAGTTTAAAGTAATCCTCTTCCATCCATTTCAACCTGTCCAGAACTGCATTATAGAATCTTGTGTCCATCCTGTTGATTCCAAATCTGTAAAGCGCAATCTGTCATTTTGAAATCTTGACTTTATTCCTGAAAATCTACCTTCACAAAAACCTCTGTAACATTTGACCCGCACGTCCTAGAACCGAAATTTAACTGTCATCTTGAAGCTAACCCAAAACGACATTCCTTTTAGTTTTTAATGTAATCGCATTTCACGCACGTGGAAAAATTGCTGCAAATTGCAATTTAGCTCCATTTCACCACATGCCAAAATAGCTGTTTCTTGTTTTCAACTGCTGAAATTAGTTTTCAATCTGATAATCATTCTGTGAATCATTGCTAGTGTTGACCTGTACCAATCCAAAGTAATTCTCGCTAATCCCAAATCTCCTTTACTGAATTAAAATCATTTTAGCATATTTTCCCTTTCATTGCAATCACATTCAAAAGTATTTTTGCCTAGTTGAAAATCATACCTATTCTCTCCAAGCCTGCTGGGGGAACTGGGATTGAACTGCATTATTGATTGTATTCCTTAAACCAGTGTGCTCTCATTTCCATCTCTTCATATTGCATATGGGGGGAGTGAGTAGTCACAGGGGAAAAAATGATTATATTGTCTTTGATTGAACCCATATCTAGTTTATTTCTGTGCTGCATTCCTTTCCTGTCTTGCATTTCCTTGAACCATAAAAGTATTCTCTGATACCTTATTCTCCTATTCCTGCTCCTAATTGATTAAAGAGATTGTTGATATTGTGATATTACCCATTACTGATTACTTTTCATATTCATAAGTGTGCTATTCAGATATTGTTCTATTCATAAAAGTGTGATATATATATATTGTTCAGTTCTTCAAATAAACCTTTTAACTTACAAAACAAACCTACTTCTTGGCTCAGTGAGGTCAGGGAGATCCAAAGAGAGCGGCGTTATATAAGGGTTCATCATCCACATTTAAAGAACTTTGACATAAAAATATATAAATAAGGGCTTCCATTGGGCATCCCATAATAAGCATTGACATGGTTGGAGTGCTGGATTGAAGTCACTTACACCTAATAATGGCCTCCCACTCCTGAAATGACTCAGATACTAAATATGTACAACTGGAACATCGGACCCATAGATACAGGTTGACAATAAACTTGCCGTCCACAAGCTAGAAGGAAGTGATACAGAACAACACGACCCGTTTACTGAAAGTATTAAGAAATTATTCCATCATTAGCAATGACATGGATACAAAATCGATTAACACGACTAGTGGAAATTCGGGATTTTCATTGGAAACTTATCTAGTGATTAATCTCGGAAAAGACAAGTTTGTCATCTATGAGCCAGAGGAAAAACCAGACCACTCATAGCTGTGTCTCTAAATCATCCTTTGGATCCAAAGGAACAACTACAAATAAATAGAACCCTCAAATCCGGTCACGCCCATCCCATGCCAGTTACACATGGAGAATCAATATTGCGGGCTTAGCAAGAAATGCTACATCGGGAGTTGTCAGCACTCATTTTCCAGACCCAAGTGTCGGGTAATAACTAGTGCCCTCACCCTCTCAAAATGGCATATGAAACAAAACAAACATCACCACGCGAGCATGTCTAGTGTTTCACCGTGTGATCATGTGACGTAACAGAGAAGCGGGAACAGAGCAAAAGTAACCACAGATCCTGAATCCAGGAACCGCCTGAGAAGAAAGAACCACGAGCGATGCAACCACGAGGACGCTGTGGATTTGTATAACGCAGAAAAAGGTAAAGACAACATTCTTTCACTCCGATCCCGCATTCCCGCCAGTAACAACAACGTGGCTAACATTGGGTCACCCTCAGAGAGGGCTTGAGTGCTTTTTTCAATAAACGAAACATACAATATGTACACCGCTCAGAAGCCAGCAAACATTAAGATTGTTTCTCTTTGTTCCATAGCCAAGGGACAAGACGGACGCTATAAAAAGGAAAAAGAAAGGGCTTTTTGAATCCAACATAATTCGCCCTCTGCATCGAATTTAGAAAGTAGTGACACACCTGTACTCAAGTCGCCGAAAGTACACAGGTCAGTGCATGATCAATCTAACTATTGAAATGTCGTATAAATTTAAGGACATAAACATAAATGACTCATGTGGGGCTTTTACAAACAGGTCCCACGGCAAAACCAGAATCAAGAATAAGGGTATCAAAAAGAAGCTACATCTGACTAACTGCATTCAAATAGGAAGTAATCCATTCTGCAAACAGACCAACTCCCAAAAGAGCGAGAAGCAGAACTCCAAAGGATTACCGTTTTACGTGATCTATAGATAGGAAGAGATCTCCTCTCTTGAAAATAACAACACTCTAGTCCAACCACAATAGACGAATAAGGTCAGTGGAATTTTTTACATGGGAAACTAAAAAGCCCCAGGACAAATGAACTTTGCCAAAAAAAGTTTTTTAAAACTGCACTTTTTAAAAACATTGTATGTGAAATCGTTTTTCCAAGATTAGCCACTAACACACATTCTGCACTTGTTTCATTTATTTCACAGTATCTGACAAAATTGTGACAAATTGGGGATTCCTTCAACTACTTGTCAACCTTTCAAAGAAATCAATCATCCTGAAGAGGGCTACACTGAAAACAGCAGAACACCAGAGATGGTGTTGATGTAATCTGTTAGCCGAAACATATGTAGACATCCCATAGACATCCTAAAAACTTTGTCTGTTTTTTTGTAAAAGGACTTTCAAAAAAATTGTTCTTCATTTACAGTTCGCTCCCCCCAGAAATGCAATATGATAACATTCTAAAAGCATTATGTTTTTGTGATAAATCATTTATGTCTCTCACTAACTACAGTCACTAATGTTATGAAGCCTGATATCTCTGGACTCTTTCATTTTCAATATTAACTATTTACTTTAATGTATGAGGTGTCTTGTGGAAAGCACCCACTACATGGTTGTGCATTGAATAACTTGAGTAAAATGTGTTTTTACATTGCTCACTTTACTGGCAATTTCCGTTTCATATAAAATTTGGATACATGAAATAGGTAATCTACCCTAATTTTCCCCTGACTAGTTTTCAAGGGCGACCAAGAGAGGGGTAATTGAGCAGTTTGTTCTGTTTTGTGTACTGAGACTGAAACTGCTCTGGTCACTTGGCTACCCTCTGTTCTTGGGCCCAGGTACCCCCACGCCATTTGCAGACCTGCACTGCCCCCCTGGCAACCCCTGCAGTTTAGGGCTGTTTCTCTATCCCCACAGCCCCCTACCAGCACTTGACACCTGATATCTGCACTTCCCCTTGCATCTGCCACCAGCTGGCCGCACTTCCTATTTATTGTTCCTATTTATTGTTTTTATTTATTTACTGTTTATCCTACGTACTGTACTTTTCCCCTCCCCCTCACACTTTTTCTCCTTCCCACCTCCTCTGAACTTGCGCAATCTCAATGTCACCTGGCCTAGTAAGAACGTTGTCTCTGTCTTCCCCCTGTTCACCTCCCTTGCCTCATCGCGCCTTGAAACACTTGTGTATAGGCACGTTATAAATGCCATATCATGTCAAAAATATGGCATATCATGGTAGGCACCTTCTGGGAAGGAGTACAGGGAAGGTAATAGTTGTGTGCCATTATTTTGAAGTTCATTGTAGTAAGATTATATTCAAATCAGTGATAATCTGAATTCCATTGTTTTATTGCATTGTCAGCAATTAGATATCCTTTTGCATGAACTTGCATGCTTTGCAATGTGTGGAGGGGGAGGGATGTTCAGAGGTCTGTATCCATCTTCAAGAACAAAGTGGGGAGGGAGTGGGTGTAAGCTGGATATAATCCTACATCTCATTTGCCAAAGAGTATCTGGCTTGAAATAGCCCGTTGCTACTCTTTCACATATGTTGGGCTGGCAGTATCCATATATAGCACAGTGATCACCCTGACATGTGCCATGCAATTCATTGTACTAGTCGCTATGGCTGAAATTAGAAGCTTGGTGAGTGTTGACTGGGGTTTTGATATTGTCCACAGTTTACTTGGATTATCTCACACTTGTACTAGCCCCATCCAACAACCTCACATTCTATCTAACCGGAACAACCTAGGTCCACTCTCTCTACAAGAACACCCGCTCTAGCTCTGCTGTCTCTAACAAGCTCTGCTCTCTCTACAGAGAGCTCTGCTCTCTCTATAGCCACCCTCCCGCCCTAGCTCTGCTCTCTCTACAGACACCCACCCACCCTAGCTCTGCTCTCTCTACACCCACCCACCCTAGCTCTGCTCTCTCTACACCCACCCACCGGCCCTAGCTCTGCTCTTTCTACAGCCACCCACATGCCCTAGCTCTGATCTCGCAACAATCACCCACCACCCTATCTATGTTCTCTCTACACGCACCCACATGCCCTAGCACTGATCTCTCTACACCCACCCACCTGCCCTAGCTCTGTTCTCTCTACACCTACCCAACCACCTTAGCTCTGGTCTCTCTACATCCAAATATCCATCCTCGCACTGCTCTCTCTACAACCACCCAACTACCCTAGCTATGCTCTCTCTATGACCACCCACCAACCATAGCTTTGCTTTCTCTATGTAAACCCTCCCGCCCTAGCTATGCTCTCTCTACACCCACCTGCCCTAGCTCTGCTCTCTCTGCATCCACCCACCCACCATAGCGCTGCTCTCTCTTCAAAAGCTCAGCTATTTCTACACCCACCCACCCTAGCTTTGCTCTATCTACACCCACCCACCTGCCCTAACTCTGCTCTCTCTACACCCACTCACCCACCCTAGCACTGCTCTCTCTACACCCACCCACCTGCCCTAACACTGCTCTCTCTACACTTACCCAGACTTCCTAGTGCTGCTCTCTCTACACACACAAACCCGCCCTAGCTCTGCCATCTCTACACCCACAAACCCGCCCTAGCACTGCCATCTCTACACCCAGCCACCCGTCCTAGCTCTGCCTTCTCTACAAGCACCCACCCGCCCTATCTCCTCCCTCTCTACAGCCACCCAACCGCACTAGCTCGCCCTCTCTACAAATAGCTCTGCTCTCCCTCCAATGCTCTGCTCTCTCTACACCCACCCACCCTAGCTCTGCTTTCTGTAAATCCGTCCATCCATCCTAGCCGTGCTCTCTGTATACCCACCCTCTGCCCTAGCCCTGCTCTCTCCACAACCACCCACCCAACCTAGCCCTGCTCTCTCTACATCCACCAACCTGCCCTCGCTCAGCTCTCTCTACAAGCTATGCTCTTTCTACAAAGCACTGTTCTCTCTGCTAAAACACCCACCGCACTAGCTTTGCTCTCTCTACATAGCTCTGCTCTCTCTACATACACCCACCCACCCTAGCTCTGTTCTCACTACACCCACCCACTGGCCCTAGCTCTGCTCTCTATACACCCACCTACCCACCCTAACTCTGCTCTCTCTAAACCCATCCACCCGCCCTAGCTCTGCTATCTCTACACCCACCCACCATAGTTCTGCTCTCTCTACAAAAGCTCTGCTATTTCTACACTCACCCACCCTAGCTCTGCTCTATCTACACCCACCCACCTGCCCTAGCTCTGCTCTCTCTACACCCACCCACCTGCCCTAGCTCTGCTCTCTCTACACCCACTCACCCGCCCTAGCTCTGCTCTCTCTACACCCACCCACCTGCCCTAACACTGCTCTCGCTACACCCACCCACACTTCCTAGTGCTGCTCTCTCTACACCCACCCACCCGCCCTAGCTCTGCCATCTCTACACCCACAAACCCGCCCTAGCACTGCCATCTCTACATCCAGCCACCCGTCCTAGCTCTGCCTTCTCTACAAGCACCCACCCGCCCTATCTCCTCCCTCTCTACAGCCACCCAACCGCACTAGCTCGCCCTCTCCACAAATAGCTCTGCTCTCCCTCCAATGCTCTGCTCTCTCTACACCCACCCACCCTAGCTCTGCTTTCTGTAAATCTGTCCATCCATCCTAGCCGTGCTCTCTGTATACCCACCCTCCGCCCTAGCCTGCTCTCTCTACATCCACCCACCTGCCCTCGCTCAGCTAACTCTACAAGCTATGCTCTTTCTACAAAGCACTGTTCTCTCTGCTAAAACACCCACCGCACTAGCTCTGCTCTCTCTACATAGCTCTGCTCTCTCTACATACACCCACCCACCCTAGCTCTGTTCTCTCTACACCCACCCACTGGACCTAGCTCTGCTCTCTATACACCCACCTACCCACCCTAACTCTGCTCTCTCTAAACCCATCCACCCGCCCTAGCTCTGCTATCTCTACACCCACCCACCATAGTGCTGCTCTCTCTACAAAAGCTCTGCTATTTCTACACTCACCCACCCTAGCTCTGCTCTATCTACACCCACCCACCTGCCCTAGCTCTGCTCTCTCTACACCCACCCACCTGCTCTAGCTCTGCTCTCTCTACACCCACTCACCCGCCCTAGCTCTGCTCTCTCTACACCCACCCACCTGCCCTAACACTGCTCTCTCTACACCCACCCACACTTCCTAGTGCTGCTCTCTCTACAAAGCTCTGCCATCTCTACACCCACAAACCCGCCCTAGCTCTGCCATCTCTACACCCAGCCACCCACCCTAGCTCTGCCTTCTCTACAACCACCCGCCCTAGCTCTTCCATCTCTACAGCCACACAACTGTACTAGCTCACCTTCTCTACAAATAGCTCGGCTCTCCCTCCAATGCTCTGCTCTCTCTACATCCACCCACCCTAGCTCTGCCCTCTCTAAATCCATCCATCCATCCTTGCCGTGCTCTCTGTATATAGCCCTGCTTTCTCCACAACCACCCACCCAACCTAGCCCTGCTCTCTCTACACCCACCCACCTGCCCTCGCTCTGCTCTCTCTACACCCACCCACCCACCAGCCCTAGCTCTGCTCTCTCCAGGACCAACAACCCACCCTAGTTCTGCTCTCTCTCCAAAATTCCCACCCACCCAGCCTAGCTCTGCTTTTTATACAATAGCTCTGCTTTCTCTACACCCACCAACCTGCTCTAGCTCTGATCTCTCTACATAAACCCACTGCCCTAGCTCTGCTCTCTCTACACCCACCCACCTGCCCTAGCTCTGCTCTCTCTACAAGCTCTGCTCTCTCTACAAGCTCTGCTCTCTCTGCAAGCATACCCGGCCTCCCTAGCTTCACTCTCTCTACAAGTGCTGCTCTCTCTACATCCAGCCACCAGCCCTACCTCTGCTCTCTCTACATCCACTCAACCACCCTAGCTCTGCTCTCTCTACATCCACCCAG
This sequence comes from Ambystoma mexicanum, assembly GCF_040938575.1. Taxonomy (NCBI): domain Eukaryota; kingdom Metazoa; phylum Chordata; class Amphibia; order Caudata; family Ambystomatidae; genus Ambystoma; species Ambystoma mexicanum. The sequence goes on along the minus strand of NC_090923.1, from coordinate 766,794,821 downwards.
CTGCCCTAGCCCTGCTCTCTCTACAAATACCCACCCACCTGCCCTAGCTCTGCTCTCTCTACAAGCTCTGCTCTCTCCACAAGCTCTGCTCTCTCTCCAAGCATACCCAGCCACCCTAGCTCTGCTCTCTCTACAAGTGCTGCTCGCTCTACATCCAGCCACCCGCCCTACCTCTGCTCTCTCTACACCTACCCAACCACCCTAGCTTTGCCATCTCTACATCCACCCAGCTGCCCTAGCTCTGCTCTCTCTACACCCACTCACCCACCCTAGCACTGCTCTCTCTACACCCACCCACCTGCCCTAACACTGCTCTCTTTACACCCACCCACACTTCCTAGTGCTGCTCTCTCTACATACACAAACCCACCCTAGCTCTGCCATCTCTACACCCACAAACCCGCCCTAGCTCTGCCATCTCTACACCCAGCCACCTGCCCTAGCTCTGCCTTCTCTACAAGCACCCACCGCCCTAGCTCCTCCCTCTCTACAGCCACCCAACCGCACTAGCTCGCCCTCTCTACAAATAGCTCTGCTCTCCCTCTAATGCTCTGCTCTCTCTACACCCACCCTAGCTCTGCTCTCTCTAAATCCGTCCAACCATCCTAGCCGTGCTCTCTGTATACCTACCCTCCACCCTAGTCCTGCTCTCTCCACAACCACCCACCCGACCTAGCCCTGCTCTCTCTACACCCACCCACCTGCCCTCGCTCAGCTCTCTCTACAAGCTATGCTCTTTCTACAAAGCACTGTTCTCTCTGCTAAAACACCCACCGCACTAGCTCTGCTCTCTCTACATAGCTCTGCTCTCTCTACATCCACCCACCAACCCTAGCTCTACTCTCTCTACACCCACCCACTGGCCCTAGCGCTGCTCTCTATACACCCACCTACCCACCCTAGCTATGCTCTCTCTAAACCCATCCACCCGCCCTAGCTCTGCTATCTCAACACCCACCCACCATAGTGTGCTCTCTCTACAAAAGCTCTGCTATTTCTACACCCACCCACCATAGCTCTGCTCTATCTACACCCACCCACCTGCCCTAGCTCTGCTCTCTCTACACCCACCCACCTGCCCTAGCTCTGCTCTCTCTACACCCACCTACCCACCCTAGCTCTGCTCTCTCTAAACCCATCCACCCGCCGTAGCTGTGCTATCTCTACACCCACCCACCATAGCGCTGCTCTCTCTACAAAAGCTCTGCTATTTCTACACCCACCCACCCTAGCTCTGCTCTATCTACACACACCCACACTTCCTAGTGCTGCTCTCTCTACACCCACCCACCAGCCCTAGCTCTGCCATCTCTACACCCACAAACCCGTCCTAGCTCTGCCATCTCTACACCCAGCCACCCACCCTAGCTCTGCCTTCTCTACAACCACCCACCCACCCTAGCTCTTCCATCTCTACAATCACCCACCCGCCCTAGCTCTTCCATCTCTACAGCCACACAACCGCACTAGCTCACCCTCTCTACAAATAGCTCTGCTCTCCCTCCAATGTTCTGCTCTCTCTACACCTACCCACCCTAGCTCTGCTCTCTCTAAATCCATCCATCCATCCTTGCCGTGCTCTCTGTATACTCACCCACCCAACCTAGCCCTGCTCTCTCTAAACCCACCCACCTGCCCTCGCTCTGCTCTCTCTACATAGCTCTGCTCTCTCTACACCCACCCACCCGCCCTAGCTCTGCTCTCTCTACACCCACCCACCGGCCCTAGCTCTGCTCTCTATACACCCACCTATCCACCCTAGCTCTGCTCTCTCTAAATCCATCCACCCGCCCTAGCTCTGCAATCTCTAGCCCCCACGCACCCACTCAACCTCTGCTTTCTCTAGCCCCCACCCACCCGACCTCCGCTCTGCTCTCTCTAAACCCACCCACCAGCCCTAGCTCTGCTCTCTCCAGGACCAACAACCCACCCTAGTTCTGCTCTCTCTCCAAAATTCCCACCCACCCAGCCTAGCTCTGCTTTTTATACAATAGCTATGCTTTCTCTACGCCCACCCACCTGCTCTAGCTCTGATCTCTCTACATAAACCCACCGCCCTAGCTCTGCTCTCTCTACACCCACCCGCCTGCCCTAGCTCTGCTCTCTCTGCAAGCTCTGCTCTCTCTACAAGCTCTGCTCTCTCTGCAAGCATACCCAGCCTCCCTAGCTTCACTCTCTCTACAAGTGCTGCTCTCTCTACATCCTGCCACCAGCCCTACCTCTGCTCTCTCTACATCCACTCAACCACCCTAGCTCTGCTCTCTCTACATCCACCCAGCTTCCCTAGCTCTACTCTCTCTACACCCACTCACCTGCCCTAGCCCTGCTCTCTCTACAAATACCCACCCACCTGCCCTAGCCCTGCTCTCTCTACAAGCTCTGCTCTCTCCACAAGCTCTGCTCTCTCTGCAAGCATACCCAGCCACCCTAGCTCTGCTCTCTCTACAAGTGCTGCTCGCTCTACATCCAGCCACCCGCCCTACCTCTGCTCTCTCTACACCTACCCAACCGCCCTAGCTTTGCCCTCTCTACATCCACCCAGCTGCCCTAGCTCTACTCTCTCTACATCCACTCACCTGCCCTAGTTCTGCTCTCTCTAAATGTTCTGCTCTCTCTACATCCACCCACCACCCAAGCTCTGCTCTCTTTACAATAGCTCTGCTCTCTCTACACCCACCCACCTCCGTAGTGCTGCTCTCTCTACACTCACCCGCCCGCTCTAGATCTGCTCTCTCTATATAATGCTATGCTCTCTCTACAACCACCCATCCACCCTAGCTCTGCTCTCAATATGAAGCTCTGTTCTCTCTACAAAACTCTGCTCTCTCTACATACACCTACCCGTCCTGGCGCTGCTCTCTCTACAGATGCAACCTGCCTTGGCTCTGCTCTCTATAAACCCACCCACCTTTCCTAGCTCTGCTCTCTCTACAACCAACCACCCGCCCTAGCTCTGCTCTCTCTACTACCCACCAGCCCTAGCTATGCTCTCTCTACAACCACCCACCCGCAATAGCTCTGCTCTCTACACTCACCCACCCGCCCTAGCTCTGCTCTCTCTACATTAGCTCTGCTCTCTCTACATGCGCTCACCCGCCCTACTTCTGCTCTTTACAATGGCGTTGCTCTCAACATCCATCCACACGCCCTAGTGCTGCTCTCTCTACATGCCCCCACCCACCCTAGCTGTGCTGTCTCTAGAGAGCAAGCAGCCCACCCACCCAAGCTCTGCTCTCTCTACAGCCCAACGACCCGCCCAAGCTCTGCTCTCTCTAGACGTAGCTCTGCTCTCTCTAAACTCACCCACCTGCCCTAGCTCTGCGCTCTCTACAAGCTCTGCTCTCTCGACAACAACCCACCCGCCCTAGCTCTGCTCTCTCTACACCTATCCACCCACCCTAGCTCTGCTCTCTCTATACCCAACCTCCCGCCCGAGCTTTGCTCCCTCTACACCCACCCTCCCGCCCTAGCTTTGCTCCCTCTACACCCACCCTCCCGCCCTAGCTTTGTTCCCTCTACATAGCTCTGCTCTCTCTACATGCACCCACCTGCCCTAGCTCTGCTCTCTCTATATAGCTCCCCCCAGCCCTATCTCTGCTCTCTCTATACCCACCCACCAGCCCTAGCTCTGCTCTGTCTACACCCACCCACCAGCCCTAGCTCTGCTCTGTCTACACCCACCTACCCACCCTGGCTCTGCTCTCTCTAAACCCATCCACCCACCCAACCTCTGCCCTCTCTAGCCCCCACGCACCGACCTCTGCTGTGCTCTCTCTACAGCCCCCCACCCGCCATAGCACTGCTCACTCTGCACACACCCACCAGCTCTTGCTCTGTTCTCTCTACAATCTCTGCTCTCTCTGCAACCACCCACCCGCCATAACTCTGCTCTCTCTACACCCACCCAACCACTCTAGCTCTGCTCTCTTTACATCCACCCGCTGTCATGGTCATCGGGCCAAGAACGCAAACATTAAAGGGCCACATACACAGGGGGCCTGGATGGACACAGTCCTGGCGTCTTTGGCACCAGGCTCATGAATAACAGTAAGCAAGAACATTTATTGGGGACAAGAATGCTTTTATTATGGACATAGCACCTCATGTTGGGTGCAAAGTGCATTTAATATGGGAACTTCCATTCACTAAAGCAGCCTCACGTGTACTCTTGGGTGCGGCTGCTGCTATTAGGTTGCCTTGCACGTGCTGACGGTCTAGGAGTGGCAGGGTGTGGCAGGCAAGCCAGGCCTCCTGGGCGTGCCCACGATCGCAGCTATATAAGCTGCTCCGATCCCCTGCACTTCCGTGCAGCCTAACGCTCACCGCCGCCTAGGATCAGACTAACCTTTGGAAGTCCTGCTCCCTGCCATCATAATTACCACCTGGGGAAGCCTGCTCTCACCTGTGTGCGTCTTTGTTGATCCTGGCATTCATCTTCAAATCTTCTGGAACGCTGACATCTTCATCTTGGCATCGCAGCTCATCTTCAAATCTTCCGGGATGCTCAAATCTTCATCTGGGCACCGTAGCATGACGCGCTTCATCCACAGCAGCAGCACCTGCAAGTAAAAACGAAAGGCAAGGTTAGACACTTTAAAGACATTCAGTTTAACGTCGCACTACCACCAAACCTTGCGCTTTTCCTTACACCATCACTTACCTGCTGTCAGACATTGCGTTCTCACCCATCTTCCACCCGGCCGCGTTCCGCACCCAAAGCTGCTTTTGGGCTGCATTCCCACCTACTGGGAAGAAAACAGAAGAGAAACATTATTCAGGAATTGACAACAATATTGGGAGCAATAATACAAAAACATAAAACGAGAAGGGGCAAAGAGAAAACAGAAAGGGAAAGAGACAACAGACATTGAGAGACACTTACTACCAACCAGGAGAAGCAGAGCCGCAGCTGGACTGGACTATTACTTACCGGTGATCAGTGAAGGAACTAGGTCCCATCAACAAGCACCCCTGCTAGAAGTAGCAGGACAAAGAGCTCATCATCAATAATTAACAGGCGCAGTGTCACCAATTGCCGCCGCTCACAGCTACTCTGCAGGGGGAGAGGCCTGACAGGGATAATCTAACTCCAGGGAGGGCTGCAACCATGCCCCAATGCCTCCGCAGAGACCAGGTGAGGGTAACAGAACGCAAAGCCTCTACGACTCTCTGCCTGGGCGTTATGGAAACTTCAGAGACAGACCAATTGGCCCAATTACTGGGAGAATTACGGGCTGAAGTACATGCTTCAAGGCAGGAAACCAGTGCATTAAGGAGGGATCTTATTGTAACTCGAGAAAGAACTGATGACTTGTCAAGACAGATGCTACAGGCACAAGCAGGACAGGTTCCCTTGCCTGGGATGACCCATTCTTCCACGCCACAGCAATTAACACCGGTTCAGGTGGTTCTTCCAGGGGCAGTGCCCCTTGCCCCGCCCGAATGATTCATTGGCAATCCAAATAAGTTTGCCATATTCATGAACCAGTGTCGCCTTCATTTCTTATGCAGAAAAGGAGCCTTTCCTAACGATCAAGCCAAAGTCGCCTTCGTACTCTCATATCTAGGAGGCAACGCGGTGGACTGGTCAACAGAAAATTGTTTGCCCGACATACTCAAGGACAAGCTCTGGACAACAAATTGTTGTCACTTAGACAGGGGAATCAAGATCTATTAACCTACATTGCAAACTTCAATTGTCTCATAGCCCAGACAAACTAGCCAGAAGAAAAGAGAACTATGCTCTTTTCTCGAGGGTTACGTGGAGAATTTAAGGATGTGTTGGCTCAAGTTGTGAACCCACCTGAGGGGTGTGCAGGCTACATAGACCTGACAGTGCAACTCAATCATAGGTTGCAGAATAGGAAAATGGATCGAGCCAGAACAGAGGGATGGTCAGTTTATGTGCGACCCCGTGAGAACCAGACCAAACCACGTGAACAGTCGGACCCAATGCAAATCGGTGGATTATGGAGTCCCCTTACCAAGGCGGAAAGAGAGAAAAGAAGACAGCAACAGCTCTGCTTATATTGTGGTAAAGCAGGTCACTTCCTCCGTAAATGCCCGGTAAAACCACCCAAGAAAATAGTTGGAGCAACAGACAAAAACGAGGCAGAAGAGCAGGAAACTCCAATGCTCGGCAAGCATAGGGGTCCACTTGTTGAGTGAGAAAAAGGAATCCGTGCAGACCTTACATCTAGTCCTTCCGGTACTTTTGGTGAATCACAAGCAACCATCAAAGATACATGCATTGGAGGCGTACATTGACATTGGAGATGTGGGAAACTACATTTACCAAGATCTGGCTATCCGAATAGGCCTTCCTCTCCAACAAAAGCAGAAATCGGAAAACGTCACTGCAGTGGATGGTTCTCAGCTATCATCCAGCCCGGTGACACAACACACTGAGAAAGTCAAGCTTCTGTATCAGGACGGGCATCAAGAGGACATTACCTTCGATCTAATCGGTGCTCCTCAGTTCCAGATGATATTGGGAATGCCTTGGCTGGAGACCCATAATCCTAGGATCGAATGGCAAAGACGAGTTCTGACCTTTCCTCAAGACTGTGCCGACACCTGTTACTACAAAGAAGTCGTCAACCTGAAACCAAAGAAAGGAATAGTGCTGGGCATCACTGGCTCTTTACAACTTGAATACCTGGATTACCAGGGTGTCTTCCAAGAAGAGCAAGCCAACGTTTTGCCCCCGCACAGACGCTACGATTGCCAAATGGATCTCCTGCCCGGAGCCCAAATTCCCTGCAGCAGAATTTAAGCTCTAACAGAGCAGGAAAACCAACATCTTAGAACTTACCTGGATCAGTACCTAGCAAACGGTTTCATCCATCCATCCAAGTCCCCTGCTTCCTCGCTCCTCTTGTTCATGCCTAAAAAGGAGGAGTACTTAAGAACCTGTATTGACTACAGAGCAGTCAATCAGGTCAGAGTAAAAAACTGATATCCCTTACCACTTATACCAGAACTCCTGGATCAGGTGAAACACGCTCAGATTTATACGATGCTGGATTTACAAGGGGCCTACCATCTTGTGAGGGTCAAAAAAGGAGACGAGTGGAAGACGGCATTCCGCACGAAGTATGGCCTCTTCGAATATCAGGTCATGCCCTTCGGGTTATGTAACGCCCCCGCTGCGTTCCAATTCTTTATGAATGACGTGCTCTGTGAACTGTTGGATGTTTGGGCACTTGTCTACATAGATGACATTCTCATTTACTCAAATTCCAAGGAAGAACATGTTGGTCATGTCCGGGAAGTCTTAGAGAAGCTTTGACAACACCAGTTGTATGCCAAGCTGGAAAATTGTTTCTTCCATGTGACCGAGGTCGAATGAATCGGCTTCATGCTCACATCACAGGGCGTACATATGGACACACAAAAGGTGGACGCAATCCTCCAATGGCCCTCACCAACATCCACGAAAGGAGTACAAAGTGTGCTCGGATTCGCCAATTTCTATAGTCGATTTATACCTGGGTTCTCACAAATCATACACCCAATTACCTCCCTGCTGAGAAAGAACAAGAAATTCCATTGGTCTACAGAAGCTGAAGAAGCCTTTCGGAAGCTGAAGCTAGCATTTACCACAGCACCAGTTCTTCTACACCCTCGACCAGACCTGTCATACGTGGTTGAAATAAATGCTTCAAATGTAGCAATGGGAGCGGTATTGTCCCAATGGGACCTTGAAACAGGACAGTTACATCCTGTCGCATTCTGGTTGCGCAAATTCTCTGCCCTCGAATTGAACTACACGTTCACGGATAAGGAATTACTGGCGATTAAAGCAGCATTCAAGGCATGGAGACATTATCTTCTTGGGGCAAGACACACGGTCACTGTCATCGCGGACCACCGTAACTTACAATACTTAAAGACCGCCAAAGCACAATCCTCGCGTCAACTTCGTTGGGCCCTCTTTTTCACATACTACGACTTTATTATCACCTATAGACCTGGAGTACGGAATGGAAAGGCAGATGCACTATCACGAATGAGTGAAGAAAAAGAGGCTTTTACAACATCCGATCCCATGGCCATCATTCCCAAAGAACAAATCCAAACCAAGATCGCCGCTTCCATGTGTGTAGAGGACTTAAAAACAGGTTTGCAATCCCAGATAAATCAGTCAACACAACAGGAATGGCTTTTAAAGGGAGACCAGTACACCATCGAAAACAATCGACCATATTTTTAAGGATGCTTATTTATTCAAGACAAGAAACTGAAACTCAAATCACCACGAACTAGCATGATTCATTAGTGGAAGGACATCCAGGAATAGCCAAAACTCAGGTTAAGATAAAGCAAAACTACTGGTGGCCAACTTGGAGAAAAGATATCACCCAGTTTATTGCGACCTGTGGTGCCTGTGCACAACACAAGTCTCAGAAGAAAAACCCTGCTTGCTTACTACATCCCTTGATGTTACCGCCAGCACCCTGGCATACTCTGTCAATGGACTTTATCACAGATCTTCCTCCTTGCAATGGATACAACACCATCTTAGTCATTGTGGATTTATTCTCCAAAAGGTTTCATTTCATCCCTCTGAAGGGACTCCCAACTGTGTTGACTCTCGCTACTGTGTTTCTAGAACAAATTGTTCTGTTGCATGGATACCCATCAATATTGATATCTGATCGTGGAACTCAATTTGTTTCTGCCTTTTGGAGAAGGTGTTGTACAATTGCCAAAATCGACCTCCGGTTGTCCACAAGTGTTAGGGAGAATTCTCAATCTGTGGCTAATTTCCCTTACCTAGTGAATCCCTCAGCAGCTTTGCTGGATTTCTGGAGTTTATTTTTTCCACTTGGTAAGAGTGTGAGCTTTTGCCCAACTCTTACCTGTGGTTTTCCATGTGTATTTCATCTGTTTTGTGATTGGGGACTCTGGAGTACACCACTTCAGTAGCCCCACTCGTTTGTGTGTTACACAGCACCTTCAGTGCAGTGACACAGGGTTGTCTTTTAGACTTCCCACCGACTCCATTTCTGGGGCTGATTACTCTCCCCCAGAAAAGGGTAAAGTTGACATTAACTTTACATAGTCATATAACCACAAATCCAGTACACCCCATCTTACATGGAGTATTGGAAAGGGTTCATTCATAGCCCTTTTTATAGCCCTTTTTATCTGTACCTCTTATCTCTTAACATTAAGACTTGGCTGGTGACAGTGGTACCTACCCTAATTTTCCTACCGCGATTATATTACATAACGTGGTGGTGTTTTAGGCTATTTTAGTAGCCTCAAACTTTAAACCAGCTAGCTCAAATACTTTTTATTTCGGCTCCGGTTGAGTTTAATCACCATTTCTTTTTGTTAACATCCTTCTTGGGTCTTTCTTTGCGCAGCAAACCAGATTTGCCTCCTTTGTTCGCTGACCTTTGGCGGGCTTCTGACCAGAAGCCCTCCTTTGGCATCTGTGTGTCTAGTTGGGCTGAATGTGAGAGCGGGGTGTAGTCACCCCCTGCACAGGGTCTCCTTGGAGACCCAAGTCACACTTTGTGTTGATTGGCTGAGGTGGTTGTCCGGGATGGACAACCCCCCTGCTGAGTGATTGACAGCCAGGCTGAGTGAATGGGGTTTTTGGCATAAAAGGCAGGACTCTTGGGCTTGAAGTCAGTCACCACTGGAACTGCAAGGAACCAAAGAGAAGCAGAGAAGAAGACGGCTGCTGCAACCCCGAGTCCCAGTGAAGCCCTGCTGCAGTCCTGAGCTCTCTATCCTTCAACAACCGGAAAAGATCCAGTCCGGAGTTTTCTTCCCTCGAGCCTGGTGGGATCAACCAGCTTGTCTTTTCTTCAGTCAGAGAATCCTCTCCTGGGTCGAAATCACAGCTGTGCTGTTGTGGTCCGGATAGCCAACAGAAGAGCCCTCTCCTGATTTAAAAGAGCGTACCTTTTATTCATTGTTGGCTTTTTTGCTGCTGCTGGCCTCATCCCCGGGTAGTGCAGATCGCTCCTTCTTGCCCCCACGACGAAACCGCAGGAACCTTGAGTCTGCAGGAACTACCAGGAACAACTGCTGTGGCACAAGTTTTTCTCCAACGGAATAATGTACTGTACACATTTGGTCATTCTCTCCGTCTGACCAGTCGGAATCGGGGTGAACCTTTTTCCTCCACGAAGATTTGTTCTTTCTTCCCTCCTTCTTATAACTTTTCCGTCCATTTGACAATCTTTAGGAACTCTTGGCATCTTGAATCTCGAACTGTTCAACGTGTGATCCTCGCCAACTGAGCATCTGCTCCATTGACACTGGCGCAGGCCTATTGACTTTAATCTGTATCTTTGAACAAGTCCTTGAGTCTCCTTGCCTTGAAAAAGTATTGCCTTTGATTTTTATCCACTTTTCCCTTGTTTGAAATTCTTAAGTACAAAGTGGGCCTCATTACAATTACGGCGGGACCTGCCGGTTTTTCCGGCTCGGTTACCACCGGACTCGTATTACCATTCGGCCTCTGTGATTCCCGGAATTACCGGGGCATTACAACCCTGGTGACCCGGGAATTTCCGGAGGCGGGATTCGGTAAATCCCCATTCGCATTGAGTCCCATAGGACTCAATGGGAATGGGGACCATGGAAACACTGGCACCATCTCGTGATGGTGCCGGTGTTTCCACGTCCGCATGCAGGCAGGCGGTGTTAAACCTGCCAGGTTAGACCTGGCAGGAATGACACCTCCGCCTGCAGGACTCCGAATCACCCGGTATGGAAACAACGGTGGCAGCGGGTTTACCGCCACCATAATTTCCATACCGGTGACTCATAATGAGGCCCAGTGTGTTTTAACTTTGGGAGCATTTCTATCCACGGGTACGCATTAGTATCGCAACACCGGTCTGTCAAATCCTAATGTACTTACCTTGAATTTACTGAAACAAGTGGAATTGATTGTGTGTAGTGTATTTTACGTGTGGTTTCGAATTCATAGAAGTGAAGTGTTTTCTAACAGATGGTTTAAAAATAAATGTACTTATATTTTTTTACCTGAAGCCTTGAGTCAGTATTTGCTTGAGTCACAGTAATTGTGGTCATTTGTATAATCTCTGCTACTGCTGATTTACTCTTGAGATAAGTCTGGCTGCTCTGCTACTGCTACCACTTTAACAGTGTAGTACAGGCTTGGACCAAAGGTGAACTTGTATTACCACTTGTAGTCTTAATTGTGTGTAGTGGTCCCTAAAGCCACTGCACAGGATTCTGCCTAACACTGGTGTACAGCGGTGAGGATTTGGAAGTAGAGTGATTACACTTAGAGTGCTGCTGTTGCTTTGGGTCAACTAACCACAAGGCTAAACACCACCAATTCTATTAACTGAGAAATCATGTCAAATATGGAAAGCTATACTGAAGAGGGTCTCTCAAACTACACTGCTGAGATTCTGAGAACCATGAGTAGGGTAAGGAGTCTCTCTGGTAAAGGAAAGAAATCTGAACTGGTTGCTAAGTTATTGGGGAAAACAAAGTCTGGAGAGTGGGTCAGAAGGGCCTATCCCTCCAGCAAATATGCATACTGATGTTTCTGATTCTGAGAGTGTTGGAGAAGAAGTAGATAACCCTTTGTTAGGAGTTCCTACCCACCCCTTGCTTGCTCAGCAACCTCAAACTCTGTCCACAGGGACCCCCACAGGTCCTACACTTACTCCTGAGTTTATTGCACTAGAGAAAATGCGACTTGAGTTAGAAGTGCAACGTATTGATGCACACACTGCCATGGAACATTAAGAGTTAAGGCTCTGAGAAATGGAACTGAAGCATGAACTAGAAATTAAGAAATTGTCTGAAAGCCCGTATGCCAAAGGAAATGATTGGTATGTATGAGACTGAGACTAAACTTGATGTTTTGGATTGGTTAGCAATGTTTGAGTACAATCATGGGATTCAAGGTATCTCAGGGAATCAGTTGACTTGGCTTTTCTCTAGGCTTCCCCCTGTTGCAAGTGATGCTGTAATGTAGTTGGGGGAGGATGATAAACAGGATTATGAGTGTGTGAAGCTAGCATTAATAGCTAGATTTGGGAAGACCCCTTCCCAGTACCTTAAGAGGTTTAGGACCATCAAAAAGCATGATGGTACTCCTTGGCCTACATGGGTGTGTGAATGTTTGAAAAACTTAGATGGTTGGGTTAAGGGTTACAAAGTAAACTCTTACGAAGGTTTGAGGAATCTTTTTATGTTGGAGTCAATTTTTGATGCCTGCTCCCCTGAGCTTAGACAGCACTTGGCTGATTCAAAGGAGATAGATCCTAAGAAGTTAGCTAAGGCTGCTGACTTGTGGGTTGCCAACAGGGCTACTCACAAGGATTCTGGGGCAACTCAGAAAAAGGATGAGGGAAAGCAGCCAAAGAAAGACAACAAGGAGAATTCCAATAATTCCGATCCAAAAGAGGGCCACAAACATAACCAGGCTAAACCACAAGGGAAACCCAATCAGGCTAGTGTACCATCTGTTCCCAAACCAGATGGAGGTCAGAACAAACCTCCATTCAATAAGGGATTTGTTAAATACTTTGTTTGTGGGTCAATTGACCATGTGAAAGGAGATCCCAGATGTAAGGGTAAACCTTCAGGGCTCTACACTGTCTCCGTAGCCTTCTCCCAGGTGTATGAAGTACCTATAGCCAGTGGAAACGTTCAGTGACTAGCTGATGAGCCCATGAGTCTTAGCTAGTGTTTCTTTAGTGTCCTTGGTTCTTGGGGAACAACAGACCTTAGATGTCTGTAACTCAATCACAGATAATACTAAAGGGTATTACAAAGATAGTGTTCTTGTGAATGGTCAGGAGACCCCTGCCATCAGAGACACTGGAGCCAGCATAACTGTGGTTGGTGAATGTTTTTGCAAGGTGGCGGATGTTGCTAAGGTACCCAAACACCTAACCAAGTTATCTGGAGTGCCTGTGCAAATGGTTCCCCAGTTACCAGCTCTCATCCAATGTAATGACATGACAGTCAGGATACCTGTAAGTGTGCAAAATAATGTACCTGGGAGGGTCCTGCTGGGTAATGACCTTAAAACTCTAGGAGTTGTGTCTAGTACCCCCAGGGCCCCCAGCAGAAGGAAGCAGGAGCTCACAAGGTCTGCAAAGGAGAGAACCTTGAGAAGCTCTCCTGGGGACATGATAGAGGAAACTATCACCCCAAGTCCACAGGACTTACTTACTTCTATTGCAGATCAGAGAAAGACAAAGGGGAAACCCAAGTCTGCCAGCAAGAAACCAGCAAGCACTCCTGTGCCCGGAAGGACAACTCCAGGACTGTCAAAAGTCACATTGGTGTCTCCTCCACCAGCTGAGGCTGAGTGTGAGGTTCAACCCTGTATGGTTCAACTAGATACTGAGGAATCAGATCTAGAAGAAGATCTTACTCTGGTTGGAGATCTTGACCCTGGTGACTATCCTCAGCTGCAGTCTTTACTGGCAGAAGGTGGACCCAACAGGGCAGATTTCAGCAGAGGATAAAGAGAGTGTCCTACTTTTGAAGGTCTTTGCCTACAGGCAGCGTCTCAGCTCAATGGGACTGAGCCTGGAAAGTATAGGTTGCACTGGGAAGATGGCGTCTTCTACAGTGAACCAACTGAGTCAACCCCTGGGGACTGCAAAAGACTTGTAGTACCTCTAGTGACACGACTCCAGTTTCTGCAGTTAGCCCACGAGATACCTGGTCACCTAAGTTTTAAGTAGACCAACAAAAGGCTCTCTCTTTACTTCTACTGGCTTAAGATGGGTTCAGAAGTAGACAAATTCTGCAGGAGCTGCCACACTTGCCAAACCTCTGGCAAGAGTGGAGCCAAGAATTTGGCACCCCTGGTGCATCTCCCATTGGTGGGAGTTCCCTTTGAGAGGGTCGGGATTGACATTGTTGGTCCTCTTGACCCTCCCGCATCTTCAGGCAACAGGTTTATCCTGGTTGTAGTGGATCATGCCACTAAGTATCCTGAAGCCATACCTATGAGGACTGTTACGGCTCTGGCTGTGGCTAAGGCCCTACTTGGTATTTTTACCAGAGGAGGTTTTCCTGAGGAGGTGATATCTGACAGGGGATCAAATATCCCACTACATGCAAGCCATGTGGGAATCCTGTGGAGTCACCTCCAAGTTCTCTACTGCCAACCACCCCCAAACGAATGGGCTAGTAGAGAGGTTTAACAGAACTATGAAGAGCATGATAGGTGCCTTAGAAGAACCCCTTAAAAGAAAGTGGGACCTTCTACTGCCATGCCTTCTCTTTGCATATAGAGAAGTCCCTCCGGAGGGAGTAGGTTACAGTCCCTTCAAACTTCTCTATGGCCATCAAGTCAGAGGTCCATTGTCCCTGATTAAGGAGGGGTTGGAGAGTGCTCCTTCCCCCAAACCAGTCAGAGTGACTGACTATGTGATAGGTCTCCGGAGGAGAATGTCGCACATGATGGCAGAGGAAAGTGATAACTTGAAGGCTGGTCAAGCTCTGGTCAGGCATTGGCATGACCAGAAGGCTAACATGGTTGAGTTTACTCAAGACCAGCTGGTTCTTGTTATGGTCCCCACAAGGCAGAGGGCCTTGCAGGACAAATGGATAGGACCCTTCAAAGTTGTCGGTAAACTTGGAGAGGTGAACTATCTGGTGGATTTAGGCAATCCTAAGGAGGCTCCCAGAGTCTTTCACACCAACCGTTTAAAGGCTTATGTCTCTAGACCTGACATCGGGGCATTGCACCTAGCTTCAGTTCAGGAGGAGGAGGAGAGTGAACCTCTGCCTGACCTCCTAGGAGGCTTACCTTTAGATGAGCAAGTGGAAGGAGTTAATCTCTCTTCCAGTCTCAGATCTGACCAGCCGGATGAGTGCATGTTGCTGTTAAATCAGTTTGACTCCCTGTTCTCACTTTCACCAGGCTTGACCCCTTGGGGCCAGCATGATATACTCACGGGTGAATGTTTTCCTGTCAAAAGCAGGGGGTACAGAATGTCAGACAATGTAAGAACCCATATAAAGAATGAGGTCAACAAGATGCTTGATCTCGGGGTTATAGAGCCCTCTACTAGCCTATGGTATAGCCCAGTTGCGCGTGTACCAAAGGCAGGATCCAAAGAGTGAGATTCTGCGTGGACTATAGAGCTCTGAATTCAGTCACCAAGACTGATGCCCATCCTTTGCCTAGGACAGATGAGCTGGTGGACAAACTTGGTACAGCCAATTACCTCAGCACATTTGACCTAGCATCAGGCTATTGGCAAATAGCCTTGACAGACCATGCCAAGGAGAAAACTGCATTTTCCACCCCAGCAGGCCTCTACCAATTCAAGGTAATGCCTTTTGGATTAGAGAATGCACCTGCTACATTTCAGAGGATGGTCTATCAGGTTCTGAATGGGATGGAGGACTTCTGCATGGCATACTTGGATGCAATTGCAGTGTTCAGCCCTACATGGAAAGAACATATTGATCACCTAGGATATGTATTGCATGCTCTGGAACAGGCCCATCTGACCATAAAGGCAAGTAAATGTCATATTGGTCAGAGTACAGTGGTCTACCTTGGACATTAGGCAGGAGGAGGTGAAATAAGGCCATTGCCTAGCAAAGTACAAGCTGTACAAAGGAGGGCCACCCCTACTACTCAAACCCAAGTGAGAGCCTTCCTAGGCCTCACTGGGTATTGCAGGAACTTCATTTGGAACTATGGGACCATAGCTTCTCCCTTGAATGTCATCCCCTCTCCCAAATTTCCTAAAAAAAGGTCAGGTGGAATGAGGAGTGCAATCAAGCCTTTTGAAGGTCTCAAGAAAGCCCTTTGTCAAGCTCCAGTCATAAGAGCTCCTGACTATCACCAACCCTTCACTGTACAAACGGATGCTTCTAATGTAGGTATAGGTGCAGTCCTTAGTCAGCTGGATGAGAAAGGTAGGGAACACCCCATTTGTTTCATCAGCAGGAAGTTAAAGGATCCTGAGACAAGGTCGGCAACAATAGAATTTGAATGTTTTTCTATTGTGTGGTCACTGAAGAGGTTTAGGCCGTACTCGTATGGTTCTACCTTCATTATTCAGACGGACCACCGACCCTTGAGATGGCTGATGCAAATGAAAGGGGAAAACCGAAGTTACTCAGATGGTCAATTTGATTTTTCCATTGAGCACAGAGCAGGAAGTCACCACCAAAATGCTGATGGTCTCTCTAGGATGTTTATAATCGACTAGAGGTATGAGGGCCATGCAGGAGTGGATTAAATCCTCCTGTCCCTTAGTCTGGGGGCGGGGGTGGCGAGTGTTAGGGATAATTCTCATTCTATAGCTAATTTCCCTTACCTAGTGTGTCCCTCAGCAGCTTTGCTGGATTTCTGGAACTTATTTTTTCCACTTAGTTAGAGTGTGAGCTTTTCCCCTGCTCTTACCTGCGGTTTGTCATGTGTATTTCATCGGTTTTTGTAGCCCCACTCTTGTGTGTTACACAGCACCTTCAGTGCAGTGACACAGGGTTGTCTTTTAGACTTCCCACTGACTCCATTTCTGGGGCTGACTACTGTCCCCCAGAAAAGGGTAAAGTTGCCATTAACTTTGCATAGTCATTTAACCACACATCCATTACACCCCATCTTACATGGAGTATTCGAAAGGGTTCATTCATAGCCCTTTTTATCTGTACCTCTTGGAGCCTTGTTTTGCTCCCTTAACATTAAGACTTGGCTGGTGGCAGTGGTACCTACCCTAATTTTCCTAACGCGATTATATTACATAACGTGGTAGTGCTTTAGACTATATTAGTAGCCTCGAACTTTAAACCCTCCAGCCCAAATACTTTTTATTTCAGCTCCGGTTGAGTTTAATCGCCATTTCCTTTTGTTAACATCCTTCTTGGGTCTTTCTTTGCACGGCAAACTAGGTTTGCCTCCTTTGTTCTCCGACCTTTGGCGGGCTTCTGACCAGAAGCCCTCATTTGGCGTCTGGGTGTCTAGGTGGGCTGAATGTGAGGGAGGGGTGTAGTCACCCCCTGCACATGGTCTCCCTGGAGAGCCAAGTCACACCTTGTGTTGATTGGATGAGGTGGTTTTCCGGGCTGGACAACCCCCCCTGCTGAGTGATTGACAGCCAGGCTGAGTGAATGGGGATTTTGGAATAAAACGCAGGGCTCTTGGGCTAGAAGTCGGAGTCACCACTGCAACTGCAAGGAACCGAAGAGAAGCGGTGAAGAAGACGACTGCTGCAACCCCGAGTCCCGGTGAAGCCCTGCTGCAGTCCTGAGCTATCTACCCTTCAATGACTAGAAAAGATCCAGTCTGGAGTCTTCTCCCCGTGTGCCTGGTGGGATCAACCAGCTTGTCTTTTCTTCAGTTAGAGAATCCTCTCCTCGGACGATATCACTGCTGTTCTGTAGTGGTCCGGATAGCCATCAGAAGAGCCCTCTCCTGATTTAAAGGAGCGCACCTTTTATTTATTGTTGTCTTTTTCGCTGCTGCTGACCTCTTCCCTGGGTAGTGCAGATCGCTCCAGACGTCCTCCTTCTTGTCCCCACGACTGAAGCCACAGGACCCGTGAGTCTGCAGGAACTACCAGGAACAACTGCCACGGCACAAGCTTTTCTCCAATGGAATAAGGTACTGTGCATATTTGGTCATTCTCTCCATCTGACCAGCCGGAATCGGGGTGAACCCTTTTCCTCCATGAAGATTTTTTCTTTCTTCCCTCCTTCTTATAACTTTTCCTTCCATTTGACAATCTTTATAAACTCTTGGCATCTAGAATCTCAAACTGTTCAACATGTGATCCTCGGCAACTGAGCATCTGCTCCATTGACACTGGCGCAGGCCTATTGACTTTAATCTGTATCTTTGAACAAGCTCTCGAGTCTCATTGCCTTGAAAAAGTATTGCCTTTGATTTTTATCCACTTTTCCCTTGTTTGAAATTACAAAGTGTGTTTTAACTTCGTGACCATTTCTATCTGTGGGTATGCGTTAGTATCGCAACAACCGTCTGTCAAAAATCCTAATGTACTTACCTTGAATTTACTGAAACAAGTGGAATTGATTATGTGTAGTGTATTTTACGTGTGGTTTCGAATTTATAGAAGTGAAGTGTTTTCTAACAGATGGTTTAAAAATAAATGTACTTATATTTTTCTACTTGAAACCTTGAGTCAGTGTTTGCTTGAGTCACAGTACTGGTGGTCATTTGTGTAATCTCTGTTACTGCTCATTTACTCTTGAGGTAAGTCTGGCTGCTCCGCTACTGCTACCACTTTAACAGTGTAGTACAGGCTTGTACCAAAGGTGAACTTGTATTACCACTTGTAGTCTTAATTGTGTGTAGTGGTCCCTAAGGGTACTGCACAGGATTCTGCCTATCAACAAGCCATCACCCTCAGACTGATGGGCAAACCGAATGAACTAATCAGACGTTAGAGCAGTATTTAAGGTGTATGTTACAGCAAACCGAGGACACCTGGAAAAACATACTCTGGGTAGCCGAGAATGCATTCAACAACTCTGTTCGCACAAGTACTGGACAAACTCCATTCTATACTGTGCATGGAAGACATCCGCGGACATCAGTGTTTGATCCATTCGATACTTTGGAAATGCCAGGAGGACCACCCTTGAAAGGGGCCTTGAGGGGGAGTGCTGTCATGGTTATCGGGCCAAGCATGCAAACATTAAAGGGCCACATAGACAGTGGGCCCGGATTGACACAGTCCTGGCTCCTTTGGATAACAGTAAGCAAGAACATTTATTGGGGACAAGAATGCTTTTATTATGGACATAGCAGCTCATTTTGGGTGCAAAGTGAATTTAACATGGGAACTTCCATTCACAAAAGCAGCCCCACATGTACTCGTGGGTGTGGCTGCTGCTATTGGGTTGCCTTGCAGGTGCTGACTCTCTAGGAGTGGCAGTGTGTGTCAGGCAAGCCAGTGGGCGTGCCCACGATCGCAGCTATATAAGCTGCTCCGATCCCCGAGGCAGACGCTTTGCATTATTCTGCACTTCCATGCAGTGTAACGCTCATCGCCGCCTAGGATCAGACTTACCTTTGGAGATCCAGCTCCCTGCCATCATACTTACCACCTGGGGAAACCTGCTCTCACCTGTGCGCGTCTTTGTTGATCCTGGCATTCATCTTCAAATCTTCTGGAACGCTGACATCTTCATCTTGGCACCGCAGCTCATCTTCAAATCTTCCGGGATGCTGAAATCTTCATCTGGGCACCGGAGCATGACGCGTTACATCCACGACACTAGCACCTGCAAGTAAAAATGAAAGGCATGGTTAGACACTTAAAAGACATTCAGTTTAAGGTCGCGCTACCACCGAACCTTGCGCTTTTCCTTAAACCATCACTTACCTGCTGTCGGACATTGCGGCCTTACCCATCTTTCACCCGGCCGCATTCCACGCTCCAGAGCTGCTTTTGGGCCGAATTTCCACCTATTGAGAAGAAAACAGAAGAGAAACATTATTCAGGAATTGACAACAATATTGGGAGCAATAATGCAAAAACATAAAACGAGAAGAGGCAAAGAGAAAACAGAAAGGGAAAGAGACAATATTCATTGAGAGACACTTACTACCAACCAGGAGAAGCATAGCCGCAGCTTGGCTGGACTATTACTTACCAGGGATCAGTTAAGGAACTAGGTCCCATCAACAAGCACCCCTGCCAGAAGTAGCAGGATGGAGAGCTTATCATCAGTAATTACCAGGAGCATTGTCACCAATTGCCGCTGCTCACAGCTGATCTGCATGGGGAGAGGCCTGACAGGGATGATCTAACTCCAGGGAGGGCTGCAACCGTGCCCCGACACCTCTGTAGAGACTAGGTGAGCGTAACACCCTCCTGCCCTAGCTCTGCTCTCCCTACATGCGCTGCTCTCTCTACATACACCCACCCGCCCCAGCTCTGCTCTCTCTACACCCACCCACCTGCCCTAGCTCTGCTCTCTCTACACCCACTCACCGGCCCTAGCTCTCCTCTCTCTACAAGCTCTGCTCTCTCTACATAGTTCTGCTCCCTCTACAATAGCTCAGCTCTCTCTACTTAGTGCTGCTCTCTCTGCACTCACCCACCCAAGCTCTGTTCTCTCTATATGAACCCACCCACCCTAGCTCTGCTCTCAATACAAAGCTTTTCTCTCTATACAGAAAACACACCAACACTATCTCTGCTCTCTCTACACCCATCCACCTGCCCTAGCTCTGCTCTCTGTACAAGCTCTACTCTCTCTACACCCACCCACCTGCCCTAGCTCTGCTCTCTCAACTCATAGCCACCCGCCCTAGCTCTGCTCTCTCTACAACCACCCACCTGCCCTAGCTCTGCTCTCTCTACAAGGCTCTGCTCTCTCTACATCCACCCACCCGCCATAGCTCTGCTCTCTCTACATAGCACCCACCCACCCTAGCTCTGCTCTCTCTACACCCATCCACCTGCCCTAGCTCTACTCTCGGTACAAACAAACAACTGCCCTACCGCTGCTCTATCTACACTTAGCCAACCGCCCTAGCTCGGCTCTCTCTACACCCACCAACCCTCCCTAGCTATGCTCTCTCTCCAAATACCCACCCACCCGACCTCTGCTCTCTCTACCCCCAACCACCCACCTGACCTCCTCTCTCTATACCCCCACCCACGCAACCTCCACACTTGTGATCCTTAACCCACCCCTATACCTCCGCGCTCTCTACCCCCACCCACTGTACCTCCGCTCTCTCTATCACCCACCCATCCACCCTACCTCCGCTCTCTCTACACATACCACCAATCCACGCTACCTATGCTCTCTCTTCCCCCCACACTAGCTCTGTTGTCTCTATGCCTGCCCTACCGCCACTCTCTCTACCCCCACCCTACCTCTGCTCTCTCTGCACCCCACCCACCCTACCGCGCTCTCTCTACCCCACCCATCCAACCTCTGTTCTCTCTACCCCCACCCGCCCACCCTACCTCTGTTCTCTCTACTTCCACCCGCCCACCCTACCTCTGTTCTCTCTACCCCCACCCGCCCACCCTACCTCTGTTCTCTCTCCCCCTGCCCACCCACCCTAACACTGTTCTCTCTACCTGCCACCTACCCACACCACCTCTGCTCTCTCTACCCACCAAACACCCACCCTACCTCCACTCTCTCTACACCCCATCCACCCTACCTCTACTCTCTCTAACCCCACCCACCCTACTGCTGCTCTAACACCCACCCACCCTACCTCCTCTCTCTCTATCCCCACTCACCCACCCTACCACCGGTTCCTCTACTCCCCACCCAAACACCCTACCTAAGCTCCCTCTAACCCCAACCCACCCTACCTCTGCTCTCTATCTACTCCCCACCCACCCAACCTCTGCTCTCTCTATCCCCCACATTTTCAAACTACCGCGACAGCAAAGAAGCATAATACCGTCTCTGCTTACAAACCCATACATTCATGAACTGAAGGGGCCAGAAACAAATCTAATAGAGGTGCTTGAAATTCCCAAAATGTGCTCCATGGTAATTGAAGCTTTTCTTGACTGATCCATACTGACCTAGGTTATTCCTGCATGATTTCCTATGGGGCGAGCCTGTGCTCTGGTCTCGAGTTCCACAGTCCAATCGGGTGGCTGGATCCTGATGATGAAGTTTGACTATCCATTCAGAGAACTCAGACAATCTTGAAAAGTTTTGAGGGCCTGTAAAATACACGGTTCTCTACTTTGTAGGCTTTGTTTGACTGTGGGGGGGGGGTACATGGGAGGATTGAAATTTGGTGGTGGGTTGGGGGTGTTTTGATGTGATTTTTCAAAGTTCAGAGCTTGTTTTGTGTTTCTTGGTTAGTGTGTTTGTGTTTATTAGGACTTAACATCATGTTTTACCCTTAATCCCTTATGAAAAATAAAAAAAGTTTAAAAGTTCGGAGTTCACTATGTTCCATTTTTCCTTTGTCATTCGAAAAATCCCCAAAATCTCGCAAAGAGAGAAGATGGCTTTGGGGCTTGCTTTCAACAACAAGGGGTAGGTGGTGCTGACCATAGAGTCATTGCACGGGTTGCTGTAGCATGCAGACCAGTATTTGTAATTTGACATTAGTGGGCAGTTGGTGGTACTGCACCAGCAACAAGCAGTCAGTCAAAGCCTCACAGGTGGAGATGCGGAGAATGGGAAAAGGGAGAGCAGGAGGTGGTGCTGCAGGAGACTAAAGAGCACGTGGGGGGCAACAGATCATCCCCAGCATATGGCTAAGGAGGAGGATACTGAAGTCAATGCACATTTGCCTGCTCAGGGCGAGGGGTAGTGCAGATTGGGTTTCACTTAAGCAGGTAAGAGTGGGCCATGACATCCCCACCAGTCTGGTAATGGGTGTGGCAGTACTTTGGTTTGAGCGAGGCCATCTGGAGGTGATAAGCAGTGTAATTTGCAATCTCTGTAAAAGGAAGGAGGAGCACACATCGGACACCACTTCAATAAGCATGTACTGCTGCAGGCAGCACAAGGTCGTGTATGGGAAGCACACATCAATTGCTAGAGACCTGCTAGTGAAGCAACCTCCTCAAGAGGTGATGGCAGCAACATGGTAGTATCAGATGACATTTCAAGTGACCCTGCTGCCCACCTGATTCTTGGCTAGTACAAATCCCTTCCTACCCGCAAGTGTCAGTCTCAGCACAACCTGACACAGAAGCACAATCAACCAGCAGGTCCACCACTTTACCACTAGTAGCAACGTGGTGTCATGGCTTTGGAGTTCAAGGTGTGGCGAATTCTAAGGCAGGCAAGTATTATTCTGCCTGCATTGTGTCAGATCTCTAAGTCCAAGACAGCTGGACCACATAAGGGAGGGTGCACATGCTCCAGCACCACTCTACCCTTATGTAGATGACTGGGAAACGGTAGAAAAAGGGGGACACATTGCGAACTGGGAAAGTCCAGAAGAAATACAGCCATGGCTCGGCTGGAAGGTAGATAAACATACAATGAGGCAGAATGACTAATTTAAGAGTGCAATACTAGGCTGTTGCTCAAAATAGACTGAGTCAGAGCCGCCAGGGAGTATATTGTCGTTGTTAACCAGGTTAAATAGGGAAAGTCCGCAAAATCGACACTAGGTACAGCCCATGTGCTAGGTAGAGCCATATAGAGTGAGATGGAACCACCCGGGAGGCTTTACCAGCAGAGTCTGCCCTTGATTGAGGCAGCACGTCCTCTGTGTGCAATTCCAGCGCTAACTGGGCTGAATGAAAATGCAGCCAAAAATTGTGCAGAAAAATGAACTTAAGCATATTTGTAGGAAATACTTCTTCAGAACTGAAATACTTCTTCAGAACTGTGCTTCATCCCAATGTTGACTTCGGACCCTCAAAGAACCGAATATCACCTTGCAGAGAACGCGGGAGCTCAGCTGAGCTCATGCGTGTTAGGGAGATTTCTCACCCAAGTGCTGAATTCCCTCTATCTTAGAGCCCTCCAGCTCTTTTGTTATATTTTGGGACTTTGAACTTGTCATTTTCAGTGTTTTACTTTTGTGTTCTTTGGATATGGAGTTTTAAAACAACTCCATAGGCATCATCTTTTTCTTGTGTGTCACACAGCACCTTCAGTGCAGTGGCACAGGGATGTCTTTCAGACTTCCCAAGGATTAAATACCTTCTCTGGGACTGACTACTGTCTACCAGAGCATGTGAAGTTAAATTGACTTTACTAGTCCTTTTAAATTCATAGACCCAGCACACACTATCTTCCTATAGAGTGCGGGAGGGGTTGCTTAGCATCCCCTATGTCTAAACACTCATGTAACAGTCAAATGTTACTCTTTCCTCTTGAAATGGCTGTTGGCAGTGGTTTTAGAACAAACTACCATGATTTTTCCCGACCTCGAACACCGGTAGCTAAAAATCGGGGCAGCCATGTTTTACGCCCAAGACCTATCTGTAAAAACAGACTCTGGTCAACTTTTTTGCCGTTTCTTTTAGGAAAAGTCCTTCTTGTGTTTAACTCTGCGTGCCAAACCAGGTTTGGTCCTTTTGTACATTGGCCTTTGGCGGGCTTCAGTGCTGAAGCCCTCCTTTGGCGCCTGAGTGTCTGGGGTGGACAGGATGTGAGGGTGGTGCCCAAAACTCCCTGTGCTTCGTCTCCTAGGAGGCCTGAATGCACTCTGGCATGATTGGCCGACTGGTTGTCCGGCAAGGACAGCCACCCTGCTGGGTGAGTGACAGCCAGGCTGGAATGAATGGGGGAAAACTCTTTAAAAGCAGGCCTCTGGGACTTGGAAAGCAGAGTCGACCACTGGAACGAGAGAACCAAAGACGAGCTGAAGGAAGTTGACTGCTAAAACTGCTGGTCCACCGGTGAAGCCATGCTGCAGGTCCGAATTGCCTGTAACTCCCTCGACAGAGAAGCCCTTCAAGGACGCCTTCTTCCCTTGAGTTTGGTGGGAACAACCAACTCGCAAGTCACCTGGACACCGTCATTATACTGGTCGAATTTTCTTCAGAGTGCTGTTGAAAACCGGATAGCCAGTGAGAAGGATACCAGTTTGTTGTCTTTAAGGCACTCACACCTTAAACCGACGTTTTGCAAAGCTTGTGGCCCTTTCCCTGGGCAGTGCAGGAGCCTCACGACATCCTCCTTCTTGTCCTCTCGACTGAAGCTCAGGAACAGCGATATCGGCAGGAACTGCCAGGAACAACTGCCTCAGCTACAGCTCTTCACTTAAAAGGTACTGTGCAAGTGCGGTCAGGAAAGACTTTCTGCCGCGGTGAAAGTTTGTGAACATTTCCCAACTTTGAAGGCCTGTCCTTCCCTAAACCTACATATAACTTTTCATCTGACCAACTACTTCTAAAAACCATGGCAAACACTTAACTGTTCACTTCCAGAACTGTGCTATCCTATCCTATCGAAACCCGACGCGTGATGCAGTAAAACAGAACTTGTCAGAAAACGTTTAGAGTCTGATGGGACTCAGCCACCAAATACGTTATTTGTAGCGGACAGAACAGTCAATGGTAAATAGATATTGCCCTGATCTGAGGAAGGCACTAGGAGTGTGCCGAAACACGTGTTATCAAAAAAGGGCTATTAATAAACCTACTCTCACTATGACCAAGAGTCCAAGTTTTTGAAATACAATTGTGGCGCAGTAAAGAGATGTGTGCAGCCCTCGATATCTTGTTCAGAAACTGATTGGTTGTGTATTGTATTATATTAGATGGTGATATTGAGCTGCTCTTACTAGTGGAATGTTTTCCAACTGACTGTGTAAATACATGTATATTCTTTTACCAAGAAACCTTGAGTAAGTGTTTGTTTGAACCACTGTGATTGCTAACCCTTTGTGTAACCCCTTGTACTGCTCACTTTACTCTTGAGATAAGTCTGGCTGCTCAGCCACTGCTACCATATTACTGTGTAGTACGGGCTTGTACCAAAGCTGAAATTGTACTTACACTTGTAGTCTTAATTGTGCATAGTGTTCCCACAGGGTACTGCATATAATTCTGCCTAACAATGCACTGGCCACGACAACAGCTATAAACATGGACGGGGTGTTTATAGTGCTAATGGTGAGAGATATTCATGCCATTTCTTCCAAACCTCCCTCATGGCCCATGGCAAAATTGTCAATCACTCATGACCCTTCACTGGTTAAACAATCAGAGCACCAACACATGAATTGCAAAGGCTGTACCCTTAAAGTCAATGGTCAGCTGTTCACAGCTTCAATGGTGAACTTCTTCAGGCGCGTCACATCCAATTTCACCACCATCAACAAGACCCTTAAAGCTCTGTCGAAAAAGGATTTCAAATGAGCCTAGGGCTTGTGGGAGAAGATGGCGTTTGACAACACCAATCAGCTCTCATTGCTAAAACAATAAGGGTGCTCTCTCTACCCCCACCCACCCTACCTCTGCACTCTCTACCCACACCCACCCTACCACTGCTCTCTCTACCCCCACCCTACCTTTGTGCTCTCTACCGTCACCCTCCCACCCTACCTCTGCTCTCTCTACCCCCACCCTCCCACCCTACCTATGCTCTCTCTACCCCCACCCTCCCACCCTACCTCCGCTCTCTCTACCCCCACCCTCCCACCCTACCTCCGCTCTCTCTACCCCCACCCTCCCACCCTACCTCCGCTCTCTCTACCCCCACCCTCCCACCCTACCTCTGCTCTCTCTACCGAAACCCTCCCACCCTACCTCCGCTCTCTCTACCACCACCCTCCCACCCTACCTCCGCTCTCTCTACCCCCACCATCCCACCCTACCTCCGCTCTCTCTACCCCCACCCTCCCACCCTACCTCTGCTCTCTCTACCGAAACCCTCCCACCCTACCTCCGCTCTCTCTACCACCACCCTCCCACCCTAGCTCCGCTCTCTCTACCCACACCCTCCCACCCTACCTCCACTCTCTCTACCCCCACCCTTCCACCCTACCTCCGCTCTCTCTACCCCAACCCTCCCACCCTACCTCCGCTCTCTCTACCCCCACCCCCCCACCCTACCTCAGCTCTCTCTACCCCCACCCTGCCACCCTACCCCCGCTCTCTCTACCCCCACCCTCCCACCCTACCTCCGCTCTCTCTACCCCCACCCTCCCACCCTACCTCCGCTCTCTCTACCCCCACCCTCCCACCCTACCTTTGCTCTCTCTACCACCACCCTCCCACCCTACCTCCGCTCTCTCTACCCCCACCATCCCACCCTACCTCCGCTCTCTCTACCCCCACCCTCCCACCCTACCTCCGCTCTCTCTACCGAAACCCTCCCACCCTACCTCCGCTCTCTCTACCACCACCCTCCCACCCTACCTCCGCTCTCTCTACCCCCACCCTCCCACCCTACCTCCGCTCTCTCTACCCCCACCCTCCCACCCTACCTCCGCTCTCTCTACCCCCACCCTCCCACCCTACCTCCGCTCTCTCTACCCCCACCCTCCCACCCTACCTCCGCTCTCTCTACCCCCACCCTCCCACCCTACCTCCGCTCTCTCTACACCCACCCTCCCACCCTACCTCTGCTCTCTCTACCCCCACCCTCCCATCCTACCTCCACTCTCTCTACCCCCACCCTCCCACCCTACCTCCGCTCTCTCTACCTCCACCCTCCCACTCTACCTCCGCTCTCTCTACCCCCACCCTCCCACCCTACCTCCGCTCTCTCTACCAACACCCTCCCACCCTACCTCCGCTCTCTCTACTCCCACCCTCCCACCCTACCTCCGCTCTCTCCACTAAAACCATCCCACCCTACCTCCGCTCTCTCTACTAACCTCCGCTCTCTCTACTCCCACCCTCCTACCCTACCTCCGCTCTCTCTACAAACACACTCCCACCCTACCTCCGCTCTCTCTACTCCCACCCTCCCACCCTACCTCCGCTCTCTCTACTCCCACCCTCCCACCCTACCTCCACTCTCTCTACTCCCACCCTCCCACCCTACCTCAGCTCTCTCTACTCCCACCCTCCCACCCTACCTCCGCTCTCTCTACTCCCACCCTCCCACCCTACCTCCGCTCTCTCTACTCCCACCCTCCCACCCTACCTCCGCTCTCTCTACTCCTACCCTCCCACACTGCCTCTGTTCTCTACCCCACCCAACCACACTATCTCTGCTCTCTCTAACCCCACCCACCATCCCTCTGCCACCTTTTAACCCCCAGCCATCCACCCTACCTCTGCTCTTTCTACCCCCACCCACACAACCTCTGCTCTCTGTAACCCTCACCCACCCTACCTCTACTCTCTCTACCCCCCCACCCACCCTACTTCTGCTCTCTCTACCCCCACCCACCCTACCTCCGCTCTCTCTACCCCCACACACCCACCCTACCTTTGCACCTTCTTCCCCCACTCACCCTACCTCCGCTCTATCTACCTGGCACCCACCCACCATACTTCTGCTCTCTCTATCCGCGACCCACCCCTTACTTCTACTTCTCTCTATCCGCCACCCAGCCCCTACTTCCACTCTCTCTATCCCCCACCCACCCCTCTTCCACTCTCTCTACCCCCACCCAACCAGCCTAACCCCATCTCTACCCCACACATCCACCCTACCTCCACTCTCTCTACCCCCAGCCACCCACCCACCCATTGTACTGTCTCTTAGGAGACGCCTTGTACTCTTTTTGGTTAGTGGTCGCCTTTGCCTTGCACTACATATCTGGGTCTGGCATCTTGCATTCCCAGGATGCATGTTCTGGGACTAGCAATATGACCGTACAGCCCAGAAGGGGTTCAGCGGGGGTGATCATCGAGATGATGGTCTCACCGGCCGTGTAGGATACAAATCTGCCCTCATGATATCTTGCATACTTGTCCACCACTATGACAAAGTGTCAGGTCTATTACACCCTCCCAAAGTCTATTATTAGTGCCTTCCAGGGTTCGCCTGCCTGTGGGGCCAATGAGGTGTGACGGGTGAGCCAATGCGCCTGCTGCTTGACACCATATGCAGTGGCACAACGCCACTTTAACCTTCACTTCTAGGTACGGAGACAAACCTTTGCGCGCAAACGTGGTGCCTTTGTCTTGATCGTGCCTTGATATGCTGCATGGGCCAGCTGTAAAATATGGCCTTGCAAGTCTTGAGAGATGACCAGCTGTGGTGCCTTAACAACACTGCTTTTATCCCTACTGACAACTCGGCCCTTACATTCACAGGCCCTGTAAGAACGCCAGTGAATCTAGCCTTCGGTGCTAGTGTTTCACCAAGAAGGTGAACCATTTACATGATTGCAGTTGGGCATTTAGTTCCTGTAGCCTTTCATTCTAAGTTGTGGCATCGACTATATCGTAGAGAGACATGGGTTTGGTGATCACGGTTGCCTATTTGTCATGTTAGCCCCTGTTGGATGCCGAAAGAGAAAGTCTGTTGGGTTATCCACACCAGGCTGGAAGTGGAGTGTTAGCCCGTGGTCCTGAAGCTGTCAGAGCCATCTCTACAGCTGAATGGGGCAGTGCTGCCGACCTGTGCATTATGGGGATTAAGGGCCTGTGATCCATGTATTCGGTCACCTGGTGACCGGAAATATATAAGTGGAAGTGTCTACAGCCCCACAGGATAATGAGAGCTTCCTATTCTATTTGACCCCTGACGTTTACATGGATTAGCACCATGCTTGTTTGAGCAATAAGAGCTGATTTTGTGTTGTCAAACCCATCTTCTCCCACGAGCCCTAGGCTCATTTCAAATACTTTTTCGACAGTGCTTGAAGGGTCTTGTTGATGGTGGTGAAACTGGGTGTGAAGCACCTGAAGAAGTTCACCATTGAAGCTGTGAACATCTGACCATTGATGTTAAGGTGCAGTCTCTGCAAGTCATGTGTCGGTGCTCTGATTGTTTAACCCCTGAGGGTCGTGAGTGACTATCGCTTTTGCCACCGGCCATGAGGGAGGCTTGGAAGAAATTGCATGAATCTCTTTCACTATTAGCACTATAAACACCCCATCCATGTGTATAGCTGTTGTCATGGACGGTGCATGAGCTCTGCTGAGCTCCCGCTTTCTCTGCATTGTGATATCCAGTTCTTTGAGGATCCAAAGGCATAATTGGGATGAAGCACAGTTCTGAAGAAGTATTTCCTACAAATGTGCTTAAGTTAATTTTATCTGCTCAATTTTTGGCTGCATTTTCATTCAGCCCATTTAGTGCTGGCATTGCACACAGAGGACGTGCTGCCTCAATCAAGGGCAGACTCTGGTGGTAAAGCATCTCTGTCAGTTCCATCTCAGTCTATATGGCTCTAACCAGCACATAGGCTCAACCTAGTGCCAATTTTCCATACGTTCATTATTTAACATGGTTAACAGCGACAATGTACTCCCTGGCGGCTCTGACTCATTCTATTTTGCTCAATGTATGAGTGGAGCAACAACCTAGTATTGCACTATTCAATTAGTCGTTCTGCCTCATTTCATGTTTCTCTACCTACCTACCAGCCGAGCCATGGCTGTATTGCTTCTGGACTCTGCCAGTTCGCAATGTCTCCCCTTTTTCTACCCTTTCCCAATCATCTACATGAGGGTAGGGTATTGCTGGAGCATGTGCACCTCCATTGTGCGGTACAGCTGTCTTGGACCTAGAGATCTGAGGCAACACAGGCAGAATAATGCTTGCATGCCTTAGAATTCTATCTGCCCTTCCATGCCCAAGCAGCGCCACAGCATGAATTCCAACGCCATGAGACCACGTTGCTAATAGTAGTAAAGTGGTGGACCTGCTCGTTGATTGTTCTACTGTGTCAGGTTGTGCTGAGCCTGACACTTGGGGGCGGAGGCGATATGTACTGGCCGAGAATCAGGTGGGCAGCAGGGTCACTTGAAATGTCATCTGACACTACCTTGTTGCTGCCATCACCCCTTTAGGAGGTTGCTTCACTAGCAGGTCTCTGGCAATTGATGTGTGCTTCCCATACACGGCCTTGTGCTGCCTGCAGCAGTACATGCTTATTGAGGTGGTGAACGATGTGTGCTCCTCCTTCCTTTACCCCGATGCACTGTCCTTTTACAGAGATTGCAAATTACACTGTTTATCACCCCCCTGCTGGCCTCACTCAAGCCAAAGTACTGCCACACCCATTACCAGACAGGTGAGGATGTCATGGCCCACACCTGCCTGCTTAAGTAAACCCAAGCTGCACTACCTCGCCCCCTGAGCAGGCAAATGTGCAATGGCTTCAGTCTCCTTCTACTTTGCCTATTGCTGGGGATGATCTGTTGCTCCTCCCCCTGGTGCTCTTTCGTCTCCTGCAGCACAACCTCCTCCTCCTGCTCCCCCTTTCTCCCCATCTCCATCTGTGAGGCTTTGACTGCTTGCTGCTGCTGCAGTACCACCAACTCCCCACTAATGTCAAATTCTAAATACTGGTCTGTATGCTACAGGAGCTCGTGCAATGACCTTATGGTTAACACCACCTACCCCTTGTTTTTGAAAGCCTGCCCCTTAGCCTCTCTTTCTCTCTCTCTCT
This sequence comes from Ambystoma mexicanum, assembly GCF_040938575.1. Taxonomy (NCBI): domain Eukaryota; kingdom Metazoa; phylum Chordata; class Amphibia; order Caudata; family Ambystomatidae; genus Ambystoma; species Ambystoma mexicanum. Next base: position 766,763,878 of record NC_090923.1, on the reverse strand, counting down.
CTCTCGCTCTCGCTCTCTCTCTCGCTCTCCCAACTCTCCGTCTTCCAATACTGGCGGTCACTGAACTCCACCTAACTGAGCACCGAAAGACTTCTTGTGTACACACAACACAATCACCGGAAAGGAAAGGTACTAGGAAACATGTCTTGCTTTTTGAAAATGTTTGGGTGACAAATTGAAACAATGTACTGGGCGTACAAGAACATTTAGAACATTTTCGGGGATTTGGGGTATTTTTTGAATGACAAGGGAAACATTCTTTGTAAACTTTTTATATTTTCAATAAGGGACTAAGATGTTACATCATTATAAACACAAACAAACTGATCAAGAGACAGAAAACAAGCCCTGTACTTGACAAAATCACATCAAAACACCTCCAACACACCACCACATTTCGATCCTGCCCTGTACACCTCCCCCCATAGCCAAACACAGCCTAAAAAGTAGTGAGCTGTGTCTTTTACACGCCTTCACAACTTTTCAAGATGGTCCGAGTGCTCTGAATGGCTAGTCAAACTTCATCCTCAGGATCCAGCCACCTGATTGGACTATGGAACTCGAGACCAGAGCACAGGCTCAAACCATAGAAAATCATGCGGGAATAACATGCGTCAGTATGGATCAGTCCAGAAAAGCTTCAATTTCCATGGATCACATTTTGGGAATTTCAGGCACCTCTGTTAGATTGGTTTCTGGCCCCTTCAGTTCCTGGATGTTTGGGTTTGTGAGCAGAGACTGTATTATGCTTCTTTGCTGTTGGGGCAGTTTGTAAATGTCTGTAATACAAGACTGGCCAAGTCCTCCACTCCTGTTTCTTAGATAGCTTTGATTCATCTTCTGGCTGACTCGATATGATGAAATGGTAATCCTGACTGCACTCTGAATGTGAGCCAGGGGTAAGGTGACATTGATTCCGAGAAGGAGAGAAAGTTTCATGGTGTTTGCCCAGAGTAGGCAAGAGAGAATATGGTGAGGTTAGGAGTGTTTAGGGCAGCAGATCAACAACGGATCTTACCAGGTGGAGCTTGAACATAATCCCTTGTATTTCTCAGTCACACCTAAAACTAATTGCTTGCAGAGAGAATCATTTGACAATGGTTTTGCTGCAGCAGAGTAGCATTAGCTATCTGATAAAATATCATCACAAAATCTGCTCTTAAACCATACTCGTATCAGTGGTGTAACTTTGCTGAAAATGTTGGGGGCGAGGGGGACTTGACATCTGAACAAAAGGTGCCCCAGCCAAATGAATGGGGACAAAATGGTGTGCCATGAAAGTTGGGCGGGACAAACACCCCTGCCCCCCCCTAAAATTACGCCCATGGCTGTTATAGTGAGTGTAAGGTATTTTGCCCAAAGCTTGCTGTCCCTGTTTCCACAGTTTGAATTATCAGAGTAAGAGATGGGCGCACTTCAGCTGCTCATTCTCTCTGCAGCCCTGTGTCAGGATGTATAGTTGGCACTGTTGTGTTCTCTCAACTTAGCGGCAGAGAGATCGTTTGGTGCCAAGGGGGATCAGGTGGTTCATGAGGGAGCACCAGCATACGAAATGACTCAAGGTCAGTAATAGCTTGTGAAAATGTTCAGTGATTGGGCATTAATACTTTTCTTGAATTAGGTGAGCAATATGGTACTACAGGGGAGTTCAGGGAGGTAGCCCAAAGTCCCCCACTTTGTTTTTATTTTAACTCATGGATTTGTGCATTCGACAGCACAATATTTCTAAATTATTTGGCGTTTTATCCCTTTTTTTCTCATTTGGTTCTGTATGGTAACACATGAAATAAACAAATAGATGCCAGTTATACAGTATACAGAAGCATGCACCTACATTATTATGATGTCTTTGCGCACAACATATGCCTGAAATCAAAATACAAGGCTCAAACACACACTGTCAAGCACACCAAATCGCACACACACATTACTTAAAATTCAAAACATGCCTACCCATGAACTTTTTCTGTTGTAAAGTACTCTGTAATGGAGATCAGTCTTCTCTTCTGTTCAGACCAGTAGGATTCAGGAAGCCGGGCACATACATCCTGGCAGTGATTATGATTCGTAATTTATAACACGCTTAAAACCCAGAGGTTTCTAAGCGGACTGGGGATCGAACCTGTGTTGTTCCACGTCGTCTTATTTCCAATGCGAGTGAGTTGCCCCTGAGCTATCCTCCCGAGACGAGTGAAGGTAATGACATGCACTGCATGGTGGCCCAGTCAAGATCTGAACTTGGTTGCCCTGGAACCAGTGAGCTGCAGCAAGTGGAGCCTTCATCTCACTTCTCATCTCATGGATGGGATACCATTACTCATTTAATTGGCTATTCATATTTTTTTAAACTAGTCACTGCAGCAAGGTGGTAGGGATGTGCACCAGGGTGGGAAGGGGGGGGCAATGTGGCGTTGATGGTTCCTCTGCTTCCCCCCCACCCCCCAACTCCCACAGTGTACCCACATTGTTATGTGGCCAGGGGAAGAGTTTGGGAAGGGGAAAGAGGAAAACAGGAACTTCAGGGGCAAGCCAGGAAAATGCTGTGGTCTGCAGTTTACACATGGAAAGAAATAATTAATAGGATCGTTACAGAACACCTCTGTGCATGCCTTTTTATCGTGGGAACACAAGCCTAGTTTGAGAATCAAAGTCTTTGCTCAAAATGAACTCGAAAATGAGGCTCTGAATTGATGAATGATGGAGCATGCATAGTTACCTAGCCACAACAATAGTTAGACTGTGGTAGAGGTATATAGAATGCTAGTGTAGTTTAAAGGTCAAAAGAAGTCCCTTTCCTAGCCTTACACAACTTTTTGGCGAGCCTTTAGTTCTAACAATATTGTTTTGGGTGTTTGAATTTCGCTGGGCTGCATTGTGGTTTCCTAGTCTGAGGCTGATCAGACTATATGCAAAAGTCAAAATATGGTCCTTTAGAAAGACGGAAACCTATTAAATTGCGCCCTCGGCACATTTCTTTTTGTAGTTAATAAAGAGAGAAAATCAAGTTTGCTTAATTTATCCGTGGTTTTTATTTGTTGTTTTTCAAATTCGAAAAATAACCATATGCCCTCGACACGTGTTTCACTGTCTTCTTTTGTCACACAGTTCTTCAGGAGGGAAAAAGAAGCCTTTTTTTCGGCTTGTAATTCATAAACATTTGTTTGAAAATAAAAAGTTTACAATTTCACTGTTGTGCCTTCTATTGTATTTTAAGCACTTACACGTTTTACTTTCAAAAAAAGTTTTAGCCAAAAACCAATTTGTCATATTTTTGGAAATCTGCATTATTAAAGACATTTGTATGAATGTAAATATAAGGATAGGTAACTATTTATGTAGATATAGAGAACCAATATTTAAATGGAAACTCACTTTTTAGAAGCACTCTATTGCAGTTCTTTTTGAATTTGCTGTTATATTCTTGTGGGAAAGTTGGATGCGTTTTCTGCTCGCTCTTTCTCACTTGTTTCAGGTTGATAGACTGATGGAGGGAGAACAGAAGGCTCTGAGTTTAACAGTGTTCTGTGCTGCTCATATTTCCTTCAGGTAGCGTTAATTATTGCGATTAACTCGTGAGCTGATATGTTTGCCTGAGTGAAAACATGTATAAATGGGTGGCTGTGCTTACCCGCACTTACCCTTTTCGCTGCGGGATCAGAGACGGCTTGATAACCTATGAGCTGTGATTTCGCTTCTGTATAATGTTTATAATATTTTGTATATTGAATGCTAAACCGTGAATGATCCTTTCGTCCTATTTCTGATTCAGAGCTACCCTTCGATCCTACCTTCTTCTTCAGTCGAGCTGTCTCCAACATTATTTGCTCTGTTGTCTTTGGCAATCGTTATGAATATGAAGATAAGGAGTTTCTGGCCTTACTTGGTCTCATCAACGACAACTTTCGACTTCTGAATTTAGCCAGTGGAAAGGTAATTCTCTGTGTCATGTTTCACAATGTTTGTTTATGCTCGTGTAAAGCCTTTTTTCCCCTTACCTAAATCCATACCATGCCACACATTGGAAAGCGGGTGCTGGTTAAATAAAGCGAAGCTGTTCCTACACTGTTAAATAAGTTACACCAGAAGAACATGCATGTGCAGATGTTCACACACAAATGAAGCAAACTGACACATTCCAGCAATCCACGGCCACCCCCACAGGCAGTGTCCTACACTCAATCCACCCGATTACACCCGGAAGCACATACCACGGCTCTGTATCCACCCCTCCAGCCCCTATCCACCCTTTCCAGCACATTTCTGCAATCCATGCTGCCCCTTTCTGTGATGCCATCAATGTATCCATGGTTCTTGATCACTTCGATGGCACGTATGATTTTGGTGAAAGAAGGTTAGTGGCTCTAATCCAGGTTTCCCTACATATTCAAAATTGTTTGATCTTGCCCCATCTGTTTAAACTTTCTGATCTACAAAAAAAGAAAATCACACCCTATATTAAATAAAATACGAAAGATGGGTACAGGTTTAGAGGTTATTTGAATGTTCTGAAATAAGATATACGGACAACATACTGGTATTTTTAAACTGGCTGCATAGATTGGTTGGACAAGTTAGGAATATATTTTGATGGTCAGACTAGGTATGTTTCGGATCTTTGAAAAACGAGAATGTCCAATTCTATACTGAGATGATAAAACTATTAGCATATACATTTTTTTACTGAGTATACTGGGATTATGTAGTATGGAAGCATACTGGTATTTTACAAACTAGGAACATGCTACAGTGAGCAATTTTGATTTTTATTAAAGGGAGTCTAAACACTCTCTTCAAAGTGGTCTATCCTGACATCTCCTTGAACTTATTGGATAAACAGTCTCCTGGTAAACTCCTACTTCATCTGCTCACTTGTCACTTATTGTTTTTTTTTTTTTTACTTTTAAACTTACTCCTATCCACCTTCCTGGACATTTACTGTATCATTGCATTTCACATCGTATACCCTCCTCGGCACATAATTTAAGCAAATGTTTCTGAAGCCTTTAAAAGATCAGATGTTCATAGCCCTTCCCTTTGGATGTTCTGTGACGTGGCTGTGTTTGCTTATACAACTCCAATAAATAAATAATGAAACAATGAGTATAATTGTCCATAATGTGTTTCTTGTACTATTTGCTTAATTTATGGGACACCATGTTTACATCAATAAAACGTTATAATTATTGAATAAACTCATTGAATTGAGTATTTTGTTTTTTCACCTGCTTATTTAATTCATATTTGAATTTTCAATGGATGCTTTCTGCAATGTTGATGATCTATTAAAACAACTTTAAATACTTTTTAAATAAAACCTTCAATAACCACCTACTCCCATCAATGACTTCTTCCCATCTTCTACATAGACCAAACAAGTGCAAGAAAAGCAAAGAATATCACACTGTAATGCAACATAGCATGCTTGATTAAGCAACTCATTCCATTATGGTCCTCAATCAAGACTCAGGGGTCGATTCTGAGCTCATGATAAAAAGAGTATGGAAATACGGCATTCTCCACTCCAGTTTCCAGCACCACCATTCTGAAGTGCACGGAAGGTATTGTGAGGGAGATGTGCTTTCCAGCAGCAAAAGCTACTGAAATCTCCTGTTGTGGAGGAAAGGTGTTCCACTGCCATTAATAGCATTTCTTAAAAGACTGACACTTTTCTAATTTAAGAACGTTTTCTTAAACTGTCATTAAACTAGAATTGTGGTTCTGCAGTTTAAGAAATGCTATATTTATAAAGGGAAAAAGCGTGCAGTGGAGTTTAAAGGCACCTCACAGGTGCCATATTTTCCCACCATGTATTGATGTGCAAACCAGTGCTGCTGAGAGGAGAATCCCCTCCATGTGGCTGCCCTGCATTCCTGATGGTTGCTAGGGCTGTTGTCAAGCTATAAATCAGGCACATGTAAAATCCAAGACTTTCATGTCCCTGCACACCATTCTTTCATTATCAAAATATGGTGTTTGAAAGGAAAGTGTTCGTCCTTCACAGAATAACTATTTCCTAAGTTTGCATGCACTTCAGAATCATCCCCTCAGTTTAAGAATAGGTCGTTTTTATAAAGGTAAGCCATCTACAAACCATGGATCTGAACCATCAACTCAACAGATGATTTGAACTATAACTCCCTTCTGCACTGAGCAGCACATTCAATTTTGAGGGATGAAGGAATTCCTAGTGTTGAACATCTGGAGAGCCACAGGTTGCAGATCCAGTTATCAATGAGTTGTTTAATAGATGTAATTCAATGTTCCAATATAACAGGCATACAGGCAGTTGCTGACATGGTGTAGCTATGGATTAGTCGAATGACAGGCTCTGCCTTAATTAACCCACATACATACTACTCCCCAGAATTCGTAAAAAGATTAACTTACAATTCATGTTCTATAACAAAGGAATTCCTGCCGGGTTTTTGAGATGATTTGCTAATTCATACATGCTTTCTGACATAAAGAGCTGCTTTCTTTGGGTGATTGAAAGTAATGAATAAAAGACAACAACCATAAGAATAAAAGGAAACAGCACTTTTTACTACTCTTTTGCAACTTGATTCAAGCATTTAGGTTTAAAACTTTAATTTATCAGTCCAAAACATAAACTGTTTTCTTGTGTCCTCTCTTTTTCACCACCTCTCAATCCTCTTGATGAATGATATGGAGCAGCCTGAACGGCATGGTTCCCATAGCAAATTTGTGAACAATGTCCCTTTTCCTTTTCTTCTAGTTTGTGAACTTTTTCCCTCGTCTCATGCAATGGCTACCTGGACCATTCCACCAGTTTTCTAGAAACATAACAGAGTTGAAAAATTTCGTTTCGGAACACGTTAAAGCACACCGGGACTCACTGGATCCCAACAGCCCTAGGGACTTCATTGACTGCTTCCTCATCAAGATGGACAAGGTATCAATTCAGTCTCCAAAATGTCTGTCCCTTCAGGTTTGCTTTTGCTCTTTTCATACAAAGAATGCCTATTAACACATTGAGAATCAAGTGTTATAACACAAAGGGGGCAGGTTATGAGTCTTACTACACCATTCATGTCAACTATAGAATGATTACTTTTAAGTGTCAGATTGTTTAGAAATATCATTGTTAATAAATCTCATTTGGCCACGTTAGAAATGTGTTTGACATTAATAATGGCAAAATGGCTTATTTATCAGTTATTTATTTATCCTGTGTTTACTCTACTTCAAAGAATACCTGAGTACCAGTTCTAGTTGTGGTATGTGTATAAGTGAATATATATATTTCTGGGGCTTGTGAATCTGCTTAGATGGACATGCTATGCATAGTACTCCATCTATTTGTTGGCTCAGAGTTTAACCTATTTTAACGAAATTGAAAAGCTGGGCGTCGACAGTGGTTTTTCTGTCACACCTGTCATACCCTACATGTACAAAGACCCACGATTCTTCATGCATCAACATGCTCAGATTGTTATTTTTATGCCACCGTTTGACATAAAATTCGATTCTGAGATGTTTTCAATGCTTTTTGGTGTGAGATTTCAATACTTGACGCTGAGTGTGTGTGTATATATATTCCCTGAAAATAAATGTGTTAAAGAGACGTTATGGTTAAGTTGCACTAATAAAAACCTCTCAAATTCAATGAAAACACCTTGTTAACAGGTTACAATTAAAACCAAAAAACCTCAGAAATTCACTAGTTATGGTAAGCTAAGCAACCCTAACTCGCGCCACCACTGTGCATTGCTAGGACTAACACCCAGGACATGAAAGATGACATTACAAATATCATTGATGATATCATCGATGGGGTCACATATCTGGACCACTTGTTTTTGTTTACTGACATCATTAGGCTTTTTTTTGTTTTTCCTGACACTGAGAATTTCCAAAATTTAAAAGGTTCTATATATCAACACATTAACCTTTTTATGTGTTCTAAAAGTACTTTCCTTAGAGTTTGATCTGAACTCATAGTGCACATACATGGGGCAATAAGCACGTCTCAAACACACAATTAATTTGTATACATATTGATTAATGTTATTGTCATTTTTGGCACTGTTGTTTCTTTCTTCCTTACTTTAGTTTCCCTGTATGTGCCTCTAATTTGTATGCATTTTGCATTTTTATATGTGGCACATTTTTTCAGTTTTACTTTTAATCATAACGTCCCTTTAAGAATGTTTTTTGATTGAATTTCATAGGTTTTTATTAGTGCAACTTAACATGACATCCATTTAACAAAGTTTTTTCTGCGAATTTCATAGGTTTTTATTAGTGTAACTTAACCATAACATCCCATTAGCAAAGTTATTTTCATGCATTTCATAGGTTTTTATTAGTGGAACTTAACCATGAAGTCTCTTCAACAGCTTTTTTCAGTGAATTTCATAGGTTTTTACCAGTTCACCATTCATTTCCTACAACTTACTAATATCCTACTTACCCCAGTATAGCAACAATTTCGTCCAATTCACAAAGTTTCACCTTCAAACTCTGCCATTCCCCACCTTCTAGTATTATTTTTAACACTTCTATACACTTTTTGCAACTTGTTGCACTGTTTTTGTGTTCATCGACAATCACAAACGTCTCACATCATCGCATACTTTTCGCACAGTGTCATGTGACCACGCGCTCACGCGTGGCATGATGATGTGTCCGTGTATGAGTCTGCACTTTGCAAACGGATCCATGCTTTGTGAACAAGTTAGGAACTACATTTTCTGCTGAACTAGGAACTTTCAAGGTCAAAATGTACCCTTGCACAGCTTCTACATCTATTCTTACTCATTATCCATTAACAATCTAGCACAGAGCACATACTTGTTTGTTTGTTTGTTTGTTTGTTTATTTAGTGTGCGCACCGTACCCTGAGGTAGCAGGGCGCATGTGACAAGAAGCTTAGGTACAGAAGTTACAAGTTTACAGAGCATGGTAATAAACAGTTTTCTTGGCTCCACAGGTGGAACAAGTATAGACAGTGTGCGGACAACAAGTCATCATATCGCTAGCGTTTACATAATAGTATATCTATATCAGGTACAATAGATGAGGTAGGTACGTGGGGAGAGTGTGGGTTACATAGCATTCTCAGTGAGCCATTTTATTGTGTTCTTTCTGAATTTGTTGAACGTTTGGTCAAATCTAAGTGCGTGAGGTAGGGAGTTCCACAATTTAGCTGCCCTGACTGGGAAGCTGGATCCTCCAATAGTGGTCAGTTTAAATCTAGGCACTAGAAGGCAGTTGGGGCTGACTATTCTTGTTCGTCTAGTGGAATTATTTCTAGTGAATCTTTCTGCTAGGTAACGTGGGGCTTTGTTGTTTAAGCATTTGTGGATGAGGGAGGCAGATTTGAGGTTGATTTTTTCTTGGGTAGATAGGCATTTGTATTTCCGTCTTATTTCAGAAATATGAGCTCTCCTGGGGATATTTAGGGCCGCTCTAAGTGCATTGTTTTGGAGCACTTGTATTCTGCTGATGGTTTGTTTAGTTGCCCCTATGTAGAGGGAATTGCAATAATCTAATTTTGATAGAATAAGGGCTCTGGCTAAGATTAGGCAACTTTCATCTGATAGGAATTGTTTCCCGGCTCGTATTAGTTTGCATGTTTAGCCCGTAGTTGAGGCCAGTGAATTCACCTGTTTGGTAAAGGATAGGGACGGCCGAGGTAGAAACCTAGGGTTTTTACTTCTCTGGCGACCTTGATAGTGTTCCCATCCATGATAAATGCTGAGTAATTTGGGTTAAGTTTAGAGATGCGAGCTGCGGTGTCCAGGATGATGAGCTGTGTTTTGTCATCGTTCAGGCATAGGCTGTGGTTGGCCATCCATGCCTGAACGATGCTATAGACTCTGTTCACCAAAGCCAGATCTTCCCCATAATCCCCGGTAAGTGGTAGGAGAATCTGGATATCGTCTGCGTAGTTGGTATAGGTGATACCCAGATTGTCAAGATCGTCAAAGAGTTGCTTGGTGAAGATATTGTAGAGTGTTGGCGAGACACAAGATCCCTGGGGCACTCCGCAAGTGGTGGGTATCGGGTCTGCTGCCGCTGTGGGGGAGAACACCCTCATGGTCCTGTCGCTAAGGAATGACTGTATCCAAACTATAGCCTCCCCTGAAAAGTGGGCCGCGGAGTCCAGGTGAATAGAATTGAATTGTCTAGAATTTCTAGTAAGAAAGGCACCGTCGTAATGGGCCTGTAGTTTGTGGGAATGTTAGGGAATGTTAGGGTCCAATGTTTGTTTTTTCAGAAGGGGAGTACCCAGGATTCCTTTAGGTTACGCGGAATGATGCCTGTGGTAAAGAAGGCATTGATCAGTTTTGTGATGAAGGGAGCTAGGTCTCTAGCAGCATCCTTGATCGGTTGTGCTGGGCATTGTTCGCCTTTGCAGTTGGATGGTTTAAGCGCCAGAATAGTTTTCTCTACCTCGATCACTGAGACTTTAGTGAAGTTGAATTGAGTGAATTCTTTGGGCTTGGGTATAGGTGTTTTGTTCAGGGGAGTTTGGGTTTGGGCTGATAGTGAAGCTTTCTTTAGAGCAATTTTAGTTTGGAGGTTGGCCACTTTGTTGGTTAGTGCCAGCTGTATGTCTGTGCACCAGGTTTTGTCTTTGCTAGAGTCATCCTGTACTGCAATAGGGGTTTCCAGTTCTTTTAGAATAGAGAAAAGCTCCTTCATACTGGCGTTGGCTTGGGTAATCCTGTTATTGTACGTTTCTTGTTTGGCCAGGATGATATCCTTTTTGTATTGCGTTGAGATGTTTATTAGATTGGTTTTATTTTCTGCGGTGGGATGTAGGTTCCATATCATTTCGCATTTTCTTTTTTGTAGTCTTAGATTTTTTAGGTGAGGTGTAAACCAAGAGTTAAGATGCTTTTTGGGTTTACTGTTCCTAAGTTTAAGCGGAGCAATGCTGTCGAGAGCAATGGTCATAGCATTATTGAATTCCTCCACTAGAAGGCCTGGGTCGGTATGGTCTGGTAGGGCATTAAGATTGGGTAGGATATGGGGCAAGATATTGTCTGTTGTAATATTTTTCTTGTTTCTGGTTAATGTGGGTACGGCGAGGGGGGGTGATTGAGCATTGGGTCTTTTAGTGTTGAGAGTAAAGGAGATTAAGTGGTGGTGAGTCCATATTTGGGGGGCAATGGATGTAATGGAGAGGTTACAGTTATGACTGGCAATCCCGTCAAGAGTTCTCCCTTTGGTATGGGTGGACATATTCACTTTTTGCGTAAAACCTAGTTCTGTCCAGATGTTGGCTACGGAAGTGGCCTGGTGATCGTTGATATCATTGTACCGTAGGTTAAAATCTCCTAGCACTAGGGTTTGTGAGGAGTTTTTTAGCTTCTCAGCGAGAACAGTGGTAATATCTTCATTGAAGGTGCTGATTGGGCCTGGGGGTCTATAGAGGAGATGGATATTTAATGTTTGAGAGTTGGCAGTGGGTAGTGTAATGGAAAGAGACTCATAGTATTTAAGGTTAGGTGTAGAGGTAATTCTCAGGGAAAGATTAGTTTTGGCGATGATCGCTAGTCCTTCACCTCGTGCATCTAGTCTGTCAGCTCTAAGGATAGTGTAGTTGTCTGGGACTGCTAGCGTTAGTGCTGGACCTGCTGCCTCGTGGAGCCAGGATTCAGTAATGGCTATGAAGTCAAGGTCATTTTCCAGGCTAGTGTCTGCTATGTCTGTAGCATGGGCGACTAACGATCTAGCATTAATTAATGCGCATTTTAGGTCCGGTTCTGGCTGTAATGTGGGACACAGGTTAGCAGTGGGCTTATTTCTTTTAGGGTGGGGTTTGCGGCTAGGAGGAACAGTGGTTTCCAAAGGTGGAAGTAGTTTCAGTCGAAGATGATTCAGGTTAATGTTGTATTTCTTGACAGGTTCGTGTATTTTGGGTAGTCGTGCCCGGAGTCTGTGGTTTCTCTGTGCTATGTTACAGGGGGATTTAGAGGTAAATTGCATGTGAGAGGCTCCTAGGCCCTCTGGGGGCAGTATTAGTGGCATGTTGATGTAGACAGTAGTAATAAGTAGAGCTATCAGATTAATGAATGATGCTTTGAAGGTTTGGCAGAATATTTGCAAAACTGCTATTCATCTTAAAATCCTTCCTTCCCAAGAGCCACCACCTCCACTTCCACAAGGACCTACACAACAAAAAAAGTGCAGTACTTCAAAAGACAATGAAGAGGACCAAGGAGATGAGGTAGAGGAAGTTCCTACCCTCTAGCACCCAGAGAGATTCATGCGTGTGGCATTTCTTTACCACTGATGGGAAAGTACCCAAGACTAAAGCTACCAAAGTGAAATGCCCTGACTGCAACGTTGTACTCAATCGCGGACTACCTGGACAGTACCTCTACAGGACCACCTCTATGCGACGCTACACCAAATCCAACCACTGCAATGCTCTCAGAAAAGATTTTCCTTTCTTATCAAGTAGTAGGTTGTCTTCTTCCACCTCATCTTCCTCAACCAATACTGTAACCACACAGCCTACTTCTCTGGGACACAAAATCCCACCAGTTACATTGCAAACGATAAAAGAGGCTGTTGATCCATATCTTTCGAAGACAGCAGTACTCTGTAAATACTGCAACACACCACTCTGCAGGGGGGAGCCATTTCAAAGTGCTTTTGAAGCTGTGATCAAGAAGCATGACAAACACTGCACCCTACCTTAGATGAAACACATGCGCAATATCTTCCCCTGTTCACCTACTCCTCCATATTTGTGGTTGGTGCCTCTTCCTTCATTTCCCTCCCCACCTTACTTTCCGAGCTCTCATGCAAAAAAAAAAGAAAACGCCAAATAATAGTTCCTTTAGGAACCACCTTTCACAGTTAAAAAATAGAACTAAAATAAATAATCGTATAGATTTTATTACTTTACATTTCTCAGTAAAGTAGTTAGACTCAGTAAGATTCTACAACATTTCCATTAGCATTTTGTGTTATGCTAATGGGAATAATGGACAAATGTATACAAGAAAAAAAATATAAAAGGACAGAAACAATGTTCTGTCCCAAATACTTTTCTCTAGCAAACAATATGTACCATAATCAATGGAACATTAAAACTATCCGTGGTCTCCACAGTCCACTTTCCAGGACATGGATCATTAAAAGACCTGGATGGAACGTGCACACCATCGCACAGGGCAGCCAATCTACCCTTTTTAATTGTATATTTGTAACACTACCACAATGCCTGCTTTCAAACAGTCACACATCCATCCACCAATCTCTTCCAAAAACTGTACTTATAACCCTGTGACCATATTAAGTTTCCACACACCAAATGCCACTTAACAATCTGCTGCAAATCTTGTGCATCTGCATTTCCCTTATTTATACACAACAATTGTACACAGTGCTCCTATAAATGCACATATGCATTGTGCAGTGAGAGAAGTGCATAAATAGAAGTAGCAGTACTGATGGGCAAGTGGTCATGAAAATCCAGGAGGGAAATGCCAAGGGATGCCAAAGTGGGACACCACTGGCTAACTACTGAAGCATATGAGTCCCAAGGGTGGGATGTATCTTTACTGTAACATCCCTTTAACAAAGTTTTTTCTGTCAATTTAATAGGTTTTTATAAATGAAAATGTTTCATGGTGCTCCATCACTGTATTAGCGTTATTTATAAGAAACATACTTTTTGCAACACATACTTATGTCTGTCGTTATCAGCAGCACATACTGGGGATGGAAATCATTGTTCAATTGCCTATGGCATAAAGCTCCACCATGACACCAGCTGAACCACCCCCCCCCCTATTATTCACTGCACCTACCATGCATCCTAGCTCAGTGTCCACTGTTTGTTTGTTTGTTTGTTGTTATTACTTGTATTGCGCACCAGACCCAAGGGTAACCGGGCACATTTTTAAGACAATTTACAGCTTAGTTACAGGCAAACACAGGCAAAAAGAAACAACAAATATACACAGGCAAAAAGAAACAACAAATATACAGAGCATAAACATGTCGGCAGGAGTACTGGTGCACGTATTTACAGTAGGTTTGTGCAAAGTGCAGAAGTGGAGAGAGATGCAGGATAAGTCCAGGCAGAATGGTGGTCTGTTATTTGTCTGTGTCTTTGATCCACCTTGTAAGGTTGTGTCGGAAGGTGAAGTATGGTTGATTTGTCCGCAGGGTGGGTGGTAGGGAGTTCCAGAGTTGAGCTGCTTTAACCTGGAAGCTACAACCACCGACTCTGGATAACCTAAATCTAGGTGTAGAAATGTTGTTGGCATTAGCGGATCTGGTGAGTCTTGTTGGTTTTGTTCTTATCAATCTCTCAGAAAGGTAACATGGTGCGGCATTGTTTAGGCATTTGTAAACAAGGGAGGCTACTTTTAGCTGGATTTTCTCCTGAGTAGAAAGCCAGTTGTTGGCCCTTCTAAGTTCAGTAATGTGGGTTCTCCTGGGGATGCCTAATGCTGCTCTATGTGCGTTGTTCTGTAAGATTTGAATTCTTTTGATCACTTCCTTGTTGGCCCCAATATAGAGCGAGTTGCAATAGTCCAGCTTTGATAACACGAGCGCTCTCGCAAGTCTGATGCAACTATTATTGGAAAGGAACGGTTTGCCTGCTCTTATCAATTTGCAGGTGAGGTGGTGGCAGAGGCCATCGCGTTCACCTGCTTCTTGAAAGAGAGGGTAGAGACCAAGTAGAAGCCTAGAGTTTTTACCGCGTGGGTGGTTGTAATTTGGTTATTATCTATGTTAAAAGAGGAGTATTTGGGGCCCAGTTTTGTGAGGGTGGTGGGTGTGCCAAGGATGATGATTTCAGTTTTGTCATCATTCAGGCATAGTCCATGAGTGGCCATCCATGCCTGGATGATGAGATACACCCTATTCACCAAGGCCAAATCCTTATCATAATCACCAGTAAGGGGTAGGAGAATCTGAGTATCATCTGCATAGTTAGTGTAGGTGATACCAAGAAGGTCCAGATCATCGAAAAGGGGCTTCGTGAAGATGTTGTAGAGTGTGGGGGAAACGCAGGCTCCCTGAGGCACGCCGCATGTGATGGGGATGGAGTCTGCTGCCGCAGTGGTGGAGAAGACTCTCATGGTCCTATTATTGAGGAAGGATTGGATCCAGTTTGTGGCTTCTTCGGAGCAGTGTGCAGCCGTGTCCAAATGCCTGCAAAGGACCTTGTGGTCACCAAGGTCAAATGCAGCTGATAAGTCCAAGAGGAGGAGTAGGGCTAGTTTACCTTGATCTCTTAGCTCGTCAATTTGTGCTTTTAGATCCAAAAGGGCTGTTTCGGTCCCGTGCTGGGGACGGAAGCCAGACTGCTGTGCTCCTAGCAGGTTGTTGGTTTAAGGTGTTTCTGAATTTGAGAGTATGCCACTTTATCTATAATTTTTAGGAGGAATGGCACGGTGGTGATTGGGCGGTAGTTTGTGGGTGTGGCTGGTTCTAGCGTCTGTTTTTTAAGCAATGGGAGAAGCCAGGACTCTTTTAAGTTACTAGGTATAGATCCTGTTGAGAATGAGGCGTTAATGAGTTTTGAGATAAAGGGAGCAAGTTCTCTGGCAGCGTCCTTTATCAGTTGGGCTGGACATTGGTCCCCCTGGCAATTTGAAGGTTTGAGTGATAGTATGACTTTTTCAGTCTCAGTAATAGATACTTTGGAGAACTTAAAGCGAGGCATTTCATTGTTGTTTTTAGGGGGGGTGATGGACATTTTGGGCTTAGTATCCAAACTGAGTGAGGATTTTTTCTTGGCAATTTTAGATTGGAGAGGTGACACTTTGTTAGCTAGGGCTAGCTAAATATTGGTGCTGGTGCACCAGAGTTTGTCTTTGACACATTTGTCTGGCACTGGGATGGGAGATTCTATTTCCTTTAGGATGATAAAGAATTCCTTCATACTAAAATTAGCTTGGGCTATTCTAGTGTTATAGGTTTCTCGTTTTGCCGACAATATTTCCATTTTGTAGAGGGTAGATATATCCCTCAGAGTGCTTTTATTTTCTTTAGAGGGTTCGAGTTTCTAAGCGATCCCAGATTGTCTATTTTTGGAACAAAATGTTTTCAGGTGGGGGGTGTACCAGGAGTTAAGGTGGGCTTTAGGTTTACTTTGTCTCATTTTGAGTGGAGCAATTGAGTCCAGTGCAGATGATATGATTTTGTTATACTCATTCACTGAGTTTTGGGGTCCAGGTTGTCTGGTAGTGAATTGAGTGTAGGGAGGAGGAGCGGGAGTAGGTTGTCTGGGGTGATGTTTCTCTTGTTCCTTGTCGGGATGGACGGAGCTGGTTGGGCTAAAATAGGGGTGGGTCTGTCCATATCTAGAGCAAATGTTATAAGGTGGTGGTCTGTCCAAATTTGGGGGGATATAGATAGGATGGAGGTGTTACAATTGTGGTCTGCCACCCAATCAAGTATTCTACCTTTGTTATGGATAGGTTGAAGTACTCTTTGTGTGAAACCTAGTTCAGAGAGTAGGTTAACCACTCTGCTTGCAGGTGGGTCGTTTTGGTCATTGAAGCCCCGGTTCATGTTCCCTAGGAGGATGACCTGTGATTAGTTTTTTAGGTTATCGGATAGAGTGGTCGAAATGTCTTCCTCGAAGGTTCCGATAGGGCCTGGGGGTTTATAAATCAAGTGGATGGTGAGGGTTTGGGAGTTGTTGATAGCTAATTTGGCTGTTAGGCTTTCGAAGGATTTAGTGTTGTCAGCTGGGACTATCCTGGTAGATAGGTAGGATTTGACAATAAGGGCTATGCCTCCTCCACAGGCTTTGCTTCTGTCTGATTTTAGGATGGTGTGACCATTAGGGATCGCTAACATGATGGAAGGTCCTGCAGCGGCATGAAGCCAGGATTCCGTAATGGCCAAGAAGTCGAGGTTTTCGGTAAGAATGAGATCAGCAATCTCAATGGCATGAGCAATCATAGATCTGGCGTTAATTAGAGCACCTTTGAGGTGGGGGGTGGTGGATGGAGGTGTGCGTATCTTTCCTTGGGTCATGGCAGGGGTGTGCGTGCGCAAATTCTGAGTTTTGAAGTTAGGGTTGTGAGGTTTTTCAGTACTCCTATTAGGTGTAGTACTCTAATAATGTAAAACATGGCCAGTGCTCATGCCTTGCAGCCATGGCCAGTCTCCAAAACCATGGGGCATGGAATTCGTCCATGCTCCATTCCCTAATAAGCAAATTAGAGTACACATTTGCATTCACCGAGGGCCAGGCCCACTACCCAGAAACCAAATGTATATCACTAGTTTTTCTACTAACATTCTTACACTTTCGAAAAATAAAACACAGACATAGTTTTGTTGTGTATGGCTTGGCTTTGCAGAAGGAATGTTGTTATGTCATGTGGAGTTTTTATGCCTGAGTGATGGAATGCAGGGGTGAATGTTCTAACCTGGTCAATTGGTGAGCCTCCTGCCTGAGTGATGGGCTGCCAGTGTTTTATTGTCCTATGTGTAACTTAAAAGTAACCTAATTGACTGCTTGTAAAGATACCAATGAAGCTGTTAACAAACCTAAGAAGGCTGGGAGCCGATTCGTTACATTGGCGTCGAGGATGGGATTTTAAACAATAACCTACGCAAGAATCAGAGGTAAAGCTGATGAGCCTGCTGCGGGGGGTGCAGGCAGGACGAGAAGGACAACACTGCCCCCATATGAAGTAAGGCCATCACCCAGGGCACAGGCAGGGAGGGAGGAGGAGAGCCCCATAGCATGCGGGACCTTCAGCAACCCATTGAATGGAGGAAGAGCTGGGCTCTGGGGGTGAGGAAGGACAGGGAACCATAAGCTGAAGAATGAACATTAACACTGTGAGCGTAATCGGTTAGCTGGCCTATAGACTGGAAGGCAGTGGCAACACGCGCAATGAAGGGGATGCAGTGCCATCTGCAGAAGGAAGTCATGCCTGCTAACACTATATAGTTGGTCAAAGGGGGCGATAGCTGAACAGTTCGTGATTTAGGTGTCCCTCGTTTGGATGTTCAATACTTCGAGTGGAGGATGTGTTCCCGTTGAGAGGTTGCAGGTGAAATGTGTATGCACCTTTGAACTGTGTGTGCAAGGTGACCGCTCAACTGAGGATGGCGGTTGGAGCTGTAGAACTCTGTGAGGTCTGGCAAGCAGTTTGGGAATGATGACGTATGTGCAGCAGCGGTGGTGTCCGTGTTTGTCTCGAATGCCGCAATAGCCATAGTTCTGCTGCAGCGCCGTATGACAAGACTGTGAGGAGGGCTGACGTGAGGAAGGGTTTGAGGAAAGGACCCAAAGGTGTTGGTGAACATGATCAGGAAACGCTGTATCGAGGAATCCTTTGCCCGAGTGTTTTTGCGCTCATGTGAACGGAATGGACTGTAGCTCCTTTGTGCCAGTGGAATGGGTCTGAGGAGCTTTAAGTGAGCATTTGGGAAGGTTACGCTCGCTTATGATGGAAAGTGGCAGCTGACCGTGAAGTGAAAGGAGGTCATTTTGATTCGGCGAGCGGGATCAATAGAATTGCTGGTATGTGTAAGACGGACAGTAGGAGCTGGAGAATAAGGATCAAAGAGGAAACAGTGTGGTAAGCGGGACACGGAATGGATAGCGTCGTCCATTCAAAAGTTGCAAGGGATTGACTTAACCGGTAAAGATCTGGTTTGTGAAGCGGGGACTTGGTGAATATATCCTCTTTCTGTGGTGGAGATGAGGAGAATATCTAACTTAAATGGTTTACAAAGCATGGTTGGTAAAAGGTTTGCTGGAGTACACAAGTGCCCTGTATGACATGTTATGCGGTATGATGACATTTGGTATGCACTAGCTATAATCTATTGAGGATTTGCAGGATAGGAGGTCTGCATGACTCATGGACTTTTAGTTATGCAGTACTGCTAGGAGTGCATGGTGAATGAAGCTGAATGTGCATTGTAGTGGTAACCTATTTGAGGATTTTCAGCGTTTAGGTCGTTTAGTTGCGACATGGACTATTAGGATTGGACTGGTTTGGGATTCGAGAAAAATGGTGTTTTTAAAAAAATGCATCAATTAAAATGTATAGAACAATGCAATGTGATCTGCATATTGTGTTATGTGATGTATGGTGTACAGTATGGAAAATCTGTATTGATCCGGGCAGTTTAGTGAGATTGGGGGTAGCGCCTCCAATTATTCCTTGTATGGGTGTGGATATAATTGTCTGGTGGTTGCGGGGGTAGCGCCTCCCATGTGTTTGGTTTTGGGTGAAGCTTATATGAAATATATAACTATGGTTTTGCTGATGGTGAATGTGTGCCAGGTCAGCATGTTTGTGCCTTCCAAATGTGATTTCTGGGGGTAGCGCCTTCAGCCATGTTTTCAGTATAGGTGTGGAATGGTACGGCACAAGGGCATTTGGAAGGTAGAGTCACATGATGTGGTGTCTGGGGGTAGCACCTCCAGTACAGTATGGGCGTGATTGTGATGAGTCGCGCAGGGTTAGACAGAGTACGTGTGTTTATGGTGGTAGCGCCACCAGATAACTCGGGGCATGACTATAATGAGTTATGCATAGTTATTCCACGTATGGCTGTGTGAGGTGGAAGCGCCACCAATTGTTGGGGTTTGACTGAGGTTAGTCATGCAAGGTGAATAGTTTGGTATCTAGGTGGTAGCGCCCCCAGTATGTGTAGGGTTGTGACTGCAGTATAAGTCACGCATGGTTAGGGGTATGTGTGCATGGGTGGTAGTGCCTCCAGTTTTGGTATGGATGTGTCTATGGTACTAGGCATTGCATTGCCACGCATTACCCCAACTTTGTGGTTTATTTATCACAAATAATTTTTCTTCTATTCTCTGTGCACATGCGGTGCAGCTGTTTTTAGCTGTACCGTGAGCGCTTCTATGACTCTTTCCACCCTCATCAGGGTCCGTACTGTGACAGTAATATTGGTTGATGGTCCTGGTGTGCCTGGCCAGTGCATCATGTATGAGGTGAGTGGTAGTTTGTCAAAGCATGTGTTTCGTGCTAGCCCTGATGATGTGAGTCAGTGTGAATGTCATGTTGGTGTGTGTGGAGGTGTGTTGTGTAATGTCTTGAGCTGTTCTCGGAAGAGGGGAGATGTGTTGTGTAATGCTTTGCTGTGTGTGATGTGCAATGTAAGGGGAGGAGATGTGTTGTGTATGGCTTGGCTTTGCAGAAGGAATGTTGTTATGTCAAGTGGAGTTTTTATGCCTGAGTGATGGAATGCAGGGGTGAATGTTCTAACCTGGTCAGTTGGTGAGCCTCCTGCCTGAGTGATGGGCTGCCAGTGTTTTATTGTCCTATGTGTAACTTAAAAGTAACCTAATTGACTGCTTGTAAAGATACCAATGAAGCTGTTAACAAACCTAAGAAGGCTGGGAGCCGATTCGTTACATTGGCGTCGAGGATGGGATTTTAAACAATAACCTACGCAAGAATCAGAGGTAAAGCTGATGAGCCTGCTGCGGGGGGTGCAGGCAGGACGAGAAGGACAACACTGCCCCCATATGAAGTAAGGCCATCACCCAGGGCACAGGCAGGGAGGGAGGAGGAGAGCCCCATAGCATGCGGGACCTTCAGCAACCCATTGAATGGAGGAAGAGCTGGGCCCTGGGGGTGAGGAAGGACAGGGGACCATAAGCTGAAGAATGAGCATTAACACTGTCAGCGTAATCGGTTAGCTGGCCTATAGACTGGAAGGCAGTGGCAACATGCGCAATGAAGGGGATGCAGTGCCATCTGCAGAAGGAAGTCATGCCTGCTAACACTATATAGTTGGTCAAAGGGGGCGATAGCTGAACAGTTCGTGATTTAGGTGTCCCTCGTTTGGATGTTCAATACTTCGAGTGGAGGATGTGTTCCCGTTGAGAGGTTGCAGGTGAAATGTGTATGCACCTTTGAACTGTGTGTGCAAGGTGACCGCTCAACTGAGGATGGCGGTTGGAGCTGTAGAACTCTGTGAGGTCTGGCAAGCATTATGGGAATGATGACGTATGTGCAGCAGCGGTGGTCTCCGTGTTTGTCTCGAATGCCGCAATAGCCATAGTTCTGCTGCAGCGCCGTATGACAAGACTGTGAGGAGGGCTGACGTGAGGAAGGGTTTGAGGAAAGGACCCAAAGGTGTTGGTGAACGTGATCAGGAAACGCTGTATCGAGGAATCCTTTGCCCGAGTGTTTTTGCGCTCATGTGAACGGAATGGACTGTAGCTCCTTCGTGCCAGTGGAATGGGTCTGAGGAGCTTTAAGTGAGCATTTGGGAAGGTTACGCTCGCTTATGATGGACAGTGGCAGCTGACCGTGAAGTGAAAGGAGGTCATTTTGATTCGGCGAGCGGGATCAATAGAATTGCTGGTATGTGTAAGACGGACAGTAGGAGCTGGAGAATAAGGATCAAAGAGGAAACGGTGTGGTAAGCGGGACACGGAATGGATAGCGTCGTCCATTCAAAAGTTGCAAGGGATTGACTTAACCGGTAAAGATCTGGTTTGTGAAGCGGGGACTTGGTGAATATATCCTCTTTCTGTGGTGGAGATGAGGAGAATATCTAACTTAAATGGTTTACAAAGCATGGTTGGTAAAAGGTTTGCTGGAGTACACAAGTGCCCTGTATGACATGCTATGCGGTATGATGACATTTGGTATGCACTAGCTATAATCTATTGAGGATTTGCAGGATAGGAGGTCTGCATGACTCATGGACTTTTAGTTATGCAGTACTGCTAGGAGTGCATGGTGAATGAAGCTGAATGTGCATTGTAGTGGTAACCTATTTGAGGATTTTCAGCGTTTAGGTCGTTTAGTTGCGACATGGACTATTAGGATTGGACTGGTTTGGGATTCGAGAAAAATGGTGTTTTTAAAAAAATGCATCAATTAAAATGTATAGAACAATGCAATGTGATCTGCATATTGTGTTATGTGATGTATGGTGTACAGTATGGAAAATCTGTATTGATCCGGGCAGTTTAGTGAGATTGGGGGTAGCGCCTCCAATTATTCCTTGTATGGGTGTGGATATAATTGTCTGGTGGTTGCGGGGGTAGCGCCTCCCATGTGTTTGGTTTTGGGTGAAGCTTATATGAAATATATAACTATGGTTTTGCTGATGGCGAATGTGTGCCAGGTCAGCATGTTTGTGCCTTCCAAATGTGATTTCTGGGGGTAGCGCCTTCAGCCATGTTTTCAGTATAGGTGTGGAATGGTACGGCACAAGGGCATTTGGAAGGTAGAGTCACATGATGTGGTGTCTGGGGGTAGCACCTCCAGTACAGTATGGGCGTGATTGTGATGAGTCGCGCAGGGTTAGACAGAGTACGTGTGTTTATGGTGGTAGCGCCACCAGATAACTTGGGGCATGACTATAATGAGTTATGCATAGTTATTCCACGTATGGCTGTGTGAGATGGAAGCGCCACCAATTGTTGGGGTTTGACTGAGGTTAGTCATGCAAGGTGAATAGTTTGGTATCTAGGTGGTAGCGCCCCCAGTATGTGTAGGGTTGTGACTGCAGTATAAGTCACGCATGGTTAGGGGTATGTGTGCATGGGTGGTAGTGCCTCCAGTTTTGGTATGGATGTGTCTATGGTACTAGGCATTGCATTGCCACGCATTACCCCAACTTTGTGGTTTATTTACCACAAATAATTTTTCTTCTATTCTCTGTGCACATGCGGTGCAGCTGTTTTTAGCTGTACCGTGAGCGCTTCTATGACTCTTTCCAGCCTCATCAGGGTCCGTACTGTGACAGTAATATTGGTTGATGGTCCTGGTGTGCCTGGCCAGTGCATCATGTATGAGGTGAGTGGTAGTTTGTCAAAGCATGTGTTTCGTGCTAGCCCTGATGATGTGAGTCAGTGTGAATGTCTTATGTTGGTGTGTGTGGAGGTGTGTTGTGTAATGTCTTGAGCTGTTCTCGGAAGAGGGGAGATGTGTTGTGTAATGCTTTGCTGTGTGTGATGTGCAATGTAAGGGGAGGAGATGTGTTGTGTATGGCTTGGCTTTGCAGAAGGAATGTTGTTATGTCAAGTGGAGTTTTTATGCCTGAGTGATGGAATGCAGGGGTGAATGTTCTAACCTGGTCAGTTGGTGAGCCTCCTGTCTGAGTGATGGGCTGCCAGTGTTTTATTGTCCTATGTGTAACTTAAAAGTAACCTAATTGACTGCTTGTAAAGATACCAATGAAGCTGTTAACAAACCTAAGAAGGCTGGGAGCCGATTCGTTACATTGGCTTCGAGGATGGGATTTTAAACAATAACCTACGCAAGAATCAGAGGTAAAGCTGATGAGCCTGCTGCGGGGGGTGCAGGCAGGACGAGAAGGACAACACTGCCCCCATATGAAGTAAGGCCATCACCCAGGGCACCGGCAGGGAGGGAGGAGGAGAGCCCCATAGCATGCGGGACCTTCAGCAACCCATTGACTGTAGGTAGAGCTGGGCCCTGGGGGTGAGGAAGGACAGGGGACCATAAGCTGAAGAATGAACATTAACACTGTGAGCGTAATCGGTTAGCTGGCCTATAGACTGGAAGGCAGTGGCAACACACGCAATGAAGGGGATGCAGTGCCATCTGCAGAAGGAAGTCATGCCTGCTAACACTATATAGTTGGTCAAAGGGGGCGATAGCTGAACAGTTCGTGATTTAGGTGTCCCTCGTTTGGATGTTCAATACTTCGAGTGGAGGATGTGTTCCCGTTGAGAGGTTGCAGGTGAAATGTGTATGCACCTTTGAACTGTGTGTGCAAGGTGACCGCTCAACTGAGGATGGCGGTTGGAGCTGTAGAACTCTGTGAGGTCCGGCAAGCAGTATGGGAATGATGACGTATGTGCAGCAGCGGTGGTCTCCGTGTTTGTCTCGAATGCCGCAATAGCCATAGTTCTGCTGCAGCGCCGTATGACAAGACTGTGAGGAGGGCTGACGTGAGGAAGGGTTTGAGGAAAGGACCCAAAGGTGTTGGTGGACGTGATCAGGAAACGCCGTATCGAGGAATCCTTTGCCCGAGTGTTTTTGCGCTCATGTGAACGGAATGGACTGTAGCTCCTTCGTGCCAGTGGAATGGGTCTGAGGAGCTTTAAGTGAGCATTTGGGAAGGTTACGCTCGCTTATGATGGACAGTGGCAGCTGACCGTGAAGTGAAAGGAGGTCATTTTGGTTCGGCGAGCGGGATCAATAGAATTGCTGGTATGTGTAAGACGGACAGTAGGAGCTGGAGAATAAGGATCAAAGAGGAAACAGTGTGGTAAGCGGGATACGGAATGGATAGCGTCGTCCATTCAAAAGTTGCAAGGGATTGACTTAACCGGTAAAGATCTGGTTTTTGAAGCGGGGACTTGGTGAATATATCCTCTTTCTGGGGTGGAGATGAGGAGAATATCTAACTTAAATGGTTTACAAAGCATGGTTGGTAAAAGGTTTGCTGGAGTACACAAGTGCCCTGTATGACATGCTAGGCGGTATGATGACATTTGGTATGCACTAGCTATAATCTATTGAGGATTTGCAGGATAGGAGGTCTGCATGACTCATGGACTTTTAGTTATGCAGTACTGCTAGGAGTGCATGGTGAATGAAGCTGAATGTGCATTGTAGTGGTAACCTATTTGAGGATTTTCAGCGTTTAGGTCGTTTAGTTCCCACATGGACTATTAGGATTGGACTGGTTTAGGATTCGAGAAAAATGGTGTTTTTAAAAAAATGCATCAATTAAAATGTATAGAACAATGCAATGTGATCTGCATATTGTGTTATGTGATGTATGGTGTACAGTATGGAAAATCTGTATTGATCCGGGCAGTTTAGTGAGATTGGGGGTAGCGCCTCCAATTATTCCTTGTATGGGTGTGGATATAATTGTCTGGTGGTTGCGGGGGTAGCGCCTCCCATGTGTTTGGTTTTGGGTGAAGCTTATATGAAATATATAACTATGGTTTTGCTGATGGCGAATGTGTGCCAAGTCAGCATATTTGTGCCTTCCAAATGTGATTTCTGGGGGTAGCGCCTTCAGCCATGTTTTCAGTATAGGTGTGGAATGGTACGACACAAGGGCATTTGGAAGGTAGAGTCACATGATGTGGTGTCTGGGGGTAGCACCTCCAGTACAGTATGGGTGTGATTGTGATGAGTCGCGCAGGGTTAGACAGAGTACGTGTGTTTATGGTGGTAGCGCCACCAGATAACTCGGGGCATGACTATAATGAGTTATGCATAGTTATTCCACGGTTACCAGTCAATTGGTCGAAAACATTTGGTCGACAGGACAATTGGTCGACACCATTTGGTCGAATGCCAAATGGTCGAATTTTTTATTTTTTTTTTTACCCCTTTTTTTTTTTTGGGGGGGGGGTCCCCTCCCCAACCCCCTTTTTTTCTTTTTTTTTTTCTTTTCCCACACGAAAACCCACAAAAAATATATATAAATTAAAAAAAAAAAATTCGACCATTTGGCATTCGACCAAATGGTGTCGACCAAATTGCAGTCGACCAAATTGCAGTTGACCAATTGACAGGACACCTTATTCCACGTATGGCTGTGTGAGGTGGAAGCGCCATCAATTGTTGGGGTTTGACTGAGGTTAGTCATGCAAGCTGAATAGTTTGGTATCTGGGTGGTAGCGCCCCCAGTATGTGTAGGGTTGTGACTGCAGTATAAGTCACGCTTGGTTAGGGGTTTGTGTGCATGGGTGGTAGTGCCTCCAGTTTTGGTATGGATGTGTCTATGGTACTAAGCATTGCATTGCCACGCATTACCCCAACTTTGTGGTTTATTTACCACAAATAATTTTTCTTCTATTCTCTGTGCACATGCGGTGCGGCTGTTTTTAGCTGTACCGTGAGCGCTTCTATGACTCTTTCCACCCTCATCAGGGTCCGTACTGTGACAGTAATATTGGTTGATGGTCCTGGTGTGCCTGGCCAGTGCATCATGTATGAGGTGAGTGGTAGTTTGTCAAAGCATGTGTTTCATGCTAGCCCTGATGATGTGAGTCAGTGTGAATGTCTTATGTTGGTGTGTGTGGAGGTGTGTTGTGTAATGTCTTGAGCTGTTCTCGGAAGAGGGGAGATGTGTTGTGTAATGCTTTGCTGTGTGTGATGTGCAATGTAAGGGGAGGAGATGTGTTGTGTATGGCTTGGCTTTGCAGAAGGAATGTTGTTATGTCAAGTGGAGTTTTTACGCCTGAGTGATAGAATGCAGCGGTGAATGTTCTAACCTGGTCAGTTGGTGAGCCTTCTGCCTGAGTGATGGGCTGCCAGTGTTTTATTGTCCTATATGTAACTTAAAAGTAACCTATTTGACTGCTTATAATGATACCAATGAAGCTGGTAATAAACCTAGCATGTCAACCTAAGAAGGCTGGGAGCCGCTTTGTTACATTTTCCAAAAACAGGTCCTTGCTAATGCTTGTTGCACATGGAAATCAGGGTCCCATTACCCTCTCAATCTGGGTATTGGCATCTCTTGTAAGGAAGGCACTCTGAAGCACATCATGAAACTGAATCAGAATTTTCAAAGACATCAGTTTATTTTCTTCCATCAGGCAGGAGACACCATACAGCATCAAAAACTTCTCTGGAACTCTCCTAAAAACTCTCAGCTGACAAATTACGAAATACCTGACAAACCTATTTGTACCCATAACTTCAGGTCTGCTTAGTATTAAACCTAGAGTCTTTGATAATGTATCATAACATGTACTTCCTGACACATTCTCTATTGCACATGACATTCAGACCCCACAATAAAACACTAAAGCCCTTCAAAGCGCTTTCCTGTAAGACACTACAATTCTGATTTCTACAACAATAAGTTATCATCATTCAATTTGAGGGGGAGTGTGTCTTTCCCCATTACATTCAGTTTGAGGGGGAGTGGAGATTCATCTCTTTACACTCCCCCTCTGTATAGTATTTAGTCATCTACTCAGTACATACAACTACACCCATATCCACCCTCCTCAGTTTTCAATGTATCTACACATGTCTGGCCTTATCGCCCTTTTCTATAAGAACATTTACTTTAACCTAAGAGAGGTATCCAACCACATTTCTACAACGTCAGTACTAACACATTATACTCTTCTAGTCTAAACATGTGTGTCCAGTAAACAACTTTTATTTACTTTTATCTGAGTCCCACCTCCATTATCCAATTTACTTTTATCTAACTATATGCCTCAGAAAATGTTACAGCCACTATGACATTTTAAGAGATAGTCAAGCTTTGAGGTAACCCATTAGCCCATTCGTCATACAGTGTTCACATGTGATATATATACTCCACATTTTTTCCGTCGCTTTTATCAATACATCTTCCATTCGTATGTTTTCCACTCGACTCATCTCGTTGTAGCATCCACGGACCGTCTGTCCTGTTGAATTTGTCCTCTTTTTTGGGCTGCCTTGCAGCAAGTGCTTGGGTCCTTTAATACAAAGTCTGGTACTTTCACATTTTAGTGTCTCCTTTTTCCATAGAGCTCTCGTATTCATAGATCAGAATTCCATTTAAAAGTCCACAAGAGGGGGCATTTAGTTACGCTACAAAAGGATGGGGGGGGGTCTTTTGCAGAATTATATTTGAACAAATGGGATTTATGATTGGTCATGTGGTTGGGTTCCTCAGTGACTTCTCTCTGGTCATGTGGTTAGATGCCAATTCTCTGAGCCATATAGGTCCCTCATTATCCACCTGTAATATAAAACTGAATGAGTTTCCTTTGACAAATAAGTATATCTCCATCATCAAAACATTTATTCTCAACCCAACACCTTAAAACCCTTTTTAAGTGTTCTGTCAAGAATTCTCCTGCCTTCTAAACAAAACTTGATTTAAACAACATTTTGTGAACATCCCTGCCTCCTAGACAAAACTACAATTAAACATTTTGATACTTTGTTTACCAAAGCTACTAGTTCTCGCCCATTTTTGTAAATATTGTCATTTATTTTACTGTATGTGGTCTGCCTGCTGGAACGTGATTTCTTTACAATAAACATATTCAGTTGTGTCTATATTTTTAGGCAATAAATATATTTGCCTATCTCATTTTCTCTACCCTTATTTTGATGGGCTTATTCTTTCATTACACGATTGGTTGTCCCTTCAGAGGACATACTTATTATTATTATTTTTTATTTTATTATTGTGTTCCACAGTACTAAGGTACTTTTAACACATATACATACAATCCACAAATACACAATCCAACATACAAATATCCAACGTTTATAAAATTACTGCAGCTTTCCTTAAAAATTCTAAAACATGTATGGTCAAACTTAATTCATTACAATTCATTATCCTCCACCATAGTTCATTCTCGAAGGAGTAAACCAAGTCTACTAGGAAGCAAGACCACAAATCAATCAGTTTGGGACAAGTCACACACAAGTGCTTTAAAGTCTCAATGTTTATGTTACAGTGCCGACATAGTCTCTGTTCTTGCGGAATGTTCGCCCGATGGCCCAGTACTTCTTTTGTTAATAACAAGTTCAACCTGAGCCTTAGCACTTGTGACCTTAAGGATCTCGATGGATGTTTTTAAGGTAAGGTGCTGGTGTATTGAAACTTTTACATGACCAGAGAAAATGATCCCCAAAGCATTTATACTCCATTATCTCAGATCTCAAGTTAGACCATACATGTCTACACCATCTTAGTTTTGCAACCTTTGGTGTCAACTCCAGTTCCTCCATTGGAATATTTGCCTGCTGAAGCATTAATTGACAATTCAGAACCCAGTCCTTGAGAACCCTGCAGCCGCCCTGAAGTCTTACCAGATTTAATTGTTCGTATATTGACGCCACTGGCGGGTTCAGTATATTTACCAACAACTGAAACTTGCCCCAGTCTACCAGAGTCTGTATTGGTAACAAACCTAATTCAAACAGAATCCCTGCTAAATGGACTGACTGCGGAAGTTGGAGCAAACCTTTCCATAATGCCCCCTCTAATAATGACCAATTAATCGGCTGACTCCAAGTTTGAGCTCCGTAAATTAATTTTGGGGTTAATTGTTGTTTGTATAATTTTAAGACTGGTAAAAAAGAATATCTACCGAATTTTCCATCGCAATTCTAAGTTGTACCCCAGCCCCTACAAATTTTGCCCGTAAATCTTCCTGTAGTTCGGGACCAGAGAACTTGTCATAAATTACCAGCCCTAGGTACACAAATTTATTTACAACTTCTATTTTGCCGTTTTTCAAATACCAGGGCAATACTTTACAACTTTTCCTACCCCCCTTAAACACCAGAACCTTTGATTGTACAGTGTTTAGTGCTAAGTCTAGTTTTTCCAGGAACCCCTCCACGGCTAATAAAGCTCTTTGGTGCCCGATAGCTGTGAGGTCACATAAAACAATGTCGTGTGCATAAAGTAAGTATTGAACAACCATAGCACCCAATCTTGGAGGGAACGTTTTTACGGATTCCATACAGCCTCCCAATCCCAGTAAATACAAGCAAAAGAGAAAGGGTGCCAAGACACACCCCTGTCTTAAGCCCCTGTTTGTCTGTATCCAAGGGGAATAGTTACCTAATTCATCCAACCTTACCCTAATCCTTGTGTTTGTGTGGAGGGCCACCAAAATACTTAGCAGGGCTATCGGACACCCCCTATCATACAGTTTTTTCCACAAAAGGGCCCTATTAACCATGTCGAAAGCTTTACTAATGTCTAAGAAGGCGAAAAATACTGGCTAGTAAATCTAGCACCATACAATTAGTAGATGTACTCAGCCCTTGCCGAAAACCTGACTGAAAAACATCTAAGGAATCAGATTCCACGGCCCATTTTTGTAGAGCTTTCAGCAGTATTTTCGCAAATATTTTGTTCGAAGCATCTAGTAAGGATATAGGTCTATAATAAATTGGAGTGGACCTATCCCCACCTTTAAAAACAAGGATTAGGGTTGCTGCTGTCCAGGTAGAAGGAAACAAAACACTAGCCAAAATATCTACGAACAAAGCAGACAACACCTGAGACCAAACAGCTAGATTACCTTTATAGGTCAGGTTAGAGAGACCATCTGGGCCTGGTGCATTCGAGGACTTGCTTTTCTTTATCAAGTTCTTTAGATCCCCCAGGTCCCATTCTATAGCACCCCTCCAGTCTGCCTCTGGCCATGTGACTGACTGGTCTAAACCTTCCACCCTGTACAAATCAGTGAAATGTTTCACCCAGCCAATGTCACTAACCGCCTGTGCCTGAAGATAATCTTGTATACCTTTTGGTTTAATTAGGTCCCAAAATATACCAGGCCTATTCCCTGACATACAAGCCAGCATTCTCTCGGCATCTTTAATGTATAATATATACTTTCTACCTTTTGCCCAATTCCTATATGTTTGTTTTATTTTCCTCACCTTTTCCATATGACCCGGAAGTGCAGATTTCTTAAGATGCCTCACTTCTCGATGTAGTTCCTTTTTATATACCTGAACTTCTACATCAAAGAAGTGAGAACCCTTCCTCCTTGCCACCATCTGGGTTAAGCCCCTGTCTGTTGTTAACCTACCTAACAACTCCCTTACCATGGAAGGGAATCCTTCTGCTGTACATAGGTGGGCCATCTTGTTTGCTGGCAAGTTTACGATTCCAGACAAAAATACAGATGCAATTCTAGGAACCCACTTAACCTCATTCTTTCCTGAGTTTATTTCCACTCCCACAGTGTCTGTTTCACCATATTTTGCCACACCAAGCAGTTTAAATTCCAAAAGGGAGTGGTCGCTCCATTTCAGGGATTTTATTTCCAGGGAAACTCCTTTTATGGTTAGATCATGCAAAATGAAGATGTAATCTATTGTTGATTTCCACAACCCATTCTGCCATGTAAAAGCTGGCGTAATGTCCATCTGTATGTTACCGTTGATTATACTTAAGTTCCATGCCTCGAATTCCTGAATGATCCTCTTCCCTCTCTCCCGGGATTCCTTACAGACAGACTTTCTATCGTTCTCTAGATACCACTTTTCGTCTAGGCATTCTGCGTTAAAATCTCCAACAATTATCACTGAGGCCCCCTCATCTGGAAATTCTCCCAATAGTGTGAAGGAGATTGCCATCAAGGCTTCTTCCAACTTATCCTTTAAGGGACTAAAGTAAACGTTTACCAAGAAGCATTTGCTTATGGGACTCTCATCATATTCTTGCCATTCTAAGAGTACAACCAGGATATCTGACCTGTCCACATCAATTACCTGCATTGAAAGTCCCAAAGAACGTTTAACTGCTATTAAAAGTCCCCCAAACGGCCTACCCTTAGCTTCCCGTTGGGCCCTGACATAGACTGTGTTAAATCCATCTATCATGGGTGTATCTAACAGAAAAGTTTCCTGCAAACAAATAATATCAAAATTTAAGAAGAGTTCGTGATTGTTCATGATGTTCTTATACCCTCTTGAATTCCATGTAATTAATGACCAGTTAGACCATCATGTATGTTGGAATCGATTTTCCTCCCTTTCCTGATTTACCCCTCTACCAAAAGGAACTTGCGTATAACCTCTGGAACTATAAATCTCCTTATTATATCTTTCCCTTTCATCTTGTATCTTGCCTTTCTTTATTGGTGGATGGGTACCAAACTTGATAAAATTGAGGGCCCTGTATCTGTAACTTCAAAACCAAGGGCTAGGAAGCGTTCTCTCTCCCCCAATATTATTTCCTTTGTTAAGTATGACCTTAGATGAAGTCTTACAATGTCTAAGCAATCGTCATAGACTAATTCTACCGTCTTAATGTCCCCTGACGATATCAATTTCAGATTTTGGATTTCCTGCATTAAAGCCAGGATATAATGTCTATTTAGAGGGTATCTATTTGAACTTTCAAACAGACGATTCATAAAGATGGTTAGCTCACCATTAACTGGCATCTTTTTTTGCGAATTTGACTCTTGCCTTAAATTCAATTTGTTTGGCGTTCTTAATTGCCCCATGCTCTCCCCCACCCCCTTCGATAGATCCAGAAAATTACACTTTGGAGTCTCCAGACCCACTTCCTCCACTGATCTTGGGGTCGGAAAAGGCACTATTTGAGGAACCCTTAGCGGAGGCAACTTCCCCAGGTCCGTCTTCTCCTCCCCGGGTTTCGAGAAAATTGCATACAACTTAGGAGACGATAAATTTCCTGTTTCTGTAGCTTCTACCAAAGGATTCACCAGTCCCCTTCCTACTGTTGTGTGCGGTGGAACCAACAATCCTTCCACCAGAGTACAACTCTTTCCAACTCCCTTCCCAATTCCAGGTTGAATGTTTTTTATGACCTCTAGTCCCTTAGTCCTTTCAGTCTCTACCTCTTCCATGTCTACTGGAGAAACGGATATATTACTTAGATCGAAAGAAGGACTATCCCCCTCCTGCCCAATATCCAAAACAGATGAAACCTTATCAGCTTCCTTAACCCTTACTGATTCCTTGTTTGGACCCCTTTTCCTGTTTATAAAGAAGTCATTCTTTCTCTGATCTAATATATCTCTATCAATTTGCATATGTTTGTCCACTGCCAACCTTAGTTTACGCGGGAATTTACTGCTTGTTAATATTACTAAGTTATCTCGCCTTTGGGCTACTACTCAGCAGCTTGATTTCCTGTACCTGTTCCTTCCCCAACATTGATACCGACGGGAGGGCTATTCCAGATACCTCCGGTACTACCAAAAAACATTCTCCCTTTAACTCAGCCTTCTCCCCCTGTGTTTCCATACTTTTAAGTTCCATACTGTTACCTTGTGCCACCCCAGCCCCGTCACTGTCCACCTTTTTTGGACTTACAGTGTTTAAGACTGAGACTGCCATTATGTAACCTTCCAAAAAATGCACTTTACTCAGTACTTCCTTCATTGATTGTCTAAACTCCCGAATTTCATAATTCAATGTGTCATAACCTCTATCCATAGATTCCATGATTCTAGAGAGAACTGGGAATGATAGCTCATCTACTGGGGGTAGCTGATCCTGTTGGGAGACTTCTTTTATTTCTACAGCCTCTAATTCTTCAACCTCAGACTCTGGGTTCTCCACTAAGGAGTCATCGTCCCCTGATTTAACACTTTCACTGTCCCGAAATATTAACGGGGAAGTCTCGTCCCCTCGACCAATTTCCCTCTCATGCTTATGACTAAACTGGTACTGTGACAATTTCTCCTTATAGCCCCATTGTTTAGGTGAGAAGACTGCGGTTACTGGATCTTTCCATTTAGGGTCTCTTGGGCCGTGAACTTTCCTAGAAAACATTGGGACAAAAGTGGAGCCAATATGGAAGTGTCTGATACTAAATCTCGCTCCACAGCCATTGGTTCATCAGCCAAAAAATTCATCTTTGACTCAATGTTTAACAAAGCCCGGTTTATAACTCCCACCACCTCTACCATAGAGTCCATTTGATTGGTTTGCTCTGGTGCAAAATCCGTGGGGACCTCTTTACCTAGAGAAGTAGAACTTCCCTGAGGGGCTACCAGAGTCTCTTCTCCCGTGGAAGGAGCTGAACCCACTTTAACTGCTTGAAACACTTGCGAAAAATGTGGTAGAGAGATTACCACCTGTGGTGGGACTCTACCCCCCTGTACTGTGGTTTCCTCTGGGATACTTCCCATACTTCTGAGTGTGACTCCCATTATATAGACCCAGAAGAGTCACCACTCTTTATGAAGCTAGGTAATAAAATATAAATATGAATTGAGTAAAATAAATGTTACAAAAATTTTAAAGGCTGTCCTACCCAATCATTTGTTTGACCATACAAGAATGAAAATAAAATACCACAACACGCTGCAGTACTAAAAGTGAATGCAAGTAAATAGTTCGAGCAATCCCGTGCAAGTATATAAACAATAAATTTCGACTATAGTTTTAAAATACTGTACTGTAAAGTGCCCCGAAGGAGTAACGTCGAACTCTGTGCCCTTACTTGACCACTGCACAATGTTTTCACCACTTCAGCCCCACCAGCTCCCCAACAGCCGCACAACAGTTGATGGGCTTGACCCCGCCGGGCTTAAAGCGGCAAGGGTGGTAGTCTCCGGGCTTTGAAGGGAAGCCAAGTCACGTGATATGGTCACGTGCAATGCACACCACGCCTCCTCCAGGAAGCGCTCTTCCAATTCAATGCGGCAAGAGCCTCAAGCTCGCAGTGCCGAGTGAAGGTCTCACTAAAACTGATGACTGCTCCAACGCGCCTCCCAGGAGCACACATGGAATCCAAACAACTCGCTCACACTGGGCGGGCGGCAGCCTCCGGGCTTTGAAGGGAAGCCAAGTCACGTGATATGGTCACGTGCAATGCACACCATGCCTCCTCCAGGAAGCGCTCTTCCAATTCAATGCGGCAAGAGCCTCGAGCTTGCAGTGCCGAGTGAAGGTCTCACTAAAACTGATGACTGCTCCAACGCGCCTCCCAGGAGCACACAGGGAATCCAACCAACTCGCTCACACTGGGCGGGTGGCAGCCTCCGGGCTTTGAAGGGAAGCCAAGTCACGTGATATGGTCACGTGCAATGCACACCACGCCTCCTCCAGGAAGCGCTCTTCCAATTCAATGCAGCAAGAGCCTCGAGCTCGCAGTGCCGAGTGAAGGTCTCACTAAAACTGATGACTGCTCCAACGCGCCTTCCAGGAGCACACAGGGAATCCAAACAACTCACATACTTATTTCTCTCCTACATTGACATTCTCAGATGTAAAGACACTTAAAACATTTAAAGAATACATTGTTACAACAATTAGAAAGGCACATGTCGTCTTCTCCATCTAGGCGCATCCGTAGCAGAAGGGGACGTCATTTGTAGGGATCCGAGTACTGGCAATTGGGTCAAGTTTCTTCCTGACCTAAACTTTTTTCTCCTTACAAACTTTTTTTTCTTATAGTCATTTCTCACTATTTTCAGCCCATTTAACTCATAGGCTTTCCCTAACTCGTTGGTGCACAAAATCACATTTCTCATTAACCCTGTATGATGCTTGGGCTACTACTTAGTTTGCTGTGTTGCTGCATGTGCTTCCTGCTATGCTGTAAATGCTTCATTCTGCTTTGCTTCATGTGCTTCCCTCTATGCTGTAAATGCTTCAACTTTCCTTTGTCATCTTGATTTCGAATGGCGTTGGACCCTGGTCATTTTCTTCTGTGCTTTATTTTCAACTCGTTGAGACAAAAATAAAATGTTTCGCTGCTCATTATTCCCCTTACCCCACTACTAATATACTCTTCCCCTGTTTTTCTATACTATTGCACCAATTCTTACTCTGTGCCATCCTATTCTATCATAAAATTACAATGTTTGCGTATTCTAAACATTTTTATACACTTGCCAAGTTTACACCCTTTGGCGTCCTACCAAATAAAAAGGTTACCCAGCTTCAATTTGACTTCTTCTATGTCCTACGTTTGTCTGAGGTGGCCATGCTTGCATCTACGTGTTGCTCTATTTACACCAATAATCTATCTTGGGAAACCAGGCTATATACTTGAAACATTGGACCTCATTACGAGTTTGGAGGTAGCCATGGTGCTATTAGCGCCATGGCTGCCTCCAAACCCGTGTCCGGGTAGTCGGAATGGGGACTTACCGGGTCATTCCAACCTTGGAGGACCCGGTAAGTCCGCATTCTGAAAACCATTCCCCATTCCCATTGAGCCCCTATGGAGCTCAATGGGAATGGGGAAGGAGCTAATAAAGAGCCCGCAAATAGCGGGCCCATTATTAGCTCCCTGGTCCCGTAGCGACTCCCGCTAAGGGCGGCTGTTAAAATCAGCCAGCCTTAGTGGGACCCGCTAAGGGACCTCGGAATGCGGCTGTAGAGGGTTAACGTCACCGGCATCCTTACCAGTTCCGTTAACCTCCTACCGCCGTACTCGTAATGAGGCCCATTGTTTCTCTATCTGCCTCTTTTTCTGTTACTCACCTGGGTCCTCTTACTTTTAATAATGATCATCAGTGTGTTCATACCCTGTGTTGTGAACCAGTACTTACCTCTCTTTTTTCTTTTCTTTTCTCCCTATTCACTAACACTTACCTGTGCCATAATATACTCTCTCTTTCCCTATCAAGGCATTGCAGACATTCCTCCTATGTTCACGCAAGGTCCATGATCTTCATCTGTAACATAAACCAACATTGTTTACAGACACTCAAAAAATTGTACTTTACTTACCGTTGTATTTTCTTCTTGAATTGACTCTGTACAAAATTTTCCTTGTCTGGTTAACCCAATTTTGGTCAACCGTACCCCTTTCTGGTTGTCCATTTAATCCCTTATTCTTTTTTTTATTGCACTACACAATTCTTTCACTTTTGACTTTCAGTCTTCATTGATGCTGTTTATTTTTTCAATTTAGAATTTTTGATTCTTTTTATGCTGCGTTTGATTTTTCTGTCCATTAATTCCCTCATCCAATCATTTCTTCATTCATTTTTCCATTCATTCATTTTTAATGTATTTATTTATTTCATCCAAATGACGTTAATGTTTTAAACTGAGCTCTTTACTCCTATACTGTTTCAAATAAATTATTTATTTTCATCTTCTCCTAATTCATTTTTCTGGACCCATGCCAAAAAGGCTCAAAGTCTACCTAGCGTTTTTTGACACTCTCCAATGTTCTTAGATTTATACCGGATGCTGCTACATTATTTTCAGATGTACTAAAATGCTTCCTTTTCTTTTCTTTTTGATGTGTGATGTTTCCTAAAGAAAACACCACTTCATACTCCATTAAACCCTGTCTAGATCTATCGCCATCCATTACGTTACTTAACCTAGCTTTATATGAGAACCATTACTGTCCTCTATGTTCCATTTTTATTATTCAATCATTGATCATTTGCCATGTTTCCTTACACGATGACTGTTTCTAATTCTATGGAGGTCATCTGTTCCCCCCTCTTGTGCATAAATATCCATGGTCTGACACTAAATTCACCAATTACTCTCACCACTTTTCCACTATATCACACAGCTAGCTATACTACTGTGCTTTTGCTACAACAATAAAAACCTCTGGTTTCTACCAGAAACATCTAATCGGGCCTTTTGCCCTTTACATGCCACTATGGGCGCACCCATATTCAAATGGTGCATTCCCAAAACAAAATACACTCTCCCTTAACAACCTAACCAACATCATCATGTTTTAGGTTTTTATCATCCACTCCTTTCCTCAAAACACTGGCAAGTGCCTGTTTTCAAACATACCAAAAATTCATCATAACACACTCTCCTCCAAAGACTGCCAATTCCACACTTAGGCAAAAACCTATATTTATAGTCTTTAATAAACATCGTCAATCTTTTAATATTAATTCACCACCTTTTTGTCTTTGCTGCATGGACATACAGTCCCAATGTCTTCCACTAGAACAAAAATTGTTCTCCCTTTGACATGTTAATTCTCGGCACTCCTTGAGACCTAATGCCACTAACAATTCTGAACTTATCAGGTCGCTCTGTGAGGCAGTCCCACTGTGAATGCATGCATACCCTTGTCTTTGTAAAAGCATTTCTCCCTTTTAAAACCAACACTTTCACTCCTACATGTCACTGTTTATTCCGTGTTTGCACATTGCTGAGCCTGCATGTGGGCTCATTTACTTACTTTCTGCAGTAAATCTCTTTTGCACCTTTCCTAAGGTGCTGTACCTGCAGAACTCCCAGCGCTTATGTCTAATACAACATCCGATTCTGGGCGAAACCCTTCCTTGTCTTGTGAGCTATACACTAGGGGGCGTACTGTCCCCCCTCTTGAAAATTGCCCATTTCTGCATGAATCCTTGGCTCCTACACATATGTGCAAGGTGCTTTAACATACCTCATGTCCAACCTGTAGGAGGTCTCCAAGTTTGCTTCTCCTGTATGTTTTGACTATCATTCTGTGTCCTTTAAAAACCCACCTTGGTTACTCCGAAAATATCCCTACTTATTCTGATGCCTCTATCTTGGAAGCCTCCCCTACCTTGTGAATCCAGTCTGTCTCCACTAGTCAACAGTGCCCCTTCAATGGCGTGCTAGGATAATCTTTTCTGCACTGACTTTGCCTCTTCGGTTTCCTAGTATTGTCTTTCTTGTGATTCTTTCCTTGCAAGAGTATTCAATAATGTGCAATGGTCAGTTGTATTTCTGACCATGGTTGTGCCTCCATGCCCACCAAATTCTTGAGCTGCTTTGGTAGGGGCTCTGGCAGCCCCTGACATCACTATAGCTCCCACATCTGATCAGTCTCATACAGCACTCTAAGTGCTTTTCAGACTGCTGCTTTTATAATTATTGAACGGTTCTCCATCATGAGCAGTGTTCAACGCAGTACTACTCAAATGTCCTGCTCTGGACCAAATGTCATCAGGCTTGTCTCCAAGGATGGCAATCAGGAGACCCTTCATGTCCCCTATAGCTAATGTGCCTCTTTCTGTTATTTTGTCTAAATCATGTATCCATTTCCCAACGCCAAAAATTGGACTCAGGATTTTACACCGTAAATTATCCTTACCCATCTGGGGTCAAGGGATATAATATGGTCCGGCTCCTCTCTTTTCTTAACGAAAGAAACTTCTTCTCCGATCGTCTGTCTGTTTATAGCAATGGCAATGGCTCTGCATCACCTTCTTCCTGGCTGTGACCTTAGCCTGTTCCCATAAGGTGGCAAGTTCCCTCTCTGATCATAGGACTGCAAACATCCCTCAGGTCTACATGCATTACCTTCCTCTTATCCACGGAAGGTTGCTCTGTCCAAGTCTGATATAGCCTGTCCCCACCTCATGTGGTTCTTCCCATTTCAATTTCTATTTTAAATCACCCTATCCATAGACAAGGCTCTCATGCATGAGGAAGAAAAAGCCTCTCATTTTTATTTTAGTCTGCATTGGCGCAAGCTGTTGATTCCAAAGCCTGCCTGCGATGCACTCACTTGTCTGTGATTTGTAATTTTTTCCCATTAGTCCTTAATATTTTCTCTGTTTGATCAGCTTTGACCTTTGCAAGCTTTTCTTCGGGCCAGCACAGAATGTGCCAATATCTGCCACATTCTTTTCCTGTGACCTCAACACTACTCCCACATTGTCCCAAACTGCTTTCTTATCTACTTAGCAATTAAAGTATAATTGTTCTTCATTCTCGCTTGACTACTGCAAGGATCTCAGCATTTCTAAATATAAATACGCACATCTCTGCCCTTCCCAGTTTTTCCAAAAAGGTCAGCTGTTCTTTATGTCAGCTATCATTTTAACTTATGAAAAATATTCTGTGTTTTCTTTCGTGTGTGCTTGCAAGTGTGCATGCACATTCTTAAATGCATTGTCCATTGTGCACAGATTACTTACGCTTACATAAAATCAAGTGTACCTTGTATAGGTGTCTTCATGTGTGCATGTGTGCGTGTGTGTCTTTTCTTATGTCAGTGCATCTACATAAATGCCTCCTATTGCATGCATCTGCATAATGTCTTTCTATTTGTATGCATCTCTATGCATACCCTCTCATGTGCATGCTTCTGCATGCTTTCTTTCAATATTTACTGCTTCCCTTAAGTTAAAATATAAAGATTTCATTTCCACATATATTTTATAACATTTTCTCCACTAGCACTACCGTTGTAGTGCACTATTCCCAGTCATGGCGCACATAAGAACCCATGTTATTTAAAAGGATAACATGCCTCCTTCTTTCATCATTTGCAGTGCATAACATCAAATAACCTATAAATACTTATCAAAATGCATTTATCAAAAGGCATTCTTTGTCAGCTAGATTTAGCATGACCAAAGCACTTCTCTCATGTTTGGGACACAGCCCAAAAGTACTCCAACAATACAAAGCAAACCACGGTTTCCAGCTTTCAAAATCTCAATCACTTAAAGAGTTAACTTGCTCCGTCCTTAAACAAAAA
Organism: Ambystoma mexicanum; assembly: GCF_040938575.1. Taxonomy (NCBI): domain Eukaryota; kingdom Metazoa; phylum Chordata; class Amphibia; order Caudata; family Ambystomatidae; genus Ambystoma; species Ambystoma mexicanum. Next base: position 766,724,038 of record NC_090923.1, on the reverse strand, counting down.
CCTTCCCAACATCTGTTTCTGCATCATTTATCTACTGTCATGTCTGCCGCGCACACAGTCTAAATCACATTCTGCTCAAGAGACCATTCACTATGATCATAAATTATCTGATTTAACTGCTTAGGTCATCTTTTTAATCCCTTAAGCAAAATATTACCCATTCTCCATTAGTGCACAGCTATCTTGGTACTATGTCAAGTTACGCACATCATTTTCCTTTTAAAAGAATATTTTTTAGACTTCACATTTCTCATGTGCTGCGGTTTTCCTTATCTGTATTTGTTAAACTAGGAAGGCCTATGTTGGCAGAAATACAGCTTTCAGACTACGCAGTTAGCTCCAAATTGAAACACATTTTTTTCAAACCTTAGTCAGCCCTTACCCACTGCTCATCTCTTAGCAAACCTAGTGCGGTTTCCTACCATTCAAAGGCCCTCATTACGACCCTGGCGGAAATCGCGGTGCTAAATGCACCGCGGAGCACGGCGGAAAGCTGCCGATAGCGCCATGGAGGTTGGCGGATTTTCCGCCCCATGCCGACCTTGGCGGGGCGGTAAATCCCCAATCCCCATTTTACCCTTCCCCATTCCCATTTTTGCCCCATAGGGTATAATGGGAGTGGGGAAGGCGTTAATTGCGCCACCGCAAAATACGGTGGCGTAATTAACATCAAGGTCCCGTAGCCCCATGGATTTCTCCGCCCGGAAAAACCAGGCGGAAAACGTTCCATGGCGCTACGGGAACTCGTAGTAGGGCGGACGGGTCCGCCGCGAATAACGCTGGCGTAAACCCACTCCGCCAGGGTCGTAATGAGGGCCAAAGCCTTTTAAGTTCTTGAAGGTGTTGACTCCATAAATATAAAAGATGTAACCTTCTGTCTCCTTGCATTTTTCTATCGCAGAGATCTCAAAGTGCCTGCGCATTTTGGAAAGCACAAACCATTCTTTCCTCAAAAAGAATTTCATTTGCCTCCGTGGAGTACTTTTTTCCCTTATACAGTTCGTTTCCCCAATATTCCTCTACCATAATCCCAAGGGATCTGGTATTATCGATATTCTGTTGTACCAATGATTTGGTGTCACTCTGTTCCTTAAGCAACTTTGTGCAAATGGTCAAAAGGACATCCATCATGGTAGTTAGAGCATCGAATTTCTCTCCAACTTTAAGTAAATTGTCACTTGCCCCACTCCTTTCACTATTAGCAGAATTTTCAAGGGAGTTTCCCGTAGGATTCCATGACACATCCCCCTCATTAAGTTCAGCTTCTTTCTGTGCAAATGTATTCAAATCTGGAGTAGCTGACAAGTTTATACCAATAACATTATTCATATCAGTTTCCTCTACTGCAGAGATATCCAGATCAATTCCCGTTCCCATAGATTGTCGCCTGAAATGATGTACTACTGTCAGCAAAGAGTTATTATCAATCATCGAACTATTAGAAGGATGAGGTTGGGGTTGTACAGTTTCAGGTACCATTACTTTTTCTTTTATAGTTAAAAAACTGAGTATCTTTGGTTGTTCTAGTGCACCTTTAATCTCACATGTTAGCTCTTTCTTCCCTCCCTTCTTAGAGTTTTTACCTTTACCCAACTTCTGGGTTCCTAATTTTAAAATAGGTGTAGGTGTATTTTTTATCCCCTTTTTTGACCTAAGATTGTGTGAGCATGGACTTGGAGCCATGGTAATAGAAGCTCAAAAGAAAAGTATCCCTCTGCTTAAAGAGGGGGGAAAGACGACTTATAAGCCCCTGAGGAAAGGAACCACCTTGCAGCCTAGAGGGGTACACAAATCTAAAAGGGGGACACCAAAGGTAGCTATCCACCTAACCACGATATGCCTATGACCTATACAAATTAATAATCAAAATACACACCATGTACTAAGATTAACAGGGGAAGAGAAAACTTTGCAGCCCCAGAAACAAGTTAAAATGGCATCTGGGGACAGCAGACGGTGTCACTATAAAAGGAGCAGCATATAGAGTTGAGCAACACAAAGTAGAATAAGAGCAATAAAAACAGTGACTATCAAGAAATTTACAAATAGATAAAAACACCGTTACTAAAATCACGCATATAGCAAGAATAAAATTTGACCAATATTCGAAAACATTCAAGGAAAATTTAGTTAACTAATTTTGATGCAAACCAGAAAGCAGTTCCAGATATCCACCTGGATTGGGAACGCCCGGCAGCTTGAGGAGCGGCCTAAGTCTGACTCCCCCCCAACCAGATGGCTTTTATAAGAAAGGAGTATCAGCTGCCTTGCGTAATTCTGTGCCTACAGTAATTCTGTACTTACATGCAATTAGTCCATTCACAGGTTAATGGGCACTGTTACAGGAACTAGTGAGTAGGCACGCCACAACACGCCCAGCAGCCTAACAGCACTGCGCCCTTGTCTCCCCTGCGGGCTTAACGCCACAAGGGTTCCGGTGTATGTTTAAATGTCCTGCACTTCCGGGGTGGGCGTGGCCTCAAACACAGTTCTCAAACAGCCTTTCCAGGCACGTTAGAAATAACAAAATGCAGCGTTTCTGGAAAGCATTCCTTTAGCATCCAGCTGATTCCAGCTGAGAGAGACCTGCTTGTGTTTAAATGCCCTGCACTTCCGGGATGGGCGTGGCCTCAAACACAGTTCTCAAACAGCCTTTCCAGGCACTTTAGAAATAACAAAATGCAGCGCTTTTGGAAAGCATTCCTTTAGCATCCAGCTGATTCCAGCTGGCAGAGGCCTGCTTGTGTTTAAATGCCCTGCACTTCCGGGGTGGGCGTGGCCTCACACACAGTTCTCAAACAGCCTTTCCAGGCATGTTAGAAATAACAAAATGCAGCGTTTCTGGAAAGCGTTCCTTTAGCATCCAGCTGATTCCAGCTGGGAGAGACCTGCTTGTGTTTAAATGCCCTGCACTTCCGGGGTGGGCGTGGCCTCAAACACAGTTCTCAAACAGCTTTTCCAGGCACGTTAGAAATAACAAAATGCAGCGTTTCTGGAAAGCGTTCCTTTAGCATCCAGCTGATTCCAGCTGGGAGAGACCTGCTTGTGTTTAAATGCCCTGCACTTCCGGGGTGGGCGTGGCCTCAAACACAGTTCTCAAACAGCCTTTCCAGGCACGTTAGAAATAACAAAATGCAGCGTTTCTGGAAAGCGTTCCTTTAGCATCCAGCTGATCAGCTGAGTTTGTTGTAATCTAGTCCAACACTTCAGGCTGTAAACGCAAGAAGAATATTTTTACCATTCAAACTTAATGCCTCGGCCATACTGCATGACCCAATAAGCAAATTACATTACACATTTGTCCTTGCTGATGGCCAGGCCCATTGCCCAGACACCAATGTTATATCACTGTGTTGTGTACTTACATTTTCACACTTTCAAAAAAATAAACCACTGGACATATTTGCAAAACCATGCTTTCAAGTTCTTGCTGACCCTCCTCATGCATATTTCCTGCACTCCCATCCAGCACATCAACCTGTACCCACGAGCAGATTTTTTTCCCATTCAAACCTTTGACAATTTCGAAAAACTTGGTGGCCATGCCCACTTTAACCTCACTGCTGGTCCCTCGTAGTCATGCCAATAGCCAGATTGTCTGGGTCATTGCCTTAGGCCATGACTCAGACAATATGGCCACTGCCCATTGCCACAGGCTATACTTCAGACACCAAAGATTTGTCACTATTTTTTGTACCTACATTATGACACTTTAAAAAAAATAAAACACTGAAACATTTGCAATACCATTCTTTCAGGTCCTGTCCTTGCCAATGCTCCTTACATGGGTTTGTTGCAAATCTGTGCATGTTTTATTTTTTGAAAAGTGTCACAATATACATACATAATATAGTCATATAACTGAGTCCATTTAGACTTTGCACAAACATTCATTGTTGGGTCTATAATCTTTCTGAAAACATTTGCCCACATTTGTCAAACAGCAACAAAGTTATAAGCCATCTAAAAATGTTGAGACCCCCCTTTTAATTTTGCCCCCTCTTCACAAAATCCCATCAAACTTTGGAAAAAACATTAATATCTATGTCTATGATCTCTCTGCAAGCGTTTGTCCAGATTTTTCAAATGGCACCACATTTATAAACCTTTAAAATATTTTGGGACATCCCCTCTAATTGTGTTCCGTCTTGGCAAAACAGCACCACAGAACTATTCAGAGTCAGGTCTAAAATTAATTTCCAAATTTTCATGCAGTTTCATTCAGTGGCGCCAAAGTTATAAGCCATCCAAAATCTGCTTTTCACCAACACTGAAATGCAGAAATAGGCATAGATGTCCCCGCACATCTCAGATGGAACCGATGAAATGGGTGGAACCGGTGAAGTGGGTGGAACCAGTGAAGTGGTGGAACGGGTGAAGTGGATGGAACGTGTAAAATGGCTGGAACCACTGAAGTGGATGGAACGTGTGAAGATAACGTATGTGGGAGGATGATGCATGAAAAAAGGTGACATGGGTCGAACGAATGAAAGGAGCACTGCATACAACGGTTGGAGTGCATGGAACAGATTGGAGTGCATGGAACAGATTGGAGTGCATGGAACAGATTGGAGTGCATGGAACGGATTGGAGTGCATGGAACGGATTGGAGTGGATGGAGCGGATTGTGGTGCATGGGACGGATTGGAGTGCATGGAACGGATTGCAGTGCATGGAACATATTGAAGTGCATGGAACAGATTGGTGAAGCATAGAGCGGATTGGAGTGCATGGAACGGATGGAGTGCGTAGATTGACGTGACTTGCATGGAATGGTTTGGAGTGCATGGAACGTGTGAAAGAGCATTGAAAGGAACGGTTCTGAGTGCTGGAATCGGCCGTAATACATGGAACAGCTCGGAGTACATGGAACGGTTGGAGTACATGGAACCATTGGAGTGGGGTCAATCTCAAGCACCTAAGGTAAACCACCATATCATGTCTCCAGGCTTACTCTCTTCTTAACACCACCACTCAACTAGAACACAGCGATACTGACACCATTCGGTATAGCTGTTCTCATACCATCACTTGCCGCATACTCCCCATCGCCCTAAATAAACACTGATGGTACACACCCTCCATCCTAGGAATTCTCCTCAGGCCTAACGCAGCCAGAATTGTTCTGGATAACATCCTGCCAGAGCGAACACATACTCATGATCTCTCAACCACCACACCTAACGTTAAGAAGTAACTATCACACGAATGCCACACCAGCTGCACACATACCGGTGCTCACATGCACCTTATCACTCTCTCTATTCGCTCTACTGATCTGAACTTCAGTTCCCGGGGCGTTCAACCTACCAGCCCTTTGAGACCATACCAATGGTACATAAGGCGCTATATAAATGCAAAGTAACATAACATAACATGTTTGCAAACATCACAGGACTGCCCGGGACATGCAGACTGTTCGTGGACATCGGAGTTGAAAAGCCACCAGTTTTTTGGGCTTTGTACGGCCATATCCCATCCTCATCATCACCCCTCACGTCTCCCGGGATTGTTGCATTAGTTTAACAGGTGCAATGTTGTGTTTTTTAACATGTTTTTGACCGCGATATTCACGGACAATGGCAGCTGTCCGCGCATCTAACATGGTGGGCGTTTCCAAAAATCTGATGCACCTCACGCTTTTCACCATCCAATCAGTGTGCGCCTCCGATGTCCACAGACATTACGCCATCCTCTGGGCCAATCGGAGGTCCGTCCACGGACCGAATAGAGAACTGAGTCCATGGACCAAACCCAGATTTCACTAATTTATTTTGACCTACTTTCTGGCCATTTAAAAAAAAGCTAATGGATGGATACACCAAATTTACAAAAGCACGCTTTTGTGACCAAGCCGCTGCTCCTGGTGAAAATCCATCCAGCGGTTTGGGCTGTAGGCGTGAGCACATTTTTTTCCTGTTGCATCTATGGGAAAACACATATTTTGAGACCCCCTATAACTTCCTCCTCCTGCACTGAACCTCAATAACCTTCGCAGAATCAATCTGACGGGGTCATATACTTTTCTTGCAAAGTTTTGTGAGGATTCATTCAGGATGGGCAAAGTTATAAGCCACCCAAAAAGTGCTCTTCCTGCGGGTTGAGCAACTTAACCATAGCTATACAGGCGCTACCTCAGCCTGTGTAATATATATGTGGATATATAGTTATCTATGCCGGACTTGGAGAGTTGGATCATGGCTGGTTCTGAACTACAGGAACCACAATCCCATGCTGTAACATCCTGGTACTTACCAGTAGGATTCAACCTTGCACGCATGAATCAGATCTGCATCCCTGATGATTGCTGATGCATAAAAGTGCGCTTGGAGGAGAACATCCCAGGACTGTGATCTGATTGCAGCTGGGACCCAGAGTTGCGCTACTACCACACTGCATTTGTCATCACATTACAGAGTCTGCGGTTGCGACCCTGTAGTTATGACCAATTTGCAGATCCCATAGGAAGAGCAGTTTTTTGGCAGCTTATAACTGTGGCACCAGATCCCACTCTTATTTCTGCAAAGTTTGGTGCAATGTCATCAAGGTGGAGGGGAAAGTTATAAGGGGGTCCCAAATATTTGGAAATCTGGATAGACATGAATGGAAACAAATTTTGCTCTCGGCTACATCACAAACCGCTGGACAGATTTACACCAAACTTGCATGAGGAGTCGTGACCTGGTCCCGAAAGCATAATTTTTCAAATTTGGTGTTAATCCATCCAGTAGATTTTTTTAATGCCTAAAAAGTAGGTCAAACAATATGTGCCATATTTCCATCCAGTCCGCAGTCTTACTTCCGTACTCGGTGTCTGCGGACCCAATCAGAGTTGCGTAACATTTGCGGTTATCATACGTGACCACTGATTGGTTAATTGAAAAATGTGAGGTGCGTCAAAACATTTCAACCAGATTCACAAACAGCGCTCCTAGTCCATGAACATTGCGGTAAAAACATATTAAAAAACACAACATTACATTTGTCAAACAAATAAAACTATCTCTGGGGAGGTGAGGGTTGATGAGGATGGGATGGGATATGTACAGAAAATGCAAAAAATAAGGTGTTTTTTCTTCTCCGATGACTGCAAACATCTCAGATGTTTAGAGACATTGATGGGATGTTTGCGAACTTGACAAATATTTGCAGACATACATACATATACTTGCATTACTGGGTTGGTAAAGAGCAGTTCTTAGACAGCTTATAACTTTGACGCCTTCCTACAAAACTGCACAACTTGCATGGGCTTTGGCCATGCTGGGGTCCCCAATAAGCAAATCAAAGTAAACATTTTTTAACTTTCCTGTACATATCCCATCCTATCCTCATCACCCCACACCTTCTCAGAGATCGTTTAATTTGTTTCACAAGTGTAATGTTGTGGTTTTGAAACCATTTGGGGCTATTTCATAAGGGTAGACAAATGGATTGTACAACTCAAACAATCGTCAAAATGATTTGTAAATATCTACTTTGTCCAAAAAAAAATCACGTTTCATATGATTCTCAGAGATATTCACTGTTTCCACTCACAGTCTCAAGGGCAAATCATGTTGGCAAAGGATTGCCTTTTGGGGTTCTACATAGCTTTCAGTATGATGCTTATGTTCACCAATTTCTGGTCCATGGTGGTTTCCTCCCCTTTCTATTGGGCAGCATGGTAGAACTGAGTTGTACTCAGAGTCTCAAGAAATTCTGGGGCCACCTTTCCAGTTCCACTGGTGTTTCTTTACAGCTTTCACCACCTGGTGCGACGTTGCCAATGTTTTGCACCATGTTAGTATTATGCACAGGATTCACACTAGGACAATGTTTCCATCCCCTTGTGGGGTATCTTGGTGCACTTTGTTCTCCATAGAGCCATGATCCAAAGTCATCATTAGTGTTCTTCGCTCAAACCGTCTATGGCCACACATCTTTTACAGGGAGCCTTTCTGAGCAGTTAATTCTGAAGTCTTCTCTTCATATCATTGTTTCTCCTGTACTTGCTGTGGGCTATCAGTAAATAAAGCAGGATTGGGTCCATGGTAGGTCTAAGAGTAATTGATCCTGCTTGTAGAAATTATATTAAAGAACATATGAACATTGTAATTTATCCAAGACATTTGTTTTTCTCCCCAATGGGGCGTCCCACCCTTTGGGACTACACAAGTGAACATGTGACCCTTAAGACCCCCCTGGGATTCCAATTGGGTTGACCCCTTCCTCCCTCTTGGGGGACAAGTAATCCATATTTCGCCATTGAAAATTAGAATAATCAGCAGGGAACTTTAAAGGTGGAGGGTGTGGCTTCTGAACAGGTTTTTTTTTTACCATCCATACATGAAGAAGAACCAATGGAGTTTAACATCTTGTGTCTGGGAGGAACATAAAGGGCCTGATTCCCAAACAGGAAGAGGAAGTTCTAGCCCGAGGGTGAGAGACTGAAGCCTTGTGGTGAAGCACCATTCCAGAAGAAGCAGGAGTCGGGACGCACAGACGACGTGGTGGATGACGGAGCAAAAAAGCCTGCAGAATGTGTGTGTGTCCTGGAAGGCAGGGAGCCCTTGGAGCTTGGACCCGATGATAGTAGGAGAGAGGAAGCCACAAGAGAAGCAGCATACCAGCATCCGTCAAACCTATTGCTGAAGTCCTGTCGGTTGCAGACAGAAGGAACCAAAGAACCAAAGTAGGAGACCCCGACCACAAAGAGGTCACGTTTGCAGCTCTGCACTGAACAGAGTAGCCACCCCCTTCGATGAGCACCGCCACCTAGACCCAGGTACACGGCCGACACAGAGCAGCGAGAGGAGGGTGCTGGAGCACCCAGATACCTCATGGTGGGTGAAAAACAGTGAACATCCTAGATTGCTTGAGAAGCTGCATAACCCATGCAGGCCTGAGCATTCATATACCCCACACAGAGTGAAAGCAGTGACAATCCTAGATGGCCTGAGAAGCCACATAGCCCATGCAGGGCTGAGCACCCTGAAACCCAATGTAGCAGTGAAAGCAGTGACAATCCTAGACAACCTGAGAAGCTGTAAAGCCCACACTGCACTGACCCCAAGATACCCCCCGACAGGGTGAAAGCTGTAACAATCCCAGAGGAACTGAGCAGCAGCATAGCCCAGGCAGGCGAGTGGATCTTGCACTGGTGGAATTCCTGGATTAGGAAACCAAGAGGAAGCCATGGGAAAGCCCGGGAAGAGGCACATAAGTCCGGTGAGCATCAGGACAGTGCTCATGCACTGGGGCATTGTGATGAAAAGGGGATAAAAGGTCCAAAGAAGCTACCAGCAGGTACAGGCTCTGACAATACCAGGCATAAAGACCATATGAAGGGTTAATCAGATTGTCAGAAATAGAAGGGTGATTGACAAATCCGTTAACCAATCAGAGGACAGCTTCTATAGACAAACGGTTGTTTTCTGTCATCAGATGATTGCCTTGTTTTTGTTTTTGTTGTTGCCAGGAAACAGAGCCGGAGGCTTTGAAGAATGACAGTTTTGAATGGGCGTACCAAGACTGAAGAGAAAGGAAGAAAACGCTGTTTGTGTTAAAAATGTAATTCCCAAATTACGTTAGCGCCGTTGCGCTGAAGACCCGGTTGGTCCTGTGAGTGACTTTTGTTTGAAAACCTTATTCAATCGGACATTCATAGTCCTGAAAGGAAACGGGTGACTGTCTTCATGAAGCGACAATACGATCGTAGAGGCTCCAGGGGGCTCGTGTGGAAACAAAACACTGTGTGGGTGAAAACACTGCTCTAAGACTGTGTAAATCGCTAAGACAGCATTTTACTTATCACGAAGGTGAGAGCGAAGCCAAGAGGCAACAGGGCTCTGTTGACGGCAAAGAGTTTAGAAGAGGGGGTGGAGCTAAGGCCGTTAGCTATGAACTGCCGTCCTTTCAGGGAGAGATAAATCAAAAGCACCGCGTACGGCGGAACAGCTGATCGGGCTTCTGCAGCCGCAAGCCCGTTTCCGACGAAGCTCCGGGACGAAAACAAAGTAAAGAAAGAAGACAAAGGTACGTGAAAGTGTGAGAATGAGAAGAGCAGTGTGAAAGAAGGCTTAAAGGCGAAGAGAAGGGTTTTTTTTCTGAGAAAATAATACATTACAAGGAAAAAAGAAAGTTACATGAGGAAAGTTTGAAAGACTCTCGTTGGGTAAAAGAGATAAGAAGAAGGAACTCATTGCAAAGTTTTGAATGAAAGGAAAAGGAGAAGTATTAAAAAGAAAGGGGGATTAGAATCCAGGCAAAGTTCTCATTTATAACAGAAAGTTTTTACAAATAATAGAAACGTCAAAGGGAAGCAGTAAAGACTTAAAGAAACACTCTAAGACTGGTGAATGAGAGAATAAATACTTGAAAGACAATTTTCACCCTGAGAGGGGAGTTGGGAAATGAACTATAAAGAACAGAGTTGAAGTTTTTTTGTAGCTGTTTGGGTAATAACAAAGGACACATAAATGTAACATTAAAAGACAAGCTGAAACAGACCTGATACAGACTTACCTGGAAAGTCCTTTTCTGAGATGAATGAAGATCTTCCTACAAATAAGAAAAAGTCGCCAAGAAACAAGAAACGTATCCTTTCCCTAAAAGAAAAGAAAGTTAATGTTAATAAAAGTTGTTTCGGAAACAATTACAAAACCTACTTTCAGTCTCAGTGTATTTCTTAAGGTATATATAGTAACGAAACATCGCAATTGAGCATCAGGACAGTGCTCATGGACTGGGGCATTCCTAAAGGACCACAGGTGAACAATGGTCCATGAAAGAAAAGCAACGATAAGTCAGTATTGAATACCGAACTAAATGGAAACAATGATGTGTCTCAAACCTTGAAGTCAAGTACATTAAAGGCTCAAGGGATCCACACAATGCAGTGTGACAAGGCCACAGATTGATAAGAGGTGTATGATATATGGTGACAGAGCCACAAGGCTAGCACGGAGAAGCCAAAGGAGTGCAAGAATACACATAAAGCCAAGAGGCCAATAAAACAAACTAAGTGAATGTGACTTGGCACACAGGAGCAAGTGCCAAGGAACCTGTGTGGGTTGAGGAGCCTAGGGATCCTGGTTGCTTGACCTGTGATGGGTGGACATTGCGGTCTAACAACTGCGCCTAAAACAGAGAGCCCTGATTGGTGAAAGATAAGGACACTGTGAAGCAGCCCAATGAAACCCCTGCAAATGAACTGGGGAGGTAAGCCAGAAAGAGGGTAAGATTGACCTGGTGTTTTGTCGAGACTTTTGGAAAAGACTGAAGCAAGTGTAGGTAGCTAAGTGAAGTCTTGGGAACGGGAACCCTAAGACTTAATGGACCACACTTATTGTCTTGAGAATGGAGCCTCAAGCCCCTTTTGTTTTAGATTGTGTTACTTGAAACTTGGGGAAGGGAGCCCCAAGGATTTGTATTTGAACTGTATCACCTTGAACTGGAGAAAGGGCATTTTGAGACTTTTACATGGAACTTTCTTATGCTTGGGAAAGGGGAACTGAAAGAAAGCTGCGAGCTGGAAGAAGCTCAGAACATTAAGTTGAACATTATTTCTCTTAACTTTGACATCCCTACACATTGCTTTAGTTGTGAGGGCAAGAATATGTTTTGGACACAGACAGACTTTTAAGTTGAACACTTTGACTCAGACTTTCCTCAGCTACATTAAGGCAGGGAAGCCCCACCTTAGCTTAGGGAAAGTTAGGCCTTCCACCATCCTAACATTTAAGTTAAGAAATATATTTTTTTTAACATTAATTCTGTTGTCTGTTTATTACTTCATGATGCCTTCACAGTGGTCATGTCTAAGTCCTGTAGTTGCCAAACATGATCTAAGTTGTCTAAAAAGATTTTTTTGTGGGGCCTGTAGATCTATGGCAAAAGACCATGTTAAATGAAACTGCGAGGGAAATCATAAAATCCAATTTGGGATGTCTAGTCCCATTTTAACATATCCAAGTGTGAGATGTTCCAGATGTCCCCACTGTGCATAGAACAGTTTATGTCTTTAATGGAGCAGTCATGTGGCACGAAAAGTGTCTGTTATAAATAGAAGGTCCAGCTTATGTTGTTCCACGAGATCATATAATTCTGATGCATGGGCTACTGCCGATCTGGCTTTAAAAAGAGCTGCTTTCACTTTATTTATCAAATTAACTGTAGGAGTATCTATTTGATTGGGTACATTCCCATATATGTTATGTTACCTAATCTTAATAAGGAGTCCGTAATGAAATAGAACCCAGGTTGGGACTGAGAGACATAAGTATCTCTCTAAAATTGCTCACCATAATGTTTGCCGTGAAAACCACTGAATGCATACCAACAACTGACATGGCTTTGTAGAAGGATAATGTGGTCCCTGCGACTAATTAATGGTCATTGAAAAGGCTAAACATATAGGTGACTGTCTTCTTTTGAATTTGAAAGGCATATTTGTATCGGATGGAATGAGAGGTATGTGCAGTATAAGAGCAGTATATAAGTTCCATCGATCACACATGCCTCTATTATGTGTCTTTGTAGGCGTGTAATTGTCAACCTTGTTCCATTACATAGTTCCATCTGATTAGTAGCATAATTACAGCACATACTTTCAGTTTTTGCTTGTGAGGAGGCATTCATCCTACAGCATATCGCTCTTTAGATACTGAAACATTGATCCAGTAATTAACTGGTCATTGACACTGGAACTGCCGTGCCCTGTGTAGAGAAGGGGGGTGGAAAGAAGTAACTTGAAATTATTCCAAATGTTTGCGATAGTGGAAGGTGAAGGTGACCACGTGGCACCATGCTCGTTCTGTTTGTTTAAAGAATAGCTGTTGTTGAATCGGAAGGGCACACAGAGGTGCACTTTGCCATTTGGACAGCAGAGGACAACCTAACACTGATAAATTGCATCAGTGGAGTACAGAAACATACCTATGCGATTTATATATATAGATTATTTATAGTGTAACTCTATAGAATATAAAACCATATGAGTAAGGTTTTCTCGAAAGATAGTTAAGTAAAGTTAGGCATAGTGATGAAAAGTGATTTGCTCAGGATCACAATGTATGAAGTGTGAAAGGTGGTATTGTGCATGCAATGGATGGGGATGAAAAATAACTCTGACACCAAATAATCGAACCAACTCAGGAAGATGGCAAAGGTGCCGTTTTATTAACTATTATCTAAAACAGGGAGTTACAACAGACATCAACGGATGTTCGCTCAAGCTCTCAATGCATTTCTCATAAAAACATCCTTATATGCAGAAAATATGTCATATGTGATGTCATACTACGTGGCAAATGAGAAAAACCTACGATGCGTTGTGATCATTTCAAGGGTAACATTTACGTATACATTCTATAAGTGGTGGGATTGTGATTGGCTATCTATTGTCAGGTGGACAACTCATGCCTACCTCTACAACATGTCATCTTTAACACTATTAAGTACAATGTATACCATTGGCTCTCAAACTATAAGGCCCTTCGCTATATGGCCCTTTATAATTGGTTGGCACGCTCATGCCATTTCTGGAACATTCAGTTCACTTACAAGCATGTAAGCTCAGACCCAGGTGCCATGTGGTGGACTTGACTTTGACTCCCCACACAATTAGCCCAATATCTCTCATCACCCATGCCTTCTGCCATGAAGATTGTGTTTGAATTTGGCCTTACAAAGTATCTTTGTCTGTTGGAATATATGGGAGTACAGGCTTTCACTATTGTTGTTTTAGAACACCACACTCAACTATATGTCCATCCTCAGTTCACATGACAGGATACCACGATTTGGTCCATTTTGCAGCATTTAAATGTCTTAAATGTATATAACCTGACATGCTTGGTGTTCTTTCTTTGCACCTTAACAAGGGATGATTGAGATTTGTACGATCAGCGCCTTCAAGAATAGATAACCAACCTTATCTGCTTCAGCATTGACACCAAGCAAGACAGCCCTATCAGGCTCTTCCACTATCTCAGCTTATTTGTGCTGCCACACAATTCTCGGCCTTTCCTCTCCATGGGTCCTGGCTTAATAAAATTCATGACACAATGTCCAGCTTCTATATAATGGCAGCTTCACCTGCAGTCTATTTTCTATGTATAGCCAGCTTCTAAGATTGCTGAATCTTTTTGTGTTACAGCATCTGTACAGTTATTGAACGGTTGCATTTTCTGCAGTGCTTCGCACATGTGCAATCTTCTTTTCGCATGTGAAAATGTACTCGATTCAGTTTCTGAAGGTCCATGCATTCCCTTAAGCCAGTATTCTCAGAGCATCACGCTCGTCTTTCGTGATGTCTCCAGCTCCTCTTTTTGCTCCTTTTCGTATTCCTTCAGGGAGATCCTCCCTCAGATTGCCGTCTCTTCTGGGATACGTTTGATAGGGTTTTCTCAGTTGGTACCTTCTTTCAAACACTTGCTGTGGCATGGGCACAACTGCTGGTGTTATGCATGGCACAATCTCAGGCTTCCAACATATAGGAGGTAGGGGATGGGGATTTCCTGCAGAGGCATAACCTTTACAATGTGACTTTGTATTTATACATCTGAATCTGGTGTGGGTGTGCATGTGTGTCCTTTGTTGGTCACATAAGAGAAGTGTGTTCTGAACAAGAAAATGAAAAACAATAACAGACTTAGGGGGTCAATCACAGTTGGGTGATAATAGTAAAATTGTCAGTATTTGGCAAATGTCATTGGTTTTACCATCCACTCAATTCAAATTTGAATTTAATCAAATATCAACAGTGTTATTCCATGGGAATACCAGCAGTGGTTACTAGGCAGATTTTAGCCAGAAAAGTCACCTATTTTTACCCCCACTGTTAGATCGAGGTAACAATTCCAAACTGGCCCCAAATTGTTTAAACGTCTGTTTTTACTGTACAGAATGGAAGCACTTGTGCTTCCCTTCAATAGAGTGGCAAAAGTGTTAACAAATAGCCATGCTGATGGGGTGAAAAGTGGCATCTGTGATTACCTCCATGCACAAAAGGGCCAGAAGAGCCACTACTGTACATCCATTTCCCCCGTCACATTGACGCTAAAAATGGCTGAAAATAAATGTTAAAAAAAGTTTTAGATTACCCCCATCGGTGGGGGCATTGCTGAAAAAGCACTGGAGGTATTCCAGAAATACCACCTCTACTAGTGGGAACATTTTAGCAGGGGTGGATTTCAAGAAAAACGCTAGTCGGAGCTAGTAACTTTCTTGAGTGGTATTAAACAATCTGTACAACTCTGAATGACCCCCCATTAGTTTGTAATCTTCTAATAATACCTGAACATTACATCTTTCTTTGATGTTTTTTAACTGTGTCCAAACATAAGTACCACAAACAGTCCAACAGCAATTTGCATAACCACTATATAAGTAACATCCGCTGGTGCTATTTGGGGTAGTAGTAAATTCTTTTTGTATGAACACACTGGTGACCAAGAAATTCACCAGAATTTAGGGGAAGAATTTGCACAAAATCAAACTGAAGACAATCTCTAATAAGATATGCACCCTTATGCTCTTGGCAAGTAACTGTTGTGATAAGCAGCTGCTGTGGATTGTAACAGACCAATAGTGTATTGGGGTCAGTCGCGCCAACATTACCATCCAGTGTCACAGAATCTGTTAATGTAAGTCATACATTGCCACTGGACGGTAAGAACATGACCCTGCAACATAGACTCCCCTCCCTCGCACTTGCTGTGGAGGCCTATGTGTGGGGGCATTTAGGCACATATACAACATTGCTGAAATCAAGATTAATGCCTCGGCTCATTTGCACAGAACCTGAGCAGGCTTTGCAGCACTCAGTTCTATTGTGGCATTCATAGATTCTATTGCTATTAGCACCATGGCTGCCTCCCATACCGTGCCTGTGTCCGGTCTCGTTCAATAGGGACTAACCGGTGTAGTCCGACCCTGGCGGGACCGTTAAGTCCCCATTGAACATGTCATTGCCTATTCCCATTTGAGCCCCCATAGGGCTCAATGGGAATGGGGAGGGCACTAATAACGGGCTTAAGAATGGCAAGCCCATTATTAGCGCCCTAGTCCCTTACCAGGACCCGTAAGGGACGTGTCGTCAGACCATACATTCCTTACGGTTCCCTCCAAGGGACCTCGGAATCAGGTGGTAAGGGATTACCGGCACCGGTCTCCTTACTGGTGCCCGGTATCCCTTACCGCCCGACTCGTAATGACCCCCTTTGTCTTTTTAGATTTATTTTCTTTACATATTGGAGCTCTGGCCCATGGGGCAAAGGGCCAGGCAGCCTGGGGGCAATTGCCCCTTTGCCCCCTTTGCAAATCCGCCCCTGATGCTGAAGTATATCCCAAGATCCCACTTGCCTTAGAAGTCTGAGGAGATCCAACTGCTCTGAAGCTGGCACTCATTCCAGGGTTACCGAAGAGGTAATTACAGGAACAGATTTCCAAACATTCTCGGACCTCGTTCAGCATCTGCCTGAGAAATATTCTCCTATGTAAACCTGGGACGTATTCCTGGGGATAAGCCAGGAACCACCATGGGTTTGGGAGAGATGAATCTTTACCTGAATGGCAACACACATATTTTTGTCCCTTGATATTATTTTCGCTTTCCTTTGTCATGTTTTGATAGGTTAAGTATATTTGTAGAGCACCTGTATACACAAGGGGCATCTTGGCACTTATGTTCAAAGGGGAACGGCAAAGATGAAACGTTATAGGGGGTGTTAGAGTGTAAGAGATGGATTTTGAAAGCAGGATATGATATGATATGTTATTTATAACGTGTTAAATACCCAGAGGTTTCTCAGCGCGCACCCGGGGATCAAACCTGTTTTGTTCCGTGTCATCTTGCTTCCAAGGTGAGCACGTTGCCCCTGACTGCAGAAGTAACAGGGAGTGGAGCAAAAATTAGTAGGAGGCTGGTTTCAATCTTAAGCATCAAGAAAGGAGAAATATTGGCTTCCCTTTCAGCAGTGAGAGAAGTGTGCAGAAATGAAAAGTGATGGATCTGAGATTACTAGGTGGTCTATGCTTAGGAGATTGCAAGGATAAAAAAGTGGGGTCAAGGTTTTGGAAGCAACGATAGGACGGACAAACCTTTGAAGGATACTTGGAAATGAGAGTAGAACAGACTTGCATGTTTTAGCAAGTTTTTTTTTTCAAATTTGATTTTATTGGTTTTTCGAGTAACACATACGTCCAGCATCGTTATGCGGGTAAACAGAAGAACATCATGTACAACAACATTAAATGAGGCATTTGTTTACATCTGGAAGGTACATTTCAACATAACATAAGAACATTGCTTTCCCCTTCCCTCCCATCGCCCCTCCCAATACAGTGATTTCAGTGATACGGTCCTATTCTATGGTCTGCATCTGCAATGAATTAAGCTTTGTTAAACAGATTTGTGTCCATCAAATGAGTTAGTGGGCGGTAACAACAGAGTGTTGAAAGTGTTTGTCATAGGGGTCTCACCAGCTCAGCACTTTGTATCTGGGCTTGATTCTTTAAATGCCGCTGTCGTTTCATCACCTGTGCCGTATCACTTTGGATCATTGAGCAGTGCTGCGTTGTGGTCTAATGATTGGGTATGTGTTGGTCTACAAAATCCTGCCATAGGGTGTCACATTGGGTAGATTTCACATGTAGACCTGCTGTAATCTTTTCCATCACATAGATGCTAGTTGCAACATTCACCCATTCCCTCTTACTTGGGGTTACCTCAGCTTTCCATTTGATGACAAGACACGCCCTGGCTGCTAACAACAAGGAGGTTATCAAACCTGTTGCTCTCACATACTCTTCCTCATTCAGTTCTAGCCCAAACAGTATCAAAAGGGGTGTAAATTTACGCTGTTTCCGTTCAATGTCCTTAATCCACCCCAGGACTTCGTCCCAGAACACTTTTACTTTGGGGCATTCCCACCACATGTGCCAATAGATTGCAATTTGGCCGCACTGACGCTAGCACAAGGGGTTCACCGTGTGGTACATTTTAGATAGTCTGTGGGGGTCATATTGCCACTTGTGAAGGAGTTTTACGTCATGTAGCTTATACTGGGAGGCTATTGATACTTTTGGGGTTCCTGTGCGTATCTTGGACCATAATCTGGGGTAAATCTCTGTTTTCATATCGGCTTCCCACCTTTTCCTGAGCTTATCTGTGGAACCTCTCTCTGCTTCTATGAGAGTTTTGTAGTTGGCTGAGATTAAAACTTTAGTGTTTGAAAGGGTGTTGAGAAGCTTTTCAAAAGGGCTAAGGTCGCTTTGGATCTTTTCCTTCCATGGTCCTCTTAACATTATTCTCTTTAACTGTAGAAATTGGAAGATTGAAACTTTCCCAATATTTAGGCCATTTTCGAGATCATTGATTGAGATACATGTCCCTTCCCTCCAGAGTTGGCCTACCCTCTCTAGGCCAGCTCGTAACCATGCTTGGAATCGTGCATGATCTGGGATTTTCTCTCTTATTCCCGGTGCCCGAAAGTGGCTCAGTGGGGATGGCCATGTCGTGATGTGTGACATTTCCAGAGTATCCTTCCAAATTTCCCAAATAGTTCCTATTATTGGGTGTTCCCATATTCTGCGTGTCAGTTTACCCTTTGGGACCCAGAGCCATTCCGGAAGAGTGGCCGGAGCAAAGTGGTAATTATCGAGGGCTAGCCATTGTAAGTGTGTGTGGTTTCTGAGATGTGGAATTAGTACTCTAAGTTGCGTTGCCATATAGTATTTCTTGAGATCAGGTAAACCCACTCCTCCCTTTTCCTTGGGCAGCGTTAGTACGTCATACGTGATTCTTGGTTTCTTCCCTTGCCAAAGGAAGTGCAGGGTGGCCTTTTTGACTTCATTGAAGTATCATTTGGGGATTCTAATGGGTAGCATTTGGAAGGGGTCAAAAAATCTTGGAAGACATATCATTTTAATTGCATTGACTCTCCCTATCCATGAGACCGATAGGCCTCTCCACTTCTCCAAGTCTGCATGAAACTTTTCAAGCAATTGTGGGAAGTTAGCATCAGAAAGGGCACCCAAGTGATTGACCAGATTGATCCCCAAGTATTTCAGTGTGGGCCCGCCGATGGTTAGTCCCAGGGCCGAGTAGTTCTCTTTGTCATTCAGAGTGGGTTCATTAAGGGGGAACAGGATGGATTTGCTCTTGTTAATTTTGAGGCCGGAGAGAAGGCCATATTGTTCAATCAGTTGTATCACTCTGGGGATGGATTCTAATGGGTTTGTGATATATAGTAAGAGGTCATCAGCGTATAATGCTAGTTTATATGCCTGTCCGTTGACCGAGATCCCCTTGACCGACCGGTGTGCTCTAATTTTTTGTGCCAGTGGTTCAAGTGATAGGGGAAAGAGAATGGCAGATAGGGGGCAGCCTGGTCTCATTCCTCTCTTTAGGGGGAACCATCTGGAGTAATCAGAGTTGACGGACACCGAGGCTTTGGGAGATGTATAAATTGCCTTCTGAATCCCTCCCCTAGACCCACCTTACTTAAGACTGCTTCCATTAACCCCCATTCTACCCTATTGAATGTTTCTCTGCGTCGATGGAGAGGAGGACTGATTCCTCCCCTCTCTTCTGTGATTTGTTTATCAGATGTAGGGTCTTTCGCATGGTGTCCGAACCTTGCTGCCTATTATAAATCCCACTTGGTCTGGGTGTATGAGTCGAGGCATATATATCTCTAAGCATGCTGCCAATATTCTGGCAAATATCTTGGCGTCTATGTTGAGCAATGAGATCGGTCGGTACGAACCACAATGTTTGAGGTCCCTTCCTGCTTTTGGTATTACTGAAATTAGAGCCTCAGAGAATGAGTCTGGAGCTTCGCAGGAGTCCAGCATATTTGTCACGACAGGCATCGTAATCTCGGGCAGGTAGGTATCCATATCTAAACTATTGTGTTTTGCTTCTGAGTCATATAGATGTTGGTAAAATTGGGCGAATGCTTCTAGGATGTCTGTTTCTTGTGCGCTCTGGGAGTTATCTGGGCTGTTTTATACAGATGTGATCCATCTTTCGTCGATTTACGCACGAAGTCTGCTCGCCAATAAGCCGTCAGCTTTATCTCCTTTCTCATAATATTTCTGCTTGAGAAGCTGTAGCTTGGGCTTCCTCGAGGAGACAGAGTTCCTCTCTTTTCTGTCTAGATAAAAGGAACTGCTCTGTAGCTGTTTGGACCGCCCAGTCTAGGTCTGCTATCTCTCCTCTCAGTTTCTTTTCTATCAGGGACCTTTCTCTTTTTTTGTTCGCGCCTTCCATTATCAGTACCCCCCACCAGGTCGCTTTCCCTGCATCGCAGACAGTTTTGATGGGTACTACTCCATCATCATTCACCTTAATGTATTCCTCTATTTCAGTCGTCATCTCTGCATGAAAGACGGAGTCTTTACATAATGACTCGTTGCAGCGCCATTTCGTCACTCTGAGTGGAAGTGCACCCAATTCCAGCTCTATGGAGACCATGTCGTGGTCTGACCAAGTAATTGGTTCGATTTTGGAGCGTGCCATTACTGTCATGAGTTGTTCCAAAATATAAATATAATCAATTGGTGTGTATGTACCATGAGGTGCGGAATAGAAAGTGTATCCATTAGTGTCTGGGGGTAGGGCACGCCAGGTATCTTGTAGTCTATAGGTCTGTATCATTCTCGTTACCTCCTTTCTACCAGCATCGGCTGGTTCTGAAGGGCAAGGGACTGCCGATTGTCTGTCTCTTTTAGTGTGGCCCATAAATTGAAGTCTCCTCCAACAATAAAATGATCTTTGGCCTCTAGCATTATTTTTGATAGTGTGCGTTGTATGAATCTGGCTTGGCCAACGTTTGGGGGCATAGAGCGTCGCTAATGTGATCTTAAGGCCTCTCATGGTACCCACCAGCAACATGGCCCTTCCCTCTACATCCTTCCAGATCTTTGAGACTTTCAAAACAATACCCTTTCTGACCAATATTCCCACACCAGCTCCCCTCAGAGTTCCGGAGCCCCAATATTCTGAACCTAGTCTGGTCGGTCTCACCTTTTGCTCCTCTCCTCTGGCATACTTCGTCTCCTGCATGTAAAGTATATCTATCCCTGACCTCCTAAATTCTCTTACCACCATGGACCTTTTTGTGGGGGAATTAAGCCCTTTGACATTGAGCGAGCAGATTCTCGTGGGAGTACCCTCTGTCTCATTGGCAGGTACCGCCATCACCCATCTAGAGGTTGTCGCGCACCTATTCAGGATGTAATTAAATCTGTGTCAAGAAATTAGCTCTCGTATGAACGTGCGTCACTGTATACCTCCTCCCCTTTCCAATCCCCCTTTCCCAACTCCCCCCTCCCCACTGCCCCTTGTGCAGTGTCCAGTCCATCTGGGCTAATCACACCCAGTCAGCCTCGGACCACCAGTGAGGACCATACCTCGTTGGTCCAATAGTTTATCGCCTCTTAATAAACAATGAGCCTCCGCCAACTCCCCAACCCCCTCTAACCCCAACTCAGAGCATTCAATATTGCTAGATACTCTTGCAGTGCAGAATTTTTTCCAGCTTTCATCATCATCAAATTGTTCCATGCTTCACGTGGGAGAGCAGTAGTTTCAAGGATAATCACCAGGTGCCCACATTGTTCAGAACTACTTTGACGACTTTAGTGCTTCGTGGAAGAGTTCAATGTTCCATGTCGGAAGAGGCATTTCTCCGTCTAAATTTTCGGGATCATGGAATTTTCTGTCGCCTTGGGCCTTTGATCTTCCATTCTC
Source organism: Ambystoma mexicanum (assembly GCF_040938575.1). Classification (NCBI taxonomy): domain Eukaryota; kingdom Metazoa; phylum Chordata; class Amphibia; order Caudata; family Ambystomatidae; genus Ambystoma; species Ambystoma mexicanum. The sequence goes on along the minus strand of NC_090923.1, from coordinate 766,702,296 downwards.
TGTCTCTGTTTCGATTGCCCTTGGAAACCGAGGGGCCCTCCTGTTCGCCAAGTATTTCCGATATGCAGCTGTTGATATGTCTTACAGATTTCAGTTTAATTGTAGTCCCTTCCCATTCAAAGGTCAGCGAGAAAAGGTAGCCCCATCGGTATCTAATTGCTTTGTCTTTCAAGAATCTAGTCAGTGGAAGGCATTTTCTTCTCATAGCCAGGGTGAGGGAGGAGAAGTCCTGATTGATTGCGACTCTGGCCGTGCCCATGGAGATCTGGGTGGTATTCCTCGCTTTTTCCAAAATTCAAGCCTTATCTGCATAATTGTGAAATTGGGCTAGTATCGTCCTGGGTCCTCCCACGACGCCTCCTGCCCGATGAATGCGGTCAAGTTTAGGTTCATCAACAGAGTCGTCAACAAACATTAGTTTCAGGATTGTGTGTAGGGTTCTCTTTATATCTTGTTCCATTTCACCTTCTTTTTCCGGTACACCAAAAATGCGAATGTTATTGCGTCTTTCGCGATTTTCCAGGTCATCGACCTTTACCCGGAATTCTTCCTCCCTCATCTCAATATCAGTGAGTCTAGTGTCCATTTGTGTTTCGAGTGTAGATAATGAGGTTTGGTTATGTTCTATTTCCTCAAGTCTTTCCTCCATTTTGTCAATTCTTTGCGTTATTGTGTTGATCTTCCCGCTTATGTCTGCCCACTTGCTCTTCATTTCAGAAAGCAGGTCTGCAGCATCAGATTTAGTAGGGGCGGCTTCAGACTCTGAGGTTGCCATTTCACTATTGGGAGGAAGTATGTTCGGCACATGTTGTGGTGTAAATCTGTAAAATGCAAGTTTTTCATTGGCGGTCATAAGCTCAGGGTGCAGGGTGAATGAGGCTGCAGTGTTTTGAATGGCGTATAGGGGTGTTGCAGTGTCTGGAACACTGTAGCGTTCACTTATGTAGGGATCATTGTTTCACTCGCTGTTTTCTCCGTTAAAGTTAAATCTCGCAATGCTCCTAGATTGACTGTGTCTTCTTCACCCAGTCCCCTATACTCCAGGCAAGGGACGTGAGGTTCAGTTGGCCCCAGAGTGATTCCAGGAAATAGGGGTTCTGCTTTTTATTATTAATTCCTTGTGCCAAGAAATGTTGCTTCCTTCAGGTCCGTACCTGTACCCTCTTTTTCACCCCCAACAGTTCTTTGCTCTCGTGGAGTCTCTCAGCTGAATCAGGGTGGATCTCGCTCTTAAATCCCACTCTCCTCCTGGATCGTGTTTATGGAGGGGGCTCAGAGTAACTACAGTGACATAGATGGCAAAAGGAGGCTACCGGCATTGCATCTGCGTGATTTCTAGGTCTGAACAAGTGGAGGACCTGTCTTTTGTCAGGTGTAAGTTCCAGCATGGGTATATACTTCTGTGGCTTATTGTCAGTCTTTCTGCCTGGGGACGGTTCCCCACTTGGAGAGGCCAAGTACAGGGTCTTTTTAGGTTGTTTCTCTCCTATGTGTTTTCTACTCTCACTGTGAAAGTGGACGTTGTCGCCGCTGCTCTCCTTTGCTTTGTGTGTCAGGGGAACGTGTTGGACAAGCAGGGGAGTTCGTAAGCTCCTAGGATGTTCCTGCATGTGTATTCATGGAGTCGGTAAAGGCTCCGGGTGCGTGCCCCTCCAGAGAAAGGCACATGGAAGATTCTGTCACAGTGGTGGGGGAAAGATCCCTTTTCTAGCTGCTTATCTCCCTCAGTCCATGCCCAGGACAGCGGGACGCCGGAGATCCACACCGCGGCACCCTGCGTGATACGTGCTCCCGCTGGGTACAGAGTATGGCGCAGGTTTCACGCTGGGAAGATTTGTGGGGGTCCGTATGGGTGTGCGAGTGGGGAGAGCCCCAGGGACTTCGCCACCTTTGGTGGGTGGCTACGCGCAGCCCTGTGTGTCCTGGGGCCAGACATCACCTATTCACCCAACAGGGTCGCTCCAGCTGCTTCGTACACCTCTGATTTTGCCAGGGGTTCGCTGGGTCTCTGGTGTGCAGGAAACTTCCAGACTTCCTCTTTTGCCTTCGCTGGATTAGGCACCTCTCAGGCTCCAACGGCCTCTCTCCAGACCGCATAGTGCGGAAGTATGACTCCAACATGGGCTTTTGCGGTGATGGGAGTTCTGATTTTAGTCGTATTTTTTCCCAGATGGTGGGGGGGCCTCTTGGTTCTCGGTATCACCGATTTCCAATAGTGGGGGGGGGCATTAGCGGGGGCTCAGACCGCTTTCAAGACCTTGGGAGTGGAACTCACGTGGAGGCAGATCTCATCCATGCACCCCCTGGTGGCTATCCCATTTTAGCAAGTTAAAGATGAGGGGCAGTCACATTTTCAATGAGTAGGAGGCAATGGAGAATATAGGAATGGAGACCAAGGTAGAGCATGTTAGCACAGTTTGTGACAGCAGTATTTGGGGCAGAGCGGGAAATAAAGTGAAGGCTGGCAAAGTATCTGGAGCTGAGACAAAAAAGAGGAAGCAACTTGATTAATCTGAGGGATAAGTGAAAGTCTGAAGTTGGGTGCAATGCCAAGATGTATTACAATAGAACATACAGGGTTACATAGATATGGGCCATGTGGTGTTTCCAAAGTTAGGCAGGGCCACAAGTACCAGGGCCTCAGTTTTGTGAGCATTAGGTTTGAGGGAAACATTCCTCATCCATCATTTGACGATGTTAAACATATTGGGCCTCATTACGAGTTATGCCGGTAAGGGAAAAATGATGCCGGTATGTAAATACCGGCATCATTTAACGTTCCGTAGCATTCTGACCCACAAACCCGGTATTAACGGCACCGTTATTTACGGTGCCGCTAATAGCGGCACAGGTGCGTACACGCACCACCTCAGGTAGTAAATACCGGCATGCCGGTAATAGGGGGCAATCACAACCCACGCAAACATGCAAATAGCGGCATCGCGAACACGGTAATAACAGGCTGCATGATGCCGGAAAAACAGGCATTGCGGACCACCCGCAAACAGCAACCAAGATACAAGGCAGCTGCCACAGGTGCACACAATCCCCACAGGTGGAGTCAAAGGAGGCTGTGCCAGTATGAACTCAGCACACCCACACACCGCAACCCCCCCCCCCCCGGCGTAGCCAATGCAGAGTTGGCCATCACAAAAGGCGCAAAATGAAACACCACACCCCTTCCCACACCAAAATGCCACCACTAGCACCATCAAACATGTTGCAGGATGACCCGCCCATAGTGATACAACCACAGCAGCAACAACAGGCAGCACAGAGGAGACGCAGGAGGAGAAGGAGGGCGAGACATGGCCAGCAATCACCACCAGTGCAGCCACCAGTGCCACGTAGGCAGCCACCAATCCCTTGCACCAGACCCAGCCCATGTAAACCAACCCCTGAGCAGACGCACACCCTGGACCGGTTGGACCGTGACACCATCACCACCATAGTGGACATGACACAGAATGACATTGCCAGCCACATCGAGATACGCACTGCCATCCCCCCACCAATAAAGGTGGTTACTGTGCAACACTTCCTGGCCCCAGGCACCTACCAACACACAGTGGACCAGCTGCATGGCATTTCACAACCACTACTCTCACGCATGCTGGACCACGTGCCTGGCAGCCTGGTGAGTTGCACAACTGTCCCATGGCTGTGCTGTGGGGACCTGATCAGTGCAGATGCAGAAGGGGGGGCTATTGCACCTGGGTGGCAAGGGGGGAATAGTGCACCTCGGTGGCAGTAGCCAGTGAGTGGAGAGTGCATGCCGAGCCAAACACTCCAGACCTGAACTAGCCAAACCAAACCCGACACATCACTGGGCCACAAATGCCAAACTATGCATATGGATGACGGCAAGTAAGAGCCACAACCAGGCCACCATGGCAATGTCAAGCAATGCAGGACTGAACAGGATGGTAACCCTGGCAATGTGGCCAGTGTGAGCATGCATAATTGTGAGCATGCATAGAATACACATCATGAATTGGAGGCCAAACATTGCCGCACTAACACAGCACATCTGCCTCAGCATGCATGTTTACACCCTGCATCATCTATCAAACCACATCCAGTGTACTACACCTCATTACAGTATCCATAGCATCTATGTGACTATTGCGTATACGTACAGGGACATGTGCATGCCCACAGCAAATAGCTGCCGCCATGACTGAGTGCCCTGAAAGTTGGCAAGTCAGAGTGACACACACCTATTCCAATCTGCCTGCAGGTGATGGAGGATATACCTTCAGGCCGTGGCTACTTACCCCAATGCGTAACCGCTGAACTGGCATGGATAGGAGTACAATCGCGTGCACACTCGTACCCGTGTTCTGCCTGAGCATACCTTTGGCCTGTGAAAGTGCGGTTACGATGCCAATGCAGTTCTGGTGGTGCACTCCTATATAGGCCTGAGGGGGTGGCAAATAATACCATGGCCTGTGTCATGCTGCACAACATGTGCGTCCGGAGGAATGTACCACTGCCAACTGACATAGACATGCATGGGCCGGGTGACCATGAAGGGGATAGAGACAGAGGCGAAGGAGCCCCCCTGCCAGTACATGATGCACGGGATGGCCATGCTGTACGCCAAGCACTAATCCACGTGTACATCTGAAACGCACGGACCATGAAAGGAATGTTCCAGTGACACACTGGCTGCATGTGGGCATGCACACTTGTATACTTAGCAGTTCACAACCGTACGCTTTCACACATTGAATGTACATGCACAAAATTAAGAATGTCCAGCCATTGAATTGCTTGCAAACAACGGGTGTATTATTCACATACACGTGATAATATTAACATTCCACTCCAAACACCCCAGTGAACCCCCCTCCCACCCCACAAACCCTCCAAACACCCCAGTGAAATCCCTCTCCCTCCACACAGATGCTAAGTGTCCCCATGTGTGCATCGGACAGTGCTCCCTTCCACAATGTGTCCTGCCACAATGTCAGTGTCCGTGCATTCATTTCTTTTGCATCTTGGTGTTGGGTGGTGCCATGGCCGGCCGTCGTGCGCTCCTCTTCATGTGACGCACCGGACTGGATTGGGCCGTGGTGGCAGGGGTAGTTGTGGCGGAAGTGTCAATTCTCAATGGACTGCCTGTGTCAAGGTGTGGGCGCTGCATTGGAGCGTTACCTGCACGGATGGCCTCCGTGAGTGTCCCCATGCACTCCTGGAAGGCACGCGTGGATGCCTCCACTGCTGCAGTATTGGCTGCTATTGCCCTCACGATGGCACTCATGGCTTCTCTGCTTGCTTCTACCTGCTGCTGCATGATCTGGAGCATGGACTCCTGCCGGGCCTCGACCCTTGTCAGGCGGGTCTCGAATGATGTGACGTCCACAGGTCTGCAGGTTGCTGGCAGGGTGGAGGAGGGCAGAGTGGAGGAGGGCAGAGTGGAGGAGGGCAGAGTGGAGGAGGGCAGAGTGGAGGAGGGCAGAGTCGTGCCTTGCAGGGTGGTGGTAGGCGGCTGTGCGGAGCCATCCTCCGGGGCACTGTCCTCGAACAGACCAGTGTCTGATTCACCGAGGTCTGAATCATGCAGGCACGGATTGTCGAGGCACTCAGACTCTGCTAGAGGTTGGGGGCTGGCAATTGGGCTTGGGGTGGGTGTTCCAGGCATCATGTCTGATTCCTCTTCCACCTCTGTTGGCACAACGTCCTTGGTGGCTTGCAGCAGGGCTACCACTGTTGATGAGGCGACTTGCCGTCTCCTCCCATGGCATCAATTGGACTGGGGAGTGTGGCCCACCGCCTGTCGCCCTTGCGGCTCTCCGATTTTCGGACAGGGTCCTCCGGACACGGAGGCGGAGGTCGTCCCACTGCTTCCGGCAGTCGCGCACACTCCTTGGGGCGCACCCCACTGCTGTCACCCTCTGCGCTAACTCGAGCCAGACCTCTTTTTTGCGGGTTTGGGCCGCATGCTTGAGGTCTGTGCAGCGTTTTACGTCCGCATGCTCTTCCAGTGTGTTGGCGAGCATGGTGAGCTCAGCGTCCGAGAACCGCTGCTTCCTCTTCCTCTGGGTGGATTTCCTGCTGGCATTGGACATGGTGATGCTCTCCTGACACATGACGACACGGGAGGAGTGTTGGTTGTGGAGGATTGCAATGGATTGTGTTTTTAAAGATGGCCGCCGGCCCATTTCCCGTTCCTGTGCGATGACGTAATTTCCGGGTCCATTTTTTGCGAACACGGTAATACCACGCCAGTATTACCGTGCCGTTATTTACGGGTTAGTGTGAGGCGGTAGCGCAATGGGCGGGCCCCGCGATGCCGGTATAGGGGGCTTGGAGGCCCTTTACCGGCATGGCGGTATTGCCACTACCGGCATGGGGGAACGCGCGTGCTTGCGCACTCGTAGTCACCCGCTATTGGCGGGTTCATACGTGCACGGACCCGCTCATTCCGGCATGCCGGTAATGAACACGGTTTTACCGGAAAACTCGTAATGAGGCCCACAGACATGATGGATGCAAGTTTCAAAAACTTATATTTGGTATTTTGGTTGGGTTGGTGGAATTCCTAACTGGCTCTTACTCTAGAATGGGAGTACTCTCGACCATTAAATTAATAACAAACAGTCCATGTCAGTCTAGTCAAAATAAAATGCCTTTACTAAGAATAGCCTAACCTTGCCCTCATTCTCAAAATGACAAATGTATTAAGGGAATGCAAATGTAAAATAGTGTCTCAAAAGAAATGTCAGAATGGCTTTCAATAATAATTCCCTTCCCCACATTCAGCACCATGGAGTCTAGAGTTTTCCTAAAAAGTGTAGGTGGATGGCACATTTCTTTCAGTTTTGCACACTTTGTCTTACTGGTACAATTTAACAGTTCTGGCTTGGGCTTCTTTCTTCTGGTAGTTCAATCACTTCCTTAGGCTTCATCTGCCGTGTCATTAATATACAGTTCATCCCTACCTTAGACTTCGTAGCCTTGGTATAAATATACAGTTCCACTTTTGACCTTTACTGTACAGGCTTCCCGCTGCCGGGCTCGAGCCTGTCTTTCACTTTTCACTTTATGACACTGTTGTGCGCAGGCTTCCCTCCTCCGGGCTCAAGCCTGTCTTTCGCTTTGTGGGCTTCCCTTCCTGTGTTTTGTCTCAGGTCTCTTTTCACCACTTCAACTTTGACCTTTCTTTTAATAATTCCACAATCTTCCTTCTTTTACATCACCAATGCCTCTTGGTACTTGTAGTTTCTTATTCTCTTTGTCTTGCCTTCTTGGCCTTTTTTACAGTTCATGTATTTTGCCCACTTGGCATATTCCAAGTTCAAATAATTTGCTTTTCATTCATTCAACTTTCTTTCGGGATCGCTATTACTTTCTTGCTTTTGATTTCCAATCAACTCAGAACATTTCACAGAGACTTTCCAATGTGTGATTTTGCCTCGCAGGTCCACTCTGTTACTTTGTATTATTCCTTTCACAATTCAGCAATTGTCCTTCCCATTACGCATTTTTATCGACATACGCGCAACCTTCAACTTTTGCTTTTTACATCCACCAGACTTTTGATGCCTTCGATAACTCACTGGTTGTGTTAATCAGCTTTCTTTCATCAACGCTCTTCATGCAGCAGTCAAACTACGTTGTTCACCTGAGAGGGTTGCGGGCTGCTCTCAAGTACCTTCAAGGTTTCTTCATTTCGTTCACTCAGTTTCAGTCTTGGAATGCTAATGGCTTCCCGAAAGTGTGTGATTCACACCTTGCTTTCTCTTGATCTTCCTTAATGCAGCTCAGCGCCTTGGCCTTCTGCCTTCCATCGCCTGGTTTGCATCAGCCCCGAAAGAGCTTTTCTTTCTCGTACCCTGCCTCGTTCAAAGTGTGCATGTGCGCGCCACCTTTTATTTACCTGAACAAGAGTATTAACATGCAGCAGGGGCATATAGTTAAAATTACGTGCCTGACTCTAACTGGCCTCATTACAGAGACAGAGCCATTGAAAGTCAGTAGAGGTAATCTGCCTGACTGTATTCCTCATCTTACTCAGCCCAGTAGTGTTGCTAATGTAACATGGCAAGGAATTATTGGAGCTCTTTCCCATGAAATAAGCACAGATAGGGGTTAGATGGGTCGTGGAAAAAAGGGGGATACCATGTCTCACCATTGGGTGCTTCTCCCCCACACCATGAGGATCCCTACCCAGGTGGTCCTCCCTCACTTGTCCATCCCCAGGGTCGGGATCCAAAAGTGATGGCCCTTCCCTGGCCACCGGATTAAGAAATCATCTGATTTTTCGCATGCCCTTCCCTTATGCAATGTGGACGAATCTATTTCACAGGTGAACCATGAAAGGAAATTTATGTTGCTCTTATCTTTACCTTTCCAATGTTCCACTGTGAAACAGTATGGTTGTAAATCCAGAAATCATTGCATAAAACGTGGGTTGAAGTCCTTTTGCTGACTTATCCAGACAAGGGGAGAATGGTTAGTAACTAGAATTAACTTTCTTCCCAAGAGGTAATATTTGAGGTAAAGGATGACCCATTTGATGGCTAATGCTTCTAACTGAATAGTTCTTTCTGGGAAATAACTTGCGACTGGCAAATAATATGGATGTTCTATACCGTTGTGTATTTGGGAGGATACAGCCCCCAATCCAGTCAGAGAGCTGTCGGTCTGAAGTTTTTAATTTTATTTTTATTGATAGCGCCCAGGATCCATAGGTATCAATGCTAGTAGGTGTAAACAGTCTGTGCATCAGGGAAGAACATGGTATTTCGGTAACAAAATGGTTACAGACACTCAAATGTAGAAGACATCATAATGAAAAATACATGGTTGTAGGTTTAGTATGGTTACAGACGTTCCACTCTGGGTTAGTGGGCAATTAGTTGAAGAGGGCCGTTTTGACTTTTTTGCAGAAAGTCAGGTAGGAAGGTTCTTCTTGGATGGATGGGGGAGGGCATCCTAGAGAGTGGGAGCAATAGGATAGTGAAGCTAGATCCTCCAGCTCTTTTTATTATGTATCTGGGGGAGAATAGTGAGGTGATTGTGGAAGAGTGCAGGTTGGGTGGATTTGCATTTTTTTAAAATGTATTTATTTCGCGTACCTAACGAAACCAATCGTATCTGGGTGCAGGTGGAGCATACTGAGAAGACCAAAATCAGCCACCCAAACAAACCTTGTCAATTCCACAAATACCAATGCCGAAGCAACCAGACATTTCACTAATTTCCTTGGTTTAGCAAAAGAGATAAGTCTTCAGGGCCTTTAGGCAGGCAGTAAGTGTTTTTTGTGCTTGGATTCCCATTGGAAGCTTATTCCAAAGCTTTGGCCCATATATTCCAAACCTTTGGTCACCCCTAGACACAGATCTAGAGGGTGGCACTGCAACAACAACTTGTCACAAGAATGTAACTGGCGGCCTGGCGTATACATTTTGATTTAATCCACCAGATAAATGAGCGCCAACTGTTTAACACATTTAAATACCATGCAGAGGATTTTAAAATCTATCTGTTCCTTCACTGCAAGCCAATGCAGTGTTCGCCACAATTCTGAGATGGGGAATGATTTTGCCACCCCACAAATAAGTCTCACAGGTGCATTTTGGGCTATTTGCTGTCTCCTAACTTGGGTAATCGGGATTCCTGTAAACAGAGCATTGCAGTAATCCAAACGTGAACTAGTGAGAGTTCCCACAACTGATGCATGGTCCTTAGCTGGTATAAACGGGAGGATCTGTCTTAGCAGGCGTTGAGTGCAAAATACTGGTTGTACCTTTGCACTCACCTGTGCCTTACTCCCCAGGTCCTCTAATCAAATGAAACCCAGATTTTTTATCTTCGGTGCTAAGGCCAAATGTGAAACTAGAAAACAAGGAGACGGAGGGTGCCTTCAGTTTTGTAGTTGATGTTTAGGACCAAACAGTGCTACCTCGGTTTTTCCGGCATTCAACAACAGCTGGTTCTAACACATCCATGCTTGAACTTCCGTCAGGCCATGCTCCACTTATGCAAAAGTCTCCTCCGTCCTCTCAACTCTCACAAACACTTGGGTGTCGTCTGCATACAAATGGAATTTCACTTGATGTTTCCTCAGAATATCCATGAGAGGTTTCATATATAGATTGAAAACAAATTGAGAGAGAGAGAGAGAGGAAGCCTGTGGTACACGGCAGGTCTGTGGGAGGGAATCCAAGTCTAACCCATTGTTCCAATCTGTCAAACCACCCCAAGGCTTATATGGCGACATTGCCAATTCCACTAAGGAGTTGCAACATAATATCATGGTCTACTGTATCGAACGCCGCCAACAAATCTAACCTTATCAAGAGCAAATGATCCCCCTGGTCTGCCACCTTAAGAAGGTCATCCCACGGGGTCAGCAACCCTGACTGAAAAGGCTCCAGCAAGATCTCCCTCTCCACATACTCCTGTAGTGGAGATGTTACCATTTTCTCAAGGATCTTACCTAGCAAGGGTAGTCTTGCCACTAGTCGGTAATTCTGCCCATTTTGGGGATGGGATGGGATTTTTTTGAGATGCGATGGGAGCAGTAGGGAGGGGTTGCACTGTGGAGACAGTGATGGGTGATGGATAGTATCTTGAATTCAATGCAAGCCTTGATCGGAAGCCAGTGAGCTTCATGTATAATTTGGGAGATGTGATCTGAACGTTTCAGGCCCCACACTGCTGCGAGAGCATCGTTTTTTGTCAATTTTAGTTTGTTAATGTTTTTAGCTGAGGTGCCTGTGATGATGGCATTGCAATAATCTAACTTGCTGCCAATGATGGCTCTGGCTAGTGTGAGGCAGTTTTTAGGGGTGAGAAACTTTCTGGATAGCTTGATTAGTTTGAGAATGCTGCGGTTGAGGCTATAGCTTTGACATGTTTTTGCATGTTGAGTTCTGAGTCAAGGCAAACCACAAGTGTGTTGACATTGGATGAGGCAGGAATGGTGTTCCTGTCGATGCTGAAATTGGAAAAGGCGGGGTCAAAGTCTTTGAGATGTTGTCGAGAGCCGACGATGAGCAGTTCCATCTTGTCATCATTGTTGCAGAGATTAGCCATCCAAGCCTGAATGATGCTGTAGACATGATTTATGCTGACGGAGTCCAGCTCGTAGTTGCCCGTGAGCTTGAGGAGAACCTGTGTGTTATCGGCAATGTTAGTGTAGGGGATGTATAGACTGTCCAGGTGATCAACAAACTAAAATCAAAACTAAGCAAAATTGTCTACAGACAGACCAGGGACTGAATACCCCCTTGAGTGTAATAATAATAATAATAATAATAATAATAATAATAATAATAATAATAATAATAATAATAATAAATAATAATAATAATAATAATAATAATAATAATAATTTGGAATTTATATAGCGCTACGAACCCTCAGGTATCTGAGCGCTGCTTATTATTACCCACGGTGTGTGGTGGTGTAAATACTTAGGCCACTCCTAACATTAAACCTTTCAGTTTCTCTCCACTTACTATCGCTGAAGTTGAATGCATCATTAATAAAATCAAACCCTCCAATAGTCAAGGCGATTCGTGCCCAGCACCCATTATCAAGGAGGCTTCCCATGATCTAGCCCCATTCATTAATGCCTTTATAAATGCATCCTTCAAAACAGGTATAGTCCCGGACAACCTAAAGGACTCCTGCGTCATCCCTCTGCTTAAAAAACCTTCCCTTGATCCCAGCCTACCAACCGATTATAGACCCATAACCACTGTCCCATTCATGCTCAAAATACTGGACCGAGCCACTTACCTCCAGATCCAGAACTATCTCCAAGCTAACAATCTCCTTGGCTTAAGGCAATCTGTTGTCCGGCCTAGAGACGGGATGGAACTCGCCCTCATCGATCTAAACACTCATTGAGGTGCTGAAAGACAACAGGAAATTAGCCTTGCTATTATTATTAAATCTCTCAGCTGCCTTTGATTTGGTTAATCACCAAGTCCTATGCCAACACCTAATATCAGCTTCCCACTTTTCAGACTCCACCACCGTCTGGATCAGATCCTTACTAAGAAACAGATCAATGCAGGTTTTCTGCCCGTCAGCATTTGCTGAGCCCGCTCCCATTCATTGCGGTGTACCCCATGGTTCATGTGTGTCACCAACACTCTGTAATGGTTTCACCAAACCATTGTTTGATGTTCTTGACTATCTGGGTGTCTCGAACACAAACTATGCCGATGACACCCAGCTACTCATCCCCATCATGGGTGATCATGCAGTGGACACCAAATCCTTGAATGACGTCTTGATGGTTATTCAGTCATGGAAAGCGCAACATGAGCTTTGCCTCAATGACGACAAGACGGAACTCCTTATTCTGGGTTCCCATCAACGTCTTAATTAACTTGACCTTCCTTCAAGTCGGCAACGTCATTAAGGTTTCTAAGGACACCAAAACTCTTGGAATCTACCTTGACTTCACATTATCATTGTGTAGACAAACCAATGCTGTTAGCTCAGCCTCTGCCATACATGCAAACGTATTACTACCTGTAGACCCTTCCTGACTACTCCCAATTGAACCATCTTGGCTAGAACACTCTTCATGTCTAAGATAGACTACTGTAGCACCCTTTATCTAGGGCAGAGGTCTTCAAACTGCGGCCACACCCCGGGGGGGGGGCGCCTCCAGATCCCAGCATGAAATGTAAATAAAAATGTTTTTTAAACAAATTGAAGGAAATGGGAAAGGGAAGCTCACATGGTCAGACTGGACAATAAAATGGTTTTAGGCAACAATAAAAAAATGGCCAGCAGTTGCAAATGGATATTCAGTCCTTTAATCACACACTCGTTTAATAGTACAGTACCAAAGGGGTTTTATTTTGTTCAAATGTAAACAAATGGTGATATTTAAAGAATTCCAGCTGAGGGAGTGCTCCTGGGCTGGCTGAACTGTCATAGGGAAACTCTGATCGCCTTTGACAGATCATTTCCCCAGCCGTACATGATCACTGAGCCATGCAATGCTGGGGGTGTTTTGCTTCTCCAGCCTTGCATAGCTCATTGGAAATGCTGGCTGGGGCACTGCATGTATGTATGTGCGAGGGGGTGCTCTTGCGCCTCCTCGCACATACGGGCAGAGCAACCTGGAGGGGGCATTTTTAGCAATCACGCGAGGTACGTTTAAGGCGATTTATTTTTTATTTAAATGTTTATGGATGTGCGTATGCTTGTGTTATGGGACTGTGGTGGGAGCAGGATGGGCGGCAGAACTAGGATAGTTGTGGGAGTAGGGTAGGAAGAGCCCAGGGACTGTACTGTGGGAGTGGGGTGCGGTGACAGCATGCAAAAGTTCATAGCGATTTCTACATACTGTCCATCTGGCACTTTTGGGGAGCCTGGCCTGCCCAAACTTTGCTCAAAGGGGGCCCAGGCCAAAATCGTTTGATTTTGATCAGGGACTAGTCAATCCAACCTTAACAATTTGCAAGTCATTCAGAATAATGCCATCAGAGCGGCTTTAAACATACCAAGAAACCAGCACATCTCTATCCACAGACGTAACCTACAATGGCTTCCTGTTAAGCATAGAATCTCTTTGAAAACACTTGCCCTGACTCACAAGTGCCTGACCAACCAGGCCCCTATTTACCTAGCCAACCGACTCACACCTCATACCTGACACCTCCACTCGGCCCACGAGAGCTGCTCAAGCCCATAGTCTATCCCTTCCTAGATTCAAGCTCCAAAAGGCAGGTGGCACAAGCTTCCAGGTCCTGGCCTCTAAACTCTGGAATACCCTTCCTAAAGCTATCAGAGCTGAGCCTTCCTTCCAAGCCTTTAAGAGTAAAACCAAATTGTGTCTTTCAGCACAAAACATATGAGATACGTGGCGCGATATCATGCATATTGCCCCACTGATCCTCACGTTTCCACTCTCCTTTATATTTTACTTGTATATAACGCTTTTATTCTTCATTGAACATTTCTCTTGTATTTAGATAATTTTATCTGCTTATGAACTTCCTATATCATCATGCCTGCAGCTTTAAGCGAAACCTTTTGTATATCTTTCTCGCCTGTACTTGCTCTACTGCACATTATATTGTACCTATACATGTCATAATGTAGCTCTACCCGCATGCTGTCTGTAAGCTAGTAGAGCCACTTATTTTTCATGTATGTAATTTGCAACTTTGTTTCCCAAGATATGCGCCCAGATGCCTTTGGTCCTGGCACGCTTTATAAATAAACAAAATACAAATACAAATACAATAGGCAGTTGTGGGGCATACACCTACAATTGAGAGTCCTGTATAGTGGGAGAGAGAGCTAGGTTTCACAATACAGTAAATGATGAAACAAGATTGTTTAAACTTTCTTTCTTTTCATTGAGGAGTTTCGGGGTATTAATTCTAGGTTTTCAATTTCTTGGGGTGCCAAACAAGAAAATATAGGCGTGTGGGAGAACCCTGGATTTTCTTTCTACTCCTTTAGAAGGTTGACGTGGTAGCTATAAGTCTTTTGACATCTATCTGGTTGGGCTACTTTGTAGTTGCATGTTCCCACCTGTTGCAAAACCTCATAAGGCCATGCCACTTTGAGTTCAATTTATTCTCTGAAGTTGGCAAGAGAGCCAGAACTTTTTGATCCATTGAAAACATTCTTACATTTACTTTATCATATGAAAGCTTCTGTTGGTATTGAGCTTTCTCCCTGTGGGTATGGACTAAAGACCTGATTAGGTTCATGTGTTCTCTTAACCAGTTTGCAGTTTGAGACAGTGGTTTTGGTGCCTCCTCCCTCTCTTCCCAGGTTTCCCTAAGCATGCCCAAGACATCCCTTGGCTCTCTGCCATAAAATAGCTCAAAGGGTGAAAATCTGGTAGATCCCTGAGGGGTTTTTCTCACAGCAAATAAGGCCCATAGAATCATGCGATCCCAGTTTTTCCCGCCTTCAACTCATTTTCTTAGAATGTTTTTCAGGGTCTTATTAAATCGTTCTACCAATCAGTCTCTTTGAGAATGATAAACTGAGATCTTAACGTAGTGATGTGAAGTAAATGTTTAACTTTTCCCATGAGCTTACTGATAAAATGAGTTTCTTGATCTTTTATAATTTCTTTTGGGAAACCAACCAGAGAAATTAATGGTAGCAGATGTTTTAAAATGTGCTGGGTTGTACTATTTCTCATGGGGAAGGTGTCAGGATGCCTGATAGCATAATCAACAATACTCAATACACATTTATTGCACAGTTTAGAGGTTTTGAGGGGTCTAATGATGTCCATACCGATTCGGGAGAATGGGACTCTATTGTAGGTAGTGGAAAGGGGCAGGTGGAGGAATATTTGTGCTGGTCTTTTGACATATCTCACACGTCTGCACAAACGTTTTAATGTCAGCATATATTCCTGGCCAATAAAACTTTCCACTGATATGGGCTTCGGTTTTAACTTGTCCTAGATGTCCCCCTGTTAAATGTGAGTGGGCAATTTCCAGAACTATTTTCCAATACATTTGGGGTATTGCCAACTGGGTTTTATATGTTCCTTCCCCTGAGGTTTCCTTTTGATATAACAGTCCCTGTTTTTAAAAAGAAGAATGGACCTCCTTTATCATTGCCTTCAGACTCTGGGCTCAGACTCTTCAAACAAAGAGAGGGACCAAACAGGGGTGTCCCCTTTCATCACTCCTATACGCAATTTCCTTGGAACCACTGCTGGCACGAATAGGGGACACACCAGACATTAAAGGCATAGACACGGCGGGGATCTCCCACAAAATAGCAGCATATGCAGATGATATGTTAGTTGCCCTAGGAGACCCAGCAAAGTCCTTGCCGATTCTCCTGCAGGAGATAGAGAGTTATGGAACCATTTTGGGGCTGAAAATAAACAGACAGAAGTCAGAAATACTCATACTGGTGGGAAATATAGACTCTATCCAAAGACAGGCTGCAGCTTTACAACTGAGGTGGCAGCAAATGGGGTGAAATACCTGGGAGTCACGCTGACCGGTCGCATAGACAAACTATACGGAGAAAACTACCCCCAACAACTAGCCAAAATCAAAAGGGAGATAGAGAGGTGGAACCCCCTGTGAACTTCGTGGTGGGGCTGGATTACGGCAGTAAAATGACCATACTGCCCAGAATATGTACCTATTCCAAGCATTACCGATTAGAGTTCCGGCCTCCTATTTTAAAACGCTGATCAAAACAATAATGGCATATATTTGGCAGAAAAAGACTCCCAGGGTGTCCAGCACAGTCCTAACGGCTCCGAGAATGAATGGGGGATGAGCCCTCTCTCAATTTTGTAAATATTATGAGCCATCTCAACTGTGGGTGCTGAAAGAGTGGATCCGGGAAACCTCCCATAAATTGTGGGTAGTCCAAGATAAAGCGGTAGCTACAACCCACCTCCAACATCTACTCTGGACAAATAAAGAATTTAGACACCCTAATTTACAAATAAGTGGGGTAATGAACGCAACGCTAGAGATATGGGACAGAGTCACCCAAAAAAGAGACACTCACAATAGATCCAGCCCTCTATATGCCAATGTTTAACAACCCAGAGTTCCAGCAGAGCATGGAGAAAGGCTCATACCAAAAAGTGGGAAGAGGCGGTATGTACAATGATAGGCGCCATGTACCAGGACCAGGAAATTAGATCCTTCAAAGACTGCACAACACAACTCGGCCTTACCACCAACAATGGGCACAAATATGAACAACTGCAGCATTGGCTGCGCTCCCCACGGATCAAACATGCAGTGACAAGGAAGTTATATGTGTTTGAATCATATATCATGGCACACACAGGCACCAAGAAATTCGTCTCTGACACCTATAAATTCCTTAACACCCAAATCGAAGAGGTCAAGTGGCAATACATCAAAAGGTCGGAAAACACACCCAGCAGCAAAGTCACAAAGGGTCAATGGG
This sequence comes from Ambystoma mexicanum, assembly GCF_040938575.1. Lineage (NCBI taxonomy): Eukaryota > Metazoa > Chordata > Amphibia > Caudata > Ambystomatidae > Ambystoma > Ambystoma mexicanum. The sequence goes on along the minus strand of NC_090923.1, from coordinate 766,685,391 downwards.
AATACATATGGGGGGCTATCCCCAAATTAACGCGGGCCGTCCAGACAAAGGAAATGTGGACGTAGATCGTCGTGCAGTGGCACTACACTCCAGAAAAACTACACGCAATGTACGAAACAACCCCGAATAAATGCTGGAGAGAGTGTGGTGCAGAAGGGGACTGGAGAGACATCTGGTGGGACTGTCTGGCGATTCAACAATTCTGGAGGGACATCAAAACTCATAGCAGTCAATTTTTGCCAGAGTGGTGTGGCTGTGCGGCCTCTGGGACCCCAGAGACAAACTTCTGACAAAGACAAAGAGGCAGAACTTTATGGGCCTGCTAATAGCGGCATGGCTGGCCATAGCCAAAAAATGGAAACAGAAAACACCATCAACAATATTCGAATGGCTACAAAGAGTATGGTCACATATAGCGATGGAACGCATCATCTATAACATTCAAGGAGATCGCCAGAAATTCAGAACGGACTCGGGGTCAGCCCTTCACTATCTTCAGAGTGATTACATGGAACAATGGTGCCCGCATAAAATAACGATTTTGTACATGTTTAAATAGTCAGATGGACACATATAAAAGATCTGATTCACATACAGAGACCTTCCGGAGGGGGAGCATGAGGGGGAGAGGGAGAAGGGATTGTTATGGGACATGTATGGTCCCTAAATTGTTAAGAAATGCAATAAATATGCGTTTAAAATAAAAATACTGTACAGGCTTCCCTCTGCCAGGCTCGAGTCTGTCTTTCACTTTTCACTTTATCACACAGTTCTGCATAGGCTTCCCCCTGCCAGGCTCGAGCATATCTTTCTCTTCGTGGGGTTCCCTTCCGCACATTTTGTCTCAGGTGTCTTTTCACTGTCAAAGACTTTTGAAACTGGAAGTATTTTACATAGACCTCTGGATGACCACTTCAACCTCTCTTTCAATAATTCCACAATCTTCTTTCTCTTGAAACACCAATGCCTCTTGGTACTTGTAGTTTCTTATTCTCTTTGCTTTTTCTTCTTGGCCTTTTTCACAGTTCATGTTATTTGCCCACTTGGCATAATCAGACTTCACATACTTTGCTTTTCATTCATTCAACTTTCTTTCGGGATCACAAATACTTTCTTGACTTTGATTTCCAATCAACTCAGAACATTTCACTGAGACTTTTGAATGTGCGATCTCGCCCCACAGGACCATTCTGTTACTTTGAATCCATTCCTTTTACAATCCAACAATTGTCCTTCCCTTTATGCGTTTTATCGGCATACGTGCAACCTTCACAACTTTTGAGTTACAGTTACTTTTGCTTTTAACGTTAACCAGACTTTTTGTTGCCTTCGATAACTCACCAGTTTTGTTAATCAGCCTTCTTTTATCAACTCTTTACCTTCAGCAGTCAAGGCTGTTTCCAATGCCTCCTCTGCTTCTCCCTAACTCTGTCATTCACCCGGGATGATCTCAAGCTGCTCTCAAGTACCTTGAAGGTTTCTTTCTTTCGCTCACTCAGTTTCAGTCTTGAAACTCTTACGGCTTCCTGAAAGTGTGGGATTATTGCCTGGCTTTCTCTCAATCTTCGTAACTGCAGATCAGCCCCTTGGCCTGTCGACTTCCATCGCCTGGTTTGCATCAGCCCCGAAAGAGCTATACCTTCTCGTACCTAGCCTCGCTCAAAGTGTGCCCTTGCATGCCAACTTTTATTTGCCTGAACAGGATTGTTAACAAATTGCAGGTGCATATAGTTAGAATTACGTGCCTGACTCTGCCTGGTCTCATTACAGGCACAGGGCCATTGTAGGTCAGTAGAGGTAATATGCCTGACCATATTCCTCATCTTCACCTGTCCAGTAATGTTGTTAATGTAAATAAGCGGGGATAGGGTTTAGATGAGTCGTGGAAAAAGGGGTGCTTCTCTCCCACTCCCAGAGGACACCTACTGAGGTGATCCTCCCTCGCTTGTCCACCCCCAGGATTGGGATCCCCTCCCTGCTCACCTGAGTATGGGATCCCCAGGGACGAGTCTGTGAAACAACCTTTGGTCTGTCCTTTGGCCAAGATATGGTAAAATAGAGTTATGTACTCATCCCAAGGTTTCTGAGCTGAAGTCCAGAGCTCCTGGACCTGTTGTATATATTCTGCAGTATCCTTTTCTGGCTTCATCATATGGGTCATGACAGCCCCTAAATCTGAGCTGTCCAGATACATGCTTGTTAATATTTTCAACACATGGGCACGGCGGTTGTTAATTGTTGCTCCATTGTGTGCATTGCTGCTTAACTTCACTCCATTGCACTCTGCGTGTTCCGATATTTTGTCCCCTCTGTCTACTATTATTGCTTAAAATAAACTTTTCATGTCCCCCATTGCTAGCATCACCCCTGCTGTTTCTTTTTCGAGTGTGTATATCCAATTGCTAGCCCCCGCCATGAGGGGGAGCAAGCTACTAATGAGATTGTCTCTGCCCATTGCCTGCCATGGTTCTTACTGTGTGTCTCCACTTCCCTTCTGCAACAACAGCATTTGTGTTGCCCAGTGCCCTGTTTCCTGTCGCTCTCTCATTGCCTGTGACACTCCTATCTTAATTTTCTCCCTCCGGTTGCGGAGGATGGTAAACTAGTTCCTACTTGGTTGCTCCTGGTCTTATAAACCTGAAGGTGTCTCACCCGCTAGTCCGCGGGGTATTGTCCTAAAAGGTGGTCAGGATACAGCCATCGCTTTGGATACAGTTCCTGGTGGGGGACCAGGGTGGGAGGATCACCTGGGTGAGGGGTGTTCGGGGAGTGGGACACCGGAAGGTGAGAAACGGTATCCCCTTCCCTGTAACACCTTTACCCCATCCTACTAGGTAGGATATTTAGGAACTCAACACCCCCACCTTAACAACACAAACACTTTCTCACGGACAGCTCGCTATGAGAGAAAACAGACTAACACCCGAGCCTTCTACCTGACGTGTGCCCCATACAATGGTCAGGCAGGGTCATACAATTACTGATCATCACACACACCTGACTTCCATTACCATCATCCAACACGGATAAAAATCAGAGCATGAGAGCACACTCTGAGCGAGGCAAAGCACATGAGGAAGCATCCAAGATGGCAGTTTAACAAGAGGAGAAAGACGGCAGAACAGAAGGGGATCGCAAGGAGGACAGTGCCCTGGACCTTTTCGATGAGGAACTGTTACTTTCACAAAACCTAGAGAATAGAAAGCGTTAGACCAGGAAACCATGCTGAACAATCCTTCTTTGTGTGTCAGAGGTACCGGGGCCCTCCTGCGTTGATAATCAAGGCGGGGAGAATCGCCAGCTGCACTGGTACTGTCCTTGGCTCCTACAACAAAGCAGTGCCAGTGAAATCAACACAGCTGGTGAGTTGGGGAAACTGATACAGACCATTTTGTGCTGAAGCCAAGGTCGCAAGCAGCAACATTGTATGGTGATCGCTGAAGCAAACAGTTTATGAAACACATGGGATAACCAACGTGAGTAAGATTGAACAATATATGAGTGATTGAACTTTGAAACCAACATACAATACCTTTGACTGAGTGGTCCGGCACCACGTGCCTGCTCATTTGAAGGTCTTTGTAAGGTATCCAACTGAGTGTTGAGAAAGATGAACGAGTGGCAATGAACTGTGCATCAAAATGGTCCTACAACGGGTCTAGCAAAGTCGATTGTGCACAGGAAAGTCTTCGATGTTGATACTGCCAAGCAAGTTGATCACAAAATAGATAAAGTTGTTCCGAGCCCAAACTAAGATAATCAATGGAAAGATTTTGGGATAAATCAAGTTTGTGTTAAAGTTAATTATATTGGTTCGAGCCCGACGGAGGGAGACTGATTGAACATTGTTTTACAACAGCTCTGAGCCCGGGCTCAGGGGGATCCGGGGTGAATCAGGAATCACCTGAGAAATTGGATACATGAAAATCCTACGAGCATCATGTTAAAGGGGATATGAACCCTGCTGAAGGAGATCCGAGGTGAATAGTGCATCCCCTGAGATATTGAGTACATGTGAAATCCAGAGAGGAAAATAACGTATTGTTTGTCGCATCATGTCCTTTGAAAGAAGAAACTTTGAAAGGATAAGAGACTCTTGCATGGATGGCTCTGATGCTAATGTTTGAACTGCACCCTCGTACTAGAGAAGGCAGAGACTGTGCTATGCTCGAGTGTACCACCTTGTACCGTGCTGAAAACGTGGGGAAGGGAAGCCAACGACCTGAATATCCTGACATAACATTTCTTGAACACTTCTTTCTTTTATATAACATTGTTTCCCACACAATTTGTATTTAGAGGTAAGGATTGGCAATAGTTTTTTTTAGTATAGGCTCTTTTATTTTGACAAGACGCCAATAGGACTGTGTTATTATTTGATGGCCGTAGCTTGCTCCCATCTTTAGATTTAGGATCAGATAGGCATTTTTCAAACCCTTTTTGAAGTTCAATAAACATCCTTGAAATGTGGTCACTTGTGTCTGTCTTGATACCATGCCTTCCTTACACTGGTCTCCTTTCCTCCTCTTATTTCACCCTTTCCCCTTTCCTTATCAGGTGTCCAATCTTTGTCTTCTTCCGTGCTGCCCTCCTCTTCCTCTTCATCTTCATCTGACACAACAATGTCCTCATCCCATATTTCAGTCTCCTCCTGCACCTGCCGTGCTCATTATATAACTTAAATGTTATCCTGCCTGATGTCCACCCATGTCCTCCCTCTGTGTCCCACCTTTATCTTTCTTTACTCCATTCCTCCTTCTCTCTTACTCTCTCTGCTTCCTTGAACAAAGTGTCCACCTGTTTCTGTTTGCTTATTTCCATGTCTGCCAGATACTTTTTGTCTCACCTGTCAAGTTTCTCCCCAGTCTCGTCTCCCTGCTTTCCTTTTTTCCTTTTTACCCTCTCTGGGGACACCCGCCATGGGTTTGTATGCCCGGGTGCAGGTCTTAATGCTGGGTATACTCCATACGGTGGAGGTGGGTCACTCAGCTGTTCTGTCATATTGTCTTCACAGGCTCATCCTTTTTCTCTTCGCAGAGCTTCCTTAGCCCTAAAATACTCTTAGATTAAGTACCTTTGTACTTCGTTAATAGGTATGAGAAGATATGATCTTACTATCAAACGTTCCCTCCCTTGGCCATGCATGGAAATATTGTCCTGCAGTGTCCTGAACCTATTGAAAATTCTATTTTATGTTATTGTGATATTATGGCAACTTTTCACACATGTGATCATGGAGACTATCCTGAAAAGCCATTATCCAAACCACTCTCTTCTTTCCCCTGTTGTGTCCCCCTTTCTCTATTACCTCTTGTTCCCTTTCCTCTCTTTTTCCCCGTTCACAACCCCACTCTCATTCACCACTCAGACATGCATACTTCCCTTCTCCTTACACCGTATTCACAATCTCTGTCCCTCTCCACAGGCCTGTCCACTCACTCTGTGTTAGTATACCACCGGCCCTCTCCACAGTTCCACCTGTACCTCTTTTAGTGTAAATGTACACCAGATCATGCCCTTCCTCCAGGCTGCTGTCTGCCGCTACTATGTCAAGCACAGCATTGTACTACCAGTATCTTTGCGGCTGACCCTTCCAACTCAGCCAAAGCCACGAAAACAGATAGACACTAATCACTGATAATTGATCACCACAACATTCCAACATGTATTATTCTATAACGCACTTCATTCAACACTTCAACAAATAAAGGAAAGCAACACCCTCCTCCCCCAATGACACAACTATACAATCACCTGCACTATGCGCAATTCCCGTCTAATGGGGATGGCCACTTTCTATGGACTTTTCTGCTCTAATACAGATGTGCCTGCCACACATCCACTCCCTATGGGGTGGATTGCACTACAATCTATGACTACTGCGGCTGATCATCCTCCCTCCTTGAGGATGCGTCCTCAACACCATAAAAAGAGATTCTCTCCCCCCTTGTGGGCATGTAAGCACGATGCAGCATTTCGTGCATGGGAACACACACATGTCCTAGAGATGCACAAGCCCTCTCAGCACTGAGCATTTCTTGCTGGCTTGCTCCTTCTCCTGAGCAAGGTCAGCGCTCAGGACTAGACAGACCTTTGTGAATTCGGCATCTGCAGGACCTCATCGGTGGTGTGCACAGAACTGGTCTGCGGTCTCCAGATCTGTGCCCTCTGGGAGGGCGACCAGAATACCCTCAATTGGCCAAAGAAACTGAGGATCTCGCTGGGGGCTCCCATATGTATCAGTGGTCCTCCACAAGCACGTAGTCAATAAGATACCTCAAGTTATCCAAAAAGCAGCATACACCAGGCAAGAAATAATACTGCTTATTTGAGCTCAGCTGGGCCTGCACAAATCAATCAGTGCAGAGGAACAGAACTGGTTGATAGTAGCTGACAACACCGCCCACTGCGGTCACATCTTTAATATGGTTAAAACGTGTATTTGCATAGTCAGAAACAGTTGCAATTAATGTTGCAAGAATTATACATTCTACTAAACTGATTGGCTGGACGATGTCAGTCCCCTATAGCTGAACATCAAAGATAATTGGAGCAAACCATCTTGACCCCTCTGTTCATCACCACCCCCTGTGGTGCCACATTCCTTCCCACCCCGCTGCAAGAATGACTTTTTATTTGTAATGTGAAATAGTGCTGTCCTCCGGGACGTTATTATTCTGCCACTGGTCAGCACACATAGAAATACACAAGATATCCTGAGCCTGTGCAATGGAGACATTCACATGGCATCTGACCAATTAGGTGCCTTGCGGGCATCAGCATGAACACAATATACTTGTTGCCTTTCAGGGACACCAAAACTCACCTTCTGATTGGCTCCTTTCCGGATCATCCCCTCGTCCCACATGCTTCTTCCCAGGCCAACCTGCCGAGGGTCAATTTGAAACTGCTGACCATACTGTAGCTGTGCCTCCCCGAACATGTTTATATGAGTTTAATTCTCTCTGGTCCCAGTGAGCACCCGAAGGCCTGGCTCGCTGGCCTCGTACGTATCTGCTGGTTCCTGTTGCCTGTGACTACTGCCGCCTGGGAACAGTTAGTTGACATCATTCATCCAGCGGCCTGTTGCCTCTGGGTGCTCATTCAATTTTATGTTTGCCCACCATTCAGGACCTGTCTGTGTTAAACCCAAATGATTTACTTACCTATGGTTCTCACCTCATAATGGCGGCCAGGTGCTTCCCCTCGTATTATGTTACCATATTTATGCCGTGCTCCTTCCCAACACTCCCGAAGCCCCCTCATAATACCCCTTTGAGCACCCCACCTCGATTTTGTCCCCAGACATCCCGAGCTGTGTGTGTGCTTTGGTCAGTTTTATTACAGCTGTCAATGATCTCCTGTCAAATCTAGGGATGCCCCACCCTGCTCCCAACATTCCTGCAGCTGATGGTACGCCCCCCTTGACAGCGCTGAATCAGCACCTTCCCTTTTCTATGAAGCTATCTACAAGTTCAGACCAATTTCTTTATTGGATGCACCTGCGAAAATATTTTGTAGAATAATATTAAAGGAGCTCAATGAGTGGGTAGATCAAAATAGTCTAAGAGACCCATTCCAGTCAGGCTTTGTAAAGGGCACGGGCACAATACCGAATATCTTAGCACTCTCAATGATACAATCAGAGCAAGTTGATGGTGGAATCCCCTTATATTTGGGGTTTATTGACTTTAAATCCGCCTTCGACTACATTGATAGAGATATGCTTATAGCTAAGCTAAGGCAACATCAGTGCCCAATGTCCCTTATAAACTTAGTGATCTTACTACACTCCTCTACCTCTATGCGAGTTAAACTAAATATGAGCGGAAGATTATCACCAGCTATCCAAACATATATAGGAGTGAAGCAGGGTTGTGCTCTTGCCTCATTTTTATTTAACTTCTTTATTTTTGATCTAGGCCCTGCACTAATGAACTGCGTAGTTGATGCGCCTCGTATAGGATCTCAAAAGGTTGCCTACTTACTATACGCAGATGATTTGGTATTACTATCTCGCACTCCCATAGGCCTACAAAACATGTTAAACCAATTAGGTTCATATGCAACATCAAATAACCTTGTGATCAACACAGCCAAATCCCAAATTTTAGTGTGTAATAATAATTTTACAAAAAAATATCATCTGGAGTGGTCCCTCCAAAATTGTGTACTAACTAAAGTTGCCAGATATAAGTATCTCGGAGTATATATTGAGCACAAGAAAACCCTAAGTACTATGACAACTGAAATTAGGGTTAAACTTAGTTCTTTGATTTCACAATCTAAAATCATGTTAAGAAGATATGGGAAGTTCACCGTGAAACACATTGTGCTCTTTTATAAGGCCAAAGTAATTCCAATTCTGCTATATGGTGTCGAGGCTTTGGTACCACAAAACCACAAATTCTGGGATAGCTTAGAAGCTAGATTTTGGAAAAAAGTTCTATCGCTCTCCCCAGGTACAACACTGGCCATGCTGCGATATGAACTGGGTCTGGTCTCCTTATATGCCCATGTATTATGGAAGCAGTGTGCGCTTCTACAGAAAATGCTGGATGGTTTAGGGAGGCCTACCTTTCTAAATGTACTAGCCCAAAATCAATTAACTGCAAAAGTTGGTATGTCAAGGAAGTGGAGAAGTCACACGCTCAATGCGGCTGCTGATGCCTCAGTATTGATCGAGCTTCTGTTGACTAATCCAGATCATGCCAAAAATAAAATTCATCAAGCAGACTGGATTTTCAACACGGAACTTTGCACAAAACTTAAAGACTTTAACCTCAAGGCTTTTGGCATCAAAAGGTATGGGGTAATAGCAGAGTATCTGCTGAAATTCCCGTCACATGCATGCCGACAGAAATATCTAAGATTCAGATTCAATCAATATGAGACAAATGAGATCTTGTTTAGAAGAAAGGTAATATCGAAGGATCAGAATTTCTGTCGTCACTGTAAAGTTAATGGACAATGTGAAACATTACAACATCTCATCATTGAATGCCCCACATTACATGACATCAGAGTGAAATGCTTCGGGGGAAAGTTGTCGGTTCAGAGTGGCACCAGTTCTGTGCAAATATGGAATCGTCTGTTTTCTAATCCAAGAATGACTATACAACTTACAATTGTGAAATTTCTTAATTTAATTTTCCCCGGCTCGAATTCTGCATAAATTAATTCAAAGTGAATGGTGATTGTCAGTTCTAAGTAATTTCAAGGAGGGCTTTCACTTTCACTTTGTATCATTCTGTTTATTCTGTTTTATGTGGTTTTATTATGTTTACTTGTTTCATATTTGCCTATAATGGGGTGTAAATATTCGTTGTAAAGTATAAGATGTTTAAGTATGCTAAATGATAATGTATATAAAAATTTGAAAAGTTGGTTCACCAGCTACAACAAATAAAAAAAAAAAAACAACAAGTTCAGTGTTTACACAGTCTGTGGGCGCCTGGTACCGGCATTGTGGTACACTCCTAAGTAGTTCCGGCATTGCTTCCAAAGAACCCGTATATCTGAGCAGGAAAGCACCAATCAAAGTCTAGAGGAAGCTCAATATTCTGATCGAGGTGATGATAAAGCCACTTTCAACCAAAGAGGGCACTTAAAAACCCCACGAAAAGACTGTCAGCAGGCAGAGCACAATGATGTAAGGGAAAGACTGTCCAAGCTAGAATTGCTATTCTTTGATTTTCTTTATAATCCCACATTTCCTTTACAGATCCATTGCAAGCCCTTAGCATGTTTGTGTTTTTGAATAAATCCTGTTGTAAAGAACTTTACATGTTTCAAGCTGTCTAATCCCCATTTTAAACAAGTCAATGTAGTGGATAAAACTGTTATGCAGAAAGAACCACCGCGCCGAAGCTTGCGAGCTTCGGCGCGTTATAAATACATAAATAAATAAATAAAAACAGAGAGGACTGTTACATAAAAAGTAATATGCGCATTTACATTTTACAAATGCATGTTTACATATATTCAAGGAAAGAACTTTAGTTGCAGGGATGTTAAGGTGAGAACTTAACGCAACAAAACCCCTGAAATTCAGTTAAAGCCACCTTAACTTTGCTTCCCCTGATGCACAGCCCATGACCACAATGATGACATCACAGATCACATCACTGATGACATCACTAATTACATTACAGCAGTAACTGGCATTAAGCATTGCCTTCAGCCATGGTCATAGCCATATTTCAACACATGAATGGGTACTACTCATGGCCTTCAGTTATGGACAGTGGTCACAACCTTCACCCATGTGCACTGAATATTTTAAAACACTAACGGGCTACCAACCATAGATTTTGGCCTTTACCAGTGGATACAGCGTTCAACCGTTCCCACTGTATATTATATACATTGGCCAGGCACTTGCCACAGACTTTAGCACAATACTGGCCAGTGGTCACAATCTTTGGCTATGCCCACTATATATTCTAACAAATAAATGGGCCACTAGACATGGCCTTTGACCTTGAGCAGTTTGTACATCTTTTGACCATGTCCACTGTATATTTTAAAATAATAAAATGCAATAAGCAATGGCCTTTGGCCATGCCCACTGTCTATTATACAACACTAACCAGCCACTATCTATGCACGTCGTCCGTGCCCACTGTATATTATATACACTAGCCAGCCACTAGACATGGTCTTCAACACATTACGAGCCAGTGGCCATGGCCTTTGGCTCTGCCAACTATATGTTCTAACATAATAATGGTCACTAGCTACGGCCTTTAGCCATGGCCACTGACTATAGCTTTAAACATTGCCCACTGTATATTTTAAAACTAATACAGTAATGGGCTACAAGTCATGGCGTTTAACAATGCACATTGGTATTTTTTAACACTAACCGACCACTAGCTATGTGTCATGGCCAAGTTCCCTGCCTAAACTGTTATCAAGGTAATCAAACTTTTTCTGAGCTTACTTGGTGTTATGTCTAATTACATTATCGATGTAATCCCTTATACTCAATGTAATTAGTGTTGGCACCTGTGATGGCATTAGTGATGTGAATTGTAATCTGATCAGTGTTCTCATACAACATGTAGTTAGTGATGTCATCAGTTATGTGATCTGTGATGTCATCATTGTGGTCATAGGCTGAGCAACAGGGGTGACGAAGTTAAGGTGGCTTTAGCTGAATTTAAGGGGTTTTATTGCGTTGAGCTCTCACCTTAACTTTCCTGCATCCAAAGTTTTTTCCTTGAATTTACAGAGTTTTGTTATTCCATCCATAATTCACATTTATATTACAGACAATTGGGCTAATGAAAACGAGGTATCATGCGTAGAAAGTAAAATAAAAAGAAAGTGTGCAACCACATTACCCCCAAATTAACCTGAAGTGGGAGAATGGAACAAGAGGCTCCCGCCAATCCCCTCTCGCGCTTGGCCTAGAGGATCACGGCCTAGGCACCCGCCACGAGAGGAGTTTGCCCATCTACCAGACGACCAAATACCCTGGTACAGGAACATACGGATGTGCCCACCCACCTGCCCAGCAGCCCGCCCTGCCCATGCCGACACCTGCGGCATGGATGAACTCGACTAAACCAACACATCGTTAGAGATGCCATGACGACTTAGCCAACGGTCAGCACACCTGTACAAACATGCCCACTGGACACTCCCACACCAATCCACACGAAGAACATACTCAGTGCTATGACATAGGTGACGAACACACCCACGGACGTGCATCTTTATTATTTTTCACACAGGCTTTTCAAAATGCAGAAACGCAAGACGCACAATGAACTCATCTAAAGAGCTTGCTCACGCTTCTCCTAAACCCAGGTGCCATAATGAGAAATATACAACATGATACCATAACCTAAAGCGCCTGTGCACCAAACGGTTCCACCTATACACCAGACCCAAGTAGGCCGCAAGCAAGAGCTTCCATGAACATTAAATGAACAAGAGTCCAGTTGCTGACCCTGCAGAATGAGCCCGGCAAAAGCAGACAGCCAAGGGCACAATGTTGCAATCTCGCATGCCGCAAGCCAACGCCAAGGTCACACCTGCAAATTAAACCAGGCACACAGTGGAAAAACAATATTAATTGTGCAGAATTCTGCCTCAACCACGGTCCCACCTCACGTGACCAAGCCAAACCTGACAGGATGCCAAGGCCGGGAGGAAGGAGACGCCTGAATCCCCCGTTACAAGACACAGGCAGATACAATTCAATGGACATCTGCGGCAGGGGGAGTAGTCGGCCTTCCAACTTATGAATAAATCCTCACATTGTCTGCACATACCCATAGTGAAACATTGTTGCAAATGACAGGTGCACCGCGAGCTGGGAACAGCGATGGTCCCAGACTGGGAGGCTCACGAGCAGACCAATCAGAACATGGGGCTCTTATCACTGACGCTATTAACATTGACCAATCCTCAAGGGTCTTCATGTAACAATTTTCATGTATCAAATTGAAGGGACAACCCAAGTATATCACCTGACTGAACCTCAACCACTAACACCGTTCTCTATACGTATGCTATACTAACCCTACCACTCGAGCAACCAATTAAGAGTGGCGATAGGTTTTTGCTAATCTTTCTAAGGTGACGCAAGTAGCGCGTCAGACTAAGGTAAAAAGGGCCTGCAAGCCCCACGATTGTGTGTGTGTCAGGACGGACGCGTACGATCCTTGACCCATCCCTGCCGTTTTGCCTAATTAACAGCAGAACCACCTTGCTTCTTGCGTGTGTCTCATACTCTGTTGGTTTTGGGATATACGGGAGGAGTTGGGGCCTCCCTGCCCGGAGGTCCGTGGACGGCCCAGCCGACCCCGGCAGAATTTCCCCCCGACAAACCTGTTTGTAAAAAATGTTGTTTGCATATTTACTTCATTTTTAAAAGTATTTACATTTATATGTACTGTTGATGAAGAGAAAGTTATTAAAGTGTTACAGTAATAACTGTGTACAAAGACTACGCTCAATGTATCCTAAATTAAATCTTTACAAGACTACTACCCACGCATATTTGTACATATGTTTTTTTAAAAACAGTTTTATAGCCGCAGCTACCAAAGTTGTATCGGAACTAAATGTGGCAAAGACTGGGCAATTTTACCTACAGCTTCCACAGGGGATAACCGCGGCTGTAATAAAATACATAAGGATATTTCGTTTTTTTAACACACACTGTATTGAAAGGATCAATTAAAGGTATTTGATCCATATATACAGTATGTGTTTTTACTGTCTATTTTTAGAACTGAAAAGTTGGTCCTGAAAAGGGCCGTTTTGGGGGTAAGGAAAAAAGAGGTAGAAACTGAGAAGGGAAAAATACTAAGAGTCATACATATACTGTTAGGGAGAATTTTCTAGAATGGCTAATTTCCCTTACCTACTGAGTTCCTGCTAGATTTCTAGGATTTTTTTTTTTCACCTGAGTGTGAGCCTTTTTCCCACTCTTACATGGGTTTTGCTGTGTGTGTTTTACCTGTGTGATCTTGGGCTATGGAGCCTCACCTACTCCATAGGCATCATTTTTTTAATATGTGTTACACAGCACTTTCAGTGCAGTGACACAGGGTTGTCTTTCAGACTTTCCACTGACTCCATTTTTCTGGGACTCACTACTGTCTCCCAGAAACATGTAAAGTTACCATTAACTTTATTTAATCTCTTTAAACCACAGACCCAGTACACCGCATCTTACATGGAGTATTGGAAAGGTTTAATACTTATCCCCTTTTGTCTGTTTCTCTTGGAGCGCTGTTTCGCTCCCTTTTCATCAAGACTTGGCTGGTGGCAGTGGTAACTACCCTATTTTATATACCGCGGTTATCTTAAATAACTATGGCATTGTTTTAGGCTATCTTGGTAGCCTCAAACTTAAATCCACTTGACCATATACATTTTTATATGGCTCCGGCTGGGTTTATTCACCATTTCTTTTCTGCCCAGAAGCCCTCCTTAAGACACCTGAAAGTCTGCGTAGGCAGGATGTGGATGAGGGGTCTTAGGACCCCTGCCATGGGTTCCCTTGGTAACCCAATTCGCACTCCTGTTTGATTGGCTAGGTGACTCTCCAGCCAGGACAGCCACCCTGCTGTGTGATTGACAGCCAGGCTGTGAGAATGGGGGAAATCTGCATAAAAAGCAGGTCTATGGGATTGGAAAGGCAGAGTCGCCACTGGAATGAAAGAACTGATGAGGAGCTGACAGAAGAGGATCCCTACAATGACTGAACCGCCCGGTGAAGCCCTGCTGCAGGTCCGAATCTTCAGAATCTAACAACAGAGGAGATCCTCCAGCAAGCAAGCTTCCCCTGAGCTGGTGGGACCAACCAGTTTGCCCAAACCTCAAGCCAGGACTCCCCCGCCCCTGGTTGAATTTGCTGTACAGAGCTACAGTGGGCGGCATAGCCTTTACGCTTCTTCTCCATTTAAAGGTACTGTGCAAATCCGGTTGTTCGTTTCGTTCAGCCGCTGTGAAGGTGCTTGAAACCTTTCGCCACTCCGAGGCCTTGTCCTTCTCTTCTCTTTCCACTAACTTTTCTGCTGACCAACTTCGTCCTGAACTCTTGGCAAAGACTTAACCGCAAACTCCCCTGAACTGTGTGATCTTGAGCAAAAGACTTTTGTCCTATTGACTTTGGCCCTAAGCCTATATCATTTGATCCTATCATTGGAGTTCCTCTTTCTAGATTGCCCTGCTTACTTTCCTGTTGGTGCTGCTCAAATTCTGCAACGTTGTCTTTCCCTCCCTTTTAAATTTCTGAAGTGCCATTTTGCTACCACTTCATTTGTGAGCTTAACTTGTTTGGAACCTATTGGGAGTGGTGTGGTGTATTAAGAGTGTGATTTTTAAAGTGCTTTACTTTAGTGAAATGTTATACAACTGATGTGTAAATAAATGTATATTCTTTCACTCAGAAACCTTGAGTCAGTGCTTGTTTGAATCATAGTTATTGATGTCCTTTGTGTAACTATTTGATACTGCTCACTTACTCTTAGATAAGTCTGGCTGCTCAGCCATCGCTACCCCTTTACTGTGTAGTACAGGCTTGTACCAAAGGTGAATTTGTACTGTCACTTGTAGTCTTAATTGTGTGTGGTGTTCCCAAAGGGTACTGCATATAATTCTGCCTAACATATACCAAAAGGTAAACAAAATTCAATATTTGTTTTTTCTGCATTTTATATTTGTACATTATTTTCTCTTTTCTTTCAAAAGAATAGGTTAAAGAAATGGACACTTAAAAATATACCTAGCTTTGTCAATTGGCTGCATGTTCTGAAAGAGCTTTGCCCCAAGCGTCTTAGGGTGCCAATTCCCACCTCGATTAAGCTTCGACAGCTGTTGCACATCACGATATAATTAGAAAGATGGGGTGCAGGCAGGATGGACTGAGGTTGGGTGTTAGTTGGCGGAAGATAGCTGGTAATTGTATTGGAAATTTGTGGCGCAGATGATATATACTGCTGTACTTATCTTTCTCCATGTGCTTTGACCTTATGTTTCACATGAACCTTCCTATTTAACTCATCCACTTCATCTCAATGGATACAGACAAAATGTTGAATTAATGTGGATGTCCCCAACCTTTGCCACAACTTGTGTGAAGGTCCCCTCCACAAAACCTTGAGCTTCTTATGTATGTATGTAACCGATCAATGGATTCTGGGAGCTTTTTTGTGGTTTGAAACCCCAGTGGTATCCAGATGAAATGGAGACACTCTTTTGATTGCCCTAAAATATCCCTCAAACAAGAAAATTAGGCTAGTTCTTGCTACAAGACCATTAATGAAGGCCAATTCCCTTCCCTCCTCATATATTAAGCCTTCCTTTGTCCATTTACGTCAGTCTTCCACTCCTGTCCCCACAACCTCCTACTCCTGCAACTGTCTCTGGCCCTTATCATTAAACCAGCAAAATAAGCCATTGTAATCCACCATAAACCCTCAACCCTCCATTCTTGCTTGCCAGTGCTATGGAAAAATTACCAGGCTTTCTGGGTTGTGGGGCTGTTTAAGGATGCTTTGTTTCACAAACAGATGCTAATCTGAGAGGTGAGAGACTTCTTTAAAAAAAGTTATGCAATGTATTAATCCATTGACTGCATCATGGTGGGTAGATGGATTTGAGCAGGGCAGTATATTGTCCCCTGCCTCTGTCTGCATTTTGTTGCTGCCTGTTAACGAAAGTCTTGCTTCTCTACCAGGTGGCAGATTTAACAGGTCGATCCTGCTGAACCCCTCCCCCATCTGCCCCCGCCCTCCCCTGGGGCAATTGGCCACCCCTAGAAAAGGCCCATGCATGGACGACATTTCACCAAAATGGCAGGGGTAGCGGAATTGACATCAGTGTGTATAGGCCCATAATATAAAATTACTGTGAATGCAAGCAGAAGTCCAAGGCCAAATGATAAAGATGTGTTATTATATAGCACTTACGCCTAAGCGCTTTATACAGAACAAATATACCTACAATATTACCCAACCTGTGTTAGTACTCATTTATGGTCCTCAGAAGGATGAAAGGCTGAGTTGAGGTGTTTAAGACCAGACAAAATCAGTGACTCACCCACCACCCTCCAAAATGCCTGAAATAAACCTTTAATGAGTCTAGCAATTATTGTATAGAATGTCAGAAAGGCACATTATTTGTTATTCCTATTCTTTCTTCTTTAGGGTCACTGCTGAAAGTGTTACACTTGTGGAACCCCCTGTTTTTTAAGAGGCCTGAACAAGAAAGCTAGCTACTCCAGAAACAAAGAGCCACATGACACTAGACACAGCCCAGGAGCTTACATATTTAATATGAAATATTATCCCAAAAAATTGGAAAATATATATATATATATATATATATATATATATATATATATATATATATATATATATATATATATATATATATATATATATATATATATATATATTACATGGCCACGGTAGTGGCCATGTAGTTATGGTTAAGTTGCTGTTTCCATAGGAAGAGCACTTTTTGGGTGGCTTATAACTTCGCTCTCCCTGGACGGATCCTCACCAAACCTTGCAAAAAAGGTATGTGGGTCACTCTGAATTTCTTTGCAAAGTTTGGTGAGGATTTGTCCAGGGGGGACAAAGTTATAGGGGGGGTCCCAAAACTTTTTTTTTTCCCATAGACTGAAAGGGAAAACATTTTTGCTCACGCCTACAGCTCAAACCGCTGGACCGATTTCCACCAAATTTGGACCAGGAGCAGCGGCTTGGTCCCGAAAGCGTGCTTTTGCAAATTTGGTGAAAATCCGTCCAGTAGTTTTTTTTAAAATGACCAAAAAGTAGGTAAAAAAAAATGTGTGATATCTGTGTTCGGTTCGCGGACACACTTCCCTGTTCGCTCCGCGGACAGTGTCCTGATTGGCCAATCGTCTTGCGTGATGTTCACAGAGATGCAACATGTTCGCTGATTGGACGGCGTGGAGCGTGAAGCGCGTCAGATTTTTCGGTAGCGCCCGCCATCTTTCGCGGACAGCGCGGTGAAACTTTGTTCAAAATGTGTATTTAGTAGAGTGTGTTGGTGTGTAGGAGTGTTTGGGGAGGGTGGGAGTGTATGAGATAGGATGAAAGTTGTGTTTTTTATGTGTTAGACGTTCTTTTTGTGTTCGATTTGTTTGCGGACTTCACAGGTGTTCTGAAATGTTCTAAATAAACTGACTGGGGGGTGTTCTAAGGACTCAATATGTGTCCGTTTTGATCGCAAGCAAAGTGAAACTGTTCTAAGAAAACTCGCGGTGTCCGGGGAGTGTTCGTAGGGGGTGTCCTGAGGACGCTGTCCGTATTGTTCTCTGTCAAGTTGAATGTGTTCTAAGAACACCCGCGGTGTCCTGAAATGTTCGCAAATCAACAAAATGGGGGTGTTCTGAAGACGCTTCTAAGAACACTCGCGGGGTCCGGGGAGTGTTCGTAGGGGGTGTCCTGAGGACGCTGTCCGTATTGTTCTCTGTCAAGTTGAATGTGTTCTAAGAACACCCGCGGTGTCCTGAAATGTTCGCAAATAAACAAAATGGGGGTGTTCTGAAGACGTTTTTGAGAACACTCCCGGTGTCCTGAAATGTTCGTAGGGGGTGTCCTGAGGACGCTGTCCGTATTGTTCTCTGTCAAGTTGAATGTGTTCTAAGAACACCCGCGGTGTCCTGAAATGTTCGCAAATAAACAAAATGGGGGTGTTCTGAAGACGCTTCTAAGAACACTCGCGGTGTCCGGGGAGTGTTCGTAGGGGGTGTCCTGAGGACGCTGTCCGTATTGTTCTCTGTCAAGTTGAATGTGTTCTAAGAACACCCGCGGTGTCCTGAAATGTTCGCAAATAAACAAAATGGGGGTGTTCTGAAGATGTTTTTGAGAACACTCCCGGTGTCCTGGAATGTTCGTAGGGGGTGTCCTTAGGACGCTGTCCGTATTGTTTGTTGTTAAGTTGAAAGTGTTCTAAGAACTATCACGTTGTTCTGAAATGTTCGTAGGGGGTGTCCTGAAAACGGTGTCCGTATTGTTCGCTGGCAAGTTCAAAGTGTTCTAAGAACACTCACATTGTTCGCGGACATTAAAAGTTTCCCATAGATCATAGTTGAAATGTTTGACTCTATGGATGTGATATGCTGCGGTGGTTGTTGCCAGGGCATAGAGTCTTGGGTGCATGGCCATTTGGCCATGCACCCAAGACTCTATGCCCTGGCAACAACCACCGCAGCATATCACATTCATATTTGCTTATAACTTTGGGTGAAAAACAAATGTATAAGGAACAAAGGTATTAGATACTATGGATGTGATATGCTGCTATGGTTGTCCTTATTATTGTATACTTACTGTTTGGTCTAGTAATGGGAGTCCATGTTTTTCTTCTTCATTTCTGTGATAAAAGAAAATAGCATGCTAGTATTAGTATTTTGTAATGACTTATTACATTGTATAAGCAATATACTTTTATTTTTTTTCAACCCTCATATTTAGTAGAGTACAAATCAGAGTACTGTGCAATTTGCTGTATAAAATCATTGGGTCTGTGGGAGAAAAAAAATCCATGTTGGATTAAAAAAAAAAAACTTTTTCTGTTATGCTACAGTTTATTTGTTTGTTTGTTTTCAATGTTCACTTTTTGTTTCTGGCTAATGCTTTATACTTTGTTTTGTTGTAATTTTTTTGGAGCAGTAACAGATTCTTCATTTGTTTTGATATTATAAAATTTTGGAGCAGTTAGATACCAATTGGCGTATTCTAACTGTCTATTTTTTTAATATATTTTAGTGGTTTTGATTTATCTATTTGGATATTGTTAAATTTTGGGACAGTTAGATACCAATTGGCGTATTCTAACTGTGTATTTTTTGGTCTAATTTAGTGGTATTCATTTATCTGATTAGTTGTTGTAGAATCTTTGAGCAGTTAGATAGCTTTTGGAGTATTCTAACAGTTTATATTTTTTTAACACAAATTTACTTAAAGGTTTAAATAGTTTATTTATCAAATTTTGGTTTTAAGAACATCAAATAAGCGTTTGTAAGATTTCCTGGTAATCTCTGCTTTAGAGTAATGGTACTATCATTACATTCAAACCATCCACATTTCTTTTTTATATATGCCGTGTAGTGCCCTGAATTGGTTGTGGCTCCTGCGTGGTAGATTATACCTATTGTTGTGAAGGTTTTCTTACCAAGTGATATTTGACTATGTTTGAATCCAGTCAGCTTGCAGTTGTTTTTGGTACCATCTGCATTGTAACGTAGAAGCATTAGTATTACGTATTTACTATGTGTTTGTATTACTAATGTGGAGCGATTATCTGAATTGCAGGTAGAGCATAATCTACCATGGTTTGCATTTTGTACAAGTTGCTGAAATGGAATGGATTCACAATTTGGTATTGATATATATATGAAGCGTTCATTGGGAATTTCTTCTTGTGTCACATTGTTGCACAGAGTGCATGTATGTTTCCACATGTATGAAATCTGGAAGATTTCATTTATAGGTATGTTTTTGTTTTCCAGTACTAATAGTAAGTACATTAGAAATTCTTGTGGATCTTCCTGTGAGTTTATAGTGAATTTCACCATTCCAGCACAGTAGTCCAATTGTCGTCTTATTCCAAAAACACTATATGTGTTGTCAGGATTGTTTGCTGCATTTCTGTGAAGTACTAACATTTACAAACACAAAGGGTCTGTACTGTGTAAGTAAATGTTGTCAACAATTGGTGGTAATTAAAATAGAATATTCATTGCTACATTTGCATACTATTTTTTGAGAATTTAAATGGTCCAGGTAGTTCTGTATCTAACTGCTTTTTTTGGAGTTTGTCTTCCTTCTTTAAAGAAGTACCTGGTTTACTTTCTCTAATTGATTATTTTTTGTTTGTAGTACTTGATGAAGTATTAGTTTCTTTTACTCTCTTTGGAGGATTTGCAGTGACGTCCTGTTGCATTTCTATTTGATTTAGTTTTCTTTTACAACGTTTTAGTTTTTGTGGAACAGCATATGTGTTTAGATGGGGAGTGTATAGTGAGCAAAGTCTATTATATTCTAAAATGCAGGGAATATCAGCGTTTACTTTACTTGCATCAAAGTTGATTAGAAATAGACCGTCAAGTGTACGTAAGCGTGATAGTGCTACGTAGTTCATTCCTTCTTTAAAGACTGTGTTACCAATATCTATCATTGCTTTGTCTAGGGTAAGACCTTGTGATTTATGAATCGTGACTGCGTATGCAAGAGTTAGAGAAAATTGTTCTCTGCGTACATACATATCTTTGAAGAGAAGGAATCTAGCTGTTGAGCGTCCTATCCGTTTTACTTCTGAAAGTTTGTCAAAGAGTATATTGACAAACTGAATTTTGTTGTCACGTGGGTATGTTTGAAAGCCAACAACTGTACCCAGTGCTCCATTGACTAGTCCTTGGTCCACGTCAAGGTTACGTTTAAGCATTACTCTGCAATTTAAGGATAATTTTAACATCTTTTCTAAGCCTGCTGTGTTTGAGATTGATTTTTCTAAATTATTTAGTCTTGTTGTGGCTTGGTCACACATGGGTAGTGTCATACCATGTACATCTAGTTTGTCTGTGGCGCTAGTTTCCATTATTGGTTGCATTTCTTTAATTAACATTATTTCATTGAATTTGAGACAGCTTGCAAGAGTTGGCATTAAGGCCATACAATTGACATTTTTGTGGGCTAATTGTTCCATAACATCTGTAGCACATGCATTATCACCATAAAGTGCATTAATGTGCCGGGTTTTCAATGTTGCTTCTGCTTCTTTAGAAAGTATACCAACTCTCAAACTTTTTAAAATGTTGGCATAAGTTAGATCTGCAGATTGGCGCATGTTTTCTGTTAATTCTCTGTATTGGAAATGTTGCCAAAGGTTGACATTTCCAATGCTGCCAACAGTTTTACGGCAGAGTTTGTGCCCTAATGTTTTAAAAATAGGTTCACCTTTTACTGGTGTTAATTGAAGCAGATCTCCAAAAACAATAATGTGTTTTCCTGAAAAGAGCTCTTCATAGTCTGTTTTGAGTACTTCTTGTAATCTGAGGTGAATCAAAGCTAACATCAGGTTGGAGACCATGCTCACTTCATCTATTAGTAGCATTTTCATTTGTTTCAATACTCTGCGTAATTCCATTGCAGCTTCTGCAGAAAGTTTGTAATAGTCTAATTTGTTCTGGTGTTCTACTGGTAATAGTAGTAATCGGTGTAATGTAACACCACCTATGTTGTAGGCAGCTAAACCTGTGGGGGCAGTGACAAGAGCTGACAGTTTGTTGTTTGTCAATTGTTGAAGGAACTTACTAATGATTTTGATTAGGAATGTTTTGTCAGAACCAGCTTCACCACTGACGTACAGCAGTATAGGTTTATAATTATGGCAGGAACATTCTTTATTTGCATGTTTTACACCATGTGCAATTTGTTTTGTTACTTCTTGAAAAATGCTACTTTGCTCATTGTTTAGTTTTGATTGTAGTATAGTTAAGTCTCCCTTATCTTCATACTGACACATGGTGTTTTCTACTTCTATCATAGCTAATTCTGCCTCATTTGTTATTAGTGGTTCTCCCAGTGGTTCTTGGCTTCCTGTTACAGAAGGTTGACTACTGTCAGGAGTATCCTTATCTAGTTGGGCTTGGAGTTCTTCTTCATGTTGCTGTTCATTGTGCAACATTGTTTTGTACTGTGTAAAGTTTACATCAGTTATAGTGCTTTCATTTGCTTTGAAAGCATCCTCATATGAGTCATAGTTATCTAGTAATTGTTCTTCTTTTCTCCATGGTTTGAAGAGTTGTAGCAGGGACATGTAATATACTTCTTTATGTTGAGGAGTCTTCAATGACAATTTGATATGATTAATTAAATTTGGTTTAGTGAGTTTAACTAAGCTGCCTTCACAGTCTGTCACTCTATATTTACCTTTTTTTTCATCCGATTTCATTTTATTTTTGTATGTGTAGTTTTGGGCTATTTGGTATAGACACATGTTTTCCAAAGTATTACTTCTGTTTGGGTAGTATGTGTCCAATACATTGTTTTTTAAAATGTCTTGGCTGTTGGGATCATGTTTGGCTATTGTTTCTATATCTTCATATGATTGTAGAACTCTTTTTCTAGATTTAGCTGGACCAAGACTTAGCAATACTATATTTTCAGATTTACCATACAATGAAGTACCAGTTAAACGATCAGCTGCTTCATAAGATCCACATTCTCTATGGGTGAGCATTTTTATGCCCAAGCTGTATAATGTCTGAGATACTGTTTTATCTGATGACAGGTCATTCCAGAGGCCTTGGAGCTCTGTCTTTTCTGCTTTAGTTAAGTATGCTGTGACATATCGTGCAACTGCAGTAGAATTGTCTGCAATGTACTGCACATCTATGTTTGCATTCCATAAGTGGGCAATGATTGCATTATAATCATTGATATATTTTTCTTCTTCTTTTCTTTTTATGTAATATGTATTCTTAGGTGACTTACCTTTAACACTATGTCTAACTGAAGACATGAGGTTGTTTACTTGACCTGTATTTGTAACTGGTCTAGGGAAACCAAATCGACATTTGGTGTAGTATTTGCCTTTGTTTTTGTATTTGCGACGACAATATTTTCCACATTTGTGTCTTTGAAATTGTAAAATGTGTGCATAAAGATCACTATTTGTGGCTTCTGATGGAATTTCACAAGTGACATATTTTTCAATAAACTGTAAAACCGTGGCATCACTGTCTTGACCAAATTTAGGAGCATCTTTAATCCATAAAAGCATGTGGATATGCGGTGCTCCTCTGGCTTGGTATTCTTTTCTCCAAAAGAAGTGTTGCACTTCTCCAAGGGGAGGATCAGTTTTATTACAAATAAAATGTAGCATAGCAATGAAGCGATGGTGAAAATATCTTGAAAAATTTACAGGATCCAAAGAACAAAGTTCTCCAGGTGTTAGAATATCTATGTTTGTTTTGTTTTTATTTGATATGCGTAGGAAATCATGTAAATCTTCCCATGCATATTCTGCACAACTTAATGTAACAAACCAAGTGGGTGGGCCAAGGTTTCTGATCATACAACGTACATCTCCATGACGTCGAAACCAGTACTCTTTAGTACCACGCATATTTGCTAATAGATTTGTAATATTTGATTGTAAAACCTCATCCTTTTGTTGCACTTTCTCTAATAATTGTGTAGCTGTCATATTTTGAAAGTGTGATCCTGATTTTAATATGTGTGCAACTCTGTAACATAAAGTTGCTAGTTCACTTTCAAAGAGTAGGTGGAATATGTAATCCACATTTTGTCTAAATCTGGGATCTTCAGAATACATCCGTAATGAGCGGTATTCTGAAGCTGATATTTGAATAGGTCTATCATCATACCTTCCTCCTTTGCCAGTAGGAAAGAGTAGAGGAAAAGCATGTGCTTCTATACTTTTTTCCCATATTCTGATTGGCGATCCTTTTGTTTGACGCATTTGGTAAGTTTCCAGTACATCTTGTACGGTGTCATTACAGTGCAAAGGATGAATTATATAATGGTCTAAAGTATTTGATATTGTAGCAGGATCTAGTAGCTCGAATTGACCAGCTTCTTGTGTTTCTTGAATTATTTCAGTTGTATCTTTCAAGTTTTCTTCAATATTAATTTCTTTGTAATATTCATTATTCTCTTTAAGATATTGGAAGGCTTGTTTAACTTTATATAAATCTACCAGCTGTTGCCATATTTTTTTGTCTTTTGAAGGTACTCCATTTACTAATATAATTAAAGATTGCTGCATTGGACGTTGCACTCCTGGAGTATGCACATTTTCTTTTAGATTTAATGGTAAATGAACTACTTTTCCACTAATGCCTTTTACCAATTCAGAGGGAGGTAATTTTGCTGTTTTTGGTTGAAGGCGTATTATTGCTTGAAATGGTTGTACTGTTTGAATTATGATGCTCTCATATAAATTAAGTTGTTGTAGAGGTTTTGGTACTGGGTATAATTCCAAATTATTTGTGATAGAACGTGAAGGAGTTTGGTTGTTGTCAAGTTTTGTAGTGCAATAACTGCAAAGTATTAAGGGCTCAGTTATTTCATATTTGTTTTCTTCTACAGGGTAGAGAGCTAATTCAAACCATTTAGAATCTTCATTGTCTTCTACTTTGTATGATAGGTCCACAGTTTTTGTGTTACTTTTATAAAAAATTCTACGGCAACATACACATACATGGTTTGGTACTTCAGCTGATGTACTTTTAAATTTTAGTATTGTATTTCTTTTTTGTATGTGTTTAGCAAAAGGTTGCCATGTGTAGAATTGTTGCTTAATTGGTTTAAAGCTATTTCATTCTGTAAATGGCTTTCACTTCCAAAATATTTTTTCTGGATATAGTGAATTTCTTCAAGTAGGTCTTTTGCTGTACCATGTAGAAGGATGTTATTTAACTTTGCTAGTGCTAAAGCAGGACTTTTAGCATAGTACAGTTTATAGACTAGATTTCTTATAGTTGAATGATGTGTTGATATCCTTTTGATATCATGGAAAGTGGTTTTACAAGTAGGTCCTGTAATGCAGGCCAATGAATGTCCTTGTAGTCCTGTGTACTTGCGCACTGGACAGGTATCTATATTTTGCAGTAATTTAATTTTGATTTTATCTTTTCTTAAAGATTTGAAACATTGTTTGGGAATGTTACACATTGACGTGCATGGCCATTTGTACACTAAACGTTCTGATTCACTTGAATGGAGGGGTAATTCTAAGTTTTCAGGGCATATTTTTGTAAGGAGTACTTCTTGTTCCATTATGGTATTATTCACTTTTTCATAACCTCGACCACTGCTATTTATGGCAATTGTATTTGTTTGCTTTTGTTTGTACGCTTCTTCATTAAAATATGGTTCTCTGCTCGTAGTGTGATTCCATTCACCTCCGCAGATACTTAAGAAGTTCTTTCTGTTGACATTTCGCTTATTGAGAAGTCTTTTTTGTAATTTAGTTATTAGTTTTGTTAGTGGTTTCATTTTGTTTAACAGTAAAATAAATAAATTTCTTTTGAGAAGAATTGCACTGTCCATCAATGCTTCTAAGATTAATTTCCTACGATAGGCTTTAAGCTTTGAACCTGATTTCTCTCCTGTTTTTATAAGATTTTGAAAGACTTTGTGACGGTATATTTTGGCTAAAATACTTTTCTTGGTATGCTTACTTTGCACTATATTAAAATTTGAAGAAGTAGTTTTATCTGTACTGATAGCTGATTTTCTGTTAATAGTTTTTTGGTTTGTTTTACATTTTGATAGAGGAAGCGAAGTTGTTGTACTTGAAACTTCTTGTGTTTTTGACTAAATGATTGTATTAGCTGTTTTGTTTCAACTTTTTTTACAAATTCTGCTAGAGATGGATGCTTATGTTGGACACCTTTATTTTCATTTGCTCTACTTTTGCGTTGCTTTCTACGGACTTGACCTTTGGTAGGCATTCTTTAGGGTCTGTTGAAAAAAATAAAGAAGATATGGGTTGGGGTGTTCTGGAATGTATGTGTGCTGTGTGCATGAGTGTTTGAGTAAGATGATAAAGATGTATGTAATGGTGTGTGATTGTGCATTGGGAACTAAAACTAGTAGAGATAGGTATTCTTGAATTTATGTGTTACTAAACTGGGGTTCAGATGATAAAAAAAAGTAAGCTAGTGCTGTGGAAAAGTACAAATAGTAAATCTAATGTATACAATTAAAACAATTGTTTGTTCTATAATATGAAAATTGTAGTGGTTCAGTTGGGTAATTTGTGTGTCCAAAAATAGAAATTTGTGGGCCATTCTGGCTGTAAATCGCTGTTTAAGACATGGAAATTTTTGGACAAAATGGTACAAAATCTCTATTTTTAGAAACCAAAATAGCTCGTATTAATGTTATAGTATATTTGATTAATAATACAAATATTATGGTGATATTTTGCTTACTTTTTTTTTAAATTAACAGGTAACTTGTTAGTTTTTCTTTCTTCTTCGAATTCGGCTGCTTCTTGTCAGGAAACTGGTCTTCACTGCAATTGTAAAAGCTTCAAATTAGTAAGTTTGTTTGTATATAGCACTGTTTTTAATTTAGATATTGATTTTTTTAATTGAAATCCTCAGTGCCTTCTGTAAAACCATTAAACTAATTTATTTACATAAGATACATTGCATCAGTTCAGTACATATGATATCTTCTTAATGAACAAATTGTATTGAATGACTAACTGTAGCAAAAAAAAAATATCTTTACTATGTCTTGTGAAATTTATAATATATTAGTGAATACCACTATTTCTGTAAGTAAACTGTTCTAGGTAATAGCGCCTCAATGTCATGTCTAATTTAAAGTAATTAAGTAAATAAATAAAGAAAAACAAAAAATATGAAATTGTATAAGTATTTTTATAAAGGTTTAAACATAGATTGTGTTTGCATGCAATTTTGTTTGAATATATGTAGTCTATATATTTCATTTAAAAAATGTTAGTTTAACATGATTTGAGTGTGTGTGTATAAAGAAAGTAAATAGTATAAAGGTTTATAAGTGATAGTTGATTTTAGGAAATTGAAAAAAGTACAGTAAATTCATTTTACAGATTTTACAAGGTAAAAGTCTGTTTGAAAATGTGTTCATCTACTATACAGAAAATATGCATACCTGAAGTTTGTGTTCATGCATATGGATATGCATGGAGCTGCAAGTAGAAGTCTTGAAGACTTGTACAGTATTTCTGGTAGATGGTGCTTGCCAATGATATGACACTTGTACTCAGAGAGATTCAGAGCACATTTGCAGTGCTGATCTATGATGATGCAGTTAGATGTAGAGGTCTTGAATGTGATTGGTGCATGGTCATGTGATTTGTGAGGTACATCCAATGAGGGAATGGCAGAGAGAGTGTAGTGGAAATGGTAGAAGGGCTGTTCATGTTACGATATGTCCGCGGACATGGCGGTAGTTCGCGGACATCGGGAGTTACATCCGGGGATGTTTGGGTTCAGAAGTCATGCAAATGAGAATAAGCACTGAAAGGGATTGGTCAGGAATGTTTAGTGGGTGTGTTGTGCCAGGAGAGATTTTCTCAGATACTCTTTTTGCTGAGAGAACAAAAGATAGCTATGGCTGTGTGTTTCAGAAAACAGATTGTTTGGATTTTAGGAGATTCGTGGATACATTGGTTGAAGGTGCATGCAGAAAGCTGTGGAGTAGCTGCAGATCTTGGATTCCCACATGTGGAAGTACACTGGCATGGAGTACGTGGAATGAAGTGGTTGGACTTGCTACCTCTCTGTGCTACTTTGGAGACAGAGCAACATCCAGACATAATTGTAATTCATTGTGGAGGGAACAGTTTAGGACATGTGACTGGAATTATTTTGCAATTTGCTATGAAAGAAGGATTTAGGAAGGTTATCAACATGTTTCCTAATTCTCAAGTGATATTTTCACGGATTGCGCAGAGACAAATGTGGCTTCGTTCTTCTTCATTTGGTCCACAAACGGAAAAAGCAAGGCGCAATGTTAATAAGGCTGTTTGTGCCTTTCTAAGAGATTTTGGCATGTCTTCTTTTCACAATGAAAATATTATGTTTTGTAGTACATACATTTTTCGCAGAGATCGAGTCCATCTTACTTATGCTGGCAATCAGATTTTTCTGAGAAATGAACAAAATGCATTGCGACCTTTTTTGGAATTACAACAATGATTTTGAAGTAGATGTTAAGCATTTACAATTTTTGACTTACAAACACCACCCAAAGGCTCTTTTCAGAGCCACCATTTCTTTCCAGAGAAAATTACAATGTTTGTGATGGAGTAGCAACCCAATTTTTTTAATGTTCGCGAACTGTCCGCGGACTTCTAAAAAATACAAAGAGCCCTGCTTCATTTATTTTCACTTCTATTTTTTAACTGGGAAAGGCGGCTCTGAAAAGAGCCTTATTTTTTTTTGATTTTTGTAATTTTGTATTTTTTGGGGTTTTTCAGACACGACACACTAGGAGAGGAGGGTAAAGGGGGGGACACCAACCACAGGGATAAGAAAGGGCAAGCTGAGAGAGGAAGGTGTAGAGTGGGTTTTATGTGGGTAGTGAGCAGGTCTTCTCGTGCTCTGAGACGATAGTCTCAAAAGCACTCCAAAGTCGCTCCCCCCTGCAGAGTACTGTGTCACAGTACATACATACAACTGTGACCCTCGAAAGGTAAGGGTCATCAGCATTCTGTATGGCCTGTGAGGCAGCTTGAGGAGGACGCTGTCCCACAGAGGTGGTCCTTGTGGTGACAGGATCAGAAACAGAGGATGAAGTAGAGGAAATCAACCTGCTACGTTCTTCGCAAGGTACAACCCTGCGAATAGCCCCAGAGTGAAATGACCTCAGGTGTCGCTTCATAGTAGTGGTCCCAAAGCTGTACTTACCGTGCTTCCCGCGACTGAGTATCATTTTGCACTCATTGCAGGTAACACGGTTCGCACGAGCCTTAGGAACATTGGTAAATAACCGCCACACCCAAGACTCCCGCCTAGTGCGGGTAGTAGGGTTTTCCTCTACCTCATTCTCATCATCCTCTTCTTCCTCCTCCGCATCCTCACTCCTGTTCCCCTCTTCAGGCCCTTGGGGAGGTGGTGGTGGTGGAGGGGGTGGGGGTGGTGCTGAAGCAGGTGCAGCACCAAGTGGCAGTTCAGCAGCCAAGGATGCCATCTCGATGATGGTGTAGTCTGCAGGTGGCAGCAAAAATCACTGTGTTCTGAAGAATAGCCAGAAACACAATGGGAATAAGCTCTTGGGCGTGGTCTTTTATAGGGGTGCTTGTGCGTGGTTCACGGACATGCGCACTGTCCGCGGACAGATTGAACACAAAAAAAGGAGCAGAAATTTTCAAAAGGTATGTAGAAACTCAAGATTGCTATGTGGGACTTGTGCCATGGTGAGATTTTATTGAAAAATTTTATGGATTAACTGAAAATGTACTTTTAAATTGTTCGGGGACACGAACAGTGTCCGCATTTCAGGACACACGATGAGCGTGGGCGCAGTCATATGATTCATTCGCAAACTAGTCCGCGAAGGAAGCGCCTGTCCGCAGGACACCAAGTGCACGGAGATTGGTTAGCGCATGCGCATTGATGTCCTACGGACACTGTTCGGGTTCTGAAGTAATTAAAAGTGCGTCACATGAAAACGAACATTTCAGGACACCGCGTGTGTTCTTAGAACAGTTTAAACTTGGTAGCGAACAGTAAGGACAGATATAGTGTTCTTCAGGACACGTGTAATTTAGTTTATGTACGAACATTTCAGGACACCAATTGTGTTCTTAGAACAGTTTCAATTGGGTAACAAACACTACGAACAGGTATAGTGTTCTTCAGGACACCTCCATTTTCGTTTACGTACGAACATTTCAGGACACAAATAGCATTCTTAGAACAGTTTGAACTTGCTAGCGAACAGTACTGGACAGGTATAGTGTTCTTTAGGACACTTTAATTTTTGTTTGTTTACGAACAATTCAGGACACCTTGTGTGTTCTTAGTACAGTTTCATGTTGCTAGCGAACACTACGAACAGTTGTACTGTTGTTCAGGACACATCATTTTCGTTTATTTACGAACATTTCAGGACACCAATTGTGTTCTTAGGACAGTTTTAAGTTGATAGCGAACATTACGGACAGATATGGTGTTCTTTAGAACACTTTAATTTTTGTTTCTTTACGAACATTTCAGGACACCACGTGTGTTCTTAGAACAGTTTCAACTTGCTAGCGAACAGTACGAACAGGTGTGGTGTTCTTCAGGACACCTCCATTTTCGTTTATGTACGAACATTTCAGAACACTTGCACTGTCCGCAGACACTTTTATTGTTTTTAAAAAAGAAAAAATGGAAACTATTCACAATACAATATAAAAATTAAACTTTATTTAGCATATATTAATAATTTATGACAGAGAAGGTGAGGCAGAAACAGAAACAAAAACAGGAGAATGTGGGGTTTCAACATGATTGGTATTAGGTGAAGAAGGGATGGAAATCTCATCAAAACGTTTTGGATTATGGGAGGGTTTGGGTATAATTGACTGGGATATGGTGAGGAGGGACAAGTACATGTGGGGCAATGGTACGAGGTTTTTGGTTTGAAATGATTTTCTACAAAAGTTTTTAAATTATTAAAATTAGCCAACAATACATCCATTTTTTCTTCTATATTGTGAAGACTGTTATCCATAACAGGGTTTTCTGAAGTTTTTTCTATTTTGGTATGCTCTGTACAAAAAAATAATATATATGTTAAATGTATATAAAAAATAATAAATAAATGGTTTATATTATAAAGTGTTTACCATTAGTTTCACTATCTTGTGACATTTCTTCATGTGGGAAATTGTCCTCTAGCCATTCCAGAGTACTAGACATTTTTGTGAGAAAAAAAAAAAAGATAATATATTTTTTAATCTAATACAGAAAGTTTATAAATATATGAGTAAAATGAAGTACACTTACTATTTCTGGTAAGATAAGTCCTATGTATTCAGTGGGTCTGGTCTTGTTCTCAGTTCTGTTGTGTCTGTGAGGTAATTATGTTGGAAGCCAATTTATCTTCTTGTGGTATATTCCATTT
Source organism: Ambystoma mexicanum (assembly GCF_040938575.1). Classification (NCBI taxonomy): domain Eukaryota; kingdom Metazoa; phylum Chordata; class Amphibia; order Caudata; family Ambystomatidae; genus Ambystoma; species Ambystoma mexicanum. Next base: position 766,654,246 of record NC_090923.1, on the reverse strand, counting down.
CAGAACATATTGTATTTATTAAATGTTTTAAATGTTTTAAATGTTTATTAAATGTTCCTATATTATGATATAACAATCAAACATACCCCCCCACCCCCCCCCACAGTTTTTAGGTAGTGGTACTGTTCTCCGAACATGTCCACGGACATTAAATAAGTTCGCGGACATCAAGTTCATAAGAAGAGATCTAGTCAGTTCCATATGACATGTATATAAAGTCAAAGTCATTATTGTTAAGTTGTGCTACTAAAAAACTATGAAATTCAGTGAAAAAACTTTGTTAAAGGGACGTTATGGTTAAGTTGCGCTACTAAAAACCTATGAAATTCAGTGAAAAAAACTTTGTTAAAGGGACGTTATGGTTAAGTTGCGCTACTAAAAACCTATGAAATTCACTGAAAAAACTTTGTTAAAGGGACGTTATGGTTCCAAGTAAAACCGAAAAACCCTTGAAATTCGCCAGTTATGGTAAGCTAAGCAACCATAACTCGCGCCACCACCGTGCACTGCTAAGACTAACACCCAGGACATCAAAGATGACATCACACTGACCCCTGGAGACTCCCAAATTACGTCCCTGGGCCCATGCAATAAGAGTGTTGAAGAAACAATACACATTGTTGTAGAAATACTATACGATTTCCAATATAGCGGATGCACATAGCAACTCACACCATGAACTATCATAAACACCATCAGAGTAACGTTTAGGCAACAACATACAGCCCGATAGCAATACAGAGCGTGCACTGTATATAAACCCACACCATGATCAACAACAATGTGCTTCGAATAATACGTTCAGCATAACAAATGTTATAAAATTCCATACAAGCCCACACTATGACCAGTAATGTGCTTGTAATACCATGCCTAAAATAACATTCACATAATACAATTCAGCAAAATAGCCAGACACAGGAAATAGTGGCAATCATTGGGGAAAAACAGGTTAATAGTTAAGGTTACTACTTATAAATCTACTGTTGTCGGGGTCAGCATTATTACATAATGAACACACATTAAGTATTTCCCTAATAATGTCAACTAAACCTTAACTCGCACTACACCACTACTTCACAACAATGACGTTGAATATTAGGTAGCTCCCTGTGGCAAACATTAATCTTGTGAGGTAATGGTGCACACAGAGGTAAGGTTTAATTTATAGTGAAATGGACTGTGTAAAGTTTGTACATCATTGGTTCTGAGTGACTTCGCCTCTTTGGAGATCATAGCTTTAACTCTTTAAAAGAGGTCTGTGTTCCCACTGCCATGTTTGTTTATAGACAAGTGTACATGGGTATTAACATCGGTGTACGTGCTTCTTTCTTTTCAGGAAGCCGCTAATGCTGACTCGGAATTTGGGAATGAGAACCTGGTAGCGTCTACACTGAATTTATTCTTTGCAGGAACAGAAACAGTCAGCACCACCTTGCGATATGGATTCCTGATTCTGTCAAAGTACCCGGAAGTAGAACGTGAGCATATACTTTCAGTGTTATGTTGGGATCCTGCCTTTTAAAACTTCCAATCTGAATTATGCAAAATATATCAAAACGATTTTAAGAGGGTCCATTTCAAGTGGACATGTCATGTCTCTGTATCACCCAACTCACAAACACTCGTGTTTTGTGTGAAGTAGCCAGGCACCACAAACATTGTCCCTTCCAATATTGTTTAGTTGAACCACTGTCTCCAACGGAGACGTTTGTGAAGGAAGACTGATTATGGGAGTTCAGTCTGAGATTTTGGCAGTGAGCAGACATTTATTTTTGTTTTAGTTCCTAGAAGGTGCTTTACCTTTCCCCATGCACCAAAGTTCATGCACCAAAGTTCACTATCGATTGTAAGGAGGGGAAGATGGCATTCAGTCTTCATCCTACACATTCATGCATTGTCAATTATTGCTAACTACGTGGGTGGCAATTTCATGAGTGTCCCTCTCAAAGGATTACTTGATCAAGTCCTCCATAAATATCTTCTCCGTTTTGTCGCATTAACTTGATTTACAGTAAGTAACAAGATAACACGATGTAGCAACAGACAAATTGTGTATTGCCAACACGTCAAATTCCATACAGCATAAAGGACTAAGGCAACAAACAAAAAAAAAACACTACACGCAGTCTACAGCCTATGGAACACAGCATGGACCCCCATCCCAACAGCTATGTGTCAAAATTCAACAGAGGCCCAAACACCAACAATCCAAATTCTGGACTCCGAACCAACAAGAGCACTGGCTCTAAGAACTTTCCACCCTAAGGCAATACAAGACTTGCTTACTGCAGTCAATGGCAGGAATCCAGCTGTTTCACCCGAAGACCCTTGCCGCCACCAGAATCTACAAAGCTATAACCCAGGCGCACCCGTGTAAAGCCCTGTTAAGTTCCGCTTTGCCGCTTCGCTGCGCTTGCCGCGGTGAGTGGTTAGGGGTTAGATTTTGGGTTTTGTTTATCATTGTTTGGCTATTTTCCATCCTTTTTAGGATTTTGGCCTTTGATCTAAGTTGAATAAATTTCATCATGAAACGAGGCATCTCTTCGTTAAAATCGGGCATGCCCGTAGTAACTGCCTTGCATTTCACCAATGGCAAAAGTCTTCCACACAACTCATAACTCTGCTTAACTAAAAGACCCCGATTAAGTTCTACTCCTCGCATGGGTATTATGAAACCTAAAACAAAAGGCAAAGTTGAAATGATGTTAGGGATGGACATTCAACCATTTTGCCGAGACGTAAGTCATGTGGAGTCTTTTGATGCGAAAAAAGGAAATATATCGGCCGTATCAGCTGGTTGTGTGGAAAAAACAACTGCTGAAACAATTTGTCAAAAAAAAGATGTTTTATATGGACTATCTGGCAAGTATGACGCCGCGGACGAGGGATCATCTGGTGGGACAAGAAAGCATGTGCTAGCGACCGTCTCTGCGGTCACTTTTGCAAAGGAAAATGTGTCTTTAACAGATAGTATTTTGCTAAATAATGTGTTAACCGGTCCTGCGGCATCATCTGTCAAAGCACCTGATATGTCTGCTTTGTCTGCTGATGACATCTCCAATTCTAAATTGTCCACAATATCCATCTCAGGGGATATGGCTGTAATTGACCTAGATATGAATGCTTCATGTTTTTCAGAACATACCATTTCTGAAAACTTATCTAAGTCTCCAATCTTATTCACAAATATTAGTGCTGCCAACTCACTGGAAAAATTGTCATTTATTGCTCCAACACCCCGGAAAATTGGGGGAAATTGTTCTCCTGTTATTGATCTGGTTGAAACCCAAAATGTAAACACTGGTATTGCTTTGACTTCAATGAACACTGCTATTCGTGCATTGGCCAAACTGTTTGAAGTATTGGCTGACAAGGCCGATGTACATTCTAATCAACTTAATCAGTTATTAAGTGGGCAACTTACGATCTCTAATAAACTTGAAACTTTGAGTGAACCTACCATTTTGCCCACTATTAAAAGGTTAGTAGGCTCTCAGAAATCTCTTCAACCTGATATTTCTTCGCAGAGTTATCAGAACATTCCGTTCATATTAAATCCCATTATTGAGCTGGCAAATGATGTAAATGAAGCCGTGGACGATCAACAAAACAAACCAAATTATGCTCTTTTTGGTGGTATAAACACAATGTATTTGATGTGCCAGTGAAGTTGGGGCCCAACAATGGTGCCCTTTCCAAAAAATCTAAAAACATCAACAGGCCGATTCATGGAATAATTAGCGCGGCGCAAGTGGGCAAAAACGTGCGAATCGCAGTGGAATAGCGAAAATCGCAGTGCAAGTGCGAAAATCGCACGAAAAGCAGCGCACGTCGATTCATGGAAGTCCGTGCGCGAGAAAACCAGCGGATGTGCGATAAAAAAGTGCGCCGCGCACGTTGGCGCACAGGCCATCTAACAGCGTGCGCCAGGTCACAGCGAAAATCGCACAGGCCACAGCGAAATTCGCACATAGCGCGGCGCACGCAACAAAAGTAGGCGGAACACGGGCGTAACACTCGGAATGGGGAACAACTTGCAAAAACGTGGGCGTCACGGGGGAAGTACAGGGCACAAGTGCGCGGAACGCCCACACGCTCGCCTACAACACGTATTCATGGAATAGAATAGGGCAAAAAAGCGCACGCTCAAACCAGTGCACAGGCACAAACACGACCGCCACAAGAAAGCAGGCGGTAGCGTCTCTGCGGCTGTAAGAAATGTGCGCCAAAAGGTGCGCCAACAAATAGCACCTATATACTGCCATGATGAATGTCCTATACTGTGGCCCTCCAGGACAAATGACGTGCAAAGGGGTACCCACAAACACGGAAACCCGCTGACAAAAAATACGTGTGCGTGTATACCGGGGTGCGCGGGAAGTCTCACACGCGATTTCAGCAGGGTACAACTTCACGCGATCGGGCTTGGGGGAGCGGGCTACGTGTATTTCAGGGGTTCGCGTGAAGTTTTTCACGCGATCGGGCCTGGGGGAGCGGGCTACGTGTATTACAGGGGTTCGCGTGAAGTTTTTCACGCGATCGGGCCTGGGGGAGCGGGCTACGTGTATTACAGGGGTTCGCATGAAGTTTCTCACGCGATCAGGCCTGGGGGAGCGGGCTACGTGTATTCCAGGGGTTCGCGTGAAGTTTTTCACGCGATCGGGCCTGGGGGAGTGGGCTACGTGTATTACAGGGGTTCGCGTGAAGTTTCTCACGCGATCGGGCCTGGGGGAGCGGGCTACGTGTATTACAGGGGTTCGCGTGAAGTTTCTCACGTGATCGGGCCTGGGGGAGCGGGCTACGTGTATTTCAGGGGTTCGCGTGCCTGGGGGAGCGGGCTACGTGTATTACAGGGGTTCGCGTGAAGTTTTTCACGCGATCGGGCCTGGGGGAGCGGGCTACGTGTATTTCAGGGGTTCGCGTGAAGTTTTTCACGCGATTAGCCAGGGTATGTGTATTTCAGGGGTGCGCGGGAAGTTCCACACGCGAATATACTGGGCGCATGTATTTCAGGGGTGCGCGGGAAGTTCCACACGCGAATAGCCTGGGCGCGTGTATTTCAGGGGTGCGCGGGAAGTTCCACACGCGAATAGCCTGGGTGCGTGTATTTCAGGGGTGCGCGGGAAATTCCACACGCGATTCCATCAGGGTAGGTGTATTTCAGGGGTGCGCGGGAAGTTCCACATGCGATTCCATCAGGGTACGTGTATTTCAGGGGTGCGTGGGAAGTCCCACACGCGATTACAGCAGGGTACGTGTATTTCAGGGGTGTGCTGGAAGTTCCACACGCGAATAGCCTGGGCGCGTGTATTTCAGGGGTGCGCGGGAAGTTCCACACGCGAATAGCCTGGGCGCGTGTATTTCAGGGGTGCGCGGGAAGTTACACACGCGAATAGCCTGGGCGCGTGTATTTCAGGGGTGCGCGGGAAGTTCCACACGTGAATAGCCTGGGCGCGTGTATTTCAGGGGTGCGCGGGAAGTCCCACACGCGATTACAACAGGGTACGTGTATTTCAGGGGTGCGCGGGAATTTCCACACGCGAATAGCCTGGGCGCGTGTATTTCAGGGGTGCGCAGGAAGTCCCACACGCGATTACAGCAGGGTACGTGTATTTCAGGGGTGCGCAGGAATTTCCACACGCGAATAGCCTGGGCGCGTGTATTTCAGGGGTGCGCGGGAATTATCACACGCGATTTGGCTTGGTACGTGTATTACAGGGGTGCGTGGGAAGTTACACACGCGATTAGGCTGGGTGGGTCCTCACAGGTGTTCCCTGTACACCCTCCACGGCCCCTGCAGGCAGCCCACAAAACAGGGGACTACCCTGCACACCTGCTCATGTCTCCCACCACCCCCACCCCCCACCATCCAGGGGCACCCTCCACCAGGCCCCCACTCATGTCTCCCACCACCCCCACCCCCCCCAGTCACCAGGGGCAGCCTCCACCAGGCCCCCACTCATGTCTCCCACCACCCCCACCCCCCAGCAGTGCAGGGGCAGCCTCCACCAGGCCCCCACCCATGTCTCCCACCACCCCCACCCCCCAGCAGTGCAGGGGCAGCCCCCACCAGGCCCCCACTCATGTCCCCTATCACCCCCACCCCCCAGTCACCAGGGGCACCCTCCACCAGGCCCCCACTCATGTCTCCCACCACCCCCACCCATCAGTCACCAGGGGCACCCTCCACCAGGCCCCCACTCATGTCTCCCACCACCCCCACCCCCCAGCAGTGCAGGGGCAGCCTCCACCAGGCACCCACTCATGTCCCCTATCACCCCCACCCCCCCGCCACCAGGGGCACCCTCCACCAGGCCCCCACTCATGTCTCCCACCACCCCCACCCCCCAGCAGTGCAGGGGCACCCTCCACCAGGCCCCCACTCATGTCCCCTATCACCCCCACCCGCCCAGTCACCAGGGGCACCCTCCACCAGGCCCCCACTCATGTCTCCCACCACCCCCACCCCCCCAGTCACCAGGGGCACCCTCCACCAGGCCCCCACTCATGTCTCCCACCACCACCACCCCCCAGCAGTGCAGGGCAGCCTCCACCAGGCACCCACTCATGTCCCCTATCACCCCCACCCCCCCGCCACCAGGGGCACCCTCCACCAGGCCCCCACTCATGTCTCCCACCACCCACACCCCCCAGCAGTGCAGGGGCAGCCTCCACCAGGCACCCACTCATGTCCCTTATCACCCCCACCCCCCCAGTCACCAGGGGCACCCTCCACCAGGCCCCCACTCATGTCTCCCACCACCCCCACCCCCCCAGTCACCAGGGGCACCCTCCACCAGGACCCCACTCATGTCTCCCACCACCCCCACCCCCCAGCAGTGCAGGGGCAGCCTCCACCAGGCCCCCACTCATGTCCCCTATCACCCCCACCCCCCCGCCACCAGGGGCACCCTCCACCAGGCCCCCACTCATGTCTCCCACCACCCCCACCCCCCAGCAGTGCAGGGGCACCCTCCACCAGGCCCCCACTCATGTCCCCTATCACCCCCACCCCCCAGTCACCAGGGGCACCCTCCACCAGGCCCCCACTCATGTCTCCCACCACCCCCACCCCCCAGTCACCAGGGGCACCCTCCACCAGGCCCCCACTCATGTCTCCCACCACCCCCACCCCCCAGCAGTGCAGGGGCAGCCTCCACCAGGCACCCACTCATGTCCCCTATCACCCCCCCAGTCACCAGGGGCACCCTCCACCAGGCCCCCACTCATGTCTCCCACCACCCCCACCCCCGCAGTCACCAGGGGCACCCTCCACCAGGCCCCCACTCATGTCTCCCACCACCCCCACCCCCCAGCAGTGCAGGGGCAGCCTCCACCAGGCACCCACTCATGTCCCCTATCACCCCCACCCCCCCGCCACCAGGGGCACCCTCCACCAGGCCCCCACTCATGTCTCCCACCACCCCCACCCCCACCCCCCCAGTCACCAGGGGCAGCCTCCACCAGGCCCCCACTCATGTCTCCCACCACCCCCACCCCCCAGCAGTGCAGGGGCAGCCTCCACCAGGCCCCCACCCATGTCTCCCACCACCCCCACCCCCCAGCAGTGCAGGGGCAGCCTCCACCAGGCCCCCACCCATGTCCCCCTGCCCCCAGGTCCTGACGATACACAATCATGGCAGTAATGGGCAGCATACCCAGCACAAACACCTAGGCAAGGATTGCATCCACCCACATAGTGAATGCAATTACATGACACAACCCCAATGGCAAGTATGTAAATGAACACATGTCCGTCACACACACATACACAATGGCTGCAAGTGAATGTCAAAACCCATATCATGACATGTATGAAACCAAAGACAAAATAACACAAGTGGAAGTAAAAATAAAAAATGTATTAAAGATTAAAAATAAGTAAACAAATCAAACATACAACTATGTGGATAACAAAATAAATGGTCCATATCGGGGAACAAAAGTAAAAATCAAAAAAAGAAAAAGGAATACAAAAACAAATGTTGACCAAAGCAATATCAAGTAGAAGGAAAAGAATGAAAAACCATTTCCACATGGTGAACACAATAATGAAAAAAAGAAAATGTTCCTTCAAAAAACAAACTAAATACAGGAATGTACCAGGGTCCATGAGCCCAACACCATAAAGGAAACCTACTACTACCTAATGAAAAAAATATATACAATAAAGTGGCCATTGTCCGAGCGGTCCAAAATAATAAAAACAAATAAAGGAAACCTAACACTAACTAACTATATAACTATATAACTATATACAAAGGCAGCGGGCAAGTCCTGCGGCTCACTTGTTGATGTTGCTGGCCAGGGCATCATCGAACTCCATGTCGATGTCCTGGAGGCGGGACTCTGTCCTGGCCCCGAGGTCTCGCAGGGATAACCCCATGTTCAGCTCAAACTCCCTGCGAGCTTCCTCGAGGCACTCAGCCCGCCTCAACGCCCGACGCATGGAGAACTCCGCCCTGACCATGGCGAGCCGCTCCTCTTCCGCCCGCTGCCGCTCTGCACCTATCCGCTGGACCAACTGCTCCCACACGGAAGACACCACCATCCCAGGGTTGCCCTGCCCTCCGGCCGATGCCTGCCCCTCTGATCTTGATGGCCCCGAGCCATGATGCCTCCCACGTCGAGCCCGCTGCTGCCTCCGACGCCACTGCCTCTGCCAGCACGACGGCATCCAGGCTGATGGAAACCACCGACGCCGTCGTGCACGTGCCCCGCCTGATGATGCTGTCACATCTTCCATCTGCTGGGGTCCAGTTGCTGTGTTGTCCACCCCTGCTGGACCTCCGACTCCCAACTGTGGCAGGGATGGGATCCCCACCGAGCTGGCTGCATTGGTCGGGGCAGGTCCACAGGGGGCCCTGGTGGCATCTGGGCTGGAAGACGGCAAGGAGAACGACTGGTGGATAGCCTGCACAGAGGAGGAGAGGGCCGCCACATTGGCCAACACATGCAGGAAACCCCCGAACATGGCCGATCCCAATTGGGCCACGTCGGCACGGTGCACTTCGTGATGACGTGCGTGCTCCTCCCGGGAAGCACGCACGGCATCACGAATCACAGCCGTGCGCATCGCGACCCCAATCAGGACCTTCTCCGCACGGCCAGGGGTTCCCACGTCCGCAGGTGGAGGGGAGTCAGGTGACATGGACATCCCCTCTACCTGCGGACGGGCCTGGGACGGGGCATCCCTGCTGGTGCATGGTGGTGCACTCACAGGGTCAGGGACAGCGACATGCACAGGCCCCTCCACGGTGACCTGTGCTGCCTCCTGCCCCTGGCCCTGGACTGCACCACTTGCACCAGCAGGGATGCCCCCACCAGGCCCCATGTGTGCCCCAGTGGCGGCCTCCTCCTCCTCTGTGCAAACCACCAACCTGGATGGCTCCTCACCGTCTCCCACCGTAGCAGGCCCCTGTGGGGGCTCACCCACCCCTTCCGCTGCAGCCGTGGGGGCATCCCCGCCGCCTTGCTCCACAGCGCCGTCTCCGCCCTCTTCTTCACTAGCCGCTGCGTAGAGGGAGACAAAGAACACAAGCATCAGGGTACTGTACAATGGTCCCCTAGACAGGAAGCAATAGCAGATGACCACCACTGTCAAAGTACACTTCCATCATGTCCCTCCACAACACATGGGTCAGTCCAGGCAAAACACACACAGTAACAGGCATGCTGCATGCCATGGACATTTCCATGCATGTCCAATGGACTCTTGAAACATTCAATGATATGGAACTCACATGCATCATGGCTCATGCCTTTCACATGCACACACTTCACCTCAGTCACATCCATCTGGCCCCAAACACAACAAACACAGCGGATACAAGGGCAATTTGGCTGCTTCACTGAATCTGTGCATTGTCACACACATGTGTCATGCATCCATGGCATGCACAAGTCACGGACACGCAGGTCAGCCACACAGACATGGCTACCACATATGTACCTGGCATCAGCACCCATCCCTCACCCCCACCCATGTCCCGGTACAGAGACTGGCATGCTCTCATGTTCAAAATCTGCATAGGGGTCCCCATGCGGCATTTGAACACATGCAACAACCATGTGGGTCACACATCACTGGTTGCACATGCATTACCATGATGTCCATGCACACATACATGCATACATGGCCTATGGCACACATACAGGCAAGTATCATAGACCCAGCACACAGCAACATGCCCTGTGTCACACAGTAATGCTTGGACACTTACCGCTCAACTCCAGACGGGCCTCCCTCTCAAGGATCTGGGCGTGGAGCGCTGGGCGTACGCGTTCCAGGACCCTCATCTGGATGGAACTCATGCGGCCCCGGCCCCCCTCCACGAGGCGCCGGGCCTTCACACGGGTCCTGGACCTCAAGTCCTCCCAGCGCTTCTTGATCTTCTGGACGTTGCGGGTTGCCACCCCCTCCGCGTTGATGGCAACCACACAGTCGGCCCAGATCCTCTCCCGTCCATCCTTGCTGGCGCGGGACGATCCAAAGAGGGCATCATACTGCCCCAGGACATGCTCCACCAGGACACCAACTTCGGTGGCAGTGAAGCTGGTGCCCCTCTGCCCCTCTGGCCTGGGGTTGCCACTGGTGCCAGATGTGGAAGTGCCCGACATGGCAACCCCAGAGGAAGGTGTGGGTGGGCAACTGGGTCCTGGGGCTGGGCTGTGGAGCGATGTAATCCCAGTCGGGAGTCTTCAGTTCCAGCAGGGGTGGACACAGCAACTGGACCCCTGCAGATGGCTGATGTGCAGGCACCAAATGGCAGGGCACGGTGGCAGCAGGCAGGCAGGCAGGCAGGCAGCAGCAGATGGCACGTGGGAGGCTGCTCAGGGCACGGGAGGCAGTAACTCGGCCTTCTGGGCAGGAGCGTGGTCTTCCGTGTGTTTTCGCGTGGCCAGCTTGATACGGAGTGATTTGGCACGTGAAAATTCGGCACGTCAGCGTGAAATCCGAGGAAAGGCCCTTAGCGCGTAAGCGCGTAAGCACGCATACGCGATTCTATTGGTCCAGAGTCCCTCAGCGCGTAAGCGCGTATGTGACGTGACCCGCACGGGTGTTCCCCACCCAGCACTTGATGACGGAGCACACGTGTAAATACTGCACGTCAGAGTGTCATCGCGTGTAATTGGACAAAAGTGCGCGTACAGGCAATTGGCCTATGTACGTGTATTTCAGGGGTGCGCGGGCACTTACACACGCAAGTACGTCAGCGCACCTGTATCCCGTTGTGCGTGTGAATTTCCACACGATATTGGACTGGGAACTGGATTCCAGGGGTGCGCGGGTCACACGCTCGCCTAGAACACGCGCAAAGCATGAATTTGCGCACTTTAACAATAACAAGCCAGACGCCAGGATGAACATACCGTTCCTAGCAGCAGTGGCAGTGGGCTACCAAAGGAGGAGGAGGAGGATAGTCAGGGCCAGAATATTCACACCCAGAACCAGCCTTTTCGGGATGCCTGATGACCAGGTGTATGGAAGGTACAGGTTTCCACCACACATAATACTGGACCTGGTGAGTGAGTGGGAGGATGACCTCACATCACCCACCCTGTGCTCCCAAGCACTCAGCCCCCTGGAGAAGGTCCTCAATGTACTGCACTTCTTAGCCACTGGATCATTTGAGCGGACAAGTGCCATAGTGGGTGGGGTGTCACAGGCCACCCAGTCACGCTGCCTACACCAGGTCTTGAACATCATCACTGCACGCCCATCAGTCCGCAGGCACATATACCTGCCCAGAACACCTGCAGAAAGGCATGCTGCCGCCCTGGATTTTTACGGTGTGGCATGATTCCCCAAAGTGCTAGGTGCCATCGACTGCACCCATGTGGCTCTACGTCCCCCCAGGGCATCTGAGCACATCTATAGGAACCGCAAGCACTGGCATTCCATCAACGTGCAGGTAGTATGTAATGCCAAGGGAATCATCACCTCAGTATATGCCAACTATCCCGGCTCCACCCACGACAGCTTCATTTACCGAATGTCCACCCTATGCCGGGACCTAGATGCTGGGCGGCATGGCGATACATGGCTGCTTGGTGAGTATGTATGCCACTGCACATGCATGCATGTTGGATACTGAGCAAGGTCACAACCCCACTAATGATACCAATCACCACCTCCACAGGGGACAGTGCCTACCCTCTCAGCCCCCACATGATGACGCCAATTCGGAACCCCACCACGCCACCCGAGGTAAGATATAACACAGCCCACATTACAACCCGGGGCATAGTGGAGCGCACATTCGGAGTGCTAAAGTCACGCTTTCGCTCCCTTGACCGTTCTGGCGGGCAGCTGTTATACGCTCCCCCAGTAGTGTGCAGGATCATAGTGGCAGCATGTGTCCTGCACAATGTTGCAACACGCCGGGGCCTGGCCGTGGACATGGTGGTGGCCCCACATCCCCAACCACATGCACAGCCGCTGCGCATGGGAGGGGAAAGGGCACGTGGGGAGGCAGCCCGTACACAGCTAGTGGCTAATTACTTCACATAGAAATCACACCCCTGTGGAGTGCACACTGCCCTGGCACATTCCATCTGACAATCAATGATGACTCAACCTGACACTGATCCTGAATGTCTGGAGAATGAACCGTGAATACCATATCAGCCTGAGATTGTTCACCTGGAAGTGTCACAATGTGTGCATCCCTACCCACACAGACACCACCAATGCAGTTTTGTGGAGTTACACATTCAAGCAGCTAAAAAGAATACCCACTTGCAAAATGCAACAAGAGGACAGTGCCATGTCAGCCAACCCAACCCCAGCACCGCCACACGACACACCGTACCATGTCATGCTATTTGCAGGTAAACAAAGTAATCCCCACAACATGACACTAGTGTCACTATGTACAGTGTCTCTATTAGAAACCTGCAACACCTGAAATGCTCACAGCAATGCCGGACCAACAACATACTTGAGCACGTACTACCATTAACATGACATCACAAATTTTACATATTAGTAGTCTCACCACCTGGAAATGCCTGCACTCCCACCACCACCAACTGTGCAGTGTTGGCGCCATGTAGAGTTGTAGGTGCACTGCTGCCAACATGGACCCCATCTCCAGACTAGAGGTCCTTGTGTAGACATGAGGAAGGGACCTGCAAATTGGGAGGTAGACACAGAAGATGAGTTACACATCAATGCAACATGCAGTGTACAACACAACAGCAATATGCACTAGGAATGTATACACAGTATTGACTACAGACTGCCCACACAGCTCATGGGAGTCCAACGTCACTGTGTAATTCACTGTCACTTGGGCACACCCTTTGCAAGTCCATGGAAACGGGAAGCAGGAGGGGTGTGTGTGACTCAAACCCAAGCATCTGAACCAAATACATTACAAGCCTGCATGTGCCCAGCCACAATGCAGCGTATGCCCACAGGAACCACGGAAGCCAACAAATCGTCCCAAAAAAATAGGGAATAAAATAAATAACAATAAAAATAAAAATAAGAAACAATCAAAAATGGCCATTGATGGGCCCGGGGGGGTTGGGGAGGCCACCCAGGAGGTCCGAGGACAGGATGCACACCAGAACCCACCTGCGTGGATCCTGGGAAAATAAAACACCTCCATGGGCTCATGGCCCACACGGCTACCCTGTTGTGGGAGTATCACTGCTGTCGCTATTATCACCCTGTGCAGCTGCATCCGGAGGTGGTTGCACTATGGGAGGCAGCCCACGCAAGGCCCTAGTCTGCTCCTCCATGGCTGCAAGCATGCGGGTGTGGTAGGTCTGGTTCTGGAGGATGAGTGTGCGGAGGTCCCCATGCAACAACTCACGGGATGCCCGGACCTCCGCCCTCGTTGCCTGCATCTCAGCTGAGAGTGTACGGGTGAGACGCTCCAGCTGCTGTTCTGTCCTTTGGTGTGTTGAAGCCTCAAGCTCAACAAGAGTCATCCTGAGGTGAAGGAGCTCCTGCCTCAGGGCTTCCCTGTGGCCCTGGGACTCAATGGAGATGGCCTCCTGCAGAGTCGCCAGTGCCGCCCGCCTGTCCCTGTTGGACCCCAACATGTCCTCCCTGTGTGACTGGCAGATGGAGTCGGTTGCCTGCTCTAGTCGCTCCATCAGCCTTTCTAGGGGGACAATGGAAGTGGCCACCCTATGAATGGCCTGAGCCATCATCTCGGATGATGCAGCCTGTTGGGTTGCCATACCGTAAATGGATTGCTCCCATGCGGTATTGCCAGGTGGCGTACGGCCACCACATCGGCGGGCACCACACCTGTCTGGGGCAAGGCAAACTGCGCCTTGCTGTGCCGGCACTGCCTGAGGCTGCAGGACTGCATTCCCCCTCTGATCTGCTGGCCCAGGAACAGGATCAGATGTCGCAGAGTGTGACCCTGCATCCGTAACCACCAAAGGCGTAGCTGCCAACACTGACAACCCCATGGAGGGTTCTGACCCTGGTGCAGGTGGGTGAGACAGAACAGAATCCCTCCCTGGAACACTCACCTGCGACGGCACGTAGGTCTCATCCGAATCAACACCTGAGTACAGCTCGGGGGAGGTGCAGCCAGAGACACCCCTTGAGAGCACGACCTGCAGCACTTGTGGGTTCTCCCCCACCACCACACCACGTCCCTCACTGGTGGTTGGTCGGCCCTCGGACCCCTCCTGGGTCTGCACCATCTCCACAACCCCAGCAGTATCAGGTGCGTCTTCCCCTGCAAAGACATGAAAACAAAGAAATGGAAACAGGCATTAGCACCATGGCACACAATGAGGGCTGAGAAGCAAGAGAACCAGTACTTGATTGACACATGTCCCACATGACTAAAACCCTCCCATGCATGCACCCTCACTGCGTATGAAGTACAGGCAAATGGCACACACTGATGACACCAAGATGGAAAATGAACACATTTTCTGCATGCTGCCTGGCAGTGGCATCACACATTGGCCTGTGATTGCCAGGTGAAACACACATGCCATCACACAGATGGCATGTACCATTGCTATTGAGTGAAGATGGAGAGGAGGGCAGCACCTATTCATTCAGTCCAGTTCCCGCATGTAATTGCTTTTCTAATTCTAACAGGTCAGATTTTTCACCTGGAGCTGCCAGTCTGAAATGGTCCAATTGCACAGGGACATGTGTGTACAAATGATATCCAGGTAACAAAGTCACTCCACTTCACCATAGCCATGTCAGACATGTGACTAGTGGACAGGGACATGGCTAGTAAAAGTGGGGGAATGCAAACAATCTGACTGAATGAACAGTGAAAAATAAGCAACAATGTTGTGGCAAGGTGACACTTCAAGGGCAACTGGCGTGCAGTTGGGCTAGATGTCTACTGTTGGCAGAAGGGATACTGTTATGGCCAAATGCAGCTGCGCAGGAAGTATTGCATGAAGCACATGGCTGACCCATACGACTCAGGCGCACACACTCTCACCTGGCACACAAACAGAAGCCCTCACACACACACCATGCACATGGATGACACACACATGCATGTGCACTCACCGGACAATGCCTCGTAATCAGCCAGATCTCCCACGCCTTGGATCTGTTCCTCCGTGACGTAGGTCCCAGCGACTGACTCATGTGGAGTGAGTTCCATGTCTACTACTGGAGACCCACCTCCAGTCACTAGAGTTGCGGCATGACTTAAGGCCAGCTTACTCTTTGCCCTGCGCTTTAGGTCATTCCAGCGCTTATAGCAATCATTGGCTGTGCGCCTCACGATTCCAAGGGCACTTACGATGTCCGCAACGGTCTGCCAGTGTGCCTGGCGTTGTGCAGGTGTGGTCTTGGATCCTGCAACAATGACCATCTCGTTGTCATGTCCGGACACATACTCGACAAGTGCATTCAGTTCGTCATCCGTGAAGCTGGGCTTCCTGGACGGGCCGGACTGTGTAGCCGTGTCTGGGGCATCAGCCTGTGCCGGACGAGCACTCTTCCTCTTCCGCTTGGAAGGTGGTGGTGATCCTGAGTGTCCTGCGCCACTCTGGACACTAGGGGCAGGAGCCCTGGTGGACTCTGTATCAGGAGTGTGGGATTGCACACTCAGCATGGGAGTTGGTGCAGGCATTGGCTCTAGTGTGATGGTGTCAGGGGGAATGTCAGCAGCATGGACTAGGACCGACACTGTCCTGGCTGGGTGTGTGAGGGCTTGGGTGGATGGAGCCGCAGCTGCCCCTGCAGCCTCTCCGCCCTGCCTCCTTGGTGCAGCAGATGACCTTGCTGCCCCAGATCCACGTGGCATGATGGCATCAACGTGCACCAGCACACGTGTCGTAGCCCTGCTGACCTGGAAGTCAGCCATGGAGACAGCCAGGTCTGGTGCCACAATGGGCTGGTCCAACAAGGGCTGAGCATGGATGGTGTCAGCCACATCAGCCTCAATGGGAGGGGGGGAGGGGGGGATTATGGGTGCCCGTGACTGGTCCTCCACACATGGGGGTACAGGCTCACCCTGCAATTTACGACCACGTCCCCTACCGGATCCACCACGGCCACCACTTGTGGCTCTTCCACCTTTGCCACCCTTACGGAATCCTCGCCTCCCAGCCATGGCACTGATGTTAATGTGCGTATGGGAGTGGATGTAGACTATTGTCCTGGGCAATTGGGGGTCAAAGGGGTTGGGTACCAGATGGTAATTGTACCCTAGTGCTCTAGCAAGGCTGAATGTAACCCCTGGGGAAAGATGACGGGTCACGCACTGCACAGGAGGCCCAAAAAAGGGAGATGACGTGCACGCAACCCCTCCTAGACCACGTGTGCAGAAAGAAAAACCTGCACTACGCTGTGCACCCAGTAACACAAGAATGAACGTATGCGTGTCACACGCAGCCTAGAATGACCTCTGAAGGGGTAGGCTACACACGGGGCAAGCACAGATGTTAGATACGTGCGTGACTCACCGTCTGCCTGGTAAACGAGCGTGTAAAAGGAGCACGTTTGGTTGGCAACACCCCCGCCAAAAGAAGATTTGTACGCTGTCTGAGGAGACAGGACAACAGTAGAAGGGAACACTGTTTGAGGGAACAGGCCCAGGTAAACCAGTAAAAGAGAAAAAAGAAAAAAATCTGTCAGAGGTAACAGGGAATACGAACTTGAAACGCCGTGAAGTAAATCGCGTGTGAAACGACAAGAAGTACAGAATTCACCCACTCGCTCTCCACGAAAAGCACGTACAAGGAAAACGTGTTCTACACGTACCTTTTATACAGGCCCACACGTCCAGCGTCACTTACGCGGCGTGTACGCGCTAGGGCCATTTCCACCAATTACATGCTTTGTCACTTCTGCGTGTAGGGCCATTTCCACCAATTACACGCTTTGTCACTTCTGCGTGTAGGGCCATTTCCACCAATCACACGCTTTGTCACTTCTGCGTGTAGGGCCATTTCCACCAATCACACGCGATTACACTCTGACGTGCAGTCTTTCCACGTGTGCTCTATCATCACGTGCTGTGTGGGAAACACCTGTGCGGGTCACGTCACAGACGCGCTTACGCGCTGAGGGCCTTTCCTCAGTTTTCACGCTGACGTGCAGGATTTTCACGTGCCAAATCACTCCGTACCAAGCTGGCCACACGTACGCACACAGAATACCACGCTCCTGCCCGGAAGGCCGAACTACTGCCCCCCAGAGCCCGAGCACGCTCCCACTTGCTGCTGCCTGACTGCCTGCTGCCCCTGCACTGCTGGGGGGTGGGGGTGATAGGGGACATGAGTGGGGGCCTGGTGGAGGGTGCCCCTGGTGACTGGGGGGGTGGGGGTGGTGGGAGACATGAGTGGGGGCCTGATGGAGTGTGCCCCTGGTGGCAGGGGGGTGGGGGTGATAGGGGACATGAGTGGGTGCCTGGTGGAGGCTGCCCCTGCACTGCTGGGGGGTGGGGGTGGTGGGAGACATGAGTGGGGGCCTGGTGGAGGGTGCCCCTGGTGACTGGGGGGTGGGGGTGGTGGGAGACATGAGTGGGGGCCTGGTGGAGGGTGCCCCTGGTGACTGGGGGTGTGGGGGTGATAGGGGACATGAGTGGGGGCCTGGTGGAGGCTGCCCCTGCACTGCTGGGGGGTGGGGGTGGTGGGAGACATGAGTGGGGGCCTGGTGGAGGGTGCCCCTGGTGACTGGGGGGGTGGGGGTGGTGGGAGACATGAGTGGGGGCCTGGTGGAGGGTGACCCTGGTGACTGGGGGGGTGGGGGTGATAGGGGACATGAGTGGGGGCCTGGTGGAGGGTGCCCCTGCACTGCTGGGGGGTAGGGGTGGTGGGAGACATGAGTGGGGGCCTGGTGGAGGGTGCCCCTGGTGGCAGGGGGGTGGGGGTGATAGGGGACATGAGTGGGTGCCTGGTGGAGGCTGCCCCTGCACTGCTGGGGGGTGGGGGTGGTGGGAGACATGAGTGGGGGCCTGGTGGAGGGTGCCCCTGGTGACTGGGGGGTGGGGGTGGTGGGAGACATGAGTGGGGGCCTGGTGGAGGGTGCCCCTGGTGACTGGGGGGGTGGGGGTGATAGGGGACATGAGTGGGGGCCTGGTGGGGGCTGCCCCTGCACTGCTGGGGGGTGGGGGTGGTGGGAGACAAGGGGGGGCCTGGGGGAGGCTGCCACTGCACTGCTGGGGGGTGGGGGTGGTGGGAGACATGAGTGGGGGCCTGGTGGAGGCTTCCCCTGGTGACTGGGGGGGTGGGGGTGGTGGGAGACATGAGTGGGGGCCTGGTGGAGGGTGCCCCTGGATGGTGGGGGGTGGGGGTGGTGGGAGACATGAGCAGGTGTGCAGGGTAGTCCCCTGTTTTGTGGGCTGCCTGCAGGGGCAGTGGAGGGTGTACAGGGAACACCTGTGAGGACCCACCCAGCCTAATCGCGTGTGTAACTTCCCATGCACCCCTGTAATACACGTACCAAGCCAAATCGCGTGTGAGAATTCCCGCGCACCCCTGAAATGCACGTACCCTGCTGAAATCGCGTGTAAAACTTCCCGCGCACCCCTGAAATGCATGCGCCCAGGCTATTCGCGTGTGGAACTTCCCGCGCACCCCTGAAATACACGCGCCCAGGCTATTCGCGAGTGGAACTTCCCGCGCACCCCTGAAATACACGTAGCACGCTGGGAGACATGAGTGGGGGCCTGGTGGAGGGTGCCCCTGGTGGCGGGGGGGTGGGGGTGATAGGGGACATGTGTGTGGGCCTGGTGGAGGATGCCCCTGCACTGCTGGGGGGTGGGGGTGGTGGGTGACATGGGTTGGGGCCTGCTGGCAGGTGCCCCACAGTGCTGGGGGTGGGGGTGGTGGGAGACATGGGTGGGGGCCTGGTGGAGGATGCTCCTGCACTGCTGGGGGGTGGGGGTGGTGGGAGACATGGGTGGGGGCCTGGTGGAGGATGCCCCTGCAATGCTGGGGGGTGGGGGTGGTGGGAGACATGAGTCGGGCATGAGTGGGGGCCTGGTGGAGGGTGCCCCTGGTGGCGGGGGGGTGGGCGGTGATAGGGGACATGAGTGTGGGCCTGGTGGAGGCTGCCCCTGCACTGCTGGGGGGTGGGGGTGGTGGGAGACATGGGTGGGGGCCTGGTGGAGGATGCCCCTGCACTGCTGGGGGGTGGGTGTGGTGGGTGACATGGGTTGGGGCCTGCTGGCAGGTGCCCCACAGTGCGTGGGGGTGGTGGGAGACATGGGTGGGGGCCTGGTGGAGGCTGCCCCTGCACTGCTGGGGGGTGGGGGTGATGGGAGACATGGGTGGGGGCCTGGTGGAGGATGCCCCTGCACTGCTGGGGGGTGGGGGTGGTGGGAGACATGAGTCGGGCATGAGTGGGGGCCTGGTGGAGGGTGCCCCTGGTGGCTGGGGGGTGGGGGTGGTGGGAGACATGAGTGGGGGCCTGGTGGAGGCTGCCCCTGCACTGCTGGGGGGTGGGGGTGGTGGGTGACATGGGTGGGGGCCTGCTGGCAGGTGCCCCACAGTGCTGGGGGGTGTGGGTGGTGGGAGACATGGGTGGGGGCCTGGTGGAGGCTGCCCCTGGGGGGTGGGGTGGTGGGAGACATGAGTGGGGGCCTGGTGGAGGCTGCCCCTGCACTGCTGGGGGGTGGGGGTGGTGGGAGACATGGGTGGGGGCCTGGTGGAGGATGCCCCTGCACTGCTGGGGGCTGGGGGTGGTGGGGGACATGGGTGGGGGCCTGGTGGAGGCTGCCCCTGCACTGCTGGGGGGTGGGGGTGGTGGGAGACATGGGTGGGGGCCTGGTGGAGGCTGCCCCTGCACTGCTGGGGGGTGGGGGTGGTGGGAGACATGGGTGGGGGCCTGGTGGAGCCTGCCCCTGCACTGCTGGGGGGTGGGGGTGCAGGGGGACATGAGCAGGTGTGCAGGGTAGTCCCCTGTTTTGTGGGCTGCCTGCAGGGGCCGTGGAGGGTGTACAGGGAACACCTGTGAGGACCCACCCAGCCTAATCGCTTGTGTAACTTCCCACGCACCCCTGTAATACACGTACCAAGCCAAATCGCGTGTGAGAATTCCCGCGCACCCCTGAAATACACGTACCCTGCTGAAATCGCGTGTAAAACTTCCCGCGCACCCCGGAAATGCATGCGCCCAGGCTATTCGCGTGTGGAACTTCCCGCGCACCCCTGAAATACACGCGCCCAGGCTATTCGCGAGTGGAACTTCCCGCGCACCCCTGAAATACACGTAGCACGCTGGGAGACATGAGTGGGGGCCTGGTGGAGGGTGCCCCTGGTGGCGGGGGGGTGGGGGTGATAGGGGACATGAGTGTGGGCCTGGTGGAGGATGCCCCCGCACTGCTGGGGGGTGGGGGTGGTGTGTGACATGGGTTGGGGCCTGCTGGCAGGTGCCCCACAGTGCTGGGGGGTGGGGGTGGTGGGAGACATGAGTCGGGCATGAGTGGGGGCCATGTGGAGGCTGCCCCTGGTGGCTGGGGGGTGGGGGTGGTGGCAGTCATGAGTGGGGGCCTGGTGGAGGCTGCCCCTGCACTGCTGGGGGATGGGGGTGGTAGGAGACATGGGTGGGGGCCTGGTGGTGGGTGCCCCTGGTGGCTGGGGGGTGGGGGTGCAGGGGGACATGAGCAGGTGTGCAGGGTAGTCCCCTGTTTTGTGGGCTGCCTGCAGGGGCCGTGGAGGGTGTACAGGGAACACCTGTGAGGACCCACCCAGCCTAATCGCGTGTGATAATTCCCACGCACCCCTGTAATACACGTACCCAGCAAAATGGTGTGTGATAATTCCCACGCACCCCTGTAATTCACGTACCCTGCCAAATCACGTGTGATAATTCCCGCGTACCCCTGTATTACACGTGCCCTGGCTAATCGCATGTAAGACTTCCCGCGTACCCCTGTAATACACGTTCCCTGGACAATCGCGTGTTGAACTTCCCGCGTACCCCTGTAATACACGTTCCCTGGACAATCGCGTGTTGAACTTCCCGCGTACCCCTGTAATACACGTTCCCCGGACTATCGCGTGTTGAACTTCCCGCGCACCCCTGAAATACACGTACCCTGGCACCCTGGCTAATCGCGTGTATAACTTCACGCGTACCCCTGATATGCACGTTACCCGCTTTGCGTTCCTTGTTTGGCAGCCCTGTGAACTGGTCCAGGGTTAGCGCAGCCCTTTGCGATGATTTAGCGATTTTGATGGCTTTTCCTTGTGCGAGGGCGTTCTTGGGGGCGTTACTGGCGCTGCTGCAGGGTCACTGCGATACTCTGCGCCACGGCTGGTTTGGGAGCCTAAAATCCATGAACACGCTGTGCGCGGAAATCGGTTTTAGCGCACGTGCCTCGCGCAGACAATCGCACGCGGACACTCTGCGCCAGCCGCTTGCGACACTTTTCTGCGAAATTCTATGAATTACCCTGCAAATCTGTGGCTAGACGATCATCTCAAATCAAATCATTTGTTAAAAATCTTTCAATTCCAGTAACAACTACCAAAATTGATTCAAAAGCCATAGCAAAAAAATACCTGCTTCAGTCGCAGGCGAAGAGGGCTAAGGCTTTGCCAGTATGAAGTCCCTCTGTTATGGCTTACAGTCCCTTAAATGATTTGATAAGTGCTGCTGTTGATGTGCCTCAAGATATTACCAAAAATCAAGCAGCCAATGTTTTCTGCTTTAAACCCCTGTTGGCCCCAGGAGCCTTGAGTTCATTAGATCGTCGTAAAGAAATAAGGCAAGCTGTGGACGAGTATATGACTACTAAATCTGCTCCAAAGAATTTGTCTTTTGCGCCATGTGAAACGGTAAACACGTATGAGTCTAATGCTCCCATTGCACAGAAAGCGCAAACAACTCGGCCACAAGTTTCTGATAACACTCACAATCTGTGACACAGGCCCAAATTCAGAACAAGATAAATGCTCCAGTATCTAGCATTGTGGCCTCTAGTGATATGGAAAAATGGATTCAATCCACAATATTTAAGTTCCTTGAGGCCTCTGCTTCTTCAAAAAGAAATGAGCTTGCGGTCAAGCATCCAAATTCTCATGACTCTGATATTCCATCAAAACAAAAATCCCTGACTATGTGTGCCAAGTGACCTGCAGTTAATTCATTGACTATTAGTTGTAGGCCTTCTCCTGCTCAGCAATATAACTTGAATCGAGCCTCAGTTCTATCTATATTCAGTGAAATTGCCGAGCTCAATGATATTGGCACCATCGACATTGAGCAAGTGTAGTTTATTGACCATTTAAAACGACTCTGTGAAAATGTATGGATAAATTCGAGGGTCATAGTTAATGCGATCTGGGCTGTTAGGTCTCAGCTTTTTGACCTTGGATTTATCGTTCTGCCAAGCGCTGATTCTTCAGAATGTACATTAACGGAATCACCAAATCAAATCCCACAGCAACATACAAACAAAAATCAAGGCACTCGCTCTCACAAATGCAATTGCAATTCAAAAAATAACCAATGTTAGCATCCTGTTTTTTTAGAAACTATTGTGTCCTTGATTAGTTGGAATTCTAGAGGGCATGGGCATTTATTGAATAATCAGGCCATGCATTTGCTAGACCACAATGTAATTTTGATACAAGAATCTTGGCTTACCAGCGTTCCATCGTGGAATAATTATGATACCCTCTTGATTCCTGCAGCCAAGGGATTTTCTGGGCGCCCAGCATCTGGTCTATTAACTGCTGTTAAGCAGACTTCAACCTTAAAGGTAGAACCTTGGTTCTCTCCAAATGCTTTTCTTCAAATGACTAGATTTGCTGGACCACATTTTTCATGTGCTCTCATTAATGTTTACTGGAACCCTCTGGAATCTGTGAACAAAGCTTTGGATCTTATAATTTTGGACGGACATTCGGACACCATTATTTTAGCTGGTGATCTGAATCTTCACTGTTTGGGCCCAAAATGTAAACCTGAAACACATTGCCTCGATAAGTGGACACACTTTGTAGAATCCAGAAGCCTGTTCATACTAAATGGCTCTTTTCCTAAGGATATCCTGCCTAGAACCACCTGGCATCGAGCCTTTACCGAGGGAATTATTGATTATATTTATGCCAGCGCAAGTATGCCGAATAAAGTAACATATTTTCAAGTAATTCATACGGAAGTGAGCGATCATAACGTCCTCAATGAGACTTGGCTCCTTAAATCGAACATGGCACAAGAGAAACCCTGTCATCTTATGGGTACTTATAAAGTAAATACAGCTAGAAATAGACAAATGTGGACGGAGTCATCTTTGGAAGCATTTAGGTCATGTTATGATGCCCAGCTAAAGTGCAAAGTTGCTTGGAAACATATTCCAGATGTAGTTTATTATGATTTAATGCCGCTTTTTCAAGCAGCTTCAATCACTCATAAACAAAAACAAACACCACATTTGCATATTTTCGACCACGAAATTAGAATCAGGAAATCCTTGGTTAGGGCAGGAAAGAGGGAAGCCTACAAGCTCCCCTGTGATACACGAGTAATAGCCCTAACTCTTATCAAAACCAGATACAGGAATTGGATAAGAGGGATGCAGGCTAAATTATATCAACGCGATGGAAGGAATATGCTAAAATTATTAGCTACTAAAAATTCTGCACAGTCATGGAATATCATCAATCAGGCAACTGCAGGCCACCAGGTGGCTGTTCAAACTAATGATGTGAGTGAAGAGATGTGGGTCCAATATTATTCTAAACTATATGCTGCACCCCCGGTGGATCCAAGTACACATAAACCTGAGTTTCAATCTAAATTCCATCTATCTTTTGATAAAGATGATATTTTGTACTTTATCAATCAAGCAAGTCAGTCTAGAGCACCTGGCCCGGATGGGCTGTCAAATATACAAATGAAGCAATTCCCAGACAATGGGGCTGATATATCATATCTTATTTTTGAGAATATTATTTTAACTCAAAAAATACCGATGTCCTGGAAACAATCCATCATAATCCCTATCTATAAGAAGGGTGAACGGGTCAATCCGGCTAGCTACAGACCCATTTCTTTGTTAGATGTGCCTGGGAAGTTTTTTGCCGCCTAATTTTGAGAGATATAAATATTTGGACCAAAAATTGCTTTAAGAGGGATCCTTTTCAATCTGGATTTGTGAGCGGTCTTGGTACTCTTCCTAACATCATTACTATTAATATGCTTAAATCTCAGTATGCTTGCCGGAAACAATCTTTATATTTTGCTTTTATTGATTTGCGGACAGCATGCGATTCAATAAACCGAGACCTATTATTTCATAAGTTAAAATTGCTTGGTTGTCCATCATCTCTTTTGGCATTGGTGATTCAGTTACACACGGAGACCTCTATGCGTGTTAGACTATCCTTAGAAGGTCTCCTGTCTTCTTCCTTTGCCACTTATTTGGGTCTCAAGCAGGGGTGTATTCTAGCCTCAATATTGTTTAATTTATTCATTTTTGACATGGGCAATTCATTTCTCTGAATTGTTTCTGATGCCCCTGAATTGGGAGGCCAGCGTATACCCTGGTTGTTGTACGCTGATGATTTGGTTTTAATATCACAAACTCCCAAGGGACTTCAGAACTTACTATCTGCCCTTTCTAAATATGTTGAAAAGAACCAGTTTATAGTCAATTTGAATAAATCAATGATTATGGTTTGTAGACCACAAGGGAAATCCAAAATTAACAATGGCACTTGGTCCATCAGATAGGAATGCATGGAATCAGTTTTAGAATACAAATACTTGGGGCTTATGATACAGAACACAGTACTTGATCACTTTACAGTCAAAACTCTCGATTTTGATCTCACAGGCTAGAATCCTTCTTTATAAGTATGGGAAATGTACTTTAAAACATCTTTAAATGTTCTATGAACAAAAAGTAATTCCTATACTTCTCTATGGTGTTGAATCAAAGCTGTACACAAATGACAAAACATGGAATAAATTGGGGGCATGTTTTTGGAAAAGGGTTTTACGTCTTCTGAATTGCATACCCATGCCTATATTACGATTTGAATTAGGCTTGAATTCACTAGCCTGTAGAGTTAAGTGGAGAATGTGTTCCTTCTTCCGTAAGTGTCTGTTGGGCTTGGAAAATAATACCATTCTGAGCACGGTTGCCCATTATTTGTCCTCTTCAAACCATGAATTTCCACTGAGATGGTGGAACCTAGTACTGAATATATTGGCAGAAGCTGAAATATCGTTACAGCTCTTAATTGAAAATCCAGTTCGCGCAAAGACAAAGTATTATCGTTGGGATTGGATACAAAACCATGATCTTGTTCAAAATACAAAGATTTCAATAACAATGACTTTGGAAATAAGCAGAGGGGTCAAGTGGCAGGTTATTTGTTGAAATGTCCTTCTGGGAGTGTACGGAAAACATTTTTGCGTCTTAGACTCAATTTATGGACTACTATGGAAGTATTGGCTAGGCTCAAAATTATCCCTGCTGACTTAAACTTTTGTCGGTTTTGTGGATCTCATTCTGTGAGGGAAAGCTTACAACATTTGATAATATCTTGTGTCAACTTGAATGAACATCGTGCTAAATTTTTTACTAATCTGTTGAGATTGCATGAGGAATTTGATGAAAATCAGATATGGAGTATTCTATTTAACAGTACAAAATTCTCAGTGATAAAGGCTTTAGTGCACTTTCTTGAAGCTATTTGCCATGCGAAATTAATTTGCAAAACTAACTGTGAATTGTAAATATTATTTGCAAATATTCAAAGTTTACCATTGTGCACTTGAGAAATGAAATGTGTAAGTTTTTAGTTTTTAATTGTTTTTATTAATTGCTCATTGGCCCTCATTACGACCCTGGCGTTCCATGCCGGAAACTTACCGACTCTGCCATGGCGGAATGGGGAATTACCGCCCCATTCCGAGGTTGGCGGAGCGGTAATTCCCCATGCCGTCATGGCCCTTCCCCATTCCCATTTTTGCCCCATAGGGCTCAATGGGAATGGGGAAGGCGCTAAGTACGGTGCCGCAAATTGCGGCACCGTACTTAGCACCAAGGTCCCTTTGCTTTTTGCAGGCATTAAAGTCTCCAACCCGCAAAGGGACCTCGTAATCAGGCGTTAAGGGTTTAACGGCGCTGCCACCTTTTACGGCGCCGTTAACCCCTTAACGCCTGGGTTGTAATGAGGGCAATTATCTGAATTACTGTTTTCATTATGGTTATCATTTTATTATTGAATTTAACTGGAAAATGTATATTTGTTTTATATTTTTTAAAAGTTGATTAATTCAGCTATATCAAAATAAAAAAAAAAAAAAAAAAAAAAAATAACCCAGCAGCCCTACTCAGCCCCATATTCCAATCCGTCCTTAATTCATCCATAAAGTAAGGCCTCTTTTCTGCATGCCTTAAAATAGCTTTTGTTGTGCCTGTACTAAAATATGATAGCCTTTATGTTGTAATGTCTTTACGTGCTGGAGTGTTCTGCGCGCAAGTGTGAAGTTGGGCTCGTGAGGATGGAAGCGTGCAGTGCGGGATTACGTGGATGTGTTCGGAAGTTTGACAGTTGAAGTTAACTGGATTGCCGGGTGGGGTGTTGCCGGTGTCGCACGTATCAATTTACGGATTACCGCATCGTAACAAGGAATAAAGTTAATACCCATTAATTTACCTAATTGGCGGCGTCTCTTTACCCACGCGGTTACCTCACTGGTGATGAGGATATTTTCCGTTGCGGAGGGGACAGATCGAGGAGTGACAACACTGCCCTCCATTTGCTCCATCCACCCCACCCGGCAGGGGGCAGCCTTTGGGACCTGAGGGTTATGATTCCAGAAGTAGCAGGTGGTCTGTCCAGTTTTCTGTCCAGCGCCGGGACAAGCGAGCAACGAGAGGACAGGCATTGGGGGTGATGTGCCCTGAAGAGAGCGCGCTGGAGAGAAATTCACTTCAGCCGGGGTCCAATGGTTTACTGAAGCCGGGGTCCAGTGGCCAGTGGAGAAGTGGAGAGTCATTGAGGGTGCGCAGTTCCCCAGGAGAGTGTGCTGGAGCACTGTTTCCGCATCAGGAGTCCAGGGTTTGCTGTACTGAAGCCGGGGTGCAGCCGCCTGCGTTGTCACACACTTGTGGCAGTGGTCAGGTGACAGCCCACAGCACAGCACTGCACAGCACAGGGCTTGACGGAGCCACGCCGGCAAAGTGTTTGTGAGTGGTCCGGCAGAGCTGTAAGCAGGATCGGGCTGCGTTGCCAGCTGGGTTAGCGTTCTGCGAGTGGTCTGGAGGAGCTGTAAACAGGAGCGGTCTGTGTTTACCAAGGGTTTTGGGAACGATTAGCATCGCAGTATGCTTTTCGGGACTGATGGCCATAATGAGGAGTGTGATGCGTCAGTGGAGGAGGAGTACATCGCCAGTCTTTAGGATGTTTGTGTTTTTGCAGCACTTGGAACAGACGGAGGAAAAAAGATGGCTGCCTGTTTACATGTGGTCTGACATTCATACGACAGGTACTGAGGAGCAACGTCAGTGGCGGCGGTGTCTCTGATTAGAGTGTACTATCCAGTGGTATTCCAGTTTTTGTTGCTTCTGGAAATGGGGGCTGTGCAAGGAGGGTGATCAGGAGGTTACTCTCAGGAGATGGCGGTGATGTCAGCAGGACTATTGGTGTTGGGGTTTAGCGAGCCAGGTGACTTTCTTTTCGGTTCTGGGTGGGTTTGATCCAGGGGGAGTCACTCTTATACAGTGGTAATAACTTATGGTCTGGTTAATACAAAATTATTCAGGTAGTTTGAGGCCTGTATACATGTGGTTTGCTTGATGTTGTGGTCTCAGGTTTGTAAGTTGTGTTGGGTCTGTGTTGATGTATGTGTGTAGGCGTGATTGTAATTGTTGTGGCCCGTGTGTTTTCTAGGATTTAGTTGAGGATGATAATTAAGGTTTGGAAATGCTTATTTCATCACATTTGCTAGATGCAGTACAGGTTTAGTACTGCACGGGTTCAGGATGGTTTTATGGTTTTATGTATTTGTTTTTCCCTGGGTTAAGGTCACTTTGGGGTAAGGACAATTGACAAGAGACATTTTTTTCTGAATGTAATAGCAATGTAATAATTTCTTTTTTAACAGAAAGGACTTTGGTGCAAATTGTGACGTTATATTTTTTTACAGGATGGATTTTTGGGGGAGTGTGTTCGGGAGTTGTTTACATGCAATTTTCATTTTTACAGATTGGACTTTGGGGGTGGGTTCAACTGTTGGGCTGGGATTGTCTATGTACTGAATGGCATATTGTCTTTTCCTATGGGCATGACAGTGTAGTGTTGTGTTCGTGTGGGGTGGGGCTTTGGTGTGTCTCCTGGTAAATGATGTGATTTGTATGCATGTGGGATGCATAAGTATTAAGTATTTTGAATGTAGTGATTGGCATGCCTGGTATGGCTGATGGAGCATCTCCAGTAGGTTGAGCTGGAGGTAGGGTATGCATCATGTGGCACCTGTGGACGCTCTCCAGGTGGCTACAAGAGGTAGTTTGTTTTACTAAATAGTGTTTGTCCTGGTTAGTTCCGCTAAGAGGCTGATAGCGACTCAGGTTGCCATTTGAGGAATTGTGTTCTGACCTGGTTAGGTTGGGGCCAAAGGGCTGACAGTGGCTAGGGGTGCCATTAATGGGGTTGGTCGGCTTGGAATTGTCGACATTGTTTTTAAGTAGGCATCTCTTTTGGTGGTTTGTTTTGTCAAACTGTTGCAGTGGTTGTGGTAGCCGCGTATTTATGTTTTGGGACTTGGCAATGGCTTGGGGCCATGTGGTGTGTTTGTTGAATGTTGGCAATGGCTTGGGGCCATGTGGTGTGTTAGTTAAAGTTAGCAGTGTTTAGGTGACATCAGGATCTTCTTGGGCAGTGGCTTGGGGCCAAGGGAGTATTTAGGCGTTGGTGGCTGTTTGGAGGTGTATGGTTGTTTTCGGTGTTCAATTCGAGTGATGGTGGTTTTGGCATGGAGTTATTTTGAGAAACACACGTGGTGATGGCCCGGCTCTTTAGTTTATTGCGGGTAGATGCTCTAGGTTGAGCGGGATTGTGCTCGGATGTGGCAGGTCCGTTGTCCTGAGGGGCAGCTCAGGCCGGGAGGTGTTCGTGCTTGATGGGGTTAGAGTATTAGTGTGTTAATTTTGAGATATTATGGGTGTGGCAGGCCCATGTCCCAAGAGGCAGCTTGGGACCGGTGGATGCTCTGTTTGTTACTTTTAGCTCTTATGGGTTGGGCTTCCGGGGTATGTGAGGTGTTGGTGATGGTTCTTCAGGGTGTGGAGTACTTCTGCTTAGGTGTTTTGGTTAGGACGTTGTGTAGGGGTTTTGTGGAATTGAATAAATACATTTTTCATGTGGATCGTATGGCTTCCGGAACCTGTATATTTTTTAGTGAAGCAAGGGGAGTACCTTGTGGGTGTAAGGTGGTTTTTGGTGTTCAAGGTAGTTGGCTACTTTCTGTGCTGGCCACACGCTATATAGGTGTTTGGCGTATTGTAAGAAAAGTTTTTCTTGTGATACTGAACAGGGGAGGATGTGTTGTAATGTGGTTACGTGCCGGAGTGTTCTGCGCGTGAGTGTGAAGCTGGGCTCGTGAGGATGGAAGCGTGCGGTGAGGGATTATGTGGATGCGTTCGGAAGTTTGACAGTTGAAGTTAACTGGATTGCCGGGTGGGGTGTTGCCAGTGTCACACGTATCAATTTACGGATTACTGCATCGTAACAAGGAATAAAGTTAATACCCATTAACTTACCTGATTGGTGGTGTCTCTTTCCCCACGGGGTTACCTCACATTACTAACATCCCAATGTCTTACCGACCCTTCAGTGCGCTAACCCTCAAAGTTCACCTGTCAACAACTTTGGAACTCTTGGAAACCAAGTCCCGGGAGGATAGCTCAGCGGCAGCGTGCGCGTCTTGGAAGCAAGACGACACGAAGCAACAACGTTCGATCCCCGGGTCCGCGCTTAAAAACCTCTGGGTGTTTAAGCGCGTTATAAATACGTAACTAAGACAAAAAAAAAGCACAATTACGCAACTAATTCCTGTAACAGCGCCTCGATGCCTGTGGGCTGTGTGAGCGCTATATAAATCTAAAATAAATAAATAAAATAAAAAACAACCTCCTTTATGAGCCACCAAGTGGATTCCGACTGATGAGGGATTCTGAACCCACACACTCTCCTCTATCTGGGATACGATACGATGCTGATGCATATTTTTCACAAAATTCTACATTAAAAGAACCATTAAAAGTAACTACAATCACTGCATTACACCATCTGTCATGGATAGACAGAAACCACACAAGTGGCCCCTTTCTATTCTCACTTCCACATCCTCATCTTTGAAGTACCCCAAGGATGCAGCCTTTCCACCCCCTGAGAACTCATTAATAACTGAGGCCTCCTATCTTACAACTACCTCAAATATACAAATTCATCCATAAACTGGCAGATGAGGTATCAAATAAACTGGATCTGAGCACCTGCCTCATGCATGACGAGCCATCAATGACAACAGACAGAACTCAACACAACAAAAACCAAATTATTCGTAGCACCACATCCACCAACTCCATGCTAATCTCTTGACCTAAAGGGCTGGAACTAGTTCACATGTGACTGCTGAGTCCTCACACTCAAGTATGAGGTAAATGCAATTATAAGAAGAGGTTTCTTTCAACTCTGAACTACATGGTACTAGAC
This sequence comes from Ambystoma mexicanum, assembly GCF_040938575.1. Lineage (NCBI taxonomy): Eukaryota > Metazoa > Chordata > Amphibia > Caudata > Ambystomatidae > Ambystoma > Ambystoma mexicanum. Next base: position 766,623,100 of record NC_090923.1, on the reverse strand, counting down.
ATGATACCTATTCTTCCCACCTAGAACCAGGGCAGTCATCGACCTAGCCATTGGAAGAGTAAACTATTCCAACAGTCGCTACCTGGGGGTCACTGCATATATACTAAATAGACTAAGAAGAGTCCAAAACGTGGGAGCTGACTTCTGAGACTCCCAAAATGTGATTCAATCTCTGTGGCCTTTCAAACACTTCTGTGTCTCCAAATTAAATGCAAGATACAATTCAAATCCCCAACTGTGGCTTCCAATGAGACAATGCACATACTTAAGCAATATGACCTGAGCAGCGGGGGCATTACCGAGTCAGGTAATGCCCCGGGCCCATAGTTATAGGCCCAAGCGAAGCAAGGGCCTTAACGAAGGCCATGGGGCATTACCTGACTCAGTAATGCCCCCGCTGCGAGGGGCATATTGCTATTAGTACCCCAGCCTGCAAGACCTGCAAGACTGGGGTACTAAAAGCATTTTTTTCTGTCCCGAAACGCTGCAGCGTTTCAGAAGAGAAAAAAATAAAAGAAATGACAGAGAAAATGGCTGCCAGAGAAGGGAAAATGGAGTCCGTTTTCCCTTTCCATGACGGCCTTCGGGAGCGTGTCCACTCCCGGAAAAATAAAGAGAAGAAGGTAAGTGGGGTTGGGAGGGAGGGGGGGAGGAGTAAGGGAGGGTGAAAAAAACAAGAAAAAAAAAGTACCTGAGTCCCCAGCGGGGGACGATGGCAGCCTCCAGCCATGTTGAGGCTCTGAGCGTGGATGGTCCCGCTTTGAGCCTCCTCATTGGCTGAGGGGCTGCCATGCCCCCCACCGTGGACAAAGCAGGGAAATGCCAGCCACGGGTTTCTCGGCCGGGTAACGACCCGGCGAGAGCCAATCAGAATGTGTTTTACATGACTCTCGCCGGGTACTAATACAACTAACAACATCTCTTTGATCCAGTAATGCAGTCTTAGTAAAAATACCAAATTTGAACCAGAAACACTACTAACGTTCACACTTATAATGTCTATCAAAAAGCTCTGGAACTGAATCCTGAGGTATTTGCATTCGGAGGAAAAAAACACCTAGCTTCAGAAAATCCTTCAAAACCTGGATATTCAAACGTATGCAAATGAAATTGCATACTAGCATGTCATCTGGCAAGACCTGGCCAAATCTAAGCATCCTGGACCAAATCTAACCAGCAACTACGCGATACTTCAGGAAAATGGCCCAATTTAAACAATAGGATGCATCCTAATGAAACAAAGAACATTTACGGAAAACCTCACCAGTTGGAAAGAATGACCAAAAGAACAACCTCTCAAACCAGGAAAGAAAGGTCCCATTATCTGGGCATTCTTGCCAACATGCCACATATCCACACAAAAAACACAGCGGATCCAAGCCAGTCGGACGAGTCCCTCTTGCATTTTCAATGAAAGGGAAACAAGAATGCTTTGCATCCTGATGGAGAAGAGTATGGCAATTTGCCACACCAGAACAGCAGCAGACTGGAACTAATATTGGTACTCCTAATTTCCAATTCTCTAACCTACCCCACAGATAATGGATTCGCCTCTCCACCTCATACCACCTTAAACAGTCTACCTCGCACAATGAAGTTATCTGCCTACATATACCTTCACCCTTTAGTCATTCATGGATCAATGCCACTGCTCATATCTTCACCCCCACCCCACACAATTTACCCGGTCTCTCAGCACGCTTTACATGATTGCCCCAAGCCCCAGAATATCTCCTGCCAAGACTGGAGCTGATGGAATGTGGAGCCAGCTTTAGTGATACATGTCTCCCGGCTAACTTTACATTTTTAACAGTTGTTCAGATTTTAAATATCCATACATGAGTGTAAATTAGGCCTACCATGTACATAACGGCGATGCAGTCCTTTTACAGCACAAAGGTCATGTTGTGAAGCAAAATAATGCTAGCAGCAGAGAATATGATGGCAATACCTGGCATATTATAGCAACACCAGTCAAATGATGCCAGTGCTGGGACCATTTCATGGCAAACAATAGTATAATCTGGCAATATGGTAGTAAGGTGAGCACCAGGGTATAGTTTTGCTCTATCTGGCAAATGCCAGCACCATTATAAAAAGCCTATTTTTGCCAATGTTTTCTGAAAGCTGACTAGCACTAAAGAGGGAATATATGGCATTTTGAAATACCAATTACAAAGGTTTTATGTTGGTGGAGTCTGAAATGCAAAATTTATTATCGGGTAAGGTAGTACAGTGGGCTTAGCATCCACCAAAATCCTTCAGGTCACAAGTTTGAATTCTGGCCGGATTTACTCAACCTTTGCTCCTCCAGTTTCAATGAAAGGACAGTCTCCTTATGTTGGATAACAAATACTATAATTTGAGAGAGTTTGTGACATGCGCTATATGAATAATCAGTATTTGGAAACAATTGCTCTTGAAAATTGTGTGAATAAGGAAGTAGGACCAAGAATACATTTGCAGCTTGAAGCAACAAAAAAGGACTGTGTTTCTCAAAACAACTACTCTTTTCAGAAAAAGTACACGAGGAGATTGACCGTGTAATTGGACGAGAGCGCAGTCCTGGAATAGAAGACCGGAGCAAAATGCCTTACATTGATGCCGTGATCCACGAGATCCAGCGCTTCAGTGATATCATTCCAGGAGGTGTCCCACGCTCCACAATAAAAGATACCAAACTCCGGGGATTCCTTATTCCTAAGGTATGACTTTTACTGTCTGCAAATGTTGATATTGTTGACAAGATTTAATGTTGAATTCTAGTGTTGAGCGATACACAATTAGGTCTACATGAACAGCAAAACATCAAAATATTTTTTGTTCATATGTTTATTGAAGAAATGACTGCACAAACAGTAATATCAGTTCACACCTTTATACAATATTTTGCATTGTATGACATATAGAAAATAAAGCAATGCATTGGGGTGATGGTCAAATTAAAATTGAGAAGGAATGGTGGGACAAAACACAAATCATAAAACCTTAGATCAAAAAAGGGAGAATGGAGTGAAAAGAGTAGACCAGGGGCATGCCTTATCACTGCAGGCCGAATAGTGGTCCATTATAACTGCCGTTCCAGCACCCCCCTCTGGTAGTTCCACTACGCTTCCACAGTTGGTGTTGTATCCCACATCCACATCTCCTTTATGTTGGTAGCATAGTTTGGGTGCAGTCAGTGGTAGTATGCTTATTGGGTCTTCATCCTTCTCCATTCACGTCAGCATGGGTACATATTTGCCCCACGTCGTCCAACATCTATCGTTGTGCTCCTGTATGGTGGTAATATTTTCTCTTGTTATCATGTTGCTCCCAACCACTCCTATTTCCCATTCATTGTTCATATATATTTTCCCAGTTATTGTTATCAGTGGTCTCTCCCAGCATCCTTGTACACCAGGAACTTCAGTGGCGTACTAATCACACGGCATGTATTCTAGCGTTACTTTCTTCGTTTCTCCTTTTTCGGGGCCATCCGTCATGTATCTGTATGCTTCAGCATGTAAACTGCTTTCATGGTAGATCAAATATGTCTTGAGGAAATTATTTTCGTATGGGTATGTGTCCATTGTTTTCCACTGCATTCTCACCACCGTCCCTTGGAATCATCCCCTCGTTTGGAATAGTGCCAGATATATTATACATTGTACTGTTTTTTCCTGTATTTCAGTGGCAACAAATGTTCTTGATGCGCTCATGGCGTATGGGATCAATGAGCACACATAGCAGTTGTCCTCAGTTGTCTGCTTACCAATTGGGGGCATGTGCTGGTACCACATGTTGTTTGAGACGTGTACTGAATCTGTTATGTAATTATCGATACTTTTATTGTCAGTATATGTGCTGCGTTTTACTCTACCTCCCTTACCATTAGGGTTGCTAGTACCACCTGATATCATACCTGTTGCAGCCGTGGGAGGGGGTAGGTTAGTTTTGGATGCCTCCATAAAATTGGGAGCATAGCTTTTCTGCCATACAGAGGCAGCCAATAGACCAGTGATGACCAACACTCCTATCAATTTTATTACAAGAGCTATTCTCACTGGCATTTTTGCTCTTACCTCGCTGCAGTCCGGCAGCTCATTCTTGCGTCGTTAAAGGTGCCCGCCTGACAATCCTGAATGTGCTTGTTATTATTGTTAGTATTTGCTAGTTAAGCTCTCCCTATTAAGTAATCGTTCAGTGCCCAGGCGAGGAGCTGTTCCCACGTTAATCTTAGTGACCTATCTCTTAGAGCTGATAAGTGCTTGTGAAGATGGGAAAATGATTGTTCTATGGCCAAAACAAATGTGGCGTACCCTACTCCTTTTTACGTACTTTGGCCTTCTTATATGATATACAAATTGGTGTCATAGGGCCTCAGGGGTGTTATCATCTGCGGGCAGCATCTACTCCTGGGCAGAACACACTATTAGTTACTTCACTTTCTAAACAATACAATCATATGCGGTACCTGCATGTGCGAGAGAAAATAGAAGAAAAACATACACATGTTTTATATGTGTGTGTGTAACATCCAAGTTTGTTGTACAATGTCCTTCAATTGGTGGTGGCCTTGGCGGGGCTGGGGCTTGGGGGACTGGGGCTGGATTGTGCAGAATTTTGTTTACTTTATGATCTCCTGACCATGGGGTGGGCTATGGGCAAGTGTCCAAAGTCTATGTCAGTGTTTGTGACTGAGGAGTGGTCAGGGGCAGTGACACAATTGTCCTCGGTGGCAGTTGCTGTATCCTTGTCTGTAGCCGTCGTTGTTGATGTTGTTGGTCTTGTAATGGCCCTGTCGTCAACGCTAGGGTGGGTCTGATGTTTGTAGGGCTTCACGTTGTGTAGGTGATTCCAGGCACGCTTATCGTGTAGCTTTACTGCTCTGGGAGCCACTGCCTCTACCGAATGGGGCCCGATAAAGCGTGGGCTGTTCCACTTTCTCTTGAAGTAGCGGAGGTGCACGTGATCTCCCTCCACCATAGTGCATAGTCCTTCTTTCTCTTGTTCCTCATTGGTGTCTTCTTGTTGAGAGCTCTTCTACCCGCCCCGCGTGCGCTCGAGCTGTTGAGATACAAAGGCGACACTAGTAATCAAGGAAGACACATATTGATACATTTCATCACCAAAAACATTTGCAGTGTTATCATGGTCAGTAAAGGCTCTTGATGTTGGCGTTAAAGGAAGGTGCATTTGACATCCTCTCACCACCTCGTGGGGAGTGAGGTGGTGATCAGATCCTGGCCTATTCCTCAGCTCAAATATGGCCAGCGGAAGGCAGTACAACCCGCTCTTTTTAGTTGTCTGCTGAATTTTTGTAATTTCCTCTTTTAATAGGCAATTCAGGTGTTCACATATACCGTTGGCCTGCAGATGGTATGCACATGCAAATTTATGTTTAATACCCAGCAAAGATGTGATGTGCTCAAACATTTCATTTGCAAAGTGTGGGCCGTTGTCCGACCGCAGCACTTTGCAAACACCCCACCTGGGGAAGACCTCTCTCACTAGAAATGTTGCTGCTCTAAACGCATCCGTGTGTGAGCAGGGTCCGGCCTCGATCCACCTGGAAAATGGACATACCACTACAATCATGTACCTATGTCCTTGACACACATTTATCATATCGATGTAGTCAATATGAAGGTGTAGAAAGGGTCCTTCTGGCCGGGGTATAGTATCTTTTATCACTTGCAGCGTGTGACCGGCCGTAAACTGTTGGCATGTGAGGCAGTTGCTGATGAAATTAGTAACATGAGAATTTAATTTGGGGCAGAACCAAGCCTCCCTAATTCGTGCTGCAATCACTTCCTTTCCTGTATGTGCTGGATGATGAAGCTGGGCCAGGGCGGTGTTCAACAGTGCCAATGGCATGACCACCTTTTCAGTATTATTTTGATGCCACAGTGCGTCTGTTGGGGACATCATACATCCTCTCTTTACCCACAGTTCTTTTTCTGCCATTGGTGTGGCTGCCTGTAACTCTATTATCTGTGTTGCAGGGAGATGAGTGTACCCATTCTTCATCAACATCTGTCTTGCCATTGACCTTCATCTCCCTCTTTCTGATTCTGGGGGGGTCCACATTTCGCCAAAATATGCAGCATGCTTGGCATGTGCGTCTGCTGTTTCATTACCTATCGAGATATAGTCATCTCCATTAGTGTGTGCTTGACACTTAACCAAAGCTATCTCTTGGGGGTCGTTAATTACTTCAATCAATTCTGCTAGTAAGAGGGCATGTTGTACTGGGGTGGCATCAGCTCTTCTAAACCCCCTTCTCTGCCATTTTATTAAGCCAGAGTGCACCGTTGATGTGACATATGTGCTGTCAGAGTATATAGTAACTCTTTTGTCAAAACTTTCCTTTAGTGCCAAAATCAGTGCAACCAACTCCGTTGCCTGAGCCGAATAATGCTTCGGTAATTGCACACATTTTACTGGGACATACATCAAAACTTCCGTCATTTTAACTACTGCTGCCCCTGTTCTCCTTATCCCATCGTTCTGATCAATGGTTGATGACCCATCAATATACATTATCTCACCCCCTTAAGGGCATCCTCCTCCACCTTCCTTGTGCTGGAGTACATTTCAATAGTCTTTTTGCAATCGTGGGCATAATCACCTTTCTCAACAAATTCTGCTATGAATCTGGCTGGGTTTACGTTACTGCATCTGACTATTGTCAATTTGTGTCTTGATAAAATAATTTCACAACCTGACACCCTCTGTGTGGTCAGTGTGGACTTAGGTTTGTTCAAAATTACAAATAGTACATGTTCCACAAATAATGTGGTGGGGCACCCCATTGTTATCGATGATGATTTTTCCACCGCAAATGCAGCTGCGGCGAGGGCTTGTTCGCAAGGGAAATGTCCTAACATGACAGGGTCCAAGTGACCACTGTAGAAAGCTATTGGCTTGTGTCCCATGCTAGTTTTCTGAGTCAATACTGCTTTCATTACTGCTGAGTCGCAATGTGAAAAAATGAAAAATTGATGTTCGTAATTTGGAGTGGCTAGTACGGGAGCAGTGGATATGGCGTGTTTCAACTCATCAAATGCCTCTTTCATTTCTCTTGTCCACCCCAACCTCGTGTCCCCCTTTTGTGCCTCTCTTAGTGCTTCGAGCAGGGGTCCTATGTACGAGCTGTAGTCGAAAACCCATGCTCTACAGTAGTTGCATAGGCCCAGGAACTGCTGCAGCTCCCTCACAGTTTGTGGTTGTGGTGTGTTGTTTGTGGCTTGTGCTCTTTGTGGTGCAATGTTTCTTCCGTGCTGGGATATTAGTTGGCCAATGTATAGTACCTGTTCCTGACAGTGCTGTAACTTTTCCTTGTCTACCGTGTACCCCTTTTCAGCCAATACTGTCAGCATTTTTACTGAGTCTTCCCTGCACCTCTCCTCAGTTGTGCTGCAAATTATTATGTCATCAACATATTGCAGCACCGTGCTCTCCATTTCAATGTTTCCCAAATCCATCTATATTACTGGTGGTCCACAGTGATGCTGGAACTTTAGCCCTGAATTCCTCGTAAAATGGAACTGGGGTAGATGCAGGTGCCTCGAGTGCCATTGCCATTTTCAGTGCTACTTGCTTGTATGTCACTCTTAACCAGATGTCAACACTCATCATAAATACCATCTCTCCTTCTCCTTTGTTCTCTGAAAAGAGCTCTTCGTCAGACACCTGCGTGAGCCTGCATCCCTCAGCCAGTGCTATTACTGCTCTCCATGCTCTCCCTTCCCTGTCTTGGGCATGTACTGCGATGTAATCTGCAGTTGCTATAATGCTCTCAATGCTCACCGAAATCACCTTCCCCTCTGGTTCACTAGCTGGTGTCTCAGGCCTGAACAAATATGCTGCTGGCCTCCTCCAAATCTTGCCTTCTATTCCTGGCATCCATGCAAATGCCATGTCTGTTCCATATTGGAACAGTTCGCCATCCACAGGCTCAGCTCGAGCTACTGTCTGGCCACAGTAAGCTTGCAGTATTTGTCATGTAGTAAGCATGTTTATTCCTGGTGTGGAGCAAATTATACCGTTCTCCATGAAGGAGATCGTCATATTTAATCTGCTCATTATGTTCCTTCCAAGTATGTTCACTGGCGACTGCTTTGAATACAGGAGTGGGACAGACATGTCGTAATCTCCTATAGATAAGGAGATGTTATCAGTAAAGGGAACCAACCCTCTAGCCCCAGATAATCCTTGAGTGTGCATGGCCTCGCCTGACATTTTAAATTTACCCTCCCTTATGCAAGACCTAGTTGCCCCAGTGTCAACAAGGAAGGAATTTTTTTTGTCATCTATCGCTACCTGAATGCTTGGTTCCTCCACACTAATAGGTGTTATCGACAGGATGGGACACACCAAGGACGTCTGTGGGCTGTCCTATTGTGGGTACAGTGACTGACTGCTTCCCATGTAAGGGTTCTGTCCCAAGACAGTCACCCTCCCTAACTGTGTTTGCTGTAGCGGTGTATCAATGGGTGTCAATTTATGGTCCTGTATTTGAGTGAGCTGTTGTACTGGTTGCACTTGGTGTTGTGTTACTGCCACCTGTTGCTGTGGTGGTGTGTATGTCTGTAACTGTTGTTGTGGTGCAGTGTAGTGGTGCATCTGTTGCCGTGGCTGTTGTGGTGATACTTGCTGTTGTGTGTTGCTCTGTTGCGTTCCCTGCCATTGCTGGTAAACCTGTTGCTTCCTCATAGGCCCTTGTGGTCCCTGTTCTCCCCAGGCTGGTAGGGTGGGCCTCATTCTACATGGGCGTGACATGTGTCCCACCATTCCACAAACCCAACATACAGGTGGTTCCCTGGCCTGCCTTGGGAAATTCCCTGCATTGTCTTGGTACCCTTGTTGCCCATTGGGGTAGTAACTTTGAAATCCTCCCACTTGCTGTTGTGCATGTTGGCCATACCCTCCCCCTCTCATCATTCCGCCCCTTCGCCGGGGGTTGTTATAATATCCATTTCCCGGTGGCATGTATCCTCCTCCTGTGGGAGCCGTGTATGGTGGGGGTGGTGGCATCTGTTGTGTAATGAGTTGTGGTGGTTGTGGTAATGGTACTATTTGTTGTGTGGAATCTTGTGCAGCCACTACTTTCATGGGGTCTGGTGCCATTATTGCCGGTGCAGTTATTAGTGCTCCTTCCATGGTATACTTTTATAGTTTTATCTGCACTAATTTTGCCTCTTCTGCTTTCCTATCTTCTTCCTTTTGTTTCATCTTTTCTTGCCACATCCTACAGTGGTGTATTATTGTTAGTTGTATTTCCGGCCAGGCCTTAGCTTCCATTCCCACTATCTTCTTCAGTTGTCTTTGTACTGTCTCCGGGAGCCCTTGTACTAGTATGTGGTAAAAAATGGCTGGTGTCTTGTCCCATTGCTCCCTAGTTTCCAAGCGCTACTTCTCCTGAATCTCCTGGATATAATCAACAGGATCTTCATTCTCACGCATCTTGCGTGACGTAATTGCTCCTATATCTGATGCGTCTGGGAACTGGAACCTCAGGGCCTGCCACAATGCATGCCTGCAGTTGGAAAAAGGTGCCCTGTCATGTGAGGTGTTTGTTATTATAACTCCGGGGAAGCCTGCCCTCTTCCAGATGTCATCTGCCGCGTCCCCAATATTGATATTAATAGTCCCTTCACGTCTCCCACTGCCAGTTTCTGTCCCGCAGTGTGTTTTCCCATTTCGTATATCCATTTCCCTGCTCCTCCGCTTAGTGACGGGAGCCTGCACTTTATATTCTCCTTATCAGCATGCTTCCAGGGGACATATTGTGGTCTGGCCCCTCCCCTCTACAATAGTGGCATTAAATTATACCCCATTTGTTCCATGGTCGCGAGGTGGAATCCGTGTACTCCTCCCTTTCCTCTGTGTCAAGTAAATCTGCTGCCATATCTATATTACTGCTGCTTGTCGTATCTTCTCTTTTGTTTTTCCTCCCTCTCCTATTATTCTCTTGGTTCACTGCAGGTGTGAGTGGCCGTTCTTCCTGCCTGCATCCTGGGAGATCTCTGAGCCTACCGGTGTATGGTGTGTGTTCAGGTGTGGGTGTGGGTGGGCGTGTTGGGCATGATAATGTGGATGTTACTGCGTGTGTTGATCCTCCTGCCACTTCTCTTACCTTTTCTTCTCTTCTTCCCTCTTCCTGTATGCCCATGGTGATTCCCCGTTAGTGCGTGTGATGTACAATTTATCTAAGCTCTCCCTACCGCCATTTCTTCCCTCTCTTCCCACACCCTCTTCTTCTTTGCTGAAGAATTCGTCCAGGAGCGACAACCCCCAATCTGTCCTTTTTCCCCTTACTGTCACCATGTTTAAGTCTATTAAATCAGTTCCTTTCTGTTCGCCTCTACTAGTTGCTCCCCCTTGCGTTGATGTTGTAGCCACATTCGCATCCCGACGCGCGTATGTTCTTACCCCATGCTCTAGTTTCTTTTCTTTGCTCTCCTCTTCCTTCTTTTCCACTATTTCTCCACCCATGTCCTCTCTCTTCTTTTTCAATTCCTTCATCACCTCACTACTTACCTTCGCTAATATCCTCTCCTCCTCTCTCCTCCTTTCCCATTTCTCCGTTTCCCTTTGTAATATGCTTTCTATTACTTTCCCTTCTTCGTATTTCTTGGTGCTTTCAGAGAGTATTTTCTTCTTCAATAGTTCCATTTCCTTTTCCTTCTCTTTCTCCCTCCTCTTCATGTCGCGCTGTGCTGCTCGGGATACCCTTTCTGCTATTGCCTTCATCCTCTCCGCTTCCTTCTTCCTCTCTTCTGTACGCTCCTTCGTCCTTTCTAGCTCATCCCTACTTTCCTTCCTCTCCTTCCTCCTTCCTCGTGCCTCTTGCTCGAGCTGCTTAATCAGTGCACTCCGCCCATCCCTCAATTCAGCCAATCGTTCCGCCAACATCTCCTTATTCATTCTCCTCACCACATCTTTTTCTTCTCCTGTTAATGTCCCTCGCAGCTTTAAGAGCACCTGCGCTGCTATCCATTCTTCTTTTCCCATGTTCGAAATGTACTCCTCGCTGCTCTTCCCTCCCTTTGTGCGCGCCTGCGTGCAACTCAAACCCACTGTGCTCGTCACCTCCTCCCCCCTCTGGTAGCTACCTGTAGCGGTATATGGTGGAGGGCTGTATGCGGGGTTTAAGTGCCCCTCAGCTGCCGTCAGTTGTTGCCTTGCTGCTTCTCGTAACTCCGTCACAGGATATAACCCACATTCCTCCTTCTTCACTACCTTCACTAGGGGCATGTCTTCTGTCCCTTCCCTCTTTACTTCTACTTCATGTCCATTACCAGACCTTTCATCCCCCTTCCTGTCTCTTTCCGCGCACTGTGTGTTACTGGTCGCCGTTTCCCCGTTCCCTTCTTCCTCCTTAATCTCCCCCCCCTTGTTTATTCGCTCCCCTTCTCTTCTGCCATCCCTTCCACGGTGAACATTCCGTTTGGTCCTGGCCGGGATCCCTGGAACATCCTCCACAACTTAAATACCTACACATGATGTGCCAACTTCTTCCCTTTGTACCTGTTGTGTATGTGTGTCAGCAGTGAGTGTTGGACGTACGGTTCAATACAGCCGTTAGGAGGCCATGGTGTTGTCATTTTGTTGTCTGTTCCTTGTGTCCATTCTATGCCATATTTGTTGGAGGGGGGTAGTCAGAGTGTTCCCCCACCCTCCAGATCCCGACCAGTATGACATGGTTACACTGTGCTTTTAACTCCCCTCAGCACAAGAGTCGTTACCTGGCCCCGTAGATTGGTAAAACAGTTACAAATATACAGTCCTTTTCCTCTGTTTGTTTTCCTCCTTAGATACCGTTGGTACGGCCCCCTGCTGCCGCAGCACACAAAGCCCCCTGCGGCTACGTGCCCTGTGTGACGTGCTTGTACAGCCGCCCCACCTTTTCCACTCCCCTCTTTCTTCCACCTTACTCAGCATGGCCGGTGTTCTCCGTGCACAGTCACTTCCCCTTTTTCACCCTTCCCGTATTTGGGGGTGGCCGGCGTTCTCTGTGCGAGGCCTCCCCACCTCTGTTGTGCCGCCCTTATCCTCTGCTTACTCCCCTACCACCCCTCAAACAACGCAATGTGGTCAAGGTGTCCTATGAAGGCCCTACGGGTGACGTCACCAACCTCTTTCAACTATTACTAGTAAGCTCTTTACACTTCAAGAGAGCGCGTAATATGTTTTAACTTCTTGTCCCCGTTAACCCCACAGCTGTCCTCTTGTTACGCCCGGAACAAGGTAACCAACAATACACTGTTATAATCGGACTGCGCACGCTGCATCGCCTCGCGTGTGACACACCCCTTGCCGGGGGGGGGCTTAACCAGCCAATTATCTTCCATACTTGGCAACAATCTAGCTAACTCCTACAGGAAAACGTCATCTATCTATCGGGTTTCAACTGCTCGATAAATAGGGATCCTCATCTACTCATTGATCAAAAATGCCAATTCATAGGAAAGCCACACACACCCCCTCTACAGGTGCCCACGATCTGGACCAATCAGTGTCTACGAGCAACCGCACGTGGTGCCTTCTGGCTCCACCCACCCTGCTTCTGTGACGTGTTAGAGGATGGCCCTCGTGCCTGTCCCGTTACCGCTCACTCGTCTATCAACACTTATTAATCAAATCTTCGCAACACACTGTAATAACACCTCCAGCCGCTCTTATTACAATTCCTCCCCCATCCCTCACAATGTCACATTGCTCGTTGGGTGTGCCATACTCACCAAGTTCTCTCGATGCGGGGCCGCTCGACTGCGTGCACCCCTCCAAGCGGCTCGTCACCTCCCCTCATCTGGACCATGTCTGGACACTCGCCAACCGCGGGCGGGATACTTCTCAACCGGCTCCCGAGGGCCAATATCCAGATTATGCTGTCCAGTCTTCTCGCAGTTCCGCGACGGTCCTGTAGTCCTCAAAAGGGGGCAGCGGCAGAGGGGGCCACGCCGCCGGGCCTCCTCGCAACGAGAGGCTTTGGAAAAAGAAAAAAAAACTCAAAAGGGTAGACCTTAAAGAGTTCTCAGCGGTGCCTCCAACTTGCCGGGGTGATTATCCCAGAGCCGACAGAGCGGTCGTGGACCTCTGGGCTGGGAGGCCCCAACTCCTCCCATGTTTCCCAAAAGGAGTATTAGACACACACAAGGAGCAAGGTGGTTCTGCTGTTTATTATAACAACGGCAGGGATGGGTCTCGGATCGTACGCATCCGTCCAGACTCTCACTCTTAGTGGGGCTCGCAGGCCCTTTTTAGGGCAGTATGACGCTCTATCTGCGTCACCTGGGAAAGTTAGCAAAAAACCTATTGCCACTCCGGATTGGTTCCCCGAGTGGTAGGGTTAGTATAGGGTACATATGGAGAAGGATGTTAGTGGTTAAGGACGAGTCAGGTGGTATACTTGGGCTGTCCCTACTATTAGATACTTGAAAATTGCTACAAGGGGACTCCTGGTGATTGGCTAATACTACTGAAATCAGTGATGAGCCCCCCTGTGTTCTGATTGGTTCTCCCGCAAGCCCCCAAGCCTGGGACCATCGTCGTTCCCAGCTCGCAGTGTTCCTGTCATTAGCAACAATGTGCAACTATGTGTTTGTGCAGGCAACGTACAGGTCTGCTCATAGGCTTGTGAGCAGGTTGTTCCCATCGCCGTGGGTGTCCATCTTGCCGCTTCCTTGTTGCACCCTGTGTCCCAGACATGGGACCCAGGCGACTTTCTGTCTCGTGGGTCTGGCACCTTGTCAGATCGGCTTGGTCACGTGTGGAGAGACTCTAGTTGGAGCAGAATCCTGCACATTAGATTTGTATTTCATTTCTGTGCGCTTGGCTTTTTTACAGGTATAACCTTGGCGCCGGGCTGGTAGCATGCGAGTTGCAACATCGTGGCCTTGGCTGTGAGCTCTCGCTGGGGCTCGTTCTGCATGATCAGCACTTGTACTCTTGCTCTGAGAGTATTTTCATGGTGAGGCTCTTGCTTGCGGCCTTCTCGGGCCTAGTTCATGGGTGGCGATACATAATCTATTGTATGGAGATCGTGGGTTGACATGGCGTCACAAGCAGTGTTAGGCATACATGATGGTGTCGTCACAGGGCGAGTGGTGGGAGATGCATCAGCAAGCGTATACATGAACTCTTCAGGTGTCTTCCGTTTCTGCATTACTATAAAAAAGGCCTATGTGAAAAATAACAACGATGCACATCAGTGGGTGTGTCAGTCACCTACGTCATAGCACTGAATATGTTCTTCGTATAGGTTGGTGTGTGAGTGACCAGTGTTCATGGTGGCACGTGTGTTCTTTGCAGTTGGCTAGGTCGTTATGGCATCTCTAACGATGTGGATACTTGTGGCTGTTGTCTTAGTCGAGCTCATCCATGCCGCAGGTGTCAGCTTGAGTCGGACAGGCTAGTGGGCATACCCTTATGTTCCTGAACCAGGGTATTTTGTCATCTGGTAGATAGAGGAACTCGTCCTGTGGGGGGTGTCTGGGCCGTGATCCTCTAGGTCATGGTCTTCATGAGATTGGGGGGAGCTTGTTTTCCCATTCTCCCACTTCAAGGTGGTGGAGGTTTTGGGGGTGGTGCTGAGGCAGATGTAGCAACAGCAGGCATGGATGCCATCAGGGTTGATGAGATAATCTAAGCAAGAGCAGCAAAGGCAGCAAAAGTCAATCTGCAATAGCCAAAAGTACAATGAAGATCAGCTCTGGGGTGTGGGCTTTTATAAGAGTGGAGGGGCACGCTTCGCGAACAGATTGAACACCCAAAAATGTTCAAAAAGTTCCAAAAAGTATGTGGAAAGCCAGAGTCATTGGGCCTCATTACGACCCAGGCGGTAAGTTACCGCCTGGGTCGTACCTTTACCACCATGGCGTAAACTACATTTACGCCATGGTGGTTGGCGGACTTACCGCCCCATTCCGAGGTTGGTGGGGCGGTAAGTCCCCAATCCCCATTTACCCTTCCCCATTCCCATTTTTGCCCCATAGGGCATAATGGGAGTGGGGAAGGCGTTAATTACGCCACCGTAAATTACGGTGGCGTAATTAACAACAAGGTCCCTTAGCGCCATGGATTTTAACACCTGCTAAAAGCAGGTGTTAAATCCTCCATGGCGCTAAGGGACCTCGGAATCAGGCGGTAAGGGTCGGCGCTGTTTACGCTGCCGTAAACCCCTTACCGCCTGGGTCGTAATGAGGCCCATTGTCTAGGACATGTGCAATGGTGAATGTGTACTGTAAAATAATTTGGATTGTCTGAATAAGTTCTTTTAAAATGTTGGGGAACTGGACATTGTCCGCAAATTAGAACACACGCTCAGCGTGGGTGCGGTCACATGATGATGTCAGGAACACGTACGTGAAGGGGATGGGTGTCCGCAGGACACCAAATGCATGGGAACGGTTGTGCGCATGCGTGCGGGTGTTCTACAGACAGTGTTCAGGTCCTCAAACAAATTAAAAGTGCAACACAAGTGAGACGGACAGTTACGGACAGGCGCGATGTTCGCAGGATTTACGGGTGTGGTGCGCATGTGCGTAGATGTTCTGCAAACTGTACGGACAGTTTGTTTGACCACGGATATCACGGACACCGCGCGTGTTCTTAGGACAGTTTCAACTTGGCTGCAGATGGTACAGAAAAGTATAGTGTCCTTAGGATTCCCCCATTTTGTTCATTACGGACAACCCAGACACCAGGTGTGTTCTAAGAACAGTTCATCTTTGCTGTGAATGGTACGGACAGGTATAGTGCCTTAGGACATCCCCATTTTGTTAATTACGGACAGCCCAGAGAGGCGTGCTGTCCGCAGACATTTTTACTGCTTTTTAAAAAAAATTAGACACAAAGAATTTCATTAAAAGAAACATAATATTTTTTTATTATATACATATACACAATTTATGAAAGAGAGGGGGAAGCAGAAACTGATACAAATACAGGGGAATTACGGGTTTGAAGAGGATGGATGTAAGTCTCATCAAAACGTTTTTCTTGGTGTTGAGGGTTTGGGCTAAAGTTCACTGGGACATGGAGAGAGGGAACAGGTAGATATGGGACAATGGTATTTAATTTTTTCTTTTATGTGGTCCTCCACAAACTGTTTCAAAACATTGACATTTTCCTTGAGCATGTCTATTTTCTGTTCCATGTGTTGCAGAGTATTTTCCAATGTGTCTTTTGGTGTATTATTTTCAATGTTTGTATGGTCTATTAAAAATAAATATATATATATGTTAAGTACACATAAAGCAATGATTATTAATTTGCTTATATAGAGAAGTGTCCACCATTATTATCACTGTTTTCAGACATTTGCTCACGTGGAAAATGTTCCTCAAGCCACTCCAAAGTAATGCACATTTCTGTGTGAAAAACAAAAATCTATTAATTGTAGTGTACCTAATACAAAATGTTTAGAAATATATAAGAAAAATTAAGTTTATTTATTAGCTTCTGGTAAGTTGTGTTCTTACTGTTGTGTATGTCTGCTGTTGCTCCTAGCTGTGCAGTTTCTGTGAGGTAATTATGTTGGAGGCATATCTTTTTTGTTTTGGTATACTCCATTTTAGTACATGTGGTATTTAAATGGATGGTTGTTGTGTTACATATATAGGTTCCACTTCTTCTTTATTATTACATATAATGTGTTTATATGCTGCTTTTTGAACTTATGCATAGTTTATATGACTTGATAGAACAATTTAAGATACCCCCTGAGTTTTTTGGGTAGTGTTGCTGTTGTCTGCGCCCGTCCGCACAGTACACCAACATCAACATCACTAGCTGGGGGTTCAGCATATTCTATGTTAGATGTATATAAAGTCAGGGAATCCTAGTAAACATCTATCAAATTCACAATATGAATATGTATATTCAATTAAATAAAATTTGATAAAGGAAGGTTATGGTCCAATTGCACTACTAAAAACCTATGAAATTCAGTAAAAAAACGTTGTTAAAATGACGTTATGGTTACAAGTAAAATCGAATCACCCCTGAAATTCGCCAGTTATGGTAAGCTAAGCAACCATAACTCGTGCCACCACCTTGCACTGCTAAGATTAACACCTAGGACATCAAAGATGACATCACAAATATCATTGATGACATCACTGATGACATCACATGTCTAGCCCCTTCTTTTTTGTTCACTGCCATATCTAGGCCAGGTGGTTTTATTTACTGACAGTAAAAAACTTAACTTTCAAAAGGTATTACATTTATAGATATTGCTATTCTCACATGTTCTATCGCATCTTATGATGTACATATATAGGGGAAGAAGCAGGCCTGAAACACAGCAATCATTTTTGTGGGTAAATACAATCATGTAGATTACACACAGTTGCTAATGATGCTGCCTCTTGTTTGCTTACTTTACTCTCGATATATAAGCCCCATATTTGTATGCATTGTAGTCTATTTATGTTTTGTGTGTATTAGTAGAAATATGTAGTAAGTGATGCATTAGTACATGTTTCACAGTATGGAAAAGCCTGATACAGAAGCATTCGCCGTTTTTTTATACAACTTTGGAATATTAGTAATATAGCACCTCTGTGGTGTATGCTGCAGCTAATACCTACATTTCTGTATGAGTAGGTTCCTGCACTAGAAAGAACACTGCAATGGAATTTTCTTCAGGACACTACATTGTGTAATGAAGTATGCAGTTTATTACACATCTCCCGATATCCCTGATACTTTTTTGACAACATCACATTCACAACCCCTTGTATGAAAAGTAAATGCACATGTGATGTCATCTTTGATGTCCTGTGTTTTAGTCTTAGCAGTGCAAGGTGGTGGCGCGAGTTATGGTTGCTTAGCTTACCATAACTGGGAAATTCAGGGGTGATTTGATTTTACTTGTAACCATAACGTCCTTTTAACAACGTTTTTTTACTGAATTTCATAGGTTTTTATTAGTGCAACTTAACTATAATGTCCTTTTAACAAAGTTTTTTCATTGAATATATATATATTACACGGCCGTGTAGTTATGGTTAAGTTGCTGTTTCCATAGGAAGAGCACTTTTTGGGCGGCTTATAACTTCGCTCCCCCTGGACGAATCCCCACCAAACTTTGCAAAGTTTGGTGAGGATTTGTCCAGGGGGGGCAAAGTTATAGGGGGGTTCCCAAAACGTTTTTTTCCCCATAGACTGAATGGGGAAAAAAATGTGCTCGCGCCTGCAGTCCATATTGTTCGATGGGAAGTTGAATGTGTTCTAAGAACACTTGCGGTGTTCTGAAATGTTCGTACATTAACAAAATGGGGTGTCCTAAGGACGTTGTCCGTATTGTTCTCTGGCAAGTTGAGTGTGTTCTAAGAACACTCGTGGTGACCTGAAATGTTCGTAAATAAACAAAATGGTGGGTGTCCTGAGGACGGCTGTCCGTATTGTTCTTTGTCAAGTTTAAAGTGTTCTAAGAACACCCGCAGTGTCCTGAAATGTTCATAAGGGGTGTCCTGAAGACGCTGTCCGTATTGTTCGCTGGCAAGTTGAATGTGTTCTAAGAACACTCGCGGTGTCCTGAAATGTTTGCAAATAAACAAAACGGGGGTGTCCTGAGGACGCTGTCCGTATTGTTCGTTGTCAAGTTAAAAGTGTTCTAAGAACACTTGCGGTGTCCTGAAATGTTCATAGGGGGTGTCCTGAAGACGCTGTCCGCATTGTTCGCTGGCAATTTGAATGTGTTCTAAGAACACTCGCGGTGTCCTGAAATGTTCGCAAATAAACAAAATGGGGGTGTTCTGAGGACGCTGTCCGTATTGTTCGTTGTCAAGTTTAAAGTGTTCTAAGAACACCCGCAGTGTCCTGAAATGTTCATAGGGGGTGTCCTGAAGACGCTGTCCGTATTGTTCTCTGGCAAGTTGAATGTGTTCTAAGAACACTCGTGGTGTCCTGAAATGTTCATAAATAAACAAAATGGGGTGTCCTGAGGACGCTGTCCGTATTGTTTGTTGTCAAGTTTAAAGTGTTCTAAGAATATTCACGGTGTCCTGAAATGTTCATATGGGGTGTCCTGAAGACGCTGTCCGTATTATTCACTGGCAAGTTGAATGTGTTCTAAGAACACTCGCGGTGTCCTGAAATGTTTGCAAATAAACAAAACGGGGGTGTCCTGAGGACGCTGTCCGTATTGTTCGTTGTCAAGTTGAAAGTGTTCTAAGAACACTTGCGGTGTCCTGAAATGTTCATAGGGGTGTCCTGAAGACGCTGTCCGTATTGTTCGCTGGCAAGTTGAATGTGTTCTAAGAACACTCGCGGTGTCCTGAAATGTTCGCAAATAAACAAAATGGGGGTGTTCTGAGGACGCTGTCCGTATTGTTCGTTGTCAAGTTTAACGTGTTCTAAGAACACCCGCAGTGTCCTGAAATGTTCATATGGGGTGTCCTGAAGACGCTGTCCGTATTGTTCTCTGGCAAGTTGAATGTGTTCTAAGAACACTCGTGGTGTCCTGAAATGTTCGTAAATAAACAAAATGGGGGTGTCCTGAGGACGCTGTCCGTATTGTTTGTTGTCAAGTTTAAAGTGTTCTAAGAATATTCACGGTGTCCTGAAATGTTCGTAAGGGGTGTCCTGAAGACGCTGTCCATATTGTTCTCTGGCAAGTTGAATGTGTTCTAAGAACACTCGTGGTGTCCTGAAATGTTCAACAACAACAAAAAAGAGACTATGGGCTAGTTTCAAGACACAAGGGTTCTGCCCATTTAGCAAACAAGGAAATCAAAACCTGAGAACCAATGTGTCACTTCTCCTTAGAACCTCCTCTCGCCAAACTCCCCTCTTTTTTTTCTCTTTCAGAAAGAGATCACCCAGACCATGAACCAAATATGTACTGGGTAGCACACAGATATAATCTTAAAACAATTTTTATTTTATATATATCTCAATGCAAACTTCAATTCACATGTATATCTCTAAAACACAATTTTTCACAACCTGGTGTTGTTAAAAACAGTCATAACATCAAGTAGACAAACATCCAAAAAATACATATTCATAGCTGTCCTACAAGTCGATATTTTAAAGTAGTTGATAAAACCTTAGTGTTTAATTGGCCACTTGTGGTAGAACAACTTTGCAGTACAAATAGTGCAAAAAGTGCAAAGTGCAAAACGTGCAAAATTTTCACATTAATATCTCAGAAGCAATTTAAACAAAAACAATTGTAGTGTAAACACTTCGTTGTTTTTTTTTTTATACAATTTTTTCTAATGTATAATGGAATCCTTAACCTCAAGCAAGGGACCTTCTAGACCCTTATATTAGGATAT
This sequence comes from Ambystoma mexicanum, assembly GCF_040938575.1. Taxonomy (NCBI): domain Eukaryota; kingdom Metazoa; phylum Chordata; class Amphibia; order Caudata; family Ambystomatidae; genus Ambystoma; species Ambystoma mexicanum. Next base: position 766,602,818 of record NC_090923.1, on the reverse strand, counting down.
ATTAACATATTCCTTTTTTCTGAAAGGTCGCTCATACTCAGTTGCTCTATTGTTGTAGCACTGTTATTAAATCACAGTGCTCCTTACCCAACATATTTCATCCTATGGGAGCAGTTTTTTACGCTAACTATGAGAACTTCATCAGGGGAACCAATGTGATCCCACTACAAATTTAAAATGTATGGACTCCTACAAATTTAGTCTCAATTTATATTAGTAATCTACAGACCGGGTCTATAGCGAAAAATTGTGACTCCTTCAATCCTATTTACAAGTGAGGTTCTTGAATCATTTCACATTGGATTCTTGAGAGAAGATGTGTGTTAATTTATTTATTCTGTGCCTGGGAATATTCAAGTGTCCATTCGCTGGACTCTGCCCTTGTGTCGTTAAAAAGTAGACATCCAAGGTAGTGGGGGTCTAATCTTGCCGTGTATCCATTCTGTTAAATCAGGATGTCAATCACACTCGTGCATCGACTTAGCCCTGTTAACCGGCTGTGTTTGGTTCCAGCGTTCAGCGTCGCTTTGTTGAGCCTGGTCTGGTCTGGTCATTTTATTGCAATTGTCTGACTGCCTCTATACCTCAGGTCCTGAAATGTTCGCAAATAAAAAAATGGGGTTTTCTGAGGACGCTGTCCGTATTGTTCTCTTGCAAGTTGAATGTGTTCTAAGAACACTTGTGGTGTCCTGAAATGTTCGTAAATAAACAAAATGGGGGTGTTCTGAGAACGCTGTCCGTATTGTTCGTTGTCAAGTTTAAAGTGTTCTAAGAACACTCGTGGTGTCCTGAAATGTTCATAGGGGTGGTCCTGAAGACACTGTCCGTATTGTTCTCTGGCAAGTTGAATGTGTTCTAAGAACACTTGTGGTGTCCGGAAATGTTCGTAAATAAATAAAATGGGGGTGTCCTGAGGACTCTGTCCGTATTGTTTGTTGTCAAGTTTAAAGTGTTCTAAGAACACTCAGAGTGTACTGAAATGTTCATAGGGGGTGTCCTGAAGACGCTGTCCGTATTGTTCTCTTGCAAGTTGAATGTGTTCTAAGAACACTTGCGGTGTCCTGAAAGTTCACAAATAAACAAAATGTGGGTGTTCTGAGGACACTGTCTGTATTGTTCATTGTCAAGTTGAAAGTGTTCTAAGAACTGTCGCGGTGTCCTGAAATGTTCGTAGGGGGTGTCCTGAAGACGCTGTCCGTATTGTTCGCTGGCAATTTGAATGTGTTCTAAAAACACTTGCGGTGTCCTGAAATGTTTGCAAATAAAAAAATGGGAGTGTTCTGAGGACGCTGTATGTATTGTTCACTGGCAAGTTGAAAGTGTTCTAAGAACACTCATAATGTCCGCGGACATTAAAAGTTTCCATAGGCCATAGTTGAAATGTTTGACTCTATGGGTGTGATATGCTGCAGTGGTTGTGGCCAGGGCATAGAGTCTTGGGTGCATGGCTATTTGGCCATGCACCCAAGACTCTATACCCTGGCCACAATCACTGCAGCATATCACACTCATAGTGGCTTATAACAAATTTATAAGGAACAAAGTTATAAGCCACTATGGATGTGATATGCTGCGATAGTTGTACTTATTATAATATACTTACTGTTTGGTTTAGTAACTGGAGTACATGTATTTCTTGTTCATGTCTGTGATAAAAGAAAATAGCATGTTACTATTAGTATTTTGTAGTGACTTATTACATTGTACAATCAACATTTTTTTTTGGGACCCTCATATTTAGTAGATTACAAACCAGAGTACTGTGCAATGTGCTCAGTTTCTGTGTTTGTTGCTAAAATCATTGGGTCTGTGGGAGAAAAGAAAATCCATGTTGGATTAAAAAAAAAACCTTTTTCTGTTATGCTACAGTTTATTTGTTTGTTTGTTTTCAGTGTTCACTTGTTGTTTATGGCTAATGCTTTATACATTGGCTTGTTGCAGTTTTTTGGAGCAGTAACGTATTATTTATTTGTTTGGACATTGTAAAATTTTGGAGCAGTTAGATACCAGTAGGCGTATTGAAACTGTCTATTTTTTTATATATTTTAGTGGTATTGATTTATCTGTTTGATATTGTAAAATTTTGGGACAGTTAGATACCAATTGGCGTATTCTAACTGTCTATTTTCTGCTCTAATTTAGTGGTATTCATTTATCTGATTAGTTGTTGTAGAATCTTAGGGCAGTTAGATAGCTTTTGGAATATTCTAACAGTTTATATTTTTTTACTATAAGTTTACTTAAGGTTTAAGTACAGTTTAGTTATCAAATTTTGGTTTTAAGAACATTAAATAAGCGTTTGTAAGATCTGCTGGTAACCTCTGCTTTAGAGTAATGGTACTATCATTACATTCAAACCATCCACATTTCTTTTTTATATATGCAGTGTAGTGCCCTGACTTGGTTGTGGCTCCTGCATGGTAGATTATACCTATTGTTGTTAAGGTTTTCTTACCAAGTGATATTTGACCATGTGTGAATCCAGTCAGCTTGCAGTTGTTTTTGGTACCATCTGCATTGTAACGTAGAAGCATTAGTATTATGTATTTACTATGTGTTTGTATTACTAACGTGGAGCGATTAGCTGAATTGCAGGTAGTACATAATGTACCATGGTTTGCATTTTGTACAAGTTGCTGAAATGGAATGGATTCACAATTAGGTATTGGTATATATGAAGCGTTCATTGGGGATTTCTTCTTGTGTCACATTGTTGCAGAGAGTGCATGGATGTTTCCATATGTATGAAATCTGGAAGATTTCATTTATAGGTATGTTTTTATTTTCCAGTACTTGTAGTAAGAACATTAGAAATTCTTGTGGATCTTCCTGTGAGTTTATAGTGAATTTAACCATTTCAGCACAGTAGTCCAATTGTTGTCTTATTCCATAAACATGTGTTATCAGGATTGTTTGTTGCATTTCTGTGAAGTACTAACATTCGCAAACACAATTGGTCTGTACTGTGTAAGTAAATGTTGTCAACAATTGGTGGCAATTGAAATAGAATATTCATTGCTACATTTGCGTAGCAACTTAATCCAACTATATTTGCGAGTTTAAATGGACCAGGTAGTTCTGTATATGATTTTTTTTAGTTTGTCTTCCTTCTTTGATGAAGTACCTGGTTTACTTTCCCTAATGGGTTCTTTTATGTTTGTGGTACCTGATGAAGTGTTAGTTTCTTTTACTCTCTTTGGAGGATTTGCAGTGACGACATCCTGTTGCATTTCTGTTTGATTTAGTTTTCTTTTATAAAGTTTTACTTTTTGTGGTACAGAATATGTGTTTAGATGGGGGGTGTATAGTGACTGAAGTCTATCGTATTCTAAAATGCAAGGAAAATCAGCGTTCACTTAACTTGCATCAAAGTTGATTAGAAATAGACCGTCAATTGTACGTAAGCGTGATAGTGCTAAGTAGCTCATGCCTTCTTTAAAGACTGTGTTACCAATGTCTAACATTGCTTTTTCTAGGGTAAGACCTTGTGATTTATGAATGGTGACTGCGTATGCAAGAGTTACAGAAAATTGTTCTCTGCATACATACATGTCTTTGAAGAGAAGGAATCGAGCTGTTGAGTGTCCTATCCTTTTTACTTCTGAAAGTTTGTCAAAGAGAATATTGACAAACTGAATTTTGTTGTCACGTGGGTATGTTTGAAAGCCAACAACTGTACTCAGTGCTCCACTAACTAGTCCTTGGTCCACGTCAAGGTTACGTTTAAGCATTACTCTGCAATTTAAGGATAATTCTAATATCTTTTCCAAGCCTGCTGTGTTTGAGATTGATTTTTCAAAACTATTTAGTCTTGTTGTGGCTTGGTCACACATGGGTAGTGTCATACCATGTACATCTAGTTTGTCTGTGGCGCTAATTTCCATTATTGGTTGCATTTCTTTACTTAACATTATTTCATTGAATTTGATAGAGCTTGCAAGAGTTGGCATTAAGGCCATACAATTGACATTTTTGTGGGCTATTTGTTCCATAACATCTGTAGCACATGCATTATCACAATAAAGTGTATGAATGTGCCGGGTTTTCAATATTGCTTCTGCTTCTTTAGAAAGTATACAAACTCTGATACTTTTTAAGATGTTGGCATAAGTGAGATCTGCAGATTGCTGCATGTTTTCTGTTAATTCTCTGATTTGAAATGTTGCCAAAGGTTGACATTTCCAATGCTGCCAACAGTTTTACGGCAGAGTTTGTGTCCTAATGTTTTAAAAATAGGCTCACATTTTACCGGTGTCAATTGAAGAAGATCTCCGAAAACAATAATGTGTTTTCCTGCAAAGAGCTCTTCATAGTTTGTTTTGAGTACGTCTTGTAATCTGAGGTGAATCAAAGCCAACATTAGGTTGGACACCATGCTCACTTCATCTATTAAAAGCATTTTCATTTTTTGCAATACTCTGCGTAGTTCCATTGCAGCTTCTGTAGAAAGTTTGTAATAGTCTAATTTGTTTTGGTGGTCTACTGGCAGGATTAGTAATCGGTATAAAGTGGTACCACCTATGTTACATTGCAGCTAAAGCTTTGGGGGCAGTGACATCAGCTGACAGTTTGTTGTTTGTCAATTGTTGAAGGAACTTACTGATGATTTTGATTAGGAATGTTTTGCCAGAACCAGCTTCAACACTGACGTACAATAGTATAGGTTTGTAATTTTGGCAGGTGCATTCTTTGTTTTCATGTTGTACACCATGTGCAATTTCTTTTATTACTTCTTGAAAAATGCTACGTTGCTCATTGTTTAGTTTTGATTGTAGTTTAGTTAAGTCTTCTTTATCTTCATACTGACACATGGTGTTTACTACTTCTATCATAGGTAATTTTGCCTCATTTGTTGTTAGTGGCTCTCCCAGTGGTTCTTGGCTTCCTGTTACAGAAGGTTGACTACTGTCAGGAGTGTCCTTATCTAGTTGGGCCTGGAGTTCTTCTTCGTGTTGCTGTTCATTGTGCAACATTGTTTTGTACTGTGTAAAGTTTACATCAGTTATAGTGCTTTCATTTGCTTTGAAAGCGTCTTCATATGAGTCATAGTTATCTAGTATTTCTTCTTCTTTTCTCCATGGTTTAAAGAGTTGTAGCAGGGACATATAATATACTTCTTTATGTTGAGGAGTCTTTAATGAGAATTTGATATGATTCATTAAATTTGGTTTGGTGAGTTTTACTAAGCTGCCTTCACAGTTTGTCACTCTGTATTTTTCATCAGGTTTTATATTATTTTTGTATGTGTAGTTTTGGGCTATGTGGTATAGACACATGGTTTCCAAAGTGGCACTCCTGCATGGGTAGTATGTGTCCAATACATTGTTTTTCAAAATGTCCTGGCTGTTGGGATCATGTTTGGCTATTGTTTCCATATCTTCATATGATTTTAGAACTCTTTTTCTAGATTTAGCTGGACCAAGACTTAGCCATACTATATTTTCAGATTTACCATGCAGTGCAGTACCAGTTAAACGATCAGCTGCTTCATAGGATCCACATTCTCTATGGGACAGAATTTTTATGCCCAAGCAGTATAATTTTTGAGACTCTGTTTTATCTAATGACAGGTCATTCCAGAGGTCTTGCCGCTCTGTCTTTTCTGCTTTGGTTAAGTATGCTGTTACATATCGTGCAACTGCAGTAGAATTGTCTGCAATGCACTGCACATCTATGTTTGCATTCCATAAGTGGGCAGTGATTGCACTGTAATCATTGATATATTTTTCTTCTTCTTTTCTTTTTATGTAATATGTATTTTTTGGTGATTTACCTTTAACACTATGGGCCTGATCACGACTTTGGCGGTAACGCTGGCAGTATTAGCTCTACCGCTGAACTCCCCGGTGCTAATAGTCCCGGATCATGAGTTCGGCGGTAATGTAATTCCCCATTCCCCATTGAGCCCATTCGGGAATGCCCCATTCCCCATTGGGCTCAATGGGGAAAATGTGCGCTCTTACCGCCGGCGGATTTCCCGCCGACGGTAATAGTGAGAATTTTCAGTGGATTTCCCCCCAGCCAAGAGCTGGGGTGAAATCCGCCAAAGTCCTGATTTGGCGGACCCTTAAATCTGGCGGTAATAGCGCGACCGCCGGATTTAAGGGTTACCGCCAAGTCGTGATGAGGCCCTATGTCTAACGAAGAAATGAGGTTGTTCACTTGACCTGTATTTGTAACTGGTCTAGGGAAACCAAATCAGCATTTGGTGTAGTATTTCCCTTTGTTTTTGTATTTGCGACGACAATATTTGCCACAATTGTGTCTTTGAAATTGTAAAATTTGTGCATGAAGATCACTATTTTTGGATTCCGATGGAATTTCACAAGTGACATATTTTTCAATAAACTGTAAAACAGTGGCATCACTGTCTTGACCAAATTTAGGAGCATCTTTAATCCATAAAAGCATGTGGATATGTCGTGCTCCTCTGGCTTGGTATCCTTTTCTCCAAAAGAAGTGTTACACTTCTCCAAGGGGAGGAACAGTTTTATTACAAATAAAATGTAGCATAGCAATGAAGCGATGGTGAAAATATCTTGAAACATTAACAGGATCCAGAGAACAAAGTTCTCCAGGTGTTAGTATATCTATGTTTGTTTTGTTTTTGTTTGATATGCGTAGGAAATCATGTAAATCTTCCCATGCATATTCTGCACAACTTAATGTAACAAACCAAGTGGGTGGGCCAAGGTTTCTGATCATACAACGTACATCTCTGTGACGTCAAAACCAGTACTCTTTAGTACCACACATATTTGCTAATAGATTTGTAACATTTGATTGTAAAACCTCATCTTTTTGTTGCACTTTTTGTAATAATTGTGTAGCTGTCATATTTTGAAAGTGTGATCCTGATTTTAATATGTGTGCAACTCCGTAACATAAAGTTGCTAGTTCACTTTCAAAGAGTAGGTGGAATATGTATTCCACATTTTATCTAAATCTTGGATCTTCAGAATACATCTGTAATGAGCGGTATTCTGATGCTGATATTTGAATAGGTCTATCATTGTACCTTCCTCCTTTGCCAGTAGTAAAGAGTAGAGGAAAAGCACGTGCTTCTATACTTTTTTCCCATATGCTGATTGGTGATCCTTTTGTTTCACGCATTTGGTACGTTTCCAGTGCATCTTCTATGTTGTCATTAGAGTGCAATGGATGAATTGTATAATGGTCTAAAGTGTTTGATATTGCAGCAGGATCTAGGAGCTCAAATTGACCAGCTTCTTGTATCTCTTGAATTATTTCAGTTGTATCCTTCAAGTTTTCTTCAATATTAATTTCTTTGTAATATTCATCATTCTCTTTAAGATATTGCAAGGCTTCTCTAACTTTATGTAAATCTACCAGCTGTTGGCAATTTTTTTTGTCTTTTGTAGGTACTCGATTTACCAAGATAATTAAAGATTGTTGCATTGGACGTTGCACTCCTAGAGTGTTCACATTTTCTTTTAGATCTAATGGTAAATACACTACTTTTCCACAAATACCTTTCACTAATTCAGAAGGAGGTAATTTTGCAGTTTTTGGTTGAAGGCGTATTATTTCTTGAAATGGGTGCACTGTTTGAATTATGATGCTCTCATATACATTAAGTTGTTGAAGGTGTTTTGGTAGTCGATATAATTCCAAATTTGTGATAGCATGTGAAGGAGTTTGGTTGTTGTCAAGTTTTGTAGTGCAGTAACTACAAATTATTACAGGGTCAGTTATTTCGTATTTGTTTTCTGCTATAAGGTAGAGAGCTAATTCAAACCATTTAGAATCTTCATTGTCTTCTATTTTGTATGATAGGTCTACAGTTTTTGTTTTACTTTTATAAAAAGTTCTGCTGCAACATACACACACATGGTTTGGTACTTCAGCTGATGTACTTTTAAATGTTAGTATTTCTTTTTTGTATGTGTGTAGTAAAAGGTTGCCATGTGTAGAATTGTTACTAATTTGGTTTACAGCTATATCATTCTGTAAGTGGGTTTCAATTCCAAATAATTTTTTCTGGATATAGTCGATTTCTTCTACAAGGTCTTTTGCTGTATCATGTAGAAGAATGTTATTTAAATTGGCTAGTGCTAAAGCAGGACTTTTAGCATAGTACAGTTTATAAACTAGATTTCTTATAGTTGAATGATGTGTTGATATCCTTTTGATATCATGGAAGGTGGTTTTGCAAGTAGGTCCTGTAATGCAGGCCAATAAATGTCCTTGTAGTCCTGTGTACTTGCGTACTGGACAGGTATCCATATTTTGCAGTAGTTTAATTTTGATTTTGTCTTTTGTTTTCACTTATTGTTTGAGGAATTGGCATAAAGACTTGAAAAATTGTTTGGGAATGTTACACATTGACGTGCCTGGCCATTTGTACACTAGACGTTCTGATTCAGTTGAATGGAGGGGTAATTCTAAGTTTTCAGGACAAAATTTTGTAAGGAGTACATCTTCTTCCATTATGGTATTATTAACGTTTTCATAACCTCGACCACTGCTATGTATGGCAATTGTATTTGTTTGCTTTTGTTTGTATGCTTCTTCATTAAAGTATGGTTCTGTGCTGGTAGTGTGACTCCATTCACCTCTGCAGATACTTAAGAAGTTCTTTCTGTTGACATTTTGTTTATTGAGAAGTCTTTTTTGTAATTTAGATATTAGTTTTGTTAGTGGTTTCATTTTGTTTAACACTAAAATAAATAACTTTCTTTTGAGAAGAATTGCACTGTCTATCGACACTTCTTAGATTAATTTCCTATGATAGGTTTTAAGCGTTGAACCTGGTTTTTCTCCTGTTTTATAAGATTTTGAAGGACTTTGTGACGTAACATTTTGGCTAAAATACTTTTCTTGGTTTGCTTACTTTGAACTATATCAAGATTTAAAGAAGCAGTTTTATCTGTAGTGATAGCTGATTTTCTGCTAATTGTTTTTTGGTTTGGTTTACATTTTGATAGAGGAGGCAAAGTTTTTGTACTTGAAACTTCTTTTGTTTCACTAAATGACCGTATTAGCTGTTTTGTTTCAACTTTTTTTACAAATTGTGCTAGAGATGAATGCTTATGTTGGACACTTTTATTTTCATTTGATCTACTTCTGCGTTGCTTTATCCAGACTTGATTTTTGGTAGGCATTCTTTAGGGTCTGTTGAAAAAAATAAAGAAGGTATGGGTTGGGGTGTTCTGCAATGTATGTGTGCAGTGTGCATGAGTGTTTGAGTAAGATGATACAGATGTATGTAATGGTGTGTGATTGTGCATTGGGAACTACAACTAGTAGGGATGGGTATTCTTGAATTAATGTGTTGCTAAACTGGGGTTCAGATGACAGAAAAAAGTAAGCTAGTGGTGTGGAGACGTATAAATAGTATATCTGATGCTATACAATTAAAACAGTTGTTTGTTCTATAACATCTAAATTCTAGCAGTTGAGTTGGGTAATTTGTGTGTCGAAAAATAGGAATTTGTGGGACATTCTGGCTGTAAATCATTGTTTAAGACATGGGGATTTTTGGACAGAATGGGGCAGAATCTCTATTTTTAGGCACAGAAATAGCATGTATTAAACTTACAGTGTGTTTGAGTAATAATACAAATATTAAGGTGATATTCTACTTACTTTTTTTCTAAAATGAGCAGGTTACTTCTTAGTTGTTCTTTGTACTTCATATTCGGCTGCTTCTTTTCAGGAGAATGGTCTTCACTGCAACTGTACAAGAAACAAATTAGTAATTTTGTTTGTATATAGCACTGTTTTTAATTTAGACATTGATATTTTTAATTGAAATCCTCAGTGCCTTCCTCAAAACCATTAAAACTATCTTATTTACATAAGATACGTCGCACCAGTTGAATATATATGATATGTTCATAATGAACAAATTGTATTGCAATGACTAACTATAGCAAACAAAATATCTTTACTATGTCTTGTGAAATTCATAATGTACCACTGAATACCATTATTCCTGTACCTAAGCTCTTCCAAGTAATAGTGCCTCAATGTCATGGGCTGCTTGTCCTATATAAATGTAAGTAAATAAAATAAAATAAAGAAAGACATTTTTTTAAAAATTATGTAATTGACAAGTATTAATGTTTGAGATTTGAACATAGAGTGTGCATGCAATTTTGTTTGACTATATGTAGTCTATATATTTCATTTAAAAATGTTTAGTTTAACATGATTTGAGTGTGTGTGTGTATAAAGAAATTAAATAGTATAAAGATTTGTAAGTGACAGTTGATTTTAGAAGATTGAAAAAAGACAGTAGATTCATTTTACAGATTATACATGCTAAAAGTCAGTTAGAAAATGTGTTAATGTACTGTACAGAAAATGTACTTTACAGAAAATATGCATACCTGTAGTTTGTGTTCATGCATATGGATGTGCACGGAGCTGCAAGTAGAAATCCTGGAGACTTGTACAGTATTTCTTGTAGATGGTGCTTGCCAATGATATGACACTTGTACTCAGAGAGATTCACAGTACATTTGCAGTGCTGATCTATGATGATGCAGTTAGATGTAGAGGTCTTGAATGTGATTGGTGGATGGTCATGTGACTTCTTAGCTATGTCCAATGAGAGAATGGCACAGAGAGTGAAGTGGAAATGGTAGAAGGGCTGTTCATGTTACGATATGTCCGCGGACATGGCGGTAGTTCGCGGACATCGGGTGTTACATCCGGAGATTTTTGGGTTCAGAAGTCAGGCAAATGACAATGAGCACTGAAAGGGATTGGTCAGGAATGTTTAGTGGGTGTGTTGTGCCAGGAGAGAGTTTCTGAGATACTCTTTTTGCTGAGAGAAGAACAGATAGCTATGGCTGTGTGTTTCAGAAAATAGATTGTTTGGATTTTGGGAGACTTGTGGATACATTGGTTGAAGGTGCATGCAGAAACCTGTGGAGTTGCTGTAGATCTTGGATTCCCACATGTGGAAGTACACTGGCATGGAGTACGTGGAATGACGTAGTTGGACTTGTTACCTCTCTGTGCTACTTTGGAGACAGAGCAACATCCAGATATAATTATAATTCATTGTGGAGGGAACAGTTTAGGACATTTGTCTGGAATTTCTTTGCAATTTGCAATGAAAGAAGGACTTGGGAAGGTCATGGACATGTTTCCAAATTCTCAAGTAATTTTTTCACAGATTGCGCAGAGACAAATGTGGCTTTGTTCGTCTTCATTTGGTCCACAAATGGAGAAAGCAAGGCGTAATGTCAATAAGGCTGTTTGTGCCTTTCTAAGAGATTTTTGCATGTCCTCTTTTCACAATAAAAATATTATGTTTCGTAGTACATACATTTTTCGCAGAGATGGAGTACATCTAACTTATGCTGGCAATCAGATTTTTCTAAGAAACATACAAAATTCTTTGCGACCTTTTTTAGAATTACAGCATCCATTTTGAAGTAGGTGTTGAGTATTTCTAATTTTTGAAACACAAACACCTCACAAAGGCTCTTTTCAGAGCCACCACTTCTTCTCAGAGAACATTGCAATGGTTATGATAGGGTAGCACTCCAAAATTTTAGATGTCCGCGGACTGTCCGCGGACTTCTAAAAAATACAAAGGGCCCTGCTTCATTTATTTTGACTTCTATTTTTTAACTGTGAAAGGCGTCCTGAAAAGAACCTTATTTTTTTTTTATTTTTGTTATTTTATATTTCTTTTGGTTTTTTATACGCGACACACTAGGAGAGGAGGGGAAAGGAGGGTAAAGGGGGGGACACCAACCACAGGGATAAGAAAGGGCGAGCTGAGAGAGGAAGATGTAGAGTGGGTTTTATTTGGGTAGTGAGCAGGTCTTCTCGTGCTCTGAGACAATAGTCTCAAAAGCACTACGAAGTCGCTCCCCCCTGCAGAGTACTGTGTCGCAGTATATACACACAACTGGACCCTCAAAAGGTAAGGGTCATCAGCATTATGTATGGCCTATGAGGCAGCTTGAGGAAGACGCTGTCCCACAGAGGTGTTCCTTGTGGTGACAGGATCAGAAACGGAGGATGAAGTAGAGGAAATCAACCTACTACGCTCCTCGCAAGGCCCCAGAGTGAAATGACCTTAGGTGTCGCTTCATGGTAGTCGTCCCAAAGCTGTACGAACCATGCCTCCCGCGACTGAGTGCCATTTTGCACTCATTGCAGGTGACTCGGTTCGCACAAGCCTTAGGACCATTCCCATGAATGGTAAATAGCCGCCACACCCAAGACTCACGCCGAGTGCGGGTAGTAGGATTTCCACTACCTCATTCTCGTCATCCTCTTCTTCCTCCTCTGCATCCTCACTCCTGTTCCCCTCTTCAGGCCCTTGGGGAGGTGGTGGTGGGGGTGGGGGTTGTGCTGGTGCTGAAGCAGGTGCAGCACCAGGTGGCAGTAGTGCAGCCATGGATGCCATCTCAATGATGGTGTAATCTGCAAGTTGCAGGAAAAATAGCTGTGCTCTGAAGAATAGCCAGAAACACAATGAGAATAAGCTCTAGGGTGTGGTCTTTTATATGGGTGCTTGTACGTGGTTCGCGGACATGCACGCTGTCCGCAAACCGATCGAACACAATTAAGGTTCAAAAACTTTCAAAAAGCATGAAGAAACTCAGGATTATTATGTGGGACTTGTGCTATGGTGAGTTTTTATTTAGAAATATTTTGGATTACTTGAAAATTTACTTTTAAATTGTTCGGGGACACGAACAGTGTCCGCATTCAGAACACGCGATCAGCATCGGCGCGGTCACATGTTCGCGAAGGAAGCAGCTGTCCACAGGACACCAAATGCACGGACATTGGATTGCGCATGCGCGTTGATGTTCTACGGACACTGTTTGGGTCCTGAAGTAATTGAAAGTGCGTCACACGTCAAACGAACAGTTACGGACAACCGTTTATTCTTAGAACAGTTTAACTTCCTTGCGAACAATACGGACAGACATAGCGTCCTCAGGACATCTCCATTTTCGTTTATTTACGAACATTTCAGAACACAGCGTGTGTTCTTAGAACAGTTTCAACTTGGTAGCGAACATTATGGACAGGTATAGTGTTCTTCAGGACACCTCCATTTTCGTTTATTTACGAACATTTCAGGACACCACTTGTGTTCTTAGAACAGTTTCAACTTGCTAGCGAACAATACGGACAGGTATAGTGTTCTTCAGGACACCTCCATTTTTGTTTATTTACGAACATTTCAGGACACCACGTGTTTTCTAGAAAAGTTTCAACTTGCTAGCGAACAGTACGAACAGGTATAGTGTTCTTCAGGACACCTACATTTTCATGTATTTACGAACATTTCAGAACAACCGCGCTGTCCGCTGACACCTAAATTGCTTTTTTTTTTAAAAACTGAAACTAATTAGAACACAATATAAAAATGTAACTTTTTTTTAACATATATTAACAACTTATGACAGAGAAGGTGAGGCAGAAACGGAAACAAAAACAGGAGAATTAGGGGTTTCAATATGATTGGTATCAGGTGAAGAAGGGATGGACGTCTCATCAAAACGTTTTGGGTTATGGAGAGGGTTTGGGGATAATTGACTGGGATATGGTGAGGGGGGACAAGTACATGTGGGACAATGGTATGAGGGTTTTGTTTTAAAATGATCCTCAACAAAAGTTTTCAAATTATTAAAATTGGTCAACAATAAATCCATTTTTTCTTTTATGCTGTCAAGAGTGTTATCCTTAACAGTTTCTTCAGAGGTATTTTCTATTTTGGTATGCTCAGTACCAAAAAAAATATATATGTTAAATGTATATAAAATAATAATAATTAAATGGTTTATATTGTAAAGTGTGTACCATTAGTTTCACTATCTTCTGACATTTCCTCATGTGGGAAATGCTCCTCTAGCCATTCCAGAGTACTAGACATTTCTGTGAGAAAAAAAAGATAATATTTTTTTTTTAATCTAATACAGAAAGTTTATAAATATATGAGTAAAATGAAGTACACTTACTATTTCAGGTAAGATATGTTCTGAGTACTCTGTAGGTCTGGTCTTGCTCTTAGTTGTGGAGTGTCTGTGAGGTAATTTTGTTGGAAGCCAATTTATCTTCTTTTGGTATATTCCATTTTAGAACATATTGGGCCTCATTACGACCATGGCGTTAAGGGTTTAACGGCGCCGTAAAAGGTGTCAGCGCTGTTAAACCCTTAACGCCTGATTACGAGGTCCCTTTGCAAGACCCGACCTTAACGGCTGGTTTTACCAGCCGTTAAAGTAGGGTGCCGCAAAGGGACCTTGGTGCTAAGTACGGTGCCGCAATTTGCGGCACCGTACTTAGCGCCTTCCCCATTCCCATTGAGCCCTATGGGGCAAAAATGGGAATGGGGAAGGGCCCATGGTGAATGGGGAATTACCGCCCCGCCAAACTTGGAATGGGGCGGTAATTGCGCCATTCACCATGGCGGAGCCCGGCATGGACCATGGTGCTGATAGCACCATGGTTTAGCGCCGGGATCGTAATGAGGCCCATTGTTTTTAAATGAATGGTTAGTGTGTTACATATATGGGTTACATTTCTTATGTATTACTACATATAATATGTATGTGTGCTGCTTTGTGAATTTTTCAAATGTTGCTATGTTATGATATAACAATTAAACATACCCCCCCAGAGTTTTTAGGTAGTGGTACTGTTGTCCGAACATGTCTGCAGACATCAAAAAAGTTTGCGGACATCAAATTCAGTAGAAGGGGTTCAGTATGTTCCATATTACATGTACATGATGTCAAAGTTATTATTGTTAAGTTGCACTACTAAAAACCTATGAAATTCAGTGAAAAAAACTTTGTTAAAGGGACTTTATGGTTAAGTTGCGCTACTAAAAACCTATGAAATTCAGTGAAAAAACTTTGTTAAAGGGACGTTATGGTTCCAAGTAAAACCGAAATTCACCAGTTATGGTAAGCGAAGCAACCATAGCTCGTGCCACCACCGTGCACTGCTAAGACTAACACCCACAACATCAAAGATGACATCACAAATGTCATTTTCTCTGATGTCACTGTTTTTGGGCAGTTTCCCCAGTGTCAGCCTGCTTGGACTTTTTAAGTACTAGCAGGTTGGCGTCAGGGGAGGCTCACCCCTTTCTGCATGAGACCCATACAGCTAAGAAGAACAAGTCGCCACCCAAGAAGAAGAAGCCTTCCTCCTAGTCTCCTCAGGTGAGCCCTGGCTCTTTGCAAAACCTGACAATGGGTCATGTAACCATGAGCATTGATATAAAAAATATGAGATGGCATGTTAAAATTGCATTATAATATAAAACAGTTAAGTATGATGGATCATGGGCATTAGGTGACCAAAATCTAAACTTGGAAGTTCCACAGCCCCCTGGAACATCCAAAATGGAAAAAGCAAAGGTGGGTGAAGGTAGATCTTTAACCATTAACATACATTCTCGCAGTAGCTGGTTCATTTTTAGATCATTATCTTTTAGCCTAGCTCTAAGACACAGACAGTTTTGTGTTTAGCCATAGCGTATTTTTCAAAATACTGTTGTATAAATATTCGGGCCAGACACATATTTACAATAAGGCCAACTAGGCCCTGGCCTATGGCAGCAGATTTCCACCACAGCAGCTATTGTGTAGCAATTTATTTTCTATGTACTCACTGACATTTTTTTAGTATAAAGCTAATATTGTTTTTCTTCTGATCCTCAACAATGTGTGTGATTTGCGAGCTATAAGCATTGATTACACTCTGATAGCTAAAGTCATTGCTAGCTAAACTTGTATATACATCCTTGATATTTACAAAAGCTTTATTTTTACTGTGTCTTTTGTCATTTATAGAGTGGTGTGTAATGCCCTATATGTAAGGTGAAACCTTTGAACATTGACTTTTCTAAAACTACTTTTGCTACTTTTGAAGATGGGGAGTTGGGGGTGGCTTTGGGTCCAGTTACAGTTAGAACATTGTTGGCTTATTGTGGGAATACAGGGGTAATGGGGGAGGGCAAGAGAGGGAAAAAGCTATTGCGTGGCACGAGGGGACCAAGAAAAGAGGAGGGGAATGGATGCACATGGTAAGTAGTTGTGAGGGCGGAAAATACATTTTTATTTTTAAGCAGTTTTTCAGTATCAGGGAATTGCGAGGGAATCTTGCAGGATTATCACAGCAATTTCTGATTGTTTTTTCCATTATTGGGGCAATCAGCATAACACTATGCTACTGCAGGAATTGGAAATGATTTCTGGGGTAATTACTGCATGAATAGGGTGGGAAACTAAACATATTTTACACCTCCAGGGATCAAATCTATTAGGCAGGGGACAATGGGTCTTTGGGAAAAATTATTGGTATAAAATGAACAGTGGCCATAGCCTTCCAACGGCGATGGATGGGCCGTGAAGAAACTATTGTATAACAAAACCATTGAAATTCAGTGAAAGGACCTTGGTTAAAGACATGTTAAGGTGAAGATTGAATGCAACACAACCACAGAAAGTTGTCAGCCATTTCATGGAAAGACACCTTAACTACGCACCCTAGTGCAACATATGACCACAAAGATGAAATCAGAGATTATATCAATGATTAAACTCAATTGTGACATCACTAATTACATTGCATGTCATCACTTATGCATGTTAAAAATGTCTTGTTTTGCTATCAGTACATATGTTATTTTATTATACTTAATAATAAGAAGAACATGACATGTAATACACGGGTAGACCTGTATGATATGAGTACATGTGCAGCAGCAGTAATTTTGTAGTACTTATTAAGTTATGAAATGTAAAACACAAATATGAAATATCTTCAAATGTGTTTAATAGTAAACAATACAAAACTCCATTTCTCGGAATGCACCAGATTTTGGCAAATATATCCTAGGTATTTGTTAGATAATATCATATGTATTTATTGTTCAAAAATAGTGAAAATAGGAATATATAGAAGTAGAAACATGTTTAATCCTGATTGGTATGCAAATAAATTACATGTGCACATGTAAATGTTCTATTTTCATATTGTAAACATATTATTTAAACATATTGAAATTAGATGTGTGTAAGAATTCTAAGTATGGCTAAGATAAAACACTGTATTCATACTACAAAATTACATATATATAGAAAACATGAAGATTAGATGTAGAAGATTTCATTTTAGACATGACATTGGATTTGTCTTATTTCAGTTATATCTTTTGTACATTAATTATAGGTCTTTATCTCAATCTAAGAGATGTCATTCAAAGAAAATAAATTTGTATATACTATACTAATTTTTATTGTATTCATTTTTGTATGGACATCAAATTGTGGACTATATGTTACATTTAAAGAAATAAGAGCAGAATAAAATGTACTTTGCAAATATGTACACATATGACATCTAAGAGAACATAGTTCTCACACTTGAAAATATAATTAATCTAGTCCGGGTTTTTATTAGTGAAGTCAGAAATTCAATAGTTATGGTACGCTAAGCAGCCACACCTCGTGCCACCTCCATACACTGCTAAGACTAACACCCAGTACATCAAACATGACATCACAAATGTCCAATGACATCACATATCTGGGCCACTTCTTTTCGTTCACTGACATATGTAGGACATAGGATTTTGTTCACTGATAGAGATAATTTAACAAATTAAGAGGTGTTACATATGTACACAATAACCTTCTTGTATGTTGTTAAGGCACTTTCCTTCATAGTACGCATACATGGTGGAATAAGCAAGCCTCAAACACACAAATGATTTGTGTAATTCATGATTAAGTCTAATGTTACTGTCATTTTTTGTTGGTGTTCTTTCTTTACTCCTTACTTCCTTTCATTGTGTGTGCCTCAGATTTGTATGCATTGTAGGTCTTGATGTGCATTGTATGTACTAACAGCCGTATGTAGTAAGTCTTCAATTATTAGCTACCTATTCTGTGTTTATCATTAGATTTACTATCCAAAATTACCAAATTAAAACTATTCTACTTCTATAGTGCATGCTGCAGCCAATATTATGTTTTGTTGAGATGAGTACATCCTTTAATACATTAAGTAGTTTATGATAGATCTCCTGATCACCCCTCAGATCTTTTTACTAAATGTATAAAGACAGCCCCTTTTGGAGACTTTTATCACAATGAATTTCATATATGATGCCATTAATCACATCTGTGATTTCATCTTTGATATCCTGGGTGTTAGTCTTAGCAGTGTACGGAGGTGGCGCGAGTTATGGTTGCTTAGCGTACCATAACTGGTGAATTTCTGAGGTTTTTCAGTTTTACATGCAACCATAACGTCCCTTTAGCTAAGTTTTTCAGTGAATTTCATGGGTTTTTACTAGTGCCCCTTTAATCTGCTACAATTTCCCCTATATCATACGCCCCTCTGCCAAATATGTCAGATATGGAGTCTGCGGACAGTACGGTAGTCCGCGGAAGTGTGGTGACATTTACAAGGCTGCGAATCCTAGGGGGAGAACCAAAAAAGATGTACCCAGCAACCAACAAACAGATGTACCTAAAATCACAACTAATGTTTAAAACATGCAAATATACCTTTTTGTACAAACACGTTAAAAAATACCAATTATTTTTTTTATTTAACACACATTACAGTGGAATGCACCAATCACAAACCATAACTGTACACTTAATATAATCTCCACATACAGATTGAGGAAAAAAAGGTGCTTATTGGACGACACATTCTCAGTAAGTGCATTATATTTATTTCTCTATTATTAGCTTTCGTTATATAAACATGTGTTATAAGACAGAAGCCCCTTTTTCTTCACAGAAATGGCAAGCACACGTGAATGGTTAGAGGAGAACTTTCCAAAAGAAGAAATGAGCGAAGATAACATCTCCAATGTTATACAATAGATATTTTGAATGTAAACAAATAATGTATTTTGTACACACCTTACTAAAATAATATTTTACATTTTTCTTACAGAACATGGTTTTCATGGAGAAACCATGTCCCAGTTGAATTATACCCAATCCCCAGAATCACAAAAAGAAGCCGTATTCCCAACTGTAAATAATCAAATGTGTCCAACAAATTAGATGAGTTTAGTAATGACTTGAAAGATTGGGTATAGTATGTGAAAAAAACATGTAATTAAACATGTTCCCTATCACTGTCCTTCTTCCTTCTTGCACATGTACTCCTTGTCCCCAGCAATCATCCCCAGCAAATTCCTGCTTTCAGTTTACAAGTTGCTGCTTTGCAGATGTGTTGTATGGACAGCACGTGCTTTTCACTGCTGTGCATATTGGAGACTATGGCATCTCTTATGGCCATTGCTTTTGTCCAGCCACCCCCACCACCACCATCATCATCTGGAGGGTCTGGAGAGGGAACAGGTGCAGAGAAACTACTGTACAACTGTCCTCCAAGATTTCTATTTCCAGATACAAGTCTGCATCGAACAAAACAGTACAGGTATGCTTATATTTAAAAAAGAAATCTGCTACTCTTTCACAAATATATTATATATAGTTCCTGCAACGTAACCTGTAATAAGCTTCTCAATATCATAGTCTCTTTTTACCCACTCTAGCAAATGCCATGCATTGCAGCATTCATCACCTGCTCACATGAAGCAGCAAACATTTAGAATGCTCTCCGTTTCAAAATGTTTCTTTTTACAAGCATTGTGATGCAAGTTAAAAAATGCATATGTGCATGTACAGTAGCACTGTGTCACCTTTTCATAAAAGAAAGGAACACAGATAAAATAGATTGAAGACCATTTTTAAGTATCACTTATTGTGTGCCAGTTTAATATGTAGGCAGCGCATGCATACGTCCCAGCATCACCCATGGCACTCTATAGGTGCTTATTATGACTTTATTTTTTCCTTTGCATTCTGTCACTTCAACTTCCACTTTGTACATTATAAAACTCAAACTACAAGTCCCAGAATGTAAAGAAAAAACATGACAGGACTTCAAGAATTTGAAACTGTGATATGTATATCAAATAAACATATACAATGCTTTGCTTTTCAAAGTATTTTTTGATGGAAGCATTTTAAAGAAAGTAAAAAAATGCATATCTGTATTTATAGAAGCACTGTGTTATTTTCTCATTAAAAAGTAAAAGCAGATAAAATAGATTTGTACACCATTTTTAATTGCCACTCAGAGCGTGCCAGTTTAATATATTGACATTACATGTATACTTCCTAACATAACTCATTCCAATGTACAGCTGCTTTTGCAATCATACTCTTTTCTCTACATTCTGTGACTTGTATGTACATCAACTTTCACAGTGGGAAAAGTGGAACTACAAGTCCCAGAACACAAACAAAAAATCTAAGACTACTTAAACACCTACAGATTAGTATGCACCATGTTGACAAGTATGCATATACTCCTAACATATTAAACTTCAACACACCAACTACCATTTAAAAGTGTGCTACAAATCGTTTCCATCAACTGTTCTTCTCTTTTACAAAATGTTACACACAGAGCTTCTATAAATGCACATACACATTTGTTAACTTTCCTGAAAATGCTCCTAAAAACAAACATTGTTAACTGTCCAGCAATTTCATTAACTGTTTTTCCCCAACAACTCCTCCTACCTTCATAAATAACCTTACTTACTAAAAGTACTTCACCATTACCACATTTCCCCACTAACTTTCTTTTACAATTAAAGGAAAGAAGCACATTCCAGAAGGCAAGAACTGATAAAAGAATGCCATACGCAGCCTACAAAGTTAGTATATTAATGTACCATTAACATGTATGTAATTACAACAGCACAGTCCCACTAAGTATTACACCAGACTATTATTTTCAGACCAACATTTCTTTCACTTGAACTCATTATACTGCACCATTCACACTCTTCCTATTCCCATTAATTTATTTATTTATGTATTAATTGTTTGCTTGTTAGGTGCTTATACAATAAGGAAATACTGTTTCAAAGCACCCACAGGGCAGGGTTGGGAGAGTGGGGGAATATATTAAAAACACAATATATAATACAGTAATACATTCAGATACATTAAAACACAATATTTAAGAGCAGTGAGGGAGGAAAGGAGGACAAACCTACCATGCCTTCTGAGTATTCAGAATGTGCAAGTGCAGCAAGGAGGAGGGCAGAGTGGGTAGGTGCTGGGGAGCCTGAGATCAAGGGTGAGCCACAGGTGGAGTGCTGGGTATGTTGAGTGCCACATGGCCCGGAGCCGCAAGAGGTGTAAGTGACAGCCTCCAGGGCAGAGGGTGTAAGTGCAAGTGCAGTGAAAAGACAGGAGCTGGGCTGTTTGGGAGTGGGATGTCAGTACCCTGAGGATGCATAAGGACCCAGGACAACAATCGCAACATCTGTGGGATTAGCAGAGGAGAGAAGAAGGGAAGGAAGGTCTTAAGGAGCTTCCGGAATTTAAGAAGATCCTGCTGAAGGCGCAGAGGGAGGGGTAGGCTGTTTCATAGGAGGGAGCCAGCTGAGGAGAGTGAATAACCCCCTACCCTCAGTTTAGCAAAACAATTTACACACAGAGAGTTGTTGCCAGAGGAACATAGTGGACTAGAGGGAGAGTATTTGTTAAGATAAAGTTGAAGATAGTGTGGTCCCCGGGCCCAAAGAGCCTTGTGATGATGCAGAGGGATTTGAATTTAATCTATGCAGCAACGGGGAGTCAGTGAAGACTTTTTAGTTCAGGGGAGATGCGGTCCCTCGGGGGAAACAGAGAAAAGGGAGAATTCCTTTGAGAAGGAACAGCTGAAAATGGTGTGCAAGTAGAGGAAGGTAAATATTAAAAATCCAGGGAGAGGATAGAGCCCTGGGGTACACCACAGGTAGAAAGGGATGTAGGAGAGGAAAAGGTGCCCAGGATGACTTGGGAAGAGCGGTCAGCAAGGGAGGATGTCAATCAGTCCAGTGCCTGTTACACAATACTAAGGGCAGCCTTTGTATGTAGATGGAGTGGTTGACTGTGTCAAAGACAGAGTAGAGATTGAGAAGGATAAGGACAGCCAGGGAGTTGGAGTCCAGAGATGCGAGCAATTCTTCATGGTGTTGAGAAGAGCAGTTTCCGTGCCTCTGGATGCTCAGAATCCAGATTGATGGTCGTGGATACCACCAACAAGTTCAGTGTGTGAATTGAGTTGGGGCAAAACCAACTTCTCCACTAGTTTCCCCACAAAGGCGGCGAAGGCAATAGAGAGGTAGTTGGCAGGGCAGGTAGGATCTGATGAAGTTTTTTTCAAGAATGGGCGCACAAGGGAGTACTTAAGGGAGGAGGAAAAGATCCTTTGGCAAAAGAGTGATTGCAGAAATTAGCGAGAGCAGGGGCAAGAGAGCAATCTAAACACCACCATTGCAACACATACTGTTTTCCTGAAAACAGCACAATGTCTCTACTGATTCAATCACACCACCACTTCCTTGCTCATTAACCCGACACCATCACATCTTTACAGACTCTTATTCTCAACACCTTCCCAACCACAAATCATGTGCCACCTCATAATCAAACAGCACTGTTTTAAGCTCTCCAACCACACCCACACTCTTTTCCCAACAGACAAAAACTAAATGCCTATTAAAAAGCAACTGTGTAGAAAAGAAAGGAAGCACAGAGCAGATAAGAATAAAACCAAACCATATAGTCACCCACCTCTAAAATAATGTATAGAAAACATTAAAACAAAAGAGCTATTAACCTCACTCAACAAAACTAAACCAGCCACGACTAAAAAAGGTAAGAACCCTCTTGCAAAAATTAAAAGAAAAAATATGTACAAAGAAAAGCAGGCCTACTAAAAAACCTAACACTGTATCCAACAGTGTTCACGTAGTCACGTATAAAGCAATCCAAAACATTTATGTTACAGAAAACCTTCCATCATAGAGTTTTTCACAATCTTATAAAAACAGATGAACCCTTAAAACCTACTGCAGGAGACTAATCATGCAAGCTCTATTTGACAGAGCTTTTCTACTAGAGAGAACAGTGTTTATATTGACTTTAAATGGAATGAAGCCACTAACTAAATGAATCAATACATTACAAAATGTACTTCTGAACATTTGCAGTTTCAATATACACATCTTTTCAAACTTCTGTGATGGTGGATGGATTCACACAAGCAGCACAGAACCATATTTCAAAGAAGAAGATTATAAACAAGAACAACAAAAACAATTGCCATAGACAATAATGGTTGAGGATATGAAATAGTGGAACACACCATCATGGCAAAAGAAACCCTTATAGAAAAAAGTCCCTAACAAACTTTGAACTAAATGCTCCTTTCACCCAAACAAACCATCCAGTGTACATATGGACATATGGACATACAGCTCAATATGTAATGTAAGCCAACAATCCTTTACATATGTACGACAATTCCTCAATCACTATGTGAAACTAAAAGACAAAAGTAAAATGAAAACGTTACAAACCATAGACTGCTGTCCAGTACGCAGCCACACTGGTCTGAGAGGACATTCATTAGCCTGCATTTTAGGCACTTTCCACCACATCAAGATGTTAGCGACACTCCATTCTACTATATTGAATCTTGTGCATTGACAATACTAATCAGAAAGTCCTGCTCTACAACTGCAAAATTTAAATAACATTCTCCTACATTGAACAGCCAAAGAACTACGTCAGGAAAAGAGCACATCCAACGTAAATTCTTTGGAACTGAAGGTGGCTTAGAAAATGATGTACCTTCAGAAAACATTACCGAAAAATCCAACGTCCTAATAAAGACATACAAAAAAGAAATAGCTAAGTTTCAAAACACATCTGCTGCAAAAGCAGACCAAATATGTGTCTGTTGTCACAGCACGTTTTGTAACAACAGCACATAAGTAGTAGATATAGCCTACAAAATAGAAGACAATGAAGAATCCCGATGGTTCCAATTAGCTTTATATCTAACAGCAGAAAATAAATATAAAATAACTAACCCCTTAACAGTTTGCACGCACTGTAGCACAAAGCTTGACAATAACAAAATGCCATCAAGTGCTATCACTAATAACTTAGAAGTATTCCAAATTCCAAAAGCTCTCCAACAACTTAACTTGTATGAGAGCATTATAATCCAAACAGTGCAAACAGTGCACCCATTTCAAGCTATAATATGCTTTCAACCGAAATCAGCCCAATTACCTCTATCCGAGTTACTAAAGGGCATCTGTGGCAAAGTAGTATATTTGCCATGAGATCTGAAAGACAATTTATAAACTCTAGGAGTACAGTGACCAATAGATCAATCTTTGATTGTGCTAGTTAATGGTGTGCCAACAAAAGACAAACAGATTTGGTAAAAACTAGACCTACAATATCTAAAAGAAAACAATGAGTACTACAATGATATAAACATAGAGGAAAACTTAAGAGAAACCAACTAGATGATTCAAGACTCACCAACAACTGGCCAATTTGAATGTGTAGATCCTGTTACTGCAGCCAACATTTTAGACCAGAATACAATTCACAAACTACACTCCAAAGACACCCCTTTCAAATGCATGAAGCCAAAGGATCCCCAATGAGCATATGGGAAAAAGGTGTAGAAGCACATTCTTTTCCTCTATCTTTCCTATAGGAAAAGAGGTAAGATATGATGAAAGGTCCATGCACATTAGTGCATCCAAATATCTAAGTGTAAGAATGTGTTCTAAAGACCCCAGATTCAGACAAAATGTTGAATACATTTTCCACCTCCGCTTTGAAAGTGAACTAGCAACTCTGTTATGGAGTTGTACACACATTAAAAACAGGCTCAAACTTTTTAAACATATCCGCTACCCAACTGCTCAAATATCAAACAAACAAACAAATGGCAAACATTTGTGTTACAAATGAATACTGGTGCTGACGTCATGCTGATGTATGCTAAGGAACCTAGGCCCACCCACATGGTTTGTTACTTAAAGTTGTGCAGAGTACCCAGGGGATGAGATACACTACTTCTTACGTACTTCTTCTTGCAAACCAAAATAAAGATGGAATAGATATAAAAACACCAGGAGACCCTTTCAATGTATCAAGGTAGTTTCAGCATCGCTTCATTGCCATCCTGCACTTTATCTGCAATAAAAGTACCCCTCTGCTCAGAGAGGTGGAACACTTATTTTGGAGAAAATAATATCAATCCAGAGCAGCACCACACATTCACATGTTTTTGTGGATAACATATGCTCCTAAATTTAGCCATGATAGTGATGCCACTGTATTACAACTTATTGAAAATTACATTACCTGCAACATCCCTTCAGAAACCACGTATAGTGAAGTATACACAAAAAACTTTTGCTTCCAAAAACATAACAAGGTAGATATAAAAATAAAGACAAATACTATACTAAATGTCGCTTTGGCTTACTTAGACCAGTTTGCAAAAAAGGACAAGTAAATAGAATGAAGTCTTCTGTTAGACACAGCATAACAGTCAAATCCCCTAAAAATACATACAACATCATACAATATTAAAAGGGACGAAGCATCCAAGTACATACATGATTATAATGCAATCATTGCCCTCTTGTGGAATGCAAACATAGATATACAATACATTGCTGACAATTCCACTGCAGTTTCAAAATATGTCACATCCTATCTCACCAAAGCTGAGAAAACAGAGCTAAAAGACCTCTGGGATGACATGTAATCTGAAAAAATACTATCACAAAAATGTTACAGATTCGGTATGAAAATGCACTCCCATAGAGAATGTGGATGCTACAAAACTTCAGACTGTTTAACAGGTACCACCTTATATTTCAAATCTGTACATATTGTCCGGCTGAACCTTGGTCCCGTTTCATCCCAAAAAAGAGTACTAAAATCCTACCAAGAGATAGAAACCATAGCCACAAAAGGTCCCAACAGCCAGGACATTTAAAAAAAAAAAAAGATTAACACATACTACCCAAACAGAGGTGATGCTTTGGAAAACATGTGTCTGTATGACATTGCCCAAAATTACACCTACAAAAACAATGTAACACCAAATGAGACACTGGCAAATATTAATTCTCAAGTTGTGAAGGAAGCCTAGTTAAACTCACCAAACCCAGTCTAATTAATCATATAAATATTGATATTTATATTTACTTATTTGTATAGCGCATCAAAACCCTGAGGCAACTGAGCGCTTTTCTTACAAGTCATAAGGTTCACACTTACAGAAAGATATGTACAAATAATAGACAATTTACATTTTCAGTAGTATACACTAAAAACACATAAACAAAGCAGTGCATATACAGAAATATCAATGCAGGGGCATATTTACAATAATGTCCTTGCTGGTGGTGGTTATCATTTAAATCTCTGCAACATAGATAACTGTATTACATGGCCCTACTCCAACTTTTTAAACCTTGGAGAAATTGAAGAAGAATTATTAGGTAACAATGAATCATTTGAAGCTGCATTCAAAGCAAATGAAAGCAGTATAACAATTTTAAACAATACAAAGAAATGTTGGACAATGAACGCCAACAAGAAGAAGAAATTGAAGTTCAATTAGGCAAAAACATTCCTGAGGTCAATCAACCTTCCCTTACAGGACGCCAAGAACAACTTGAAGAACGACTCATTCTAAATTAAGCAGAAATAGCCATGACTGAGGTAGAAAATACCATGTATCAATATAAACAATCTGAGGAAGACTTGTCAGTGCTCTAATCACAGCTAAACGATGAACAACTCACCAATTATTTAGAAGTAATTCAAGAAATTGAAAATGGGTTTAAACATGAAACTAAAACCTGTAGCTGTAAAAATTATAAACATCTGCTCTCATATGTAAGTGGTGAAGCTGGTTTTGGCAAAACATTCTTAATTAATATAATCAGCACATTTCTCCAAAACTTAACAAACAACAACCTTTCAGCTGTAAACAGCCCCCACATGTCTAGCTGCCTACAACATAGGAGGTGAAACTTCACACCGACTACTACTCCTCCCTGTAGAACACCAAAACAAATGAAAATACTACATATTATCAGCAGAAACTGCTAATGAAGTACACAGAATTCTAAAACAAATCAAAGTGCTCCTGATAGATGAAGTAAGCATGGTTTCCAACCTCATGTTGGCTTTAATTAATCTCAGAATGCAAGACGTCCTAAAAACCAACTTCAAAGAACAGTTTGGAGAAAAACATGTTATTGTTTTTGGAGCCCTCCTACAGTTAAGACCAGTGAAATGTTAACCTATTTTAAAAACATTATGACACAAACAATGCTGCAATACCCTCAGCAGCATTGGAAATGTAAATCTCTGGCAATGTTTTCAGCACAGAGAACTAACTCAAAGCATGCGTCAGTCTACAGACCTCACCTATGCTAACATTGTAAAAAGCATTAGAACTGGTCTGCTTACTAAGGATGCAAAATCAATCTTAAATAGTAGACTAATCCATGAGCTATATGGACGAAGGACATCTGCTCCTGATGTCATAGAACAATTAACTCAACAAAATCTAAAAGGCATGTTCTTAATGCCAACCTTTGCAAGCTGTAGTCAATTTAACAAGACAATGTTGAAAAAAGAAATGCAACCCACACTGCATATCAGCTCCACAGACAAACTAGAAATGCACAGCATGACACTTCCTATGTATCAACAAGCAACAACATGACTCAATAGCTTAGAAAATGATACCTCCAACACAGCTGGATTGGAGATAATATTGACTTTGTGTCTAAACTGCAGAGTAATTCTAAAACGTAAACTTGTCGAAGAAAAAGGTTTAGTCAATTGAGCAATTTGTACAGTTGTTGGCTTCCAAGCATATCCACATGACAACAATATTCAGTTTGCTTTTTAAAGACATGTACATAGGCATAGAGCAATTTTCTCTATATCTTGCATATGCTGTCACTATTCACAAATCACAAGTTCTAACCCTAGATCAATCATTGATTGACATTGGAAGCACAGTTTTTAAAGAAGGTATGGCTTAAGTAGCACTTACACGGCTGTGTATACTCAGCGGTCTATTCCTAGTTAACTTTGATGCAAACAAAGTCAACAGTGACATTCCTTGCATCCTAGAATACAACAGGCTACGAGCACTAACCACCCAATATTGATATTTACCATGTACCTCAAAAAAGAAACCTTTGAAAAGACAACTAATACAAACAGAATCTATTACAGATCTCCCAACAATACTGCTAAGGAAACAATGACCAACTCCTTCTGCATTAAAAAATACAACCACAGAACTGTCTACTACAAAGTCAACTGCTCGACCATCAGAAAACAAAGACACAAATGTCTCTTCTCCAAAATCTGCAGGCCCATCAAAAGATCCACAAACAAAACACTCAGTTCCATTTAAATTCATCAACACAACTGGAGTAAATTGTAATGCTAATGTAACAATGAATCTTTTCTTTCAATTGTCACCAATTGTTCACCACATTTACCTAAACGGCTCAGACCAGTTGTGTTTGCAAATGCTCATCCTTCATCAAAATGCCACAAATAATCCTAACAGCACTTAGTGTCTCAGGTATAAGGCAATAATTGGACTACTGTGAAGGAATTGTACAATGTACCCTAAACACACAGGAAGATCCAAAATAATTCCTAATGTGCTTACAACTACTAAAATATCCCTGTAAATGAAATCTTCCAAATTTCATATATGTGGAAACATACATGCACTCCCTGCAACTATTTTTCACAAAAGTACACCCTAATGAACAATGTGTATATGTATCCATACTAAATTCTGAATCCATTGCATTTTACCAGATTCTGCAGAATACAAATCATGGCATTGCAATTCAGACAATCATTCCACCATACAAATGAACTCACATAACCAATATGTCATACTAATGCAGATGGTACCAAAAATAACTGTAAGCTTACAGGCTTCACACACAGCCAAGTATTTCTTGGAAAGAAAACCATCACAACAGTAGGTATAATATACCACATTGGTGCCACAACCACTTCAGGGCACTACACTTCATATGTCAAAGAAATAAGTGGTTGGTTTGAATGAAACGATACCTCAGTTACTCCAAAACATGTGTTACCAGCAAATTTAACAAATACCTACTTAATATTCCTTCAACCCAAATTTAGTCACTAAACTGTAGCACAATTAACAGTAAGAATACGGCAACAGGTATCTAACTACATTCATAATACTATAATAGTACTTTTCAAAATCAATCTAGTTAGAATACGCCAAAAGGTATCTAACTACTTAAAATATACCTTTCATTGCAAAACACTTCAAATACGCCATTTCAATTCTTATACGACAAAATATCTTCCATCCTCTAATGTAGTTAGAATACGCCAACAGGTATCTAACTATTTTAAGCATTCCCTTAATCACAACATACTTCGAACAAGCATACTATCACATAATTGTAATAGTTTTTTTTTTCCTACTGACCCAATGATTATTTAATGTCAATACAACAGCAGTGTGTCATACACAAATGTTGTAACAAACATAGTACTAGGATGTTCTATTTATGAGGGTGTAAAAAAGAAAATGTATTTATAAAATTGTATACAACTGAAGCTTTTAAACGATCCTGCTTAACAAATTGTATTTTTTTTTTCCACAGAAAATAAAGCAGAGATTCCAGCTTCATAACGCTATTGAAATAAGTATCCATACCAAGTATAATAAATACATATTCTATAAGCAATATCCTCAATTGTACTACAATCATAAGTATCATATACAGTTCAATTACATGATTCCACCATGCTACAAACACTTTGTTCACCCACTACATTACTTATTATAAATATGCACAAATTACTACTGTGGTGATTCTGGCCATGCTCCTACTACATTACCTATAATTACTACACACATATTACTAGTGTAGGGGTTGTGGCCAGGGGCCAGATTCTGGGAGGCATGGCCATAGGTAAATCCCTTTTTTCACTTATTGAAATCAGCACCATATCAACTTCATCCCACTTTCTATGCCCTCTTTCAGCCATCAAATAACCCCAAATGTGTTTTCCAAGCTGCTTGTTCATGGCGAGGTCAGCAAACTATTGTGGTGTCTGTGCAGCGAACAGCACCCATATCCACTTTTTTCACTTAGAGAAACAGCCCCATATCATCTTTTTTCCACTCCCCACCCTTCCCAGACCCTCATTCCACCACCAAATAACACAAAAGACTATTCCCTAAAGGCGCTATCCGTGGACACTGGGTGGTGTTCGCGGATCCAACATGTTGGGCGTTTCCAAAAATATGATGCACCTCACGCTTTTCAACATCCAATCAGGGGGTGTGTATGATGTCCATGGACATTACACCGCCCCTGGACCAATCATAGGCCCGTCCATTTACTGAACAGGGAGTCTGCAGACCGAACCCAGATATCACACATTTTTTTGTTCTACTTTTTGGCCATTTAAAACAAAAAAAAAACTACTAGATGGATTTACACCAAATTTACCAAAGAACATTTTTGGGACCAAGCCACAACTCCTGGCTCAAATTTGGTGAAAATCCCTCCAACGGTTTGAGCTGTAGACTAGCGCAGGCCATGTAATACATATATAAAAATATATATATATATTCTTAAAAATGTTATTTGATAAGCGCGGCTATCAAAACAGCAAATCACATGGCGGAGTCTGAGGCATAGCTAACCACAGCAAAGAATGACAGTTGTATCCACAGATACGTTATAGCCATAAATAGTGTGTACACACTGCCGTGGCTACGATCATGCAGTTAGTCATACTGGCGGGCCTAAGCAGCCACGGCTATCAATGACCCTTGGTCAACCACGGCTATGGGGTGGCCCCTCAGAGTGCGACACATGTACCCTCAGCTAAGTAGGCACCTTTTGTTACTGCCCCTAAATGGCCCCCAGAAATTGGGCAACACACACAATAGTAATATGTGTATAGTAATTATTGGTAATGTAGTGGGAGTATACAGTATTTTTAATATGGTAGAATTATATAATTAAAGTCTATGTAGTATTCATGATTGTAGTAAAATTGATGACAGTGCTTCTTGATGTCTCCTCCACCATTCACACGGTCAACAATTGTATCCTCATTAACCGGTTACATGGGACCACTAGCATTATGGGGCAGACCGCTTGGACGCTTATCGATATGGATAAATGTGGCCCTCAATTGGGAGGCCATATCACATGAGACTGGTAGCCTGAATCTACAGCACTTGGTAGTGAGTTTTCCAAATGGTCATCAATTTTTCTCAGCTCGAGATGTACCTTTTCAAGGTAAGAAATATAACTATGTGCCTGCATTGTAACGTGTGTGTACCACCATAGTCTATGAGAGTACCCATTAACATTGTGCAACACTTGTCGTCTCGTTGTAATGACTTGCAAGCTTCTGTCTGTCAAAAAAAATCATAAATCCATAACTACGGCAACCGTAGCAGCCAACGGATGTTGGGAATTGGAGGCGCGGTCAATCCCAGTAACGAGTGGATATCGTAGCCACGGCATTGATGGGCCATTTTAGGGAGAATTCTCCAGAATGGCTAATTTCCCTTACCTACTGAGTCCCTCAGCAGCTTTGCTGGATTTCTAGTATTTATTTTTTTCGCCTGGTAAGAGTGTGAGCCTTTTTTCCCGCTCTT
Organism: Ambystoma mexicanum; assembly: GCF_040938575.1. NCBI lineage: Eukaryota > Metazoa > Chordata > Amphibia > Caudata > Ambystomatidae > Ambystoma > Ambystoma mexicanum. Next base: position 766,571,216 of record NC_090923.1, on the reverse strand, counting down.
ACGTGTGTTTATCTGTGTGTGTTTTACATTTTTGTGTGTTCATAGACTGTGGAGCCTCACCCACTCCATAGGCATCATCTTTTTGTGTGTTACACAGCACCTTCAGTGCAGTGACAGGGTTGTCTTTCAGAATTCCCACTGACTCCATTTTTCTGGGACTGACTACTGTCTCCCAGAAAACATGTAAAGTTGCCATTAACTTTATTTAGTCTCTTTAAGCCACAGACCCAGTACACCCCATCTTACATGGAGTATTGGAAAGGGTTAATACTTATCCCTTTTTGTCTGTTTCTCTTGGAGCACTGTTTTGCTCCCATTTCATCAAGAGTTGGCTGGTGGCAGTGGTAACTACCCTATTTTCGCTACTGCGATTATCTTAAATAACATTGGTATTGTTTTAGGCTATCTTGGTAGCCTCAAACTTAAACACGCTTGACCATATATGTTTTTATACGGTTCCGGCTGGGTGTATTCACCATTTATTTTTGAAAATGTCTTTCTCGTGTTTTACTCTGCGCACCAAAACAGGTTTTGTTCCTTTGTTCACCGTGTTTTCGTGGGCTTCTACGCAGAAGCCCTCCTTAGGCGACTGCATGTCTGGGGGGGACAGGATGTGAGGGAGGGGTTTAGGACTCCCTGCACAGGGTCTCCTTGGAGACCCATGTAACACTCTGAACTGATTGGCTGTGGTTACTGTCCCGGCGGGACAGCCACCCTGCTGTGTGATTGACTGCCAGGCTGTGTGAATGGGGGAAAACTGCATAAAAAGCAGGTCTCTGGGTCTGGAAAGGCAGAGTCGCCACTGGAATGAAAGAACCAACGAGGAGCTGATGGAAGAGGACCCCTACTATGACTGAACAGCCCGGTGAAGCCTTGCTGCAGGTCCGAATCCTCGAACTCCAACGACAGAGAAGACCCTCCAGGAATCTTCTTCCCCTGAGCTGGTGGGACCAACCAGTTCACCCAAACTGCAAGCCTGGACTGCCTCCTCTGGTTGAATTCACTGCACAGAGCTACAGTGGGCCGGATAGCCAGGAAGGTCGGACCCTGCTTGGGTTTTAAGGAGCGCACCTTTTATTTGTTGCTTTGCTCTGCTGCTGGTTTCTTCCCTGGGCAGTGCAGGACCCTCCAGTCTTCCTACTTCATGTCAGTTCAACATTCGCTTCAGGAACCATGAGCCTGCAAGAGCTGCCAGGAATGTCCGCCTCAGCTACAGATTCTTCTCCACTTAAGGGTACTGTGCAAATTCGGTTGTTCGTTTCGTTCAGTAGCGGTGAAAGTGTGTGAAATCTTTCTCCAATCTGTGGGCTTGTCCTTCTCTACTCTTTAAACTAACTTTTCTGCCAATCAACTTTGTCGGGAACTATTGGCAAAGACTTAACCGCGAACTACCCTGAGCTGTGTGATCTTGAGCAAAAGACTTTTGAGCTATTGACTTTGGCACTAAGCCTTTTTGATTTGATTCCATCACTGTATTTCCTCTTTCTAGATTGCCCTGCTTACTTACCTGTTGGTGCTGTTCAATTTCTGCCTAACTTTGTCTTTCCCTCACTTTTAAATTACTGGAGTGCTATTTTTCTCCCACTTCATTTGTGAGCTTAACTTGTCTGGAACTTATTGGGAGTGGTGTGTTGTATTAAGAGTGTGATTTTTAAAGTGCTTTACTTTAGTGAAATGTTATACAACTGATGTGTAAATAAATGTACATTATTTTACTCAGAAACCTTGAGTCAGTGTTTGTTTGAATCATAGTAATTGCTGTCCTTTGTGTAACTATTGATACTGCTCACTTGCTCTTGAGATAAGTCTGGCTGCTCAGCCATCGCTACCACTTTTACTGTGTAGTACAGGCTAGTACCAAAGTTGAATTTGTACTGTCACTTGCAGTCTTAATTGTGTGTGGTGTTCCCAAAGGGTACTGCATATAATTCTGCCTAACACTGGTTTACAGCGGTGAGGATCAAGTATAGTAATTACACTAGAGTGCTGCTATTACCTTGGATCAACTAACCACAAGGCTATAAATCACTAAAAAGCAATATTAATCATGTCTGATATGGAAAGCTACAGTCAGGAGACCCTCCTTAGTTACACTGTGGATTATTTAAACAATCTATGTAGAGAAAGGAACCTTTCTGACAAAGGCAAAAAGTCTGAATTGATTGAAAAGTTGTTGAAGAACCAAAGTCTGGGGAGTGGGTCTGAAATGCCTGACTCTCCAGCAAATGTGGAAAATAATGAGGATGATGTGTCTATTATCGATGAGTTAGAGGAAGTAAATGTGTCTCCTAATGTAGGCCTTACTGGTCCCTTGTCTGCTCAGCAACCTTAACCTTTGTCCACTGGGACCCCATCAGGTCCTACACTCAAGAACTTAAACTCAGAGAAATGGAGTAGAATCATGAACTAGAAATGAAAAGGTTATTTCTTGAAAATTCTTCTCTCCCAGAGTCTTCTAGGTCTTCCAGTCCTAAGAGACCCTGTATGCCTAAAGAAACTGTGGGTATGCATGCGGATAAACTTGATATTTTGGATTGGTTGGCAATGTTTGAAAATAACCATGGGATTCAAGGTCTTGCAGGGAATCAGTTGCTTCCCTGGCTCTTCTCTAGGCAACCCGCTGTTGCATCTGATGTTGTGATGGAGTTGGGGGAGGTGGATAGGATGCGCTATGAGTGTGTGAAGCTAGATTTAATTGCTAGATTTGGGAACACCCCTTCCCAGTACCTTAAGAGGATTAGGAACCTCAAAAGCATGATGGTACCACTTGGGCTACCTGGGTATGTGAATAATTGAAAAACTTAGATGGTTGGGTTAAGAGTTACAGAGTGAACACTTATGAAGGCATGAAAAATCTTGTTATGTTGGAGTCAATTTATGATGCCTGCTCTCCTGAGCTCAGACAGCACTTGGCTGATTCTAAGGAGATAGATCCCAAGAAATTAGCTAAGGCTGCTGACTTGTGGGTTGCTAACAGGACTACTCACAAGGATTCTGGGGCAACTCAGAAGAAGGATGAGGGAAAGCAGCCAAAGAAAGATAACAAGAAGAATTCTAATACCTCCAATCCAAAAGAGAGCCCCAAACAGCAACATAAGGGTAAACCCAAAGGGAAACCAAATCAGGCTAGTGTGCCATCTAGACCCAAACCAGATGGAGGTCAGAACATACCCCCATTCATCAAGACATTTGGGAAATGTTATGTTTGTGGGTCAATTGGCCATGTGAAAGGGGATCCCAGATGTAAGGTTAAACCTTCAGGGATCCACACTGTCTCCTTAGCCTTCTGCCCAGAGGAAGAAGTAGCTATGGCAAGTGGAAACTTTCACCTACTGGCTGATGAACCCATGAGAGTCTCAGCTAGTGTTTCTCTTAGTGTCCCTGGGTTTGTGGGAACAAACGAATTTAGATGTCTATATTTCCATCCCAGATAATACTAAAGAGTATTATAAAGATAGTGTTCTTGTGAATGTCCATGAGACTCCTGCCATTAGAGACACTGGAGCCAGCATAACTGTGGTGGATAAATCATTTTTCAAGGTGGAGGATGTTGCTAAGGCACCCAAACGCCTCACCAACTTAGCTGGAGGCCCTGTGCAAATGCTTCCCCAGTTACTTGCTCTCATCCAGTGTAATGATATGACTGTCAAAATACCTGTTAGCGTGCAGAGTGAAGTGCCTGGGAGAGTCATGTTGGGTAATGACCTAAAAACTCTTGGAGTTGTGCCAAGCACCCCCAGGCTCCCCCAGTAAAAGGAGACAGGAGCTCAATAGGCCTGCAAGAGAGAGGACCTTTAGAGGCTCTCCAGAGGAGTTGATAGAGGAAATGGTCACTCCCACTCCACAGGAGTTGCTCACTGCTATTTCTAGAAATAATGAGGCAAAGAGGAAACCCAAGACCTCAAGGAAAAAGTCAGACAGCACCCCTGTGCTACCAGCCAGGACATCCCCAAGATTGTCCAAGGTCACACCTGTGACTCCTCCACCTGCTGAGGCAGAGTGTGAGGTGCAACCTTGTGTGGTGGAGCCAGTTTCTGAAGAACCATATCTGGAAAAAGACACTGTTCTAGTTGGAGATCTTGACCCTGTTGACCATCCTGAGCTGCAGTCTTTACTGGCAGAAGGTGGACCCAAAAGGGCAGACTTCAGCAGAGGACAAAGAGAGTGTCCCACTCTCGAGGGTCTTCAACAACAGGCTGCTAACCAGCTTCATGGGCAAGAAGTTGGAAAGCATAGGTTAAGCTAAGAAGATGGCCTCTTCTACAGTGAACTGACTGAGTCTATCCCTGGGGACTGCAAAAGAATTGTAGTGCCCCTTGCCAACAGACTCCAGTTCCTACAGTTGGCCCATGAGATAACTTTGGCTGGTCACTTCAGTTTCAAAAAGACCAAGGAAAGTCTTTCCTTATACTTCTACTGGCCTAAGATGGGTTCAGAAGTTGACAAAATCTGTAGGAGCTGTCACACTTGCCAAACCTATGGCAAGAGTGGAGCCAAGAATGTGGCACCCCTGGTGCCTCTCCCAGTGGTGGGAGTTCCTTTTGAGAGGGTGGGCATCGATATTGTTGGACCCCTTGACCCTCCCACATCTTCAGGGAACGGGTTTATCCTGATTGTAGTAGACCATGCTACAATATACCCAGAAGCCATACCTATGAGAACTGTTACGGCTCAGGCTGTGGCTAATGCTCTACTTGGTATTTTTACCAGAGTAGGGTTTCCCATGGAAGTGATATCCAATAGGGGATCGAATTTTATGTCCCACTAAATGAAAGCCATGTGGAAAAACTGTGGTGTCACTTACAAGTTCTCTACAGCATACCATCCACAGAAAAATGGACTGGTAGAGATGTTTAATCATACTATGAAGAGCATGATAGGTGCTTTAGAGGAACCCCTTAAAAGAAAGTGGGACCTTCTACTGCCATGCCTTCTATTTGTTTATAGGGAAGTCCCTCAGGAGGAAGTTGGTTACTGTCCCTTTGAACATATCTATGGCCATCCAGTCAGAGGTCCCTTGGCCCTGATTAAGGAGGGGTTGGAGAGTGCTCCTTCCCCCCACCAGTCAGAGTGACTGACTCTGTGATAGGTCTCCAGAGGAGAATGTCACACATGATGGCAGAAGCTAGTGATAACTTAAAATCAGGTCAGGCTCTGGTCAAACATTGGCATGACCAGAAGGCCAACATGGTTGAGTTTGCTCAAGACCAGCTTGTGTTAGTTATGATGCCAACAAGGCAGAGGGCCTTGCAGGACAAATGGATAGGACCATTCAAGGTTGTGGGCAAACTTTTAGAGGTGAACTATTGGCGAATTTAGGCAGACCTAAAGAGGCTCCCAGAGTCTTTCACACCAACCGTTTGAAGGCAAATGTCTGGAGACCAGAAGTGGGAGCTTTGCTTCTAGCTTCAGCTCGAGAGGAAGAGGAGAGTGAACCTCGACCTGACCTCCTCAGAGGCCAACCTTTGGATGAGAAAATAGAAGGAGTCAATCTCCCTTCTCAACTGACTTCTGAACAACAAGAGGAGTGCAAAGTTCTGTTAAATAAGTTTGCCTCCCTGTTTCCATTATCACCAGGCTTAACCCCTTGGGGCCTCTCGGGGCCAGCATGATATTCTCACTGGTGTCTGTTTACCTGTGAAAAGCAGAGGTTACAGAATGTCAGAATGTCAGAACATGTAAGATCCCACATCAAAGGAGAGGTCAACAAGATGCTTGATCTTGGGGTTATAGAGCCATCTACAAGTCCATGGTCTAGTCCAGTTGTTCTAGTACCAAAGGCAAGGAGTTGAGATTCTGTGTGGACTATTGAGCGCTAAATGCAGTCACTAAGACTGATGCCCATCGTTTGCCAAGGACAGATGAACTGGTGGATAGACTTGGTTCAGCCAAGTACCTCAGAACATTTGATCTGACGTCAGGCTATTGGCAAATAGCCCTGACAGACCATGCCAAGGAGAAAACTGCATTCTCAACCCCAGCAGGCCTCTACCAGTTTAAGGTTATGCGTTTTGGACTAAAGAATGCACCTGCTACATTCCAAAGGATGGTCAATCAAGTTCTGAATGGGATGGAGGACTTCTGCATGGCATATTTGGATGACATTGCAATGTTCAGCCCTACATGGAAAGAACATATTGATCACTTAGGATATGTTTTGCAGGCTCTTGAGCAGGCCCATCTGACCATAAAGGCAAGTAAATGTCAAATTGGTCAGAGCAAAGTGGTCTACCTTGGTCGTGAGGTAGGAGGAGGTGAAATAAGGCCATTGCCTAGCAAAGTACAAGCTGTACAAAAGTGGGCCACCCCTACTACTCAAACCCAAGTGAGAACTTTTCCTAGGTCTCACTGGGTACTACAGGAATTTCATAGAGAACTATGGGACCATAGCTTTTCCTTTGAATGTGATCTCCAAAATTCCCTAAAAAGGTTAAATGAAATGAGGAGTGCACTCAAGCCTTTGAAAACCTGAAGAAAGCCCTTTGTCAAGCTCCAGTCCTAAGAGCTCCTGATTATCACCAACCCTTCATTGTGCAGACAGATGCCTCCAATACAGGTATAGGTGCAGTCCTTAGTCAACTCGATCAGAAAGGTACGGAATTCCCCATTTGCTTCATCAGTAGGAAACTGAAGGAACCAGAAACAAGGCGGGCACCCATAGAGTGTGAATGTTTTGTCATTGTGTGGTGTTTGAAGAGGTTTAGACCATACTTGTATGGATCTACATTTGTGATTCAAACTGACCACCAACCCTTGAGATTGTTAATGCAAATGAAAGGGAAGAACCCAAAACTTCTAAGATGGTCAATCTGCCTGCAAGGGTTTGATTTCACCATTGAGCACAGAGCAGGATGTCACCACCAAAATGCTGATGGTCTCTCTAGGATGATTTTAACCGACTAGAGGTAGAGGTTCATCCAGGAGTGGATAAGATCCTCCTGTCCCTTAGACTGGGGAAGGGTGGGCGAGTGTTAGGGAGAATTCTCATAAATGGTTGAGTTCCTTATCTACTGAGTCCCTCAGCAGCTTTGCTGGATTTCTAGGATTTTTTTTTCACCTGGTAAGAGTGTGAGCCTTTTTTCCCACTCTTACATGTGTTTTGCTGTGTGTGTTTTACATTTTTGTGTGTTCAATGACTGTGGAGCCTCACCTACTCCATAGGCATCATCTATTTAGTGTATGTTACACAGCACCTTCAGTGCATTGACACAGGTTTGTCTTTCCGACTTCCCACTGACTCCATTTTTTCTGGGACTGACTACTGTCTCCCAGAAACATGTAAAGTTGCCATTAACTTTATTTAGTCTCTTTAAGCCACAGACCCAGTACACCCCATCTTACATACAGTATTGGAAAGGGTTAATACTTATTCCTTTTTGTTTGTTTCTCTTGGAGCACTGTTTCGCTCCCTTTTCATTAAGATTTGGGTGATGGCAGTGGTAACTACCGTATTTTCGCTACTGCGATTATCTTAAATAACATTGGTATTGTTTTAGGCTATCTTGGTAGCCTCAAACTTAAACACGCTTGACCATATATGTTTTTATACGGTTCCGGCTGGGTGTATTCACCATTTATTTTTGAAACTGTCTTTCTCGTCTTTTACTCTGCGCACCAAACCAGGTTTTGTTCCTTTGTTCACCGTGTTTTCGTGGGCTTCTACGCAGAAGCCCTCCTTAGGCGACTGCATGTCTGGGGGGGACAGGATGTGAGGGAGGGGTTTAGGACTCCCTGCACAGGGTCTCCTTGGAGACCCATGTCACACTGTGAACTGATTGACTGTGGTGACTGTCCCGGCGCAACAGCCACCCTGCTGTGTGATTGACAGCTAGGCTGTGTGAATGGGGGAAAACTGCATAAAAAGCAGGTCTCCGGGTCTGGAAAGGCAGAGTCGCCAATGGAACGAAAGAACCGACGAGGAGCTGACGGAAGAGGACCCCTACCACGACTGAACCACCCGGTGAAGCCCTGCTGCAGGTCCGAATCCTCAAACTCCAACAACAGAGAAGATCCTCCAGGAATCTTCTTCCCCTGAGTTGGTGGGACCAACCAGTTTGCCCAAACTGCAAGCCTGGACTGCCTCCTCTGGTCGAATTTGCTGTATAGAGCTACAGTGGGCCGGATATCCAGGAAGGTCGGACCCTGCTTGGGTTTTAAGGAGCGCACCTTTTATTCATTGCTTTGCTCTGCTGCTGTTTTCTTCCCTGGGCAGTGCAGGACCCTCCAGTCTTCCTACTTCATGTCAGTCCAACAGTCGCTTCAGGAACCATGAGCCTGCAGGAACTGCCAGGAACGTCCGCCGCAGCTACAGCTTCTTCTCCACTTAAAGGTACTGTGCGAATCCGGTTGTTTGTTTCGTTCAGCCGCAGTGAAAGTGTGTGAAATCTTTCTTTAATCCGAGGGCTTGCCCTTCTCTACTCTTTAAACTAACTTTTCTGCCGACCAACTTCATCGGGAACTCTTGACAAAGACTTAACCACAAACTACCCTGAGCTGTGTGATCTTGAGCAAAAGACTTTTGTCCTGTTGACTTTGGCCCTAAGCCTTTTTGTTTTGATTCGATAACTGTAGTTCCTCTTTCTAGATTGCCCTGCTTACTTACTTGTTGGTGCTGTTCAATTTCTGCCTAACTTTGTCTTTCCCTCCCTTTTAAATTTCTGGAGGGCCATTTTGCTCCCACTTCATTTGTGAGCTTAACTTGTCTGGAACTTATTGGGAGTGGTGTGGTATATTAAGAGTGTGAATTTTAAACTGCTCTAATTTAGTGAAATGTTATACAACTTATGTGTAAATAAATGTATATTCTTTTACTCAGAAACCTTGAGTCAGTGTTTGTTTGAATCATAGTAATTGCTGTCCTTGGTGTAACTATTGATACTGCTCACTTGCTCTTCATATAAGTCTGGCTGCTCAGCCATCACTACCACTTTTACTGTGTACTACAGGCTTGTACCAAAGTTGAATTTGTACTGTCACTTGTAGTCTTAACTGTGTGTGGTGTTCCCAAAGGGTACTGCACATAGTTCTACCTAACAGGCCATGCTCGTAATGTGCTGAACAAATGCACTCCTTGTACCTGAAAAGAGTTCTTATAAGGACTATCTTATAGAGAAATATGTATACATGTATATATGTATAAAAAAGCATACATCTTACTTTTTTAACCAGCATCTTGCAACTGTGGTTATAAAAAGTCAATTAACTCTTTAGCCGCAGTTGTAGTGAAAAATGTGTTTGGGTGTTTATTTTATTATGTTTCTGTATTTATATCTGATAATTAGTCCTTAGAAGGATTGTTTTGGGGTACACTGAGTGTAGTATTTTAGCCCATTTGGAGTACTGTGAATGATGTTAGGTGTACTCCGTCATGTCTACACAAATCACAAATTTCGCGCCTTGAAACAATTGTGTATAAGCACGTTATAAATGCCATATCATATCATATATCATTCATGTATAACTGTATGTTGTTGTTTGAAGTCCATAATTGGTTGTGGTCTCTCATGAAAGCTTAAACTACCTGACTAACATTTTGCAAAGATTTTTCAATGTACCATTAAATCTGGTGGTCCTACTCCATTTTTGCCTCTGAGTCAGAATGGAAAAGATAGAGATGGGGTGAGGAAAAACTTCCACTAGTTTTTCTAAGTCTAGTTTCATTATGAATGTAAGGGACACACCTCGTGCATTATGCAAATCATTGCTTCCTCAATTGATAACTATTAGACTATGGGCACCCTGGGGAATATGTTCAGTATTTCTATGAAATGGCAAGAAGGATGCTGTGGTGTGTTACTAAATGGGGCAGTCTATATAAAGAAGTTTCATCTTAAATCTAAAATACTGCAACAAAGTAAAGAGCAATATCTTGTCAGCCTATTGTCTGGTAACCATAATGTGAGTATATCGCTCCCCGAGAAATTAAAGCTTCTTATCTATCAGCATTTCCAAATAGTGCATTGACAAGACAATATCTGAGAATTAAATGTAATGTAAGTATTGCATTTATGACTCAGGGTGCACAGGTGGGTATTCTGCGCCATCCGCGATATTGCAGGCTTTGTGGCGTTAATGTACTAGAAACACTAGAACATTTACTATTAGTTTGTTAAAGTCTTGACTGGTTACGATCGAGCTACATGAAGGCTTACAAGAATAGTATTAATTTGGAAGACCTTTCTTTTGTATGGACTAAGTTTTTAAGAGGCTATGATGCGAATTTGATATTTTATCTTGTTAAATTATATTGGAAGTGCCTGGATATTTTGAATATTGTAGTGTGATCCGCCTTTTATGGTTCTTAAAGTGTTTTTGTTTGTGTGTTTTTATTCTCTTATCATCTTTTTAGTACATATGAATGTTTTATGATTGATATGGTTTTAACTTTTCAAATAGAAACACCACTTGTTAAGTATGCATTTTATTCCATTGTTTACTGATTTTAACAGGTGATATTGAGAGCATTGTAATGTTGTTTGTATGTCTTGTATGTTGTATATACAAAGCCATCGGTTGATTGTATATTAAATAAATACATTTTAAAAAGGCTGAAGAGAGGAAGGCAGATGAGGCCAAACTAGTGCAGCAGAAGCTATGAAAGTATGAAATGGAAGGGGCTGTTATAGCCAGCCCCACCCACAGGCACAGCAACATCATCAACAACCACAACAGCAGGGATTCTGTGCAAGGGGAGGTTTCCCAAGGGGGCGTGGCTTCGGGTCACAGACACGTTACCATCAAGGGGGGTTTCCAGGAGGATTTCGGGGATATGGACAACAGATTTAGCAAAACACAGGAGACTTTTCGGGGGGAGGGGGTGGGTTCAGGACAAGGGAAGGAACCACCACAGTGGTGGACATGCAGACAGCTTGGACATATTTCAAAGGCATGTCAATTCAGAGGGACACAACAGAATTGGGCAGGGCAGGGCCAGCATCATTATCAAGGGGACCAAGAGGATTATTATGTACATGACCAACAGCCACAAGGGCAGATGCAAGGCACATATCCACAAATGCCAGAAGCACAACTACACACACCTGCACAGTCACAGGTACAGACACAGGTACCACAGATGGCAGCATCACTATCACATTATCTACAATCACCACGGATTAGGGGGGACACATAACAGCTAGCACAAATACAGGAGGATGACACACCAGAACACATGGACACAGTGGTGACAGTACCAGTTCGACAACTGGGAGGAGTTACCATGGTGGGCAACAACCCCTTTACAGGAAACGGGTTATCTTTGTACACTCAATGGGATAACCCACAGATGAACTTGATGTGTCCCATCCTGCCCCATCCGGTTGATCACACGCAACCCTGAGGAGGAAACTTGCATAGGGGTGGCGATAGGTGACAAAACGTTTTCCTTTCTTGTTGACACTGGAGCGAGTAGGTCATGCATAATGGAAGGGACATTTGCGTTGTCAGGCAATGCCAAGAACACTCAAGGATTCTATGGGGCTTGAAAAGTGGTTCCTTTTACCAATAGCATCTCAGTATCTAGAGGAGATAACAACTTATCACTACCTTTAATTTACTCTCAACAGACACCTGTAAACATATTGGGATGAGACATGAGCAGACTAAACATGACCATCTCATTCAGAGACAAAGGCATAGGGCCTCACTACTAGTGCAGCGGTAACCGTGCCGGCACCTGACTTGCCAGAAACACCAGGGCATAACAGCCCCGGCGGTACGTGAAGTCAGCAGCCAGAAAATGTAATTCCCCATTCCCATGTGACTCCCATAGAACTCAATGGTGCCAGTGCTTCCGTGAAACACTGCAAGCGGGTGCCGTTCCACCCGCCAGGTTTGACCCGGACCTGCACACTTGTAATGAGTCCCATAGTATGGTCAACACCAGGCATACACATGTTGAATGTAAAAGAGATCATCCAAGCATATTGTGGATGCACAGTACAGTGGGGGTGCCAGTGGATCCAGAGATGTTTCAATATGGGACAGACATTGCCATTGCATGGATGCCAGGCATTGCAGGGAAGGTGTGGCGAGTACCAAAAGAATATCTGTTCAGGCCAGAAGCACCATTGGACGAGCCAGAAGGAACAATTGTGTCCCTAGAGATAGAAGCAGTGTTTGCAAGAGAGGATTGGATTGCAGTACATGCAGTGGACAACACGGTGAGGGCATGAGAGCAATGATTACAGTTGTAGAAGGGTGCAGATTGACAACAATAACAGATGATGAACTATTTGGAGAAGAGAGACTGGAATTGGAATTGGTGTTTGAAATGAGTGTAAAAATGCGCCCCATTTTGGGAGGAGGACATGGCCAAGGTACCGGACAGTTTATGGACCACAAGGCCTTATGACATGGGGTGCATAAGGAGCATAGGAGGGGTGAAGATTAAACTAAAACCAAGAGCGATTTTGCCAGGAGTAAAACAGTATCCCATAAACAAGGAGGCAGATGAAGGCATTTATGAGACAATTAACACCCTCATTGAGAGAATCATCCTGGTACCATCATAATCTCCATGCAGTACGGCAGTTTACCCCGTGTGCAAGGCCAATGGGACTCATGGCATTTTATTCAGGATAAAATACCTCTTAACCACATTGTAGAAGCAGAAAATCCGGCAGCAGCAAACTCAGTGACAATTCTGTTCTACATTCCCGTGGAAGCCACCTGTTTCACTGTCATTGATTTAAAGAATGCCTTCTTTTCAGTGCCACTAGACCCAGGCTCACAAGATTTAACCAGCTTTATGTACCACAGCCAGAAGTGGAAACATACTTGTTTGCCACAAGTGTACTGTGAGTCACCATCTTTCTTTAACAGAGGGATCCAGATGGATAGCAACATACAGACAGAAAGTACAGTTTTGGCGTATGTAGACGACCTTTTGATTTGCAGTGTGAAAGAAGCAATTGCAGAATGGACTCAGTACTCATGCTGACAGTGTTAGCTGACAAATGGTACAAAGTGGACAAGGCCAAATTACAGTACTGTCAGAAGGAGGTGCTCTATATTGAACAGATGATATATAAGGACGGCTGACACATTGCCCCAAAGAGAGCAGAGACAATACTCAACACACCCCAGCCGATGACAGTTAGGGAAATGCAGCAGTTCTTGTGGTTTTGCAATTACTGCAGAGCATGGGTCTTTGACTACACCACATACACAAGGCCACCATTCAGTGATTGGAAAGCAGCACAAAGGGGAACAAAGACACTGACATGGACCACAGACATGAATGAGGCTTTTGAGGAACTGAAGGAAGCCATAAGTACAGCTCCAGTGTTAGAGACCCCAGACTACAAAAAAGAGTGTTTCCTATTTACACACAGTGACAGTGTAGTGATGAAGGTGTTACTGACTCAGAAGACAAGCATGGGCCATAAGCCAATTGCTTATTACAGTGGACAACATGACCCAGTGATGAGAGGACATCATCCGTGCAAACAATCATCGGAAGCTGCATCCTATGTAATGGAAAGGTCATCAGCAGTGACCATGGGGTGAACCACCCCTCTCAATGTGTAGCATACCCTCTTTGTGATACTGCATAAGCCAAAGAGCACACTGACTACACAGAGAGCATCAGGATATGAAGTTATACTATCGAATATAGTCCTGAACATAGTAGTAAGATGCAAAACTGTAAACCCAGCACAATTCTTGGCTGATGTTCTCAAGGCAGGAGACTAAGCATATGACTGCACAAAGAACATAGAGATGTTCAGTGAAACACGCAAGGTGGAGAAAGACACACTTGAATGGGGAGACGTGCTGTCCATTGACGGTTCATCAAGAATTCATCAAACTGATGGGATCAGACGTACTGGGACTCCAGTGATAAGACTGAAACAGGACGGGACAAGTGAGGTAGTTGTGAGTGTACGGCTACCATCCCAATGTACAGCACAGACAGCAGAATTAGCGGCTCTTATATTAGCACCACAAAACAGCATAGAGAGATATATGACAATGTACTCTGGCTCAGCTTATGTAACATCAACAGTGCATGCAGGACTGGCGTCATGGCTCAGGAGAGGGTTCAGAAAAGCAGATGGGACCCCAGGGCACCATGCGCTATTATTAGGCAAACTGATTGAAGTAATTGCATATTCAAAACAGGTGGATCTAGTGAGGTGCCAAGCCCACACAAAAGGGGATGGCCCTATCTCAAGAGGGAACAAAGCAGCAGATTGTGAGGCAACGTGCATAGCATATTTTGTATAACTATGGGAACTGGAGGAGAGACCCATGGCCCAGGGAGGAGTGAGGAATATGGTGATGAGGGAAGGTTACAACAAACTACCAGGGACACAGATTTTGGAACTGCAGCAAACTGCACCATCAGAGGAAAAGAGCTATGGATAAAGAGAGGATGCTCCATGTCTCTAACAGATGCCTTATGGCAACAGAACAACACAGGAAAAGTGGTTATGCCACTGTCATTGTTGAAAACAGAATTAGCACAATTGCATTATCCAACGCACCCAGGGAAGAAGGTGATTGCCACACACATGGGAGAAACATGGTTTTGCCCAAATCTGAACGAGCATGTAGCCGATTTTATTAGCAATTGCTTGACCTGCCAGCAGTTTACAGCAGGACATACTTTGAGAGTTGTGAGAGGAGCCATAACAAGACCCATTGGCCCATTTCTGGATCTCCACGTGGACTATGTGGACATGGTTCACGTTTGCCAAGGTTACCTATACATGATGGTGGTTGTCTGCCTATTCTCTAGGTGGATAGAGGCTGGGCCCTGTTCACATGCTGATGCCATTTGAGCGGCTAAGCTCCTTGTCTGGGAAATTTTCCCGAGGGTTGGCATGTGTGAGGTCATGTGGTCTGACAACGGCCCTCACTTCGCCAATTAACTGTTTCAGCACATCACAACCCTGCTAGGCATAAAGCACAAATTTGCCTGTGCATACCGCCCCATGAAAATGGGGTGTGTGAACGTCTGAATGGACTCCTAAAGGAGTGCGTAGCCACAACTCAGCAGAGCACCAAGAAAAACTGGCTCCATTGTTTACCATTGACCTTGAATGAATTACTCAATAAGCCAGGGTCCGACCACCATTTAATGCCCCATGATGTGGTGACAGGACGGCACATGCTTCTTCGTAAGGCTCCTCCCACAAGAGCATTGAAAGATTGCGAGAACAGTGGGGATGTGTTAGGACAAGAAATGTATGCATACATCACTTCTCTGGTATCTAGTGCTTCTTTTATCTCTCGCCAGATACAGGAGATCCAGGGGGGCCGAGAAGAAAGCGAAGACATCGACAGTGACAACACACCACAAGACAATGAACTAAAGCACTGCGTACACATGGGAGATATTGTTCTCCTGCGCAACTTTGTCATGTGCTGCAATGCACCTCGGTTCACCAGCCCTCATGTGGTTGAGGCCGTAGCAGACAGAGCTGTTAAATTAGTAGATAACCCCACCTGGAATCATCTTCAAGATGTAAAGCCCTACAAAGCAGTGGCCTCACCTGGCAACAGAGTTTCTGTGACTGGCAGGGCCAACATTCTGGACCTCAATGAGCTACAAATGCAAGCGGACCGCACTGAGTTAGGGAGACAAGGACACCCCATGGTTCGACGATCCCAGGCAGCAGAAGCAGCAACTGAAACACCTGTACATATTGATGAATGAAACACTGTTCGTTTGTTATTTTTTTTTCCGCATACGCTGGTCTATGTGAATGTAATGAGGGTTGTACAGAGTGTTGTCCTAATGTTACCTCCCATTCATCACCCCAAAGGGTTTTCTAACCAGTTTGTTCACTATATAAGGAGACCCAGACGGTTCAGAGCCTGATCCCCATCAGTATACTATCTTGTATTTGTATAATATTTTGCCCAAACGTACCCACAACTTGAATGCAGTGAATTCCAAATGTTGGCCACATTGAGAGACGCCTCAGTAAGGATGGTCTGGGAGGAGGTATTTGTCTTTGATATAAGTGACTAGTTTTTAGGGCTACAGGGTACTCATAAATACCAGCAAAGTAACGCCTTTCTTTGCAAATTTCAGGCGGGCAACTTTATCACCAGGCTGCAAGGATCACGCAGTGTAAGTGGATATGAAAGAAACAATAAAGAACATTACTATCATTGTGTGTCTATTAATTCCCAGTGGCTTAATGGGATTTGTATTTTGGCAATTGTATGTGGCTGTTAGCACTACCGCTGTACCCTATACTAACATTTCCCCGACCCAGGCAGGAGGGAACGACCATGTCAGGTGAACAAGAAGACACTGCTGATAAGGTAAGGAGAGGTATCTGCAGTGTTGACACAGACATGAAGGGAGTTGACATGTATCTCACTGACACAGCACAAGTATCCAACAACATGTTGTATAAACATATGACCAGAGTAGGTAAGGTAAGGTAACCACCGGGGAGAGCTGTTAGGTCTGTTTTTTAATCCCCTATGCCATGAGTGATTCCAGAACGTTCATAGCAACTGAAATACCTGCAGCAAGAGCACAGTGCCTGATGTATCTTGTGATGGTGCAAACATGAGAACGATTTCAAGGGAGGACAAATGGACCTTCCCATATGAAGATAATTACATAAAGACATTAGAATCGATGAACAATTACTGGCAGCTAGATGAAGGATTGCATTACATTACTGACAGACCCGAGAAAGGAGAGACAAACTATCACACTGAAGGAATTACCATGTCCCTGGCTAAGAGTAAAGGAGATAGGAGGAGAGCCTGGGTGATGGATGATGGGAAAGGCCACAGATATTAATGTATGGACGAGTGTACACTAATGATGGATGGCAAGATGGAGTGGTGGGAAGCAAGGCCCTAACATTAGCACAATCGGCAGTGAACAAGGTACAGGAAGAAAATGACAAGTGCCTGAAGGTTTCGGATGCAAGCGCAAAATCACTGATATGGGTGGAGAATTAAACTGGACCGGTGCCAATAATTCTCCTGAAGATGCCAGCCCTGTGCTATCAGAACAATGGCAATGTTGAATTTGGTGAGAACGTAGGATGCAAGGCAATTGAACAACTTTCAGCAATGGGAGCGGGAACAGCAGTGCTAATGGATCACTACTGGGCATGCGGATCAAAGGCATATGAAAAACTGCCACCTATGTGGGTAGGTGTATGTTCCTTGGTACACATCAACATGCCGTTGTTGGTGGTAGCGAAAAAGGATGTGAAGCTCGACGAGTTAAGGAAGATGCATAACAGCAGGCGAAGGAAGAGGTAGGTTGAGATAGCACCAACAGCCGAGATGGAAAAGGTCGAGAAGTGGACAGGATTGAGCAGAGTGAAGAGAGGGAGGAATTACTTCTCAGAGGCATCTGAAGCAACAATGGATGACATCCCAGCAGAATACAGGCTGTTTAGCAGAACACAAATGTTTTTTGCATCAATAATAACAGGAATACAAATGTACACTAATGCTAATTGGTTACATATCGCTCGTTGGGAGCAGATGGTAATGGTCAACTCTACAGTGAATGGGATCAACTCTACATCGAATGAGTTCAACACCATAAAGGAAGAGCTCAGAGCTATAAGGTTGGTGGTGCTCCAGAATAGGTACGTCCTGCATCTCCTCACAGCAATCTAAGGATGAGTTTGTGCAATGATAGGGAGTTCATGTTGCACATTCAGACCAGCCAATGATGAAGATAACAGAACTCTCTCAGATGCAGTTGCACAGTTGCCACAGATGCATGCGAAAATGGAGGATGAGGCATGAGGAGCAGGGAAGGACAAGAGCTGGCTAGCGTATATATGGTCATGGATGCCATTTTGGCTGTCAGACAGAATGAAGTGGAAAGCTGGAGCCCTTGTGCTGGGAGCAGCATCAACATGTGGGATCAAGATATGTGTGGGAAGGTGCAAGAAAACAGTAGAACAAGTTATTGAAATGCAGATCCTGATAGATGTAAACATAGGAGGAACAAGGGATGAGATTGCTGCAGAACGAGACAAGCTAAGAATGAAGACTGTGCAGTGTGAATTATTTCCAGCAGGGACTATAAATCTGAACAATCCCCATGATCCAAAGTTCTATGAAGGGAAGTGGGTTTGGTGCAACCCCAAAGGAGTATGTTGTTACATGCACTGGTTGTTTGATGACCACACAAACTATTATGAACACCTTGCAGGGATAACAAAGATATGGCAGTCCAGAGCAAAAGGGTGGTCATATAAGGATGTGGTTGACAAGCCGACCAGATGGCGGACTGAAGAGGAATGGGCAAATTCACCCCCTCCTATAATGTACATAAAACAGAAGAAGACCAGGAGATACCGTGATCGCCCATACTATTTCGGACCGATTCCCAGTGCTCCAATGATCAATCAATATGTCGAGAGGTACCCACTCAGCCAACCTTACAGACTAGGAGCAGTACAGATCTTACCCAGAGTGGACAAAGACCCCCACACAACAACATTGTTTAGAGATAGTAATTTGGGGATGGACCGAACCAGCCACCTGACATGCAAGGGCCAGTAGACTAGCTCATACAGGGGAATATATAGGTTATTAGGCTCCTGATGACCAATCCAGTAGGCCGATAGGTTTCATGGAGAGGGGCCCAGGTTGTGATGTATGTCACAATGATGCAATCAGGATACAATACTGGCCTGCGAGCCAGGAGACGTTAAGATATCCATTGATTTCTTCTATCCTTGTACTGATCCCTGTTGGTTTTGGCTCTAATAAACCACAGATTGAACTTGCTGTCTGGCTGGGTCTACGGTCCTTTTTGGGGGAAGGTGTTGGGTCTTCTGAGAGTCTGCAAACTCATAGTAGTCCTGGAACCTACCTGGGAGTTTGCCCCCAACACCTCTTCTTGCTCATCCTTGCTAGCACCATCTTTCACACTCTTCTCGCCATGTGTTCTCCTCCCTTCTCTCACTCGCTTGAACGTTCACTCTCTCCCTCTCACTTACACCCTTGCATACATCCTCACCTCAACTCTCCTCCCTCTCACCTTTCCATGCACCCCTACTGTTTCTACCATCCTTCCTCTCACACCCTCGCTCGCTTATCATCTTGCTTTCAGCCTCTCGTTCACAACTCCTCTTGTGCACCCATGCTAACATCATCTCTCTTACTCTCCTCACATGCTTCTCTCGCCTCAAACACTGCCTCTCCCCGCATACACTCTTCCCCCTGCCCATCTGTCTCCCAATGTTCTCCTCTCACTCGCTAGCACGGTCACACTCTCACCCTCTCACTAACACCAATGCTCTCGCTTGCACCTTTCCTTGCACCCCTAACTTTCCTTCCTGCCTTCCTCATAACACCTCCTCCCACACCCTTTCTCTTACTGTCTGCTTTCAACCTCACACGTCCTTTTGCTCACATCTTCTCTCTCCACACACTCTTCATGCTCTTCTCAGACGCTCTCTCCTTGTCTGTACCGAACTGTCTCCTCTCTATCACTAGTTTGCACCCTCACACTCAGCCTTTCACTCGCAACTTTGTAGGCACCCTATTCACATTATCTCTTGCTCGAACCTTTCCTTGCACCCCTACTTTCTCTCCTATCCTTCCTTTCACAATATGTTTGCTTCCCTCTATCTGCCGCTCTCGCTCACACCTCCTCTTGCTCACCCATGTCAGCATCGCTTTCTTTCCCCTGCACCCGCCCCCTCTCATTTTTGCTGTCTTTCCCATGCTACAGATGCCTATTAAAGGCAAACTGCAATGGACAGTAGCAAACGCCAAAACTATTAGCTTTGCAATGCTTAATATATAATGTTATACTTTCATTTCTAGCCCCGCAGGCCTCCCCAATTTGGCAAAAGGGGCCATGCCTAGCTTGTCAACACACTGAACAACAGAATGGCTAAACAGATGTCTATATATGTTCTGCCTCCTCCGTCTGCTAGGTAGCCACCCATCATTTGCCCTAGCAGGACCTGTCATTGCCCATTTCCTTCGTCTCTTCTGCTTTGGTTTGTGTTTGGTGCATTGTGCACTCACATTCAAATCATAGATTGCAAGACAAAATACAATTTCTTTTTTCCAGCCACTGCCTCTTCCATCCCTACCATTCATCTCTATCAAAAAGGTTTAACGAAATTCAACGAATTAGTTCTAATAAATGTAATCAATAAATACCTATGTTTTTATTTGAGGATCACACATCAGACTGAGGTATTCATACAAATAATGTCAGTCATGAGTAGTAAGACAAATTATCATTTGGAGGTCAGACAGGAAAAGGAAGTTGAATATTGTCTCTCCTGCCTGCAGTGCATGGTATGCTCATATTGATCACCCTTTTCATCTGGAAGTAATTAGTTTGCAAGAAATAATGTCAGCAAATACTATTATGCAAGAATATTTGTCCACACCTACTTTCTGGGTTCATCGGGTGTTACAACTTAGCAGCATGTGGCAGCATTTGTTCTTGGTTTAAAGCTTTTTGTGGAGTACAAGACACAGCACCTCCAGAGCACCATGTATTCAGTTTCAGAAGCTTAAAAATGCTTAATTACATATACATCTTAATTTGCAGGTATTTAATGTGCAGTTTGCTAAGCTTTGCAGTAAAGTTCACAAAGTGCAAAACGTGCAAGTCCACAACTTTGCACACACCTATATAAAATCATACGCTCCCCTGGGAGGTTTATCCTGGCCGGTCAGGTTGCTCATAATGCCAGTGCTGCGGGCACAGTTCCAGTTTTTTTTTAACCTGTTGGTCTGCTGCAACAGAATTTTTCTTTCGCCTCCCCCCATCATTGGCTCCTCTCCTTCACGTCTCAGCCATGAATGAAAAAGAAAGATCTCTCATTAATTTGCCCTGTGGCCCTTTTTAAAACTTTTTATCAATGCTGGGAAAGATGTTCCCTCTCTCTGCACAGATTTGCAATACGTTCCAAAGAAAGTAACAAACCAACGTAGTCCATGCGTGAGCACATTACAAATTGAAATGGTTATTTGTTTTACCTCATTATCTACCATATTGCTCATTATATAAAGATGTGCTACTTGATTTCTTTGGCACCTCATCTGTGTATTTATGGGTACCTGTGTGGATTAGTGTATGTGCAGGCACCCTAAATTAAGGGAGAAATACTGCATACTACTTAATTTAATGAGTAAACGCCACTTGCCCTCTCCTTCCCATAGATATTTTTTGAAATTGTTAATTGTTTTCCTTTTTGTTTCGTTCACTTTACTCTACTTTCTTTTTTTAGGGCACCACAGTGTTCCCTTTGCTGACTACAGGGCTCAAGGATGCGAGCTCTTTTGAGAATCCTGTAAAGTTTGACCCCAAGCATTTCCTGGATGAAACTGGAGCTTTCAAGAAGAATGATTCCTTCATTCCTTTCTCTGCAGGTATTTTCAAGGTTCCCTGCTATAATAATGGAATATGTTCATTGCTGAGAATCAGCTGTCCTACTTCTCCAAGAATGGCCAGCATTTGCTGAAATCACACCAGATATTGTAGCTGGGGTTGGGTTTAAATATAGCCCAGACATATTTGGTACATTTCAATTCCTGTCAACTTCTGAATCTTTCGAGCATAGGGATCCAACTGGAGGCAAGTTAAAGGTATTTGACTACTGTTCCTGTTGGACAGGCCATTTCACACTCAAATCTGTCACAATTGAGCAAAGAACGAACCTTCACGCAGAGGGTTTGCTTCTAAACTCTTGTGTGTTTTGCATATTGGTGGACTGGGAGACACAAGACTGATTGTCACTGGTTCCACATGTGATCTCTGGTCCTCGGTCACATGGCTTTAGGAGATTCTGCCGTGACTAGGACCCAGTTTGCTCTGTGTGATGAAGCCTGCACCTGCAGTCTATTTCAATGGTTTGACTTCTATTATTATGTGCATATACAGATTTTTTTTGTGTGCGCCGTTGTCACTGATTCTGTGAGAGTTGTAGTGTTTTCAAGCCTTACTCAGTCACACAAATATCAGTGGAAGAGCCACATTGTGAAGGTAGGTTGCCAGCTGTGGCGTCAGATTCACACCAGCAGTCTCCAGAAGGGCAATTGACATCTGCCATTGCCATAACCTAATCTTCTTCAATGTTTATACGGTCCACATGCTGATACTTAGTCGGATGACAATACAGACCGGTGCCAGACACGGACTACATTTTGGCCAGCATTGAAATGTGTAAGAAAAAAACAGCTTGATATTGGTAATACCGAATTCATTATTGCTTAAGTATGTAGAATTCTTTTGTACTTATCCAATTTAGGATCGACTTTCAAATCTCCTTCAACCCTTCATCCTAGAATAAATCCCAGGCCACCTGGTATGAGCTCTCACTCTTTGGAAGACATGCCCTGCTGCCACCCCTCCAAGCTCCAAGAAACAGCTCAGACCCTGGCCATCACAGACCAGCCAGTATCCTCCCTCTTAAAGAGTCTTGCATGCAACTGCAAACCTAGTCTGTGGCTCAATATGTTGGACTGATCACACCTGCATGCCTTGCTGTACACTGGCTACCTTTCTAGACCCACATCATCTTTAGGCGCATATTGACCATCTTCAATGCCTTGTACTACCAAGAAACCCACCTGCCTTGTGGACAAGTGTATAAGAGCAAAATATATGTATTTAGGAAATAAAATATTCCTATGAAAATACAATAAACACATACAAAAATCTATATTAGCTAGCACAACCCACTCAGTTTTTCTGTGTACTGGACCTCTCTACCAATGCCTCTAGTTTCTTTAATGCTCTGTCCATTGAAAACAGTGTAGGAGCCATGCCACTTCCTTTTACAATAAAACTGAAAGCCTACCTCTTTAGAAAACGTCTCATTGGTGTCATATAGAATCTCACTGCAACCAACGTTTTGCCTGTCAGAAGGAATCTGACGAGGCTGGTGTTGAAGCCCCAAGGTCACCACATCGATATCTAAAATGCCTGTGATACATTCAATAGTGTTTGCTCACCTAGGGTGCTGTGGTCAAGTGTCCGAGGCAAATAGTGGTTTGGGATTAATACAATATAATGTAGCAAGCTTTTGCTTCAAATAAATGGATGTTCACACACTTCTTAATGCGCTATAGCCACTGTATCATGTAAGGACTGGATTTATATATACACATTTTATCAACTATTCATCTATTTTGTAAGTCTTTGTTATGAGATAAGCAGTCTTTGATATTCTTAGAGTGGCAGAATTGTTAGCCTGTTTCTCAATGCCTGATCTTTGTGTTTGATAGTCTAGTTCTAGTGTTGAGCAAATCAATAATAGAGACTCCCTCTCTTTATGGAAGATTTCGAGCGGAGGGCGAAACTCACCTAGGGGTCCAGCCATTCAAATATTCTGGCAAGACTACCAAGTTCAAACTTTGGGATGTGTATTCAAAGTCAAAGCCCCGGGTAACCTTTCTCACTAGTCTCACCTTGACAGATGCTCAACCAAACAAAATTCAAGCTTTCATTTTTTTTATTTATTTTATTGTGCATTTGTAAGTGCTTATACATCAAGTAAATTGTATTTCAAAGTGCCCACTGGGCAACAGGGAGGGAACATGGGAATGAAAATAAAATATAACAAAGATTGAGGTGGTCCTATTAGCCCTTGTGAGTATTCAGAACGTGCAAGTGCAAAGAGAGAGAGAAAGGGTATGAGGTGTTGGAGGTATAAGTGCAAGGTGTACCAGAAGGGAAGTGCTACGGAGTGAGCAGCTGTAAGTGCCTAGGTGAGTGGTCAGCTGCCAATATATAAGAAGTGCAGACCTGTGGGTGCCAAGACAACTGCTGGAAGTGGCTGGAGGCTGAAGGCGATTGGGTTTAAGGGAGGGTAGGGCCCAACACTACACATAAGGGCCCAGGCCACCAATCTCAGCAACTGTTGGGTTTAGCAGAGGAGGGAGGAAGGGAAGGAGAATGTGAAAAGGAAAGTCTTGAGGGGCTTCTGGAATCTGAGATCTGGCTCAAGACAAAGAGGAAGGTGGAGGCTGTTCCATAGGAGGGAGACTGTGGAGGAAAGAGATCGGCCAGCAGTTCGCTGTTTTGTGAAGCGCTTAACACACAAAGACTTGGTGCCAGAGGAACGTTAAGATCTGGAGGGAGAGTATTTAGTGAGAGCAAGTTGTAGATAGTGTCGTCCCTGGCCCCAGATAGCCTTATGGATGATGCAGAGGGATATGACTATGATCCTTGCAGCAACCGGGAGCCAGTGGAGAGTTTTTCGGGCTGAGAGATACGGTCGCTGGGCTTGACGCCAAGGATAAGTTGTGCAGTACTATTCTCTATCAGCTGGAGGGGTCATATAGACGAAGTGGGTAGTTTAAGGAAAAGGCTATTGCAGTAGTCCAGCCTAGAGAGAACCAAAGCTCTAGAGACATTGAGCTTCTGGGGGAAAGTGAGGAAAGGAAGAATTCCTTTGAGGATTGTAAGGGAGGTATGGTATCACAAGTATGACACTGACACAAAAGGTAACATTTGAAAACCTTTATTAAAGTTTCAATGGGGTTGCAGAAACTCCTGCTTTCCCCTATAGCTAGGATGGGAGTAGTCTTGACCATCAAATCATAAACAAAACAGTCCTAGTTGTGTCAGTCAAATCAAAATGGCCTGTACTAACACAAAACCTAATACCTGCCCTATACCTAGTACAAAAAGTGTGAAAAGGAATATATGCATGTAAAGGAAAGTCAGTGTTCAAAAGAATACATTTGTCAGCTCTCCTCTCCATGTTGGACAGCACGGAGTAAGGCAGTCCCTGTATATAAGGTGACACACTCTAGCTCAGGCTCTTAACACAAAGGTGGTTCAAAACGTGGATCGATGCCTTTGGCCTTCCATTGCTTCCAATTTCCACAAATACAGTTTAAGAAAATGTTCACAGAGGTCCCCCTCTGTCGGGCTCAGACCTCTTGAAGAAAAGATTCATGTTGGTCCATCTGTCGGGCTCAAACCTTTCACAACAAAAAGTTCACAGCACTTGCATGGGTTCTCTTGCCCAAATTGAACTAATATTTTTGAGGGGCTACTTTCCCCTAACTTTTTATATTTCCAGACTCCCTCAGTCGGGCTTGGACCGTATCCTGTTGTCGAAGTCTTTCGAATGTGTGTGGTTTTTGTGACAAACCCACACAGGACCACTTTGACTTTCCAGCTTTCAACTCAATACTATGTTATTTACCACAGTGTTTTCTAGTCTGGCTAGTTCACTGTACTTTGCATCAAAGTTCGACGTTCAGCCTTTTGCGTTCCCCTTCTCTCGGGGTTACTTTCAATCACCTTGCTTTTACAGTTCATTCACTTTCTCTTCACAACCTTTTGACCTTTCACTGAGACTTTTGAGTGGGCTACTTCCTTTCGCCAGACCAATCTGTTACTCAGTATCGCAGACTTTACAGCTATCGGTATTTCAAAGGTAATTTACAGGTCTGCCTTGCCTCGCGTCTCATCCACACACATGCAGCCTTCAATTTTGCAATACAATCTTTCCATTTCAATCTCTCTTCAGCATACACCAGTCTCTCACGTTGCTTGCCAACTCACCGGCTGTGTGTGTTTCCTTGTTTTCTTTTACTTTCTTTCAATTCCACACCTCCCTAACTCTGCCGTTCACCTGAGAAAATCACTGGCATCCTTGAAACACAATGCAGCCATCTTGTTTGGGATTCAGCCTTCTCCACGTATCTTTCACTGCCTTTTGGAGGCAACAGCCTCCTACAGGGAACTCCTGGAGTACTATACTCGTGGCTCTCCCCCTCGGTCTGTTGCTCTGCTCCAGTGGGTATGCCTTCACCACGGAAGTTCTCTGCTTATTTGTGTTCCACCTTGCTCAGAGTGTGTCTCTGTGTTCCGCTTTTTATCCGTGTGAGGAGTGCTAATTGGTATCAGATGTATGCATTTAGCGTCAAGTGTCTGACTTTACCTGACCCAAAGCGGGACATGTCCAATGCGATGTATAAGAGTTAGCATTGTTACTCTCAGTCACCCTCTTCCTCGGCCCAGTGTTTGTGTGGAAAAAGGGGGAGTTGGGACATCAGGAAATCATATGAAATAGGAGGGTTTAGGTATATCAGAAAGGCAGGAATACTGGGTCTCACCGTAGGCTGTCTCACCCACACTCCCCAAAAACCCCTTACCCAGGTGATCCTCCCGCACTGGTCCACCCTCTTGGTCTGGTGCCAAAGGCGATGGCCATGCCCTGGCCAACTGAAAGAGAGATCCATGGGGACTAGCAGGTGAGACAACCCTTGTTTTCTCACATACCTTTCCCCTATGTGATGTGCCGCATCTGTGTCAAATGGAAACCAGGAAAGGAAATCGACGTTCCCCTGTTCCTTTCATTTTCGATGTTCCACAGTGAAACAGTAGGGTTGCAGGTCTAAGAACCATTGCATGACCCAACCTATCCATACCAAAGGTGAGTGGTCGGTAACCAGTGTGAACTTTCTCCCCAGAAGATAGTACCTCAGATGAGTAATTGCCCATTTGATGGCAAGGGCCTCTAATTCCAATAAAGAGTAGTTTTTCTCACGTGTGAAGAGTTTACAACTAGTGAATTGGATGGGGTGTTCTAATCCAGCACATATTTGCAACAATACTGCTCCTAATCCTGCGAGGGAGGCATCAGTCTGTAATATGAATTCCTTTGAGAAGTCTACTTTTAGTATTGGTTTTTGACATAAGGTTGGTTCCAGTTTATTATAACACGCATTGTCCTCATCAGACCAACACATTTTCTGAGTATCCGCGTTTCTTAGTTTGTCTGTCAGTCTGGATGTTCTATCTGAAAAATTTGGGATCAACCTACAGTAATAGGTTTATTACTGTCTGCAGATGGTAATAAACCTACTACCCAGTGGTTCAAAATAAGGTAGCAGGCGCTCCTATCCAGAAAGAACATGGCATGATAACTTGTTCTGAGATGAGAGTTTGGAGCACATGCTTTTTGCTCACTGTACCTTTCACAAATGGGAAATATCCATTTGCATATCAGTCTTTGTCCCGTCCACATGGGCAGTCCAGCACCGAAATGCTATGGCAATTCCTCTCTGAACAAGAATACCAAAAGCAACCCCATACACATGTTTCAGCCTTGTTGGGCCTCATCAGTGAGGTGAAGCTTTGCCTCTCTGAGCACAGTGAGCAGGGAGTCCACGTCTGTTTGCCCCCAGGTAACTCAGGGTGACCAACCCCAAGTTCCTTGCAAATATTTCAAAAAAGGTAGCAGGCGCTCCTCTCAAGAAAGAACATGGCATGATCGTATTCTCTATCAGAGTTTTACACAAAAGGCCTAACTTCTCAAGCGTTGCAAGGCACAACATTTGCAATTTTACCAGCTCCACAATCTTAGATTTCCCCTGTAAGAAGTCACCACCATAAATGTCTATAGAAATTGTCCCCCGAGTCTACTATAAGTCTTCTAAACATGGACAGTTTACACCACAAAACACGATACCCTAGACATAATAGACCCAGCTCATACCAAATTACTACAATTGGTACTGTGGTCGGTAGGCAAAACAGTATGCCTTTCCAAATTTTGGTTTACAGTTGCCAAAGCACAGATAATACAGAATCTGGATAGAATTAGAGCCCATATGTTATTTTGGGTATAACCTTTGAATTGTAAAAACGAATCAAAAGGGTCAATGAATACAAGCGGAATTTTCTGTCAACCTTCTTTGAGTGATCTGCAGAGATATGTTATGGTCCAAAAAGGCTAGGTATGTGTTCTTCTTACCTTTGTCAAAAATAGGAAAGCCCAAACATTTAATTTCACTTTTGACTGTTAGCTTTGTGTGATCTATATACCAATCATCGTTCTTTAAGGATTTACAGGCACTCAGTTACATAATAGTTTTTTTGGCAGCAGTAATTTTAAGATGGTTTTGTTTGATGTTAGAGCAAAACGCTGAGATCATGCACTGCAAACCTTTAGGAGATTGATCAAAAAGGAGAAAGTCATCTGCATAAGCGCACCATGCTACCTTCTTCCCATGAATTTGTGGTGGTATAAAAGCAGCCCCATCCAAACAATCCCCAGCATCCTACACATAAAGATTGAACAACGTGGGGGTAAATATGCAACCCTTTCTTAAACCATTGAGGATTTTAATAGGCCCTGACAATACTCCCTCCAAATTCAGACGTACCTGCACATATGAATCTTTATACAAATGAATTAAAATAGACAGGATATTACTTGGGAGACCTAGATCATACATTTTTTGCCATAGGGTATCTCTGTCCACCAAATGGATGCCACCAAATCAAATGCCATTGAAAGTTCGATGGCGGATAGGTATATGGGCAATGAACCGGTTTTCCAAGCTTTCTGCTGAAGAACTGAGAGTAGTAAGCCCCCTGGGCCATCATAATTTGTGATACTTAATAAGAGTTCAGACAAAAACTCCATATACACAGGTAAGCTTGAGAAGCGGGGTTCCAATATAGATTTACTAAGACAACAGTCCTCAATCCCCCCATCAGTTTCAGGGAGACCTTTGCCCCTGAACCAGGAAAATCAACAGGAATTTTAAACAGGTCATATTTTATTGAATTCCGAGTAGCTAACAATAAGCCCCCAGCTGGACGAACCCCATGCAGGTGTGATGTCACCTGATCCAAGATGGTGAAGCCATCCATGGCAATAGCTCTAAGTAGCCATGTCTCCTGCAAAAGAATGACATTGTATTTATTAAAAATGTGGTCCTGAATTGTCATATTCATATAACTACCAGAACCCTGGGTATTCCAACATCCCCCTTTACTAAAGCAAATTCTCAGGAAACCCCAGCTTCTGTAAAACTTCAGACAGTATAATTGGCAACAGTGAAATAACCCTGTTCTATGAAAAAGGCAGAATACAAAAAGAAAACTAACAATGTATGAGCACATTGAATGCCGATATGTGGAAAACTGAAAGTGAACATTGAAACAACAAGATATAATGAATCGAGGAAGAGATATACAATGGTGAATGTAAAGAGAAACTATTATAATAGTATTAAGAAGCCCTGGCAAGGGAGTACGCCAGGCAGCTAGAAGTGCATCAGAAATCCTGGTATGGGGGTATACTAGGCAGGTGGAAGTGCATAAGAAGTCTTGGCAAGTAAGTGTACCAGGCAATTGCAAACATACAAAAAGCCTCAAGACAAGACTGTGTCTGTTGAATAAAGAGTGTGGAAGTAAGCACAGAACTGGTGCTATTGAATATAAGAAATCCTGGTAAAGAAGTAGACCAGGCAATCACAAGCGTTATTGAGGTTGGAGAAAAATCACAAAAGGCATCAAGGCTAGAGAGGAATCCAGGGGGAAGGAGTAAACCTCTGGAATCAAGGCTTGTCAATCTTAGCGAATGTTGTGCTAAGAAAGAATTTTTAAAAGAAGGCAATGACCAGGCTAAACAGCTTTGTATCGGACAGGATTTTTGTGAACCAAGGAAAGACACAAAGAACTGTCAGATAAAGAGACATTTCCATCCCATCAAATAATACAGGAGAAGGGAGCATCCCTCTGGAACCAAGGTTATTTTACCTTGGAGAACATTTGTGTTGGAGCTGTTATATTTTATTTTATGAACACTTTTTGCAAATACTAGGTTAAAGACATTTCCATTCTCACCTTATTATTTAGTTTGTAGTGTGAGGGTCAGGATAGAATGTTTGGACACATGGACGGTTTGGATTTCTGACAGCCTGACAAAAACATGACAATTTTGTGTCCGGGTTTCATTTCTGACCCCTAACATATGGTGTCAGAGGTAGGATCGGGCTCAGTTGACAAACTGGGGATCCCACATAGATAATAAACAAAACCCCCTCATGAAAAAACCCAGAAGAGGAGTGACTGATATCATCTTTTCCACCAGTATGTTAATCACATAAGAGACCAACCCACCCCACTTTAAAGGGTCAAGACCACTAACTCGGAGTCGGTTAAGAGACCACAACCCCCCACAACCACCTGGATTATCATTTAAGGGTCACATTCCAGTGATGGAACTCACAAGCCATTCCGCCCAGACTGTGGAGGGGAAACAATGACCATCTTTTATGTCCCTGAGATCATCTGGTGCAGGGAAGAGACAAAACAGTAATCTCTGTAGATATACAGAAAAACCTCCCCACTAATGTTTCCATGTATGTGATGTCCCCCAAAGTAAGAAAGTTAAGAGTACTACCCCTAATTTTCTGTGTAGATGAATTCAAATGTATTCCTCTACATTGTTCATCAACCCCAATTAAGAACAGACAGGGCAAGTTGGTGGGGAAATTACTGTAAGAAACCTTGTGGGAACTTCCCTACCACAAGACCCCTAAGAAAAATGAAGGGAAAGGAACCCTAAAAATGTTTTCCTGTCCCTTTGAAGTGGAGGTCAATTATGAACAAACCAATGAGAATACCACTTTTTCCCTTGGAAGACAATAGACCACCTGAGCCATCAATCTTTCAGTCAGTTTTGTTTTCCAAAACACCAGAGTCTTAACAGAGACCCCTGTCAGGAACAATACAAACCTACCCAATCCTCCACCTTTTGGGGAGATAGGCCACAAGAATTCCCAGTCACAAAAAGCCTTGTTCCTTGCTTCTGACAACAGTCCTGAAATTTCTGAGAGAGAGGGAAGATTGATTTTTTATTAAGGAAGACACCCTTCTTAGAGTTATCCACTTTCCCTGGTGAACTAGAGATCCTCCAATTAGGAGAGAAAATTGAAGAAAGACTATCTCCCTGACCATTATTCTCTTTAGCAGAGGAAGTAGTTCCCTCACTGTAAAATGTGAAATTCTCCCGGGTACCACCCACAAGATCAAGAACCATTTTTCCCAGGAATAAACACATAATGGTTCCAAGAATAGTGAACAGGTTATGAAGCCCTGAAATTATGCTTCTCTTGCATGGGCTATGGTCATCCTGTGAAATGTTGCCCCTCGAACAAAGCTGATCTCCCCACAACACCACCATTAGAGAATTCCAATCAGGGGGAGCAAGTTAAGGAAATAAAGGCTGAACCATCCCATGGCAATATCCTCTATGCTCAGTCAAATACTAGCAGAGGAGGGGGTACTTGAATTTACCTATGTTCCTAATGTTCTTCTTCATCTCAGTACTTTCCAGATCCTTGACTTAGTCTATTTTACAACAGTACATAGGTCTACTGTCTACGAAGAGGTTAGTAGAAGAGGGAGAAGTTAGAGTGTGTGGGGGTCTAATGTTCTCGCAAGGGCTATAAACTAGATGCCTGTCCTTCTTCCCAGGGTAGGGAGTCCTTCCCCATGAGATCCACCTGCACTATATCACCCCCAGGTATATCAGGTGGCGGCCCCATCTCCCTGGCCTCATGGAAAAAGGAATCCCTTCGGAGAGAAGTGACAGCATGTAGTGAATCATCACCAGAGTCGAAAAAGAGATGACACAACATTTCATTACATGGGAATCACAATGGTCGCATGGACAGTTTGGTGGATGAAATGCTAATATAAAATGCTTTGTATATTCAGCAGCAAGATCCTTAAAACAAAAGAAAATGAGGCTCATTACGAGTTTGGAGGTGCACAAAAAATATGTTTTACTTCCATTTTTCCTCCAACACCAGACTACATGTTTGCAGGTGCTACATGTTTCCCGGTATTTGAAAATACAATATAGGAAATACAATTGATTTTCACTGGTCATATTTCAAAAATAAGCAAATAAAAAAATAACATATAAGAGAAAAGAGAAAGGAAAAAGAGGAAAATAATGAGAAAAAGCACAATGAATACAACTGTGAAAGGAGTAAAACAAAAAATGTCAAAGAGCTACATATTTAAATGTACTAAGCGCAGGACTCTAATAATGCCCTAATAATAAATGGTTTATTTGCATTTTGGCAATACTTCTTTCAGAAAATGCAGCCCAGCAAGGCTTCAAGCGTTTGGCCCTTTAGAGTTCATAATGCATTGCCAAACGATTCCACTTGTTAAAATCCTTTGACTTTCTAAAAGCTCTTTAAAATAAAAGGATCGTTGATCGTTTAAGGCCTGACAGTCCAATATTATGTGGCTCAAGGGTTCAATTTGGCCTTGTATACTACAAAATCGACACAGCCTTAAGTCCTGCTGTACTTTTTCCCTGGCCCCCAAAAATGTCCCTAGTCAGAGGAGGTTTTGCATTAGCCTTAGTAGATGTGAAAGCCAGTAAGCACTTGGAAATGTAATCAAGCATGCTGGTACCACTCCTACATACGTGCAATATTTCCAGACTTCTTCGAGTGTATAGCTCCAGTCCAGTTCCCAAAATTTCCTTTTGGATTTATTTGGGAATAGACCATGCTAATGAATGGTTACGTTCTATCTTTGCATGATGCCATTGTAATCCGTCACCCACTGGTTGAACTGAGGGCTGTTTTCCATCGCCATTAGCCTCTTTAGTTCCCACTAGATTGTATTTTCCGCACCCAGCGTTAGTTTAGACAACATTTGGCCTCATTACAAGTCTGCCGGTCCAGAAACCGTTATTTCCATGAAGGCGATGACACCGTCACCGCGTCCCAATCATGCGGAAACAAGGTGCGATTACGGATTGTCAGTCGCGCGCACTAGACCATTGCGGAAACGGTGTCACCGCCGAGACGCAAACATCCATGGATTTCGATGTACTGAGAAATGTGGCAGCGGTATATCCATATACGCCTCTGTCGTCACGGAAATACCGGTTCTAGAAACACTGTGATTGCAAAAACCGGAAGGAGAGCGGCGGCCATTACTTAAACCACAATCCACTGCCATCCTCTGGTACCATAGGGCCTACTTCGACTGGGACTTTCTACACACCACAAGGAAGATGGCATCACGCATACCAGCCACCCGCCAGCGGAAGCCACGCTTCAGCGAGCCTGAATTGACAGTGCTGGTGGAGCACATTGTAGAAAATGCCCCAATGCTGTTTAGTGCCGACCAAAGGCACAGCACTCAGCAGCGGCACAAGGAGATCTGGGCGGCAGCAGCACAGAAGTGCACTGCAGTTTGTGTGACACCACCAGCACAGCACCAGCACAGGTGGCAGGCCTGCATCACCCCTGAAGCTCCAGACATGGGAGGAGAGGTGCAGTAGTGTCCTGCACCTCGGAGGGATCCAGGGCATAGGTGAAGCAGAGGCCAGAGTAAGCCCACCTGGCAAAGCTGGTAAGTACACAGAGCTGAAAACCATGAGTGTGAATGTTGCCTCTTCCGCCAGGCCCAGAGTGACTCAATGCATCCACCAATGACCCACTCCACATTCACATGAGACATGCCCCCCAGGACAGGCAGACAGCGTGCAACTGAGTGCAAGCTGAGATACACATACCTGAGTGCATTACCTGTCAAATGTGTGTGCAAGCAAGTGGACAAAGTATGAGAATTGCGTTGCATGTAATGGACCCATTCACATCCTGGCACATCAACCGACAGTGATTCTGTGTAACAGGCCACACCACGTACTACCGCACGGAGCCAACGTACCCGTCCATTGCAGGTTGCCACTGTCAGCACCTATGCAACACAACCATCGGCACCACCAATGGTGGCTACAGACACCCCCATCCCAGCTGCACCCCCAGGGCAGCATGTCGCCACAGATCCAACACCTGCTGCCACATCTTCCGCACCTATCAGTGCCCATCCAGATACCACTGAGGAGGATGCATGTAATGGCAATCGTGCATGAGTTGAACGGTGTGCTGACGCACCACAGGATCAGGATGACGTGGGAGACATCACTCCCGTACAGGACTTTGTATTCAGCCCAACAGGACTCCACAGCCCGATGCACTCACCCACACCATCAATAACTGAACTAAGCGCCCGCCTCCTGCACATTGAGCGACACCAGTCCAGCCTCACGCAGCTAGTAGAGCAACAACTACAGGAATCTAGGCTGCAATGTGTGGAGGCCAGGCTGCAGTGCGAGGAGGCCAGAAGGCAGAGGGAGAGCTCTGCCACCTGTGTGCATAGGCTGTCTCGGTAAATAGGCAGATTTGCAACCACTAACATGGTCATGTCACGGCAGGTGAGGGAGGGGAACAATGTAATGTCGACCATAGCCGATTCAATGCAAGTGACCCAACAGGCATTCAAGGGCAATGTGCCAGCTGCAACACCACCAGGGCCATCTACAAGCAGCACGCCCTCAAGTTTGGTGGCAAGTAGCCCACAGAGGTGGTCCTCCCAACTGACCAGACTCTCCGGGAAGAATACATATACCCACAAGCATGGTTGCAAATAGTGTGATGAACATTGGACTGTCATCCGCACATTTGGGATCGGGTTGTCGTATGGGGGTGGGTACATTGGGGAGGTAGGGTAGGTCCTTAGTGGGGTAAGTTGGTTGGGGCCTAGTTGGGTGGTGGGCACGTTAGGGAGGTGGGGGTGGTCCTTAGTGGGGTTAGTCGGTTGGGGCCTGGTTGGGGGGTGAGCACTTTGGAGAGGTGGGTGGGCACGGTTGTACTTCTTTTCCATCCAATTCCCCACACCCCTGTTATGTTGTAAATAAACTATTTTTGAACTGCAAGTGATGAGTGGACACCTTTAATTTCATGTGCATTCAATCCATTTAATGTTGTGCAAAAACATGACGTGCATGTGAATTATTTCAAAATAAATTTTGAATGAGTGCTGCCTGGGTGCCCAGGATGGACAACATCCACTGTTGTCCATCCTGGGCACCCCTGCCAGGCAGTGCACCCATCCCATCCCTATCGTCCTCCTCATCATCGTCATCAGCATCATCATCAGCATCCTCTGTGTCCGGGGGCAGTGGAATGTTCCTGCGTATGCACAGATTGTGTAACATGGCACATGCAAGCATTATTTTCCCCGTCTTGACTGGGCTGTACAGCAATGAGCCTCCAGATAGGCTCAAGCAGCGGAACCTGGCCTTAAGTAATCCAGAGGTACACTCTATCATGCCACGTGTGTATGTGTGCCCTGTTGTAGGCCTCCTCATGCCTGTTCCCCAGCCTTCGTATGGGCGTCATCAGCCATGGTGTGAGTGCATATCCTGCATCACCTGCATGGAAGTGAAAGCAAGGGGACATGTTAGTGTTTGTGGTTTCACTGTCTGAATCAGATGCAGTACAATTATGGCCCGTTTGTGAATATGTTACATGGGGCACCTTATGCTCAAACTTGGTGGACAATACCATGCAGGGGTCGTTGATGGTCACATTAGTGCATTGGAATTGTGCAACGACTTGTTGCACACAGGTCGATGCCCATGAGTTCATATGTGGTGGGTGACTATGGCATTGTGCTGTGATGGACACACCTGTAGCAGTCAGACACTGGCCACTGTGAATATGTGAGCAATGCACACTGCCGAGTAAGCGCACATCATGTGAGCACAAGTGCATTGGGCGGGTGATGGAGTCACATCCTCATGTCGACCTTGCTTGTGGTGCAACAATATGTCTAGGGTGTGCATGGGCATTAGCAGGGTAGGTACTTGCACACTGTGGCAATTTTGAATTTGAGGCGTTGCAATGTGTGGGGTGTGGTGACTGTCCATGCCATTGGCAGGAGTCATGCATTGGCAGTTGTACTTACCGAATAGCTGTGTGCATTGTCCTGCATATCGTTCCATGTAGCGTGGCAATATCAAATTCCGCAAGACCATTGAGTCATGTGTTGACCCAGGGAAACATGCACAGCAATGGGTCATCACTAGTCCAGCATTGCATACCATCTGGACATTCAGTGAGTGGAATTGTTTCCTATTGCGGTACACTGCCTCCATTGCATGTGGAACTGTCAACTCAACTTGGGTGCAGTCTAATGCACCTATGCAATTTGGCATGCCTGCGATGGCATGGAAGGCCAGCTTGGTGGCAATGACCTGGACAGGGGTACGGGGTAGGGAAATGTACTCTGACGCATGGGTCATCAGCGCATCCAGTACCTGGACAAATATTCTGGATAGACAGGGCTGTGACAGCCCGTGTAGCTCACCAACAATGTGCTGATATGTTCCAGTTCCAAGGAAATGGAGTACCGAGAAACCTTCAGCAGGGGGGATTGCAGTCTAGATGGCAATGCAGCTGCTGATGTCCTCCTCAATTAGGGTGACGATGGACATGATTGATGAACGGTCAAGCCGGTATAATGTGTGGATCTGCCCTGCGGTCAGGTTCCAGGGTGAGGCCCTGATGCAGGGTATTGCAGGCTGCCTGCGGGGTTGTGCCGTCTGCACATTTATGTTTGCTATGGGTGCCGGGTTCGCAATTTGCTGCCTGCGCCGCCTCCTCCTCCTCCTCCTCTGCCCCACTGCTGCCACGATGTGCACTGCTGCCTGTAGGTTCACTAGCCCAAATGCTGCTACAGCAGCAGTCAGCAGGGTTGTGTTTGAAGGTGGCCTGGGTGTAGGTGTGGCCCTTTTGTAGGCTCCCAGTTGCCTATGTGGTGCAGCTGGCCTCATTTGGTGCACTTGTGGCCTGATTCAGCTCACCTGCCACTGTTTAATGCCAACTCTGAGGTGCTGGCGGTAACGCCACGATGGTCACAGTTTTTCCGCCATTTTATGGGCAGTGTTTTTGTGTCTGTGCTCCTCGTAATGAGCACGGTGTTACGCATTGCTGGTGACTGGGGGTGCGTCAGTGAGTCGACGCGCTGTTTACGCCGACGCAAATTCCGGGTGCGTTGTCATCGCGGGGGTGGCTTCAGGTGATGGTGTTTCCGGGATCGCAGGTTGGAATTAGCTGGTCCGGTAAATAGTGCGGTATGGTTTTACCAGCAATGTTATGTCCGGACCATCAGGCTCGTAATGAGGCCCATAGTCAGGTTTTTTCCAAAATACACCTATTCTGATAGAAGGCTGGCCCAACTCACACCTGAGGACTGCTGTTGGAACCTCCCTGGGGAGTGTCAGAAATTTTCACCAGAAGCAGCCCTATAGGTAGTACCAGTCAGTCAAATCTGATAGAAGCAGTGTGTCAGCGCCGTAGGTAATTACAGGATTAACCCTCTTGTTGTAGAACTCAGTGACTGGTATTATTGAGAAGTGACCGTCTCTCAGAACTCAGTGACTGGTATTATTGAGAAGTGACCGTCTCTCTCATTGAACTGTGCAGCTTGGACAACTAGAGCTGTCGTTTTTCGACTTATAGTAGGAGTTCACTTTTGTTATATGACTCAATTAAGTAAAACCCCAAATAGATAAAATTCGATACACGCTCAAGTTACACATTACACAAAGTCCATTTAAAGTTATTATATTGCAACCTCATAGCAGGTCTGTATTGAAAGACCTTAATGGTGCTTTGAAACACAATTCCATTGTCTAAAGCGCCTTACAAATGACCAATAAATAAATAAATAAATTGTCTTACTTACATTAATGATGAGTTTGTTTTCCTCTGTGTAAGATTCAAGAGCACCAGGTTCATGCTGCAACCCGATGGGTATATAATCCAGCGAGATATTTTTGTCAGCATATAAAAGGTAGTTCATTGGTCTATCTATGTGTCGAGAAAGGAAAGCATCAAATTCCATCAAGCATCTAATATCTGAGATGAAGAGACTAAAGAGTAGAGGAGCGAGGACGCAGCCCTGTTGGAAGAGGAGATAAAAGCTTACCCTGTCTATTCAGTGTTACTCTTATAGAGTGCCGGTGTGAAGTGCAATGATCATATGACGCAACCCACCAGGGCACCCCATGCATGCAGCTTCCTCCAGAGTCGGTTCCTGTCGATGCTGTTGAAAGACATGGAGAATGGAGAAGTCGATACAAGCAGCCTGCACTGTTTCAGACTTCTCCATGACTTCCCTTGTAAGCAACCCCAGTATAAAACCGTTGGTATGATTTCCCGTCCCCTTCAGAAACCCTGTTTGGTAAAAACCCAGTGTATTGGCACCCTTTGCCCAAGTGAGCAGCACCTGTAACACATAAGATGAAAACATTTGATATGGGATGTCCAGAAGGGCTATGGGGTGATAATTAGATTTGTTTGTGGGTCCTTTTTATAAATTTGTACTATTATTGAGTCAGCCCAAGATGGAGGCAACTTCTTCATTCAAATTACATGCCGAAATATTGCAATAGAATACTGGCTCAAAGGTCGATGTCACCATTTAAGAGCATATTGGATGGCCAATCTGGGCAAGGCACTATGGAATTTTGACTGGATATGCTTGTACTTTGATTTCGGGCTTACTATCGTTATTAACAAGTGTCCAGAATTCCTTGATGTCTTTGGAAACCAACAGTTGGATCATTTTTTGCAAGTCTCTTAGCAATTGATTGTATCTGTGTGATGGGACCAGCTTTTATACTCCTTTTGGAGTTCCCTTTGCCTGGAGATATCCGACCTAGGAGATCTTCATACGTTTCTCTGCAATGACCTTTTTTGTCCTGCATGTAAAGGTCATATGCACGATTATGTACTACCACAGACTTCACCTGATGGCTAAGTGTTTCTAAGTAGACTCTTGACAATAAGATGTTATACAGCACTTCAGCTAGCAAGGACCCAAATTCTTCCGTAGAGTACAGCTTAACCATTGTGATGTAGAAGCAACGTATATGGTACAGGTTGCAAGTGACTCAATTTCCCCCTTGGTTTACCTCCAAGGCTATGGGATGAGACAAATGTTTAACCCCGGTGGTCTGTGTAAAGACTGCAGAGGGGTATCTGTACTAATGCACTCTATATGGCAGAGTAGAGGCACAGAGCACCCCAGCCAAGATTCTTTATTGTTCGTAGCAATGGACGAGCAATCAAGGTTTAGCTCTCAGGAGAGTGCGGTCCCCTAGCACCCACCTAGGAATGTCCACCCACTATGTTAGTGAAAACAGAATCTTTATATAAATAAGGTTCAAGTTATATACACAATCACAATAACACACTTTGTACTCTGATATACTATAATGGCAAATATATAAAGGTCTACGTGGTAACACTCTTAAATATTGATTCCTTTGAAATGCATCAACTGCTAACAGTTCATATGGCATACGAATCAGAGTACAAGATGAATCAACGATAGACACAGAAAGAAAGCAAGTTAAATCAAGCAATGGCAGAAAATTCCTCCGTCTACCTAGAGACAGTTCTGTGCGAGGGCAATCGGTAAATAAAGCCTATTGACAATCCCAGTCCAAATATGCTTAACATAGTCTTGATTCCTTCGAAAATTTTCCACAACCCTAAAGTACCGGGTTTCGTGGAGTTCTTCGGTGAGTCGTTGACGGGCCTTTCTTGAGTGCACTCCCTTTAAGGCAGGATCCAAGGGTCATTGAGAGTCGGTGAAAAAAAAGGGTGAACACTGTCATTGCGGCAGCAGCTTCGGTTCTTGTGGCGCTTGTTGACAATCAGTCCTGCAAGCTGAGGAGTGCGGTGCACCTCGACGACGAGAGTTCGTTACCGCAGAGTCGATGAAGAAATTTGGCCCAGCAGGGGCGTCGGGCCGTCGCATTTCATTGGACTTCGGGTGGTGGGAAACCCACCGGCGGATTCTCCTCGGTCGTCGGAGGCCTTGACTTTCTCCGGCTGGCCGAAATCGGTCGATGGATGATGATGAGTGCTTGGATCAAATGTCTTTAGCAAAGGAACACTGCAGCTCTGGTCGGCGACGGCGGTCGTTAATGGTGATGGACTTCAATGTCCGGGCGCTTTGCTTCGTGATTCCACGGCAGTCCCCATCTCCGGTCGATAGCCTTTCGAGGGTCTGATGCCCAGGGAGCTTTGGCAAAGATCAGCTGGTGCATGATGGTCCCTTGTAGCTCGGGAAGAGGTCTCCTAGCCAGATCCTCTCTTGGATCAGTTCCTTGAAGGCACAGCAGCTATCAGATTGGCAAAGGACAGAAGCAGCAGTTCTTCTTCTTCCAGTGCGCTTCAATGTTAAGCATCAAGTATCAACTTCAGCTTCTGAACGATTTCCATCAGTGAGAGGTCCCCAGATATACTGTTGGTCTCTCATTCACTCTGCTGGGTCACACTCAGGCAACCAATCATCCAGAAGGGCATTCATGCAGGCAGGCAGCCAATCAGGCTCACAGGGCATTCAGGTCATTCTCCTCCCTCCAGACACTCACAACAAGGAATGTGTACTGGGACAAGTACACAGCCATTCAGCACTCCAAACTGCATTCATACCAGTTTTGGGCAGGGCTGTCTCATTCGTTGTGTTACATATCAGAAACCAGACACCCATAACATGAAGTGCATATTGGTCACACACTCCATTCACCCAGGTCCGACCCCAAGGGTGTACCCACAACATACAGTCACTGGGAAGGCTCCAGCCAGTCTGGCTTGGACTTCCCAACAATACCATATATGGAACTTCCACCCAACAGCCAGGCAAGGGGAAGGGACAGAGTCAGGGCTTCCTGGGACTTCAGGAAAAATAAGGTAACAGGCGATAGAAAGCAAGAGGCCACAGGAGCCATTTTGTTTCCTATCAGGAATCAACTGATTCCAATGGCAGGGCTTGGGTATCCCCAAAATGGAGGATACTCAGAGCACCTGTCAAATTCTGCATGGAGCTGCAACCAGCCCATAACCTGCTTTGTGGGCCACACACAGGTCCCCAAAAACATACACTAGGAGTACAGGGTCATACTCCCAACTATGGCTGCCATAAGGGTATCCCAAGGGTCTGTTCACCAAACCAAAAAGAGGAAGAGCTGCACTAGGAGTCCCACCTTAACTCCTGGACAGAAAATAACACAGAACATACACGAAAAAGGACAACAGAACAAGGACAGGGAGGCCCTGTCCCTCCAATGCATTTCCAGCATCACAGTCTGCAACCTCCAGGTTAAATGGAGAGGTAGATGGTCACTGACCCCTGTCGGTATTACCGTCATAGTCACAATGTCAAGGAAAACCACCTCAGAGACAAAGAAGTAATCCAAGACATTAGTCTGCTGACCCTTAAACCAAGTGTCATCACCCAACACATTTCTGTTAACACCACATAAACCCCATTCATTCATCAGTGCCAGCTATGAATTTCCACACCTTACCATGGGCCTCATTACACGGTAGGCGGAGAACCATGGGGCTATTAGCGCCATGGTTCATGCCGGTAAAATACCGGCACCGCCTTGGTGGAAAGGGGAATTACCGCCCCATTCCAAGGTAGGCGGGGCGGTAATTCCCCCTTCCACCATTGCCCTTCCCCATTCCCATTTTTGCCCCGTAGGGCATAATGGGAATGGGGAAGGCGCTAATTACGGTACCGCAAATTGCGGTACCCTAATTAGCTCCCTGGGTCCCTTTGCGGGTTGGTTTTTAACGCCTGCAAAAAGCAGGCGTTAAATACCCCAACCCGCAAAGGGACCTTGTAGTAAGGCGGTAAGGATTTACCGGTACCGGTAAACCCTTACCGCCTACCGTGTAATGAGGCCCCATGTCTTTCTCACACATATTATTCCCCATTCGAGCTAGACAACATTACACAGAGGGCATTGAGATCACCACAGAATATAATAGAATTTGAATTTCTAAGAAGTTGACAATCGTATATGGCATTTTCAATGTTGTCAAAAACACAGTCTGTGATATTTCGGCGAGATTCGATTACCCATTTAAAATCAATGTGAAGTCCAAACTAGGGTAAGTTGGCTTATCCCATGCAATCTCTATTGCCTGTGCAAAAACGTTCAGCTGTGCATAGATTGTGGGCGAGGCAAACAAATCATTGGAGATGCCGAATAGTAAACCGTACGCTGGGCGTCTCTTGTCCCATATGTAAGCAGAATTTAGGAGGCATATGTAGCTGTCGACCTTTGGGGCTTCCAACAGCCTAGTCTCCTTAAGGCAAAAAAGGTCGCCATCTAGCAAGTGAACTCTCCCTTCAGAGAACATGTGTTTGGATCCCCTAAAGTTCCAAGAAATATGTTTGAAGTCTTTGTGTACTCTGTCATCGAT
Organism: Ambystoma mexicanum; assembly: GCF_040938575.1. NCBI lineage: Eukaryota > Metazoa > Chordata > Amphibia > Caudata > Ambystomatidae > Ambystoma > Ambystoma mexicanum. The sequence goes on along the minus strand of NC_090923.1, from coordinate 766,529,366 downwards.
GTTAATTGGTGGCTATTCATTTTGATGACAGGCCAAAGAGGCCTCCAACCAGCTCCAATTGCAGTTTTCTCCTAGACGATTCGGGTACTCAGTGTAGTAAATATTTGTCTATCTCGGGCCTTATCTGTAAAACATTTTACCTGTAGTGGAAGTAGATCAGAGCAGACCCCTTGCTCTTGCTGGTAAAGAAAGAATAACTGGAAGTTCACTGCTGTCGGTATAAGTTTTATCACTGAAATATCGAGCCCCCAAATCCCTGAAATGGGACGATGCCGTAAAAGCTTGTTCCATCACCAGTCAAGAATGGAAGTGAAAGATCAATTTATCCAGGCGATTATCAGTTCAGAATTCCACCTGGCTAATCTCACTTGAATTAATATGTCACATGCCTGTTTAGAATTATGTGGTCCTGGGCAAATGGCAATTTCTCAAGAATTAATAAATTGTTGTTGTGAGTCGTGTACCACAGCACGACACTTGGGCTCTGCTCAGTAATGACCGGTTGTTGGCAGAGTAGCTTTCTTCCCTCCTCCAATGTCTTCAATGTTAAATTGTGGAGTTTGGCGGTTTATTCCATGGTGCAGCCTGTTGGTTGCTAGTGCTGGTTGCAGCCGAGAGTGTCTTTAAAGGACTGGTTGCAGCTGTGTCCTACTGCACTAATATGCAGATTCTGCCCATGTTTATCTGACTGAGAAACCCTGTCTCACAGGCCGCACACATGTCCACTCTGAGGCTTTCTGTAGCAGGGGGCAGCTCTGTGCAATGAATCTCTTCAGCGTCAGCCGGGGCGTCAACTCCTTTCTCTTTTTCTCTGGTATCACAGGAATCATGTGTTTGAGATGAAAGTCCTTTTGCACCATCGGATTTGTCATTCGAGGTTACTGCCTGTGTGGACGCAGAACGAGAGGAGAGGTTGTGCCGGAATTTCCTAGAGCCCATCTAGATGTTTTATCGTTCTGCTTTTTTGTTTTTAGATTTTTCCGTCAATCTTTATTGGCTCCCGGCTTAGCATTTTGCCTCCTGCACCAGACTGTTATCGGCGTCCTTGATCACAACCACAACCACAGACCTCTATTCACACTCCGCAACAATTCCTCTGCTGTCTGTACCACACTCTGGCGCAGCAGTGACGACTCAGCTACACACTACTGGCGATCCTCAAAGAAGGTCAAGTTCATGAGAGGGAGTGGGTTCATATGCATTTCATCATTGGTCAATGGGCCCTCCTGGAATAAATCCAAGTTGCCAGGACCTGAACCAACATCAGTTTGGATTGAGGCATCTTTCCCGACCCCATCGTAAATGGCAGGAACTGTATGAAAAAGTATGCAATGTATGTATTTGTGAAGGTGTGGGAAATAAATTAGAAGGATTTGATGCGGTCAGCAGCTTATTACTCACTAGGTGATTATTACTAAAGTACTGGGTGATTCTATGGTGCTTGAAGATGGGAGAGTCTGAAATAAAGTAAGGGTTTTAAGGAAGGACCTAGTGCCTGTGTTGCAGACTGAAGGGAAGGGGGAGATGTTGTATGTCTTGCTTTACAACACTGTACATTGTTGTAGATGATGTCATAGATATGACTGCACCTGTGCATAGTTGAATGCTGTTGTGAAATCTAGAACGGAATGGGCAAGCAGCTGGAAAGAGAGCTGTGTAGATTGGAAGAACAGTTGTAGAGGCAGTGGTGTTGTTTCAGCTGGGAGCCTTTCAAATGATATTGGTGATGCATGTACTCATCCTGGCTGCGTGTAATTTTATAACACACTAGAAAGCCTTTTTCCATAATTATACTGTTGTTTCTCCCATCTTTTTACATGAAATAACACTTTGTTATATAGCTGTGTGTTGTGTCTGATTACTAATATAGTCATTTGTAAAGGAAGGTGAAATGATAGAATGTATGTGAAATATGTAAAATGTATAGAAAGGAAATTGTATGTACATCAAATGCACTATAATGCATTAAATGCTATCATGGTTGAAATGTGGTTAAATAAGTGGTTACAGAAATGATAGAATGAATGAAGAAAATAACAGTTTGCACATTGCAGTTAATAATATGGGTAAATAAAAATTTGGAGAAAGACAACTTTGCAAGTGACACTTGATTATAGTCTATGGGAGAAATGACAGCAAGCTTGTTTTACAGGTTACACAGGGCAAGTGGCAGTTACTCTGTTTACATGCATTTATAGAAGAGATGTACATGTACCATACATACCAATCCTCACGATTTCGGCAGCACACTCCTGATATTTCTGTGAAAAGAATTGTTATTTATCACGTTCTCCCGCCAAAAATACATCTTTGGCCAATGCATTCGTATGACACAAATGTTGTCTCCCGATTTTTCGCAGGAAATGTCCCTCCGAGATGGGTCGGAAAGTTTGCATGTATGATGTACTGTGCAAAAAATATTCATACCTGTGCTTTTTGTTTGTGCATGAATCTGCAAGTGGAAATGTTGGAGAGTTTACTAGTAGTTGCTGTAGCTGCTTTGCAGTCATAGCGCAATTGTACTTGGAGTGATCAACAGTACATCTAAAGAGCACAATTGTGATGATGGAGTTAGATGTAGAGGTCTTGCATGTGATTGGTGAATGGTTGTGTGACTGCTTAGCAGTAGCCAATGAGGGAATGGTGCAGAGAGTGAAGTGGAAAGGGTAGAAGGCCTGCCCCAGTGTTACTTACATGCTCTGCGGATAGCAGGGCAGGACATGGCACATCCGGGGCTTCCGAGCATGAAATGGGAGTGTATTTTGAGGATTAGCCAATCAGGTGTTGAGGTTCTGCTTCGTATTGAGAGAAGCTGTGTGTATTGAAGATGGCGGAGGAGGAGAAAGTCAGGGTGGTGGTGCTTGGAGATATGTTTGTGAATGGTTTGGAGCAGTATGCAAAATGTAGGAATGTGGGAAAGAATTTTGATGTAAAAGGAGTGGAGGAAGTGTGGAGCACTGTGCCTGGTTTCAATTTGCAGGCAATGGTAGAAGTTTGCAAAGATATGGCTAGGGTTAACAGTCCACATGTGGTTGTCCTGCACTCAGGTGCTTTGCATTTGGGTTATGTCAGTGCCCCTACTTTGTTAAAAGATCTAGAAAACTTGGTTCAGGCAGTATTGAAACTACTTCCAAATGCCAAGGTAATTTTTCTGGTTTGGTACCTAGGGCAATATGGGACAATAGTTCTGTTTTGTGTCCTCAGCAAAATATTGCTAGGTGTTTAATCAACTGAGGCATGTTTGCTTTTAATGCTTAGAGCTGGCATGTTATTTTGTAACAATGACAACATTGACTCTGGTAATGTTGATTACTTTAAAGTAGATGGCATGTCTTTATCTTTTGTGGGAAATGCATGCTGTTTTGTTACATAAGGGTTGCTTTGGAGAAGCTAATGTGAAGATTTTTGGAGGAAAATAAGGAAAAAAAACAAACAATGCAAAATAAAAGGTGTTTCTAAAGCATCTGCAAAAAACCCCCAAAAAAGGCTCTTTTCCGAGCCAACCTCAAAGGGGAAATGGGGCACACTATTTAAATGTTAGTTCCCCATGCTCAAATGTTTCGATTTTTCTGCGGACACCACGGTTGTCTGCGGACAGCACGTATTACATACAGGGATTTTGAGGTTGAGGGGGATGCAAATGAGACGTAGCACAGCAAGAGGTTGGTCAATATGATTTACTGGGTGTGATGTGTGAGCAGAGAGTTTGTCAGAAAGTCTTTTTCCTGAGAGGAGAGGAGATAGTTATGGCTGTGTGTTTCAGAAAGCAGTTTGTCTGAATTTTGGGAAATTTGTGGATTAAATTGGTTGGAGGTGCATGCAGATCACTGCGGAGTGGCTGTGCATCTTGGATTCCCTCATGTGGAAGTGCACTGGCATATGACCTCTTTTCACAATGAAAACATTATCAGGGTAATTCATAGAATCCAGCGCACAAGTAGCGCACGCGGCTGGCGCACAGCGTGCGCCTGCGATAGTCTGCGCCAGGCACGTGCGCTAAAACAGATTTCCGCGCACAGCGTATTCATGGATTTCAAGCTCCCAAAACAGCCGTGGCGCAGAGAATCGCAGCGAGCCTGCAGCAGCGCCAGTAACGCCCCCAAGAACGCCCTCGCGCACGGAAAAGCCATCAAAAGCGCTAAATCATCGCTAAGGGCTGCGCTAACCCCGGACCACTTCACAGGGCAGGCAAACAAGGAAAGCAAAGCGGGCAATCTCCAAATCAGGAGTACGCGGGAAGTACTACACGCGACTAGGCAGGGAACGTGAATCACAGGGGTACGCGGGAATCATCACACGCGAACAGCCAGGGTGCGTGTATTACAGGGGTAGCGGGAAGTACAACACGCGATGGGCCAGGGAACGTGTATCACAGGGGGACGTGTGAAGTAGAACACGCGATAGGCCAGGGAACGTGCATCACAGGGGTACGCGGGAATCATCACACGCGAACAGCCAGGGTGCGTGTATTACAGGGGTAGCGGGAAGTACAACACGCGATGGGCCAGGGAACGTGTATCACAGGGGGACGCGTGAAGTAGAACACGCGATAGGCCAGGGAACGTGCATCACAGGGGTACGCGGGAATCATCACACGCGAACAGCCAGGGTGCGTGTATTACAGGGGTAGCGGGAAGTTCAACACGCGATGGGCCAGGGAACGTGTATTACAGGGGGACGCGTGAAGTAGAACACGCGATAGGCCAGGGAACGTGCATCACAGGGCTACGCGGGAATCATCACACGCGAACAGCCAGGGTGCGTGTATTACAGGGGTAGTGGGAAGTTCAACACGCGATGGGCCAGGGAACGTGTATTACAGGGGGACGCGTGAAGTAGAACACGCGATAGGCCAGGGAACGTGTATTACAGGGGTACGCGGGAATCATCACACGCGAACAGGCAGGGTGCGTGTATTACAGGGGTAGCGGGAAGTTCAACACGCGATTGGCCAGGGTACGTGTATCACAGGGGTGCGTGGGAATTATCACATGCGAATAGGCTGGGTGGGCCCCCACAGGTGTACCCTGTACACCCTCCCCGGCCCCTGCAGGCAGCCCACAAAACAGTGGACTACCCTGCACACCTGATCATGTCCCCCTGCACCCCCATCCACCAGGGGCACCCTCCACCAGGCCCCCACCCATGTCTCCCACCACCCCCACCCCCCAGCAGTGCAGGGGCACCTGCCATCAGGCCCCCATCCATGTCTCCCACCACCCCCAACCCCCATCCACCAGGGGCACCCTCCACCAGGCCCCCACCCATGTCTCCCACCACCCCCACCCACCAGCACTGTGGGGCACGTGGCCAGCAGGCAGTCAGGCAGCAGCCGATGGCAGGTGGGAGCGTGCTCAGGGTTCTTGGGGACTTAATTTCGGCCTCCTGGCCAGGAGCGTGGTCTTTCGTGTTAGAACGCGTGGACAGCCTGATAGGGAGTGATTTTGCACCTGAAAACCCCACACTCATCGCGCGAAAACCCGTCACCAGCATATGTGCGTCAATAGTTACCTGCACGTGCAGTGTCAAAGCGTGTGATTGGTGAAAAGTGAGCGACACGCAGGAGTGTCGAAGCGCGTGATTGGTGAAAAAGGATCCACATGCAGGAGTGACAAAGCGTGTGATTGGTGAAAAGTGAGCTACACGCAGGAGTGTCGAAGCGCGTGATTGGTGAAAAAGGATCCACATGCAGGAGTGACAAAGCGTGTGATTGGTGAAAAGATACCTACACGCAGGAGTGCCAAAGCGTGTGATTGGTGAAAATGGGCCAAGCACGTACACGCCGTAAGTGACGATGTACGTGTGGGCCTGTATAAAAGGTAGTGTTGAACACAATTTCCTTGTACGTGCTTTTCGTGGAGAGCGAGTGGGTGAATTCGGTACTTCTTGTCGTTTCACACGCGATTTACTTCACGGCGTTTCCAGTTCGTACTCCCTGTTACCTCTGACAGCTCTTTTCTCTTTTTCCTCTTGTACTGGTTTTCCTGGGCCTGTTCCCTCAAACAGTGTCCCCTTCTACAGTTGTCCTGTCTCCTCAGACAGCGTACACCTCTTCTTTTGGCGGGGGTGTTGCCAACCAAAAGTGCTATTTTTTCACGCTCTTTTACCTGGCAGACGGTGAGTCACGCACGTATCTAACATCTGTGCTTGCCCCGTGTGTAGCCTACCCCTTCAGAGGTCAATCTAGGCCGCGTGTGACACGCATACGTTCATTGTGTTACTGGATGCCACAGCGTAGTGCAGGGTTTTCCATCAGCACACGTGGTCTAGGAGGGGTATTGTGCACGTTCCTTAACTTTTTTGGGGTGCCTGTGCGTTGCGTGACCCGTCATCTTTCCCCAGGGGTGTCATATAGCCTTGCCACTGCACTAGGGTACGAATACCATCTGGTACCCAACCCCTTTGACACCCAATTGCCCAGGACAATTGTGCACACCCACTCCCATACGCACAATACCATCAGTGCCATGGTTGGGAGGCGTGCAAGCCGTAAGGGTGGCAAAGGTGGCCGAGCCACACGTGGTGGCCGTGGAGGATCCAACAGGGGACGTGGTTGTGACTTGCAGGGCGCCCCTGTTCCCCCCAGTCTGGAGGAACAGTCAGGGACACCCATGCCCCCCCCCAGTTGAGAGTCATGTGGCTGATACCAACCCTGATCAGCCCATGTCGGACCAGGCCATTGTGGCACCAGACCTGTCCGAGGGTGATTCCATCGCTGACATCCAGGTCAGCAGGTCCACTGCACGTGCACCGGTGCACATTGGTGTCATCAGGGCACGCGCATCTATGCTAGATAGGTCATCTGCTGGCCCCCGTAGCCAGGGTGTGGCTCAATCCACCCCACCTCTCATACACCCTGCCAAGACTGTGTCGGTCCTAGTTCATGCACCTCAGATCAGGCCTGACCCCATCCCACTACCCCCAATGCCTGCACCTACTCCCATGCTGAGTGGGCAATCACACACACCCAGTACAGAGTCCACCACGGCTCCTGCCCCTAGTGTCCACAGCGGCGTAGGACACTCTGGATCCCCACCCCCTTCCAAGCGCAAGAGGAAGAGTGCACGTCCGGCACAGGCTGATGCCCCAGACACGGCTGCACAGTCCGGCCCATCAAGGAAGCCAAGCTTCACAGACGCCGAACTTAATGCACTTGTTCAGTATGTGTCAGATCATGATAGGGAAATGGTCATCGTTGCAGGGTCCAAGACCACACATGCCAGACGCCAGGCACACTGGCAGACCATTGCTGACAGAATAAGTGCCCTTGGAGTAGTGAGGCGCACAGCTAGTGATTGCCAGAAGCGCTGGAATGACCTTAAGCGCAGGGCAAAGGATAAGCTGGCCTCAAGTCATGCCGCAACCTTGGTGACTGGAGGTGGGTCCCCAGCACAGGAAATAGAACTCACACCACACGAGTCCGTAGCTGGATCCTACGTCACCGAGGGACAACTCCAAGGTGTGGGAGACCTCCCTGATTACGAGGCATCATCCGGTGAGTGCACATGCATGTGTGTATTATCCATGTGCATGGTGTGTGTGTGAAGCATTCATGTTGGGTGCCTGTCAAGGGGGTGTGTGGCAGAGTTGATAGTGGCACCCATGTGCCTCATCCAGTATGTTCAGTGCAACACCATCTGGCCACAGCACTATCCCTACTGGCAACAGTGCACATATGGGCCAACACCATGGAAGTCGCCCTTGATTAGTAATTTTGTCACTACATTGTTGCTCATACTCCCCTGTCTATTCATCTGATGTCTTACATACCATTCCTCTCCTTTCCCCCAGCCATTCAAGTTTCATCTTCACATGCCTGACATGCAATGATACCACATGCTAATGCGTCCTCTGTATATAAATGGCTACCAACATGCAGTCATACTGTGGATGTAGCCTTGACATCCACCTCCTTCCTGGGTCCTTTGGTACCGTCTGGTTCCAAGCCCCATTCCCTCACACTCCATGCTGCTCTTCATGGTCTATCTTCCATGACTTCTACAGTTCAGACCATCGTGCCCTACGCACGACACCTGCTTGCCAAAAGTCAAATGAGGGCAGCCTGCCCTCCAATGCGACCCACCCTATTGCTGACCAGTGCATCTGAGCCTACTCTAAGCTAACTCTCACTGACATCTGCTCATACATGCCTTTGCCTGTCCCATAGACCCTTCACATGGTCCCTGTCCTCTCTCCTTGCTCCTCTTCCACCATCATAGGTGGGACCCGTTGGGGTGTACTCCTGGCCTCCTACCAATCCTCAGATACCACTATTGATGTGCATGGTAATGGGAGCGTCTCAGTCCAAGGCCCTTAGGCCAACCTCAATCTCCTTGAGAAATGCTACCCACATCTCATCAACTTCCTTACCTCTCCTGCTGTCCCCCCTCCTCTCTCCTCATCAATCCTGCACTGCCTCCCTGCACCCTCCCATGAACCTTCTCCGCCTCCCACTCCAACTCCTACACATGCGGCACCTCTGATCTCTAGCACTCCCCGTAAGTCCTACAAGGCTGTCAACCTCCTCCACAATTACACTCCTCTCACTGCGGCTGCATCAGGCATTCCTCCGATAACTGTCACTTACATGAGGTTATGCACCTTGACATCCTTGGTCTCATGGAAACATGTCTGACGGCCAGCTCTGTCTGCATCCTTGACCCTCTCCTTGGCCCGCCACTACTGTGCAGGGGGGGTGTGCCCTTGGCTTCCCTGAGGGTATTCCTGCCACTGTCACACCTACTTAGACCTACTCCACTCTGGAATGGCTTGTGTGAGGTTTCTGTCCACCACACCTTGACAATCTCAAACAGTGCGTACTGTGTCTGGGAAAACTGGTCAAATGTACTACTTCCTTTCTGAGTGTCCTCACCTCTCCTCCTCACTCATGTCCCCAGACACAGAATTCCTCATCCTTGGTGCGGTACGCATCCACCTGCATGCCTGTTGACGCCCCCACGTGACCTTTCTGTGACCTCAGCAACTCCCTCTCACCCTCTAGACTCCCGTCTGTCCCTACTCATTCTGCAGGGCACACTCTTGATGCTCTGATCTCATCTGACTTTCCCCTCTCCGTCCATCTCTGCACTCCTCTCTCCTGGAGTGATCACATTCTCCTCTCCTCCCAGCTCACCCTCAACACCCCACAGGCAAAGCCACCCTCACCACTGTCACACACCTTCTTGGTATTCCGACCCATGAAGTGTGTGTCAGTCGAGGCTCATGCTGCCAAAATCTCCCCCCCATCCAGCTCCCCCTTAGGCTCACTCCCATCCTGACAGGGCCCACTCCATGCTCCACTCCATGTCAGGTACACTGGATGTCTTAGCCACGGTCATGACCACCTGTCTGAAGCCCCATGCCAATGCAGAGTCCTGGCATGACTCGGATCTTGGGAACCCAAACCACAGGTGCCGGGTGGCAGAGAGGGAATGTCCTGCATCATGGCCATCCTCTGGCAAACTGGCCTGCCACATGCTCCAAAGGCAATAGCGCCTCACCCTTCTCACCAAGATGAGATCCCCAATCCAAGGGCACATATCTGCGGCATGTGACAACTCTGCAGGACACATAGAAATCTGAAAGGACCTTGCCGAGCCAGAGGCAGTGTGTACCTCCCCTGTCCCCTCCGAGCCCACAGCACAGCATGATTGTCTCTGTACCCCTATAGGCCACCCCCCCAGCACTTGTCTGCGCCTAACACCATCTGCCCTTGACGTCAAGTCCTACTTACCTTGTACAGCACTTCCAGCCGCCACTCCCCCTTGCACTTCATTGTGCCACCCACCCCTGCACTTGCGTGACATGAATGACACCAGCACCAGTAGTATTGTTGACTGGCATCCCCTTCTGCCCCACCACCCCTCAGTGCTCCGCTGCACCTACAAACATTACTTGACCGGTGCTTCACGAATGCAAAATTATTCCGTTACAGGTGTTGGGGAGGTGGAATCACAATGTTTACTGCATTATGTTGATGTAGACAAGGCACTGTGCATCGTTGCCAATTTGGACTAGCAGATCCATGTACAACATGTATACTAATTGATGTGACGATGCAATGTCAGGACCAGAGTGGTTGAAATCCAAAAAAGTAGCCCTCCTCTCCCTCTTCACTTGGTGGCTATGTCACATGCCATGTGTGTGATGGCATGTGCCTTTGACATGGCAATCACCGCCCAATGTGTGATGGCAGTGCTAGGCATCAAGGTGAGCAGGCGTTGCTCTCCAATCAGTACATAGTATGCCCTGAGCCTCCCCTACAGACCCAGTGATGGTGAATGCATAGGAGGACTCCCAGTCATGTAGGACATGTGTCGTAGGACTACTGCCTATGTTGTTCATCAGCCCTTGTTGCATGCCATGGTGCTAATGCCTGTTTCCATTTTTCTCTTTCATGTCTTTGCAGGGGACGAAGCACTTGTTGATGCTGGGGATGTGGTGGTGGAGCCGTCCCAGGAGGGCAACCCGGGCCGACCTACCACAAGTGAGGGACGTGGTGTGTTTGTGGGTGAAAACCCACAAGTGCTGCAGGCCGTGCTGTCGAGGGGTGTCTCTGGGGGTTCCTCCCCCGAGCAGTATTCAGGTGTAGACTCGGAGGATGACACCTATGTGCAGTCGCAGGTGAGTGTTCTTGGGAGAGAATCTCCTCTGTCCGACCCACCTGCAGCCAGGCCATTGGCCTCAATGGGGATGTCAGTGTCGGCAGATCAGCCTCTGGTGGTTACGGATGCAGGGCCACACCACCCAATCTCTGATCCTGTTCCTGGGGCTGCAGATCAGAGAGGGAATGCAGTCCTGCAGCCTGAGGCCTTGCCGGCACAGCAAGGCGCAGTCCGCCTTGCCCCAGGCAGGTGTGGTGCCCGTCAACGTGGTGGCCGTATGCCACCTGGCAATACCGTATGGGAGCAATCCATCTACGGTATGGCCACCCAACAGGCAGCATCATCCGAGATGATTGCACAGGCCATGGATAGGGTGGCCACTTCCATTGTCCCCCCAGAAAGGCTGATGGAGCGACTGGAGCAGGCTACAGAGTCCATCTGCCAGGCACACAGGGAGGATATGTTGGCGTCCAACATGGACAGGCGGGCGGCACTGGCGACTCTGGGGGAATCACTTTCCATGGAGTCCCAGCGCCACAGGGAAGCCCTGAGGGAAGAACTCCGTCACCTCAGGTCGACCCTGTTAGAGCTTGAGGCTTCATCCCATAGAAGGACAGAGGAGCAGCTGGAGCGTCTGACACGGACGCTCTCGGCCGAGATGCAGGCAACTCGTGCGGAGGTCAGGTCATCCCGGGAGTTACTGCATGGGGACCTCCGCATGATTATAACCCAGAACCAGAACTACCAGACCCGCCTGCTTGCAGCCATGGAGGAGCAAACTCGTGCTTTGCGTGGGCTGCCTCCCATTGTCACACCATCTTCTGAGGCAGCTCCCCCACCTCCAGAGTCAGCTGCAGGGTCTGGGCAGAGCCATAGCGACTCATCTCCCACAACAGAGTAGCCGTGTGGGCCACGAGCCTATGGGGTGTTTTCCTTTCCCATGATCCACACAGGTGGATTGTGGCGTGCATCCTGTCCTCGGACCTCATAGGTGGCCCCCCCCCCCCGCCGGCCCTTTCATGGCCATTTTTTCTCTTTTTCATTTTTATTTTGCAAGAGTGTTGCCTTGTGTGGGTACCTGGGCATACACTGTATTGTGGCTGGGCACATGCAGGCTTGTCCTGAGTTTGGTTTCGATGCTTGGGTAGCAGACATCCACACCCCTCCTGCTTCCCTTTCCATGGGCTTGCAAAGGGTGTGCCCAAGTGACAGCAAATTACACGGTGACATTGGACTCCCATGAGCTGTTGGCCAGTCCATAGTCAATACTGTGTAGACATTCATAGTGTTCATTGTTGTTGCACCTAACTATGCATGATGGTATGATATGTGCCTCTACTTACATATGTTGCTCATGTTTTGCAGGTATTTCACACAGATCTTCACAAGGGCATACTCTCTGGAGTCACACTACATGTCGGTAGATGTGCACTGACACTTTTGCATGGCGCCATCACTGTACATCTGGACGGTGAGGACATACCAGCTGAATCAGGTAATGAGACTACCATTGATTACATGCAATGTGTCTTGTTTGGGTGGGCTTCAGGGTGGGTTGGTGTGTAATTTGATAGAAATTACTCTTACACAGGTGTGTAGTAGTGGCTCCAGGGCGGTTAGCTGCTCAAGTGCGGCTATGTTCCATTTGGGGCACTGCTATTTGTGACACTGGTGTCATGTTGTGATGGCCAGTTTGTTTGCTGTCACATACCATGACATGGTGTCCTCAGTGGCGGGACTGTGAAGGGAGTGGGTGACATGGCAATGTTGTCATGTAGTGAATCGCCCGTGGCAATGCATTTTAGATTGAAGGAGTTGTGTCTTTGCGTTGTGATGCATAGCTGGTGTATGTGTAGCTAGGGGTGCACACATATTGACACTTCCATGTTAACAATCTCAGGCTGATGTGTATCTGACAGTTCATTGTCAAGTAATTTTCAGACATTGTCAGGTAGAGTCATCATTGATTGTCAGATGGTATGTGCCAGAGCAGTGTGCACTAGCCAGCACTGTGATTCCTAGGTGAAGAAGTTGGCCACCAGTTGCGTACGGGCTGCCTCCCCCCGTGTCCTTTCTCCTCCCATGCGCAGCGGGCGTGCATGTGGTTGTGGATGTGGGGGCACCACCATGTCCACGGGCAGGCCCCGGCGTGTTGCAACGTTGTGCAGGACACATGCTGCCACTATGATCCTGCACACTATTCGGGGAGCATATAACAGCTGCCCGCCAGAACGGTCAAGGGAGCGAAAGCGTGACTTGAGCACTCCGAATGTGCGCTCCACTATGCCCCGTGTAGCAATGTGGGCTGTGTTGTACCTTACCTGGGGTGGCGTGGTGGGGTTCCGGATTGGGGTCATCATGTGGGGGCTGATAGGGTAGGCACTGTCCCCTGCGGAGGTGGTGATGGGTATCATTAGTGGTGTTGTGTCATGACCCAGTATCTGACATGCATGCATGTGGAGTGGCATTCATGCTCACCAAGCAGCCATGTATCTCCATGCTGGCCAGCCTCTAGGTCCCGGCATAGGGTAGACATTCTGTAGATGAAGCTGTCGTGGGTGGACCCTGGATAGTTGGCATATACTGATGTGATGATTCCCTTGGCATTGCATACAACTTGGACGTTGATGGAATGCCAGTGCTTGCGGTTTCTATAGATGTGCTCTGTTGCCCTGGGTGGACGTAGAGCCACATGTGTGCAGTCAATTGCACCAAGCACTTTGGGGAATTGAGACACACCATAGAATTCCTGGATGCACGTCCGCCTTTCTGCATGAGTCCTGGTTAGATATATGTGCCTGCGGACTGAAGGCCGTGCAGTGATGATGTTCAAGACCTGGTGTAGACAGCGTGACTGCGTGGCCTGTGACACACCACCCACTATGGCACTTGTCCGCTGAAAGGATCCAGTGGCCAAGAAGTGCAGTACATTCAGGACCTTCTGCAGGGGGCTGAGTGCTTGGGAGCACAGGGTGGGTGATGTGAGGTCATCCTCCCACTCACTGACCAGGTCCAGTATGATGTGTGCTGGAAACCTGTACCTCCCATACACCTGGTCATCAGGCATCCCGAATAGGCTGGTTGTGGGTGTGAATATTCTGGCCCTGACTCTCCTCCTCATCCTCCTTTGGTAGCCCACTGCCACTGCTGCTAGGAACGGTATGTTCATCCTGGCATCTGGCTTGTTTATTGAAAAGTGCGCAAATTAATGCCTTGCGCGTGTAGTAGGCAGCGTGTGAGCCTCGCACCCCTGGAATCGGGTTCCCACTCCTATCGCGTGTGGAAATTCCCACGCTGCAGGCATACAGGTGCGCTGACGTACTTGCCTGTGTAAGTGGCCGCGCGCCCCTGAAATACACGTACATAGGCCAATGGCGTGTACGCGCACTTTTGGCCAATTCCACGCGATGAAATACACGTACATAGGCCAATGGCGTGTACGCGCACTTTTGGCCAATTACACGCGATGACACTCTGACGTGCAGGATTTCCACGTGTGCTCCGTCTTCACGTGCTGAGTGGGGAACGCCCGTGCGGATCACGTCAGACGCGCTTACGCGATGAGGGACTCTGGTCCAATAGAATCGCGTATGCGTGCTGACGCACTTACGCGCTAAGGGCCTTTCCTCGGATTTCACGCTGACGTGCAGGAATTTCACGTGCCAAATCACTCCGTATCAAGCTGGCCACCCGAAAACACACGGAACACCACGCTCCTGCCCCGAAGGCCGAGTTACTGCCCCCCAAGTGCCCTGAGCAGCCTCCCACGTGCTATCTGCTGCTGCCTGCCTGCCTGCCTGCCTGCTGCCACCGTGCCCTGCCATTTGGTGCCTGCACATCAGCCATCTGCAGGGGTCCAGTTGCTGTGTCCACCCCTGCTGGAACTGAAGACTCCCAACTGGGATTACATCGCTCCACAGCCCAGCCCCAGGACCCAGTTGCCCACCCACACCTGCCTCTGGGGTTGCCATGTCGGGCACTTCTACATCTGGCACCAGTGGCAACCCCAGGCCAGAGGGGCAGAGGGGCACCAGCTTCACTGCCACCGAAGTTGGTGTCCTGGTGGAGCATGTCCTGGGGCAGTATGATGCCCTCTTTGGATCGTCCCGCGCCAGCAAGGAAGGACGGGAGAGGATCTGGGCCGACTGTGTGGTTGCCATCAACGCGGAGGGGGTGGCAACCCGCAACGTCTTGAAGATCAAGAAGCGCTGGGAGGACTTGAGGTCCAGGACCCTTGTGAAGGCCCGGCGCCTCGTGGAGGGGGGCCGGGGCCACATGAGTTCCATCCAGAAGAGGGTCCTGGAACGCGTACGCCCAGCGCTCCACGCCCAGATCCTTGAGAGGGAGACCCGTCCGGAGTTGAGCGATAAGTGTCCAAGCATCACTGTGTGAGACAGGGCATGTTGCGGTGTGCTGGTTCTATGATACTTGCCTGTATGTGTGCCATGTGCCATGTATGCATGTATGTGTGCTGGGACATCATGGTAATGCATGTGCGACCAGTGATGTGTGACCCACATGGTTGTTGCATGTGTAGAAATGCGGCATGGGGAGCACTATGCAGATTTGGGACATGAGAGCATGCCAGTCTCTGTACCTGGACATGGATGGGGGTGAGGATGGGTGCTGATGCCAGGTACATATATGGTAGCCATGTCTGTGTGCCTGACCTGCATGTCTGTGACTTGTGCATGCCATGGATGCATGACTCATGTGTGTGACAATGCACAGATTCAGTGACGCACCCACCTTACCCTTGTTTTGCCTGTGTTTGGTGTGATTGTGGCCAGATGGATGTGACTGAGGTGTAGTGTGTGCATGTGATATGCATGAGCCATGATGCATGTGAGTTACATTTCATTGAATGTTTCAAGAGTCAATTGGACATGCATGGAAATGTGCATGGCATGCACCATGCCTGTTACTGTGTGTGTTTTGCCTGGACTGACCCATGTGTTGTGGAGGGACATGATGGAAGTGTACTTTGACAGGGGTGCTCATCTGCTATTGCTTCCTGTCTAGGGGACCATTGTACAGTAGCCTGATGCTTGTGTTCTTTGTCTCCCTCTACGCAGCGGCTAGTGAAGAAGAGGGCGGAGACGGCGCTGTGGAGCAAGGCGGCGGGGATGCCCCCACGGCTGCAGCGGAAGGGGTGGGTGAGCCCCCACAGGGGCCTGCTACGGCGGGAGACGGTGAGGAGCCATCCAGGTTGGTGGTTTGCACAGAGGAGGAGGAGGCCGACACTGGTGCACACATGGGCCCTGGTGGGAGCATCCCTGCTGGTGCAAGTGGTGCAGTCCAGGGCCAGGGGCAGGAGGCAGCACAGGTCACTGTGGAGGGGCCTGTGCATGTCGCTGTCCCTGACCCTGTGAGTGCACCACCATGCACCAGCAGGGATGCCCCGTCCCAGGCCCGTCCGCAGGTAGAGGGGATGTCCATGTCAACTGACTCCCATCCACCTGCGGCCGTGGGAACCCCTGGCCGCGTGGAGCAGGTCCTGATTGGGGTCGCGATGCGCACGGCTGTGATTCGTGATGCCGTGCGTGCTTCCCGGGAGGAGCACGCACGTCATCACGAAGTGCACCGTGCCGACGTGGCCCAATTGGGATCGGCCATGTTCGGGGGGTTCCTGCATGTGTTGGCCAATCTGACGGCCCTCTCCTCCTCTGTGCAGGCTATCCACCAGTCGTTCTCCTTGCCGTCTTCCGGCCCAGATGCCACCATGGCCCCCTGTGGACCTGCCCCGACCAATGCAGCCAGCTCGGTGGGGATCCCATCCCTGCCACAGTTGGGAGTCGGAGGTCCAGCAGGGGTGGACGACGCAGCAAGTGGACCCCAGCAGATGGAAGATGTGCCGGCATCATCGGGCAGGGCACGTGCACGACGGCGTCGGTGGTTACCATCAGCCTGGATGCCGTCGTGCTGGCAGAGGCAGTGGCGTCGCAGGCAGCAGCGGGCTCGACGTGGGAGGCATCATGGCTCAGGGCCATCAAGATCGGAGGGGCAGGCATCGGCCGGAGGGCAGGGCAACCCTGGCATGGCGGTGTGTTCCGTGTGGGAGGAGTTTGGCCAGCGGATAGGTGCGGAGCGGCAGCGGGCGGAAGAGGAGCGGCTCGCCATGGCCAGGGCGGAGATCTCCATGCATCAGGCATTGAGGCGGGCTGAGTGCCTCGAGGAGGCTCGCAGGGAATTTGGAGAGCACATGGGGTTGTCCCTGCGAGACCTCGGGGCCAGGACTGAGTCCCGCCTCCAGGACATTGACGTGGAGTTCGAGGATGCCCTGGCCAGCATCACCAAGTGAGCCGCAGGACTAGCCCGCTGCCTTTGTATATAGTTTTTTAGTTAGTTAGTGCTAGGTTTCCTTTATTTAATTTTTTTTTTTTGGACCGCTTGGACAATGGCCACTTCTTTGTACATATTTTTTTAAATAGTTAGTATTAGGTTTAATTTGTGGTGTTGGGCTCATGGACCCTTGAACAATCCTGTAAATATAGTTATTTTTTGTGAGATAAATTTTTTAACTTTCATATTGGTCACACCATGTCGTAATGGTTTATCTTTCATTTCATTCTACATGTGTTTACTTTGGACGAAATCTATTCATTTTTCTATCCTTTGTTTTTTGGTTTCTCATTTTTGTTCCCGGACATGGACCTTTTATTTGCTTTACCAGATAGTTGTCAGAGTTTACTTTATTTTTATTTTTTAATACATTTTGATATTATCTTACACTTGTGTCATTTTTTCTTTGGTTTCTTACATGCCATGATATGGGTTTTGACATTGACTTGCACCCATTGTGTATGTGTGTGTGGCAGACATGTGTTCTTTTGCTTACTTGCCTTTGGGGTTGTGTCATGTGATTTCATTCACTATGTGGGTGCATGCAATCCTTGCCTGGGTGTTTGTGCTGGGTATGCTGGTCATTACTGCCATTATTGTGTATCGTCAGGACCAGGGGCCAGGGGGACATGGGTGGGGGCCTGCTGGCAGGTTCCCCACAGTGCTAGGGGTGGGGGTGGTGGGAGACATGGGTTGGCCATGGGTGGGGGCCTGCTGGCAGGTTGCCCACAGTGCTGGGGGTGGGGGTGGTGGGAGACATGGGTTGGCCATGGGTGGGGGCCTGCTGGCAGGTTCCCCACAGTGCTGGGGGTGGGGGTGGTGGGAGACATGAGCAGGTGTGCAGGGTAGTTCCCTGTGGTGTGTGCTGCCTGCAGGGGCCGTGGAGGGTGTACAGGTAATGCCTGGGAGCTCACAGCCAAATCGCGTGTGCAACTTCCCGCTCACCCCTCAAATCCACGTTCCCTGCCATATCGCGTGTGGAACTTCCCGCGCGCCCCAGAAATCCACGTACCCGGCCATTTCGCGTGTGCAACTTCCAGCGCACTCCTGCAATCCACGTACCCGGCCATATCGCGTGTGGAACTTCCCGCGCGCCCCTGAAAACCACGTACCCGGCCATTTCGCGTGTGCAACTTCCCGCGCACCCCTCGAATCCACGTTCCCTGCCATATCGCGTGTGGGACTTCCCGCGCGCCCCTGAAATCCACGTACCCGCCCATTTCGCGTGTGCAACTTCCCGCGCACCCCTCGAATCCACGTTCCCTGCCATATCGCGTGTGGGACTTCCCGCGCGCCCCTGAAATCCACGTACCCGGCCATTTCGCGTGTGCAACTTCCCGCGCACCCCTCGAATCCACGTTCCCTGCCATATCGCGTGTGGGACTTCCCGCGCGCCCCTGAAATCCACGTACCCGCCCATTTCGCGTGTGCAACTTCCCGCGCATCCCTCGAATCCACGTTCCCTGCCATATCGCGTGTGGGACTTCCCGCGCGCCCCTGAAATCCACGTACCCGCCCATTTCGCGTGTGCAACTTCCAGCGCACTCCTGCTATCCACGTACCCGGCCATATCGCGTGTGGAACTTCCCGCGCACCCCTGAAAACCACGTACCCGGCCATTTCGCGTGTGCAACTTCCCGCTCACCCCTCAAATCCACGTTCCCTGCCATATCGCGTGTGGGACTTCCCGCGCGCCCCTGAAATCCACGTACCCGGCCATTTCGCGTGTGCAACTTCCCGCGCACCCCTCGAATCCACGTTCCCTGCCATATCGCGTGTGGGACTTCCCGCGCGCCCCTGAAATCCACGTACCCGCCCATTTCGCGTGTGCAACTTCCCGCGCACCCCTCGAATCCACGTTCCCTGCCATATCGCGTGTGGGACTTCCCGCGCGCCCCTGAAATCCACGTACCCGCCCATTTCGCGTGTGCAACTTCCCGCGCACCCCTCGAATCCACGTTCCCTGCCATATCGCGTGTGGAACTTCCCGCGCACCCCTGCAATCCACGTACCCGCCCAGCCCATATCGCGTGTGGAACTTAACGCGCACCCCGGTATGCACGCACACGTTTATTTTTTCTCTCTGCGCGTGTCTGTGTTTGTGGGTACCCCTTTGTACGTCATTTGTCCAGGAGGGCAACAGTATTGTACATTGGTCATGTCTGTATATAGGTGCTATTTGTTGGCGCACCTTTTAGCGCACATTTCTTGCAGGCGCAGACACGCTACCGCCTGCTTTCTTGTGGCGGTCGTGTTTGTGCCTGTTTGTGCCTGTGCGCTGCTTTGAGCGTGCGCTTTTTTGCCCTATTCTATTCCATGAATACGTGTTGTATGCGAGCGTGTGGGCGTTCCGCGCACTTGCCTCCTGAACTTTCCCCGTGCCGCCCACATTCTTCCCCATTCCGAGTGTTGTGCCCCATTTTATTCCCCATTCCGAGTGTCCCGCCCTGTGTTCCGCCTACTTTAGAGCTGTGCGCTGCGCTCGGAGTGATGGCGCAGTGGCCGTGGCGCACGACGTTGGTTGACCTGTGCGCCGGCCTGCGCCGCGCGTTATTTCCGCGCACGTCCTCTGCTTTTCTTGCGCAGGGACTTCCATGAATCGACGTGCGCTGGTTTCCCTGCGCTTTGCGCTGATTTTCGGCGCAGCGCACGCATTGGCCCCTCTGCGCCGGGATTTTCGGCGCACATTTATTCCATGAATCGGCTTATATGTTTTGTAGTACACACATTTTTCGCAGAGATGCAGTACATCTTACTTATGCCGGCAATCAGATTTTTCTGAAAAAATATACAAAATGCATTGCAACCTTTTTTTGAATTACAACAATCAATTTTGCAGTAGGTGTTGAGCATTTGAAGTTTTCGAAACACAAAAAAAAACACAAAAAGGCTATTTTCAGAGCCACCACTTCCTCCCATAGAAAAGTGCAATGGTTGTGACAGGGCAGCACTGCAAAGATTTTAGAGGTCCGCGGACAGTCCGCGGACTTGGAAAAATGCACAGGGCCGTACGCATTTCATTGACACTTCTCTTTTTGAACTGTGAAAGGCGGCTCTGAAAAGAGCCATTTTTGTTTTTGTTTTTTGTTGTTTTATATTTTTGGGGGTTTTGTAACCACGACACACAAGGAAAGGAAGGGAAAGAAGGGTAAGGAAGGGACACCAACCACGGGGATAAGAAAGGGCAGGTGGAGAGAGGAAGATGTAGGGTGGGCCTTATTCAGATAGGTAGCAGTACTTCCAATGCTCCTTGATCCCAGTCTCGAAAGCACTTTGAAAGTTCTCCCCCCTGCAGAGTACTGCGTCGCAGTACATGCACAATACTGTGACCCTCGAAAGCTAAGGCTCAATAGCATCATGTATGGCCTGCGAGGCAGCTGGAGGGATGTGCTGCCCCACAGGAGTGTCTCTTGTGGTGGCAGGATGGGAAACAGAGAATGTTGCAGGGGAACTCAACCTGCTACGTTTCTCGCAAGGTACAACCTTATGAATATCCTCACGTGGCACTATTTTAGGTGTTGCTTCATCGAGGTAGTACCATAGCTGTACAAACCCGGTTTCCCACGACTCAGCACTATCTTGCACTGATTGCAGGTCACCTTCTGTGCACATGCTTTTGGTACTCCATCAACAGTGGTAAATAACCTCCACACCCAAGATTCACGGTGAGAACTAGTAGTGGACTTCCACTACCTCATCCTCTTCTTCCTCTTCATCCTTTTCATCACTCTCCTCTGTATCCCCTCTTCAGGCCCTCTGGGAGGTGTTGGTGATGGAGAGGGTGGTGGTGCTGCTGAGAAAGCAGTAGCACCAGCAGCAGCCATGGATGCCACCAGGACACCTGTTTCAAAGAGCAAGAGCAATCCAATGCAACAAGGAGCAGTCTCTGTCCTGGAAGCCCAAAAACAGAATAAGGAGCAGCTCTGGGGTGTGGCCTTTTATAGGGTTGCTGGGGCGCACTTCGCGGACACCCGCGCTGTCCTCAAACATTTCAAACACCAAGAAAGGGCAAAAAAATTCCAAAAGGTATGCAGATCGCCAGGGACATACTGTGGGACATGTGCAAGGGTGAACTTTCTGTTAGGCGGAATCCTGTGCAGTACCCTTTGCGACCACTACACACAATTAAGACTACAAGTGTAAGCACAATTTCACCTTTGGTACAAGCCTGTACTACACAGTAAAGTGGTAGCGATGGCTGAGCAGCCAGACTTATCTCAAGAGTAAAGTGAGCAGTATCACGGGTTACACCAGGGACAACAATTACAGTGATTCAAACAAACACTAACTCAAGATTTCTTGGTAAAGAAATATACATTTATTTACTCAGTCAGTTAGAAAACAGTTCACTATCATAAAGCAGCAGAAACTCACAGTCTTAATATACTACAAAAACACCCAATGAATTCTGGACAAGTTAAGCTCAAAATGAAGTGTGAGCAAAATGGCACTTCAGCAATTTAAAAAGCAGGAAAGACAAGGTTATTCAAAATCAATAGCACCAACAAGTTATAGACAGGGCAATCTAGAAAAGGCTACTACAACTAGGATTCAAATCAATAGGTCTGGGCCAGTGTCAATGATTCAGAGTCTTTGCAGAGGATCACATAGTTCAAAGTAGTTTGCGGTTAAGACTTTGCCAAGAGTTCAAAACAAAGTTGGTCGAAAGAAAAGTTATACGAAAAGGAAGAGAAGGACAAGCCTTTGCAGAGGTGAAAGATTTCAAACATTTTCACCACGGCCGGACGGAGAGAACGGCTGAATTTTGCACAGTACCTTAAAGATGAAGAAGGCTCTCGCTGAGGCAGTTGTTCCTGGCAGTTCCTGCAGTCATGCCGTTCCGGGAGCTTAAGTCGAGGTGACAAGAAGGAGGACGTCTGGAGGTTCCTGCACTGCCCAGGGAAGAGGCCAAAAGCGGAGCAAAGAGACGCATAAAATGTGCGCGCCTTAAAAGCACAAATTCTACCAGTCTGGAGAGGAGGGCCAGGGGCTTTGTGAGCTGGTTGGTCCCACCAGGCTCAAGGGAAGAGGTCTCCTAGAAAGGCTTCTCTGTCGTTTGAAGTTTCAGGCAATTCGGACCTGCAGCAGGGCTTCCCGGGGTTTCCAGTTATTGTAGCAGTCTCCTTCCTTCAGCTTCCTTCGGTTCTCTCGTTCCAGAGGCGACTCGGCCTTCCAGTCCCAGAGGCCTGCCTTTTAAACAGTTTTCCCCCATTCACACCAGCCTAGCTGTCAATCACACAGCAGGGTGGTTGTCCTGGCGGGACAGTCACCACAGTCAATCACACAGAGGGTGACATGGCTCTCCAAGGAGACCCTGTGCAGGGAGTCTCAAACTCCTCCCTCACATCCTGTCCACGCTAGACACTCATGCGCCTAAGGAGGGCTTCTGTGCAGAAGCCAGCCAAAGGGCGGCGAACAAAGGAACCAAACCTAGTTTGGCGCGCAGAGTAAAACACTAGAAATACCTTTACAAAAAGTTATGGCAAAAGGACTCGACCGCAACCAATTTAAGATAAAAGTGGATTGCCGGGTTTGAGTTTGAGGCTACCGCCATAGCCTCTAATGGTACCAAAGGCTATTTTCATAGTCTGCGGTAAAATAAAAATGGTAGGTACCACTACCACCAGCCAAATCTTAGGGAAAGGGGAACATACTAATGCTCCATGAGAATCAGACAAAAGGGGATAACTATTAACCCCTCCAGTGCTCTATTGGAAGATAGGGTGTACTGGGTCTGTACATTTAAAAAGACTAATAAAGTCAATGGCAACTTCACATGTTCTGGGAGACAGTAGTAGGTCCCAGAAAATGGAGTTTAAAGTGGGAAGTCTGAAAAAAGACAACCCTGTGTCACTGCAGTAAAGGTGCTGTGTGACACACAGTAAAAGATGATGCCTATGGAGTTGGTGAGACTCCATATCCATGAACACAAAAAGTCAAACACACAGCAAAATACATGAAAGAGTGGGAAAAAACGCTCACACTCTTACCAGGTAAGAAACCCTAGAAATCCAGCAAAGCTGCTGAGGGACTCAAAAGGTAAGGGAAATTCACTTTCCCAGGAAAATATCTTGGATTGCTGAAAAAAACACTTTTTCGGTGTCCGGGGCCCAGACAGTGTTTGCGTGGGTGCGGTCACATGATGACATCGAGGACACGTTGGTGAATAGGACGGCTGTCCGTAGGACACCAAATGCGCGGGGTTGGGTCTATGCATGCATGCGGGTGTTCTACGGATAGTGTTCTAGTATCCAAACTAATTAAAAGTGCGACACACGTCCGGCGTTCAGTTGCAGACAGGCACGATGTTCGTAGGGCAAGGGTGTGCTACGCATGCGCACAGGTGTTCTACGGACAGTGTTCAGGTCCTCGATCAAAATAAATGTGCGTCTCAACTTTTCGGACAGGAGGACGGCCTATGTGTTCTACGGACATATTCATTCTGGTTACAGACAATGCGAACAGGGGGAATGTTCTTAGGACACTTTGTTTTGCATAGCTACGAACATGTAGACCTCTTTAGTGTTCTGCATACACTGCCATTTTGACTATGGCAATTCAAACAGGTATAGTTTCCTTAGGACACCCCCATTTTGGTTAATTCACGGACAGGCGGACATCTTGTGTGTTCTAAGGGCACTTCCATTTTAATTGAGGGCAGTGTAAACAGGTATAGTGTCCTTAGGACACCCCCATTTTGGTTAATTGTGGACAGGCGGACATCTTGTGTGTCCTAAGGACACTTCCATTTTGATTGGCAACAATACAAACAGGTATAGTGTCCTTAGGACACCTCCATTTTGGTTAATTGAGGACATCCTGGACAGCCGTGCTGTCGTCAGACACCCTAAGTGCCTTTTTAAAAAAAAATAAGATACAGAGGAATATACTACCAACACACTTAATATTTTATAATTGTATAAAAGTATACAAATTATGAAAGAGAGGGGGAACCAGAAACTGAAACAAATACAGGGGAATTAGGGGTTTGGACATGATGGATGGTAGGGGAGGAGGGGATTGAAGTCTCATCATGACGTTTTTCTTGCTGGGGAGGTTTTGGGGTTAGTTAGCTGGGACATGGAGAGGGGGAACAGGTACATGTGGGACAGTGATATTTAATGTTTTCTTTTATATGGTCCTCCACAAAGTTTTTTAAAAGAATTACATTTTTCATTAACAGATCCATTTTTAGCTCCATTCGCTGCAGAGGATTTTCTAACGTCTTTCTTGGTATATTGTTTAAAATGTCTGTATGGACTGTTAAAATAAATGTTTTAAGTACACATAAAGTAATGGTTATTAATTGGCTTATATAGAGAAGTGTAGGTCTACCAATGTATCACTGTCTTCACTCATTTCATCCCAATGAAAAATTTCTTCCAGCCATTCCAAAGTACTGGACATTTCTGTGTAAAAAAAATAAATATTAGTTTTATAAATATATACAATAAATGTAGGTACTAACTAGTTTCTTGCTACGTTTTGCTGTTACTGCTGCGTAGGTGTCCTGTTGATTTTTGGTGTTCAATTTTTCTGAGGTTATTCTGTTGGAGGCATATTTATTGTGTTTTGGTATATTCCACTATGTTGCATATGCTTTGTAATTGAACTGTTAGTGTCTTACATACACAGTTTCACTTCTTATTTATTTTTGAATGTAATTTATTTATATGCTGCTTTTTAACATGTTTAGTGTTTCTTTTGGATGATATACTAATGTAAGATACCCCCTGAGTTTTTGGATAGTGTTGATGTTGTCCGAGTCCGTCCGCTAACAGGCGCATGGGCAGCGGATATCAGACCCACTAGCGTAGGTAGGGGGTTCAGTATGTTCTATGTTATATGTATATAAACTAAGGGAATCCTAGTAAACATTTATCAAATTTACATTATAAATATATCTATACAGGAACATTACGGTTAAGTTGCGCTACTGAAAACCTATGAAATTCAGTAGAAAAACGTTGTTAAAGGGACGTTATGGTTAAGTTGCGCTACTAAAAACCAATGAAATTCAGTGAAAAAAAACTTTGTTAAAGAGACGTTATGGTTCCAAGTAAAACCAAAAAAATCAATGACATTTGTGATGTCATCTTTGATGTCCTGGGTGTTAGTCTTAGCAGTGCACAGTGGTGGCGCGAGTTATGGTTGCTCAGCTTTCCGTAACCGGTGAATTTCCGGAGTTTTTCGGTTTAACCATAACGTCCCTTTAACAAAGTTTTTTCACTGAATTTCATAGGTTTTTAGTAGCACAACTTAACCATAACGTCCCTTTAACAACGTTTTTTTACTAATATGTATCAACAAAACATGTTGTTAAAAGGACGTTATGGTTAACTTGCACTACTAAAAAACCTATGAAATTCAATGGAAAAACGTTGCTACAGGGATGTTATGGTTACAGGTAAAACCGAAAACCCCCAGAAATTTGCCAGTTATGGTAAGGTACACAACCATAACTTTCTCTACCACTGTGCACTGCATGGACTAACACTGCAAGGACTAACACCCGTGACCTCAAAGATGACATCACAGATGAAAAACAGTGTTTTTTTTACATGCAACTTTTTTTTGTTTTTCTCTTTATATGTGTTTCTGTTTGCCTCTCCTCACATTTTTACCACATTCTGGTCAATGCTTCTTGCACAGTGTAAAAGAAAACGGCATTGCCAATAGTGCTCAAATAAATGCCATTTCTACGGAACCACTTCATATTTTGCAACCTCATGATCTTAAAGTGAATGGAGAACATGCCAGCAGTGTGCATAAATTCACACATGCTTCTGTTTATAACACAACTTCCGACCTCTGGCTTGGGACAAATTGCACCGCATAGGCCCACACTCCCCTTGGTGTTATGCATGAGAAAACAACCTTGGCAGTAGGAAAAATCTGGCAACCTCTTCAGGTGACGGATTAAACGTCCTCCCAACATCTAACCCAAATGTAGACTTCCATAGTGCACCATGACAAAGTCTACATTTGTGACGGAGGCCACATATCTGCAAAGCCAAACCATCGTGCCAAAACTGCAGTCACCCTGACAGCCAGAGAAAGCTTCCACTCCTTCCAACTCGAAATTACCAGCAACGGCTCTTTGCACACAACACCTGCGCAGATGGCGCACAAAGGTGTCACCGACTATAAGCACTGTGCGTCTTTCCATCACCACCAACCTCAAAACCCAGTATTGGGAGGAAATGGTACCGCCCCTTCCTGGCAACCACACCCTAAACACCTAATTGCCTATTTCCCACAAATCCATTTCCATGACCAGCATGCTCATAATGGCAGGATGTGCCACGTGTGCTTTCCGATCTACAATGAGGGCCACGGCCCAGTAAAGCAGACACAATACTTCTTCCCTTTCCAGTGGCATTTTTGCAGTGTTCCTGCATTCAGTGCTGTCAAAGTATCAAACACGCATGCAGCTATCACATACAAAACCTCTGCATTGCACACTATCATTTCTATACACTACGCCATACTTACCGTTACACAATTTCAGTGCACGTTCCGTTTCATTCCAAAATATTCCACCAGAAACTTCTGCTAACGAATGTATGATTGCAGCATCACCAAATATCCCCCGGCGCACCCAGCACACCTTTGGCTATGCACACCACAGTGCAGCCCTTGCCCACACCCACCACAACACTATGGATACATGCATGCAACCATGTGGGCAGCTAACAATATGCACAACCGTAACATACGTACTGGAACTTCTACCCAACTCCCCCACACCATAGAACATCCATTCACGAAACTGTGTCACAATTAGCAGAATCCTCAAACATACCACAGCCTGCACCACCCCTACCCACTGCCATCACAAAGTCTTGTGTCACTGGCAACCTAAGCACAAAAGCTTCACAACAATGGGCCTACTTCAGTAAATCTGCACACAGCACACAAACCAAGCACATATAATCTGCACTTCAACCATACCCTCTTCCATAATCACATTATATACACACTGCACCCTGTGGCCACACTGCACACCTTCTCACTGCTTCATCTCCTACTGCACACCAAATACTGTAGCATGTTGGAACTATCACCACAACCATGGAACGCACAATAAATGCTTTTCAACTCTTGTGTGCTGCTGTAGCATGTCTACAATGTTCTCCACACCCATTTTACAAAGATCACCACCCTGTGCCTCATACACTGTTAAGCCTGCGTTGCTGCAGTGGGTGTGCTCCTTGCAAACAACATTCCCAGCACCGTAATGCATCCATGAATATCAGCATGTCACCAGCTACCACTTTGCACATACGCATCACTGGCACAAGCACTCCTACCCAACCTCTGCACCACAATGGAGCTATACAGCATTAACTGCAACAGTTACCATATTCTGCGAACATTACACTGTCTCCGGCACCCCCACACCCTTTCATTCATATACTATTGTCCTACCCACTTCTACTCAGAAAGTATTTTGTCACTGCCAACCTACCCACAAACTATTCACAACATTGCCCCTACTTTAAGCAATCTGCACCTAGCGCACTATCCAAGCACATATAAGCTACACTTCAACCATACCCTCTTCCATACTGCCAATATGCATACACTGCGCCCAGTGCCCACACTGCTTGACGATTCACTGCACCATCTCCAACCACACAGGAAAACTTTACCATGTTCTAACAGTGACCTCACCTGCAAAACCAAACTTACACGCATGGCAGCTCACGTCTGCTGCTCTAATTCATCTGAAATGTGCTCCACAACCATTCCGTACAAGTCGCCACCCTCAAACTGATGCAGAGTCACAAATGCATCACTGCCGTGGGTGTGCTCAAGCCCTAGGCTCTTGAGTGCATGACGCACGGCGTACGCCATGCACCCAATAGTCTAGGCCTTAAACCCACCCACCGCAACGTAATACCACCATTCATGTCACCATGTCACCAAACGTGTCACAATTAGCAGAATCCACAAACATACCACAGCCTCCACTACCCCTACCCATTTCCATCCACAAAGTATTGTGTAACTGGCAACTAAACCACAACAGCTTCACAACAATGCCCCTACTTCAAGTAATCTGCACACTATCCAAGCACATGTAAGCTACAATTCAACCACACCCTCTTCCATTCTGACAGTATGCAAACACTGCACCCAGTGCCCACACTGTGTGACTTTTCACTGCACCATCTCCAATCACAAATGAATAACTTTACCATGTTCTAACCGTGACCTCACCTGCGAAACCAAACGTACACGCATGGCAGCTCATTTCTGCTGCTCCTTTGCATCTGAAATGTGCTCCACACCCATGCTGTGCAAGTCACCATCCTCTAACTCATGCAGATTAGTATGGTGTCACTTTCAACCTAACCACAACAGCTTCACAACATTGGTGCAACTTCAATAAATCTGGACACAGAACACTACCCAAGCACATATTAGCTGCACTTCAACCATACCCTCTTCCATACTCACTTTACATAAACACTGCACCCTGTGTCCACACTACACAACTTCTCACCGTACCATGTCCTGCTGCACACTAAGTACTGTAGCATATTGCAACTATAACCAAGACCATGGAACGCACTATGAACGCTTTTCAACTCACTTGTACTGCTGCAGCACGTCTACAATGTGCTCCACACCCATTCTCCAAAGCTCACAACCCTGTGCCTGATGCACTGTCAAACCTGCATTGATGAAGTGGTTGTGCTCCTTGCACACATTCCCCGCACCATAATGCAACCAAACATGTCAGCATGTCACCAAGTACCACTATGCACATATGCACCACTGGCACCCACACACCTACCCAAACTCTGCACTGCAACAGAGGTACACAGCATTAAATGCAATAGTTACCATGTTCTGCAAACATTACACTGTCTCTGGCACACCTACACTCTTTCATTCACATAGTATGGTCTTACCCACTTCCACTCACAAAGTATTGTGTCACTGCCAACCTTACCACAAAATGTGCACAACATTGCCCCTACTCCAAACAATCTACACACAGCACACTATCCAAGCACATATAAGCTGCACTTCAACAAAACCCTCTTCCATACTGACACTATGCAAACACTGCACCCAGTGCCCACACTGCGTGACTCTTCACTGCACCATGTCCAACCACACATAAAAGCCATGTTCTAACAGTGACCTCACCTGCGCAACCAAACGTACGCCCATGCCAGCTCACTTTTGCTACTGTATTGCATCTGAAATTTACTCCTCACCCATTCTGCGCAAGTCACCACCCTCTAACTGATGCAGAGTCACAAATGCATTACTGCCATGAATGTGCTCAAGCCTAGGCTCTTGAGTGCATTGTATGTGATTTCAATCCGGCACACACCCAAGTCAAAGCCCAGCATGTAGTGCACAACTGAAAACCTTATTTATTTTTGTCTATAAGTTCAATATTCTGAACGATATACCACTCATATCACACCCTTCTCCTGGAACCCCCCCCCCCCCCGGTCACACTGAACCAGGAATCAGGCTAGTTTGCAAAGGTAAATATTTATTTATGTATTTACAAATGAATCACAGTATATCTTAATAGGTAAACAACAATCACCAATGGGGTGACAGAACACTGAATAATATCTTTAATACACTAGGAATAAGTAATGAGCAAAACAAATGCAGCACAGAAAATAATACTTTTGTGTTGGTTCAGATCAGATAGCACTATGGTTAGATATTCCCCCTGTAACACCCCTCAGCACCCCAATAGGCAATTAAATAGATGTGAGGAGAGAGCAGGTATTCAGGAATAGCACAAATCAGACAGAATATCAGTCCCACCTTCCCCCATAAAACACAAGAGAACAACGGAATTGACTTTTCAGCTGTCAGATTGGCTTTTAAAATTGTCTTTCGAATTGACTGGGCAAAAACACCAAATGTGGTCAAAAATACTTACATTGTTGTAAATTCCTAAGGGAGCCACTTTGAACAGTCGCACACAATCACAAGCAATGATTTAGTCCAAAGAAAACATTTGAAATCTTAAAGTCTAAGTCGGAAACAAAATAAAGTTATTTTACACGTGTAAACATTTCTCAGAATTGTAATTCGCGGCAAACTTTTCCTTGCGTGATATTCGCGATAATGGGAGAATTGCACTGTTTTGCAATGGGTTATATGGATAGCTATAGATGTCAGGTACAAGTAGGAGTTGAAATTCCGTTTCTATCATAGCAATTGAGGGAGTTATCAAGGTTTTAATGAAGGCCGTTTTTGCGAGATAGATGCGAGAATGGAAAACAGAAATGCACTTTTGAAAATGACAAATGGGTTTGCTTACACTAGAGGATGACTATGAAAAAGCAAATACCACAGAGGGATCTTACAGTCACGTGATCAGTGTGACCCGCCTACTGAGGAAACTCGACTTCTTCAGATGAGAAAAGAGTCAGCGCAAATATAGTTCTGAATGAAAGATAGGATATGTTTGAGATAGGGATAAGACAATGCAAATATACTATGGGCCACAGTTCTTCCTATTAATACTCACAGGATACATTTTTAAATGGGACTGTCAGCTCTGGTCATTGGATTGGGTTTAGTCTAGGAAAGACAGCACATCAGGCACGGTACTGGATCAGCTAGGCCGGTCGCCGGGTTTGCTCAGGATCTGCCCTCCTAGTCTGTGGGTATTTGAATCAGCTGGATAGCGAGTTTCCTCAGGCAAGCCTAGTGGTGGCAAGCCAGAGAATTTCAGGATACTGGTTCAAAAGGCCTTCTCACAGCACGCAGCGCTTCACTGTGTGGAGAGAATACATTTGAGGATTTGGGCCTTGCTCAAATCAATAGTTCTCTATTGCTGGCAAGAGTTTTGGCATCTGGATGTGGAAGAATATGAAAGCTGGATGCAGAATGCTGGATCAGAGTGCTTTGCCGGAATCAGGAAAGTAAGTGGATCTGTGAGTCCCTATGTGTTGTTAGCGTCTCTATTTATGCTTTGAAATGACATCACAAGTGGGTGAATGGGCCGGCTTAGCTAAGCTTGCCCCTGTGAGCTGGGATAGGTTCAAAACTTCATTTCCACCATGCAATCTGAGTGATTGGATCAAGGCCAGATGATGTCACATTTTATGGTTTGCTTTACAGTCCTCAGAGACCTCCCTTTAGCCACTGGTCTCAAAATCAGATTTGGTACTAAAGGTAAATTTCTACATTGGTCACCTTTATACAAATCACACACAAAGATGACATATTTTATGTAGTAGCTATTCCTCAAAACCCCGCAGTGGTGGGTTCTTGTCTCAACTTTCTCCAAATTGTTGTCCTTTTCGCTATTAGCACAATTTCTAAATTTTATGCAAATTTCCACAAATGTGTGTGTTTACCCTAGGGATGTGCATGTACATTTTCACAATTCTAACATTAATACATTTTTCATAAAACCACATTAATTCCCATTCCTGTCCAGAACATGTCACACAGTTCTACCGCCTCTTCTCACGTGCCACCAAAAATTAGATTAACAACTCTTTCTTTTTTATATTTTTCACCACTTTGAATAAAGAGTTATGAGTCTTTTAAAAAAATGTCATTGTTCATTCTTAACAGCAGTTGGTCATTTGGCTCCACCCCTTTGTCTCTCCTGGGAGTCCAGTGCATCCCCCTCCTTTGGGGAAGCTCCTTCCAGGAGAGTTTACGACCACCTTCACACCTCCGCTTCCTGGGCTGAAAGGCTTGTCATTGTTCCTTCTCTTTCTGTAGACAAAAGTCTGTTCTAACCCGCATTAAGGATTTCCCAGTGAGTTTCTGCTGAGAGGAAGGCCCTCCTCCCTGGAGAAAAAAACCTGCTTTTCCAGTTCTTGCAGCTCAACATTCTAATTAACTTCTTAAATCCAGCCAAAACCACATTTGTTGCATCAAACATAAATACCTTACTTTCTTAGCCTTAAAATCTGTGGGATCAAAAACACAATTAAAATCTGTATTCCTTTTTGGCAACAATCTTTTCTATGTTTTGCTAATCCAGCAGACTTTTAGTTTTAGCTCACTTTAAAGTTTCATCAGTAACTCATCTGACCACTGTCATTCAGGTAGCCCAGGGTACTGCACCCAAATTTTGGCATGGGCTGTCAGTTTTCAGACAATCCAGTTTGTCTGAAGAATGTTTTGCTCTTCACATTAGGACTTTGTATGTTTCACAATACTTCCTTAGATACATGGATTTTAGCACCAGGCAAAATTGTGAATGTTGAGGAGTGTTGTATTATAGGCATTTTGGGGATTTTAGCAACAAAGCAAATGTCACTTGTAGGCACATTTTGGGGTTTCACTTGCAAAGTGCTGCTTCTCTCTCTGCACTCTGTTTGCTGGTCATGGGGCCCATTGGCACATTTCTTCAGTGTGTGCTCTGTACCACCACATATGCACCATGGGTGGCTGGTTGTGCATCCCTCTTTTTGTGTGCTGAAGCACACGTTTTGTTTTAGGTTTTTGTAGGTTTTTGGCACGCACAAGGGCTTTGCCCCCATTGTTGCCGTTTCTTTCCCCATAACTGGCAGGGTGATGCCGCATAGCATAGCAGAGTGGGTCAATACATCTCACAGCATGGCCTATGGCCTTCTACTGCAGAGTCACAAATTCATTACTGCTGTGAGTGTGCTCAAGCCCTAGGTTCTTCAGTGCAAGGCCTACAGCCTACGGCCTTCGGCCATGCACCCAATAGTCTAGGCCTTGAACACACCCACCACAACGTAGTGCCACCATGCATGTCACCATGGCACCAAGTATGACAATCCACAGACACACACACTACCCACCCTGTGCACCGCCATGGGTCTTTGCAGCAGAAAAGTGGAACTATTACCATAATGTAGAAAGAAACCACTGTCTCCTGCACCCATGTGCACTTTCATTCACATACTACAGCCATACCCACTTCCATTCACAAAGTATTCTGTCACTGCCAACCTACCGATATACTGTTCTCAAAACTGGCCCTACTCCAACCTACCTGCACACATCACACTATGGAAGCACCACCCTCTACCGAATGCAGAGTAAGACATGCATTGCTGTGGTGGGTGTGTTGAAGGCCTAGGCTCTTGATTGCATGCCCTACAGCCTATGGCCTTGCGCCATGCACCCAATAGTCTAACCATTCAGAGACCCACCGCAGCTTCATGCACCCATGCTTGCCACCATGTGCCCAACTACCGCAATCCATCCGCACAGCACAGCCACCCGTGCTACCACCCAACCTATGTCATGTGCAAATCACTCCCCTTCTGAAAATCACCTGCCACCACTCACCACGGAGATA
The DNA here is from genome assembly GCF_040938575.1 of Ambystoma mexicanum. Classification (NCBI taxonomy): domain Eukaryota; kingdom Metazoa; phylum Chordata; class Amphibia; order Caudata; family Ambystomatidae; genus Ambystoma; species Ambystoma mexicanum. The sequence goes on along the minus strand of NC_090923.1, from coordinate 766,496,129 downwards.
GGTCGCTGCAAACAGTTTGCAGCACAAGCTATCAGGCCATTATGACAGCTGTGTCCAATCACCACACAAAGAAGTCGCCTGTCTAGGCACCCGCGATTTGGTGCAATACGCACAAATACTGCAGCCACTCCTCTGTCTTCTTCCACCTATTCACATAAACCACTTCTCACTCCCCCACCCTCTGCCTCCCTTCTTGCCGCCAACACATGGTGTAAGGTATAATTTCCAGACACTTGCGCTGGCGCACTTTCCTCCAATACACCATGGCAGCATTTCCCAAAACCTTTGATGCACAGCACGCTCCCCTCCAGCCAACCACTGGCCATGTACAGTGTTCACTGACAGCACAGCGTCCCTCAAGCCAATATGAGACTTCGGTCCACGGAGCGAACAGGGAAATGGGTCTGCGTACCTGACCCAGACATCACACCTTTTTTGGGATGTACATTTCAGTCCTTTGCAGCAAAGGTACTGGTCCGATTTCCACCAAACACACAAAAGCACGCTTTCTGACCCAAGCCACTGCCACAAGTTTTGTATAAATCCGTCCAGTCGTTCGGGCTGTATGCGTGTACAAAGTTTTTCCCTATTCAGTCTATGGGAAAAAAAGAATTTGGGACCCCACCCATAACTTTTGCCCCCCTGCATGAAACTTCACCCAACTTGACAAATCAGAGGTGGCCATATACTTTTTTTTGCAAGGTTTGGTGAGGATTCCTCCAGGGGGAGGAAGTTATCAGCTGCCGAAAAAAAGTGCTCTTCCTATGAGTTAAGCAACTTAACCATAACTACACGCCCGCTACCGCGGGCCGTGTGATATATATATATATATATATATTCAAGGAAACCACTTTAGTTAAAGTGCAGTTAAGGTGACTTAATATAATGCAAATAGGTCCGGCTTAACTAGCGTGTTTCTGTTGATATCCGTCATAATGCTATATCCCCCATAACGTCATTTTGTATGGTATTATGAATTCCTTCATTTATTGCTTCTAACAATAAGAGACCAACGGAGTAATATAACGATGCCTGGCCCTAACTCCTACTGCAGCCTTCTAGACAATAATAGACAAAAAAGGGACCAGTCGTCATTCTCCTATATGAACTCAATCCTTTCTACCAAGCCTCGGTCCATGGACCAAATAGGAACCGAGTCATAAGTTGTGAAAAATATCAAAGTGTAATTTATTCAAAAGAAAAACACAATATAAATGTCATCATTAATAAAATAAACCTCACATTAAAAAAGTGTAAAACCTAGTGCACTTCTTCTAAAACATACAATACAAAACAATGTTAAATGCTCCAAATCAGTTTAAAAAAATGAATAAAAAACAACCTGCCTAGGTGTCACCTATACACCTCAGAACTCCCTTGCCTATAGAAATCTACCCAGTACAATTTGTAATAAACAACACAATATACCTAGTGTATAGCAACACTATGGTTGGTAGTCAGCTAATCGTCTACCCTTTCAACTGCTACTAGGATGACTTTAACCACTCACTTGGTTAATGAAAAGCACCTTTCAAACTCAAGGTACTATTATTATGCCCTTCATTTATTATACATAGGCGCTCTTGGGCTTTGCAACAGGAACATGCTGAGTTAAGCCGGTCCTGGGTTTCCCAAAGCACTGAATTTCAAGGGTTTTGTTGTTATGTTTAGTGACCTTAACTGCACTTTAAAGTTTTTTCCTTGAATTTCAAGGGTTGTGTTATACCATAGGGGTTGGTAGGGGGATGGAGAGGGAGAGCGAGAGGAAGAGGGAGAGAGAGAGGGGTAAAGAGAGAGAGACTTCAGCAGGCTTCTCAGGCGAACACGGGAAAACTTGGAGTGGAGCCGCTTCTTCAGGATACCGCCCAGTGAAAATAGCGCTACTGCAGCTTCGTCCAAAGCCATTAGCGCTGCATCACAAGTTGCGGTACCACAGTAAATCCTTATTTATTTTGAATCCATAAGAGTTCAAAGGGCATTTTTGGTGTTATTACAGCAGTGCCAATTGCGCTGCGGTAATTGTGCCGAAAATGGGCAGAAAATCGGCACATTCATCACCAGCTCAGAGCTGGAGGTGAGTGCCCTGACCTCCCCCCAAACTCGCATTTTTACCACTCTGCCCAACACGTGATGAGGTTCAAACATTTCTCATTGGCTTACTTGACATCGAAAAGTGGTTCTTTAAAAATCATCTTTACCGTTCAAAAGGGCTCTCTTTTCTGTTGCTCTTTAAATCTAAATGAAGTCTTCTTAAAGCGTTGGAGGGACTATGCTGCTCCGGCATGTAAACTTAATTTACTTGGCCCAGTGCATAGGCTTCAGCCATTTCACTTTGAAATGAATATCAACTGATCCTAACTCCCAGGTTGAGTGAATGCTGCGGCCATGTTGCCATTGTATTGCCATACTGGAAAAGAGACTTCTCTTGAGCTCACCCACAGGGTGACACGCGATTCCTATGTAGATAAATGTATTTCTTATTACAGGAGGTTAATGCATCAATAATGGGGAAAATAATTGTACGTGAAACACATACTGACATGTATTGTCAGCACACTGTTTAGCTTCTGAGATTCCTTCTGTGAATTACACATATGATACATCAATTTATTTGAAGGCACCAATTCCTGACTGGGCTTCTAAACATTGCCCCTCTTTTGGGTGTGCTTTTAAAAAGAAGAGTTGGGGATGAAAGCTGAAGGCAAATTCGTCAGGCAGAGTGTACGCATGGGCAATTCCTTGTTTGCAGTCTGCAGCAAATGTCGAGGTGCTTGATATTAGGTGTCTGGGTATGGGAAGAATACAAATTGGTGCACCTTTCTTTGACGTTAACCATTGTTGTGCAAACATATTTATTAGTTGTTCTTTGCCCATTTTCTTAGGGAAACGGATTTGTGCTGGAGAAGGTTTAGCCCGGATGGAGCTGTTCGTGTTCTTTGCCACCATCCTTCAGAACTTCAACGTGAAACCGTTCGTTGATCCGGAGTCCATTGACCTCGGGGCAGCAATCGGCGGCCTGGGTAACTTATCACCTGCATACCAGCTGTGTCTCTCTCCCCGTTAATGAAAATGTGAACGCACAGGGGCTTTGCACTACAATGGAGATACAAACGTATGTTGCTGTTAATAAATTGCTTGCTTGTGTTAGTGAGTATGATGTGTTGTGCCCATCATAGACATTTCTTATTTTGAAATTGGTACCTGTAAATGTAACTACAGTTATAGTTAAAGACTTGCTTAATCCTTGGTGACATTTTTTCAAATTTCTTGTTTATTTATATTTCAAGTAGTATTTCTCACAGTATGAAGATGAGATAGTTCCACCATGCCCAATGCATACTTTGCTTGAAATTGTAAAATAATGTTTTTGTTTCTAGTAAACAAAAGATATATGTACTTCATCGAGGAAGTCTTGACCCTAGTCAACTTAATATGAACATGTGTCAATTCGTATAGTCTGGCCTTGCTGTGCTTGAAAAACCTGAAATATTAATTTGTGTTGTTATTGGGACAAAAAGGCTACTTTTTGTTAGGAAGAAAATTTGAAACTAAAGTTTGAACCTTGTGTTTTAAACTGTAGGTTTTTTTCAATAAAAAAAGAAAAAATATATATGTATATTAATTAGAATTATTATTTAGTTGCTCCTTGTTTCAGATTCATATCTTCATTGATTCAGGGAATAAAATGAAGTTCTTCCTTTTTCAGCTGATAGTTGCTGTTGTATTGCTTATTTGTTTATCACCAATACATGTAGATGTCAGGCAATGTTAATAAAACACAGTTCATATAACATTGACAATATCCTCATAAACAATTAAATCAATACATAATGAAACCTGTTTTCTTGTATGCGATTATTTGTGTTATCTGGATTATTTAGTGAATGCAACTGTAGCTTCAAGAAGCAGTGAGGCGCGGAACAATGAGGCGATGCTGTACCAAGGAACAATATTAGGTGATGAAAAGATATGTAAAAGAATGGGAAGTAACTTATCTGAGGTTGACTAAGATTGTGGGAACATCTTGGGGCGCGAGGATAGCTCATGGGCAAAGCGTTTGTCTTGGAAGCAAGCCAACTCATAGCAACACAGATTTGAATCCCGGTTTATTAAGCACATTATAAATGAACTATTGTAATTATAACTTCAATGATTATCTCGATTTGGTGAGATCAGGCTTTGGTGTATTCTAGTAGGAAGAGTAACGCTTTTATCTTGTCTGGAGGCGTCCCTTGAACAGATGGGTATTGATATTGTTTCCTTAGAAGAGAAAGTTTGAAGCAAGCTTGATGTTGATGGGTGCAGGGATGGGCTGAGCATGTAGACCAAGAACACATGTATCCTGGTCGTCTTCTGCGCATGTGGTGTTCGTTTTTGTGGTGACTTCGGGTATTTCTGTGTCTGCTGGAGCTAGTTTCTCCGTTACATAGATCAGGGAAATTAATTACCGCCACTGAAGTCTGATTTGGGTAATCATCTCCATTGTATGCACTGGTGCGAAGGGGCCACTGAGGACTTAATAATACCCATGCCACTGTGGCGGTATGAAGTATGCTGGTGACCCTTGCTTGCAGGACAGCAATATCCAATCATCCATCAAATGTGATGAGCCCTGTCCTCTAATGGCAGTTGCTGCAATAGCTTTTTCATTGTTATCCCCCTGCTCATCAGCAACAATACACAATGGAAGAGGACTAATGACTGACTACTAAAGAAACCAAAACGAAAACCATTTTGGAAATGAGTTTTGACATACTTCAATAACGGAACTCACTAAGTCCTCCTCTCTAAAATGGCCGCCTGGGTGTTAATACCGTGCGGGCTAAGACTCACACAGACCATGTGACCACTGCCACATGACCGCTATAGTCATGGATGAAATAAATGGATACTGGTAGCCAGGGTTGTTTCTCTTTTTCAAATACACATCCGGTCCGCAGTTAAAGGCAGGGGGCAAGGATTGCAGGGAATGTGCTAACCAGGAGGTAAGATCCCGAAACACTTCATGTCATGATGCAGGAATAGCAATTTTATAGCAATTTCGATGACACTCAGAGTCCATAGCCTCTGGGATCGTGACTCATGTGTTCTGTGATTTGTCTTTGAACTAATAGGCCCAATAAGCCGACGAGGCAAATACTACTCCAGAGACCACGTCTCTGATGTGGATGGCATTTTAGCGGCCCCCACATTACGCTACGTATGTGCCAACAACAGGCCATATGTGAGGTGAGTGGCTGGCCACTTTTGAAGTTTTTCCAAGTTTTTTCAGTGACATTGAATTTGGTATGCTAAGGCCTGCTTTGGATTGAATAGAACTAGATTAATGTAAAGAGTGGGTCAGAACTCATGTGCAGTCCTGACCATTTCTAAGTTGGGGACACACATACCCTCCCTCACTCCACTTTGCCATCTCGTTTGGCATCATAGAGTTGAGACAACATTGATGAAACTGAAAAGAGTCAGACTGATCCAGTCATTCTAAAATGGATGCTAATTACTGACTTAACATCTTTGAAAACAAAACCAGGTTGGTGCATTTCTTTGAGCCTTTACTTATGTGAATGCGTACATGGAGAATCAGTTATATATATATATAAAAAATGGCTTTAAATTGAATGTGTGCAGAAGCACAGGCTGTGCTCAGATTATAGAAAAGTGTCCTCTATCGATCTGTTTAGGTTGATGATTGTCTAACTACAATAATTGATTGTGAACAGGAGGATTTATCTATAGCTTTAACCAAAGCAGATGTGTATTTGATCCTGAAGAAGGTGGTAAATGAAATGCCACTGAAACCGGTCGACCCTCACCATTGATATCCTTTTGAGTGATCTCGATGGGGATACCGGTTAGAAAACGTCTATATGGTCCTTTGTTTTTAAATTCAGACGTGTCGCTTTTGACTTTGGAAGAACTTAAAAGCTAATTGTTTTGAAACTACATGCCAACACACTGGGGTGAGGTAGATTAAAACCTAAAATCCCTTCCGCAAACGATAGATGTGTTTCATTTAGCGACATTGAATTTTATCTTTTATTGTTTTACTATGTGCTGATGCTTTATGTGGATCTCAGAAACACTTGCCTTCAGGCTAGTAATTGGTACTTGGCAGCAAAAACAGTGAGTGTGTTTCTTTGATAAATCAATAGTGGCAGTTTAGACGATGGACAGTCCACTCTTGTACTATCCCTGTTCGAAAGGCGGCGCAACACCTCTCCCTGGGGGCAGGTTCCACCCAGGGGCAGCACAATTCTTCGTTCAGGGACAGAGCGAGTTTAGTTAGAGGTTTGATTCATTCAAGGCACAAACATACTTGTATTAATCAAGGTCACCCATGCGTGTTATAGTACGTTCCTCTGGTGACAGGGTTACAGTATGTGAGTTATAATAGGCTCCCTCTATATGGTTCTCGCTATATTGACAACATGTTCCTTGTATGGGAGGGGAATAAAGATGAGCTAGCAGATTCCTGCAATATCTGTATATGACTGATACTAGGATTCAGTTCAACCATGAAATCAGGTAACCAGGCCTGTACATCCTGTATGTACTAGTAACTCCACAGGCCTGAAACATTTCCACTTCCATTTACACTAAACCATCAGATCAGAACAACCTTTTACATAGGGTGAGCTTCCATCCACTCTCTACATTGTGAGGGCTACCCTACAGTCAACTCTTGAGGATCAAAAGAATAATCAACAACAATGAGAGGTACAGGACAGAGTTAGAACGGATTCTGTATAAATTCCAAAAATGAGGTTACCATCAGGAAGAATTACTTTCAGTGAGAGTAAAGGCAGAAGAGAAAGACCAGTCCTTCCTATTAATAGCCAAGAGGACACTGAGAAACCAAGAGTATACATCAAAAAATACAACACACAATCATCACGGATCAAAAAGATCATCCTCAATCACTGGCCTTTACTCACATGCAACATCAAACTACAGTCACTTAATAGTGATAAACCTTTCTTCACCCACAGAAGAAGCAGCATCCTGATGGACTTGATAGTGAGAACAACACAGAAAACACCATCTCAGCCCTCATCCAAAAATAAGGGCATATTTCCTTGCCTAAACTGCAATAGCTGTAACAGTATTATATAATATGTAATGCATGCCAGCTCAGGTGAAAAAATACCTCTAAGATGTTTCTCCACTTGCAATTCCAAGAACGTCATATACTGCATTAAATGCCCTTTTGGCCTCCTACATGTAGGGCAAACATCCAGGAAAGCTTGTGTAAAATGGAATGAACATAAATCCAACATATGGACACACAACCACAATTCATCAGTTGCTAGACACTTTTTTAGAACAGGGACACTAGTTGTCATAGATAAGATTTCAAATCTTGGAGGTGGTGAATGAAAAGAACCGGAGGATGAGCATCAACAAAAGACAGGCACAGAGAGATACTTTATGGATCGACAGGCGAGACACAGTCATTCCCAATGTCCTTATTGAGGAAGTGAATTTTAACTGCTTTTTGTTTTAGAATGAGAAAGGTTAACCTACGAAGTGCTAGCAACAATAAGCATGTCTAGGTAGGAAAGCTAGCATGGCATTATGCTGGCCCGTAGACCATAACGTCCTGCCTCAAACACAGGCCCTAAACATGAACACTGTGATAGTTGTCTACTCTTTCACTATGTTACCCCGATTACACCGACCCCATTGTATGTTGCTACATGAATTGTATATTGTGGTATAAACTCAAAGCCTGGTTGGGCCGGTTCACAGAACGCAAGTTGTTAACTTGTTCCAATGATAATTTCCACAAAACCACACTGTGATTGCAGAGTCCCCACATCATTATCTCGAAGATGGGATTATATGCTTTCACATATATGTAGCGCCAGCAGATATGTTGTATTACACTACTTTGTGTGATTAGACTATAAAGTCCAGCCTTATCGCACACAGGTCCTAAACATGAACACAGGGATAGTTGTCTATTCATCTAGTATGTAACCCGTTTAAACTGACCCATGGGTATTTGCCTACACGAATTGTATACTGTGGTATGGGCCTGCTCACAGCACACAAGTTGTTAACTTGTGACAATAATAATTTTAATAATGTTACAATGTGATTGCAGAACCCTCACTTCATGTAATTATCTAGGAGATAGGATTATATGCATCGCTATCAGATATGTTGTATTACATACTGTTATGTCCCGTCCCCTTTCCTCCACACTGCACGGGGCGTCCCTCGCTAGGGACGGGAGACAGAATCTTTTTCAAAAGAAAAAGCCTTCTTTCCCTTTAAATTTAGAGGAACGCGGGGGCACGACCCTGAGAGCATGGGCCCCCCTGACTCCGCCCGCTGGCACCACTCCTCAGTCCTCTTTTCTGCATCGACGGGAACAGACCGCTTTTACCAGGACTCCTGAGTTAGGCCTCAGGCCGTGTAATTCCATGTGCTCTTCCCCGGAGAAGTGTGTTCTTTCTGTCTTTAATCAGATACCTCTGTCCCATGGCGCGCTCGTCCCCGGCACAGTTCGACGTCAGCAGGCTCCAGCAGGTGTTCAGACTGCATGGGGCTCTTCCCTACATCTGACCCCCACGCTCTCGGCCTCCGCTGCCTTAGCCCTGACCACGGCTCGGAGTCCTGTACAACATGCAACGCGCTTACAAAACGCTCTGAAGAACTGTTAATCCCGGGGGAGGGAGCTCTTCAGAAGTTTGCCTCCAGAGTATTCAAAGGAATTCATCAGGACAAGTCCAGGCCCAAGATGGGGCACTGTTTTCATCCGCACCTAGAGCGGGAAGGACCTTTCAGGTTCTTGTACCAGTGCAGGTACCCGGGCTACTACAGCTACCGGCCACCAGGCCGAGGGGTTGCTAGATCCTACCGGTGACTGCTCTAAAGGACCCAAGGCTCTATTACCGGGTCTACACCCGATGGGCTAAGCCCTAGTACCGGACAGATGTCCTAGGGGGCACCGGTACGCAACAACTACCCTGCAAAGGCGACTCCATACCCAGAAAGCATAGGAGCGGGAGGGACCTTTCAGGTCCTGGTGCCAGTGCAGGTACCGAGGCTGCTACAGCTATCGGCCATCAGGCCGAGGGGTCACCAGGTCCCACCGGACACTGCACTGAATGGCCACAAGTGTTTGTTACTGGGTCTACGCCTGAGGGGCTACGCCCTAGTACTGGACAGATGTACCAAGGCTGCTACTACAGCTACCGCCTGCCAGGCCGAGGGGGTCATGAGCTTCTACTGGTGACGGAGCGGAGGGGCCGCAAGGTTCTATTACCAGCGTTAGGCCTGAAGGGCTATGCCCTAGTATCAGATAGATGTCTGAGGGGGCGCTTGAACGCAGCACTACTGGTAGCATCGCTGAGGGTGATCCGCCTACCAGGCCCCATCCTGAGGTGCAGGGTAGGCCTCAACCTCCACCGCCAGGAGTCTTGGAAAAGGAGGGGCCCAACGAGGCAAGCACCACGACACAGGCATGCAGCATGCAGCCTGACGAAATGGCGGATCGTCCAACACCATCCCCCTTCAGAGAACAGGTAGGGAAACGAGTTTCCAGGTGGGACTGATCTTCACTAAGTACGTGGCCCACGGCATACCCTTCATCGTTGCAGGGCCGATGCACCCCGCAGACTGTAAAGCAGAGTGGGTTCAGGCCACAGCAAGCCTGCGCCTCCAAGTGCTCCACCGGCCTGTGAAGATGGGTTTTCTAAAAAAGACATAACCCACAGGGACATACTCCCTCCAGTTCTGTCGCTTGCACCCTCGGCTACTCCGCCCTTGGTTCCAGTGCCTCCAGCTCCTGTGCAGCCCCAGCTGCCCATGCCAGTACCCACAACACCGGTGCCCATGCCTCCAATGGTCTTGGCAGCCCCACAGCCTCCTTCTCAGCAGCCGGCTCGTGTTAGGAGGTCACAGCTTAAAACCCACTTCGTGCAGCCTACCAACAGGCACATCGACGCCAAGTTTAGACAGCTGGATGGACCCATCTTGCTGTTGGCACTCTCACAGCCACACTCCTCGGCCAATTCCGGTGCAGCGTCTGGCACGCTTTAAGGTAGTCCTGGCGGGGGCCAAATATGGTTGCGCAAGACATAATGGAGCCCGCCGTGGTACACCTTGATACCTCAGGTGGTGCCATTTGCACCGCTGTTGGCAGGAGAAGGACTGTCTGGCTACGGGTGACCAAATACAACCAAGATGCCCAGGAATGCATACTGGACCTTCCCTTAGGAATTTGATATCCCTAAGGCATATAGCCAGACGCACGCACATGCTGGCGCACAAGGTTCACGGACCCTTGGATCCTCCCTGCAGTGTCCTCAGGCTACAGCCTACCGATCCCTTCTTCGCCTCTCTCATCCCCTCCGCTCCCACAGATTGGGACAATAACTCTGTGGGTGGAAATTTGCTCGCACGTAGAGAGGCAGGCAGTGGAAGAAGTCCCAGCCTCCCAGTTGGGCCTGGGCTCCTATTCACGGTTTTTCGCCACACAATGATTACCCCAGCGTGTATTGCAGAGATATTGTGCACGGGAGACTGGATGTGCTTCCTGGATCTGAAGGATGCTTACCTTCGCGTACCGATCTGCAGCCCCATCGGTCCTTTCATAGGGTCAGGATCATGGGCTTCCATTTCCTATGCAAGTTAGATCCTTTTGGCCTCACTCCAGCCCCCAGGGTCTGTACAGGATGGATGAAGGCATGCCAGCCCTACTTGGGGCCCAGGGTCACTATCTCTATCCACACCTAGACTGGCTCATCAGGCCAAGGTCTCCGGAGGCAGTCCTCCACACCCCCTCCGACCATTATGCTTCCACTACACGAGTTGGGATTTTCCATCAATCTCAAGAAGTCACAGCTGGAACCCAGGCAGGCTTTAACGTTCCTGGGCCTTGAGCTCAGAGAGAATTTTCACCTCACATGGGGCATTTTCTCAGCAGAACAGCGACCTCAGCATGGTGGTACCAACGCCTAAATTGTAGTTATATTGCGCAGTCTCCTGGAGTCAGGAGAGGGGTTCCCGGGTGAAGCCCAGCAGCATTCCACTGCTCTCCATCTCAACCTTGTCTGGCGGAGCCTGGACAGCAATTTACAGATAGGCAGGTCCTTTCGGCAGCCAGCTCCACAGTTTACCATCCCCACGCAGGATGGGAAGCACCTTGGACAGCCACACTGTCCACGGAGAGGGTTATGTCAGGAGCAGGTGGCCCTCATCAACTGGCTCGAATTGACAGAGCCTACCTTCAGGGGAGGACGATTTTTCTCATCCGCCAATACGGTGGTTAAAAGGCATTTGACGGTGGTTAAAAGGCATTTGACAGGTCTCGCCAGGCTCTACATGCCCATCAAGAAGCGACACCTCATGTGGGACCTCAATATAGTGTTGGGTGCATTGGCGCATAAACTCTTTGGACCAATGATGTCCGCGGACATCAGGCTAGTCACCATTAAGACAGCACTCTTAGTGGGTCTTAGGTTTGCACGTTGTGTCAGTGAAATCCAAGCTCTGATGGCACCCAAGCCATACACTACCTTTCACATGGGCAGCGTGGTCCTCAGAACACATCCTGCGTATTTACCTGAGGTAGTCTTTGCTTTCCATCTAAATTAGGAGATAGTACTCTCTACTTTCTTTGCTGACCCCAATGACCATGCTCAGAGTTTTCTGCACTGTCATCATGCTAGATGAGTGCCAGAGTTCTATCTGGACATGACCAAGAGTATCCGCAAATCTGAGGCTCTATTTAACACCCTGGGAGGGGCGGGGCCAGGATATCAGGCTTACAAGGCTTCCATAGCAATGTGGATGGTGGCCTCCTTAAGGAGGCCTAGGATGGGCAACACAAGCATGCATACCCACGCATTCAGAGCCAAGGCCACGGTGGTCGTTTTCCAGAGACACGTACCGTGGCAGGTCATCAGCACGGCGACCACTTATACCACTCCCTTGGCTTTTTGCAAGCACTACTGTTGGGATGCCGGCTCCAGGTCAGACACAGCATTCTGGCAGGCAGTATTAAGGAACTTGTTTTCTTAAGGAGGGTCACCTCTCCACCCTGGGGCTACATTCAGTTGTAATCGCCCATGCAGTATGGAGGAAAGGGGACGGGACGTAAGAGTTATTACAAGTTACTCACCGTAGTGACTAATGTACTCTTAGACCATAGTCCCCTTTCCTCCATACCTCCCACCATCCTCCCCCCTAATAAAACTGTTGTCACTTAGGCAATTGTAATATTGTCGATGCATCAAGGGGGACTGAGGAGTGGCACCGGTGGGCAGAGCCAGGGGAGCCCATGCTCCGAGGGCCGCGCCCCTGCACACCTCTTAATTTAAAGGGGAAGAAGGTTTTTTCTGGTGATAAAGGTTCCGTCTCCTGTCCCTAGCCAGGGACAACCGTGCAGTATGGAGGAAAGGGGACTATGGACTAAGAGTACGTTAGTCACTATGGTTTATTTTGCGTGTCTAAGTGATCATCTTCAGGACATGATATAACATACAAGTGGCACCCTGAGAAATGGTGTATTAAATGATTTTGCATGTTTCTCTCGAGCTATACCCGGATACTGACATGTAATGATCAATAATACACGTAGCAGGTGACCTAACTTGCATCATTCATACATTATCAAAAACTGTTAATTGTAAATGTCACAACCTGATTGTAAATGGTGCAGCTCATTGTAGCTAAGTATTGCTGATTAGCCTATTACCAAGGTATCAGGGTACCCTGTTTCAAATCCCCAGTTGCCATGCATATAAGGGGCAGAGTACTGGGCCTTGCGGGATCCAGGACCCATCACAGTAGCCATCTTGGACATGTTCACACTAGATTCAGCCATTGACGTCACTACAGCTAAGGCTACCTCACTCCTAGCAGTGACCAGCAGCCAAGTGATTCAGGAGGACTCCACAGAGACAGCGCAGTCAAAGAGTGGAACATTGTTAGACTATTCACGACTTTTTTTCAGGTACTACGCATAGTCCCATAACTTTTTCACTAATCTGATTGCTTCGATTTTTGCGTTTTCCTAAATGCAGTCAGTATCACATGCCAGGGATTGTAGAGCTAAAGACGGCGATGGGAGGTTAAACGTGCCATACGCCTTCGGTTTCCTGCCCACAAGGTTAATTCACACATGGGTGAGATTCAGAAATCTGCACTTCACACAGTACTTTTACAGCCACAAAGTGCTGTAGGGACCGGGACAGCCGCCCACTCCAATTGCCAGGCTTAATGAATGCACTGCTGCAAGCGCAACCTGACTGCCAACAATAAAGCATTTGATGATTGAAAATCAGACTTTTTCGCCGAGATGAGATTTTCTTATCCTTTTTCCATTCCGCATTTCCCAAACGTTTCTGATTTAGCAGATCACTTCAGTGTCCCTAATGGCAACAGTACTAGCCCTGTACCACAATCAGGTATGCTATGCACGTTTGAGACGATGAAAGCCAACTATATATATATATATTTTTTTTGCAGGGGCCAGATACAGTATTAGCATTTTTGTAGAAGATTCTTTGGTTCAATCCTACACTTTTTTTCAGGATGAATGCAAAATATAACCTTTGAAGCGGACCACAGCATATTTTCTCATTAAGAATGGGGCCATAACCCCAATTGGACAGGTAGGAAGTATTTTCCCTTCCAAACTATTTGTAGCTCAACAGAACTAAGGTAGACGTATGGATTCAGCCCACTTACAGCATATATACAATTTCCTACAGCTGCTGAAAGGACAGCATCTGTTGTAGAGGCTAAGAGGAGGCAGGTGGTGTACGAGATAAAAGTGGAGCGAATTTCAACTAGGCCAAGAATTTCATTGACAACTCAGACCCCTGTAGAAAGTGTATATCAGTGCACAATTAGTGCTGGTGAGTACTTCAGCATGGGCATATATGTTAGCGCTGATGTGAGACAGTGATGTATTCATACAAACCATTGAAAGGGTAACCTGGGTTTAGCATTTGAATAGAATACCATAACACAGTGTACCAGGACTGCATTATAGCATAGGGACTTATACCCTAATGCTAATCCATAACATACCCATTGGGCCTCATTACGAGGTAGGAGGTAGCCTTGCCGGTTTTACTGGCAAGGCTACCTCCAAACTCGCATCCGGGTCCGGCACCCGCAAATGGGCAATTACTGGGCTATTCCGGCCATCCGGACCTGGTAATTGACCTTTCGCGGGTGCCGTTCCCAGTACATCCCCATTCCCATTGGAGCCCCATAGGGTGGTAGCACCGGTACCGTTAATAACGGTACCAAAACGATACCGCTGCTACCATCATGTTCTGCTCGCGGCTGCTGGTACGGTGGCTGCAAGGGCACCCGCGAGCAGAACTCCTAGTATGGCAGTACGGTAGCAACGGTGCCAGTAACAATACCGGTGCCATTGTTGCCTTACCGCCATACTTGTAATGAGGCCCATTAACCCTTAACCCCTAAAACGTTAACATAATTAGTGATTAGAATAGGACAGCATAGTCCATGGGTAAGGGTGCAAACTGGGGAGTAAATGGGGCTGCAGGCAGACATTCTTCGATGCTGCTTAGAAAATAAAAGGCATGGATTAAAACTGTTTTACAGTGGGGATGTGAAGATCAGCATCTGAGGAATTTGCAAAATCATTCTGACCGAAGTGGGCCCATTGTCTAAGCTGGCAGCGCAGGAAACTGAAAGGGAAATGTGTCACCTGGCCATCTGGAGCTTCACTGAGCTTATCCTTGTACAAAGCTAATAGCCAGGAGCACGTGTTAGCTTTATCCCACATTAGAGGGAGTGTGCTCCAGGCACAAGTTTAACTGATGGATGACATTGCAGCAAGGGCTGGATTATGATATATGTTCTAAAGGGAGCCCTATATCCTAATCGTCTTCTGCACTTTTGGTGTTTGTTTTTGGTGTGTCTTCTGATATGTCTGTGTCTGCTGGAACTAGTTTCTCTGTCATGTTAATCTGGAACATAAGTGATCGCCAATGGAGTCCGATTTGGGTAATCATCTACATTGTATGCACTGGTGTGAAAGGGGCACTGGAGACTTAATGATATCCAACCATTGTGGCCGCATGAGGTGTGCGGGTGACCCTTGCATGCATGACAGTGACTCCAAAAAGCATCCAAGAACATGTCACACACTCAGTCACTCAAACCAATTCTTTCCAAGTTAAATGCATTTTCATAAGTCACTGCTAAACCCAAATTGACACTCTCCAGTTTATCTCCAGACCCTATATTAGTTATTTGCAATTTTCAAAATCGTCATTACAGAGCCTTGGAGATCATCACCCCAACCACAATAATCAAACTCATTAAAGCAAAGCATTTATCACAACAAAGAGTAATAATAAATAAAAGCTTTTGACGACTGAAGAAAAAATAATGGCACAGACAGAATTGTCCTAAGGCTGGAAACACCTTAAATATTACCCAAATTCACTATAAATATGACTTTGCTGACCATATATCTGCACCGGATAACAGCATTATTGTTTAAAAGTCTTCAATGACATTCCTCAAATGAACATCCTAGCCTCTCCCATTTGGGACGATCACTACACATTAGTTAACACACCGTTTATTACTCAAAGGCCGTTTACCAAAAAACAGTATTCTGCCCTATGCTTACACAAAAATATCTTGACTGAACATGCCAAGGATACTAATGCATTATTTCACAGCTCCACTTCCAAAGCAAATTGCTAGAAAAGGCTGTAATTACAAGCCAACCAAATCTGTGTTTCTTGCTGTGATAAATGACATCAGAAGATTATCAGGAGGAGCTGGAAGGCAGGAGGAGGAGGAAACTGCCCTGCTGGTGAGGGTAAGGAAGTTGATGTTCTATTACAGGAGTGAGAGGTATCAATCGAATCTGAGGAGGCAGAGGCGGAGGTCTGTCAGGAGGTTGGTCTGAGAGATATAAAGGAAACAGAACGTGTGTTGTTGCAGAAGGTTGTAGAGTCATCAGATGAGGTTGGAGGTAAGAAAGGAAGAGTAGATTGTAGATTTTATGGAGGTGTTGTACATTTGTTAGAGGCAATGGTTGGTGGAGTGATACCTGAGGGTATGGAGAAGGAGATGGTAGGATGAGAGATCAAGAAAGTGATAGAATGGGAGATCAAGGTGGTGGTGGAGCGAGGAGGTAATTGGAGAGACCAATGATACTGTGGAGACTTATTTGAGGCTCAAGTAATTTAAATAGTCATGAATGATGTTACCCCACTTTGCATCATCATCACAATTAACCACAAAAATAATCATCAATGCCTTAATCTCACCTACGAACGTAAAAAGCAGACAAAAGGACTCAGGAGTCATATCAGAAATGGACAAAGCCAGTCAGTCAAACTGCTTTTATTCGGTATAAGAACCTTCAAGCAAGACTGCATTTATTATCTAGTGGCAACCATCATAAACCAATATCATCCTATCAACCCACTTTATATCCCCTCACGATCTTGTCTTCTTACATTGATCATACATCTGTTTAGGTATCCCCGTCCTCCATTTATATCAATGGGACACATTGTAATCAATCTTAGTCCTTCTTCAGTTTCTGTCTATCATCCTTGGACTGTGTGTTTCTTCATTTTAGGGTCAGTCGCTCTAATCTAATGATATCTGGTATTTTACTCCTCAATTGAGGGTTGTGGGGCTGGCTGTCATGACCCTCGCCCAAAACCCCCTCTGGCAAACCCATTGGCCAGGTGGAGTCAGGGCTCGGGCCTCTAGAGCCTGACATCCTCTTCAAAAGCCCTCATGGGGCCAGTCCTGGCGCCTATGGTGCCAGGCTCATACACCATGAAAAACAATGTGCTTGGGAACTACTTTATTGTATTGTCAGCCAACATGGAGGCATCCACATAGCTTGGTTCCTAAGAACCAAGCTATGCGGTCTACTGTTTTGGGTGTGGTAGCCTAGGGACTACTTTACCTGGACTATTTTATTGGGGCTATTTAAACCACACCCGAGCAAGACAACACATTTCGCGTTACTTTGCAGCTTGCAACGTGACGCTCACTGTGTCCAGCTATTGCCTCCAACCTTGGAGAATCAGAACCTGCAAGGAGACAAAAGGAACATCATGAGCAACAGCATTTTACCTGCAGTCTTCATCTTTAAACACTCGCAGCTACTGAGAACAGCTTCATCGAATCTGCACGCCTCCCGGACAGAACGATCTGAAAGAGGAAGATAGAGGCAACATTAAAGAAAGCAGTAGAGACATTAACAAATTACAAACTGCTCAAAAGGCTTACCTGGCTGGTCACCTCCCGGCTGGCATCACTCCGGACATTCCCATCGCGCTGAAGAACACCGCGACCTACAAGGAAGGAGAACACAGGTTAGCAAAGGCAAGACTTCGCAGTGCTGCGCATAGCGCATACTTACCGCATCATATCGCTCTTAATGCGCCATCATTTACCAGCGGGGCTGAACCATAGCCAGTTCGCTGCGCTGAAGCTCCGCATAACCAAGGGAGAAAAAAGAGACATTTTAAACAAAGAAAGGCATGCAGGATAGCAACAAAACTAAAGAACAGCCATAAGACCTACCTGAACAATATCAAACGGGCCAGCGTCAGTGAAGTAACTGGACCGCACTCAACCATGAAAGACAACGCGCCCCTGCAAAGAAGGCAGGATGGAGAGCACGCCTAATTCTACCACAAGGTGAGGAGAGGGCGCCAGAGGGACTGAAATCATACGGGGGTGGAGGGAGGATACTTACCCCAGTCGGTCAGTCTTGAAAACAGTCCTCCTGTATTTTCAGGCAGAACCTTCCCCGCAGACCACATCAGAGCAAAGCTGAGAAGCATACCAGCGACTAACCCGGCTGGGTGGCGTCCCTGTGGATACCAGGTGAGCGTAACACTCTTAGGACTGGAGCTTGACAAAGGACTTTCTTCAGGTTTTCAAAGGCTTGAGTGCACTCCTCATTCCATCTAACCTTTAAGAGAATTTTGAAGAGGAGATCACATTCAAGGGAGAAGCTATGGTCCCATAGTTCTCTATGAAATTCCTGTAGTACCCAGTGAGGCTTAGGAAAGCTCTCACTTGGGTTTGAGTAGTAGGGGTGGCCCAGTTTTGTACAGCTAGTACTTTGCTAGGCAATGGCTTCATTTCACCTCCTCCTACCTCATGACCAAGGAAGACCACTTTGCTCTGACCAATTTGACATTTACTTGCCTTTATGGTCAGATGGGCCTGCTCAAGTGCCTGCAAAACATATCCTAAGTAATCAGTATGCTCTTTCCATGTAGGGTTGAACACTGCAATGTCATCCAAGTACGCCATGCAGAAGTCTTCCATCCTTTTCAGAACTTGATCGACCATCCTTTGGAATGTAGCAGGTGCATTCTTTAGACCAAAAGGCATAACCTTGAATTGGTAGAGGCCTGCTGGGGTTGAGAATGCTGTTTTCTCCTTGGCATGGTCTGTCAGGGCTATTTGCCAATAGCCTGACGTAAGATCAAATGTACTGAGGTACTTGGCTGACTCAAGTCTATCCACCAGTTCATCTGTCCTTGGAAAAGGATGGGCATCAGTCTTTGTGAATGCATTTAGAGCTCTATAGTCCACACAGAATCTCAACTCCTTGGATCCTGCCTTTGGTACTAGAACAACTGGACTAGACCATGGACTTGTAGATGGCTCTAAAACCCCGAGATCAAGCATCTTGTTGACCTTTCCTTTGATGTGGGATCTTACATGTTCTGATATCCTGTAACCTCTGCTTTTCACAGGTAAACGGTCACCAGTGAGAATATCATGCGGGCCCCAAGGGGTCAAGCCTGGTGATAGTGAAAACAGGGAGGCAAACTGGTTTAGCAGAAGTTTGCACTCCTCCTATTGTTCAGAAGTCAGTTGAGAAGAGAGATTAACTCCTTCTGTTTTCACATACACAGATTGGCCTTTTAGGAGGTCAGGTAGAGGTTCACTCTCGCTGAAGCTAGAAGCAAAGCTCCTACTTCTGGTCTTGAGACATATGCCATCAAACGGTTGGTGTGAAAGATTCTGGGAGCCTCCTTAGGTCTGCCTAAATCCACAAATAGTTCACCTCTCCAAGTTTGCCCACAAAGTTGAAGGGTCCTATCCATTTGTCCTGCAAGGCCCTCTGCCTTGTTGGCACCATAACTAACACAAGCTGGTCTTGAGTAAACTCAACCATGTTGGCCTTCTGGTCATGCCAATGTTTGACCAGAGCCTGACCTGCTTTCAAGTTATCACTTGCTTCTGCCTTCATGTGTGACATTCTCCTCTGGAGTCCTATCACATAGTCAGTCACTCTGACTGGCTTAGGGGAAGGAACACTCTCCAACCCCTCCTTAAACAGGGCCAATGGGCCTCTGACTGGATGGCCATAGAGAAGTTCAAAGGGACTGTAACCAACTCCCTCCCAAAGGACTTCTCTATCTGGAAAGAGAAGGCATGCAGTAGAAGGTCCCACTTTCTTTTAAGGGGTTCCTCTAAAGCACCTATCATGCTCTTCATAGTACTATTAAACCTCTCTACCAGTCCATTTGTCTGTAGATGGTAGGCTTAGAGAACTTGTAAGTGACACCACCGTTTTTTCCACATGGCTTGCATGTAGTGGGACACAAAATTGGATCCCCTGTCGGATATCACTTCCTTAGGAAACCTTACTCTGGTAAAAATACCTAAAGTAGAGCCTTAGCCACAGCCTGAGACATAACAGTTCTCATAGGTATGGCTTCTGGGTATCTTGTAGCATGGTCTACTACAACTATGATAAACCTGTTCCTTGAAGATGTGGGAGGGTCAAGGGGACTGCTAGGGAGAATTCTCTTATAAGGCTAATTTCCCAAACCTAGTGAGTCCCCCAGCAGCTTTGCTGGATTTTTTTTTCTCCTGTTAAGAGTGAGACTCTTTTACTCCCACTCTTAGGCATGATTTGAGGTATGTCTCTGACTGTGTGATTTTGGGCTATGGGGTCTTTTACTCCATAGGGTATCATCTGTTTTTTTTGTGTATGTGTTACACAGCACCCTCAGTGCAGCAACACAGGGGTGTCATAGTGATCCCCAAACATAGACTCCATACCCTGGGACTGAATACTGTCTCCCAGGGCATGTAAAGTCACCCTTGACTTTACTAGTCTTAAATTGTGAACAGAACCAGTACAAACCATCATATTGTGGAAGTACTGGAAGGGGTTAATTATATTGCCCCTGGGTCTGTTTTCAAGGGGGCACTGTCCAGTTCCCCCCTTGTCGAGTTTCTGGCTGGTGGCAGCGGTTACCACGCAAACTATTCCACCGGAATATTCTCTATGGGATTTTCCCATTGATTTTAAACGCACCACTTTTTGGTGCAATGTTAAAGATACCGCTGGTTTATTTATTTAATATTAAATTCACGGTTGGGTCTTTTTGCCAGAACTCTTTTCTAAAATGGCATTTGTGTCCATCTCTGTAACTCTGACCAAGGTCGAGCCCTTTGTTCCACTTTTTGGCAGGCTTCTCCACAGAAGCCCTCCAAATGGTGCCACTCTGTCTGGGTTCCACAGGATGGGGGGGGAATTGGCACCCTGGACTGCGTTGCCTTACCAACTCAAGTCGCACTCTATTCTGATTGGCCCAGTGGTGTGCCGCCCGGCTCACCACTTAGCATGTTTGAGTGACAGCTAGGCTGTTGAATGGGGGGTTTTCTGCATAAAAGCAGGGCTTTTGGGACTGGACCTTCAGAAGTTGCCACAGGACCTCAGAATCCAAAGAGGGAAGAAGCTGAGCCATCTGCAACGATGACGCCACCAGTGGAGCCCTGCTGCAACAAACTCACCACTTTCCCAACGACAAGAGAAGATTTTCTGCTGGACGAGTCTTCTTCCTCTGAGCTGGTGGGACCAACCAGTTCGCCCTTTTCGCCTTCCAAAACCGTCTCTTGGTTGAATCACCTGTGCCAATCACCCCGGCGGCCGGATAGCCAAGCTTCACCACTTTGACCGCAAATAAAAGGAACGCACCTTTTATCGGTGAACTCCGCGGCTGGTTTCATCCCTGTGCAGTGCAACGACTTCACGTTTCCTCCTCGATGAGATCCTCTCTTCCCCTGGTCGAAAAAATGAACTGCATACACTGCCAGGAACAACTGCCACCGCTGGAGCTTCCTCTCTGGTTGGGGTACAGTGTCCTGCCTGGCCTCCCTTTCTTCGGTTTGCCCAAGGTGACCCTTAAATCCTTGGCTTTCCAACTGGGTTGGAGCCAGACCTTCTAATTTTACATTCTTGAATCACCCCAACCTCTTCTGAACATTCTGCTAAGATTTTTAGTGCATTTTAAACCGTGTGATCCTGGGGACATTTCGCTTTGCTCCATTTAAAGTGGGCCTGGCCTATGAACTTTGGCTCTACAGTATATATTGCCTTTATTCCCTTGCTGAGAACTCCTAAAAGTGTTGGGACCTGTTTTATTTCTATGCTCTATCTTTTCCTCTCCCTTTAACTGAACTATTGGAGTGCCATCAGGTTATGCGCTCATATCTGTTTTAACACATAGTGGTGTTTTAACTCTGACTTGTCTGATAGTTATCAAGGGAGGTGTGTATACTTTACCTGACTGTGTTTTAACTTGCTTTTGATTTAGAGTGCTAGTATATTGCCTAAAGTGTGTTTTAAATAAATAATTATATACTTTTTATACAAAGCTTTGATCAGTGTTTGTTTGCTCTACTGTGTTTTTAGCCCTATTGTGTATACTCTATATACTGCCCTACTCTTCTTGAGAGAAGTCTGACTGCTCAGCCACAGCTACCAGGTAAATCTGGGTGGTGCAGGCTGCTACCAATTGGGTTTACTGCTTACTCCTGTAGTCCTAATCTTTTTGCAGTGGTCCCCAAGGGAACTGCACAGGATTCTGCCTAGCACTCAACAATGTCAATGCCCATCGTCTCAAAAGGAACTCCCACTACTGGGAGAGACACCAGGGGGGCCACATTCTTGGCTCCACTCTTGCAAGAGGTTTGGCAAGTGTGACAACTCCTACCGAATTTGTCAACTTCTGAACTCATTTTAGGCCGGAAGACGTATAGGGAAAGCCTTTCCTTGGTCTTTTTGAAACTCAAATGACCAGCCAAAGGTTTCTCATGGGCCAACTGTAGGAACTGGAGTCTGTAGGCAAAGGACACTACAATTATTTTGCAGTCCCCAGGGATAGACTCAGTCGGTTCACTGTAGAAGAGGCCATCTTCCCAGCTTAACCTGTGCTTTCCAACTTCTTGCCCATCAAGTTGGTTAGCAGCCTGTTGTTGAAGACCTTCGAGAGTAGGACACTCTCTATGTCCTCTGCTGAAGTCTGCCCTGTTGGGTCCACCTTCTGCCAGTAAAGACTGCAGCTCAGGGTGGTCAACAGGGTTGAGACCTCCAACCAAAACAGT
Source organism: Ambystoma mexicanum (assembly GCF_040938575.1). NCBI lineage: Eukaryota > Metazoa > Chordata > Amphibia > Caudata > Ambystomatidae > Ambystoma > Ambystoma mexicanum. The sequence continues at coordinate 766,473,728 of NC_090923.1, read as the reverse complement.
GTCTTCTTCCAGATCTGACTCTTCAGAAACTGGCTCAACCGAACAAGGTTGCACTTCACACTCTGCCACAGCAGGTGGAATGATCACAGGTGTGATCTTGGACAATATTGGGGATGTCCTTGATGGTAGCACAGGGGTGTTGTCTGAATTTTTCTTTGAGGTCTTGGGCTTCCCCTTTGCCTCTGTCTTTCTAGAAATAGCAGTGAGCAACTCCTGTGGAGTGGGAGTGATAGTTTCCTCTATCAACTCCTCTGGAGAGCCTCTCAAGGTCCTCTCCCTTGCAGGCCTAGTGAGCTGCCTAGTGAGCTCCTGTCTCCTCTTACTGGGAGACCTGGGGGTGCTGGACACAACTCCAAGAGTTTTCAGGTCATTACCCAACAGGACTCTCCCAGGCACTTCACTCTGCACACTAACAGGTATTTTGATAGTCATATCATTACACAGGATGAGAGCTGGTAACTGGGGAAGCATTTGCACAGGGTCTCCAGCTAACTTGGTGAGGCGTTTGGGTGCCTTAGCAACATCCTCCACCTTGAAAAATGATTCATCCACCACAGTTATGCTGGCTCCAGTGTCTCTGATGGCAGGGGTCTCCTGTCCTTTCACAAGAACACTATCTTTTTAATACTCTTTAGTATTATCTGGGATTGAATTATTGATATCTAAATTCTGTTGTTCCCACAAGCCCAGGCACACTAAAGAAACACTAGCTGAGACTCTCATGGGTTCATCAGCCAGTAGGTGAAAGTTTCCACTTGCCATAGGTACTTCTTCCTCTGGGGAGAAGGCTAAGGAGACAGTGTGGACCCCTGAATGTTTACCCTTACATCTGGGATCCCCTTTCACATGGTCAGTTGACCCACAAACATAACATTTCCCAAATGTCTTGATGAATGGGGGTTTGTTCTGACCTCCATCTGGTTTGGGTCCAGATAGTACACTCTCCTGATTCGGTTTTCCCTGTGGTTTACCCTTATGTTGCTGTCTGTGGCCCACTTTTGGATGGCAGGTATTAGAATTCTCCTTGTTATCTTTCTTTGGCTGCTTTTTCTCATCCTTCTTCTGAGTTGCCCCAGAATCATTGTGAGTAGCCCTGTTGGCAACCCACACGTCAGCAGCCTTAGCTAACTTCTTTGGATCTATCTCCTCAGAATCAGCTAAGTGCTGTCTGAGCTCAGGAGAGCAGGCATCATAAATTGACTCCAACGTAACAAGATTCCTCATTCCTTCTTAAGTGTTTGTTTACCCTGTAACTCTTAACCCAACCATCTAAGTTTTTCAAACATTCACATACCCAGGTAGCCCAAGGGGAACCATCATGCTTTTTGAGGGTCCTAAACCTCTTAAGGTACTGGGAAGGGGTCTTCCCAAATCTCGCAATTAAAGCTAGCTTCCCACACTCCTAATCCATCCTATCCACCTCCCCCAACTGCATTACAATATCAGATGCAACAGTGGGTAGCCTAGAGAAGAGCCAGGGTAGCAACTCATTCCCTGTAAAACCTTGAATACCATGGTTATATTCAAACATTGCCAACCAATCCAAAATATCAAGCTTAACCTCATACATACCCACAATTTCTTTAGGCATACGGGGTCTCTTAGGGGTCTCTTAGGACTGGAAGACCTAGAAGACAAGAGTGCCAAGAGTTCTGGATGAAGTTGGTTGGCAGAAAAGTTAATTTAAAGAATAGAGAAGGACAAGCCTTCGGATTGGAGAAAGATTTCACACACTTTCACTGCGGCTGAACGAAACGGATTTGCACAGTACCTTTAAATGGAGAAGAAGCTGTAGCTGAGGCGGATGTTCCTGGTAGTTCCTGCAGGCTCATGGTTCCTGAAGCGACTGTCGGACTGACATGAAGTAGGAAGACTTGAGGGTCCTGCACTACCCAGGGAAGAAACCAGCAGCAGAGCAAAGCAACAAATAAAAGATGCTCTCCTTAAAACCCAAGCAGGGTCCGGCCTTCTTGGCTATCCGGCCCACTGTGGCTCTGTGCAGTGAATTCGACCAGAGGAGGGAGTCCTGGCTTGGAGTTTGGGTAGACTGGTTGTTCCCACCAGCTCAGGGGAAGAAGATTCCTGGAGGATCTTCTCTGTTGTTGGATTCTGATGCAGCAGGGCTTCACTGTGCGGTTCAGTCGCTGTAGGGGTCCTCTTCTGTCAGCTCCTCGTCGGTTCTTTCGTTCCAGTGGCGACTCTACCTTTCCAGTCCCAGAGACCTGCTTTTTATGCAGCTTTCCCCCATTCAAACAGCCTGGCTGTCAATCACACAGCAGGGTGGCTGTCCTGGTGGGGACAGTCCCCCAGCCAATCAAACAGGAGTGCGACTTGGGTAACCAAAGGAACCCATGGCAGGGGTCCTAAGACCCCTCCCTCACATCCTGCTGACCCAGACTTTCAGGCGCCTTAAGGAGGGATTCTGTGCAGAAGCCTGCGAAAAGATGGCAAAAAAAGGGACCAAACCTGGTTTCGCGTGCAGAGTAAAACACAAGAAAGACTTTTACAAAAAGAAATGGCGAATAAACCCAGCCAGAACCGTATAAAAATGTATAAGGTAAGCGTGTTTAAGTTTTAGGCTACCGAGATATCTTAAAACAATACCAAGGTTATTTAAGATGACCGCGGTAGGAAAAATAGGGTAGTTACCACTGCCACCAGCCAAGTCTTGATGAAAAGGGAGCGAAACAGTGCTCCAAGAGAAACAGACAAAAAGGGATAAGTATTAACCCTTTCCAATACTCCATGTAAGATGGGGTGTACTGGGTCTGTGGTTTAAAGAGATTAAATAAAGTTAATGGCAACTTTACATGTTTCTGGGAGACAGTAGTCAGTCCCAGAAAAATTTAGTCAATGGGAAGTCTGAAAGACAACCCTGTGTCACTGCACTGAAGGTGCTGTGTAACACACATTAAAAAGATGATGCCTATGCAGTAGGTGAGACTCCACAGTCCAAGAACACACAAAAATGTAAAACACACACAGTAAAACACATGTAAGAGTGGGAAAAAAGGCTCACACTCTTACCAGGAGAAACAAATTAAATAAATCCTAGAAATCCAGCAAAGCTGCTGAGGGACTCAGTAGGTAAGGGAAATTAGCCATTCTGGAGAATTCTCCCTAACAAGGTCATCTGTCCGGTTTGCACTGTGTATATATTATCCCAAACTAACCAATTAAACCTTTCCTATTAGTTGATAATTTACCCTTAACAAAGCAGTGCAAACCAGGTTCAGATGAAATGTCAAAAGTAATGTGCTGTTTTTACAGTAGAATTAAAATGTGCAGGCAAAGTGCATTGGCTGTGATTTCAGTACACAAGCTGCAAAGGAAAATATGCAATTTGTAGAAGGCGCTATTGTGTGCAGCAGGAAGTATTTAATACAATGATCTCTGGGAGGTGGTTCTCTGAGGGAAGAAATGCCAAATAGCTTGGGTGCTGTGTATACATCAGGATAAAGGCAGGTTTTAGTGAGAATGACAGGGTTAGCATATACATTCAGGAGACAGAAGGGGTGTGGGTCAGATGACAGAATAGCTCAGCAGCAGACAGCTGGCAGACAAGTGAGTGACTGGCCTGGGTCGTGCAGTGCAAGATTTTCCAGGAAGCTGAGGCCTTGAGCTGTGTCCTTCGTGGGTGGCTGAGCTTTGCAGAATCTGCGATACTCCTGCATGCAAATAATCCAGTTCAAAGGGGTTTCCCATGATAACAGCGCAGAAATCTCACACACTGGAAGTGAGTATTTGTAAATTGAGGTGCACGTTTGGATAATTAAGTTTATCTATACAGTCAGTCAGGATCAAATGGTCATTTTATGAACAATGTCTTTTTTTATAATTTATAAGGGATAAATGCGGAAGTGCAAAGGGAGAAAAAGAAAGCTGGCCTGCTGTTGTGTGTTTGTTTTTATTTCTTCTCTTAGACTGTCTTCTGCCAACTGTGTTGTGACCCAAGGTCTGTGGTAAAATAAGAAATGTCGATGTTTTGTAATGAATACAGACTGGTCAGGCAATCTAATGTAGACGTGCTACTTTGTATTAACGTTGATACCGCATAACCTGTTTCAAATTATAGTGCATATAAAAGAAAAGCATTTTAAAACTGAATCAGTGGGTTTGTGTTTTCTGTGTCTAAGTGTATTCAATGACAAAGAGGGAGTGAAATTACAGGCAAGAGCTCCAGTGTGTCAAAAGAGGTAACACATATCAGGCTGATTCATGGAATTAATGTGTGCTGAAAATTTCCGCGCAAGCGTGCGAATCGCAGCGCAAATGCGGAAATCGCAGCGAAACCCGCGCACAGCGATTTATGGAAGTCCGTGCGCGTGTAAATCCATGGATGTGCGTTAAAAACCTGCGTGGCGCACACTGGCGCACACGTCTTCAACACGCGCACAGCGAAAGCGCACATAGCTCAGCACACACAACAAAAGTAGGCGTAACACGGGGCGTAACACGCGGAATGGGGAAGAACGGGTAAAAATGTGGGCGTCACGGGGGAAGTACAGGAGGCAAATGCACGGAACGCCAACACGCGTGCATACAACACGTATTCATGGAATTGAACAGGGCCAACGTGTGCGCCAAAAAAGACGCGCTAATCCGGAAACACGTACGCCAGCAGGAACCAGGCGTATGTGGACCCGCACAGCATAAAAGTGCGCACAAACAACAAACAAGCTCAGACGCTAAGATGAATATACCGTTCCTCGCAGCAGTGGTCGTGGGATACCGCAGGAGAAGGAGGAGGATAGTCAGGGCCAGAATTTTTACACCCAGAACCAGCCTTTTTGGGATGCCTGATGACCAGGTGTATGGGAGGTACAGGTTTCCACCTCACATAATACTTGACCTGGTGAGTGAGTGGGAGGATGACCTCACATCACCCACCCTCTCCTCCCAAGCACTCACCCCCCTGGAGAAGGTGCTCATTGTACTGCACTTCTTGGCCAGTGGTTCATTTCAGCGGACAAGTGCCATAGTGGGGGGGTGTCACAGGCCACGCAGTCACGCTGCCTGCACCATGTGTTGGCCATCATGACTGTACACTCATCAGTCCGCATGCATATATACCTGCCCAGAACACCTGCAGAAAGTGCTAGGTGCCATTGACTGCACCCATGAGGCTCTACGTCCTCCCAGGGCAACTGAGCACATCAACAGAAACCGCAAGCACTGGCATTCCATCAACGTACAGGTAGTATGTGATGACAAGGGAATCATCACCTCAGTTTATGCCAACTATCCAGGGTCCACCCATGACAGTTTCATTTACAGAACCCCACCACACCACCCAAGGTAAGATACAACACAGCCCATCTTGTAACCCGGGGCATAGTGGAGCGCACATTCGGAGTGCTCAAGTCACGCTTTCGCTCCCTTGACCGCTCTGGGGGGCAGCTGCTATACGTGCCTCCAGTAGTGTGCAGGATCATAGTGGTAGCATGTTTCCTGCACAACGTTGCAACACGCCGGGGCCTGCCGGTAGACATGGGGGTGCCCCCACATCCCCAACCACAACCACAGCTGCTGTGCATGGGAGGGGAAAGGGCACGTGGTGAGACAGCCCGTACGCAGCTGGTGGCTAATTACTTCACCTAAAATCACACCCCTGTCGAGTGCACACAGCCCTGGCACATACCAGCTGACAATCAATGATGATGACATAAGGGACAGCCAACTGTCACAATCATACCAGCCTGAGATTGGTCACCTGGAAGTGTTACATTGTGTGCATCCCTACCTACCGAAAGACAACCAATGCTGTGTCACAAAAAGACACACATTTATGCTGCATGAATGACTACCCCCTTTCAAAATACAACATGAAAATAGCGCCATGTCACCCAACCCCTCCCCATCTCCGCCACCCACACACCATGGCATGTCCTGCAATGTGAAAGCAAACAAAGGAATGCATAACTCATGCCACAAGTGTCACAAAGTGCACTGTCCCAAATGGAAACAGGCCACATACAATATGCTCCCAGTATTCAATAACAAACAGCACACATGACCAAATACTTACCAGCAACACAATACAGCAACACAGGATGAAACATTGTCAAAATATGACAGTACAAACTCAAAGTAATGTAAGTCATACAACCTCAATAAGAGTGTTGCTGTCAGGCAAATGTGTCAGTGTACTGCATACAACATGAACTGCATCTGCATAGGAGACGGCCTTGTGAAGACATGAAGAAGGTACCTGCAGATAAGGAGGAAGACATGGATTGTCAGGGGTTTTGACCCATGTTCGAGTTATTATGCTGCAACATTTGGGGCTGTGGGCTCAGAAAATCCAAGATGGCTGAAAAAGCCCACATTGCACCAGAATCAAGGAATACTGTGCAGTTTTTGCGCACACCAAAATGGCCCCCTGACCTGCCACCCACCAGTGCGAGCGTGATGGGCCAGGAGTACCATGAGTGAAATGTGTGCCAAAGGAAAAACAGCAGTGCCGGTTGGCTCAAAAAGCGCTTTGAAATCACCTTTGTTTCTCTGAAATGCAAGCTAAAAATGCCTATTTTAAACATTGCAAGATAGTCAAAAATCTCAATGAACACCAGCAGACATTTGGCAGAAGGTAGACTTGTGTGCATACAAAATCTGGAAAGAGAAAGAGCCTAAAATAATGTTCATAATGAAACTGGCTGAGCTGTGGATGTCAGCAGCCTAAGTTAAATTGGACTGAAAGACACTAAAATCTAAATGTTTAAAATAAATGAGTGACCCACTGTTGAGTGTCACATAGTGTGCAACTGTTAAATGTCATAGTTTTGAACTTAGAATCAGCATTCTAGCTGCATGTGTAAAAATTGTAAGTTTGTTTTGAACGAAGAAAAACTAGGAACAAAAGTGACATTTGGCTGAAGCCTGGTTTAAAGAGATTGAATTCTGCCTGCCAACTACCCCGACGGGAGTTGAAACTTGCTCAACAAATGTTCCCAGGCCTGGCCTGCATTCTCCTGCCCTCACCAAAGGGAGATGATACCTCTCTGATTGGATTAGGGGAGGTGCAGCTGGGAAATGCAGGAAATTAAACAATGAGCCTTCCTTGGCTCAGGCAAATGTTAAATTGGGGGGGTCGTAAATGGCTTCCTCTTGAGAGAAACTGGGAGGGGCAGTGCCTCTGTGAGCAACTTGAGTTGAGGGAAGTGGACAAACCAGAAATTCCACCATGTGCTTTGGGAAACCACACCCCTCTGGGCCAGAGCATAATTTTAAAAAGATGGATAATTCATAGTACGGACTTGTCAACATTATATAATTAATATCATTATGCTTGTGATTTTTCTGTGCACATTTTAAGAGGTGTTAGGACTCTGTATCATGTTCTGAGGCAAAACCCCATGAATTATGGAGATTGCAGACACGGGGTTCATGCTAGAAAAATGAAAATTTACTGGAATATGTGTAGAAAGGCGGTGTACATCTGTGTAATTTTTGGTAAAAATCCAATATTGGTAAACCAACTGAAAACGAAAATAAGTTGCCATTTTTGAACCCTGGCTCTTAGAAACATCAGAGTTGGAACAGAGACCTACCCGAAGTAATATATGATATGTACATGTAATATCAACCACTTGTGTATTTTGGAAATATGTTTAGTTATGAAAAACTCATTTTCTAAGTAAAAGCATAGGGGCGTTTCTTCAATAGACTGTAAGACTCTGACTCACTCTGACACACTATCCCTTCTCAAATCAGGTCTCAGAGAATCATTGACCTATCAAATCATGAGAGGGTTGGGCATGCAGAATGAGCCGACCCACCCACTTTCAAAAGACATAAAAAGAGCCACTGGAAGCCTGACAGGGACATTCATTTTCCAACTTTCAACTGAATTCCTGCGCAGCACTCTGACAGAGAACTCCAGAATCCAGAACTCCAGAGATCCAGACTAACTCTAGAACAAAAACTCCAAAGAGCTGAACTCTTCAGCAGGCCTCAAAATCTTTTGCAAACTATTCAAACACCGGGCTGTGCGGTTTGCTGCTTGCTAAGAGTCCTGTGTATCCAGAACAGAACCAGTACCCAGAAAGCAGTGCTGAATCCAGAGAGACCAGACCAGATCGCTGTGAGCAGAACCAGAGATCCAGACCAGACCAGCAGAGCAGAGCTGGCCCAGATAGCTGTGACTTCAGAACCAACCGCCCGGAGTCCAGTCCCAACCTGACCAGACCTTGATGGCCTATTTCAAATTTATAGTGCGAGTACCCAGCCAGAAATGTGCAAAACCAATCTCTTAGTTTAAAATAATCTAATTCAAACAATTTTAACCTATTAGAACTGCATCATAAGGAATCGTGTGTCTATTCTGGGGGTTCACAGCTGCAAAACTATCATCTGTCATTCTGAAACTGTAATTTCATTTCTGAAAATCTACCTTCACGAAAGCGTCCGTATCTCTTGAACCGTTTGTGCTAGAAGCGAGATTTAACTTTCATTTTAAAGCTAAGATTCTAGACTTTCTATTCATTATACTTTTTCCGTAATCGCACTCGAAGAACTCAGAAAAAGTGCTGCGATTTGCGAGTTGGCTCAAATTTCTTCACTTGTCAAAATAGCAGCTTCTTGTTTTCCTTTGCTGAAATTCGTTTTCAACCTGCTAATCCCTCATTGAGCATTGCCAGTGTGACTTGAACTAATCTTTATTTATTTATTATTGATATCGTTGAAATAAATCAACTTTTCAATACAAAACATTGCATACGATTAATCTTAAAACGTACATAAGAAATTTAAGAAGAAATTCATTATGATTGATTGAAACATTAAAATTGATACATAAGGATAATGTACAATTCTCATTAACAATGACAGAGAAAAGGAAGTTATTCAGTTCATATAAGACACGTCTAACCAGGAAACAATGAGAACGAGGAAATTCAACATGCTATTCTTGAAAAATGACAGAGAAATCAAGTAAACAACAACAATTGTTTAACAGGTTAAGTTCACTCCATAAAGAAAGTTGACAATGGCAATTTGAAGGGAGACAATGGTCGTCAGCAGTAATGCGGACCATCTTTCTACTGATTCTAAGTTCCCCAGGTAGCTACAATGCCATGAGAAAAATTTCAAGTGCTCTTGAACTAGCGCGGGGCATAACGAAAGTATATGCTCTAAGGTTTCTATGGCTTTAGTATCACAACAAAATCTACAGAAAGAGGCCACCTCCTCACTACCCTTCCGTTTAGCCAAAAGTTCACAACTGTGCCATAAGTTCAGGCGCATTCTGAGAATGCCTGAGCGTATTCTCTTACAGGGAAATTTTAAGAGATAAGGTTCGATACATCCCAACCTCTTATGTCTAAATTTTTCAGGGATTGCGGATTTATATTGCAAGCATTTGTTTCGAGTATTAATCCAATCATTACGGTAAATTAGTTGTTTTACTTTGTTTGGATTGGTCAAGAGCAATTTAAGCGATGCATCTGCTTCTGCCAGAGTGCGATAAATTGCCCGCAACCACTGTTTGACAAAAGAGTGTTCAGTACGGAAAATGTAATTCAACAAAAATTGTAAAATATTGTACCCACAGTGAGGTACAAGGGTTTTCCGCAGTAAAGCACATGTTCTCCACTGATACTGAGCATTGAGAGAGGTGAGACCTAATTCATACCGTATCCAGACTATCGGGATACATTGGGGCAGCTGAAGAATGGCTTTCTAGAATTTGCCTTCGAGCTTATCAAAGACTTTTGGTAACCATGGCGATTGAGACTCCAAACCATATAGGATACATGGGGTGGCTTTTTGTTTCCAAAAGAGGACTGCTGGTTGCATCAAAAAAGCACCATACCGATGCATTATAATCTTTGTTTGGGAGATAGCCGAGTTGAGCTTACACTTAATGGCATCGAGGTGAGCATTAGTCGAGACACTAACATCAAAAACCATACCAAGATAAACATAGCTTGATACTATCGCCAGATTTGTGTGATTGATGGACCAAGATGGAATATATCTCATTATATTAAGTGGTCTGTAGATGACGACCTGGGTTCTGGTTGTATTCACACGTAAATCATTGGTCAATACATAGCTATTAAAGCCATCAAGAAGTTTTTGTAGTCCAGCTGGGGTTTTGGAAACTAACACCAAGTCGTCGGCATACATTAAAGTTTGAATCTGGCAATTGTTTATCTTGGGGGAGTCCGATGTTATTTCCTCAAAAACCTTTCGAACGTCATACATAAAGTAATTGAAAATTGCTGACGCAAGAAGGCAGCCTTGTTTAAGGCCACGAGCAGTTGGAATGGCTCTAGATAGAAGGCCTTCTAAGTTCAGTCTAATGCGCACTGAGGTTTTCCCATGCAACAACTGAATGATTTGGTGTAGAGTGGACAGACACTTATCTCTGGTAATTTTTGCAAAAAGAATCGGGCGAGAAATGGCATCAAATGCCGTGTGGAGATCCACAAAGGCAAAGTAAAGAGCTTGTTTGGTATTTTGCGCTTGAGATTTAAGGGCGTTAAGACAGAACAAGCTAATATTTGTGCCTAGACCCGCAAGAAAACCCATTTGAAACAGGTCTCTTGCATGAGCTACTTTGGTCCAGATGTTAAAGTCCCTCAAGATGAGTTTGGAAAAAAGCTTTCCGGGGGCATCAAGAAGGGCAATGGGTCTATAATTGCACGGTAAAGTGCGGTCGCCCTTTTTGTGAATAGGAACTATATATGATGTTTTCCATGAGTTGGGAATCTTGCGAGTTCTGATGATAGATTGGAAGAGATTATTTAATATTCCAGCCCACTTTGAAGGGTTCAATTTAAACATATGATTACTAAGGCCATCAGGGCCTTTAGCCCGAGAAGAGCTAATATGTCTAATATATTCTTCAAGTATAAGTGGGGAACAAGCAAGAGACCAACGCTCAGAATCATTAAGTAGCTTGACCAAAGGCACGAACGATGAGTCTGCATACAGGCTAGAATAGTGTTTGATCCATTGGGTCTCAGTAACACTAGAGGCCTGTAAATTATCTTGAAATTTATTAGCACATTGGTTGAAAATTGCCCAGGTTTCGGCCGTATTCTTATTTGCTATTAATTTGAGCATATGTTCACCATCTACTTGCAAGATGTGTGCACGGTGTTGTTTCATCCAATTGTGGAATCTGGTTTTAACTATTCTCAACTGTTGAATGAAATTAGGCAAATTCATTTTGACAATCATTCTTTTTTCACAATGATATTCAGACTTTTTAGCCTTGATTAGTGGATTGAAGGTATGTTTGTGTGGGTGAAGCTCTGTTTTTGGATTTAGTTTCATACGGGAATAAAATGTAAGGAGAAGGTTAGTATACTGTTTTGGACAAATAGAGCTATTATTTGAGATGACTAAATGAGCTAGAGATGACAAGTTATTATTAGACCAACGAAAGCGCGTTTTAGCATTATTGACTATTAGGTTGTCCGTATAGTATGACCTTCTGATAGCTAAATAATTCCACTTGATTGTAAGCACTAGTAGATGGTGATCACTATGTAGTTGTGGAAATATTTTAAAAGTGCTTATTTGACCAGTTAAGTTGGTATGTGTATACATATAGTCTATTGTAGTAGATATGGAACCCCTATGCCAAGTGGGCTGAGCCGGAATATCGCCTTGAATTTCACCATTTGTGATGTGAAAATTGCGATTTGACATAAAGGAGGTCCATCGCTTAACCTTCTACATTGTGATTTTTCCTTTAGGATTAATGCAGTCCAAGTTAAGATCACCTACAATAAGGGTATCCGTAATGTCTTGGGAAAGGAACACTAAATCTAAGAGTCTGGACAAACCTGCATAGAAAGCAACATCAGTCAACCCCAAAGGATTACGATAAATATTAATCAATGCAATAGTATGTGCTGGAAATGTAATCTTAACAAGTTGGATAAAAGCAGAAACAGAATCCCAGGCTTCAATGGCAAAACCACTAGACATGTTCACTCCTGTCAACAATCCTGATGATGGTCGACCTTTTTGACTCCCAATATCTGGAAGGAGAACAATCTCATAATTGTTCCATACAAGTGTTTGTAGGAGCCAAGTTTCCTGTAATGCTATTATGTCCATAACAGCTGGAAAGTTAGCAATAGAGGTTTGTAGATGTGTGTAACCTCTAGTGTTCCAACTAGCAACATTAATTAGATGATCTTTGGATGTTTCTAGTGGTTATGACATATACGACTCGACACGACCAATGTTCTGCATCAAAGGGAAACTTGCGCTAGATTGATTAGATGGTTGCTTTGCATTAGAGTCCCCATTCATGAATGCTGGATCTTGTGCTAATAGAAACCCCATCAAAAATAATTGCATTTTCGATTTCCAAATGGTATTTAGAACGATACCCGAAGGTATCCACAAACGCACCACTGAACAAGTATTTTCAGAAATAAATTCAATCTGCTCAATATCACTCGAGCTTATGTCTTCGAGCTCCACCACTTCGGAGAAGATGTTGAGCACACTACGACGGTTCAAATCGTAGGTGCCAAAATTTCCTCCTCGACACTTCAAAATTAGAGAATGACATTTGCGCCGTGCCAAGGGATGAGAAGTGGGTATCGTTGGGATGTTATTTCGGGAATTGTGGCTATCAAAATAAAGAGGATCATTCAAGCTAGGTTTAGATGAATCTGTAGCGTGAGATGGAATAGCATGAGGGCGATTGTCAGTACGCAGAGAAGATTGTTGAGTTACTGTGGATGTTGGCATAGAAGTCGTAAGCGCATGCTCGCAATTCAGCAATACATCGTCCAGTTGAGGTACATCCCGGACGCAGCTCCAAGCTTTCCATCTACTTACAGCGGCCAACGAAACTACGCTGTTCCTTTTCCATAACCGCTTGAAGGAATTACATCAATATGAATTGTCTAGTTCAACCTGCCTGGAAATGGTTCTGGACACACATAGCTGTCTAGGTACTTGCAAGGCGCAGCCTCACCACAGCCTGTTCCTGTGCCTGGCCTCTTCGGCGGCCATTTCCGCACATACAAGAGTCGATTGAGAAGACCAATATTAAAGACACACACGCAGTCCACAAGTTCCATCACGTCCCCTCCCTTTCCAGTCCGGACACACCCAAGGCTTTTCCAATCCTACTGGCCCAGAAGAAGGCTGTCCACTCAGAAGCCGAAACGTCATTGCAGCAGGCCTGTACCTCCTGTGAGTTAACTATCAGGGATTTTCAGTTCCCGACGTAGACCAAGGATTGGCAACCACTATACTAATGTGCAAGATTTTCATCACAAACAGGATTTTGCGTGACTAAATAGCCCTCAGAATAAAAAGTCAAGCCATATACCTCGAATGCATTGAATTTTGGGTATCACTATCTTGGTAACATTGCATCATAAATTTGTTGTGTCAATATTGGATGTATTAGAATTCATTATTGCTTTACTAGAAAACTAATACATTAGCAAGAATTATTTTTGTGTATTTGTTGTTTTAGTTTTGAATATTAGGAACCAATCGATCTTTGAGAATGGTTTTCACACAGAAAATAGTCTTCTGTTAAATCCAAAATTGTTTTTCAATTTTTGACCCCATGTTTTCTTCTTAGATATGGGTAAAACGGGTTCTAAACAATGTTTCCATTCCTTGACCATATATAATGTCAATGATTCTTTTATGTTTATATGTTGATGATTTGATTATCACTTACAATACATGTAAATAAATACATGTCCCCTGAATCAAGGGATTTAGAAAAGCTGTTGTGATTTATTCGAATAACATTGGTTATGTCTCTAAAATGTGGGGATAATTTGAATATTTGTACGCTGGGGCTAAGGTGATTAATCCCAACTCCACTACAGTTCCTTATAAATAACACAACATTCGAAAACTTGAGAATGGTTTAAATTTTCCGGCGGCTACCAACCCCTTCAGTTATATATAGAACTCGGTAAGAGCCACTGGCTCAGAGACGAAATTGGACCACTTGGTTTTTGAGGAAGTTTAGAAAGGATAGGCTGAGAGCAGGAGGCCGGATATGCATCTACAGCCTCACGTATTTGTTCTGCCGAGATTGTGCTGGAAGGGTCGATGTTCTTTTTAGTGGCTGAAGACACAATTTTGTCACTAACCACTAGGTTTGTTTGGCCTTTGCCTTTGTTTGGATGTTGGCAAGTAGAAGTTAGCTCAAGTTCACGAATCAAGGCATCTAAGGGAGGATGGCTAGAGGCCATGGTAGTAATAGGTACTGAAGGCAACACTGGGATGGTAGACCCAATATCAGACTGTAAAGGGCTCTGGCATGGAGGTGGAACAGATAAGATCAGATTTGAAGAAGGCACTACGTTATTTGCCAAGGGTACAGTTGTAAGTCCCAAAATGGGATGAGGATTCTGCAGACCAGTAGTAGGAGGCACTGAAGGAGTGGATACTAATATCGGTTGTGTAGAATCTAGAATAGACACTGACTTTCTCGTCAAGGAAGCAATTGGGGATTGGATCGGAAGACAAGAAGTTACACTACTAATGGTAGATGCCAGAGCAGGAGCCAGCGTAAGTAAAGGTTGTTTAGACACTGACGTTTGTATTGAATCTTGAGAGGCTTGTGTAACTACCAAAGACTCAGGTACCGGGATCAAAGTTTGAAAAAAAGTTTTCATGGTTTGCTTCTGCAATGTCAGAGTAAACAGGTTGGAGTTTTTCTTTTTTTTCTTCTGTGTATTGTGTGAGATTTTGGAAGTCTTTTTTCTGTTTCTCCTTGCTGGTAAGGACGGAATATCATTTCCTTTCTCAACAGTAATCGCAGAAGACATAGAGACTGGGGGAGGTGAGAGCTCTAAGATAGAAGGATCAGTTGTGAGAGTAGTGTGTATATCATTCACAGGATCACGAGAGGCGGAAAGATTCAGTCGTCCTTCGAAGTAATAATATCCGCAAATGCAGGTATAATCTGCGGAGGTGGAAAATTAAGGGACAGGGGACTTGTTGATCCGATGGTCATGATTGAAATATCGTCATCATGAGCATTGTTGGTTGGACAAGGATCGTGGGGCTTTGATGACAGATTATCAGCCAAAGTCTTGAGTAGTACTAAGGTTTCGTGTGCTTCTACTGAATGAGCAGTAACTTTGGCATCTAAACATTCAAATAGTTTAAACAGACTTTGTAGATTTATCTGCATAGCGGCCAAAGTGATATTGGATGTTGATAGAGCAACCATGGCCTCTATTGGGAGGATAGCTGGAGGGGGATGTGAGTCGCCTGATAGTACATTCCGCACTGGTGATGTTATTGCAACAGGGGATAAGCTCTTAGACAGCACATTTATTTTATCCACCAGATTAGATAATGAGGTAATAGATGGATTATGAGATGTGAATTTTCCCACAGCACTTTGAAAGGAAAGTTCCTGTGGGACTTGTATTTGAATTCTACAAGGTGTCGGATAAACAAAGGACATAGAAGGGGAACTTGGTGAACACTCCGAGCGTAAACTGGCTGAGATCAGATTAATTACGCTCTGGGAATCCTGCAGTATGGAATAATTCGAATCAGAGTGTCTAGCATGTAGTGAGAGTTCAGGTTCGAAACATGGAGAGGATGTTAAAGGTCTATCTAAGTGTTTAGCGCCTCTTCGTTTAATAGTCAAACAAGGCAAGGGTGTATGCAACATTGTGTTGTCTGAGAGTGGGAGTGCCGCTCTCATAGCGTCACTTTTAGGTTGTTCCTCCGTTATGGGCTCATAAAGAGACAGAGTGTCAGACACTGGAAGAACTTCGCTAATGTGCTCAAGGGTTGATGGAATCTTTGTGCAATAGGAGCTGGCTAACATAGTAACAGAGGGAAGATGGACAATCCTACGAGAGAGACAAGGGAGTCGTGCCGCAGATATTGTCAATCCCTTCTGGCGTAAATTTTGAGGCATACCAGAAGTTAGTAAATAAGCCATGTAGAACGCCCGACAATTCAAAATTGAAGATTAGATGAAATACAAAACTGGATCTTTCACAATGGTACCACAAAAATAAACACACAGTAATTGATTTGGGTGCCTTCAAAGCTAAAAAAAAAGGCTTATAAATAGAGTACAACAGTCACTTGGCTCTCTTAATTCAAACAAAAGTTCACAAATTATCTAGCCACAGGGTAAGGAATGCCCGACAGCTTAAGGAGCTGCCAGAGTCCATCCCTCCCCCCTTACCCTTGTGACAATTGGGTGATTGTACAGCTGTTGGAAGAAAGTACCCCCAAACTGGAGTACTCACCGCACAAGGACACGGACACAGCTCAACAGCGGCTCTAGCCCTTACTGCCTCCAGGGCTTAACGCCGCAAGGGCGATTTTACCTTGTATAGTCAGTGCCACCCAGAGCCAAACAGCAGCAAAACAGCTCTTTGCATATGAAATGCATTGCCCTTTACTCCACAGTCGAGCTTAACGCTGCAAGGGTGGCTGGGGCGGGTTTTCCAAGGCTGGTAGTGTCACGTGATGATTCACGTGACCGCCGCAAGGCCCCTCCTCCACCAGGAAATGCGGGCAAGCCAGCAAGAGTCCAAGATGACTCGCAGTGCCAATGTTTAAGTATTTCAAACAAAAGCGCTTTCACAAGTTCCTCTGAAAGGGCAACAAACACCCAAATTGAACTAATCTTAAATATCTATCACCTACCCTGAATCTCCTATTGGGAATTAAAATCATTTTTAGCATATTTTCACTTCTTTGCAAACCACATTTAAAGTATTTTGCCTGTGCTTTAAAATCATGCCTGTGATCTAAGCTTGCTAGGGGGAACTGAACTACATTTGATTGTATTCCTGAGAACTGTGTGCTCTTCTTTCCATCTTTTTATATTGCATGAGGGGGGGGGGGGTGAATTGCCAAAAGGGGAAAAGTGATTACATTGTCTTTTGTTGAAATCAAATCAAAGTTGTTCCTGTGTTGCATTCTTTTCCATCATTGTTTTTCCTTGAAACCATAAAGGTATTCTCTGCTACTTTACCCTTTCTATACCAATTCCTAAGTGATTAAGTAAGCATACAATTGTCATATTATCCATTGTTGATCACGGTAATATTCATAAGTGTGCGATCAAATATTAATTTATTTATAAAAGTGTAATATATATATAGTGTTTAATTTTTCTAACAAATCTTTTAAATTGCAAAACAAACCTACTTCTTGGCTCAGTGAGGTCAGGGGGATTCAAAGAGAGGGGCGTTATATAAGGGTTTATCATCCAGAGTATAACTTGACATAAAAATATTTAAATAAGGGCTTCCCTTGGGCGTCCCAGATGAGGCACTGACTTAGTGGGATTTCTGACTTGAAGTCACTTGACAGATTGGGGGCTCGTATGCCGGGGATTCTGGATTAGATGCCTTTTGCAGCTTAATACAGTGTACTAACTGATAGTATACATAAATCCTGTTGGATCACCACGCTGTGCTACGCTGTGAAAATACCCCTCAAAAAGGAACGCTCTCAAGAAACGGTCTGTTTTGCAAAATAAAATACTAACTTCTGGAAGTCAGGAAGGAAATTAATTTCCAGAATGACGACACTGGTAGACATCAAAATAGCGAGAGAGCACCTCTTACATAAACTGTTTGTGAGAGGTGAATGGTCTGAACAGGACCAAAATGTATGGTTGCAGGCGATCACACAACAGGTCACTACAACTGGGTCAGATATCTGGAGAGATCAGGGTCCCTTACATGTGGCCCTGAGTGAACTATATATGGCTCCTAAAGCTAAAGATGAGCACGACGATTGTCAGGATAGCGGCATATTTATATCTATATATGGAAGCCATGAAGGACAAATGTGCTGAAGGCCAAGATCTGGCGAGTAGGAACTGCTGGCATTACATAAGGCCCAATCTGATCTGGACTCTTCTGAGCAGAGGCCGCAAAGAAGCTAGGAGTCTGAAAATGAGAGTAGACAGTACATCATTAAAATAAAGGAGGATATGGATATCCTGCAACAGGAAAAGGCTGACCAGGATACCAGAATTCTGGCCTTGCAGAAGGAGCACCAAGACAGTTTGGACTCCTTACTGCAGAGCCAGAAAAAGCTGGAGCAACAGATCAATTTCAACAGGGCGTGCACAGAGCAGGTAGCCACCCTGCAAATCCAACTAGACAGAGAGAAAGAGGAAAGCAATAAATTGATTTTGAAAGACCTGGCTACCCAGGCAGAGTTTGATGAAGAGTGCCAGAAAGCTGGTGCCCTTCAACGGCAGAGGGACGACCTGGCGGCACAGATGCAGGCTCTTACTCAGGAAAGGGATACCTTAGGCCAGGAAGTCTGTCACTTAAAAAGAAAAATTCAAGAAAATCACTTGGCCCTCCAGGGACTGGGTGACCTCCAAAAAGAGCATCAGAACTTGTTAGAGCACACCAGGAGGATGGAAGATGCTCTGAAAAGAAAGGAGTAGGCCAGTAGGGACGGTGCCCAGGAGGTAACCACCCTGCAGCAAAGGCTGATCCAGTGCTCCAGGACCAACCAGGAAGCACAGAGGGAAAATGAGGCTCTCTGTCAACACAATGATAGGCTCCAGCAACAGGCAGCCATGCAGGAGAGACTGATAGAGTCTAGTAAGGCCTTAACTGAGGAACTGAAAGCATAGGCTCTTGCATTGCAACAGGGAGCAGGGGCTGACAGAGATGAAGTTCGCTGGGAAAGGGAAAAACCTGAGCATAACCTCAGGAGCCCTAGTACTAGAAGCCTTTATCTCTCTCAGTCCTCGGACTTTGCCACCCCCATGTCCCCTGGTGCACATGAGCACAGGGCCACAGGGAGGGCAGATTACTATCCAGCCAAAAGTATGGGGTTCATAGGCCAGTACCTCCCAGGAATGGATGGGCGGGCATCCGGGTATGGGCACCTAAGCACAGTGCAATTTAGTGGGGAACCCCAGGAGAGTAGGCCCACTAAGGGCATCCTGAAAACCTCTGCCCAGTTAGGTCAGTGGGGGGGTACCCATCAAATCCTGGCAGCAAGGAGGGATCTGAAGACTCCTCTGAGCGGCCCAGGACACAGGAGACTAGGTCCCCACACTCTGCCAGCCATTCCCAGGCTCGCAGAATCCGGGAAAACCTGGAAGATCAGACGGGCACCGCTGTCATGATCACTGCTTCCAAGGAGTCAGGAACAGCCCAACGTCCTTGGAAGCAGGCCCCTAACCGTTATCTTAGGCACCAGCCGGTCCCCACTGGGACCTTTTGGACCTTGTCCTGGCGCCGATGCACCAGGCTCATCAAAGCCATCGGTCCCGGCACTGGAAGCGCCGGGCTCATAATATGTATGAAGATGCTTGGGTGGACTTACCTGCAGCAGACCATGCTGCTTACTTACCAGCCACATAGGAATCCTCTGTGAACAGGAACTACTTTCTTACCTGGGTGGGGCAAGCTCCACTCCCTGGATACAACACGGGAACTCTTCTGGAACTGGAACTCTTTTCTTACCTAGGCGGGCCGTGGAGGAAGACGCCTCATCACTCCAAGGCTATTTAAACCACACCCGATTGAACAAACGTGCTTCGCGTTATTCTGCATCTGCAGCAGAACGCTCACCGAGTCTGTTCCAGCCTTTCTTCCTTCCGATCCTGAACCTGCAAGAACGATACTTACCACTCCTGTATCCAGTATTCAGCAGCACCTGCAAAGACAAGAAACAACAGGTTAGCACTGCAACCTTTACACGCAGCGCTTTCCTCACCTGATCCATCGGCAGCGAACATTTCTTCACGCTGCACCTCCGCCTATGAAGACAAAAGCATTGTTATTACTTACCGGCACTCCACGAATTCCGGATTTCTTCAACGCTGCAACCCAGCATCTGAAAGACAAACGAAGAGACATTAGACAGGTATTTACTCACGTCCATCGCGCTCGCCACAGTAGAACGCCTGCAAATACTCCGGCGTTTTCCAGCATCTCTTCAGCACGAACTCACAGCTGCAAGGGAAAAGAGACAGTTAGAGCGCTTGCATTTACTTACGCATTTCCAAGCGCTTCATTCCAAGGCTCTGTCTCCAATTTCGGCTCTCTTCACACCATCTCCTATCTCAAGAGCCCTGCAAGACAAATAGGAAAAAGCA
This sequence comes from Ambystoma mexicanum, assembly GCF_040938575.1. Taxonomy (NCBI): domain Eukaryota; kingdom Metazoa; phylum Chordata; class Amphibia; order Caudata; family Ambystomatidae; genus Ambystoma; species Ambystoma mexicanum. The sequence goes on along the minus strand of NC_090923.1, from coordinate 766,453,660 downwards.
TTATACAGAGTCCTGTTCTATATTAACGTGCCCACGCACCTAAAGACTAAAAGGACTAAAATGGTGTCCAGAAACTCACCGCTCGTTCAGTTAACGACGGTAGCGATCCTCTGATGTCAAGAGGCCTATGTTTCGCCAGTGAAGGAACTGGCAACGGCACCCTGCACCAGACGCAGATGGAGAGTCCAGCATTCACCTATCTAAGGTGAGCACGTTGACCTGGGGGCTCTACGAAGAAGCTAAGAAGAGAGAGAGAGAGAGGGACATTCAACAACCCAGATCATTAACCCCCCATATTCTTTCACCTACAGAAATCTCACTCTTCGAGTTCGACACACAGTGCGAAGAGGTTCGGCCCCAGAAGCAAATCGAGTCCTGCACATCACTTTTCGGGTCACAGACACCTTCCTGCCAAGACCAGCGCCTCCGTGGGAATCAGGTGAGCGTTACAACCTCTGGGAGCAGTGTCTCTGAGTCAGAGGATGAGTGGACCAGGGTTACCCGAACCAAAAAGGCCAATAAGGCAAAAAGGGCCTTGCTTAAGGACCCCTTAAAGCAGATCAAGGCAATAAGGAGTGTCATCACGCCTTACCACAAGAACGCCAAGTATTCTGTTTGGGAACACTTGGAGTTTTATGACCAAATGATGGAGACTTTCCATTTGAAGGACAGCAGTAGCTGCATTCAGTATGTCAAATGGACATTCTCCCCAGAATAATCCAGTTTCTTTGCGGGGCTGGAGGACCAAAATCATTCAAGATGGTCCACCTACAGGGCGGCCATCTTGAAACATTTTTCTGTTCACAGAAATCCCCAAGAGGCTTGCAAGGCAGCCTACAATTTGCAATGTGGGGAGGATCAGGCCCCACAAGAATTTGTGCAGGAGTTAAAGTGTGCTTTTGCGCAGACTACAAAAAGGGTACGCACGGACAGTAAAGAATTACTTAATACGTTTTTCCATGCCTTACCCAAATACATAATGACCCAGCTCGTGAGAGACTTTCACGAGAAAAGATCTTTAGACTGGGTCATTGAGCAAGCCACCCGCATCTATGAGGTGCAGAAACCGGTGGAATATAAGAATCAGCCCAAAAAAACCCAAAACCAACAGCACCCCTGCTGCTGCCAAGTTGGCAGAGGTAAAGGTTGCCCCCGTTTTAGATTTGGAGATGGGGGGACCTAAAAACCTGCCGGCACCAAATAATTCTAAGCCCAGAAGGCCCTCGGGCCAGTCACAGACAGGGAGTCGAGGAGGTAGTCCCACAAATGGGGTCCCTCGCTCCCCTGACTATGTAAGTCCCCGCTATGAGGGAAACAGTCCAATCCTGGCTTATGTGTGGACTCCTCCGGCCCAAGGGGGGGAATCCAACCAAGCGCCCAATCCAGGGAACTTCCCTCCGCACTTCCCCCAGGAAGGCAGAAATTCACCAAATCCTGGGCAGAACTTGTTCCCCAGGTATCCACTCAACTTCCAGTCCCAAAATCTTCCATCCTTCTTTCCCCAATTCCCTGAGCCCAGACAACCGAATCCGGGAGAGGGGAGGCCAAGGGTGGATCTTCCCAACCTAGGGTACTACCAGAGAAGGGATAGCTACCCTTCCCCGGATCAGCCCAGGGGAGAAAACAGAACCCTGTATCAGCCTGAGCGGGTTTCCCAACCTGAGCGCCAGGTCCAAAATATGGCACGGGATCTGGGTCACATACTGAGGGCTCAACAGAAACCTCAGATGAGCATGCCACCGCAGAATGCCCCAAACTCTGGGCCTGGTGCTCCAGAACAATGACAGGGGCAGCACCCCGACAACCCACCGGTTCCCAGCGAAGAGGCACAAGGGGAAGGGGGGGTGTAAAGCCTTGGAGGAAGCTTCCTTCCCCACTTGTAAACAGCCCCTAGAAACCCAGGAACGGAAAGAAAATCTCCTACCCCTGAAAATCTGCCACCCAAGGAGCAGAGAGGAGGTAGTAGAAATAAAGGACCCAAACAGACCCATTTCGTGAAGGAGGTACAGGTCTTCCAATTTGAGGGAGGGGGATCCTCAGAGGATCCTGGGAAAAGGATCTTCTCCTTCAGAGATGGGGGAACTCCTCCCAAGGAAAAATGGGTCCCAAGGGATTCCAACCCAGACTATGGAGATGTGGGGATTGAGCTGTCGCCGCCCATCATTCTATCCCAGAACCAACAATACCGAAAACCCCTGGTTCAAACCCATCCTGGTGACTGCCTCCAAAAACGGGGGGGGGCGGCCCAGAACCTGAACCAGGGGAACCCAAAACCGCATCAATAGACCGGGATGTGGGGATTGAGCTGTCACCGCCCATCATCCTATCCCAGAACCAACAGCATCAAAAACCCCGGGTTCAAACCCATTCTGGTGACTGCCTCCAAAAGGGGGGGGGGGCGGCCCAGGAACAGAACCAGGGGAACTCGAATATCCTCTTTCAAGTTGCCAACTTTTTCTTGCAGATTCCCATGACTCTCCACAGAATTCTGCCCAAATCTCTTCTCTCGCAATGTCCAAAACCAGAAAATTAGACCACCAGTTATCCAAAAATGTGCATTATCTGTGCCCCCTTGAGGAGAAGGAGGGAAGATACTATGTCCCGGCACAAGTACAGGGGCAGGGTACAATTTTGGCACTGGTGGACACTGGATCCCAAGCTACTCTTCTGTCCAAAAGGGCCTTTGATGAACTAAATGCAGGAAGGGGGGAGAATTACCGTATTCCTCTCACCTCTCTTCCTGGACAACTCCAGAACTTTGATGGGAAGGAAATTCCCGTTGAGGGGACTGCAGATTTGGACATCAAAATTTGGCGACACAAGGTGAAACACCCGGTCATACTAGTGACTCCAGAGGGCACCCCTTGTTTACTAGGGAATGACCTCCTGAGAAGGTTGTCACCCCTAATAGATTGTGTAAACAAGGTCCTCTGGACCCAGACTGGCTGACCAATAAAATTAAAGCAGAGTGTCAACTATGTTAGCTCAAACGGCACCTGCCACATGGTTGAACAAAAATCTGACCAAGTAGAATTTCACTTCCAGAATAACCAAATTCCAGACGTGACAGTAATAGCAGTAGGACAACAGACTGGTGATGGGGGGTCCTCTCACCTTCACTTCCTTCCAGTTTAAGGTGGTATTCCACACTGGAAGGAAACACTCTTTACTAATCCACAATCAGACATTCCCAATCCGTTAGTCCAGAAAGATGTGAAATCAGCTCAGAGCCTGGCTGATATTTAGCAAATTGGAGAGCAGTTGTTCATCCCTGTTCAGTTAAATGATGGGAAGGACTCTGATCTCGCCCGAGTGTGTGTGAACAATGGTAAGAGCTTCATCAGCAAAGCCATGTTCCGCCAACTCCCAAAAGATCCAGCCATTCCCGCATTCAAACTGATAGACAAATCGGAAATGGACCTGGAAGCACCTAATTCCAAACATCTCCTGCCAAGCCGGTGTATGCTCAAAATCTCCATTGGCAACAAGAGCATAGTCCATAATGGTTGGGTCGTGCGAGACGTCACTGCCGCCTTTTACTTAGGCAGTGACTTTCTCAATCGCTTTGCCATTAGTTTTGACCTAATAAACTTCAAAGCTTGGTCCCGATTAGTGGATAATCCCATGGGATTTGATGATCCATAAAAAGCATTTAGGTCAGCTCAATTGCTACCTTATGCAGTTGAAATTCAGATTAAGGAGGAAGTCACCATTCCAGAAAGGACCCGACAATTCTTCCTGGGAGTGAAAGTTAAAAGAGGACAAAAATTGAAAAATCCTGATGCTTATATTCATCTAAATGCTTCTCTCCAACAGCAAGGGTTGGGGGTAAACCCAACACCATTAGTCAACATAGAACATGACACCATTCCAATAGAGGTGGATAAAAGCGACTTAAAGAGTATTACTCTAGCCGCGGGCACCATTATTGGAATGGCGGTTGATGACCGACATTTCTCCATTGATTTAGGAAATGAACTGTTAGGACCAATCCCCAAGGACTGTTTTGACAGTGACAGTAATGCCAATACATTACCAGATAGGATCTTTACCCGGCATTGGAGGAACTTCCTGGTGTACACTTCCTGCCCTTATGGTAAGGAAGATGTGACTTGTGACTTGAGGGGGGATGAGGTGATTTTCCAGGTCCATGAGGGCTGCCTTTCCCACCTGAATCCTCCAGTCCAAATCAGCACTCTGACCAGGGACTTCTCCACCCAGCTGGAGGAGGCCGCTGAGATAGCAAAACCAGAAGTCTTTCCAGGTTTCAGGCAGATGGTGGAAGAGAGAGTCAACCTAGCTGATGCCTGCGTGACTCTGGAACAGAAGCAAAAGTTAAAACAAGTTTTCTTGGATTTCCAAGATCTCTTTGCGGTAGACTCATATGACTGTGGTCGCAGCGACATCCACACAACAACAATTCCCACAGACCCTGGCATGACTCCAGTGTTTGTGAAGCACTATCGTTTGCCTCTCGCATCCATGGAGTCCCTTACTGAAATAATTAAGAACCTTGAGTCCCGGGGGATAATCCGTCCAGTACACAGCACCTTCAATAATCCGGTGCTGGGAATATTGAAGCCAAACGGCCAGTGGAGACTCTGCGCCGACCTTAGGGAGCTCAACAAACGGGTCTATACTTCCCGATGGCCTCTGCCCTACATTGACCAAGGGCTGGCCCAGATTCAGGGGTCACAGGTATTCACTGCAATAGACCTGACCAATGGATACTGGACCGTGCCTGCCAGTAGGGAGGACCAATACAAACTGGCTTTTACCTTTGGGGGCCAGCAGTACATATGGACCCGAACTCCCTTCGGACACCTCAACGACGGCAATTAATTCAACATTTTCCTACATAAGGCCATGCCCGACCTGGGTGCGAGGGGTAATCTGGCTTATGTAGATGATGTCCTCATCAAAAGTTCATCTGTGGAAGAACACATAGTGGAGATCCGTTATGTTCTGACACAGTTCAGGGCCACCGGAGCAAAACTTTCCTTTCAGAAAGCACAGTGGTGTAGAACCCGTGTTAATTTCTTGGGGCATGAGATTACTCCTCAGGGTCTCTGTCCCCAGGAAAAGAAAGTGGAAGCACTCCAAAAATTGAAGGATCCCACAGCTCTGCGGGAACTAAGGAGCCTCCTTGGACTGACTAATTACAGCAGAATGTTCATTGAGGGCTACGCAGATATCACTAGACCCCTGATTCATCTTTTGAAGGGGGGGTCAAGTGGGAATGGGGTCCAGAACAATCCGTGGCAGTAAGACAACTCGAAAGAAGCCTCTCACAAGCGCCTTGCCTAGCTTAACCTGTCAGAAACAAGGAGTTGTTCCTGGAGACAGGGTTCTCTAATACCTGCTTGATGGCAGTATTATACCAAAAGCATGACAAGGTCAATAATGTAATCTCTTATGTGAGCAAAACGTTCTCCTCTGTGGAGGAAAAATTAAACGATTTTGAGAAGGCACTCCTGGCAACGGTGTGGGCATTGAAGAATTACCGCCCGTTCGTCCAGGGGGAACACATCATAGTGGAGACTCCACACCAGCCTCTGCAATATCTCCAAAGTGACAGAATCCGAGCAGGAAATGTGAGTAATTCCCGAATTACTTCCTGGATTCTGTCAATGCAAGGCTTTCCTGGGGAGGTCAGATATGGCCAAAACAAGAAGAGTCCCCTCGCGCAAGTTCTGGCTGACTTGCATGATTGTGCCAGAGAAAACTGTCTCGAGGATGAAAGTCTAAAAATCAAGGACAACATGGAGGCATACCTTAATTCCCCACACAAAGTCTTTGAAGAAGACAAGTGTGAGGGAATGCCCACTGTCTATGTGGATGGATGCTCTTACCATGTTGACAACAATGGGGAGAAAGAACTGGTGGCCGGCGTAGAGAATGCATGGGTGAATGAGTTCCCAGAACCCTCCGCTGGGTACAAAATTGGTCCCCGAAGTAGTCAGGTGGCAGAATTGATGGCTGTTCATCAGGCCATCCTCACTGCTGGCCAACATCAACTCCACGAACTGGTCATAATCACAGATTCAGATTATGTACGGAACGGGTTTGTGGAGCACCTGGTTAACTGGAAAACCAGAGGCATGTTATGTGCTAATAACAAACACTTGAAACATGAGAAGTTAATCCAAAATATTGATGATCTGGTCACCGTGAATGGGATGACCATCTACTGGAAGAAGATAAAGGGTCATTCCAAAGTAGAGGGACCAGACAAAACTGGAAATGACTTAGCTGATCAGCTGGCCAAAACTGGGGCAATCCAAGGGGATCTAATAGAGATTGAGTCCCTGTTGGGGGAAATCCAGGTCACTGCTATCACTAGGTCCCAGACAAATGCTCACAATGATCTTTCAACTGCACAATGGAGTAAGGAGATCCCAGATGCTGATTTAATTACGGCTCAAAAGGGGGATCCAATAATTGGTAAGTTTTACCAACACATTGAGGACCCTGAGAACTTTCCCCTGACGGATACCGATTACATTGGGAAAGAGCACCTTAGAGTGTTGATGAAATGTCCAAAGATGTTCCGAATCCAAGACGGTTTGTTGGTAAGGAAATCCCAACCTGGCCATGATCAGTGGGTGGTCCCTACCTCATTCCGAAGCCTGATGTTAAGTCACACCCATGATGCGGCCACCGCCGGTCATAGGGGGTTTCATACAACAGTTGAGATCTTAATAGAGGTTGCATACTGGCCACACATGGGGCAGGACCTCGACCAATCCTTGAAGGGGTGTCTGGTGTGTGCACAATTTCAGCCATCATCCCTCACACACCGTGCGCCTCTCCAAAAGTGGGGGATGACACTGCCATGGTCAGATTTGCAAATCGACTTCGTAGGTCCTGTGATGAGCTCATCTAGGGGAAACAAGTACATGTTGACGGTCACATGCTTGTTTACCAAGTGGGTGGAATGTCTCCCGGCCCCAAACTGCAAGGCAGAAACAGCAGCTGCCCTGATGATTAACCACATCTTTTCCCGTTTTGGTCTACCTCTAAGGATTGAGTCAGACAAAGGTAACCATTTCACCAGCGAGGTAATGACAAAGATGTGGGAGATACTGGGGGTCAAAAGGAAGCTACATATTGCTTACAGGCCAGCCTCTTCTGATGCAGTGGAGAGATAACAGAACCATTGTGAGCATATTAAAAACGTTTGTGGCAGATCCTAGGCCAAGTTGGGATATCCAATTACCTCTGGTCCTAATGGCCATCAGATCTACCCCTTCATCTTCAACTAAAATGTCACCATTTGAGCTGATGACTGGATGCAAGATGGTGCTTCCCCAGCATTTGCGCTACAGGACCCAAGAGCAGACATTGATATATGCCTCCACAACTCATGAGTATGTGGAGAATTTGAGGAAACACCTCCAACATGCTTTTGCCTATGCTCAGCGGAATCTAGAAAGATCAGCTGATAGCATGAAAACCCAGTACGACCTGAAGACCACCCAGAAAGAATATAATGTGGGAGACCAGGTCTATCTATACAATTTCCAAAGGAACCAGGCCAAACAGCGAAAACGTTTTGCCCACATGGAAGGGACCCTTTGAAATTATAGACAAGATCTCCCCAGTTGCATACAAGATCCGCATCCCCAAAGGTAGTTTGGTGGAAGGGGAAGACAAGTGGGTCCATATAAATCAGTTAAAGTGTTTCTATCCCAGGCACACTCTGCAGCAACTGGAGGAGTCCTCTGCAATACCAGAGGGGGCCGCTCCAGAGTAATTCAGTTCCAACCCTAAAATATCCCACATACAGTCTCTAAAATATTTTGATTCTTGAATGAAAATAATTCTTGATTATATCTTGTTTTTTTTTTTTAAATAAGAATGTAAATGTCTATTGATTTATAAAATGTATATGCCGCCCCACTATATCAATCGTGGGGGAGAAATGTCTACGAATAGGTATTGCCGCTTTGCTTTGTCATCCTAGGAGAAAGAAAACCTGGAGACTGACCACAGAAGACGACCTGGGGACCGGGAGCAAAGATCCGAGGGGCCCGGGGTACCGCCCAATACTCCCATCAGGACCGGCGAGGAGAACCGATTGATCCACCCTAATGGAGTAAAAGATGCTGAACTTTGTCATCTGCGGAATCGGAAGAAGATGATGCGGACATCCCAGCGCCTGGATCAAAACATCTTTTGCACCCGACTCCCCCTCGACTCGAAATCAAAGCGCAGTCGAGTGGGGGGGCTTGTCATGGGTTTTGACCCATGTTCGAGTTATTATGCTGCAACATTTGGGGCTGTTGGCTCAGAAAATCCAAGATGGCCGAAAAACCCCACATTGCAGCAGAATCCAGGAAAACTGTGCAGTTTTTGCGCACACCAAAATGGTCCCCTGACCTGCCACCCACCAGTGCATACGTGATGGGCCAGGAATGCCATGAGTGAAATGTGTGCCAAAGGAAAAACAGCAGTGCCGGTTGGCTCAAAAAGCGCTTTGAAATCACCTTTGTTTCTCTGAAATGCAAGCTAAAAATGCCTATTTTAAACATTGCAAGATATTCAAAAATCTCAATGAACACCAGCAGACATTTGGCAGAAGGTAGACTTGTGTGCATACAAAATCTGGAAAGCTTAAATAATGTTCATAATGAAACTGGCTGAGCTGTGGATGTCAGCAGCCTAAGTTAAATTGGACTGAAAGATACTACAATCTAAATGTTTAAAATAAATGAGTGACCTACTGTTGAGTGTCATATAGTGTGCAACTGTTAAATGCCATAGTTTTGAACTTAGAATCAGCAGTCTAGCTGCATGTGTAAAAATTGTAAGTTTGTTTTGAATGAAGAAAAACTGGGAACAAAAGTGACATTTGGCTGAAACCTGGCTTAAAGAGATTGAATTCTGCCTGACAACTACCCCCGACGGGAGTTGAAACTTGCTAAACAAATGTTCCCAGGCCTGGCCTGCATTCTCCTGCCCTCACCAAAGGGAGATGACACCTCTCTGATTGGATTAGGGGAGGAGCAGCTGGGGACTGCAGGAAACTGAACAATGAGCTTTCCTTGGCTCAGGCCAATGTTAAATTAGGGGGGTCGTAAATGGCTTCCTCTTGAGAGAAACTGGGAGGGGCAGTGCCTCTGTGAGCAACTTGAGTTGGAGGAAGTGGACAAACCAGAAATTCCACCATGTGCTTTGGGAACCCACACCCCTCTGGGCCAGAGCATAATTTTAAAAGATGGATAATTCATAGTACGGACTTGTCAACATTATATAATTAATATAATTATTCTTGTGATTTTTCTGTGCACATTTTAAGAGGTGTTAGGACTCTGTACCATGTTCTGAGGCAAAACTCCATGAATTATGGAGATTGCAGACACGGGGTTCACGCTAGAAAAATGAAAATTTACTGGAATATGTGTAGAAAGGCGGTGTACATCTGTGTAATTTTTGGTAAAAATCCAATATTGCTAAACCAACTAAAAACGAAAATAAGTTGCCATTTTTGAACCCTGGCTCTTAGAAACATCAGAGTTGGAACAGAGACCTACCCGAAGTAATATATGATATGTACATGTAATGTCAACCACTTGTGTATTTGGGAACTATGTTTAGTTATGAAAAATTCATTTTCTAAGTAAAAGCAAAGGGGCGTTTCTTCAATAGACTGTAAGACTCTGACTCACTCTGACACACTATCCCTTCTCAAATCAGGTCTCAGAGAATCCTTGACCTATCAAATCATGAGAGGGTTGGGCATGCAGAATGAGCCGACCCACCGACTTTCAAAAGACATAAAAAGAGCCACTGGAAGCCAGACAGGGACATTCATTTTCCAACCTTCAACTGAATTCCTGCGCAGCACGCTGACGGAGAACTTCAGAATCCAGAACTCCAGAGATCCAGACTAACTCCAGAACAAAACCTCCAAAGAGCTGTACTCTTCAGCAGGCCTCAAAATCTTTTGCAAACTATTCAACCGCCGGGCTGTGCGGTTTGCTGCTTGCTAAGAGTCCTGTGTATCCAGAACAGAACCAGTACCCAGAAAGCAGTGCTGTATCCAGAGAGACCAGACCAGATTGCTGTGAGCAGAACCAGAGATCCAGACGAGATCAGCAGAGCAGAGCTGACCCAGATAGCTGTGACTTCAGAACCAACCGCCCGGAGTCCAGTCCCAACCTGACCAGACCTTGATGGCCTATTTCAAATTTATAGTATGAGTACCCAGCCAGAACTGTGCAAAACCAATCTCTTAGTTCAAAATAATCTAATTCAAACTATTTTAACCTATTAGAACTGCATCATAAGGAATCGTGTGTCCATTCTGTGAGTTCACAGCTGCAAAACTGTCATCTGTTATTCTGAAACTGAAATTTAATTTCTGAAAAGCTACCTTCACGAAATCGTCCGTATCTCTTGAACCGTTTGTGCTAGAAGTGAGATTTATTATACTTTTTCCGTAATCGCGCTCAACGCACTCGGAAAAAGTGCTGCGATTTGCGAGTTGGCTCAAATTTCTTCACTTGTCAAAATAGCACCTTCTTGCTTTCCTTTGCTGAAATTCGTTTTCAACCTGCTAATCCCTCATTGAGCATTGCCAGTGTGACTTGAACTAATCTTAAATAGCTATCACCTACCCTGAATCTCCTATAGGGAATTTAAATCATTTTTAGCATATTTTCACTTCTTTGCAAACCACATTTAAAGTATTTTGCCTGTGTTTTAAAATCATCCCTGTGATCTAAGCTTGCTAGGGGGAACTGAACTACATTTGATTGTATTCCTGAGAACTGTGTGCTCTCCTTTCCATCTTTTTATATTGCATAAGGGGGGGGGGGTGAATTGCCAAAAGGGGAAAAGTGATTTCATTGTCTTTTGTTGAAATCAAATCAAGGTTGTTCCTGTGTTGCATTCTTTTCCATCATTGTTTTTCCTTGAAACCATAAAGGTATTCTCTGCTACTTTACCCTTTCTATACCAATTCCTAAGTGATTAAGTAAGCATACAATTGTCATATTATCCATTGTTGATCACGGTAATATTCATAAGTGTGTGATCAAATATTAATTTATTTATAAAAGTGTAATATATATATAGTGTTTAATTCTTCCAATAAATCTTTTAAATTGCAAAACAAACCTACTTCTTGGCTCAGTGAGGTCAGGAGGATTCAAAGAGAGGGGCGTTATATAAGGGTTTATCATCCAGAGTATAACTTGCCATAAAAATATTTAAATAAGGGCTTCCCCTGGGAGTCCCAGACGAGGCACTGACTTAGTGGGATTGCTGACTTGAAGTCACTTGACAGGATGCACAAGCACATATCAATAAACCATGCAGTGTTCAATACGAAAACAAACCCCACTAGGGATGTCCACACAGTTATGACTACCGACTGCCCACACAGCTCATGGGAGCCCAATGTCACTGTGTAAGTCACTGTCACTTGGTCACACCCTTTGCAAGCCCATGGAAACGGGAAGCAAGAGGGGTGTGTGTGTCAGGAACCCAAGCATCTAACCCAAACTCAGGACAAGCCTGCATGTGCCCAGCCGGAATACACAGTGGATGCCCATGGAAGCCACACAAGGCAACACACTGTAAAAAATCAAAAATGGCCATGTGGGGGCCAGTGGCGTGAGGCCACCCAGGAGGTCCGAGGACAGGGTGCACACCAACACCCACCTGTGTGGATGTTGCGGAAAAAAAACGCCTCCATGGGCTCATGGCCTACACGGCTATGCTACTGTGGGAGAAGTGCTGCTGTCGCTCTCATCACCCTCTGCTGCTTCATCAGGAGGTGGTGGTGCTATGGGAGGCAGCCCACGCAAAGCCCTGGTATGGTCCTCCATGGCAGCAAGCATGCGGGTGCGGAAGGTCTTGTTCTGGAGGATGATAGTATGGAGATCCCCATGCAGTACCTGACGGGTTGCCTGCATTTCTGCACGCATGGCCTCCCGTGATGCCCGGATCTCCTCCGAGTTGCCAGCTGCTGTTCTGTCCTCAAATTTGTGGAAGCCTCAAGTTAAACAAGAGTCTCCCTGAGGTTATGGAGTTCTATCCTCAGGGCTTCCCTGTGGGCCTGTGACTCTATAGAAATGGCTTCCCGCAGAGTCTCCAGTGCAGCCCGTCGGTCCCTGTTGGATGCCAGCATGTCTTCCCTGTGTGATTGGCAAATGGAGTCTGTTGCCTGCTGTTGTTGCTCCATCCGCCTTTAAGGGGGGATAATGGAAGTGGCCACCCTCTCCATTGCCTGAGCCATCATTTCACCTGATGCTGCCTGTTGGGTTGCCATACCATACATGGAGTTTTCCCATACAGTATTGCCTGGTGGCGTACGGCCACCGCGTCGGCGGGCACCACACCTGTTCAGGGCAAGGCGATCTGCACCTTGCTATGCTGGCACTGCCTGAGGCTGCAGGACTGCATTCCCCCTCTGATCTGCTGGCCCAGGAAAAGGATCAGATGTTGTGGAGTGTGACCCTGCATCCGTAACCGCCAAAGGCAGACTTACCAACACTGACATCCCCATAGAGTGTTCTACCGCTGGAGCAGGTGGGTTGGACAGAACAGAATCCCTGCCAGAAACACTCACCTGCAATGGCACATATGTCTCATCATCCGATTCAGCACCTGAATAGAGGTCTGGGGAGGTGCACCCAGAGACACCCCTGGACAGTATGATCTGCACTAAGATTGGGTTTTCACCCACCACCACACCACGTCCCCCACTGGTGCCCGGTCGTGCCTGAGATTCCTCCTGGGTCTGCACCATCTCCTCAACCTCAACAGCATCAAGTGCGTCATCACTGCAAAAACATGAAAGACAAAAAATGGAAACAGGCATTAGCACCATAGCACACACATAGGCATGATAAGCCAGAGATACAGTACATGATTTACACATGTCCCACATGACTATAATCCTGGCATGCATGCACTGTCACTGAGTTGGAAGGGGAGTCAAAAAGCAGACACTGATGACACCAAGATGGAAAAGCAACACACTTGCTGCATGCTGGGTAGCACTGGCATCACACATTAGACTGTGAGTGGCATGTCCAATACACATACATGACACATGCCAGCACACAGATGGCATGTAGCATAGCCATGGTACATTTGACAAGTACAGCCATATGTCAGTGAATGAGTACTGTCAGCCATCCATGTGAGATGGACATGATGAGATGGAAAATGCTGCATAGTGTGACAAAATACGCATGTGCCACTCACTGCAACACATCCAGTGTACAATAATATAGTGATTGCAGGCAGATGTACACATCAATGGTTGGTCACTTAAACTTCACAGCAAACAACTATCATGTACCACATACAAACAGGCACCAAAAATCAATGTGAGCAGGCTAATACTCAATCAGCCTGAATGTTCTAATCATTCACGTAACAAATGTGGGCCAATGTGGGGTGTAATCAATGACAGAAGCATGTCACATATGTGACAATAGGGCTGAAAAATGTGTTGCAAAAGTGGGAAAATTGAAACAATCAGCCTGAATGAACACTGAAAAATTCTGAACAATGTTGTTGCAAGATGACAGTTCAAGGGCAACTGCAGTAATGTGGCGCTTAATGGCTACTGTGGGCAGAAGGGATACTGTCATACCCAAATCCAAGGCCAGTGAATGTTTTGGAGGAAGCACATGGGTGACCCATACCACTCAGGTACACACACCCTCACCTGGCACTCAATCAGAACCTGTCACCCACACAACATACACCACATTTGTTTCATCAGCAGAAAGTTAAAGGATCCTGAGACAAGGTGGGCAACAATAGAACGTGAATGTTTTGCTATTGTGTGGTCAATGAAGAGGTTTAGACCATACTTGTATGGATCTACCTTCATCATTCAGACTGACCACCAACCCTTGAGATGGCCAATGCAAATGAAAGGGGAAACCGCAAAGCTACTCAAATGGTCAATCTGCCTGAAAGGATTAGATTTTTCCATTGAGCACAGAGCAGGAAGTCACCACCAAAATGCTGATGGTCTCTCTAGGATGTTTGTAACCGACTCGAGGTATGAGAACCATCCAGGAGTGGATTAAATCCTCCTGTCCCTTAGTCTGGGGGGTGAGTTTTAGGGAGAATTCTCATTCTATGGCTAATTTCCCTTACCTAGTGAGTCCCTCAGCAGCTTTGCTAGATTTCTGGAGTTTATTTTCCACCTGGTAAGCTTGTACCCTTCTTTTCTCCACTCTTACTGGTATTTTGACATGTGTATTTCATCTGTTTTTGTGATTGTGGACTCTGGAGTACACCACTTCAGTAGCCCCCTTCTTTTGTGTGTCACAGAGCACCTTCAGTGCAGTGACACATGGTTGTCTTTTAGACTTCCCACCAACTCCATTTCTGAGGCTGACTACTGTCCCCCAGAAAAGGGTAAAGTTGCCATTAACTTTACTTAGTCGTTTAACCACAGATCAAGTACACCCCAACTTACATGGAGTACTGGAAATGGTTAATCCTTAGCCCTTTTTATCTGTACCTCCTAGAGCATTGTTTCGCCCTTTTAACATTTAGACTTGGCTGGTGGCAGTGGTATCTACCCTAACTTTTCTACCGCGATTATACTATATAAACATGGTATTGTGGTATGGTATTCAAGGCTATTATATTAGCCTTGAACTAAAACCTGCTTGACCAAATACTTTTTCTTTTGGCTCTGGTCGGGTTTATTCACCATTTCTTTTTGTTAAAGTCCTTCTTGTGTTTTACTTTGCGCAGCAAACCAGGTTTGCCTTCTTTGTTCACTGTCTTTTGGTGGGGTTCTGCCAAGAAGCCCTCCTCTAGGTGCCTGGGTGTCTAGGTGGGCTGAATGTAAGGGAAGAGTGTAGTCACCCCATGCACAGGTTATCCTAGGAAACCCAAGTCGCACGTTGCCATGATTGGCTGAGGTGGTTGTCCGGGCTGGACAACCCCCCTGCTGCGTGATTGACAGCTAGGCTGTGTGAATGGGGGATTTTCGCATAAAAGGCAGGTCTCTTTGGCCACTGCAACTACAAGGAACCGAACAGAAGCGGAGAAGAAGTCAGCTGCTGCAACTATCCCGTCCCGGTGAAGCCCTGCTGCAGTCCTGAACTATCTACCCTTCAACGACCAGACAAGATCCAGTCCGGAGTCTTCTTCCCTTGAGCCTGGTGGGGATAACCAGCTCATCTTCTACAGCCAGAGGCCCCTCTTCATGGTCGAAATCGCTGCACACTGCTGTAGTGGTCCGGATAGCCTACTGAAGAGCCTCTCCTATTTTTAAGGGGCGCACCTTTTAATTCTCCGTCGCTGCTGACGGCTTCATCACTGTGTGGTGCAGACCCCTCCAGACGTTCTCCTTTGGATCGAAGCTCCAGGAACCGAGGCTCTGCAGGAAACTACCAGGAACAACTGCTGTGGCACCAGCGTCTTCATTGAATAAGGTACTGTGTTCTGCTCGAGGAATTAGGGTGAATCCCTTTTCTTCACCTCCAAAGCTCGCCCTTGTCTTCCCTCCTTCTTATAACTTTTGCTTCCTCTGTTGACAAGTATTCCTGGCTACGTTGAATCTTGAACTATCCGACTGTGTGATCCTCGACATCAGGAACCCGGTTCCACTTGACACTGGCTCCAGCCTATTGACTCTTGAATTCCTGTCTAAAAGTGTTCTCTGGTTCTGTCTGCCTTGACAAAAGTATTGCCTATGATTTTTGCCCCCAGCTCTCTCTGGGTAGCTCAGGTGCTAAGTGTGTTTTTGCCCCAGTAACATTTTTTGCTGCGGATACGCGTTTATTTAGTAAGACCGAACTGTCATCACTGTCAAAAAGTGATCGCAAGTGTATTCCCGGTAACGTCTTTTGTTTCGCAACACCGGCCCGCTAAAACACAGGGTACTTATCACAAAGTATACCGTACAAAGTGAATTGGTTAGTGATAGTGTATTTTACATGTGGTTTTTGAATTAATAGAAGTGTCGTGTTTATAACAAATGGTTTAAAATAAATGTCCTTGTATTTTTTTCCTGGAACCTTGAGTCAGTGTTTGCTTGATAATTGTAATTGTGGTCCCTTTGTGTAATCTCTGCTACTGCTCATATACTCTTGAGATAAGCCTGGCTGCTCCGCTACTGCTACCACTTTAACATAGTAGTACAGGCTTGTACCAAAGGAAAAACCTGTATTGCCACCTGTAGTATTAATTGTGTGTAGTGGTCCCTAACGGCACTGCACAGGTTTCTGCCTAACACTGTCCCTCCCCCCAGAACAATTAAATTGATACACTCATGGGACTCTGGCTCATTATGAAAGGATGGCCACTGTCCGCAAAACACGGCGCTCATCTAGTGATACTGTAGTACTCGGAGGAGGCCACTTCCCAACCTGTGATAGAATGTTACGCTCACCTGGCTCCCACAGCGGCGTCGATCTGGACTGGACTGCTGCGGTCTCCACCAATGTGACGCGTAGGGCCAAGATGACGGACTGGACTGGCCCACCTAGCTTCCTTCACTTGGCCCGTAGGAATATTCTTCTGCAAGTGGAGAAAGGGAATTAACCACCCGTGGAGTTGAGCGTAAATCCCCCCCGCCCCGCTTTTCTCCCCACTGATCACCTTGGATGTTCCCTCTTATAGTCTCACCTGATGATTTGAAAAGATGACGCTGCCAGCCAACCACGGCCATAGGGCTCGGCACGCTTACCCCGATTTATCCTGGCTGCCCCCCCACCCCCAAATAAGCACCATTGCCAACGTCTGAATCTATCTTGGTGAAAAAGGCCCTCCCTGGCCAAATGGTGATATTGCAAAAAAAATAGAGCAGCATCGGTACTACCACTATCTGAAGTAATGTTATCTGCCTGTAGTTAGATATCGGGAGTCCTGCCCACAAAGACAGTTTTGCAGTGAGCTGTTGAAGATATGTCTCGTGGTTATCTGCAAACAGTGACTGGTGATTCCTAGAAACCATAATCCCCAGTTATCCAAACTGGAGGTGGGCCCAATGATCCCCCTGAGGTCAACTTGATACCCAGTGGCAGGCGTAAGTGGAAAAAGTTCATACTTTGTCTTGTTTAATTTGTACCCAGAGAACCGTGCAAATCCATATACGTCCCCCATAATCGGGCCCAGGTTCTAATCAGGGTTACGGACATATGGCAATGCATCATCTGTATTTAACAAAATCACTTGGGGAGGACCCAATATCCTGATCCCTCTATGCCCATGGTATCCCCTAACCAATGCTGCAAGCAGCTTTATCTTGAGTGCAAATAACAAGGACGAAAATGGGCACCTGTATCTGGTGCACCCCTCAAAGAAAAGGAGGCCATTAGAGTGTGATTAGTTAAAACATAAGCCATTGGGTCAGAGTACAACAGTTGCATACACTGCAGGTAGTAGGGACCAAAACCAAAGTGGCAAAGAACCTGAAACAAGTCGCGCTAAGAGATTGAGTCAAAGGCTTTCTCAGCATCCAAGGATGCTGCCACAGCTCTGGTATGAGGGTGATCTGTGCCAGTACACAGAACAGTTTTAACTTTAGATGCTGCATAGGTGATGGTTCAACAGCCAAATTAAGACTCAAGTAGGTTATAAGCAAAATGTTTAAGTCATTTCAAAGCACAGGTTTTGGAGAATGGATGCATAATCAAAAAACAACAGTATATATCTTTGATGGATAGTGCAAGCTTCAAGACTTCAAGTAGAACTAAACAGGTGAGAAGAATATTAGAGGAAACATATCCTATTCTACATTGGTAATGCCCTACTAAATCCAAGTGCCCTATTCTATAGTAGCTCATATTCAGTTAGGTTGCCATTTAAACTCACTTAGTTCTTTAAGGATACCAGGTTCCGGCCCCTTCTGTTGAAGTAGCTAGTGAACATTGGTCCTCCTGGACTTTGGTTGCTTGATGCCCAGATATGACAGTAGATTTCTTGCCCCTCATTTCCAAGTTCTATTTTCATACTGCAGTCATTATTCTCATGTCCTACAGCCAAGGGCTTTATAGGTGGTACCTTTGCCAGGTACCAGCTTTGGTCATTCCAAAGAAGCTACTTGCATCTCAAGAGCACACCACATGATTCTTTTTGTTTCCATTTATAAAGCTCACAAACAACCCAGAGGCACTGAGACAATGTTACAGTTACCAGCTACATGCAATAAACTGAGCAAAGACAATTGGCACATCGGATACAGGAACCGAAGAGAGAAGATCACAATCTTGTCAAACAACCACGTTTTGAGGGATTTCCGCAATAGAGGCGGGGAGCTCCACTGCTTGGCTGTGATATAGGAGAAGCTCCATCCCCCGGCATTAGAGTGTCTGACTTTAGGCTGGATGACACAGTGAACATTAGGGATCCTAGTTGGCCTGGACGAGTGGGCACTGGAGATTTTCTGGGAAAGATATGCTTTCTTTCTCGGGTGTTCAGTGATCCCCGCTGGCTCTGGTCTCCAGTGAACCCTCCTGTGTGAATTCTCGGTAATTCATTCTGTTTTATATTCGTAGTGAATCCCCCAATTCAAATTCGCCAAAACTGAGACTTGTATATCTTCAGTCCATAGATCCCAGCTAGCTGACATCTCACATCTTCTCCCTCTCTCACTGTCTGTTAGTCTCAGGCAAGTATTATTTATTTTCCTACGCAGGCTTACCAGTCCAACCAGGATACAAAATATATCTCCCAGCCAGCCTATATCTTTCTTTCTGTTTTCTGATGGTCTTTAGACTTTTTTGAACCTACCAACCTCTCGGCCGAAGTCAACGTGGCTCTCTGTCCCTTCTTGCCCTCCTCCATCAATAACACCCACTTCAGATCGCCTCCTCCTTCCTTTCTCCGTGTCTCCCTTCTAAGCTTTTACAAAATCACGTTTCCTCTTCTTCCATAGCTCACCCTCTGTTGTGTCCTTTACTACCTCGATCTTACCCATCAATTCTTTCCTCGCCATGAAACACCAATTTCCTTGGCCAAAATTGCAGCAATTCCTGCCACAAGGAATGCAGAATTGTGGCTTTCATGTGGCTGAAATTTGGCACATGAATATTTTTTTTTTAAATGATGAAAGCAAAATATAAGGCAAATATGTCAGTTTCACTTCGCCAGCACAAATACCCCACAACCCTGGCAATAGGAGAAGATGGCCTTGTGACCAGGTGATACAGGCAACGAGATATAAATCTGCAGTAATGATTAGCATGGTATAGCTTTGCATATTACCTAAAATATCAGTGTTGTGTGGAGGGCGACCGTTTTTCTCAGGAAGCAGATTCAATTGTGTTTGCCCTGAAAATACAAACAACATTTGCAGTGCAAAGCGGAAACAGGTAATGCAAATACAAATTATTATCTACATAAACTGTTCGTTTTGGCTTTGGCTTGTGCAGGTAAACCTTTTTCTAAATTAATGTTGGGCTTGTAATTGAACACACATGTTACCCAACTTCTTCTTTTTGCAATCGCTTTCCAGTCTCACAGTCAAATATTAATCTTCCATTATTTCGGAGCCAACACCTCGCGACACCTCCCAGTTCTAAGTCATGGATGTGCAAAGTCAACACATCAACACAAAGTAACCCCAGCTGCCGTCACTGTCACTAACACACATCATTGCTAAAACGGCGGTCTAATGTTGCTGTACCAGCAACCCCAACGGATGCAGTCTCATAATGCCATTTCTTTTATCGAACATATTACTATATTAAAGTGTCCATGCTGAAAGAGAAAGCCAGAACTACAAATAGGATAGGAGAAAGCACAATTAATAGACTATCGAAACTTCAGTTAATAAAGGAAATATAAAATTATGG
Source organism: Ambystoma mexicanum (assembly GCF_040938575.1). NCBI lineage: Eukaryota > Metazoa > Chordata > Amphibia > Caudata > Ambystomatidae > Ambystoma > Ambystoma mexicanum. The sequence goes on along the minus strand of NC_090923.1, from coordinate 766,433,870 downwards.
CATGAAAATAGTGATCTCCTACAATTCCCCTTTTGCACGTTATGTGCAACCAAACACTTTGTTAAGCTCATCTCTTTACCTGTTACATACTTTTAGTTACATGGAGACCGACAAAGAGGACTTTTATTAACACACTAATATAGTCTAAACAATTATTCATCAGGGCGTCAATTTCAATGTGTAATTGATTGTCAATTTCATCACTAATATCATGTTTATGTCTGTGAACAAAATATATTTTGACTTTTCGCTGTTTCAGTAGGCGGTATACATTTTATGGCACCCCTTTTAGCATGACACATGGAACAATATTGTATTTTCACTACTGTATCCAAGCGTTTTCAGGGAGGTTTGGTAACACCTCTTAGATGGGGGTGGGTGGCCTAGGAGGGTGAAATCCAGATCCAGTCCTGCCCCTGAGGTGAATGGTGGCCGTTGAGAAGACCCCAATAATGCCCCCTCCCCTTATGCCATTTTGCTTTTGCGCAGTACCACTTTGTCTCACACCATGCCACTTGTACAAAATGCTCAGCAGAAAATGAATTCTCTTCTGCTATGTGTAATGTTGGTGTACTGCACAGGACATTATTTTTGTGTAAGCTATTTGTGGAAAAGTAACACAGGAGTGAATGGGAGGACTTTTGGGACCTTGGCAAAGTGAGGAAGCCCTAAATCCCGAGAGAGGTGGAGAGGCCTCGTGGTCCCCAGAAGAGGCAGTAAAGGCTGAATGATAGAGCGACCTAAATAGGAGGCCTTCCTGAATGGGACTTTGGGAATGCCTTTTTGTTTGCTGTCCTTCGTTTATATTCCTTATTTCAAGGACCCCCAAGAAACTTTGTTACAGCCATAGACACCAGTTTCCATGCAATAGTCTGATGTTTGACTTTTGTTTATTAAAACCCTTTAAACCTTTTCTGGTGACAGTAGGTGTGTGCTCCCTTGGCCATGTGATAACCAGCTGTTGGTTATACCCCTCTTCTGGGGCCAAGGTACTCGCCACCTCTTTTCTTTTACTTGGGATACTGATGCCCCTCTCACCTTCCACAGCCAGTAACCTAGTCACCTGCTCTCTCTCCCAGGGATACAGTCCCTTCATCACTCTCTCTCTTTCTCTTCACTGTAGCAAACACCTCTTCTGGATTCCAGGGGATCTCCTCGTCTGATACATATCCTCTCTTCAGGGCAAAAGTCAATCTCTCTCTTACCACTTCTCTCCTCTCCATTCTGTCACACATGAACTTAATACTGGCAAGAGTCTCCAGAAAGCTTCAAGAGTTTTTAAAGTCACATCTCAGTTCTCAGTGGGTAAACCTTTAAACATAAAAAGACAAATAGTTCAACATGATGCACTGGCTGGAAAAGGTGTTTGGAAAGTTGATCTGCAGCCATCCCTCTCTCTTTGACCCTCTCCCTAGACCAGGCATCCATAATCCCTGGTTAGTGCTACTGACCGGTAACCCCTATTGTCTAATAACAGGTCTCACTACAGATGGGTCCCTGAATGCAGGCAATTTTCCTCCCTCAGACGCTTCCTAGCTGGCCCTACACTGTCAATTGTGTTAGCACTAGAGGTTGGTGAATGTGTGTGCTTTCAGATCATGAAGCCACACTCTATTTCCTTACTAATCTCCTCTACCTACTGTCCTCCGTCTGAGCCCACATACCTTCTCTCCTCCCCATGTTTCGACCTCTGTCTCGCTGATGTTTTTTTTTTTTTTAATTCATTTTATTGATTTTTTTAAAACAAGGACATTGTGGATATCGATACATTCGTAACAGAGTAACAAGACATTTGTAAACTGAGAAGAGAGAGGGAGGTGGAGGGGAGGAAGGGGATGGGGAGAGAGAAGGGGAGTGAGAGAGAAGGATTAAGAAAGTGAAAAAGTTGTGTTACATTTCTTTTTGATGCCAAATATCCCTGTTTTGATCCCCGCCCCTCTCCCCCCACCCACCAACCCTGACGGATACGGTAAGCAGTACAATTAAATAAAAGTCTGCGAGGGGAGTTCTTGTATGCATTCAGATACTGAGACATCAGGAAATCGAGTGACAATAGACAACACGGTTGAGATTACATGCTGCTCGATACAATGGGGTTCAGACAAATTCTATTGCACACTTGGTTTTATGTAATGTACTTGGTTCGAAATTCAAACCACTCATAATCAATGGAGGTGCGGTCTCCATGGATGGCTGCTGTAAGTTTGTCCATGTAGAAAATGTTACGGGAGACCTTGATCCACTCCGCTTTCGTTGGTAGGCTTGCCCTTTTCCACACGGTTGTGAGACAAGCTCTTGCTGCTAAGAGGAGGCCGTGCGTCATTTTGGGTAGTTTAATCATTGTTTCATCCGTCTCCTCTAGGCCAAATAAGATCATGAGTGGTTGCTTCTCCCTATCCTCCTCTTCGGGCTCTTTAATCCAGCTGAGGACTTCATCCCAATATGCTCGGACCGCCCTACACCCCCACCGCATATGCCAGTAGTCCGCCCTCTGTCCGCATCCCCGCCAACAGAGAGGGCTTACATCTTGGAACATTCTATCTAGTCTGAGTGGGTCATAATGCCATCTATATAGTAGTTTGATGCCGTGCATTTTATACTGATATGAGATGGAGGTTGTTGATGTCCTCCTGCATATCTTAAGCCATGTCTTAGGGGAGAGTTGTCTGCCGAGATCAGTTTCCCACTTCTGTTTTAGTGTAGTTGAGGGGGTTGTGTTTACTTCAACTAGTGCTGAATACATTGCGCTTATGAGGCCCTTGGAACCTGAACGGGTGTCCAGTATAGTCTTGAACCGAGTAAGATCTCTCTGTAGAGTTTCCCTCCAGACCTCCCGAGTCATGACTCCTTTGAGCTTTAAGTATTGGAACACTGAAAGTGGACCCAGCCCTAGAGCTTCCTCCAACTCCTGTATGGTAATAAATGTGTTATTCCTCCATAACTGCCCCGCCCTCTCAAGTACTGCATCGTACCAAGAGTCAAAGCTGCCCTGATCTGGGATATCGTCCCTAATCCCCGGTGACTATAGGTGTGATAGGGGGGAGGGCCAAGTTGTAATTCCTTTCATTCCTTTGTTTGGCTTCCATATGTCCCATATGTTCCCAAGAATGGGGTGGTTTTTAACCCTGTTCATTAATTGGGCCTCTGGTACCCATAACCATTCCCCTACAATGAATGGTTGTATGTGATAGTTGTCTAGTATTATCCATTGGGGTTCTTTTTGCTGCCTGACGTACGGGATTAGTACTCTTAGTTGGGCTGCTCTATAGTAAAGTTCTATATCTGGGAGGCCTACCCCACCGATATCTTTCTTAAGATGGAGCAGAGCAACAGGTACTCTCAGTTTTTGGCCTTGCCATAGAAAGGTGTGCAGGGCCTTTTTTATAGTTGTTAAGAATTCCTTGGGCATTTGGATGGGGAGCATTTGGAACATGTATAGCAGCTTTTGTAGGATGACCATTTTAATTGTGTTCAGGCGCCCCATCCATGAGATGGTGAGCCTTGTCCACCTCTCGATATCTTTTTGAATTGTATGCAGTATCGGAGGGAAGTTGGCTTCAAATAAGTCTTGCAGGTCTCGGGTGACATTGATACCCAGGTAGCGCAGCGTGGTGAGGCTAACCTTCATGCCCAAAGACGTAAAGCGCTCCACCTCCGCGTCCCTAGCTTTGTCGAGCGGGAGGAGGACCGATTTGCCTGTGTTAATCTTTAGACCTGCCAGTTGGCCATACTCCTCGATTATTTCCATAGCTGCCGGTATCGAGCTTAGGGGGTCGGTTGTGTGCAGGAGGATGTCATCTGCATATACGCCTAGTTTATATTCTTGGTCTCCTACTACAATTCCCTTCACCGTCTTGTAAAGCCTTAGCCTCTGTGCCAACGGTTCAAGGGATAACACAAATAATATGGCTGATAGAGGACAGCCTTGTCTGGTTTCCCTCTCCAATGGAAACCACCTCGAGTAACCACCATTTACTGCCACCGAAGTTTTGGGGGATGTGTAAATTGCTTTGATGGCGTGGCGGAGTTTGGGCCCGAGACCTATCCAAACCAGTACCCTTTCCAAAAACTCCCAATCGACTCTGTCGAACGCCTTTTCGGCGTCGAGTGATAGGAGAGTTGGGTCGTCGTGCCTGCCTTGTGCCTCATATATTAAGTGTAAGTTCTTCCTCATCATGTCCGCACCATGTCTACCCATCACAAAGCCGACTTGGTTTGAGTGTATTAACCTCGGTAGGTGCGTTTCCAACCTGGCCGCGACTACCCTGGCGTAGATTTTAGCATCTATATTAAGGAGTGATATTGGGCGGTACGACCCACAATGTTTTGGGTTTCTGCCCTCTTTCGGAATGACCATTAGAAGGGCCTGGGTAAATGTTGGGGGTGCTCGGCCTTTCTCAAAGATGTCATTAAATAGGGTCGCCAGGAAGGGGGTGAGGAAGGCAGTGAACGCTTTATAGAAGCCAGGGGTGAATCCATCATCTCCGGGTGCCTTCCCTAACTTAAGACGTTTGATAGCATCGGAGACCTCGTCCTCGGTGACTGGTGCTTCGAGTACCTCAGCCTCTGAGTGCGAGAGTGCAGGGAAGCTGATTTCCCTGAGATAGTTATCTACGCTCCCTGGCGGAGGGGGAGGGTCACTGGTGTATAGGTCTTCATAGAAGAAGGCGAATGCCTCCTGTATTCCTTCTGGGGAAGATGCCATCTGTCCTTTCTATCGTGTCTACCCATCTTTCTGCCCTTTGCCGTGCCGCAAGGAGGGCGTCAGCTTTGTCTCCCTTTTCGTAATACTTTTGCTTCAAATATTGTAAGGTCTGGGTAACCTTGCCTATCTCAAGGGCTTTCAGCTCGTCTCTGAGTTCCTTGGCTTCAGCAAGGTGTATGGGTCGACTTCGTGGGGATGTCTGATGTTCTCCGCTGTGGCCAATTTCTTTCTGAGGTTGTACTCTATCAAAGTGCGTTCTCTTTTTTTCCTGGCCCCTTCTCTAATCAGGACCCCTCGACCACGTGGCTTTTGCTGCTTCCCACACATTCGTTTTCGCTACCTGACCAGTATCATTAGTTATGAAGAATTCTTTAATTTCATTTTCCAGTTCCTCCCTAAAGGCTACGTCAGACCATAATGATTCATTGCATCTCCACTTAGAGTTGCTTGGGGGAAGACCGTCCCAATCCAGGTCCACCACGACCATATCCTGATCCGACCATGCAGCGTTCTGAAGTATCTTCATTAGGGCTTCGGAGAGAAATACGTAATCTATTCTAGTGTTCGTGTCATGGGGGAGAGAGCTGAAGGTGAATCCTTTGTCCGCTGGGTGTAGGTGGCGCCAGCTATCCGAAAGGCCGTACAAGGCAATGGTTGTGTAGATGTCTGCGTACTCATTTGCCTTGGAGGGGTGGGAGGTGTCACATGAGGTTTGCCTGTCCATGGTACTATTCATCCATGTATTAAAGTCCCCCCCAAGTATTGTGTGCCCTTGTGCTTTGTGAATCAACCATTCTGTCGTTTTAAGGAGGAATCTCTTCTGGCCCTGGTTAGGTGCATACATTGTAGCTAGGGTTACAACAGTATTCTTAATGGATCCTACTACTACTAGGATCCCAACCCCAGCTTTTTTCAGGACACCCAAACTCCATCAGGTATGTCCCACAAGAACGCGGGGGGTCGCTCTCTCTTCCCCCTTCTGATATTTCGTTTCCTGCAGGAACATGATATCTATGTTGGTTCTCTTAAATTCTCTCGCCACTAAAGAGCGTTTTGTGGGGGAATTCAGGCCTTTCACATTGAGTGTGCATGTACGTAATTTATGGCTTCTAAGTGTCGTTGCCATTGTTATTGTCTTGTATAAGGTAGCCCATTATCTGCATCTGTCTCCCTATCTCAATATCTGGTTCGAGCCGTGTGTCGGAATTTGTGCGCGAGCACCAAAGACTGAGCGGTCTTGATAGGACCGATTCATATTCCGGATGCTCTGTAGACTGAAGTTTCATGGCTATTTCCATCTCCCCTCCCCTCGCATATCGTTCCGTCCCTTTGGGTTGTGTTTTCCCAACCTCCCCTCCCCCCAAACCACACGGCGTCTGATTCGGCTGGGTTATATTCACCCAGATGTCCTCGGACCACCAGCAGGAACCGTACATCGAACAGTCCCAATTATATAGTGTTACAACATAACGATGAGCCCCCAACTTCCCCCTTGCAATTCAAACGTTTGTTAACAAACTGAACCATTATGTCAATTTACATCACATTCCCACTTCTTATGCCTCCCTCGCCTCCAGGTGGCCCATGAACCCTTGTCCCCCCCGCCCGACCCAAGTGTCAACCAGAGCGCATAGGCTCCCATCTCAAGAGTGGAACCTTATCATCGGCCAATTTCTGGGTGGGATGTCCGCCTTGATATGGGCAGGGTAAGGGGGGTTGTAAGTCTCACCTTCGTTCGTGGTCATTCGGTGCATGTCGATGCATAGTTATCGCAGACCTCAATGAGCTAAGTGTCCGATTTAGGGTGCACCCGTGGAAAGGTAGTCCAATGCTCTAGGCGACATCATTGCTCGGCGTTCGGGGAATTGTTCATCCGCCTATATTTCCTAGCACCAAGCATCTTCTTTCTTCGTGGGCTCTTAGTGTGCCATTCCCTAACCTCAGATCTTTTCCCACTCTGAGATGGTTCTTCTTCATGGGTTCCTAGTAAGTCGGCAATGCAATTCTGCACGTCTTTTTCGGTGATTAGTTTCATGGCGCTGCCCTCCCATTCGAAGGCAAGTGAGAAGGGGTATCCTCAGCGATATCTCACCTACTTCTCTTTCAACATTTTGGTGAGAGGGAGGCACTTTCTTCTCATTGCCAAGGTGAGTGAGGAGAGGTCTTGGTAGATGGTGATGTTTGCAGTGCCCAACCTCACTTGTGGGGTGTGTCTGGTCTTTTCCAAGACCCTGGCTTTGTCTGGGTAATTATGGAATCTGGCGAGGACTGATCTAGGACCTCCTGGTTTTCCACCGGCTCTGTGGATGCGGTCAATTTTGGACTCATCAACCGAGTCATCATTGAACAACGCCTTCATTTAGGTGTGCAAAGTTCTCTTCAAGTCCATCTCAGTCTGGCCTTCATTTTCTGGAATGCCAAAGATGTGCATGTTATTCCGCCGTTCCCTATTTTACAGATCGTCAATCTTTAGGCGGAATTCTTCCTCTCTGGCTTCAAGTTCCGTAATGCGTACATCCATTTGGGTCTCTAGAGTGGTCAGGGATGTCTGGTTATGCTCTACCTCCTCTAGTCTATCCTCCATTTTATCCATCCTCTGGGTGATTTTGTCTATTTTACCACCGATATCTGCTCTCATACTCCTCATCTCAGCGAGGATATCAGCAACATCCGCTTTAGTCGAAGCTGCTTTAGGTTTTTGTAATGCCATCGTAGGGGAGCGAAGTGAGCAGTGGTTATCAAACTGTGGTGAGAAGTGGTATGGGGCCAATCACTGTTCATGTGACAGTTTGTGAGATGATTGTTTTCGTGGGCACTTTCGGTATGCGCTGAAGGGTGGGTGGTGGGGCAGAGGTTCTGCTGTACTTTTGAGTTTGTAAGGGACGCACTCTGTGCCCCGCCAGGGTTTCCTGAGTTGTTCGGCAGGTGGGGATGTGAATAGAGGGGCAGATCTAAGAAGGGCACATGACCTGCAACGCAGGGGCCCAGCTCTCAGCAAGATGAGCTCAGGATTTCCCAGAGGTGTTCAAAGAGGTGCGGATTCAGTCTGCTTTTTGCTCCAAGTTCTGTGGGTTGCTGACCCCTTTCAATATCCAACTGTTGGGTCAGGGATGCTTTATTTGCCTCCTCGGTCGGCAGGTATTGTGGCGTTGTGCTGGGTTGCCCTGCAGTGGCGTTGTCCCTGTTCACAGATTCTGGGGGCCTGTCTGGCACTGGAAAGCCACCCCTATCGCGGTTTACTGTGGTGTCCTGAGTGGGTGGAGGCGGCGGAGGCCCTCCTCGATTGTCGCCACCGGATCTGGAGCCAGGTACCCAGACGAAATTGGTTCAGGAGATTGCCTGCGGTCGCTCACTGGGCTAAGTGGATTGGGGGGGCTACTCCGTGCAGGGCCTGTGCGCGCTCTCCCTCCAGAGAGGTCCGGGCATGTGCCTCCCTTTTCGCAAGTGGTGCCCAGCGTGCCGGCTGAAGGATACTGTGGGGCTTTGGAACAGAGCCCAGCGCGGAGGGGTCGTCGCAGGGAGCCGATCTCAACAGGTGCGCGGGGGGGTCCCCAGAGCGGAGGGCCTCTTTGGTGGTGGTCGGTGAGGCGGGACATCCCCCCCGGGCCACGCCCCATGCCAGCTGTACCTCTCCCCGGAGGAGTGCGGGCGTCTTCAGATGCTTGTGGGGTCCGGGCCGCCGGGTCCCCTACCGATGAGCTCCCGGTCGCTTCCCGCGATGTGTGGGTTCCGTACAGGGCGGCCAGCGGGTGGATGGGTCCGCCACTCCGGAGCCGCGAGTATGTTGGGACAGGCCGGGCTGGTGCCGAGGAGAGGTCTTTGTATTAGAGGCGGGGCGCGGGAACCGCAGCCTCGGTCAGTCCGCCTACGCAGATGCCGCTCTGGGTTTCACAAGTCGATATCTCAGCGAAAACACCTCCGTTTTTCAGTGTGCTTTTCATGGGGCGTGCAGCAAGCCTTGGGGCATCCGGATCAGTCGGTCATGTACCAAGGGGGGGTCCAATAGTGGGGGCTCATACCACTTTTAATGGACCTTGGTGCGGAGCTCACGCGGAGGAGCTTGCCATCCAAGCGCCCCCCGGTGGCCAGCCCTCGCTGATGTTTTAATCCGCATTCTATCAACTAATTCCACCCTCCGATGTTACTACTTTCCCCCCAATCTTACTACTCCCTCCTACTACCCTCGTCTGTTCTATTACTCCCCACCTCTGCACTACTACTCCCTTATTTTCACTACTAGCACTATCTCACTCCTCACTACTACTCCTCTTCCCCTCTCCACACTAATACCACTCTCCCCACTCCACACTACTACTACTCTTCTTTCTCAAATTCAGGGATATGGCGCCCTAGTCACTCTTTCACTACACTCACTCTCACTACTCTCACCCCATCCCCACTTCTCTGCTAAACCCTCTCCTTGCACCCCACTTCCACACCCCTATCTTCTAGCTTTGCTTTCTCATAATACTCCCTCTCATACTAACCCCGACCCGACTCTGCTACTTCTATCTTCCAAACTATCTCTCAGCTTCTATATCACTGATCTTCACTTCCTAGACAAAACAGTAAACTACACACAAGTGCTGCCACTTTCTTTCCCAAAAATCTCACCTTTACTAAACTCTGCTACCAGCTCTTCAACACTACGCAACTCTGTCCGTCCTCCGCTTGCAAGGCCATCTTAAGCACTTTTGGGGCCCTGAGCACAGACATCTTTGGGGCCCTCCAGCACCAACCAAAGGAATAAAGTGATCAAGAATATCTGCCCGCCCTGCCGCAATCGCAACCCAAAGGTTGATATGCTGCCGCACAGCATTAAAAATAAGGATGCTTACTCCCTTTAAGTCCCCTTACCCTCTTCATTCTTGTGCTAATCCGAATGATAAACAAGTACCATTTGAAGGCCAACATTATCAGTGTATGAAGAGGTTACTTGTGTTCTAGCATAGATTCAGGAGACTTTTTATCAATAGAATCCAGGAAGGTATGCAGCCTGTAGTATTAATTCAGGACTGTATGTAAAAGGTACATATGACCCAGAATAGACAGAGAACTCACATTTACTGCCTCACAGAATACAAACGTGCTCAAGCATGGATAGAGGAGACCAATTGGTAGGCAGGAGAAAGCTACACATAACATAGCATGGATAGTGGATGCAGTTTAGAAGCTACCAGGAAGGTGTCTGTATCCAGAAAGATTGAGATTATAAGTGGGACATACGTTTCAGATAGTATTGCCATTAGACAGCAAAAGAATAAAGTGCCTGTGGTGTGCAATATATCAATGCTCACTATTATAGTGAAAGCAACACTATAGCCAGTGAAACCATGAGTGAGGCTGTTTTGAAGATCATACCCTGAGAAGAAAATCTCCCTGAAGGGCTGCCAATTTTGAAAGGTATAAAGGAATAGGGCGCTCAATAATGTTACTGTCCCGAGCGTTCAGGCATGTGGTTTAAAGCAATCTGTGATCGATCGTAAAAACATTTTCCATGCACCTTACCTTAGTTTTCCTCACTTTTACACATGTGAAATCAGGCAGCGGGGCGCAGCCATCTTGTGATAATCTTATCCTTTGCTGCATCGCCCTAAATTGAACTGCCCTTGCAGCACTAAATCATATCCCCAGCCCCTGAAGCTGACATCACTATTCCTAGTGATATTCTCCACCTATTTTCATGACGTTAGTGTGCAGCGTAGCCAAACGCGCCCAGTCATCACCTACGTCTTAACATTACTTGATGCAAAACCCAGAATATCAACACACACATCCTCTCACAGCACAGCGTGTCCCAAATTGGAATAGAAAACACTATTTTTAAAGGAAACACCAATACTCTGCAATTTATAATGTGCTTTCATTTCACAATAAACACTCTGAGAACATCTGCCAATATCCATATTCAACCAAATTTTTAATTTCGTTGTTTTCGAACGTCAAATCTTTATCATGAGGCACACAGTGTTCCTTTTCGGTAGAAGAAGCACATTGGACGCACCTTGAATCGCAAGGCTTCGGGATCAGCTTCTTGCTAGACCACCGTAAACCATGTCAGGTTGCTCCTTGTTGCTGGAACCGTGAAAGGCCATGTCGGTCCGGGGCGATCGTCCCACATCAGCATAATTGTTAGCCAGCCATTTAGGTGTATCTGCCACTGCCTGCTGAAGAACCCGTCACTGGGTACCTGGGAATGATGACATTCACAGAAAGGAAGGATGTAGCTGTGTAGAAAACATAACAGAAATATATCTCAGTAGCCGTTCTGTATTCTAATTTATCCATTTACCCTTTAATTCTGCACCCGGTGAAACCTAATAATGAACACAGACCAGAAACAATGGAAACACAGAGAAAACATTGTGGAAAGTTGGAATCTATGGTGTGCTTGAGAGGTTAGTGCTGTGGAGTATGTTTAGCTCGCAATGGGATGTGAATGCGGAAGCTGATGGCAGAATTCCAACAACACATAGACAGCATTAGAACGGAATATTAGCAACGACCTTGGCGTTGATGGAACTGGGGGAACCCAAACGTGGACTCCATGCATTTCAGTGCTGGACTGCCCATGTGCCCGGGACAAAGACAAATACATACAGGTTGGGTTTGCATGTCGTCACAATATGACCCAACTAACAACCCATTACAATGTAAGCCAGCAATACCGGTCGGAAAATGAAACTTTGATTCGCTTTTCTATAAACTCGTCTACAGTAAAACGTACATTATATTTGGTATTTCCATTCTCTTGGCGTAACGCAGAGTGTCCGCTCAGATCAACAGTTTTAATACAATGAAATTACATGTTCCTTTGTCCAGGTTTGAAATGGTGAACAGTATCATTTTTGCAGGTATTACACACCTCCCGTCATTCAATCCATAATGAATCCTCCCTTTCTTTCAAGGACGAACAACAATTGAACCTTCTTAGTAGCGCGCATGCTAAGTTTCCTTTTGGTAAAAGAAAGCCACAAATCAAAAACATACTGTACAGGATGCATCGAAGTGAACAGCCCACAAGCAACATCAAATGCAGTGACCTTCACTCCCTTGGGATCGATTAACCACAGCCGACCAACGTGGCACTTGAAATATGTTCGAAAAACAAATTGTTTGCTGGTATCAACCACTGGCGTACTATCATGAACACTTTTTTACTCTTCTCTACTGATAGTGATTTAGTTATTTTATGACATCAGTTCCAGTTAGTGTCCTCCCCATTGTCACATCTGCGTGCGCCCTGTTTTCACAGAGGAATGTGCTCTGTGGATAACGTGAGACACTGACAAGTCATAAATCCAAGTGCCCTTCCATCTCCACTGAACTTCCTGTGCACTAACAAATGTTGGAGGAGAAGCGGTTTATCCCGCCCCCTGCACCATTCTCATACCGGGCAAATGACGTATAAGTTAAGGTGGGAGACATCTCCACACATCCTGTATCTATTTGCATCACCCATGTTTCATGCTAATGTGTAAACTTGGAAATCTATTTTTTGTCCTTCTAAACGCCTTCTTTTTTGAGGACTTCTGCCTCTCTGCAGAACTGTTCACTCTCCCTCTCCCAGCGCTGTGCACAGCCAGCCCCAACCACCTCTGTCCTCTGTCAGCTCAGCGTGTCTCCTTTTCTCATAGAAATGCAGCTATTCATTTTTGTAAGTAGCGAATATCGAGGCCTGACACAATGTGCTCATCCAAGTATGTGAGACCAAGGCCTGCTCCAACCTTAGTGCCCCATCCATCTCTGCTGATTGATTCATGCCATGTCCAACCCCTCCCTTCCACGCCACGGTCCCCTGAACCCATGACCCCTATTCCATTTGAACGCATCTGGTCACCAGACCCAACCCCTGCACCACCTGAAATTCACCTACCATATACCTAATCTAGAGTGTTCATATATTTTGCTAACACTAACACCTATCCCAACTGTGTTTGAAATCGTAAGACTCCAAAGGCCGCAAATCAAAGATCAGCCCTTCTGAAAATGCATCCAAAAGCAATGACCCCTAAAACATGCCCCCATAAAAATATAGGTCAGAATGCACCTATTTCTCACCAACAACCCCATTTCATGCAGTGTTTTGCTTACAGTCATTAGTTCTTGCATGCCAAGTTTGTTATTTAGCTTAGGTCTCATTCCTTATTGGGAGGCATATTTATTCTATCTATGTGGACACGTGCATGCTAAGGCAACTTCAGACCATGCAGTTGCTATCATGCTTACATCCCTCAGACCCTCCTGTGCCCTGATCAGTGAAGAACCCACAAGAGCTGGCCAAAAGCATGAAGGGGGAAAAAACAGAGTTACACATCCTCCAACAGGCACTTCTTGCAAAAGAAATTGACAAAGAGGATACATTTGAAAAGACAATTTGGATGCTTAATACTTCTTAATACTTTTAATAGCTTTGAAATTCAAGTTACATATATTTCCATTGGTCATGTACAATGTACAAACATTTTGGAACATACACATTGCTGCTTATCATTTATACCGGGAAGTTAACTGTTCAACAAATTCCGCTTTTGGTGGACAGGGCACGTTTGCAATGTTTTGTGGCAATGTATGTGTTTTAGGAACAAAATCATGATCGATTCCATGAGTATGCATTTCCAACACAGTCAAAGTGAGATCTTTCACAAAATCGAATTCCATTTCATGGTATATTGACTTGACCACCCATTTTTTGCTTCTTTTTGCAAAGGCCATTGTGTAACGAAGCATCCCAAAGTTTCCAGCTGTTCTCGATTGTTCTCTCCCGATGTTCTTGTTATGTGCTAAAACCGCTAGTAATGTCCTATATTGCATCCAGTCTATGCCGAAATGCAACCTCTTGGGCCTGTACTTTAGGCACATATTGTGCAACACCTCCAAATCTCTGGTGTGACAGAATTCTATGAGCACCCTTCAGGTCTCTTGAAAGAGTTTTATCAAACACAATCTTCTCAAGAGCTTTGTGTGGAGGTGAAGATGGAACCAACCACTTCTGCTTGTGTTCCTATTCTTCCGATAAAGGTCCATGTGCACATTGGTGAAAATATTGGTTTTCTGTCCATGACTGAACGTGGGAACTGTGGTGCATCAATGAGCGACATTTTTCAAGTTGAATTTCCACAGACCCATCACAAGTTTTGGAGCTCCACCAAAGATGGTTGCTGAAAGACTGGGATTACTGTAAAATATTTTCAGAACCATTTTTTTTGCCTGCAGCTGTGATTTTTTTTATTGATTGATTCTGCAAGGTGCCATACATCAAATTGATGGTGAATGTTTGGAAACTGTTCTCGCATGGCCATGGCCATTGAAGCATGTCTGTCAGTGGCTATGAGGTCTATTTGCATTCCCTTCAATTTAAGATGTTGAAGGGATTTTATGAAACCATGTTTCTCCATGGCCACTGAGGATTTACATTCGGACACCTGCACAACCTCCGAACTCACAATTTGTTTAGTTTCCATGTCCTGAAAGTGGTACGTGGAGTACTTTGCTGAAAATCCGGGCTGTCACACTGTCCATCGCCAGCTAGCCTGAACCGTTTGCCAGAGAATGTCCTTTCAATTGACATTTGTTCAATTTTCCAGGCTTGATTAATAGCGGGGAATACAAATTCTCTTTTAGCAAGGAACTAAAGTCCCACACATTGACAAACTGGACAACTTCCTAAAAGTAGAGACACTGAAAAGTAGAGCTGCTGAACACAGTAGATTTCCAGCTGGCATTTTTCCCAGCATTGGTTGAGCGGACCATGAAAATGTATTATGGAGGTGGGTGTTACGTTCTGGCTCCTCACGGAGGCAGAACGTTGTAGGCCTCTGAGGTAGGCCGCAGTGGCGCAGCTCCAGCCGGAGCGAAATGAAACACGCCACACATCGTTGGAGTCTGTGCCCGGAACTGCCTCCCTTGCGCGGGGGCGGGGCTTTTATTCAGATGCCCTGCATCACCGCGTAGCGGGCGCAGGGTGGATATAACATTCCTCCTTTATTATAAACAAACACAACAACTGAACACACCCACACAAATGGGCCTATACGTATGAATGCAACAAATACAAACGTTTTTCCACTTTCACAGTTCTCAAAGTGCAAACTACCACACATAGTCCTTGAGCCGAGCTGGCAGCTGGGTGGCGGTTCTCAGGCCATATCTGCCACCCCGGGTGTGTTCTACTGTCTCATCAGATCTCTCACCTTCCACCTCCGGCTCACTCAGATCCGGTTCACTCCACTGCTCCCACGTTCTGTAACCTGCATTTTCTTCACCCTGGTGGTTTCAGGTTCGTCCTCAATCAGCAGGGAATCCTCATCTTCTTGGGGACAGTCCCCATCAGTCCAGAGGTTGCGCAGCACCGCCTTGAACCACGACGCATTGCGTGTCACCTGACGGTGCCCCCTTTGTACGGTTATCATGGTCCCTTGTGTCTCGCGGACAGTCCATTGCAGAGTCTCGTAGCGGGAGTCCATCTTGGACTTCGTCGGGTTCCGTAACATGACCACCTGGTGGTTGGATGGTCGTGACCTCCTCTTGGCACTCATGTGGGCATTGGCGTCCCTTCTCCTTCTTTCGGTGCGCCCATCGTCGAGCTCGTCCGGTCTTCTGCTGGGGTGATGTGGAATGGACGACCTTATGACGGTGCCGAACACAAGATCAGCTGGGGGGACACCAGTCGTGCAGTGCGGGTTGACCCTGTAGTTCCTCAGGAACCGATAGAGGTCGACTTTCCACGGACTGGCATTTGCCTTCGATAGCCTCAACACCTTGTTAATTGTTCTCATGAACCGTTCCACATCACCATTCGCCTGGGGCCACCTTGTCAGGATGTGGTGACACCGGATGTTCAGATCTTGCAAGTATTGTTTGAACTCCACCCCTTGGAAGGGTGCGCCATTGTCACCTTTGATCGTAGTGGGTAGTCCTTGTGTCGCGAACATCTTCTCGATGGCCGGGATGACCACTTCCGCCGGCGTGGATTCGACCACCTCGACTTCGGTGTATCCGAAGTGGTCATTGATAGGCACCAGGAGGTACAGGCCCTCTCGTAGTTTGCAGAAATCAATGCTTATTGCGTCCCACCTGCCAGAGCCTCGTTCCGCCGATATGATAGGTTCTGGATCAGGTGGGGCTCCGGTTATCAGGCATGGTAGGCAGGTGTTGACTAGTTTTTCCACTTTTTCATCTATCCGTGGAAACCACACTCAGTGTTGAATTCTAGCCTTCGTTCGAGCCATTCCTTGGTGGCCCTCATGGGCGAGGGCCACTATCCGGTCGTGCAGGCCTGGCGGAATGACGATGGGATTACCGCGGAGCAGCAGACCCTGCTCTGTTATCGACAGATCTTGGCGGACGGTGAATGTCCCTGTGAGGAACGCCTTTGCCTCTTCCGTCCTGTTGTGTGTGTTTTTCATGAATGACCTCCAGTCACCCGAAATGATGGCATCTTTTACCAAATCGCAGCAGGGGTCATTGCCTGTTTCCTCCGCGATGTCCTCAATGCTGACCGCCTTCGGCCTCATGGCCCGCACCACCTGGCAGATGTGTTCTTCGGTCTCTTCGGCCACCTGAACCTCCTGTGGCATCGCCGCTCTCGGGTGCCTGGAGAGAAAGTCCGCCAGGTTGCCGCATCCCGGCTGATAAGTCAACTCAAAATTGTACTGCTGGAGATGTAGCAGCCATTTTGCTATTCTGGCGGGTGCGAGGAGGTGCCCATGAAGATTGGTAGAAGGGGTTTGGGGTCTGTAATCGCCGTGAACCTGCGGCCATACAGATAGAGGTGGAAATGGCGGCACCCCCACAATACGGCAATGGCCTCTTTCTCGATGTGAGAGTATCGCTGCTCCGTCGCCGTAAGAGCTCGCGACGCATAGGCGATGGGTCTCTTCTCGCCCTCTTTGGTGACCTGCATGAGGATGGCCCCCAGGCCGACAGGGCTGGCGTCCAGGCAGAGTTCAGTCGGAAGTGCTGTATCATAGTACGCCATTCTCGTTTCCACGGACAAGGACTCTTTAAGATTCTCGAAGGAATCCTGGCAAGCTTTCCCCCACTCCCACTTCGCGTTGAGCTTTGTAAATTCTCGAAGGGGTTCCGACAGAGTGGCCAGGTTTCGGATGAATCTCCCACAGTATGTGGCCATCCCCAGGAAGCTGCGGACGTCGGTGGGTGTCCTGGGTGGACTCGCAGGCTGTATGTCAGCAACCTTCTGGGGGTCCGGTGAGATGCCAGAACTGCTGAATTGGTAGCCAAAGAACGATATCTCTGTCTTGAAAAACTCACATTTTTCCTTATGGATCGTTAGGCCCGCATCCTCCAATCTATCCAGAAGCATCTGTAGTCTTCTCGCGTGTTCAACTTTGTCCTGGGCTTGGATCAGGATGTCGTCACCTTTTATGTCCAGGATGACTTCTTGAATGGTCTGTTGGAAGACTTCGGCCGCCGAAGATACACCAAAGCTTAGCCGCTTGTATCTTCGCAGACCCAAATGTGTGGAAAATGTTGCTATGTACCGAGAGACTTTATGTGGCTTCAGCTGATGGTAACCTACTTTCAAGTCAACCTTCGAGAAAACTCTCGATCCTGTGAGGTCAGCCACAATTTCGTCGAAGGTTTTCGTGATGTGGCACTCCCTCTTGATGGCGGTGTTCGGGAGGCGCATGTCTATGCAAATGCGGACCTTTCCCGGCTGTTTGAGATTCCTTGTGACCACCATCGGGGACACCCATGGTGCAGGCAACCCACAACACAGGGGACTACCCTGCACCCCTGGGCTTGCCCCCCAGCCTTCCACTAGTGATCACCAACTCATGTCCCCCTGCACCCCCACCCCCCAGCAGTGAGGGGCACCTGCCCGCAGGCCCCCACTCATGTCCCCCTGCACCCCCACCCCCCAGCAGTGACAGGCACCTGCCAGCAGGACCCCACTAATGCCCCACTCATGTCCCCCTGCTCCCCCACCCCCCAGCAGTGACAGGTACCTGCCAGCAGGCCCCCACTCATGTCCCCCTGCACCCCCACCCCCCAGCAGTGACAGGCACCTGCCAGCAGGCCCCCACTCATGTCTCACTCATGTCCCCCTGCACCCCCACCCCCCAGCAGTGACAGGCACCTGCCAGCAGGCCCCCACTCATGTCCCACTCATGTCCCCCTGCACCCCCACCCCCCAGCAGTGAGGGGCACCTGCCAGCAGGTCCCCACCCATGTCCCACTCATGTCCCCCTGCACCCCCACCCCCCAGCAGTGACAGGTACCTGCCAGCAGGCCCCCATCATGTCCCCCTGCACCCCCACCCCCCCAGAAGTGACAGGCACCTGCCAGCAGGCCCCCACTCATGTCCCACTCATGTCCCCCTGCCCCCCCACCCCCCAGCAGTGACAGGCACCTGCCAGCAGGCCCCCACTCATGTCCCACTCATGTCCCCCCTACACAAAATAAAGAAGCACAATCATGGGCCACTTCTACACCAAAAAAACACATCACGCCTCCCCATTCTTGAGACACAATGAGTTCCCAATCCACCCCACACTGGCATGCCGATCTCAAGACACAAACCAAAACTATGTACATCAACACATGTCCATCACACAGATACACTGGCTGGCATTGATTGTGTAAACCCACATTTTCACATGCATCAACCCAATGAGTGAATCCCACATATGGAAATAAAATATGAATATGTATTATGTACAAAAATAAATAAATGGAATGAAATCATACAAAAATATCAAACATGAAATGAAAAGCATGTGCAAAAGATGAGTGAATGAAAATTATAACCAATCCAAAAAAATTTGAAAGAAAAACAATCCAAACTCTCCCTCCACCAACGCAAATCCAAAGGTAAAAAGAAAAATCCATTGCTTCATGTTCATAATAAAAAAAAAATCAAATTATTCCATAGTCCAACTATTTACAATACATTGTTCCAAAAAAAAAATCCATTACTCCATGTCAATGATGAAAAAAAATATTCTAATTAATCCATGATCAAGCTATTCACAATCCATTGTCCAAAAGAAAAATCCATGAATCCATGTGCAAAATCCAAAAAATAAATCAAATCAATCCATTGTCCAACTATGTAAAAGGTCCATGAGCCCAACCAAACAAATGAAACCTACCTAAGAAACTACATACAAATAAAACTACATACAAATGTGTGTGGCATTGTCCATTGACCACAAATAAAAGGAAAAGGTAAAGGAAACCTAACTCTAAAAACTATTTACAATGGCAGCAGGCTAGTCCGACGGCTCAATTTCCGATTTCCCGGGCCAGGGCATCATCGAACTCCTGCTCGATGTCACAAAGGCGGTCCTCTTGCATGGCCCCGAGGGTTCGCAGGGACGATGACATGTGGACCTCCAGGTCCCTGCGAATTGCCTCGAGACACTCGGCCTGCCTCAGAGCCCTACGCATGGAGTTCTCCGCCCTGACCATTGTGAGCCATGCCTCTTCTGCCCGCTGCCACTCCGCATCTATAGCATGGCCTAACCGCTGCCACACGAAAGACACTTCCACTCCTGGGTCCTCCTGCCCTCTGGCCGATGCCTGCCCCTCCGATGTTGAAGGCCCCGAGCCATCATGGCTCCCACCTTGTTGCTGCTGCTGCTGTGCCTCTGCCTGTACCCAGGCTCTTGCTGCCTGCACATCCTCTCCGGCTGGGGTGCAGTTGTTGAGGTGGCCACCCCTGCTGGACATCCGACTCCCAACTGTGGCAGGGATGTGTCCTCCACCAGCCTAGCCGCAGGGTCAGAGGCAGCTCCACAGGTTACCCAGGTGATACATGGGTGGGAAGATGGCATGGAGGACGACTAGCGCATAGGGGGTTCAGGTGAGGAGGGGGTCAGAACAAGGTCCAGCAAACGGAGGAATCCGGCCCTGGTGACCCATCCCAGTAGGTCAACGCGGTCAACGAGGCATTCGAGATGATGCAACGCCATCCCACTCAGGACAGGCTCAACCCGGTCCCGGATAGCCACGTCCGCAGGGAGAGGAAGGCATGTTGTTGTAAGCGGATCCCCTCCCTGAGAACGGGTCTGGACGTAGGCATCCCTGCTGGTGCAGGATGATGCAGTCACAGGATCGAGGACAGGATTACACACAGGCACCACCGCGGTAGCCTCTGCTGACTCCTGTCCCTGCCCCTGCACTGCATCACTAGCACAAGTGGAATCCCCACCTCCAGACCCTGTGTCTGTCCCTTGCACGGCCTCCTCCTCCACCAAACCCCCCACCAACATGGATGACTCCATGCCATCTTCCTCCGTCAGACCCTGTGGGGTCTCAGCTGCCCCTTCTGCTGCCGAGGAGTCCAACTCCGACTTCCGCCTCTTGGACCTACCCTCTGCAGATGAGGCCTGGGACGCGGCACCGGACTCCTCACTCCATGACGAGATGACAACCTGGGAGGGGAGCCGGGCCTTGTGTCTCCGGCTGGCGGTGCGATCCCTGCCGCTGTGATCCACAGCACCCTCTGCGCCCTCTTCATCAGTTGACGCTGCAGACAGGGAGAGATAGGACACAGGCATCAGGGCACTGTACAATGGACTGATACACACATGACAGTTGCACATGAGTGGCAGTGTCAAACTTCATACATGGCATCACAATCCCCAACACACATGTCATTTCAACTCACACACATGAGCAATTCCACAGCCATATCACAACAGCCAGCACCATCCACATACATACAACAGCATGAGTATCCAAAGGTGAGCCAGACATCACATGAAACACAGGGAGTGCAGTAGACATACACACACGCCACCACACTTACATGCATGTCTACATCTCCTCTAACTGTTGCAGTGATGAGATCACCATACATGTCAGATCTGCCATTCAGCCTTCTACATGTCAATGTCACATGCATCCATGTTGCATCACAGTTGCACACTTGTCAAGTACACACACATGCACATGTACACAGTGCAGATACATGCATTAGGAACCACCATCCATGCCACAACCATGCCAATGTACATACACAGACATTCAAACATGTGTACTCCCACACCTGCATTTGTCCAGCATGCTTACCAACACATACACCATCAATGTGTCTCACACATGAGAGGACATACATGTGGAAGCCTCATGCCCATGTTCATACACATCCCTACATGGCCCTACAAAAACACATGTGCAACCTGCACACTACTGGCACACCACGACACGCACAGCGTCCAATCACTCTGCATGTACACTTACCGCTCGACTCCAGACGGGTCTGCCTCTCAAGGATCTGGACATAGAGCACTGGGCATATGCATTCCAGGACCCTCATTTGGTGGTGTGACAGCTGGCCCCGGCATCCACTGCCTTCGCGAGGCGCCGGGCCTTGTTGAGGGTCCTGGACCGGAAGTCCTCCCAGCGCTTCTTGACATGATGTAAGTCGCGGACTGCCACGCCCTCCGCGTTGATGGCAGTCACGATGTCCATCCAGATCCTGGCCCGTCCTTCATTGTTGGCGCGCAAACTTCCAAAGAGGGCATCATACTGCCCCAGGACTTGCTCCACCAGGACACCAACTTCCCTGGCACTGAAGCTGGTGGCCCTCTGCCTCTCTGGCTGGGGGTTGCCAGTGCTGCCAGATGGTGTTGTGCTGGACATGGCAATCCCAGAGGCAGGAGTGGGTGGGCAACTGGGTCCTGGGGCTGGGCTGTGGAGCGATGGAATCCCAGTCGGGAGTCTTTAGTTCCAGCAGGGGGGGTTCACAGCAACTGCACCCCTGGCTGACATGCAGGCAGCAAATGGCAGGGCACGTGGGCAGCAGGCAGTCAGGCAGCAGCAGATTGCTGGTGGGAGCGTACTCGGGGCTCTGGGGGGCAGTAATTCAGCCTTCTGGGCAAGAGCGTGGTCTTCCGTATGTTTTCGCGTGGCCAGCTTGATATGGAGTGATTTGGCACGTGAAAAAATTGCACGTCAGCGTGTAATTGGAGGAAAGGCCTTTAGCGCGTAAGCGCGTCAGCACAGGTACGCGTTTTCATTGGACCAAAGGTCCTTAGCGCGTAAGCGCTTCTCTGACATTACGCGCACAGGCGTTTCCCTCGTGACGTGGGCATAGTGGTTCAGCGCGCGTGAAAAAACTGCACATCCGCGTGTGAATGCGTGTAATCCGAGGAAAGGACCTATGCGCATAAGTGATGTGACGCGCGTGGGCGTTTCCCCCAGCACGGGTTAAAGGTGAGCAGGGCCAGCAGTTCGCTGTACGTGCCTTTCGTGGAGACCGATGTGTGTTGGGTACTTCCCTGTTCATGCCGCCTGTGTACATGCTAACATCCAGCGGCCAATCTGCCAGACATATCCTTTGTGGTACATCCTTAGTACTTGATGCAGGGTGTCTCAATTGTACTGTGCGGAGGTCAGATGCCCCGCAGGGACATGAGTGCCCATTCATGCTCCATGTGCATTCCACGCATGCCCATATGTGTCCATGACTGGATGATGACTGTAATACAAGTCCAGGATGACCTAAATTGCATGGCATTTCATCTGCATTCCCATGTCAACTGTGGCTCAGTACTGTGTTGCACACATTTTTAGGGTCTGACAATCTGTGAAGGTCACAGGCCTCAGCCTGTTTAATGCCCAATGACTCTGTCCAACTGGTGTAGTGTCTTCTTCACACATGGGTGGACTCCAGAGGTTTCATCATGTGTCCTGCTTACTATCCCATCATCATTTGCAGTGTTGTCACTTGACTCACATGAAGCTGTTGATGCTAGTCAACACTGTCTGTCAATACACAGGTCTATGCTCAGCCTTTTGATACCATGCTAGGCATCCCTGCTTTTGCACTTGGGTGGAGGGGTGCTTTGCTTGTAGATATGCTACCCATTGAATGCACATTGCACTTGATGCCTGAAGTTGACCTTGCACTGCCTTCACATTTTCTGACACACACCACGGAGTCCTAGTAAATGTAGGTAGTGAGTCACATACATATTTTCTGCACTGCATAGACCCACTTCAGTGCAAACTGCCACCTTTCAACAGGTCTAATCACAGAAGCAATTTCAAGTTGACCCAGCATTTCATGTCAGGTTCTATTTTGTGTGTCACATGTCTGCCTGATGTGTTTGGTGTTGGTGTGTGTGTATGTTGTGTGCTTCTAACATGTGTAGTGACCTTTTTTCTCTCTATTTCAGATGATGACGCAATGGAGCCGGAGGATGGTGTTGTCATGCCAGGCACAGGGTTGTTATCAATACATCAACCCAGCACAAGTGGGGGTAGTGGGGTGGTAGGCCACAAAAACCCATGCTACAGTCCATCTTGTCTCTGGCTGCCTATGAGTCCAGCCGTGAAGAGCACTCTGACGACCATGTCGAGTTGGATGAGCATCAGGTCCATATGTCATGGGTGAGTGATTCTGATGTGGACACTCCTCTGTCCGCGACACCTGCACTGAGGGGTCAACAGTCTTGGAACCTCTGCACGGGGTGGATCGGGACGCAGGGTCACCCTCCACACCAGTCACTGATGTGCCTGGGACATCATGTCGACGGGGGCATGTAGTCGTGCAGCCGTGGGTGGTGCCAACACAACGAGGACACCCGGTCCTTGGGTCCTGCAGGGGCCAAGCCCAGCAACGTGGTCGCCGCGCGCAACCACAGTATACTGAGTGGGAGCAAGACATGACTGCCAATTCTGAACGACAGGGGGCAGCAATGGAGAACATTGCTGAGAGCATGGAGCGTGTGGCCCAATCTGTGCTCCCCCTGCTAGGCAGGTGCTTCTCCAGCAGCAGACGGCACGGTCCACGGCCTGCTCGCTCAGGCTGGGCATGGCGGCCTCAGACAGGGCATGGCAGGCTGAAATTTCATCTCTGCGTCAAGCAATTGCTGCTCATGCAGAGGTACACATGAAGGCCCTGAGGGAGGAGCATGCTTCCCTCAGATCCACTCTGGATGTCCTTAAAATGTCCCAGAGGGAGCGGGCAGAGGAGAGGTTTGCACAGCTTGAGCGTACCATCTTGGCTGAGCTACATGCGTGCCGGGAGGTGCAGGGGTTGTCAAGCCAGGGCTTGCAGGAGGAACTCCGTGTTACACGTGCTACCTTGCAAGAGGAAGCACGTGTATCACGGGAGGTTCTGCATGCAGACCTACATGTCATCACCACACAGAACCAGGCTCACCCGCCCGGCAGACCTGCTGCCGACGAGGGGCAAGCTGCGGCTAGGCGTGGTCATGCTCCTGTGCCACGTCCTCCTTTCCAGGAAGAGCCAGACTCGGACGACAATCTATCTCCCACATAGGTCGGGCTGTGCAGGCGTTGAGCCCATGGAGGTTTTTCTTTTCCTCAGCATCATCGCATGTGGGTGTTGAGCAGCACCCTGTACCTCCCTCCTCCTGGGTGCCTCCTCCCCCGGGTCGTATGTGGCCATTTTTGATTTTTCTTTTAGTTTAGTTAGTTAAGATTCTGTTTGATAGTTAGTTTAAATAGGTAAAGTAGGTTTTACATAGTTAGTGTAATTAGTTAATATAGTTTAAATGTGCCATTCTATTGTGCTTTCAGGTGACGGTGTGGTGCTTTGTGGCTTTTGAAAGCATCCACTTTCAGTTCCAGCTGGGCCCTTCAAGCTTGTCTTGTGTATGTGTTTGCTACTTGGGGTCCTTGACTCACATATGCCACTCCTGCTTCCCTTATCCATGGGCTCGCAAGGATGGTTCGGTGTAACAGCCTATTACACAAGGGCAATGGACTGTCATATCTGTGGCCTGTCTGCTGCTGTGGAACTTGTGTTAACACCCATAGTGGGGATGATTGGGGTGTAATTGTCCACTGGTCTTCTTTTGCTAGATGGGGTGTTTAATGATTCATGTGTACATTCATTGCTATGCATTGTGTGGTATGTTTCATATCTTTAATGAACATGTGCTTGTTGCAAATCATGCCGTAGATAATGTGCTCCACACTGTTGCTGTGAAAGTGTGTAATGGTGTGATTTCTGATGTACGTCTCTGACATGGTCCAGTCATGTAATGCCTGAAGAGACACACACAGATGAATATTAAGCATTAATCATGTGTTTCATGCACTTTCTGCAGGGGGATGAGCCTCAAGACCACCTTTGCCAGCAGACATGGGCCATTGGACGTCTGGAATCAGGACACGTTTGGTGCTGCCGACATGCGCATGTGTGCGCAGGCAGAGGCACAGGGATTGCGATCATACATCTGAAAATCGATGACGTGTTTCAAGGGACTCCAGGCAAGGTGAGCAGCACAGGGGGGTCACAACACAGCAAACCTTCCACCTTGCCAGTTGAACATGCATGCTTAGTAGCAGCACTGATGGTGAACTTTGACAAGTATTGGTGTAGAAGCGCACAACACAGCTCAGATGTGTTAGTGGACTGATGGCTAGTTGATGTGAAAGTTGTCTGGGGCACCTGCAGGGACAGTGGCACATACCCTCCAGTCCACCATGGTCCATTGAGGCACTTGTATTAGCCATGTAGCATTCCGAGACATGGAATGAAGCATCTCACAGGGACAGACAGCAAGGGACAGACTCGGGTGCAGTGCATTTCATTTCCAAGTAGAAATTGATACATGCACTGGCTACTTTATTTTGGTCATGGTGGTACAGGACTTGTTCTGAAGTCAGACCTTGCTATATGCGTCTGTCTGCTTACACAGGGAACATTGCATGTTGTGTGAATCGTGACACATTGGTGTTCCATTTGCCACGCACCCACCGGTGCCTGACGTACTGCATTGACTGTGTATGAACCATCAGAGGGGTAATGTTACGTATGGGTATGAAGCATCCACACAAGTTTGTCTGTTTGTAGTGTATTTTGTTACTTTGGGGCATATTTGGTAGTGTGTTTGTGTGTTTTGGGTACGCACAGATTATTAGCTGTGGCTCTCTTTGCAGCATTGACATGCTCCTGTTACCGGACCTGAGAGTGCGCAGGCAGGAGGCCAGCACTCACAGAGAGATAAGTTTCTCTTTGACTTACATTTGAGTAATTTGGTGCTATGTGCATGTGAACAAGTTTGATCTAATTGTGTATGTATTAATGTGTGTACTACATTTTGGTGCATTCCCTACTTTCCCGTGTCAATCCTACTCCCCTCTCCTGCCCCTCATTCCGGTTATCCAGTATGCCAATGCCTGTCCCGACTGCATATCCCTGACCCTCCTTCCCCACCAGGGTCTCAGAGGCCTGTGTGAGTTAGGCTTTGCAGGCACCCAGACCACGGTGGGGGTGGTTGTTTGGTGCCACTCCTGCGCCTGTACAGGGGAGCTGTGACAGTAGATATCCGTTTGTGGTGCATCATTCTATGTTATGTGCCACACATAGTTCAGATCCTGTTGTGACATTGTTTTACTGTGCTACCTTGGTTGTTAACATCATTGTGGTAGTACTTGGCCTTTGTGGCGTACTGCTACTTCAAGTCATCTACTGGAGGATGTTCTGGTTTGTTTTACTGCCTGCAAGCTATTTGCTTGGCTTCTGTGTTGTCCTGCTTTGAGTTCTGTTGGATTTTGTGCTTTTGCAAATTGAGGTGGACTCTGAGGGTGCTGGCAACTTTTTACATACACGGTGGGAGATGGTGACAAAGGGGAAGGGTGATCCTGTGGCCAGTTGGAATTCAAGGATGTCAGATGAATAACCCAGATGCAGTTGTTCAGTGGGTCGTGGTGATTTGTGAGGGAGGGGGGGTGTTTTGTTGTTGATAGTTGCCTTGCCCTGCAGTGTGATGGGCACCCCGAAATTGTAATTGTGCTTTCCTATTTATATGATGTATTCTGCTGATCAATGCCTGTTCATGTGCTGTGTTTACCTTTCAGGTGTGAGGGGATAGTTGTGATTTGACATGCTGGGGTATATACATGGTGAATGTTCACATGTGATGTGTAGAGGACACTGATGGTCACTTGATTTCACATGCATATGTTGAGTGCATGTCCCTACTGACCCACACACTTGCACTATGATCCACTACATGTACAACCATCCTTCCATGTCCACGTGTATACTCTATTTGCCTTCTGGTGCCCATTGAGTCCCTGCAGCACATGTTCTATGACCATTTGTGGATCCTGTACATGCCTATTTTGTTTTTTTTATGTAGTTTGTCACTTAGATGTGATGCTCAGGGTGTGCATGACTCACAATGGCTGTTCACTGTGCTGTGCGCTGAGCAGTGTGTTGCAGGGGGTGGACACGGCACACAGTAGCTGCAGTGTTGATTTTGCAATGCACATTGTGCATGTGGACAGACATTCATTGTTATGTTTCAAATACGACTTTTGGAATGCATTTGGGTATGACTTATTTTGGGTGGGAGGTTGTTGGTCAGTCATTTCATCTGATTCCATGTCAGGCATCATTGTCTGATGCCCATTTACATTTTTCACATGGCAATGTGTACCTTTTTGGTATTGTGTTGGTGTATGGCTATTGCTTGCCATGTCATGTTGTGGTTTTGGAGGGTTTGAGTGACATGCCAGGGATAGTCATGTCCTGTTTTGCAGGTCTGTGTGATTCACACCTTGCATGTGTGCCTTCTGGTCACACAGGATTGTTTGGGTTTAAGTAGCTAGGGATGCACACAATGTGGCAATTCCATGGCAACAATCTCAGGGTGGTAAGCTTGTGACAGTTGACTGTCTCTTTGTCATCATCGATTGTCACCTGGTATGTGCCAGGCCTGTGTGCACTCCGCAGGGTTGGGAGTTTAGGTGAAAAATCTGGCCACAAGCTAGGTCCGGGCTTCCTCGCCACGTGTCCCATCCCCTCCCATGGGCAACGCCTGTACCTGTGGTTGGGGATGTGGGGGCACCACCATGTCCACCGGTGCGCCCTGCCGTGTTGCAACATTGTGCAGGACACATGCTGCCACAATGATCCTGCACACTACTGGGGCTGCATAGAGTAGCTGCCCGCCAGATTGGTCAAGGGAGCGGAAGCGCGACTTGAGCACTCTGAATTTGCGCTCCACTATGGCCCTGGTTTCAATATGGGCCATGTTGTATCTTACCTGGGGTGGTATGGTGGGGTTCCGGATTGGCGTCATCATGTGGTTGCTCAGACGGAAGGCATTGTCCCCTGGAGAGGTGATAATGGTTGTGATTATTGGGGTTTGTGTATTTGTGTGTGTGTGTGACATGCATGCATGTGCACAGGCATTTGTACTCACCTAGGAGCCATGTGTCGCCATGCTGCCCAGCTTCCAGGGCCCGGCTCAGGGCGGACATTCTGTATATGAAACTGTCATGGGTGGAGCCAGGGTAGTTTGCATAGACAGAGGTGATGATTCCCTTTGCATCGCATACCACCTGTACGTTGATGGAATGCCAGTGCTTGCGGTTTCGGTAGATGTGCTCAGTGGCCCTAGGTGGAGGTAGGGCCACATGGGTGAAATCTATTGCACCGAGCACTTTGGGGAAGTGTGCCACCCTGTAAAAGTCCTGGACAACAGCCTGCCTTTCTGCGGGTTTTCTGGGCATGTATATGTGCCTGCTGACTGAGGGGCGCGCTGTCATGATTGCCAATACCTGGTGTAGGCAGTGTGACTGCGTGGCCTGTGAGATCCCCCCCCCACTATGGCAGTAGTCCGCTGAAAAGACCCAGTGGCCAAACAATGCAGGACATTGAGCACCTTCTCAAAGGGGCTCAATGCTTGGGAGCAGAGGGTGGGGGATGTTAGGTCATCTTCCCACTCCCTGACCAGGTCTAGGATGATATGTGGTGGAAACCTATACCTGCCATACACCTGGTTGTCAGGCATCCCAAAAAGGCTTGTCCGTGGTGAAAAAATGCGTGCCCTGGCTATTTTCCTCCTCCTACGGTGTCCCACGATCAGTGCTGCGACAAATGGGGCATTCATCATAGCTGTATATACGTGTTTGTTGTTTGTGCGCACTTTTATGCTGTGCGCGGGGACGCTTCCGCCTGCCTTCGTGTGGCGGACGCGTTGACGCCTGTGCGTGTCTTTTGCCGTGCGCGGGTTTCCCGTATTTGAATCCATGAATACGGATTGTTCGCGTGTGGGTGGGCGTTCCGTGTAGTTTCCTGCAGTACTTCCCCAATTTCGCCTTTTTTTTCACGCGTTATTCCCCATTCCGCGTGTTCCGCCCACTGTTCCGCCCACTTTTGTTGTGTGCGCTGCGCTATGTGCGCTTAGCGCACGCTGTTTGGAGACGTGTGCGCCATCGTGCGCCATGCACGGATTTGGCGCACAACCAGTGGGAAAGTAGCGCAGCGCCTTCCTTGAATCGCACGCGTGCGCTTGATTTCTCCTGCTTGCGCCTCCTTGCGCCTGCTTGCGCTGGGATTTTCGGTGCACGTTTGTTCCATGAATCGGCCCCTTAATATTTAAGGACTGCATCTGTTTAAAAAGCTATTGAGATCTTATATTATAACAACCGTAACTAGCACTATGTGCCTGATGCCAGCTCAATTTTACAAATGATGCGCAAGATCTCCTGCATTGATTACAGATAACTGTGCCTGCAGAGATTGTGCCAGTGACAAGTGCATCATTTGAACCAAGAGCGAGCGCTCCAACTTAGATCACTGCATGTGCCTTACCTGTGTACTGCATCATATTAACAACGCTCAAAAGCAACCCAGTCATTGGGCCTCATTACGACTCAGGCGGTAAGGGGTTTACGGCAGCGTAAACAGCGCCGACCCTTACCGCCTGATTCCGAGGTCCCTTAGCGCCATGGAGGTTTTAACACCTGCTTTTAGCAGGTGTTAAAATCCATGGCGCTAAGGGACCTTGATGTTAATTACGCCACCGTAATTTACGGTGGCGTAATTAACGCCTTCCCCACTCCCATTATGCCCTATGGGGCAAAAATGGGAATGGGGAAGGGTAAATGGGGATTGGGGACTTACCGCCCCGCCAACCTCGGAATGGGGCGGTAAGTCCGCCAACCACCATGGCGTAAACATAGTTTACGCCATGGTGGTAAAGGTACGACCCAGGCGGTAACTTACCGCCTGGGTCGTAATGAGGCCCATTTTGTCAATCTGGAAAAGTGAATACCCTTCATTTGAATGACAGACGTAACTTGATGGCTGTAGGCCAACCGTCTTATGCACGGAATTATAGAAATATAGACTGCTATGCTTGACCAACGAGCGGCCATTTTAAATGTAGCAAGAATCACCATTTTGCTTGTTAACCATTGCTCATTGCTTTCTGTCTAAACTGCTTTGCAGCTTGCAATTCTTGCAAATTATGCTTACTCTGCTCAACTGTTAACATTGTTGTCTGAATATGAAAGGACAAGGTCGCAGGACTGAGGAGTTCGTTGAAACTCCTCATGAGTAGCCCAGAAAGGAATGCCCACGCTCCCTCTCTGTAGCCTTGAGAGAGAGCTGCAGGGCATTTAATCACTTCACAGCTGCCAGCCAGTCTCGTACGATGGTAGAATATGTTAGAATAAAACAGCTAAAGGCTTGAATTATGTTCTTCCTATGGCCCCCTTTCGCAAAACCCTTTAGAGTGTGTCGGCTCCCAGGACACGAATAGTACCTCATAGATAGCAGAGCATGGAATGTGGCTCTTCCCCCGTGTGCAGCTTGCTTCCAAGAACAGAACCACCGTGTTCTATTCAACAACTAAAAGATGCCTCTACACTTTCTAAATTGCACATTATTACTAGAATAGACATCGAAAGTGTCATAATTGTCATACCCGTCGGAAATGTCCATCGTCATCCCGAGTTCAAAGAAGCTAACCAAAGGGGGTGTTAAACATGACATTGCTGATTCTATGATATGCATTTTGTATATATGTAACTGATGTACGTAATTCGCTCTCTTGCGTCCCTCGAGGTCTAGGAAACTCACGTCGCGGGGCGTGAGACCAGAATTGGCCAATTGAGACTATTTTTGCTTGCAATAAACCCTAGCATTGGAAATTTGAACCTCATGTCTGGCGCATCTTTTCGGGCATGGTTATTACCTTGCTTCCATAGCAAGAGGGACCCCTAGGGGCCCCTTTCAAGATGGCGCCGAATAGGGACCCTCCCCCACTTGCCCCATCGTATACGTTGTAACAGAGTAAAGGCGGAAGAACGGCGAGGACGGGACGATCGAGCCTGGATCAAGCGGTGTATGGGGCGTCCTGTAGAAGTGAGGAGAGATTCCTTCTGCAGATCTGCACACATCTGATCCCTGATCGACATACCGGGCCAGAGGACAAAGGAGGCGAGGGTCCCGAGACGAGGCAGAAGCCAGAGTAGCGCAGACACGACGTTGGGAGAGGTTGCGTTAGGACAGGTGACTTGTTTTATCAGGTGAGTCATTCCCCGATTAAAATAAAAACCTGATTTTTGGTAGAGTGTTGATTTTGCAAATTCAAACGTCCAGGTAAAGGTTAGCTAACCAAAGGGGATGGTTAAAGAAATATGCCTGGAGTACTGTCCACTTTAGCGGGGCTTTTCAGCTGCGGTAGACAGTCCTTGGAATATGGCCAAAGTGCACCGCCTGTGGGAACGCCGGCTTATGACATGTGTGCAAAATATGGTGTGGGTGCGATAATATTTTGTGAAATTTGGCATAGGCAAACTCGAAAGCAACCCGACCATCAGTGGCCGATTAATGGTAGCTTTGAGATGGCGAGGATAGATAACCTAGAAAGGGTGCTAATTAGGAAAAAAGCGCAACCCGCAGCTTTTGAGACTGTCAAAGATTGGAGGAGGGAAGCAATGCTCCGACTTAGGAGTAGAGAGAAGCATGCGCGTAGGCACAAAACAAAGCTTGAGGTAGCAGAAGAAAAGGAGGAGGAGGAGTGGACGGCAAGTCTAAGACGGGAGGGGAGACGTGACCAAATGAACATAGAAGGAATATACCCGCAGCGGGAACTACACATAGCAGACGAATTAATGAAACATTTGCTAACTAACATGGGTCGAGGCCCAAAACCAGAATCGAAACCAAACACGCCAGTAGTGACTGCGCAGGCCCAACCAGTAGCTCTCATACCCCCTCCCATAGCCCAAGCACTTCCCCTCACACAAGCATTAACCCAAGCCCCACCCACAGCTCAAGCCCTCCCACAAGCGCAGACCGCGGACACACAATTTCCCATCACCCAGGAAGGCCCTTCACAGATGCCAACTGTGTCACTTATCCCATCCGCACCTCCCACTCCAGAGACAGATTCAGCACCATCCGCCCCCCCCAAAGTCGAAATTGAGACCGGGGAGGCGAGAGGCGGGGCTGAAGGAACAGGATTTTGACGGGTAACTCGAAGCACGATCAGCAAAGAAAGAAAGATTGAATTACGACAAGAGGCAGAAATGTACATAGAAGGAAACGATGGGACGGCAGCATTGGCCTCATTGTATGGATACCGAAGAAGCAACGAGAGACAGGTAGTGTTGGAATGCATGGGGACATTTTTGGTGGGAGAATGGAAAAAGTTACTTGACAAATTACCACCACAACGATTGTTAGATTTGAACCAATTAGCATGTTGTAGAATAAAAGATGAAGAAGTAAAGGAACATGTGAATGGACTTTTTGATCTTAAAAATTAGTTGGATAATGAATATGCCGAAATGTTTGCTGCACCTGGATACAGGGGTTGGGATATTAGAAGAGAGGGGAGAGGGACGGTAGAATCATACATACAGCGGAGACATTCAATGTCATCTGTACAGAGGGGCGACAAGCTGAAAGTGTGTATACGAGAAGCGATTAAAGGGTGTCGAATCCTAGTATCCCAACAATGGTCATACATGACATATTTGACGAATATTCCATGCCAATGAAAAGAAAAGCACTGCAATCGATGGCTGAACATTTGATGGAGAAGGATATAAAAAATAATAAGGCCAGCCCACCTGAGATACTAGCGGTATACAAGAGAGCATTCGAGCGAAGTACAGGAGAAACGGGCTTATCACTGGACTTACGAATACTATTGAACCTAAGAGAATGGGGAGGGATCGTGAGTGGGGCATTTCCAATGAGAGAGGTTCCGCCCACGTTTGTACCAAAAGTAGAGATCCCTGCGACGGGTACAGTAGGAGGGCAGGTAACACCAGCCCATTTCACCGCCCAGTATGTGCATGTCCCCTTTTCCAGGCAAGAGGTGAATACTATAAAACAGACGATTCCCGAGATAAGAAGGAATCCAGCAGGTTTCTACAAGGAAGTAGAGTCAACCCTGAGATCAGCAGTGCTTACTATGAGCGATATAGATTTGATTTTCTCAGTCATTTTGCCAGCAGATATATGGAAACAGATGAGGACGGTAGATGACGTGGGAGCTTTTGGTGCCACATGGGTGGAGTTACTATTGGAGGACAAAAATAGAAAAGTAGGGGAAAATCCAGGAACCCGCATGCCAGATCTACGGATAATGCGGAGATTGAGGGAAATAATTCCAGAAAAAAGGATTCAGTGGGATAAATTAACTACATGTGTAAAGGGCAAGGATGAGCCAGTAACGGATTATTTCAATAGATTTGAAGGAGTATTCACAGACTTCAGTGGGCAGGAAGTGAGCACAGAGTCGGGGAAAAGGCTATTTGTTGATAAATATGTGAGGGGACTAATACCACCAATTCAAGATATGTTAATGACGTTGGAAAGTTCCTGGGCAGCAAAACCGGTGAGTGAGATATTACACATAGCACAATATTACGAGAAAAGGGTAAATGTGGCGAAAGAAAGAGAGGTGAAGGATAGAGTAAATTTAAAAACAAGGGTGTTACTGCAGCAGGTCATTGGATACAATAGAGGTAGAGGAAATGCACAAGGCAGAGGAAATTTGAATAATATGCATGGGGTGTCATTGGGAGTAAATCAATGTGCGTACTGTAAGGAGGAAGGACACTGGCGAGCGCAATGCCCGCACCTACAGAATAGAGGTGGGTTTGGTCAGAGAAAGTCTCATAGAGGACATCAGGGGTCAAACGGCCCAAGCAGAAATAGCATGCAGCAGCAGCAGGGATATACCAATGGAGGTACTCAAAACCAATCCTATGGTCAAAACCAAGCTCATCAGAACCAGGCATTGAACCAAAGTGTTTCGAACCAAAGTCAGGGGGGGCAGGGCCAACAGAGAAATGATCAGAGAGGAGGACATTGAGGGGGAAATGGGAATATTTTTGATACACTGCCAAACACGTATTATAGCAGCAGCGGTGACTACACATCGGACGATGTGTTATTTTCGCGATAGGACAGCCCACGGCAGGGGTCGGAACCAGTGTCTATTCCCGTGAATCAGAGAGGACCCTACGTAGAAATGAGAGTCAGGAATAAGGAGCACCATTTCCTTGTAGATACAGGGGCACTTGGTTCCGGAGATCCCACTGTCGGGGCAAAAGAATGTTTCTGTAGGGTTCGCAGGTACACCAGTAATTAACCCCATGTCCGAAGCTGTCCCAATTACAATAGGACCATTTACGGAACAGTGTCCATTTCTTTTGACAGAAAATTGTGGAGAGAACTTGCTAGGATTAAATTTGTTGAGAAAATTGGGGACAGTCATACATTGTACGGCAGACGGGGTGTTCCTCACGATGTGGCCTCACGATGCACCAGTGACGGAATTTATGTCAAAAGCGTTACCAGAAGAGCTAAGTAGAGTACCAACCTGTCTGTGGGCAATGCATGATAACGATGTAGGATGCTTGAAAATAGAGCCAGCAAAAATAACTTTGAAAGAAGGTGTTACACTACCACAAATTCCCTAGCATCAAATTTCTGTTGAAGGTGAGAACAGATTAAAAAGCATTGTTACTGACCTGGTGAGATTGGGGGTGGTTGAAGAAATTGCAGGTAGCAAGTGCAACAGCCCGATTCTTCCAGTTTACAAGAAAGGAGGCAATGAAGTACCCTATTGTTTCATAATTGATCTGCTCGCATTAAACAAAGTGGTAGACCCACAATTCCCTTTGGTCCCAGATGTCACAACAATACTGACAATGATACCGGCCACTGCAGAATACTTTAGTGTAGTTGATCTGAAGAACGCATTCTTTAGCATTCCAGTGGATAAAAGCAGTAGATATCTGTTCGCGTTCACTCTAGGAGGTCGATCATTCACATTCACACGCATTCCACAAGGATACACAGAAAGCCCGAGCATTTACAGCAGAGCGCTAAAAGAGCAGCTAGACATGCTAGAATTACCCGAAGGTTGCGTACTCTTGCAGTACATAGATGACTTATTACTAGCTGCTGACACAAAAGAAATCTGCAAAGAAAGTACTATATTACTATTGACACACTTACCGACCCATGGTCACAAGGCAAGTTTGAAGAAATTCCAGTATAATCAGAAGGAGGTGTCTTATTTGGGTTACCTACTTTCGAAAGAAGGGAGAAGATTAACACCAGAACGCATAGAAAGTATTTCTAGCATGCCTATTCCAAAAACTCAAAAAGGAGTGAGAGCTGTAATAGGCATGGCCTCTTATTGTCGGCAGTGGATCAGTAATTTTGCGTTGATTGTGAAGCCGATGATAAAGTTAACTAAAAAGGATGCAGTGATGCCTTTACAGTGGGATGAGGAATGTCAGAAAGCGTTTGAGCAATTGAAAGCTGCATTGTGGGCTGCGCCAGTTTTAGGCACTCCTAATTATAAAAAGATCTTTAGACTATTTGTGAGTGAGAGTGAAGGATGTGCATTGGCGGTTTTGCCACAGGAACAAGGTGGAAGAAATAGGCCGTGCAGCTATTATTCTTACGCGCTGGACCCTGTAGCGCGCGCACTACCACGATGTTTGCGATCCGAAGCAGCGGCTGCTGCGTCAGTGAAACAAACGGAAGGAATGGTACTGGGGCACACTTTAATTCTGATGGTGCCACATGCTATAGACGTTCTATTAAATAGGACACAGACGCAACACCTCACCTCACCTCAGCTAGACTGACAAGATATGAGCTCATCTTGTTTGCACCCACATCCAAATTATGAGGTGTAGCGCATTGAATCCTGCAGAATTAATGCCACTGCCCATAGCAGAAATTGGTGACAACGAATCACCACCCCATGATTGTTTAATGGTCACTGAAGAAGAAACAAAGGGAAGAATTGACTTGAGCGACATCCCACAGAAAGAGCCAGATGGGGAGTTATTTTGTGATGGCTCTTGTTTTAAATTACCTGATGGCACATCAACAGCCGCATATGCAATTACTACCCTAGAGAGTGTTGTAGAAAGCGGAAGAATCCCCTACAATTCGGCGCAAGCCACAGAAATAATAGCACTGACCCGAGCCTATGAACTCTCTGAGAATTTGAACGTGAATATTTATACTGACAGCTAGTACGCCTTTGGCGTGGTTCATAACTTTGGCTGACTTTGGGCTGAGAGGGGTTTCTTGACATCACATGGGGCCAGGATTCAGCATGGCCCTTTGATTGTGCGATTGTTGTCTGCACTCACGTTTCCAAAGCGCCTAGCTATAGTGAAGTGTGAGGCGCACAAAAAGGTAACATGTAAAGTGGGAGAGGGAAACGTATTTGCAGACAGGATTGCGAAGCAGCCACAGATTTGGGAGATAAAATGATGACAGTACAGACTGAGGAAGTACCTTGTATGATAGAGAATGGAGTTGCCACAGTCAAAGAAATGCAGGCTGAGGCCACGACCGAAGAGATTCAGGGGTGGGCTGAGGGCTCTGCTGAGTTAGATTTGGAGGGATGTTGGGTGGACAAAGAGACCAAGAACTGAATGTTGCCAAATTGTTACGTGACTGCAGTGGTTACAATGGCGCATAGCCCTACCCACATTTGCATGAAGAAGATGGTACAGCATTTATCCACTGTATGGAAAAATGAGCACATAAAAAAGAATGCAGAAAGGCTAGTGCAGAATTGTATTACGTGCCTGCAACACAATGTAGGGAAGGGAACCGTGACTCCTGTAGGCAGTTTTGGCCCACCCTCTATGCCATTTGAGGTGGTCCATTTTGATTTCATAGAAATGGAAAGGTGCCAGAACTACAAATATGTGTTAGTGGTGATTTGTGCATTCAGCAAGTGGGTGGAGGCATATCCTTTAAAAGACTGTACTGCCATGTCAACGGCAAAAGTAATGTTAAAGGAGTATTTCTCCCGGTTTGGGTTGCCCTGTGTCCTGTGGTCGGACAACGGCCTCCACTTTGTGGGCGCAGTAGTGCTACAGATCTGTGCAGGTCTGCAGATAGAGAAGAGATTCCACAGTTCCAGGTATCCCAGTTCTGCCGGGCTTGTGGAGAGACATAACGGAATCTTAAAGTCAAAGATAGCTAAAATCTGCGCTGGGAGCAAGTTGAGTTGGGTGGATGCATTACCCCTAGCGCTATTGTGCATGCACACGTCTGTGCAGGCTAAGACTGGGCTCTCCCCTTATGAAATTATAATGGGGAGACCAGCAAATGTATGGTGCGCACCACAGCCCAAGAGATTATGTGAGGTTGAGCATCCTATGTTAAGCACATACTGTGGCCTTTTAATGCATAAATTGCGTTTGATTCATCAGCAGGTGCAGGAGGCGTTACCAGTGCGGACCGGAGCACTTGCTGGAGCCTGGAAGTTGGGTCTTAATAAAGAACGTTGAGCGGAAGACACCATTAGCACCCAGGTGGCGCGGCCCCTACCAAGTACTTTTGGCAACGCAAATGGCCATCCGAGTAGACGGATGGAAGGCATGGATCCACGCGACACATGCAAAAAGATTCCCAGGACTGTTGACAACTTCCGACGACCAGAGAAAGGAAACAGTCTCGGAAACAAAAGAAACCATTGCCAGTCCATTGCCACAGCATCAGCCTGAGCGAGAAGTGAAAGTTGAAAAAAAGCCCAAGCGAGAAGTGAAACTCGAAACAGAGCCTGAGGAGGCTGCCAGCAAGGGGAGAGGGCGAAAATTCCCCCAACGTTGCCCAGCAGAAACAACATCACTGCCGAGCGACACAAACCCTGCATTGCAAACACGAGCAGAAACAACGCGTGTACCCCTTTGGCACCCACCAGTTTCTACAAATGCACCAAAGCCAAAGAAAGAAACTACATCATTGCCACGGCACTCATCGCTACCCATCATTGTGCCACAGGCTGACACTGAGCTTGATACTGGAAGTGCAACGGCACTATTCATGGATCATACAATACCAGGAGTGAACCGGTATAATTTGCGGCCTCGACAGGCAAAGTGATCCACAGATCTTTGGTGCTTTTCTTTTGCCTTTGGTTCCACTCACGGACGGAGTAGGAGCCAGGGGCGTAAAGGAGAGAAGTGTGAGAGTTGTGCAAGTCGGACAATTCAAGACTCACGGCTCCTCGGTGCACTTATAAAAGTACATGTGTCAGGAGCCAGAGCAGGACAAGCTGGACGCACATAAGCAC
The DNA here is from genome assembly GCF_040938575.1 of Ambystoma mexicanum. Classification (NCBI taxonomy): domain Eukaryota; kingdom Metazoa; phylum Chordata; class Amphibia; order Caudata; family Ambystomatidae; genus Ambystoma; species Ambystoma mexicanum. Next base: position 766,395,836 of record NC_090923.1, on the reverse strand, counting down.
TAAAACTGATAGAGTACATGAGTCCTAAGCCAGAGTGGGACAAGCTGGATGCACATAGTACTCTATCAATAAAGAACTGTTCAGAAATCGTCTGAGCAGTGGGAGAAAGAACAACTAATCTTGTTCGGAGTGGATAGGTGATCTAGGCTGTCAAAGGGCTGGCAGAATTGAACTGTGACATTTTTCGTTGAACTTTTCTGGTATCAAGAACGAGAGACATTTGCGACGAACTTTGCCAGCAAGAAGAAGGACAATGAAGAACAAGTCAAGACCGGTTTCAGCCTCCTCCTGCACCCCTGCTGGAAAGATGATAGATTTAGAGACTGTAAATTTAGGGAAAAAGCATGGTAAAAGGAATAAGGTACTGATTTGGACATTGGTCCCGTGTTTCTTAAGTATGGTAGTACCAACAATAACAGCTATTACACTATGGTTCCTGGAGTACACGCACCCATTAGAAACACTTTTGCCAAAAGCAGCTACTGAAAGCCCGCTTCATGTAATCACTGGTACTTTGCCCCCAATGGAAGAGAGACATAGAGAAGGATACGACAACAATACATTGTTGCTCATCATGAACATGACCCATGCGGTTTTAAAGAAAAAAGATTGCTGGGTTTGCGCCCATTTACCACAGCACGGTGGGAAAGGGATAGGCTGGTATGTATAACCATTACCATTGATTTATTCATGTGAAGTAACATTGAGTGCAATGTTCTTTGGGAAATGGAACAAGAGTAATACGGGTCAGCTAGATGAGACCAATATGAATGAATTTGAGGAAGTGATCATGAGACCTGTGGGTTGTTCCATATTCCACAAAGCTTGCGTGTTTTCACTAGAACCCATGAGGAAGAATACACGAAAGATAACAAGACTAGATAGATTACATAGGCAAAATAGACCAACCCCGCCAGCAGAAAAAACATCAGTAATGACATTTCGAATGAGGGATGAATGGAATAAAGATGCTGTGCCCCCTGCCTATACAGTGGATCACAGCCCCAAACTGCTCTCCTATGTTTACAGAAAAAGGGTTCCTATAAAGTAGGAACGTTTAGCAACTGCCTGAACACAGTGGTTTTAAAACACGAAATAGAACCTGTGTACGTAGGGGACCCTGTTTACTTTATATGTGGGGAAAAAGCATATCCATGGTTACCTAGGAACTGGGGAGGTACATGCTACCTAGGTCTACTGTTTCCAGGAGTGTTCCTCTTGGAGACAGCAGAAGTAGCTAGACGAACAAAAGGTAGAACTCAAAGGAGTAGCGAGGATGGAATGATAGCAATGGATATAGCCAAATCATTTATACCATTCTTGTCCCAAATAGAAAATTCTTACAATATAAGAAAACTGTCTGGAATATTAAAAAAACAATAGATTCAACAACGGATATTTTATTGAATATGACGTTAGAAGAAAAAGGAATAAGATTAATGGCACTCCAAAACAGGATGGCTCTCGATATAATATTAGTTGATCGTGGGGGAGTTTGCAAACTCGTAAAAACTGCATACAGTGTGTATATAGATGATTACTCCCCTACGATATTTAAAGCAATCCAGAAATTACATGTCGTAAGTTCCACACTCTCTACTGAAGAAGGGGGTTGGGAGATAGGATCCTGGTTTTGGGGATTATTGCGGTCTTGGGGATGGAAGTTAATTTCGACACTAATGATGGTACTTGGTATATTCATAACTTGTTGCTGTTGCATACAATGCTTACCAATAGTTTGCACTGAAATAACTGATGGATGTACTAAGGGATGTATTCACATGGTGTAGAGAGGAAAAGAAACGCATGGCCAAAATAACAGAGACACTGATGAAACAAAAACAGTAAAACAATTCATGGCTATAGACATTAATGATGAAAATGGTTCAGACATAGATACCCCAGACTTATCCTCATCGGAAGAGGAAACAGTGAATGAAGAAGACGTTTGGCATACGGCCAAAAGGAGGGTTTGTCAATCTGGAAAAGTGAATACCCTTCATTTGAATGACAGACGTAACTTGATGGCCGTGGGCCAACCGTTTTATGCACCGAATTATAGAAATATAGACTGCTATGCCTGACCAACGAGCGGCCATTTTAAACGTAGCAAGAATTGCCATTTTGCTTGTTAACCATTGCTCATTACTTTCTGTCTAAACTGCTTTGCAGCTTGCAATTTTTGCGAATTCTGCTTACTCTGCTCAACTGTTAACATTGTTGTCTGAATATGAAAGGACAAGGTCGCAGGACTGAGGTGTTTGTTGAATCTCCTCATGAGTAGCCCAGAAAGGAATGCCCACGCTCCCTCTCTGTAGCCTTGAGAGAGAGCTGCAGGGCATTTAATCACTTCACAGCTGCCAGCCAGTCTCGTACGATGGTAGAATATGTTAGAATAAAATAGCTAAAGGCTTGAATTATGTTCTTCCTACGGACCCCCTTCGCAAAACCCTTTAGAGCGTGTCGGCTCCCAGGACACGAATAGTACCTCATAGATAGCAGAGCATGGAATGTGGCTCTTCCCCCGTGTGCAGCTTGCTTCCAAGAACAGAACCACCGTTTTCTGTTCAACAACTAAAAGATGCCTCCGCACTTTCTAAATTGCACATTGTTACTAGAATAGACATCGAAAGTGTCCTAATTGTCATACCCGTCGGAAATATCCATCGTCATCCCGAGTTCAAAGAAGCTAACCAAAGGGGGTGTTAAACATGACATTGCTGATTGTATGATATGCATTTAGTATATATGTAACTGATGTACGTAATTCGCTCTCTTGCGTCCCTCGAGGTCTAGGAAACTCACGTTGCGGGGCGTGAGACCAGAATTGGCCAATAGAGACTATTTTTGCTTGCAATAAACCCTAGCATTGGGAATTTGAACCTCGTGTCTGGCACATCTTTTCGTGTATGGTTATTGCCTTGTTTCCATAGCACGAGGGACCCCTAGGGGCCCCTTTCACAGCGAGGAATTTGTGGAAAGGACCTGCATGCATGAGTAATACGTGCTACCGCCATTTTGTTTCCGTGACACTCACATATACAATGCAGGCAAATAAGTATGCAGAACCAATTTAACTGTTTGTTGGTACGAACAGTGAATCATTCGTTACTAACCAAAGCGCAACCCTATCATGCTACAACTGCCAAGTGTTAAAACAATAATCTAATCACATAGCGCATAAACTATCCCCCGGAAACACGTTTGACTAATATTCTTCAGTGAAGGTGAAACGAATCTCGCATTGTGCATAAATCATCACCGCAACCAGGGTGAATTACGTTTACAGTGAAAGTCAAACCAACCACAAGCCTAACCGCGTGCATGTCCAACTAAAAAATGGCTACCTATTGAGTGAATAACAGGGTGAAAAGCAATGTTCTGTGAAACTACATTTTATATGGATTCCATGTAATACAGCACAAACAGCACAGTAATAAAGCACCAGCTTTTCTCCTCCCTGTTCACTTTCTTTTTGTGACGAAGTGTGATACTTTCTTGTTTGTGACAAATATCTGAGCAACCTCCATTTACAATTTCATAAAGACAATCTTCCACAGTAATGCAGGGTGTTCCACCTCCTAACTATTTTTTAGATAATAAGGGTAAACCACTGGTACCCTGGAAAAGGTGGAAGCAACGCTTTGAATATTATTTATTAGTGGCCCATGGGTTAAATGTTGCCAATGAGAGACAGAAATGCCAGTTCATACACTGCTTAGGAAACTACTGACAGGAGCAGTTCGAGAATTCGCCATCACTATCAGAAGAAGAATCAAATGGACTCACAGAATAGGAAAAGTGCATTAAAATGCTTGACTTACATTTTAAAAAGTCTATAAGTATTATACTTGAGTGATACCACTTCGAGAACAGAAAGCAAGAAACTGGTAAAACCACAGAACAATCAAAAGCAGAAACAATTTTACAGTGATCTGTTCCAACAATATAGGCTCACACATTCAACAAACAGTATTTCCCAATAGAGGCCTACCTAGGAACTTGGAGAAAGTATGTAGGAAACTTCTAACCATAATATATATATGTATATATATATTGGAATCCACTTTCCGTAGGAATGAACAACATGAGTGAGATGATCTCAGCTGTAATTGATGATGCCTACAAGTTAGATAACCCCTGATAATCTTATGTGGAGACTTGAACTTGTTGTGTACGAATAAGCACAGACAAATAATCAGAGATAACAGCAGTGCATCGACCCTGTCAAAGCAAAGATTCCTATTAAGGATCGAGCTAATGGACAGCAGAGATCTCTACATTTTAAACTGATGTTTCAAGGAGGATAAGCTGTGTCGCCATATCTGGGCATGGGGTGGGCAACCCTCTGTGATTGATTATATTTTTGTCTCCAGTGACTTGATGGATGATATAGAGTCCCTTAAAATTGTCTCAACTAAAACCAGCGACCATAACATTTTGAAAATGACTTGGGCCAATGGGAGTGAAAGATGTACCTGGCATATGACCACACCTTTGGTGTCTGTTAACAATGGTTGCTGTTAAGATGGATTTCTGAACTCGGACCTGGAGGGGCAGAGGTTCAGATGGCCAGCCTAGTTTCTTGGAACAGGGTAACCTCTGGACAAGCCAGGCCAATCAGGGTAGCGATGGCGGCGGTCAAGACTAAGTCTCAAGAGGGGCGAGGGTGACTGAAAGACCTCAATGAGCACACAAAGCAAGGACACTTACAAATTACTCCAGACAGGTGTATTATTAAAAATATAGACACATTTATTACAAGGCCTTTGCAACATCGACCATAGCAAAGAATCACAATAATACTAAAGTAAACCAACACATCACAATCAATACAATATAAATACAAGACCGAGGGGTCCAAGGAGTTAGGAACACGTAATATGTAGAGCACCTAGATGGGGAGGAAAACAGGCAGTGCAAATAATCATTAGACCCAGTTCGACATCTGAAATACACCTAACTAGGAGGAAGTCCGAGCCCTACGAAGAGAGGAGCCTTGTGCACAAAAGTACCTGCACGCGCTGTTGCCAATGGACAAAAGAGGGCGTCTTCGAGGATATTAGGCAGTTCAGGACGGTGAAGGGAGCGGGATAGAGTCGCTAGTTCGTAACAGTGGTAGAAAAGAAACGGGCTCCTGCGTGAGGGGCCACCGGTTTGGGTATGGACTACTCACCGGTCCCCGACGCAGGCAGACCCAGACTTCTCCAGTTCAGTTCATGTTGCTGGCAGGTTCAGCTGCGATGATCAGGATGTCTTCACACCGTGTAGATTCTGCTTAGCAGGATGCATGGTAGAGGGTGTCCCAAATGCAGCGAACGTGCACAGGTTGTTACCACAGCAGGGCAACATGGCAACCGCGTTTACTCTGGTCCGGGCGTACTCGTCTCACTTCAGACTTGGGAATGCCAATGGTACGAAATTCGGTGTGAGGGTGCCGTGGACGCAGAGCAAGCAGTAAACCAAGTTTCGAGGGCTTCCCCAAAATGGCGGCGGTGACAGAGCAAAGCGTCCTGCGTAAGCTGGTCAGCCCACTGGTTGGCCCAGGGACACCTCCGAAGAGGCTTACTTACAGGGTTTGATGAAGGTGCCGGGAATAGTTGATCCCACTATTCCAATGGGTCGAAGCGCCTTCGCAGACCTTCTAGGACGATCAGATGCAGAGGGGTCTCGCAGGACGACAGCAGTTCAGGGTGCCAAACCTTCAGCGGGTCACCAGCGGTTCCTCGACTCAGCTTCTTGTTGCAGGATACTTGGCTCCTTATCCCTTGTTCGGTGTGAACTCAGGAGATCGACATGGTGTTTTCAGCCTCCTCTTATCCAAAGTTCCCTTTGCGCCTAAACGGAGAGGACCCAATGGGAGATCTGCTCACTCACACCATACGTTGACCTATCACGGACCACAGTGGTCCCAGGCATTCAGGACACTTCAGACTCTCTGGCACCCAGGATGTGTATTGGGAACAGACATCCCAGCCCACATCCTGGAGGCACACACAAGGCATGCAGAAGCCAGCAAAAGCGTTGTGTTTCGTGGGAAAGTGCATGACCAAATAAGGACTGCCCCGGGTTGGATCAACCTGGGGGAAGGTGAAGGGGCAAGACGGTCAGCAGACAGGAGAAAGAACCTCGTGGCATGGCCATTTTGGAGCCAGGCCATTTACTCGTGCCAAACGCGTTAAGCGCGGATAACATGGCGAAAAAGGGTTCAAAACACAAGAGAAATGATAGCTGCCACCAGTCCTGTCCGTGACACATGTGCACAGTTCATAATAAGTCCAGCGAGAGGTTTCTAGGGCCTTTGGAATGACTAGAGATCCAAGAGCGTGGTAAAGTAAGTTGCAGTGCACTCTTATTTCATGTTACACAAAAGCTGCAACATGAGGAAAGGACTAAGGGAAACGAAGTCTCCCAGTACTGACTGTCTTAAGGGCATGTCAGTTTCCCATAAGAATTGAGCGAAAGCCCAGAGGAGTGCGGCGGAAGGCTGCGCTTCTCTGGCAAAGTCTAGATCAGGGTGTAAAACAACAGCAAAAGGTTTGGGGGGTTGCCACATGGAGGGAAAATTACCTACAATTATGAAATATTTTCTAACAATGCACATTTATATTTCATCTGTAGTTGAACCCAAGCTGGGAAAACATACTAGTAGCTAGCTAGTCCTGTGCATGACATGGAGAGAACATTCGTATGACTTATTGTCTTGCAGTGGTCAAGTCCCAAGAATGAAAGTGGGGGGACTCCTCAACAAATGCAATGGGATGTGACGTCGCCAGAAATTCGCATATCAAGGTGAAATATGCATATTTCAGTAAATTGGCTTTGCATAACCACCCAAATTGCACAGGCGAATGGCATTTGCCGTTCATAAAATTCAACACACACACAAAATACGTTAAAAGGTGTGCATGTTTTAAACTCCCAGAACCAATACAAATGTTTTCCCTGGGACTTGCAGCACTGAAATGAAACATTTCACCTTTAGTTGTTTGTTATTTTCAACCCGGTTTAATAGTGCAGTGGTGAAGTGTCTGACCTACAAACCTGACGACTGTGTTTGATTCCCAGTCGGTGCCTTTAATGCATACATTTAAAGAAGACATGTTTTTCATTTTAGCTGGGGGGGACTGAGTCCACCCTCTGAATAAAATGGGTGGACTCTGTCCCCCCGCGTGTACCCTCGACTTGAGCCTTGGTCTTCATGGGAAACAGCATTCCTAAGATGCAGCATTCCTCACCCCAAATCTCCTCTATTCAGAAAAACTATGCAGGCCTTGGATACAACTTTCGGTGTTATGTATCAATTAAGTGTTAAATATGTGTGTGTTATTTTCTCCTCCATATTTTCTGCAGCATTGTTTAAGGCTTTATCAGAGTGTTGCATTTTACAGTACACTGACCTATGCTATTTTAACTATTTTTGTAAAATTGGAATGGATTAACGTTCCTAACTCCAAACCTGTTCTAATCCTCTTGCTGAAACCCCTATCAATACGCCTGACACTGTTGCCATGAACATGCTTACAGTTCAAGTCTTTCACTGAACTGACTAGCATCAAAGACAGACTGACGCAGCTGCAATCGATGTGAGCAATCATTTCCACAGTGTTATCTTCCCAAGGCCATGCAGGTGAAGGGCTGTCTCTGGTGACTGCAGCCCTTTTCAGAGTTTTATCTCGGTAGGGTTACATTGGCTCAGACGGCCACGCATCATAAAGATTAGAAATCAAGGTTATAGGATGACCTCATGCATGGGTAAATTTGCTGATTTGAAAAGAGTGAGACTGGCAGGGTTGGAATTGAGTAAGATTCAGATGTGTGTTATTACTGCCAGTCTTACTAACAAAGAGGTCTGTCGTAAAGGAGAAGGCGCCCAGAAGGACGCTTGCACGTGTGAAGATGAAAACAATATCACACTAATTCAGATTGACATTGCGGAAAACACAACTTTCAGGGAAAAATGGTTTTAAAAAGTGGGAATAGTCTATGCAGAGTTGTTTGTTTTTATGTTTTTCATCACAGACTCTCAGAGCGCCCCTCTAGTGTACACCCCGCCATGGAAGAGCGGGCTTACCTGCAAGGATTGAGTCACAGCCCATATGGAGCAGAGGCATGCTGCAGAAATTCTTAGTGTGATCAGGAACCAGATGATGGGCCTAGAGCTGTGAGGGATGTGAAGGAGCCTTACACGTGGCTGTAACACTACTGTCATATCAATTCCCAACAGCCCTGATGTTGCAAACTTTGATGCCTGCTGTTAGGGAGAATTCTCAAAAATGTGCTAATTCCTCTCTACCTTAGAGACCCCTAGCTATTTGCTGGATGTTAGGACTTTTAATTTCTAACCTGGAGAGAGTGAGGCCTTTTCCCACTCTTTCATGTATTTTTTCTGTGATGTATACTCTGTGTTTCTTTTTGACTTTGGAGTCTGACAAACTCCACAGGCTTCATCTTTACATAGTGACATACATCATCTTCAGTGCAGTGTCACAGGGAAGTCTCTTAGATTTTCCATAGGTTTAAATACCTTCTCTTGGTGAAACTACTGTTTCCAAGAGCAGTGAAGCAAAATTGACTTTACTTACATTTTGTAACTTTCTAGACCCAGCACACACTATCTTACCATAGGGTGCTGGAGGGTTTACTTAGTATCCCCCTTGTCTAGTTTCTCATGTAACATTTTTATGTTACCCTTTCTACAACTAATGGCTGGTGGCAGTGGTTTACTTTTTACTACCAGTGTGTGTTTTTACCACAGTCTGTGTTCGCAGCTTTAGTAAGGCACCCATGGGTGCCAAATTTTATGAAAATGGCCCTGGTCTTCTTTTTTCTCCATTTCTTGTCAGAAAGGTACTTCTTGAGATTTACTCTGTGCGCCATACCAGGTTTGGTCCCTTTGTTCCTTTTGCCTTTGACTGGATTCACGAGTGAAGCCCACTCTGGCTCTAGTATGTCTGGCAGCGGCAGGAAGTGTGGGAGGTGCCCGAAACTCCCTGTGCATAATCCCCTTAGTTACAGGAATGCACCCCAAGGTGATTGGCCATCTGGCTGTCGGGCAAGGGCAGGTACCCTACTGTGTGACTGACAGCTAGGCTGGAATGAATGGGAGAAACCTGCATAAAAGGCAAGGCTTTTTGGCTTGGAAGACAGAGTCGACCTCTGGAAGAAGGAATCTGATTCAGAACTTGGGAGAGACGCCTGCTGCAATTCCTGGAACGTTGAAGCCCTGCTGCTGTGCTGAAGCTCAAAATTCTTTTCAACAAGAGAAGCCCTGCAAGGACGACTTCTCTCCTTGGGTTGGTGGGACCAATCAACCCCAAAGTGAATTTGTTTGGACATCCTCTTGGAGCTGTCTGTGCTTCCACTGCTGCTGCTGGAACCAAAGTGCTAGGGAGAGGAACACCAAGCCAAGTGGATCGCTTTTAAGTCGGACCTGAGCACCAGGAAAATCCTCCAGACTTTTCGGAAGCAGGACTGACCAAGCCTGAGCCACCTCAACAGAGTGCTGGACCCCAGATGCAAGGAAAGTCTGAAGTGGTATCCGAGAACCGCAGACTTGCTATTTGCTAACAGATGCAAGGAGCTGAAACCCCAAAGTGCCGATGAATTGAAGTGTGTCCATTGCAGCCACTGGCCTTCCCATTGCACTGCAGGAGGCCCCAGCTGCCCTCCCTGTTGTCCCCAAGACTGAGGCCCAGGAACACCAGGATCTTCAGAGCTGTACAGGAACAGAAGCCTGTAAACCTAAGAGGACTTACCTCTTGTTGTGTAGCCTTACTTGCTCTCAGTTGAGAATTGTCTTGGTTGTCCTTGCATAGTTGCTTACAGCTATGCCCCTCACAAGCCTCCCAGCTTGTGGCCCTTCAAGTGAATCTTATTTTTACAAACTTGTCTAAAAACATTGTGCAAGACTTTTACTTACCTGCAAAGATCTTCAGCTCCCCTAGCCTTTGCTCAACTAACATAGGCTGTCCTGGCTCCCTGAGAGACTCTTCTTACCTCTGACTCTGTGCCATTACCTTTCCCCGAGGAAAGAGTTAAATTTACTTGACATTGGAAGGTTTAAAATGTACTTACCTGCTTATGAATTATTTGTTAACCTTTGTTTTATTCCCATATCTAACCTTTGCACCACACTCAGCGATGCTTTAAATGTACCGGTGAAAAATCAATGTCCACAGTCACTTAGATACTGAAGTCACTTGAGGGTGTAGGAAGTGTTTGTGTGCCATCCCCAATGGGTATAATCTGATTTAGAGAAGCTAAGAGTGTGTTTTGAAGTATATTATAATTGTTATAAGTTTTGCTCCCTTCTGAAGAAGGCTTATATAACTGACTGTTAAATAAATACCTACTTGTGTATGTCAATGGCAACAATGCAGTGATCTGCTTTATGCAGTGGAAAAATAATATATACATATTTACGGAACAAGTGCAGTTGTTGTACCCCTGGAGCAGATTTCCGATCACACCTTCAATATATTTTAAGGAATTCAAAGAATTATTGTGTGCAACATATGCAAAGGACTACGATTGGCGAGGGAACTGTGTGGTTCATGCATTTTATTAGAGAATATGATTCCTAAGGAACATTTCAAATGGTGAATGCACTATTTCTATCATTGAAGTTTCATAATAAGAGAGCCATGTCCTGTACTTGTCAGGATGTTTTGTTTGTGCTACAACTTCTACTTCAATAACCATACTTCTACTGTTGATACCATGAGAAATGTCACCTTTGTCTCACAGTACATTACTGGCTCATAGCACTTCAAGGTTACATCTGCTTACAACTTTTTATACCACAATTTAAGTACTACTAACACAGCTCAGTACTTTGAATTGTTTAGTAAGCTTTTGACAAGACTTTTCAACTTCTTCAGGCAGGCAAGACACTCTTCCTTTTAATACATTTCTCAAAGGTGCAGCCGCTCTGTCTCTACCATCTGTCAGCCAAAGCAACAACCTGATACCGCCCACAAGCCTCACTTCTTTTTGGATTCTGCAGCTTTTGGCTCCACAGGTTGCATCTGCAGGATATTCTTCACAAGAAATGATCTCCCCTTCTCCTGTTTGAGTTACACCTTTCTTTTAGTTATCAGCCCCAAGAAATTACCCAAAAGCCTTGGTGCCACTCTCCCAGCTTTGGGTAATACTGGTATACTTATGTCTTAGACCACTTGAGTGTTAACAACTTCACAGTGAAGTTGGATGCCTCTTTAACACTTGGAAAGGTTGGTTTCACTATACAAAGTGGTTGTATCTTGGCTTGCGTAATACTTGTTCTTATCTGCAATAGTGTAAACTCTATAATTAGAAGAAATTGTAAGAATGTCACTTCTGAATACTATATAAGATTCAGTCTCTTAGTCGAAAACACAATTAGACACATGCAACCACTCTTTAAGGTACACTTCAAGGTTTGAAGATAAAGAGAGAATTGGATTCCCATGTAACGGCAAAGGATAACGTTCTGACTTCCTTTGGGAATCACAAATTGGCACACGCAACCTTCTATCTGAAATGTAGTTTTCAGATTGTATACCTTCTAACTCGGGTATTGTCACGATTAGCTATTCGGTAATGGCTTAGAGAGCATTCCCTCTTCTTAATTAGGGACATTTGACCACTCTGTTTGTCAGCAACAGTCTTTAAGTAGGTCACCAATGAACTTCAATGACTTTAGCTCTCACGCAAATGTTATATCATTCACAGTATACGCGAGTGCTACTTTTTCATTGTGAACAGTACTTTGAATATAACTAACATCTGCTTGCATATAGGCTCAAATAAGAGTTGGAAACAGTTACCAGCAAGGCTTACTCAAAGAGTTAGAATGCCGTGCCTCACTCACCGTCTTCTTAGAAACTTGCTTTGTGGGTTGCACTGATTTCCTGACTTCCATTACTTCTTCTACTGATTCTGGCTCGCTGTGGCACCACACCATTCTCCTGCACGGGTGTCTCTAGTCTGGCAGCTCGAATTGGGAGTTCCTTTTCCTCCTGAGACCCTTGGCTTGCCTCTTGCTTATGGCCCCAGTCTTCTGCACATTCACAGCTCTGCAATCACGGCAATAAGGCTCACATGGGGAAAACCTAGCCCCCTGCACATCATCCGCTGCCCAGCCACAGCGTTTCAGATTTTGAGAGAAGAGGACTCTTTCAGAGCTTGCAGGTGAAATCTGCTGTCTCCATGTTCTTGTGCTCCCACTTACCAGCCTCATGCTTCTTCTCTAATTCTGCTACTACAACTTGCCTTCCAGCTCTCGTTCCAACTTCTTCTACTCCTCCTCTCCTGAGGGGGCATTTTATGCATCCCAGCTTCATTTACAATTTTCAGGTGTGGGCTGTTAAGATCAATTGCCTGACTACTGCAATGGCCAGTATGCTTAATTTCCTGACTGCTACATCTACATGCATCTTCAGCCCTCTTCCTCGTCTCAGTACCTCTGCGATTCTGGGACAGGTAGTCCCCCTGAATCAAGTCATTTTGTTTCAGCTCTGCAGTTTGGAAAATAGGTATCAAAAGTTTGGTTTTAATGGGAAAGTTACATAGGGGTTGCTCCAGTCCTCCTGGTCTGTTTCCCGCAACATGTGATTCTCCCACAGTACACCACCCCCAGGGTTGGGATCAGAAAGTGTCTGCCTTTCCCTGGCCACATGAGGAGGGTTCCAGACAAGGTTTATGGGAGGATTCATCACTGATTCATCATATAAAATAATAAGTTGCCTCTAATTTGGGTGCATACAATTTAGCCTTTTTGTGGACTTGAGTGTTCACATACCTGTCTTGATCCTTCCCAGGCTCCACAGACTTGTCTCCTAAATGCTAGTGTAATTCTATCTCACACTAATCAAGGGTATTCTCACATGGATGCAAGTTAGCTATGCCCTGAGATGTGTCTGTTTTATTACCTGTGGCCCAACCACACAGTGACTATAAGGGCTGATGTGTTTATGCCTCAAAAGCTTCTTTCGCAGTCTCAGATGGTTGCACTACATCCATGGGGATGTGGCACCCAGGTTGTCCATGCATGCCACCACCTGAGATGCTTCCTTCCCCACTGAATGTTTTGCGAGTTTCACACAAAAATGAAATTCCCCTTATCACCTAATACGGTTCTCCAAGAGAATGCCCAGAGTATAGCACAAAGGGACTCAACCATGTTGCAACTGCCAACATTGTAGCAACATCATCAAAGGGAACAAGATCTCACATCTACACTCGGAGAAAGTTATCGAACTATGGCATGCTTGTACCTGCAATTCCAAGAATGTGGTATATGCCTTTAGATGCCCATGTGGTTTGTACTATGTGGGGATGACAATGCGCAAGGCCAAAGTGTGATGGACAGAACACAAAACACAAGTCAAATATACAGATGAGGAGCTTAAAATCACCAGTAGCCACACACTTTATAGAAGCAAGACACAACATAGCCCAACTGAAGTGTATAATACTAGAACAGGTATCAGTAGGAAATGGGGGCAGTGGCTTGCATATAACTTGCTCCAAAGAGAAATTGTGTGGATTGACACACTGGATTCCTTAACCCCGTGGGGGATGAACAGCGAATGGGATCTAATGTGTTTTGTATAAAATGCAGTACAGAGTATACCTCACTCTCAGTGTGCGTCAGCCCAACTAGAGTGTGAGCGAGCGGGTAGCCCGAGAGTCGCATGTACAAAGAGAAATTGGTATTTACTGCTATTGACAATCTAATAGGTGCCCCAACTGTGCATCAGGTCCTTAAGAGTGTGAGTGGCGGTAGCCATGAGGCATATGCATCAAGAGAGAATGGCAATGGTGTTACTAACTATCCCACAAGCATCTAAAACTGCAGACGGGCCCCCCAGCCATGCCAGTACACGGGGTGAATTACATACACACACCAAGATTTCATTATGAGCATGTTTGCGCACACGTAGTCGGGGTAGCAGTGGTTCCACCTGATTTACTGGTATTAGTTACCTCTGCCATTGATCAATTCCACAGAACTTCAGTATCTTCTATTGATATGCCCTATATGCATATCCACCCGCACAAATTTCCCCATAGGAAAATGTCTGTCGCACCCTACACGCGTGTACTGAGCATGCACGGGTTGCCATGGCCACGAGGAGGATAAACACGGGAGTGAGGCACCAGACTGGTTCCCTGGTCTACTGCCACACGTCCCGCGATCAGTATACCACTGAGTAAATACACTTTATTTTTTTCCACTTCAAGGAACATAGGTGACCACGGCGGTGTTGCAAGCATTTAGGTCGTACATACACGTCATCACTGACCATGATGCCTGGATTATGTGAAGCAATGATCTTCACTGGATCATACAAATACGGCCGCTATTGCAACCGCTCTGACTGATATGGATCAGGTAATGCAATGACCGCTTAGAATAGTATGGATACGGCCGCTACTGCAAACATCATGATGAAGGTGGGTGAACCGGCAGAAACGCACAGTGAATTATTCGAAGTACACGTGTACTTCTACACGTGCACTCATACAGTCTTGAATCCCACAGTCTTTAATGTGGCCCTGTTCACTTTGTTTATTTCAGATAGACAGCAGACCAGTCTGAGATAGCGCGGAGAGTGTATAAACAACAAAACCTTCCAGTGTGCCCAACACCTGAGACCACAGAGTAAGCGTTACAGGAACAGTTACAAGTTTATATGTACTCACAGAATTTTTTTAGAGCTTGCAACCCAGCATCGTAGGTTGAACACACTCCAGGATCTATTACCAACTTTTGAGGTCAGTGTTTATTGAGATTGTAAGGTATTAGTTGGTGAACATGATATGGAATTGTTATAGAAAGCGTTTACCAGGCAGGCGCACTATGATTTGTTATTTACTGCGGGCACACACAGAGGAATATGTAAATGCAATTATCCTTTTCATGAAAGAATCAACTCTAAAGCCCTGAAGATGGATTTTGTGTACCCGAAACACATCTGCAACAATATCATACTAGAGTTGACTGTTTAAAAATATTATAATTGTAGAAGTATTATGTTTTATGATGAGGTGAAATTAAGTATACTTTTCTTTTGGTTTTGTGAAATGTTTCATTTGAAATAACGTGGCAACAATTTTATTTTATCTTGATAAGAACAAAGTGGGTGTAATTACACTCCGATAATAAATCACAGATTAACTTGTTACAAGCCCTTGTAGTAATGAAAATATTTGAGCAAAACATGGTATTGAATATTGAAGTATACACGTGAATCGCATTAGAATACACGAGAAACACAAAGGGACGGTATGTCCGGTTGGAGTACACTTGGGTCACCTGTTGGCAACAACAGGCTGGTTTGACAAGAAGACTACACCCTTGTGCACCTGAAGAATTCATTTGGAGCTATCAGAAACCATTTACATTGTGAGTACGGCCATTTACATATAGAGTACACTATGGCTTTAGGCTTTATAGCTATATATTTGACATTAAACAAACACACTAGTGGAAGTGCACAGTAGTGCCCCTCCTTCCAAACCCTCTGCACACTACCTGGTCTGAGGTTCCTCAGCAGCTCAGTTTTTCTAACCTCACTCCATGTGGAAGACCCACCCTCACACAAAGCATGTACAGGCAGACTGTAGTGACAAGCTGTTCAATTTCCCCTGTGAGCCACATTGTAGAAATGTAAAAATGCTTTGGCAGTGAAACTAATGCTAAATGTGCAATTTATTGTGTCTGACTAGACGATAGGAGCAGTCTGTTCCAAATCCCAACCACTACCCACCATTGTGAGAAATTGACTTCTACCCTGCAGCATTACAAGGGTGCATAGATTCTAAAGCATTCTCTCAAACCAATGAATTATGAGTATGATCCCATTCCAGTCTATTTAGCAAGGCACCATGCATCTTCCCTTAAAGTCTTCCTTACGGATTTTATGAATGCTGCATTATCTCAGGGAGTGTACCTTGAGAACATAAAAAATCTGTTCTTACACCATTACTGAAGATACCCTCTTTAGATCATCAAGCCCTCGTGAACCACCACCCAATTGCCAGTCTGCCTTGGCCATCAAAGATTCTGGAGATCCTTTTGTTTCGAACATACTGCATTTCGAAATGTTGTATTCAGAACTTTGACTGGACACCTTACCACCAGACACCACCAGAGCTACTTTGAGGAGAACTACATTCTCGATCACTTCCAGTCTAATTTAAGACATGGTCAAGGAACTGAGGTAGCCCTGGTTGGGTGTGGGACAATATTCTTAGGGCCGCTGATGAAGGAGAATTGAGCATGTTAATCATCAATTACTAAGGTCGGCCGGGTTTCAGAGGATGTGCTGAAGTGGTTCTCCTCTTATCTGCAAGTTTGAACTCAAGCAGTTAAACTGAAAACAGTCCATTCTGATAATCTCCCAATTGTATGTGGAGTGCCTCAGGGTCCTCTCTGTCCCTGATTCTGTTAAATATTTATCTTATCTTAGACCACTAATGGACATCTTTGCAAGGTTTGATTTGAAATATCATTCCTATGCGGATGATAATCAAATCCATGCGTGACAAATCAAATTGCAGGGATGAATATTGATTTCTAAACCATCAATCAACCCCACACCTCTAGTACACCAGAAGGGATCCGAACAGATTGGAAACACAAGTAAATTATAAAACTTCTTGTCCAATTTTGGTAATGTGGACAGAACGGCAGGCTCATCCCTGCAAGGTCATGGATCGTTGGTTAGTTGCAACACAGCAAAAATACAATTATTATCAAATGAAAGAAGAGACTGTCCAGTCAAGGTTGTATAAAAATAGCAACTTTATTAATATTACAAAAGACAGTTCTAGCATACTACAAAATACAGCCCACAAAGGAAAATGATGCACTCTGCTGCAAGAGCAGGTGACTCAGAAGTCTGTGAAATGTCTTCCAGACATTCCAGTCCTCCCCACAAGCCCTCTGGAAACACTGCAGGCCCTAAGGCTCTCATAGTGTTCAATATGGCGTTCTCTTTGGCCCTCGATCAAGTAGCTGCTGCGACTATCTCAGGATCAGGAAGATCATTACCCAACAGACATGGGACAGGGATGGAGTCTCTCACTGCTATGCAGTGATGGGTCATTTCACCTCACCATGTGAACTCTACTATCACCAAGGGGAAGTTACTCTTTCTGTCAAACCCACTGATGCGCAAATCAGGCCCATCAATATACCGGCCTGACTTCATCCACTGCCGGGTGACAGTAGTAATGCTAGTCGCAGTGTCTCGGACCGCAGGAGTTGGGTGTCCATCAATATACACATTCTAGATAGAGCTGACTATTATTGGGAACTGGGGTCTCTTTTGGAGACACAAGTACCAATCCCAATCAGTGTAACCAATCAACATTCAGCCACTCCTTGGCCTAATGGGAAGTCCTCCTCTAAGTGGCCCACACTAATGATGGCCTCTTCCACAAGTACATGTATAATACAATAAAGAGTAAGATAACACGTCTTGTTTTACTTACATCCAACCCCCTTTACACAGGAACTCTATAAGGTTTTCCGGCATCACTAGTCCTGAAAAAATGGACCGTCTGCTATGATTGATTAAAAAATGTGTATAACAAATTTTTATTCAAATAATTCGAACTGAATTTAAACATAAAGCACTACCCTCACCTAACACAGTGTACTAAACACTAAAAAACAGTTACTAAAACATGAAATACAAAGTTCACTTATTTGCATGACACAAAAGATATCACATAACATAACACAAAAAAATCTCAATGTGTCTCTAAAACAACAACCATCCCAACATGTTTCTGTTCTTCACTGCCCAGTTCGAGCGAACATTCTTCAGGGGAAATTTTTTTTAAAAAAGCATCCACTAATCTCTTCAACACCGTGCTGAAAGGGTAGATTCAAACTTCTATACAGGCAAAGGAAGGAAAGAACCTCCGAGCCTGTAAGAGTAAAAGGAAAAACTAATGAGTTCCAAAAAGAGGGAAAGGAAGTACTACAAAATGTAGAAAAAGAACATGGCATAGAGGTTATGCCACACTCACACGGGTCCCAACAGGGCACCCACAAATTTACCTTTAAATGGTGAAACTTCAAAGCGCGTCACAGGATGACAAATTCGCTGGTTTCTCGCCAAATGAGAGACCACTACTTCACAAAAGCGTCATAGTCCGCTACAGTTACGCCACACCTAAATGAGACAGAACCAATACACAGAGACCACATGCTCTGTTATATCCAGAAAGGGGCTTCAAAATGCAATTACACATGAAAACAGGGCTCCAAATATCATAAAATAAATTACCTTCACAGATGTAGGGATCAAGACTGTAACAAGCAAAGCAGCAATCAACGTGTTTGCAAAGGAGAAATCCACACAGTCAAGCCGTAAAGTATCAATCTGGAAAACAATGGATGCATGGCAATGAACACCATATGTCTGGCATCACCCTTCAACATGTACCGATGGGAGTGCTTTTATTTCACCCTCGTGATTAAGACTAAGTGCCCGTACAATATATAGAATGCAGAAAAAACTTCCATGCTGTCCATCCTACACAATGTGGGAAACCCATGGCAAAAGATAACCAAACTACCCCACGCGTACAGGAAGGGAATGTACCGGCAGTGGGAAAATTATCACACACAGAACCACAATGCTAATGACTCACCTGTACACTCAGAGGGATTAAATCACTCTAATGGCAGCTTCCAAACGCACACAGCCAACACTGAATTCAGTGAAACCAAAAACTGCTGCACACTAACAGTACGTCTATGGTCGTGCGGCAACACAAAGAAAGGACTACACTACTCAGTGTAGGAAGGAAAGTCCATCAAAAGGAAGGGCCATGTTGGAACGGACCCGGCAACATAGAAAAAGGACTACACTACTCAGTGTTGGAAAAAAAAGTCCATCAAAGGGAAGGGCCATATTGGAACGGACCTGAAGCCTACTGGTGTAGAACAGATTAGTGGACACCACGAGCACTAAACAGGTGTTTTTTAAAACAATGATATGCTGGCACCAACACAATATGGTATATGCATCTCACACTGTCAAAAATCATACTTGGCTGACCAAATGCCAATCAATGCTTTCGTTGAGACCTAGCACATTACTCTGTAATTTAAAAATAATGTTTTGCTCTACATTCAATAATTTTCGATCCGTTTCAATTTTGGTATGTCCATGCACCTTTTTCAAAATCAGCCATGTGAAATCATTAAAACCATGTTTCTTTTCAATAAAGTGTTTGACAAGGGGAGCAGTAATCACCTGGTTTTTGAGACAGCTGCGATGTTCCACCATTCGAACTTTACATTGCCTATTCGTTTTTCCCACATAATGTAGGCCACACGGGCAAGTGATTAAATATACAACATTGGCTGTGTTACAATTTGTCATTTCACTGAAGACCCACTTTACATCAGGTAGAATTTGCAATACTCTAGTTTCTTTTGTTTGTCCACACATGCTGCAATTCCCACATGGAAAATGTCCTTTCACTTCAGGCATACCCCACAGTCTAGTTTGTCTAACCTGTGGAGTTCGCATTTCTGTCACATCATTTCTGATTAGAATATTCCGTAGATTCTGACTTTTTCTAAACGCCACTAAAGGAGGCAACACTTCTTTACCACAATAGACTTTCTTCCAAGTTTTCATCACAATGGTTTTGATTTTATAGGACAAATTCGAAAAAGTGTTAACAAAAACAGTGCCAATCTTTTTAGTAGTCTTGTTACTTTTCTCCAGCAATGCCTCGCGATTGTTATTGTAGGCTCTTTTTGAAGCATTTCTTGTTACTCTAGACGGATAACCCTTGGCCAACAGTTTGTTGGTCAATACATCCGCACTTTGAGCAAAATCATCTTTTAGACTACTGTTACGCTTCAGCCTCAAAAAAAGCCTCAACGACCAATGGGACGAATCAGTCCAATTAAGGAAACGCCTTATACGTACTCAATTACATGGAGCTATTATGCTTGAGTACTTGAAGAACCAGGCCCTTCCTCAAGGCCTCATAGTAAGAAATGAGCCACGTCTATTTTTAGACAACAAGGAGTTTAAATTGAAATGGAGTTATATATCTAATAAGTGTGGGAGAGATTGGCTAGTTCTTATTATTGATACTGCGACAGAGGTTTCTAAACAAATAGAAATAGACATTACTAAACTTGAAGAAGAAATTAAAAAAGAGCTTGATTTAGACTCTTTCAAAGTAAAACTTGAACAACATTTAAAAGGACTAGTTGACTTTAAAAATGATACCACTTTAGAAAGGGTAAAAAGATTGAAGAAAGATCTTACCAATTTCTCTCACGAGAAATCTTTTCCATTTGTTACAGAGGGTTACAAATTTGGCAATACATCTCAAACTCCGAGAAATAATAGACGGGTACACTTTCGAGATACTTCCTACAGTTCGAGTGAAGAAAGCATGACAGGAGATAATGATCCTGGAGCACAGGCAAGTGTGAGTAGAGGAAGAGGAAAGGGTCCCAGAGGGGGCAATAGACAAAGACAAAGGATGCCTTTTTTAGGACAAGGCCCGAATCGGGGAGACTGGGACAACCAGGTCAGGACAAGGAGTCGTACAAGGAATCAATGGTGATAAATTTGTCTTCTCATGTCCTCTCCTCGGAAGAGGAAAGTACCCTTAATAAGGGTCTGAGCTTTGTCATTACTAAATCACATGATCCTTTTGAATTTAGAACAGAGTTTTTTGCGTTTATGCGCAAAGTACGTCTGAACGAATACTTCAGTGAACATGAAGGATATGTCAGCAACAATTTCAGTGGGTTGCGTAATGCATCCACGTTCTGTGCTCCTAGTCATTCCCATACCGCCGAATCCATTGTCTTTGAAAGACAGGTTTTGGCAGAGGTTCTCAAGTTAGAATCCAGTGAAAAGTCTCGCAACTCTAACTTTAGTAGGCTACAAAAAGCATCGGCACTAAAGTTAGCAAAAGATAATAACTTGATTATCAGACAAGCGGATAAGGGAGGAGCTATTGTGTTGATGAATCGTAGTGATTATGTAAGAGAATGTGAAAGACTACTATCAGATAATGTGAGCTATTTGAGACTTGCTAATGACCCCTCTGCTAAACTTATGAATATTATCAAAGAAAAGGTGACTTCAGCGTTTGACGCTGAAATGATCAGTAAGCAGGAATGTGAATTTCTAATTAGGGATCACGGAAGGGTACCTGTTTTTTACATCTTGCCCAAAGTACATAAGAGACTTG
Source organism: Ambystoma mexicanum (assembly GCF_040938575.1). Lineage (NCBI taxonomy): Eukaryota > Metazoa > Chordata > Amphibia > Caudata > Ambystomatidae > Ambystoma > Ambystoma mexicanum. Next base: position 766,374,596 of record NC_090923.1, on the reverse strand, counting down.
TTGATCCCCCTGGCAGACCCATAGTATCTGGTGTTAATTCAATTTTGGAACCCTTGTCCAAATTTGCAGACTTTTATCTAAGACCATCTGTTTTGAAAATGAAAAGTTATTTGAGAGACACCACTGATGCTATTAACAAAATAGAAAGCATAGAGTTTATTCCGGGCCATTCTCTACTGATAGGCTTGGATATTCAATCTTTGTACACTGTGATACCCCAAAGAGCCACACTAGAGGTGGTTGAAGAAGTGTTGATGAATAGAGAGGATGGTCATCCTGTGAGCAATGCATTTATTTTGTGGTGTACGGAGTTTGCCTTGACCCAAAACTTTTTTCAATTTCAAGGTACTTTTTTTCAACAGATTGAGGGTACTGCTATGGGTGCTGCCATGGCTCCCAATTTAGCTAATCTCTACGTCGAGTATTTTGAAAAAGCAGTGATATACCCAGCCACCAACCCCTTTATCCATCATTTGAGGAAGTGGCTGAGGTATATAGATGATATACTGATTGTATGGGATGGCTCAAGAGAAGAGGCTGATAGTTTTGTGACATGGCTCAACCAACAAAACCGGTTTTTGAAATTTACTGGGTCTATATGTGATTTGGAGACCCATTTTTTAGACATTACCATTTTTCATCACAATGGTTTTTTGAAAGTGAAGCCCTACAATAAGACCACTGATAGGAACTCTTTATTACACTTCAACAGCCATCATGCCAAACATTTAAAGAATAATTTGCCATTCGGACAATTTTTGAGGCTGAAGCGTAACAGTAGTCTAAAAGATGATTTTGCTCAAAGTGCGGATGTATTGACCAACAAACTGTTGGCCAAGGGTTATCCGTCTAGAGTAATAAGAAATGCTTCAAAAAGAGCCTACAATAACAATCGCGAGGCATTGCTGGAGAAAAGTAACAAGACTACTAAAAAGATTGGCACTGTTTTTGTTAACACTTTTTCGAATTTGTCCTATAAAATCAAAACCATTGTGATGAAAACTTGGAAGAAAGTCTATTGTGGTAAAGAAGTGTTGCCTCCTTTAGTGGCGTTTAGAAAAAGTCAGAATCTACGGAATATTCTAATCAGAAATGATGTGACAGAAATGCGAACTCCACAGGTTAGACAAACTAGACTGTGGGGTATGCCTGAAGTGAAAGGACATTTTCCATGTGGGAATTGCAGCATGTGTGGACAAACAAAAGAAACTAGAGTATTGCAAATTCTACCTGATGTAAAGTGGGTCTTCAGTGAAATGACAAATTGTAACACAGCCAATGTTGTATATTTAATCACTTGCCCGTGTGGCCTACATTATGTGGGAAAAACGAATAGGCAATGTAAAGTTCGAATGGTGGAACATCGCAGCTGTCTCAAAAACCAGGTGATTACTGCTCCCCTTGTCAAACACTTTATTGAAAAGAAACATGGTTTTAATGATTTCACATGGCTGATTTTGAAAAAGGTGCATGGACATACCAAAATTGAAACGGATCGAAAATTATTGAATGTAGAGCAAAACATTATTTTTAAATTACAGAGTAATGTGCTAGGTCTCAACGAAAGCATTGATTGGCATTTGGTCAGCCAAGTATGATTTTTGACAGTGTGAGATGCATATACCATATTGTGTTGGTGCCAGCATATCATTGTTTTAAAAAACACCTGTTTAGTGCTCGTGGTGTCCACTAATCTGTTCTACACCAGTAGGCTTCAGGTCCGTTCCAACATGGCCCTTCCTTTTGATGGACTTTCCTTCCTACACTGAGTAGTGTAGTCCTTTCTTTGTGTTGCCGCACGACCATAGACGTACTGTTAGTGTGCAGCAGTTTTTGGTTTCACTGAATTCAGTGTTGGCTGTGTGCGTTTGGAAGCTGCCATTAGAGTGATTTAATCCCTCTGAGTGTACAGGTGAGTCATTAGCATTGTGGTTCTGTGTGTGATAATTTTCCCACTGCCGGTACATTCCCTTCCTGTACGCGTGGGGTAGTTTGGTTATCTTTTGCCATGGGTTTCCCACGTTGTGTAGGATGGACAGCATGGAAGTTTTTTCTGCATTCTATATATTGTACGGGCACTTAGTCTTAATCACGAGGGTGAAATAAAAGCACTCCCATCGGTACATGTTGAAGGGTGATGCCAGACATATGGTGTTCATTGCCATGCATCCATTGTTTTCCAGATTGATACTTTACGGCTTGACTGTGTGGATTTCTCCTTTGCAAACACGTTGATTGCTGCTTTGCTTGTTACAGTCTTGATCCCTACATCTGTGAAGGTAATTTATTTTATGATATTTGGAGCCCTGTTTTCATGTGTAATTGCATTTTGAAGCCCCTTTCTGGATATAACAGAGCATGTGGTCTCTGTGTATTGGTTCTGTCTCATTTAGGTGTGGCGATACTTTAGCGGACTATGACGCTTTTGTGAAGTAGTGGTCTCTCATTTGGCGAGAAACCAGCGAATTTGTCATCCTGTGACGCGCTTTGAAGTTTCACCATTTAAAGGTAAATTTGTGGGTGCCCTGTTGGGACCCGTGTGAGTGTGGCATAACCTCTATGCCATGTTCTTTTTCTACATTTTGTAGTACTTCCTTTCCCTCTTTTTGGAACTCATTAGTTTTTCCTTTTACTCTTACAGGCTCGGAGGTTCTTTCCTTCCTTTGCCTGTATAGAAGTTTGAATCTACCCTTTCAGCACGGTGTTGAAGAGATTAGTGGATGCTTTTTTTTAAAAAATTTCCCCTGAAGAATGTTCGCCCGAACTGGGCAGTGAAGAACAGAAACATGTTGGGATGGTTGTTGTTTTAGAGACACATTGAGATTTTTTTGTGTTATGTTATGTGATATCTTTTGTGTCATGCAAATAAGTGAACTTTGTATTTCATGTTTTAGTAACTGTTTTTTAGTGTTTAGTACACTGTGTTAGGTGAGGGTAGTGCTTTATGTTTAAATTCAGTTCGAATTATTTGAATAAAAATTTGTTATACACATTTTTTAATCAATCATAGCAGACAGTCCATTTTTTCAGGACTAGTGATGCCGGAAAACCTTATAGAGTTCCTGTGTAAAGGGGGTTGGATGTAAGTAAAACAAGACGTGTTATCTTACTCTTTATTGTATTATACATATTGATATCCCTGTCAGTAGAGTAGGATGTTATTATAGGGACTGTTTATACCTATTTGAACATACTCTTCCACAAGTACAACATTCACTATGGCTTGCTTTGCAAAGCTCTTGCCAGCAGGATCCCCTTTCCTATAGCCCAGCTCCTTACGCACGAAACAACCTTTGGGTTGTGAGAACGCAATTGGTCCAGTGTTAGGAGTGCCTGTGCTCTTCTTTTCAGTGTGCATGGCTGGTCTAGAGTTTTGGGATTTCCCTTTGTTTTTTGGGGACCTGACTTCGAATAGGATTGGGTTGGACTTTTGTCCTTCCCATCCATGTTTACTTTTTAGTCCGCTGATTGCTCTTCCGGTTTGGGTGTGCTTGCCTGAACCTTTTTCTGGACTCGAGTAGTCTCAAACCTGTCAGCAGCCTTTGCAAATTCCCTAGGGTCTGTGACAGTCTTGTCCACAAGATGCTGGTGTAGGTCAACCTCACATTTTTTCAATACATGCTCACACGCAATCAAATTGTACATCCTTTTAAATGTGTCAACTTTGTTACTAGTCACCCACCCGCTCCGATATATCAATGACAAGTGTGTAAACGCTTCAAATGTCTGCCCACTTTTCTTTCCAAGTTGTCTAAAGCTCTTGTGATATTGTTCTGGGATTTTTCAGAAAGTCCTGGGAAGGGCTGCCTTCATGCTGTCATGCATACCCTTTCCTCATTAATTAACTGAAGAATTGCATCAGTCCCTGGTGTCGGTAAGCGACTCATCAGGTCTGTGGCCCACAGTACCACATCCACCTCCTGTAGTTGGAAAGCCAGCTTGAGTGTTTCAAACCAGCCAAATATATCCTTCCCCACTTCATAAGCCTGCAAGTCTTTGGGGATGTGGCACTGGGGCTTATCCCGGGAACTCTGGTTTAAGCCACTTTCTGCTGGTTTTGCTAGCGGTGGATCTGTTGGCCTCCTTCTCCTCTTCAAGTGCCAGCATGCGCAGCTCTATGGCGGTCCTGTCCTGCTCTATGGTGACCTTGTCCTGCTGTTTCTGTTCCTCTAGCACTAGTCTCCTGTCCTTGAGCAGGGGCTTTCTAGCCACTACCTCATTAAAAGCCATAACAACTACTGGGCCACTTAGAGACTGTGCTGATGCCTGGGACCTGTAGTGTCCTCATTAACACTCTTGAGTGTTGAGAAAACACACTTGCCCTCCGACGGGATGATTGACAAGAAACACTAGTCATGCGGTCGTCCTCATCATTATCTTCCTCTGGAAGGTCTTATCCATTCAGGTATATGGGGCCTAGCCCGTTCCCTGGGGTCTTCTCCCCAACCGGCTGTGCTTCTACCCAAGCTTGGAGGCTGGTCAGCAAATCAGGTTTATTAAGCCGCGCAGAACATCCTTGGTCCTGCCTTTTACAGTCTCCATGTCAAGATCCATGACTATTACTAATAACCAGCAGTGACAAAACGTTGCCTGCAATGGTACTTTTATCATTGGGAGACTAATCTGTGCACAGGGCTCTAACTGATCCCACCTCTGCCACCAATGTGACAAATAAACTTCCGGGGCATCAGTGGTGTAGCGATGAATATCTATTTCTAAACCATCAATCAGCCCCACACCTCTAGTACACTAGAAGTGATCCAAACAGATTGGAAACACAAGTAAATTATAAACCTCTCCTTCCATGGTTGGTAACATGGATGGAACGGCAGGCTTATCTCAACAAAGTCATGGATCATTGGTTAGTTGCAAAACAGCGAAAAAACAATTACTACCCAATGATAAAAGGGACTGTCCAGTCAAGGTTGTATAAAAATATCTGCTTTATTATTATTACAACAGACAGTTCTTGCGCACTACAAAATACAGGCCACCCTGTAAAGGAACACAGAGGATAGACAGTTTCATGAAGCAAACGGATGCACTCTGGGTACTGACAGGAGGGTAGTCGATAAAGCAATCAGTCTTAACTGTTCATGGTTATTTGGTTTCAGCACCAAGGGAGCAAGGGGTTATAAATGTCACTAGGGGCCTTTGGGGAAGGACCAGGAGGACAGAACCACAATGTACCTCATGCTTGAGATGATCTTTATACTCCACAGCATTGAATAGGTTCCACAACACTTTGCAGCTCCTGTGGCTGAGTTCAAGATGGGAGACAGCTGCAGGTATCGGGGGCAGGCAGTTCGGCAGTTCGGCAAGCAAGGCTGGACGGACAGCTGCAAGCTGGCCTACATGGTGGCTTTGGCTCAAAAATTGTTGTCTCTCTGCTGGTTGGCGGATCTGGAATGCTGGTTGAGGCGTCTTGGATGGCTACAGTGACAACAGTCAGTGGTGCAGTCAGTCGCAGTTCGAGGGCTCGACTGTCTCGGAAATGTCCTTAAAAGATGGACACTGGTTGAGGCTTGTTGTGGCACTCCTCGTAGCTTCTTCACAGGGCTTGTGTTGTCCTTTAAGGGTGGACAGCCCAAAGCTGATGAGAGTGTTTGCAGGCAACAGGCATATCCTTTGTTCAGAGACTCTCTGGCACTTCCCACCTAGGAAGCTTACTGGCAGAACCTAGCAGGGCATGCTTTGTACTGACTGGCTACAAGTTCTGGAGCTGCTGGATGAGTCCTCTGAGTGTGGTATCTCCCTCTGTTCCCTGGGAGATGTTTATGGGAGGGATCTTGCTTCCCTCTTGGAAATCCTGGCCTAACTTCACTGGCAAAAGCTGTAAGGCAGACTGTACCTTCAGCCAGTGTTCAAATGAGTCATTTTTGTTTCTCCTTTTGAAGTCATCAGAATCATTTGCTAATCGACGGGCTCAAACCTCTTTTCAAGCCAAAAGACCCCATTGATTGGTGCAGGCTAAGCCTAATTTAAGGAACTAATCCTGGGTCCCCACCAACAATCTTCTGTTATGTTTTTTATGCACTTGTATACGAGCGCGATAGAAATAAAATATCAATATCAATATCAATAACCAGAGTGCTTTGCAACAGGAAAGGTAATGGGTGACAATATGTACTACTAAGTCCCACCCATCTTCCTGTCTGTTGTGGATCAAAGTGTCTCTCTGGTTAATTGAGCTCTCTGTGACTCCTGATAAAATTGTAGGTCTCCCTTGAAGTATGTGGTGAGAACAGACTGACTCCATCAAATCACATACGTCTTCCCTCTGAAAGAGGGGTGCCCTGCAGGGGTTGCCTACTGTAAACAGTTGTCCCAGACTTGACAGTCACTGCCCTTCATACAGAAGGGTGGGAGCTAGCTTCAAGCTGACACATTGCATATCAAAAAAGGTGTTGGGGTTTCCTGCCCTTTGTTAGTTCTGTTGACAGGCCTCTTTGCAGGCCTGCTTCAATTAACTCTCATCAGTATGTGCTGCCCCCACACAGAACTTACCAGTAGGCAGGGGGGATCCATGGAGCCTTTAATATTTTAATTAGACTGTCTAAGGCCGGAGGAAGGTGTTGCCTTCCCCTTCTTGAGATGCTTTGATGTACCTGTGGCTGTCACATTCCAGCTGAACATGACAGGGAGTAATGCGCCTGTAGGCTGTGTACCCCCCGGACTACACTTGACTATATGTTTGTTGTGTGGCGAGCATAGGAAAATGTGTGAGGATTAGCCCCACACATTTTCTGAGGTTGATCCCCCATTTTTTCACTTCTCAAAATATTTCAAAAAAGCCCAGCTGAGCGAACACGTCCCACGCAGATGGTGGAATTTCTCACACTATGTTAAACTAAAATACTCGCCTGAAGCCATTAAACATATCTTGGTGTGTGCAAATGCAATACAAAGTTGGATGCTTGAAAGCAAGCTCCAACTTAATCCCTCTAAAGTGGAGGTTATTATGTTAGGCTCAAAAAAACATCACTGGACTTTTATGGTGCAACCTCTTGTCTTGCTATCTTCGGTGTCACTAACACCTTTTCCGGTATGGTAAAAAAACTTGGGTTGTATATGGCAGGCATCTATGGACTGTAACGCTCATGTTACGGAAGTTATCAGATCCATTTATTACCAACTCAAGCTTTTAAAACCCGTTCAGCCATTTATCCATGAACTGAACCATGCTGTGGTGGTCGGGACAATGGTTAACTCTAGGCTCGACTACTTTGGCACTCTTCTCCTAGAAGCACCAGTGATTCAGCTACATCGTCTTCAAGTTGCTCAAAATGCTCTAGTGAGATTGATATATAATCTCTCTAAAACGGTATCTGCCTCTTTGTATCGGAGGAAGCGGCATTGGCTGCCTGTTCAGAACCAAATTGAATTTCGATATTTATGTTTAATACATAAATGCATTAAGGGTATGGCACCTAGCTACCTGATTTCTAAAATTAGGCCTTACTATCCGTCTTGTTCTCTTCGCTTGATGGGGCAAAATCTGCTGGTGGTGCCACCGTCCCATATTGTTTTCTGGGGTGACCAAGGTTTTTCAATTAGGGGGTCCCTCTCTGGAATGCCCTGCCTGCTGATTTGTGGAAAACATCCTCTACTGTTCCTTTTCGTAAAATACTGAAGACTTATTTGTTTCAATAAAACTCTGTGCTGAAAGGGCTTAAACTGGTTATGTAGGAATGAACAGCTGCACCTAGATGCAGGTTCCCTGCTTGGTTCTGGAAGGATATCCCCTATATAAATACTAAATCAAATCAAATTCAGCCCTCACACTTCAACAAACCAAGAGCCAACACAATCGTTAAGTTAAAAAAAGCATACCTGATTTAGAATCACTATGTGTGTCCTTCACTGAAGTCCTGTTAAAAACATGAGTACTTTGGCATCTAATGGTAGTGCCTAGCAAATGCCTAGTACTTATTCACAAGCCAAAACTGTTGGCTTTGCCAATGCTTGTTTTAACAGGACGTTATTGAAAGACACACATAGTGCTTAAAAATCAGGTGGCTGAACGCAAACCTGGTTAAGACATTTTTATTACACCAATAGATTATTTAGAGCTCCAATTAAGTCTTTGGCCCTCATTATAAGTTGGTTTGTACATGGTAAAAGTGACAGTAATAACATTTAGCAGATCTTTTACCTGACCAGCCAACTACAACTTTGCCAGTAGCGATGGAGGATTTACCTCCAGCCATCCCTACTGGTAAAAATCTGACAGTATTACCATCACGGTAATACTGCTGCCGGTAATACCAGCAAAACCCCCCCATGGATACTGGTAATGGTATTAGCATTTGTTGGTATCCCGCCGGAATTGCCTACGGGATACCGACAAACTTGTAATGAGGCCCATTAACTCTCAGAAGACTGTTTTGAAAAGACACTAGCAGGCACTTCCAATGCAATGTTTGATGGTAAGGTTTAATTAGGTGAGCTCAAAGAGTTCCCAGAAGGAGATTCTTTGTAGGGGAGGGGCAGGAACTGATTGTGAATGGTCATATGGATTAATAGGGACATGGGCAGTCGATAGGTGGGGAAAAAAAACAAACACCTAAAAGCTGTGTGTCTTTGAGGAATTCGACAATCCACACAGTGGGACTGTGGTCGCCTGGGCTTTTTGAAATTTTAAACTTAATTAAGTGATGGTAGATCAACCTGTGTTAAATGTGTGGGGCTAATCTGCACATATTTTCCTATGCTCACTGCACGGCATATGCATATACCCATGTACTCTGGGTGGACACTGCCTACAAACACAGTCCCCCGGTCATATTTAGGTGGGATCAGACAGGTGGAGTACACAATGCATCTCCAAAAGGGGAGGGCCTAACCTTCCCCCCTGCCTTTGTCAGCCTAATTAACTAAAAAGGGCTGCTTGGATCCACCATATCCTTTTGTTGATCCCTGTACCTGGTGGCAGCATTCACATACTAATCATAGTTTAATTCAAACAGGCCCACATGAGACCTGGCTGCAGAGGCTAACAAAGGCGACAGGATACCCAACACCATTTCATGTGCACTGTTTCAACCTGAAGCCAGCTCTCGCCCTCAGTATCGATTGACAGTGAAATGTCATGTGTGGGACTGTGTGTTTACAGAAGTCATCCCCGCAGGGGGGACCACACTCAAAACGTGCAAGTATGATGTTTGCAGAGCCAGAGAGTCTGGTCTTGCTGCAGCTTTAAGGGAGACCTGCTGCTTTAATCTGGAACTAAAGAGTGCTCCATTAAGCAGAGAGATCATTTGATCCACAACAGAAAGGAAGATGGGTGGGACTCTTAGTATTACATGTTTTCACCCCTTCCTTTTCTGTTGCAAAGCACTCTGGTTATGAGCACATGCACACAGGAGATTGTTGGTGGGGACCCAGGATTGGCTCATTAAGGTAGGCGTAGCCTACACCAATCCCTGTGGTACATTTGGCTTTAAAAGAGGGTCCAACCCCTATTTTGGCAGATCATTTGAAGGCTTCACCAGACGCAAAAGGAAGAACTCATCATTGTACTCCAGCTGAAGGTACAGTCTACCTTACATCTTCGGCCAGTAAAGGAAGGCCAGGACCTCTAAGAGGGTAGCAAGATCTCTCCCCTAAACCTCTCCCAGAGAACAGAGGAAGATACTGAATCCAGAGGACCCTCCAGCAGCTCCAGAACCGGTACCCAGCCAACTCACAGCCTGCCTTGCTAGGCTCTGCAGCAAGCATTTTAGGTGGGTAGTGCCAGAGAGTCTCCAAACCTAAAACCAAGACAAGGCAACTGCCTGCAACACACTAAGTCAGCTTTGGGCCGTCTGCCTTAACCCCTTAAATGCCAAGGACGAGGTATCTCATCCTTGGGATTACCTCCAGGTTGGCAAGGACGAGATAGCTCGTCGTTTTTGGCACTTTGTTTTGTGTTTGTTTGTTTATTCACTTTTTATGCACGCCAGACCCAGGGGTAGCAGGGCGCAGAGGCAAGAAAATGCAAAGCTTACAGGTTACATCAAAGCATAGCGTGCAATATAAAATACAGTGATTACAAAGTATACAAATTCGAGAAAGGTCAATCAAGTTACAGGTTACATCATGGCAGAATGTACAGTAGAAAATACTGTGAGGTCATGGGACACAGATAATTACAAAATATACATGGGACACAGATAGTTACAAATATACAAGGTTCAACTGAGGGCAATCCGGGTTGTAGGTGACATAAGTCATGTGAGGTCAGCTGAGGTCAGTCGATGTGAGGAGTTCGATGACATTTTTTCTAAAGCGAGGGTAGGGTGAGTCCACTCTCAAGTCTTGTGGTAGTGAGTTCCAGGTCTTTGCAGCCTTTACCTGAAAACTATTACCTCTGATCGTCTTAAGTCTAATGTTCGTTATTGTCAGGAAATTGGAATTGACAGCTCTAGTCGGTCTGAGGGATGTTCTCCTGTGGAATTTGTCAATCAGGTATTTGGGGGCAGAGTTATTAAGGGCTTTGTGGGTCAGGGATAACATCTTAAGTGTTATTTTGTTCTCAGTGGTCAACCAGTTGTGATGGCGTCTGGCGGCAGAAATGTGGGATCTTTTGTTTATGCCTAGTGCTGCTCTTAGGACATTATTTTGTAATATTTGTAGTTTTTGTGTTATAGTTTTATTCGCTCTGGTGTAGAGAGCGTTGCAGTAGTCAATCCTAGAGAGTATTAAGGCTCTAGCCAAGATTAAGCAGCTCTTATTGGAAAGGAAAGGTTTACCGGCTCTTATCAATTTGCACGTGTAAGCCGTGGAAGAGGCAAGGGATTTTAGCTGTTTGTCAAGAGATAGGGTAGAATCAAGATAGAATCCCAGGGTTTTTACGTCCTTGGACACTTGGATGATATTCCTGTCTATGTTAAATGAGGAGAATTCCTGACCTAGTTTTTTGATATTAGTTTGAATGCCCAGGATAATCAACTCTGTCTTATCATCGTTCAGACAGAGGCCATGAGTGGCCATCCAAGCCTGGATGATAAGATATACCTTGTTAACCAATTCCGTGTCTTTCGCATGATCCCCAGAAAGTGGGAGGAGGATCTGTGTATAATCTGCGTAATTAGTGTAGGTGATACCGAGATGGTCCAAATCATCAAACAAGGGCTTGGTGAAGATGTTGTATAGAGTTGGGGAAACGCAGGAGCGCTAGGGGACACCGCATGAGATATGGGTGGGATCTGCCGCTGCCTAGGGGGAGAAGACTCTCATCGTTCTTTCACTCAGAAATGACTCAATCCATCTGATGGCTTCCGGGGAGAAATGGGCAGCGGAATCTAGGTGACTACAGAGAACTTTATGATCCACCAAATCAAAGGCGGCTGAGAGGTCAAGGAGTAGCAGAAGTACTGTTCTCCTTTTGTTCCGCAGCTCGTCAATTTGGGATTTCAAGTCAATAAGGGCAGTTTCGGTTCCATGTAAGGGACGGAAGCCCGATTGTCTCTCTCCTAGGAGGTTGTGTAGTTCTAGATGCTTTTGAATTTGGTTATAAGCGTCTTTGTCCAGAATCTTGAGAACAAACGGCACCGTAGTATTAGGGCGGTAATTAGAAGGGATGAGGGGGTCTAATTTCTGCTTTTTAAGTAGGGGGAGCACCCACGACTGTTTAAGGCTGGCAGGGATGGTGGCTGAGGCAAAGGAGGCGTTAATCAGTTTGGTGATAAAGGGCGATAATTCTCTGGCAGCGTCTTTTATTAAATGTGCTGGGCAGAGATCACCTTTACAGTTAGATGGTTTAAGCGACAGGATGATTTTTTCTACTTCCAAGGTGGTCATTTTAGAGAAGTGGAAGGAATCACTGTGAGCCAATAGATTATTGGTGTTGGGCATTTTAGACGAATCCTGAATTTTAAGTACTTCTTTTTTTTGCTGGATTTTATTTTGGAGAGTAGTAATTTTATTTGTTAGGGCTTGCTGGATATATGTGCACCAAGGTTTATCCTTGGTAGAGGCGTCCGGTGTAGCGATAGGAGACTCAAGTTCCTTTAGAATAGAAAAGAGCTCTTTCATGCTGGAGTTAGAGTTGGCTATGCGGTCATCATACGAGTAACGTTTTGCCTGGCAAACTTCTTTTTTGTAGAGTGAGGAGAGAGAGGTTAGTTTGGCTTTGTTGTCGACTGAAGGACAGAGCCTCCAGGTAGTTTCACTTTTTCTTTTCAGGATGCGCAAGTCTCTTAGCTGTGGAGTAAACCATTTGTTTAGGTGGGCTTTTGGTTTGCTTGATCTGAGTTTGAGAGTTGTCAGTTTATCTAGGGTGACGAGCATGATATTATTAAATTCTTATACTAGAGTGCTGGGGCTTAGATTAGCTGAGTGCATTGAGGGTCGGTAATATAGCTGGGATCACTTTCTCTACTGTAATGCATTTTTTATTTCTGGTTAAGCAAGGCGGTGCTATAGGAAGGACTGTGGGGATAGGTCTGGTAGTAGCTAGGTTAAAGGACACTAAAGAATGGTCTGTCCAAGGTAGGGGTCTTATGGATAGGATAGTGGCTGAGCAGTTACAGTCAGCTATCTAATCTAGCGTTCTTCCCTTGAGGTGCGTAGGCTTGTCAACTCTTTGAGTTGGGCCTAGTGCGTGAATAGTGTTGGCTACCACTGTCGCATTAGTATCTGTGGTATCATGGAAACCTAAGTTAAAGTCCCAAGGAGGATTATTTGAGAACAAGGTTTAAGGTTATTAGTGAGAAGGTTGTGGAGATCCTCTTCAAAGGTGCCTAGGGGGCCTGGGGGTCTATATAAAAGGTGGATGGTGAGAGTTTGATTAGTATTTATCTGGAGTTAAGCGGATAAGGTCTCGCAGGATTGGATCGATTGTGTGGTTCTAGTCTGAGTGAGAGGCTTGTTTTGGAGATTATGGCGATGCCGCCGCCTCTTGCACCTTCTCGGTCATTTCTGATTATCGTATAGCCATCCAGGATGCCTAGCATGAGGGAGGGTCCTGCTGCATTGTGTAGCCACGTCTCTGTAATAGCGAGAAAGTCAAGGTTGCCTTCTGAGATTAGGTCGGCAATGTCTAGGGCGTGGGTGACAAGTGATCTCACGTTCAGGAGTGCTCCAACGATAGTTGGGGTCTTGGAGACCTCTGTGGCTTGGGGAGATGGAGTAGTGGGTGTGTTAGATGTAGTGGACTATTGATCTGAGTTGGGCAGGTTTTGGAATTGGGTGAAGGAGGTGGTCTGGTATAGCGAGGATTGCAGATCTGTTGGAAGTTAGTTTTGATGTTGGTAGGGGGAAGAGACCTACGGGGAGGTTCATACAGTTTAGTTAGCCTGGCGCGGAGTCTAATGTTTCTACTAAGTGTATCACATGGACGTGATACAGAGGTGGCTGTCTCAGGGGATCCATGGTTAGGATATAGGTATTGGCCTGGAGAGTTACAGGTCAGATGTATTACCGATGTCAAAGGAGGCAGGGTGTTAGGTAGGTTAACATCTAGCATGATGAGTAGATGTAGGATAGTCCTCAGTAGGACTGTGTAAATAACTGGTAGATACATAGTTGTATAATGAGGCCTATCTAAAGTACCACATTAGTAGTCGGTGAGAGCCGTTGGTAACAAGTACAAAGCACGATGTATGCTAGAAGTATTAGCATGTAGGAACAATCTGGTAGTAAGAGTCACCTAGATGCTAACTGCTAATATGATGTGTGTAGTCAATGACTCAATAGCAATGATTCAGCTATACCGGCTAGGTAGGTACAAGAACAAATGCAATCAGGTCTCAGAGGCAGAGGTTTAACTATTCTGGCTAAGAAAGTACATGTGCAAATGTAATCAGTGACTCAGTGGCTGGGCCGACTAGGTAAGTACAGATTCAAATGCAAGCAGGTCTCGGCAATAAAGGTTCAGCTATGCTGACTAGGAGGGTGCAGGACCAAAAGTACAATCAATAATTCTAGGCAGTAGTTTGGCTAGGTCGAGTAGATGAATGCAGCAGGTTACAGGTAGGTAGACATCACAGTTATATGGGTGGTGAACATGAAAGTGCAATGCGGCATGCATAAGAACAATAGCGGAAGAGGTAGTAATTCACACCAAAGTAATAGTATAAGCGTAGTGGCCACTTTTGAAATACGCCTCAGAGAGGAATGTTTTGTTGGCCAGTACCATGGACAAGGAAATCTGGCATGGAGATATCTCTCGTGCGAGCAGTATGGCGCTAGTGTTCATGAGGCACAAGATTATGTGAGCAAGGTGAATTACAGCAGAGCCTGGAATTTTACCTTAAATCACTAGGAGTTAGAAGACCAGGGGGTCTGGCAGACGGCAGTACTGGCAGTTAACAGGCTTAGAACAGGCATCAGCCTTGTTTCCGAGGGCCTTGGAGGGAGAGGGCTGGCTTCGTGATCTCTGCAAAACAGGCAATACTCAAAACAGTAATCCAACCCCTGGGCTATGTGAGGAAGAGGTCTCCCCTTACTGCCAGGGTGTTGGATTACCTTCAGATTCACGTTGGTGTGCGTAAAGCATGCCGACATGAAACTGAAAGTATTTCCACTGCAGCAGCCATTTTAGGGCTGATGCAGTGAAAACACAAAGTGAGTGCCCACCTTGCTTTGCCTCGGTCTCCGGCTGCATTTAAAGCCGGAGATCGAGGCAGGTGTCGTTGGAAAGGGGAGATTCTCCCCTTTCCAACGACACCTTGTGTGACAGCATTGCAGGTCATGTAGCGGGCACAGAGCGCTCAATCCGTGGCCAGCAATGCCACTGGACCACTAGGGATCCTCTTTAGAAGCGGGGGGAGGGGAGCTCTTCCTAGGTAAGCAGCCCCTTCACCCCTGAGGCCCCAAAGCATGGGGCCACAGGTATGAAGACCCCTGGGGGCAGATGGGTGATCATCTGCCCCCAGGGAAGGGGAGAAATGAAAAAATAAATGATTAAAAAATCAAACAAAACGGGTATGGTGGTGTGGGTTGGCGGTCCACTAGCCACCAGGTCTTTTTTTTTAATATACAAGGGTGGTGGCCCTCTCCCCCACCCCAGGTGGAAATGGGGGGTACCTCTTGTAGCCCTCCCTGGGGCAGATGTCTGCCCCCAGGCAGGAGTACATGAGGTGCCCCGCCATCCAATCAGAAGTGGGCACCAGGAATATGTGGGCAGGCCCCCCAAAGGATGGGGCCTGCAGTTTAGGGCACCCCTGGGGCAGATGGGTGCCCATCTGCCCCTAGGGAATGGGCTAAAGGAAAAAAATAAATAAGGGAAAACCATGGATGGTGTCTGCCCACCCAGAACACCAGGGAATTGTTTTTATGGACAGAGAGTGTCCCTTCCCCCCCACCCAAAATGGATTGGGGGTCATGTTCTGCAGCCCTCCCAGGGGGCGGTTATCTGCTCCTAGGAAGGGGCATCTGACCCCAGGAACGGCTGCAAGAGATGCCCCCCTCTTATCCGCCCATAGGAAGGGTTGATTGAGATGCCCCCCCTTACATTTGGTGTGGGGGGAGAGGGCCACTCCCTTTAGATTAGAAAATTCCCCAGAGGTTTAGGGTGCCCATCAGCCCACCCTAAAGTGTAGTGTACAGTTTTTATTTTTTTTCTTTGTTTACCAAACTTCCCTTGGCGCAGATGGGCACATTGGTGTGCCAATATGCCCCCAGGGTGCCCAAATCTTACTGCCCCACCCACTGGGGGGCCTGTTCCACGTTTTTTGGTGGCCCTCTCCCCCCACCCCAAATGGAGGGGGGCACCTCATGCCGCCGTTCGACTGAGCTCCAGGGAGGCCTGCATGAGGTGCCCCCTCCATCCATTTGGGGTGGGGGGTGAGAGGGCCTCCACAAAATGTCAGACAGGCCCCCCCAATGGGTGGGGCAGTAGGTTTAGGGCACCCTGGGAGCAGAATGGCACACTATTGTGCCCATCTGCGCCAAGGGGAGTTGGGTAAACAAAGTAAAAAGTGAAAAATGGTAGACAGCATTTTAGGGGGGCTGTGGGGCACCCCAAAGGACCAGGAAATTTTGTAATGGTGAGGAGTGCTGGCTCTCTGCCCCCCACCCAAAAAAGGAGTGGGGTCCATGTCCTGCAGCCCTCCCTGGGGGCAGATATCTGCTCCTAGGAAGGGACACCTGACCCCAGGGAGGAGAGCATGTCAGGCCCCCCCTTATATGCCCCACTGGATCGCTACATGAGTTGGGCTGCCTCTCCATTTGGGGTGGGGATGGAGAGGTGCACCCCCTTTACATTTCAAAATTCCCCGGCGGTTTAGGGTGTCCCTCAGCCCCCCTAAAGGGCAGCCGACCATTTTCAGTTTTTTTCTTTGTTTACCAAACTTCCCTTGGTGCAGATGGGCACATTGGTGTGCCAATCTGCCCCCAGGGTGGCCAAACCTTCCGGCCCACCCACTGGGGGGCATGTCCCACATTTTTTGGTGGCCCTCTCCTCCCCCACCCCAAATGGAGGGGGGTGTACATCACGCAGCCGTTCGTAGGAGGCCCAGGGAGGCCTGCATGAGGTGCCCCCCACCCATTTAGGGTGAGGGGGGAGAGGGCATCACAACATGTTGGACAGGCTGCCCAATGGGTGGGGCAGTAGGTTTAGGGCACCCTGGGGGCAGAATGGCATACTATTGTGCCCATCTGCACCAAGTGGAGTTGGGTAAACAAAGCAAAACAGTGAAAATGGTAGACAGCATTTTGGGGGGGGCTGTAGGGCACCCCAAAACGTTGAGCAATTTTGTAATAGAAAGGGATGGTGGTGCTCTGCCCCCACCCAAAATGGAGTGTGGGCCATGTCGTGCAGCCCTCCCTGGGGGCAGATATCTGCTTCTAGGAAGGGACACCTGACCCCAGGGAGGAGTGCACGACAGCCCCCCTTATCTGACCCCAGGGAGGGCTACATGAGATGACCCGCCCCTCTTTTCGGAGTGGGTGGAGAGATGCACCCGCCTTCACGTTACAAAATTCCTCAGTGGTTTAGGGTGCCCCTCAGCCCCCCCCCCCCTAAAGTACAGCCTGCCATTTTCAATGTTTTTTTTGTTTACCAAATTTGCCTTGGCGCAGATGGGCACATTGGTGTGCCAATCTGTCCCCAAGTTGACAAAACCTTACTGCCCCACCCACTGGGGGGCCTGTCCCACATTTTATGGTGGCCCTCTCCCCCCAACCCAAATGGAGGGGGGTGTACCTCACGCAGCAATTTGTAGGATGCCCAGGGAGGCCTGCATGAGGTGCCCCCCCACCCATTTGGGGTGAGGGGGGAGAGGGCAACTACAAAATGTCAGACAGCCCCCCAATGGGTGGACAGTAGGTGTAGGGCACCCTGGGGGCAGAATGGCACACTACTGTGCCCATATGCGCCAAGGCGAGTTGGGTAAACAAAGCAAAAAAGTGAAAATGGTAGACAGCATTTTAGGGGGGCTGTGGGGCACCCCAAACTGCTGTGGAATTTCCTAATGGGAAGAGGTGGTGGCCCCCTCATCCCCCACCCACAATGGAGTGGGGGCCATGTCATGCAGCCTCCCTGGGGGCAGATATCTGCTCCTAGGAAGGGATACCTGACCCGGGGAGGAGTGCATGATAGCCACACCCTATCTGCCCCCCGGGATCGCTACATGAGATGGCCAGCCCCTTCATTTGGGGCGGGGATGGAGAGGTGCACCTCACTTTACATTTCAAAATTCCCCGGCGGTTTAGGGTGTCCCTCAGCACCCCCCTAAAGTGCAGCCTACCATTTTCAGTTTTTTCTTTCTTTACCAAACTTCTCTTGGCGCAGATGGACACATTGGTGTGCCAATCGGCACCCAGGGTGCCCAAACCTTACTGCCCCACCCACTGGGGGGCCTGTCCCACAATTTTTGGTGGCCTCCCCCCAACCCCAAATGGAGGGTGGGTGTACCTCACGCAGCCATTCGACTGCATGAGGTTCCCCCCCACCCATTTGGGGTGAGGGGGAAAAGGGCCACCACAAAATATCGGACAGGCCCCCCAATGGCTGGGACAGTAGGTTTAGGGCACCCTGGGGGCAGAATGGCACACTATTGTGCCCATCTGAGGCAAGGGGAGTTGGGTAAGGCCCCCCCTTAAATGCCCACCGCGATTGCTACACAAGATGGCCTGTCCCTCCATTTGGGGTGGGGATGGAGAGGTGCACCCCCCTTTACATTTCAAAATTCCCCACTGGTTTAGGGTGTCCCTCAGCCCTCCCCCCCCCTAAAGTGCAGCCTACCATTTTCAGTTTTTTTCTTTGTTTACCAAACTTCCCTTGGCACAGATGGGCAAATCGGTGTGCCAATCTGCCCCCAGGGTGCCCAAACCTACTGCCCCATCCATTGGGGGGCCTGTCTGACATTTTGGGGTGGGCTTCTCCCTCACCCCAAATGGAGTGTGGCGGGGCACCTCATGCAGCCCTCCCTGGGGGGCAGATTTCTGCCCGTAGGATGGGGCAAATGTGTTTCCACTGAGGGGATGAGGTTCAGTAGACCACCAGGGATGGCTTGCAAGGGCGGGCATGATTGGAAAGTATGAGTGTAGATTTCTTTTTGCTGGGGTGACCGTAGGTAACACATGTTTTTTGTTTCATTTACAGCTTTTTCTACGCGAGCAGCTGCAACGTTATGTGAGTACTGTTTTTTATTATTCTATGGTTAGGGCCCACTGTCAGTGGAGTGGGTGAGACTCGATTGTTGGTGGTGTGGGTGGGAATGGGCTGTCTGGGTAGATATTTTGGTGGGCTGGGATACAATGGCAGGGGCAGGCTACAAATTGCCCCCCAGGCCAGCAGAACATTGGTGTTTCCCTGGGAGCAGATGTCTCCCATGTGGGTTGTCCATCTGCAAACCTAGGCTGCACCACTGGCTGTGCTATGTTACAGATGGCACCTCCTGGGAGGAATGGGGATCCTGCTGGTGCTCCCTGGAGCTGCTGCTGTGCTTAGGGGACATGGTACATGGATGTCCAAGGCCGGGAACATCACCTGCAACCGTCCTGGAGTTCTGGCTGGGCTGCATTACAGCTTTTCCCTTCAGGGAGGTATTGGCATACTGCCGGGACTACCTGGAGTGGAGAAGCTGTAACGCAGGCCAGCCAGAGCTCCACCAAAGTCAGCGGTAACGTTCCTGGCCTTGTGCACCCTTCTCCCATGTGGGTCTTTGGTGGGGCTTGTAGGTAATACATTCTGGCCTGATTTGCGCAAGTCAGACCAGTGCAGAGTCCCACGGGTGTACCCCCTTTTTGGAAATGCATGGGGATGCCTGATTTCCTTGGTGGCTTGGACACCCTAGGCCCATATCTGTGTGGTGTGCGCTTCAGAAAAAACCCTGAAATTCAGCTGTCGGAAAAGACTTGGGTTAGCCCTGTTTTAGGCTTTCCCCTTGGCGCCCAAGTAGGTGCACCCATAAGTGTGAGGTACCGTTTTCGTTGGGACACATGGGAACACAGGAAGGTAGGCCATGTGTTGTTGGTGGCATGTTTCGGTGGGTGAGCTGAATGAAATGTGCGGAAATGTTTTTTTTCCCCACATTTTGGACTTTGCGTGGGTTTCTGGGTAATACATTCTGGCCCGATTTGCGCAAGTCAGTACTCTGCGGATTCCCATTAGTGTCCTCTTTTCTGAAATGCATGGAGTTCCCTGTTTTCCTTGGTGGCTTGGACACCCTGGGCCCATATCTGTGTGGTGTGCGCTTCTGAAAAAATCCCGAAATTCAGCTGTCAGAAAAGACTTGGGGTTAGCCGTGTTTTAGGCTTTCCCCTTTACTCCCAGGTTGGTACACCCACACAGGTGAGGTACCGGTTTCATCGGGACGCCTGTGGGAACGCTGGAAGGTAGCCCATGTGTTGTTGGTGGCATGTTTCGGGCGGGTGTGCCGAGTGAAATGTGCGGAAAATTGTTTTTTTTTGCCACATTTCGGACTTTGCTAGGGTTTCTTGGTAATACATTCTGGGCCGATTTGCACAAGTCAGACCTCTGCGGATTCCCACAAGTGTCCTCTTTTCAGAAATGCATGGGGTTCCCTGTTTTCCTTGGTGGCTTGGACACCCTAGGCCGATATCTGTATGGTATGTGCTTCAAAAAAAAAATCCTGAAATTCAGCTGTAGGAAAAGACTTGGGGTTAGCCGTGTTTTAGGCTTTCCCCTGCACCCACACATGTAAGGTACCGTTTTCGTCGGGACTGTTAGGCAGAATCATATGCAATACCCTTTGGGAACACCACATACAATTAAGACTACAAGTGCAAGTACAAATTCACCTTTGTTACAAGCCTGTACTACACAGTAAAGTGGTAGCAATGGCTGAGCAGCCAGACTTATCTCAAGAGTAAAGTGAGCAGTATCAACAGTTACGCAAAGGACGGCAGTTACTATGGTTCAAGCAAACACAGACTCAAGCTTTCTGAGTAAAAGAATATACATTTATTTACACATCAGTTGTAAAACAGTTCACTAAGTAAAACAGCAGAAAAATCACACTCTTAATATACTAAACAACACCCAATGAATTCTGGACAAGTTAAGCTCAAAATGAAGTGTGAGCAAAATGGCACTCCAGCAAATAAAAAGGGAGCGAAAGACAAGGTTATACAAAATTAAGCAGCACCAACAAGTAAGTAGGCAGGGCAATCTAGAAAAGGCTTTCTACAATGAGGATTCAAATCAATAGGCCTGGGCCAATGTTAGTGGGTCACAGTCTTTGCTCGGGATCACACAGTTCAGAGTAATTTGCGGTTAAGTCTTTGCTAAGAGTTCGAAATGAAGTTGGTCGAAGGAAAAGTTATTTAAAAGAGTAGAGAAGGACAAGCCCTCAGATTGGCAAAAGATTTCAAACACTTTTACCGCGGTCGGACGGAATGAACGACTGGATTTCAACAGTACCTTAAATGAAGAAGAAGGCTGTAGCTGAGGCAGACGTTCCTGGCAGATCCTGCAGGCTCACGGTTCCTGAAGCGACTGTCGGACTAACATGAAGGAGGAAGACTGGAGGGTCCTGCACTGCCCAGGGAAGAAACCAGCAGCAGAACACAGCGACAATTAAAAGGTGAATTCCTTAAAACCCAAACAGGGTCCAAGACTCCTGTCTATCCGGTTCACTGTAGCGGTGCACAACAAATTTGACCAGGAGAGGGAGGCCTTGCTTGGTGTTTGGCAAACTGGTTGGTCCCACAGCTCAGGGGAAGAAGATTCCTTGCAGATCTTCTCTGTCGTCAAAGTTTGGAGATTTGGACCCACAGCAGGGCTTCACAGGGAGGTTCAGTAGTGGTAGTGGTCCTCGTCTTTCAGCTTTTCTTCGGTTCTCTCGATCCAGTGGCGACTCTGCCTTCCTAGTCCCAGAGGCCTGCTTTTTATGCAGTTTTCCCCCATTCACACAGCCTGGCTGTCAATCACACAGCAGGGTGGCTGTCCTGGCAGGACAGTGACCTAGCCAATCAAACAGGAGTGGGACTTGGGTTACCAAGGGAACCCATGGCAGGGTTTCTAAAACCCTCACATCCTGCCTACACAGACATTCAGGCGCCTATGGAGGGCTTCTGTGCAGAAGCCCGCCAAAGGACGGTGAACAAGGGAACCAAACCTGGTTTGGCGTGCAGAGTAAAACACGAGCAAGACCTTTACAAAAAGAAATGGTGAATAAACCCAGCCAGAACCATATTAAAGTAAATTTGGTCCAGCGGGTTTAAGTTTGAGGCTACCAAGATAGCCTAAAACAGTACCAAGGCTAGATAAATAAACCGCAGTAGGAAAAATATGGTAGATACCAGTGCCACCAGCCAAATCTTAAAGAAAGGGGAACGAAATAATGTTCCATGACAGACAACAAAAAGGGATAACTATTAACCCTTTTCCAGTACTCTATGAAAGATAGGTTGTACTGGGTCTGTGAATTTTAAAAGAATAATAAAGTCAATGGCAATTTTAAATCTTCCGAGAGACAGTAGTCAGTCTCAGAATATTGAGTTTAAAGTGGGAAATCTTAAAAAGACAACCCTGCGTCACTGCACTAAATGTGCTGTGTAACACACAGTAAAAAGAGGATAACTATGGAGTAGGTGAAGCTCCACAGTCTATGAACACAAAACATGCCAAACACACAGCAAAACACATGTAAAAGTGGGAAAAAAGGCTCACACTCTTACCAGGTAAAAAAAATAAATCCCACAAATCCAGAAAAGCTGCTGATGGACTCAGTAGGTAAGGGAAATTAGCCATTCTGGAGAATTCTCCCTAACATGGACATTCTGTGGGAACATGGAACGTATGACATTTGTTGTGTTTGCATGGTTTTCATAACGTTTCGACCCATTTGCTGGTGCCCCTTGTCACAAAACTCTTTCATTTCCCAAATGTGCCCTACATTTAGTCGCTGCTTTAGACACCATACACTTTTGTAACCTGCACAAGTCACCTACCCTTTAAAAGGTCTGCGTGTGCTCTTTCAAAAAATGTAAGCTTGCCGTTCCTCACTACATTGGTTTTCCTGATTTACAGAAGTATGTCTGTTCAGGCCGTAGGCATACAACTCCTGTGTACCATGGCTCAATATTTGGCTTGTGGTATTGCTTGTTTTGTGAAACACTACAAAAAATGTGTGACTTCCTAACTGCAAGGGTTGGGGGAATGTAGCGGAGCATTGTTTTTCTCAAAATTCATAGAAGCCATTGCCGTACCAAGCCAACCATGTCCACCACATACCTTTTTTTCAGTAATGTTCCTCCTTTTTCCCCAAACTATGGAATTTTCCCCTACCTAGTTGTTGCCTGACCTGCGCAAATCACCCCTTCCTAAACTAGGAATTGTGTCTACTTTTCAGAAATGTATGCTTTTCTGTCCTCAAATTTGGCTTTCCTACCCTTTTCTTCCATTCCGTCCACACATGTCCAAATGGGAAAAATGGCCAAAATCGTCTACATCTCACAAAACGGTTGATAACAACATAAAAATATATATATTTTTTTTGTTTCCACTCAACCTGTTTTTTAAAAAAACACAACATTTTCACCCCTTTTGGTTATTTTCTCTCACCCCTCTACAGCAACCTAGAACAATCACCTACATGTGGGAAAAAGGGGCCAAATTTGGCTGAGATCTCATGTAACAAAAATGTACAAGGCATTGAATGTTGACATACCGAAATCACCAAAAAGGCCTTGGCACTGGGGGGGGACCAGTGGTACTTAAAGGGTTAAAGGACGACAACAACCCAGTAATGAAGCTAGGAGAAGTGAATCGACAAGCATCTAACACCATCCATCATAAAGGAAATTTTCGATCCAGTCGAGCCCCTCAAGTTGCAAATGACTGATAAATTTGTTACACCACAGTCGCTAAAGGCCGTCTGAGACACCTCTAATCAAACATCAATAATTCAGATGGCACAAATAGCTTGGCAAAAGTTCATCTGTTTTAATGTAAGTAAGTAAAACAGGGAGTACAACGAACATCAGCAATCGATCGATACTCAACTCTCAAACATTTCATAAAAAAGCTGGGTTCTTAAACCCTAAATTGGTCACAGCTCACACGTTGGCCTGCGTCATTACCAATGTCATCCTATGTGGTAAACTTCTAAAATCTTGAAGTGGGATTGGCTCTAAGTAAACTACTATGTATAGGTGTAATATCTGTATAGAGTAACAGAGAGAAATAATTGGATAGTCAACAACAGGTGGGGCAACTAAGCCCTCCCTTCAAAAGGGCCACTATGAACGTCACTAAATGTATAACGTCCCATTGGCTACACAAGTATAGGACCCCCAACTACGTGGTCTTCTATAATTGGTTGGCTACTAACGCCCGTCAATAACTTTCCACCTACATGAGCAGCATGCAGACTGAACAACCAGGTGCGGGTGAGCTTGTCTCGATACCAGCTTCCCACCAATTAAAAGGACACTCCATCATCACCTCAATGGTTCAGTGTCAATTAGTGTCTGAAGTTGACCTTGAGTGTGTACTGTTCTCAGGGATTTTTCAAGGAGTATGGGTACTGTCTGGCTTCTGTGCGTAGGTGTGATCTTCTCACGTATCCAACTTTCTTCCATCACGTGACTGGACACCACGATTTGAGCCTTTACTTGATTTTATTCTCCAATAGTCCTCTGACGTCTTTGTTTTCACTTGACCTTCTTGAACAGGAGTTTCTGTTCTTTCACATTAATTGAATCCAATGTCAGCCAATTCGCGTTCTGATAAGACCTTGGCTCTCTTGGCTCATCCAACTCTTTTGTAACTGTGACACTGCAACACTGAATTGAGGCCTTCCTTGTTGTTCAAGACTGCTATTTACGTAGTGGAACATTCATTCTTTTTAATCCATATGTATCTATGAGGTATATATGTATATGTTGGTGCTTGCCTCAGTCAATTTTACTAAATACATTTGGCTAGCTTTACCACTGCTTTGCTGCTTGCGTTTCAGTGCATCTGTACGCGTTTAAACTAAGTATCTTCATTGTTCTTATAGCATATGTCTCTTTATCTTGATCCCAAGATGTCACTTATCCTTAGTACTTCTTTGTTCTTCATAAATCGTCTGCCTCTCTGGTTGGGTTATTTTCTACTTGGAGTTGATTCAGTTTCGTATGATGTCACCATCATCCTGGTGATTCACTTTCTTTATTTCATCCGGAATCACATTCAAATGACCATCATATTGTCTTGGATGTAGGTATGGTTTCCTCAATGGATACTTCACTTCCAATATTCTCTTAGGTATAGGTATTCTTATGGGTACGGCACAGAGTCGTTGCTCTTCTTCCTGCTTTCTGATTGGTGTAGTATATGTCACATACTTTGGTTCATACTTCTCAGGTAATGTTGCAGGGCAGGTGGAGTGGGGGTACTTGGCTCCTCCTCTACACTCCCCCCTCTGGGCGATTTATCGACCACTCTCACATCGTTTTCTATTTTCTATTCGTTTTCGTCATCGTTTTCATTTTCTATTCCTAGACATCCTAGTCTGAATGGGCTTTTAGGGACCCAGATCTTTATTACCCCCTTCAGGCATCCTGCAGTTTTTACATGCTCATCCTTGTTCCATGTCATGAGCGTGCACTGTCCACTTGGACTGCAATAGATCCATCTTCCCACATATTTTCTGTTGTTCTTTGCATACAGGAACTTTGTTCCCTCGGGTGCATGGATGCTAGACTTGACAAAGTCTTTGCTTTCTTCATCGGTAAAGTATTTAGGCTTCCATCCTGGTTCAACATCAATCATGATCATCATCCCCATGGCTTTCTTTGCTGTCTTCATGCACTGTGAGATTATTATCTTGATCACACAAAATCCAAGCATCACTAATAATATCAAAGCTCCAGGAAATTTGAACAAATGTGCCATCCATTGTGGAACCCATGAGAAGAGATTTCCAAACCAGCTGTCATCAGCAATATCTTCTACTTCTTCTATCATCTGGCCATGGAGTTTCATCACATGTTTATGGCCTCTGTCAAGGTTCCATTCTCATCATCGTGAGAAGGTATAAATGTGCAACATGATTCTCCAATTTTGGCACAAACATCTCCATCCATGGCTGTAATCATATCCAGGACATTTCTGTTCTGGAGAGCCATCAGTCTTACAGCTCTCAGTTCTTCTATGATGGCATGGAATCCTTTTATAGCTGTCTTAATTGTCTGCAGCAATTCCCATCTGGTAATTTGTAACCACTTGGTATTTGCTCCAACCTGGATTCTTGGCATAAAGATCATCATGAACACTGATGACGTCTGGCTGAACAGCCTGTGTTCATACGGGGTGGCATCAAAGGCTTCTATTGATTTAGCAGAGAAGTAGTTCTCTCTCTTAGTTCGACGTATCCGTTCCACAGAGCTCCTTTTTCTTAGATGAGCATCTGCTTTTGGAAAACTGTCAATGTTCAGGCCACCTTTGGGAATCATCAATGCAGGGACATGGACTTTCCCCAATGTGCAAATTCCTCCCCGGTCTTTAGGCAGTCTGATGTAGGCTTTTGATCCACAAGCCAAATAGTGATCCATGATTATTGCTGTTCCATGCACCATTCCTGGCGTATCGAATATTCATCCACAGTTCTGATTTTCCCCCATTGGTCTTGTACCAGTTCCTGAAGCAAAACTTATAACTTTCTTATGGTACTATCTGCAATGGTCCTCCCCGGCCTTCAACCCATGTCAGCAGTTTAGCAAGTTTTGGCCATAATGGCTTGCATCCATTCTGCACTATGTCAATAGTAGGTTGGTAACAGCCAATAACTACACATGCTCTGCAGATCACTACTCCTTTTTCCCATCTGTCTGGTGATAGTACTGTTCCCTAAATTTGCATTTGTCCTCTGTTCTTCCGTCTGCAAGCTTCTTCTGTAGATTTTCCTTTGACATCAAGTTTATTATTCACTTCCCATCTAATGCCAGCTCCTTTTACTCCAGGTTTCTCATATCTGATCACATGAATTCTCGTATGGGCTCTGTTTCTTGTATGTAGTCATCTTCATCTGGATCTGTCTTTTCAGTTGCCCATTTAAGAGAAGCATCCCTTCCCATAAATTGACCTCTTGTTTTGCAAAGTACTATGTGCGAAAGGCAATGAGTTGTCTGGACATCAATTTCAATTGCTATGAAGATTTTTGACTTCCCCATGCTGTATGGTATGAGTGCACATACAAAGCAGTCTTCATCTGATGTCCTTGTTCCAACTTCTTTCATGTTTTGGTACCATATGTTGTTTCCCAAGTGTGCTGTGCTGCCTAGATAATCATTCAGTTAATAATTATCTTCTTGGGTGCTTCTTTTAACTCTCATAGTCTTCATGTAGTTTTCTATAACCACATCTCTGAATACATTGGTATAACTTCTTCTGGCTGGTCGAATTGCAGGAACATCCATCCAGGCTATCTACGTAGAAGCAAGTTCAGCAAGTCTTTCTTTATCCCTCTGTCTTTTTCTTGCAATGGCTATGAATGGCCATATTGATTCTGCTATCATCTCTGCATGTGATTGTCTCGTGGGACTTTTGCTTGGGCTTCTTGTCACTGTATCAGATGTGTCTTCATGTATTACCCTTGTGGGCCCAAACTTTGTCAATCCCTTATTTTGCTTGTTTCACGGACCCTGTCTCTGTTGTTGAAAAGTAGTGTTTGGAACAAGTGCTGTGTGTGATGTATTACTAATAAAATCAATTTCGATCTCAAGTATCAGTCAATTTTATCTAGGGACAGGAATGACTATGAATGGCCTGGGTTGTCTTGTAGTTGCCACATTTACCTTTCCCTTCTGCTCAGACACATATGTAGGAACATTTGCATCATGTGCTCCTATATAAAAAGCAGTTCTGTCAGTGAAAGCAATTTAGTATGAATACAATACATGTGTAAACAATTCAATGGTAGGTTATCTTGCAGAATCTGCTTCTGGGGCAATTCCAGCATCTGTCCTCTTGACGCAGTACGAAATTACTCTTCTGATTGGCCATCTCAATCATTTGATGCTGAGGAAGGAAAAAATATGGCTTTAATGATACAGCATTTTTAGATTGCTTTTGGAAACTTGTTGACTTCTGCAGCATTCGTCCTTGATCAACTATCTGCTTTCTGGAACCAATTTCCCTACCAGTTGCGGTGCAAATGTTACTTTATCATGAAAAAAGATGATTCCTGCGTACGTCTATAAACTCTGCTTCATTTACCAGTTCCCAATCGTTGCCTCGAATCTGCTTCAGGCCAGATGACATTGTAGCTTCCCTGTCAGCATGAACAAAGTTTTAGATCTTCAGGCCAGATGACATTGTAGCTTCCCTGTCAGCATGAACAAAGTTTTAGGTCTTAATCACTTCCTCAATCTGTCCCTCAGAGGAAGGTTTCTACACAGCTCTGTGATTTCTTTCAGAATAGATCGCTACTTGGGTTATGATACCTTCCAGGATCACATTCAAATTCGTAGTATTTCTTGGGTCTCGAAGAAATGTCTCCACATCTGTGTATCTTCCAACGAGATGCGGGTAGTCTTCAATTAAACAAAAAAACACCACAGTGACCAGTCTATGGGCTGCGTCGGGTGATAGGGGCATTTGTGTTTTCCTCACTGAACTTAGACAACTTCAAAAACTCTTCTGCAATAATTGTGAGCAGTATTCTAACAATTTTTTCGTTGTCAGTATTACCAAGGAAATCTGGAATGTGACAAGTTCTCCCCACCAGTGAAGGATAAGTCCATAATACCAACTCAAAATACTTAAGTGTGTGCCTAGAAAGGTCATCACTGGGTAACACCATGAGTAACTCCGAACAAGAACTCTTTGTGGAAAGAATCAGGATACTGAGTCCTTTTCCAATTGCTGTGTCCACAAACAAAATTTGGCATATCCATATTCTTATCAAGGCTTTAAGCATGCCTTTGTCCAAATTCAATTAACCTTTTTCACTTTTCCTGTTATCAAGGCTTTAAGCATGGCTCAGTCCAAATTCAATAACCTACTGTGGCTTTCACAAATGTAGATTTTCTGTACTCCGCAACTAGGATGCACAGAGTGTTTGAATGTGTCCTTTTACCCTATTATTTATATTTAAAAAATGGAGTGTCCAAATCAAGCCACAGTCCAATTAAAAAGTTCTTTAAGCCCTCCACTTGTCGGGTTATGCGTCCTTCTTCCTCGTCATGGATATTGTCTGTACATGCTCTGGTTCTTCCCCGATGTTTGTATCTTCTTCGCGGTGGAGTGTAGGCAGAGACGACTCTCTGGCGTAGATTTTGGTGTCTCCGAGGAAGATCCAAGCTCGCCTACCCTGCACTTTGACAGCAGATGGAGTGACGCCCTCGACAATGAAAGGACCGTGATTACGGGGCTCATCCCACTTCTTCCTTGTGCGATTATGAATCAGAATGTCTTCTGGGTAGATTCTTGGATGTAGAAATTCGAGAGTTTGGATTGTTGAAACATCTCCTTCTGTGTTCTGTGCTGGTTTACACCCTCGTCTCTGCAACTGTCCTGAAATCACAGAAAAACTAGATGTTAAACAGTTCAAGTATTTTTGCAATTCAAGTCCTAACACTTCTGACATTGGCTGAGCATCACCTCTAACTCGGGATGGAGTCATTAAAGGCATTCTCATTCTCCTAGCAGTCAAAATTTCGTGCAGCTTAAGATGGTGGTCGGAATCTGGTTGGTTCCTCAATGCATACAATGCCAGTGGTAGGCAGTGCAACCACCCTTTTTTCAAAGTAAGCTTCAACTAAGCTATTCTTTCCTTTAACAGGCTATTGAGCTTTTCACAGATACCATTCCCTTCCGGATGATAAGCCGAAGAAAATGTGTGCTTTATACCAAGCAATGAAGTGATCTGCTCAAAAACGGTATTAACACAGTGAGGTCCATTATCCGATCTCATTACTTCACACACACCCCATCTGGGAAACACTTCCTGCACCCAGAACTTGGCTGCACAGGTAGAGTCTGGGTGCGTACATGGACCTGCCTCTATCCATCTGGAGAAAGGACATACTACAACTAAAAGGTATCTGTATCCATTACACACTGGTATCATGTCGACATAGTCGATATGCAAGTGCTAAAAAGGGCCATTGGGTCTTGGGATCACCACCCTCACTATGCATAGTGAATGCCCAACTGTGAATTGCTGGCAAATAATACAATTTACAATAAAAAATGCAGCATGTTCCATTAGGTTCGGTACGAACCAATCCTCAGCAATGGTTACAGCAAGATTCTCCTTAGTTGTATGTGCTGGATAGTGTAACTGTTCTAGCACTATCCTTAATAAGGCTATAGGCATTAAAGGTTTACCAGTGCTGTCTTGTCACCACAATGCTTCAGAGAGTTTTAAAGGACACCATATTCGCTTCCATAAGTACTTTTCTTCTTGCGGTGCCTCCCCTTGAAGCTCTACTATCTGTGTTTTAGGCATATGATTGTATACCACGTCCACACTTGTTATTACAGTCATTTTTTTATTTACATCAATGGTTTGAACATTCATCATTCCTATATTTGTATTTGCTATGCACTTGACTTCAGCGTCAGCTGCTTGACTTCCGTGCAAAATAAAATCTGTCCCTTTTGTGTGAGCTGCACATTTAATGACTGCTATGCCCACTGAGAGTTGTAGTACTTTTGTACCGAGAGACCCCCGGCCGGCCTATAGAGTCGGGGTTTGCTATTCAGTAGTTTAAAATGAGATAGATGCACCTTGAGATGGATGGGGGTGCAGGTTTTCTTACTCCAACACCAATCAATAAGGACAATTCAATGGTTTGGCAAAGGGGAGTGCGTTTAATGACAAGTACAAAAAACAGGGAAACATGGAAACCGACAGTGGTGCAACAGCCGTCTCTCTTCAACTCCCTCGAACTTCATATAAAACATAACTTTTATACCAAAAATGCATCATAATCTGACGTGCAACACTCAAAAGTTAACATGCAATCCTATTGGTTTGAAAAAGGTAACTTCAATATAGGTGCTATATCTGTATATGGTAACAGAGTGTGGGGATTGGGTAAATACTATCAGGTGGGCCTCTAAGCCCTTCTTTCAAAAATGACTACTCTAGACGTCACTAAAAGTACAATGTCTCATTGGTTCTACTAACTATAGGAACCTAGATTATTTGGTCCATTGTGATTGGGTTGGCATCAAACCCATGCATAAATCTCCACTTTGCTTAGCAGCATTCAGAACAGTCAAGCAGGTGCAGGCTGTCCCCCAATTCACCCTGCTTTCCTTCAATCAATCATCACTTTATGGGCTATGTGTCAATTAGTTCACTGTGGTTGGCCCCGAAACTGCATCTTCTTGTCTCGAAAAAGTTCTGATATCTCTGTCTGGGTGGGTGCCAAGCGGAGGTGTGAAACTGTGCCTCGTCTCGCTCGGCTGGTCAAGTGCTAGCACATCATGGATTTACCTAGTTTCTTTCAATTTGTGCATTTGATTTTCATTTCACCCTGCCACCTGCCTACGCCTTCTTATTTTGTTCCTTCAGTGGCAGGATATTCTGTTCTTAGCTTCAATTAGACGTAGCTACTGTTCATAGCTTCTATTGATATGACCTTGGCTTCCCCGGCACAAGCAGCCTCCGTCAAGTTTCGATTCAGTCATTTTCCTCGTATTACTAAAATATGAAACTTCTTGCGTTTGGCCTATAATAACCTGGGTTAGTTCTGCTTTTCATGCAAAGTGGATTCGCACTTGTATAACATGCTTAATTTTGAGGAAGATTGTGTACAATGGCGCTTGCCACTCTATTCTTCAACTTAGCATAGCAAGCCGCCCTGATTTCTTTAGCTTTTTTTGTGGTTACAAGAATATGTACAGGCGTTAGCTGGTTGAATATCTTCATCCTGCTTACAGTTTAAGCTCCTTTGTATTCTAACATCCCTTTCTTCTTATAGGTTCACAATATCTTTATTCATGGTGTTTCATCTCTTCACGTCATCCTTTGGTCATCATATCTTCTATGGGTGCGTTAGTCCAGGGCCTTGTGACGTCACCATTCGTCTACCATTAATGACTATTTGAGTTCTTCCTGCACAGTACTTAAAAAATCTTCATTTCGTTTAATTTTCTGGTAGGGTTTTCTTTTGGGTACCTTACTGCCCATGGTTGTCTGGTCATTGGTACTTTAATAGGTGTCATTCTTCTAACAGGCACTGGGCAGAGCCCCACTGCGGCTCTCTGCTGGTTTATCTGCTCATCATACGTCACATATTTCGGTGTGAATGCTCCTGGTACTTCAAAATGGGCGACTGGAGTGCAGGCCATATTTGGCCTCCTCAACACTCCCCCCTCTGGTCAATTCATCGACCACTTCCTCCTTTAGGTTCATCTTACTTGGTTCTTCTGTGTTCATCTTTACTTCGTCATCTGGGTTCATCCCTTCTTCATCTTCTGGGCCTGTACATGATGATTTGAAGAAGTGTCTCTTTGGAGTCCATATTTTTATTTCTTCTCTCAGGTTTCCTGCTGTCCTTACATGTTCGTCTTTGTTCCAAGTCATCAGCTGGCATTGTCCATTTGGGCTGTAATAAATCCCTTTTCCCACATAGTTTCTGAACTTCCTGGGATAGTGAAACTTGGTAACGTCTGGTGCTTGCTTACTGGCCTTCACAAAGTCTCTTATTTCTTCATCAGTCAGATCTATGGGCTTCCATCCTGGTTTGACATCAATCATGATCTTCATACCTATGGCTTTCTTTGCAGTCTTCTGGCATTGTGAGATTATTATCTTGATAACACAAAATTATTGTATTATCATTCCTAGCAGGGCTCCCAGAAACTTGAATGCATCTGCCATCCATTGTGGAACCCATGAAAACCGTGATTCAAACCAGCTGTCATCATCAACTTTGTCGGTTTCATTGATCATATGGTTCTGTAGCTTCTTCAGCATACCTATGGCTTCTGTTAAAGTTCCATTTTCCTCGTCGTGAGAAGGTATAAATGTGCAACATGATTCTCCTAACAAACTTCTCCATTCATAGCTGTGATCATGTCAAGTACATATCTGTTCTGGAGAGTCATCAGTCGGATGGCTCTTAGCTCTTCCTTGGTTGCATTGAATCCTTTTATTGTCGTGTTGATTGTCTGCAATAACTCCCATCTGGTTATCTGCAACCATTTAGTATTTGCTCCAACTTGGAATCTTGGCATCAGAATTGTCGTGAACACTGATGAGGTGAGGCTAAACAGCCTGTGTTCATATGGGATTGATGAAATGCTTCTTCTGATTTGGCAGAGAAGTCATTCTCTCTCTTCATTTGAGTTATCAGTTCCACAGATCTCCTCTTCCTCAGGTGAGCATCTGCTTTCAGGAAACTGTCAATGTTCGGATCGCTTTTCGGGATCACTAATGCTGCAACGTGGACATTCACTATCGTGCATATGCCTCCCCAGTTTTTCGGCAGTCTGATGTATGCTGATTATGCTGTATGGATCTGCATGCCCAATAATGATCCATAATTACTGCAGTTCCATGCACCATCCCTGGAGCATCAAAGACTCATCCACAGTTCTGATTCTCCCCCCTTTTTCTTGTTTTATTGTTCCTGAAACAGAACTTTGGTCTTCGACCCATGTTAGTAGTTTTGCAAGTTTTGGCCATAATGGCTTGCAGCCATTCTGCACAATGTCAACAGTTTCTTTGTAGAGTCCAGTGATCATCCATGCTCTGCAAATCACCACTCCTTTCTCCTATCCATCTGGCAAAAGCACTGTTCCCCAAATCTGCATTTGGGCTCTGTTCTTCCACTTTCGATCTTCCTCTGGAGTTTTTCCTTGGACATTTAGTCTCGGGTTTACTTCCCATCTTATTCCTTCTCCTTTACCTCCAGGCTTCTCGTATCTGATCACATGATTCCTCGTATGAGCTCTGTTTCTCGTTTTAATGTCTTGAACATAATCATCTTCACCGGAATAAGCTGTTTCAGTTGCCCATATCAGTGAAGCATCACTTCCCATAAATTGGCCTCTAGTTTTGCACATGGCTACATGTGAAAGACAGTTTGCTGTCTGAACATCAATTTCTACAGCCACAAAGATCTTGGATTTCCCCATGCTGTACGGTAGGAGTGCACAAACAAATAATTCTTCTTCAGAATTTCGTCTTCCAACTTCCTTCATGTGCTGGTACCAAATGTTGTTTCCTAGGTGTGCGGTGCTGTCGAGGTAATCGTTCAGTTCATTGTCGTCTTCATGCATGCATCTCTTGATTCTTAAGGTCTTCATGTAGTTTGCTATTACTAAACCTCCGAATGCCTCTGTGTGGCTTTTTCTTGCTGGAGTGTTCTCAGGTATCCTGGTCCATAGTGCAGGCTTCTTCATCGGTGCCATTTGAGTGGACAGGAGTCTGGCAGCTCTTTTTCTTTCTTCATGCATTTTTTCTCTGCTGTGTGCAAATGCCCATGCCAACCAGCCTGACACTAGTCCGGTATATGGCTGTACTGTGGAACTGATACTTGTGCCTTGTGTTGGAACATATATGCTTAGCAATACAGTCTCTGCAGTTTTATTTTTCAGTTCCTCATGCAGTTTCATTGCTCTGGCTATAAGCGGGAATAGTAAGTCTACTAACATTTGTGTCCTTTCAGAGAGTTTTCTGAGTTTGCCCTTGTTTTCTCAAGAAGTTCTGATATGACTGCTTCTGTTGGCTTTTCTTTTAACTCTTCTTGTTTTCTCATGCCAGCTTCTGTGACGTCTTTTATGGCAGGCGGTCTCCTCCCTTCTGCTGCTTTAGTTTGTGGTTCTGTAGTCATAGATGCTAGGCCTGTTTCGTGTACATTCACTGTTTGTGTGCGTGTAGTTGTCAGTGATTTTACTTCATTCATTTCATGCCGACCCTGTCGACGGCTTTCCTGCTCATTCGTTACCACAAGTGTGTGTGTGTCATTGCTAAGTACATCCATTTCGAGTTCACTGACTCCACCATCAGATCTTCTAGGGACTGGAATGACTATTTAAGGTCTGGGTGCATTTGTGGGGTTCATGCGTACATCATTAGGTGGGTGCTCTGAAATTGGAACGCTTTGTGCACCAATATAGAATGCAGTTCTGATTGTTAATGACAGTAGAATAATGATAAATACAGTGCATAAGTACATTATGGTTCGGTATGTGAGGCAATAGCATTTTATTCCAGAGAAACCGGGATGCCTCTCTTCTTGTGGGAGGACCAGGTTGCTGCTCTGGACCCCCATCTCGATCATTCACCAATGTTGATGTTAGTACTTCCTTATCTAATGTCGTTTTTCAAGTTCTGAGTTTATGAGTTTCTGGTGTTCAAAGGTGTTCCGCTTCCCTTCTTGCAAATGGCAACTGTCTTTTAATTCAAGATACAGTTCCTTTGTTAGACTATGGAAAAGAAATCAAATTAAGTAATACTTCAGTGTGTCCCTTTACTGTGCATGTTCAAAGTAGGTGAGCTCCCAGTCCACCCCCCGAATCTGCTTCAGTCCTGAGGACATGCTGGACACTGGTCAGTATGAAGAAATAGGGAAAAATAACAACAAATGTAACAAATGGAATTCTTGACTCTGCTCCCTCGATCTGTCCCTCGGCGGAAGGTTTCACGATCTTCTCAGGAAAGTTCTCTGATAATTGGAAAGTTCCACTTGGAGCATGATCCCATGCAGCAGCGTTCCCTATTTGTTGGATCTCTGATGAATGTGAGAACATCAACATCGATTGGTCTCCCCACTAGCTCTGGAAAGTCAGTAACTCGGCAAAACAGAACATTATGAGCCAGCCTGCTATCTTTTGGTGATAGGGACATATGTCCTGTCTTGCTGGGTTCAGGATTATATGTTTTTTCCTTGATGTAAACAATGTCTGCACTGTCTGTTTGCATGGAGTGCAACCAAAATTATGGTCTTATTTAGAAGATGGTTTAAATGTTTAGTGTTCGCTGGGTCTCGCAAAAATGAACGTGTGTCAGTTGTTCTTCCGACAATGGTTGGACAGTCTTCAATTATGCAAAGGAACACTGTGATGATAAACTCATTTATTCTTTCCTGTGTTGGGAACATTTGCTTCTTTCTCACTGTACTTGGGGGGAGTACAATGAATTGTTCTGCAATGACAGTAAGCAGTTGTCTTATTATTTTTTCATTTTCAGGATCTTGGAGAAAGCCTGCGACACTTGTGATCCTTCTTACCAATGACGGGTACGATCTTAGCACTTGGTTGAAATATGTGACCGCGTCCTTTGTGATATCTCTACTGTGGGACACCATAAGTTATTCTAAATAGGGTCTCGGTGTGGAAGGAATCAGGGTACTGTATCTTCTTCCAATGTATGTGTCCTCGGTCAAAATTTGTCATATTCTTTCTAATCAAGGCTTTAACGTGTCTCAGTCCAAAGTTCAAAGTTAACAGACTATGTTGTGGTTTATAAGCGAAGTTATTTTCTTCACCCTTGTAACTAGGATGCACAGAGTGTCTGTTTTATGTCCTTATCCCCTTATTTTCTTAGAGGAATGTCCAAAATGAAGCTACAATCTTTTGGCAAAAAGTTCTTTGTCTTTACTTTGCTGGTCATGCGTCCTTCTTCCTCGTCATAGATCTTGTCTGCACGTGCTGTGGTTCTTCCCCATTGCTCATCGATTCCTCTCATTGGGGTGCAGGCAGGGGGCCTTCTCCAATGTAGGGTTTGATATCACCAAGAAAAATCCACGCTCTCCTGCCCTGTAGCTTCACAGCAGACAGAGTGCAGTCGTCTATGATGAAAGGACCATTGAATCTTGGTTCGTCCCACTTTTTCCTTGTATGATTTCTCACCATGACGGCGTCACCAGGGACGATGAGTGGAACATGTAGACCTTGAACTGAGTCTGATGTAGTGTCTCCTTCTGTTTTCTGTGCTGCACTGCACCCTTTTCATCATCGCTGCAGCTGGTCTGAAATTACAGTAAGGCAAGATGTCATACAATTCAGATAGTTTTGCATTTCAGACCCTAAAACCTCTCCTGTCAACTGGGCATCACATCTAGCTCTATCTCGGGGTGTGAGGGGAGTTCTCATTCTTCTTCCAGTGGCTATCTCGTGTGGCGTAAGATGATGGTCGGAGCCATGTTGGTTCCGAAGAGCATACAGTACCAATGGAAGGCAGTGCAACCATCCCCTCTTTAGAGTAAGCTTCAACTTGGCTATCCTTTCCTTTAACAAGCCCTTGAGCCGCTCACAGATCCCATTACCTTCTGGATGATACGCCAATGAGATCTTGTGCTTCATACCAAACAGCAAGCTAATCTGCTCGAACACTGTATTAACAAAATGAGCCCTGTTATCTCATGACTCTGCACACCCACCACCCGGGGAACACTTCCCTCACTAGAAATGTGGCTGCACAGGTAGAGTCTGGGTGTTTACATGGACCTGCCTCAATCCACCTAGAGAATGGACACACCACAACAATTAAATACCTGTACCCGTTGCATACCTGAATCATGTCGATGCAATCGACATGCAAGTGCTGAAAAGGCCCATTTGGCCTCGGGATGATTGCTCTCATTACTTTTAGTGTTTGCCCAGCGGTGAATTGTTGGCAGATTATGCAGTTCACCATAAAAAATGCAACATGCTCAGCTAAATTCGGTATGAACAAGTCTTCCACAAGCATTGCTGCTAGATTCTCTTTTGTCATATGCGCTGGGTAATGTAACTGCTCCAGCGCTATTTTTAATAGGGCTACAGGCATTACTGGTTTACCAGTGCTGTCTTGTCACCACAAGCTGTCAGAGGGGTTTAAAGAATACCCTCGACGTTTCCACAGGTTCTTCTCTTCCTGTGGTGCCTCCCCTTGGAGCTCCATCAATTGTGTTTGCCCAAGATCGTTATAGACTTCCGATGTTGCCTATGCAACCATCATCCTTTCATTGGTGCATGCCACTTCCACTTCCATAATCGTCTCACTTTTGGATGCCCTACGTTTTGCTTCTGTGCCTGCTGCTTGGTTCCTGCGTAAGACAAAATCTGTCCCCTTGGTGTGGGCAGCGCATTTCACGACCGCTATGCCCACTGGGAGTTGTAGTGCATAAGGCTGCGTGCTGCACTGGTGTGCCATCGCTCGGAGCTAGCCCCTCCTTTTCCAGCGCACTAAGCCTGCGTGCACTGTTGACGTTACGTAGGAGGAGTCACTGTTCACCGTCACTTCCTGGTCTGCGTGATTCTCAATGGTGAGTATCAACGTCAGTAATTATGCAGCCTGTGCTGAATAGTGAGATGGTATTTGTGCACTAAGAAGCACTTGAAACTCGCCATTTGCTGTGTGTTTTATCACAACAACGCCTGTGTATCTTTGCCCATCACTTTGTTCGATTCTCGAAGCCCTGTCAATAAAGACGATCTCTCCTCCTACCAAGGCATTTTCTTTCAACCTGGGAATTTCATCATAGAATTCTTCGTAGTTTGCACAGTCATGTATCGGCTCTCCCTCAGTGATTGGCTCTGCAATGAACATGGCTGAGTTTACTATCTTTACTATCTTACATCGGACTATCTTAATTGATGGGTTTGATATGATCACATCATAAGCAGAAGCTCTCTGAGATGTCAATGTGCCCTTTGGTTTCTCTAGAATGGCAAATAGTGAGAGCTCGATGTACAATGTCATGGAGCATCCCATCACAATGGTTGTAGCCTTCTCTATGGCGCACGCTGCAGCAGCTAAACTTTGTTCGCATGGGAAGTAGCCTCTCATTACTGGGTCCAGGTTCCCACTGTTGTATGCTAGGGGTTTGTACCCCAAGGAGGTACTTTGAGCGAGTACTGCTGTCATTGGCACTGCCATTTGTGTGTGAAAACCGGTAAAATTCCTCTGCATAATTGGGAATTCCGAAAACTGGAGCTGTACAAATCGCTCTCTTGAGTTCAGCAAACCCTTCCTCCATGGCTTCAGACCATTCAATGTTTTCCTTTGTCACTTGGGCCTTCTTTAGGGCCTGAAGTTAAGGCTTAGTATAAGAGCTGTAATCAAAAACCCATGCCCTAACATACTTGCACAGGCCTAGAAAGCTCTGCATCTGCTTTATCGCGTGAGGCTTAGCCGTGTTAAGTATGGCTTCAGCCCTTTCTGGGGTCACTTTCTTTCCCTCATGTGAGATTAACTGGCCTATGTACAGCACTTCTTGTTGACAATATTACAACTTTTCCTTGTCAAACTTATAACCTTTCTCAGCCAGTATAGTCAGTAGCTGAACAGAATTGTGCCTGCACTGCTCTTCTGAGGTGCTGCAAATTAGGATGTCATCCACATATTGTAAGACGACACTTTTTAGTGCAATATTGCTCAAATCCATCTGCACAAGTCTGTTGAAAATAGACGGAGACTCACAGTATCCCTGTGGCAGCCTCATGCTTTTCAGACCAATTTGTCTGAATGTGAATGACGTCAGATCTTGTGAGTCACAGTGCAACGGGATTGAGAAAAGGCATTTTTCAAGTCAATCACCGTGAAATATTTTCCCTCGACGGGTATATTACATAATATTGTAGTTGGGTTCGGGGCTAAAGGGAACTCGGCCTCAACAATATCGTTTATCGGTCTAAGATCTTGAATTAGCCTCCAAGACCCCCCCTTTGATTTCTTGACAGGATAAACTGATGTATTCCATGGTGGCTCTGATGTCACTGAGATGCCCTGGTCCATCATGGCAGAAATGTTCTTAGAAATCCCTTCATCTGCCTCTCTGGACATGGGATATTGTCAGGCTCCTGGTAGAATTGCTCCTGGTTTCAATTCTTACTTCTCCCACCCCCTTCAAAAGGCCTACGTCATAGGGTCCAGTAGTCCACACTGTGATAGGCAATTTAGCTATATCATCATCAAAATATTCAGGACGGTTTAGTGCCAACATCATTTTCTGAGGTACCTCTCTTTTGGTCATCCTTACCAGAAAAGTGAGGCTTACCTCTACCATTGTCTCTCCCATTTCTGCTTGTTCTTCAAACAGATCATCATCAGTGACGTCAGTCACTCGATATCCTTCTTTGATGGCGATAATCGTGCACCATTGTATGCCCTCCTCATCGTAACCGTCAACCAACACCACTTTCCCTCGCACTACAGCTGCGTGTATCATTAAGGGAAATACTTGTCCCTTATCCCCATGCATTGGATTCTAGGTCTGAATAAGAACTCATCAGGGGTTCTCATTATTTTGTCTGCAAGGTTTGGGAATTCCGCCATAAGCATATGCATGCCATATGCAAAATGTTCTGGCTCCAATGATATGGCCCTTATGGCTATGTGTCCTGAGTATGCTCTAATCATTTCACATACATTTGAGTAGTGCATTTCTGGAGTGGAGCATACTATGCCCTCCTCTGTAAACGCAATTGTCATGTTCAATTTTGTTATTAGGTCTCGACCCAAAATGTTTACTGGGGTCAGACGTGGGTATTATAAGGGCACATCCATTTTACACTCTCCTATGGAGACTGGGAGTGTGTTTGTAAAGGGAACACGACTGTGAGCTCCTGTGAAAACTTGCCTTCACATATGCACGAGCATGTTGCACCTGTGTCTACTAGGGAGGAATAGTCTTTACCCCCTATAACAACATCCATCCTAGGTTCCCTATGAGGGTCTAGTGTCACTGATAGGATAGAGCACCTCAGGGTTCCCAGTAAGATGTCCTAGTTCATATACAAATGGAGCCAACTGTGCACTTGTAGATTTTCCCCATTCCCATTGTTGCTTCCCCTTCCAGGGTTCTGGGTCTGCCCTGTGCTCATCATGTGTGATACTTGCAATGGTGCTTGTTGGATTTGCCTTTGTGAGAAACTACCCTTGCTCTGAGGTTGTACTCCTTGTTGCGCTCCTGGCGCTTGTTGTTGCACTGTGTGATTCTGTGCAATGCCCTGTTGTAAAACTGCAGGTGGATTTGCCATGCCTGCTCCCATCCCTTGGCCGTTCTGCATCATGCCTTGATTTCTGCATGTGTGTGCCAAGTGCCCTGTCACTCCACACAGCCAACATACTGGCGGTTGTCATTTTTTTTGTCCATTTGACATATCTAGGCTTCCATTTTCCATGTTTTGAAAGCCTCCTTGATTATTTTGGAAGCCTCCCTGATTGCTCTGCCATGCTCTTCCCCTAAATACTCTTCCCCGTGGGTAAAATCCTACCTTACCCTGATTATTCTGTTGTGGACTAGCCATCTGCTGCATGCTTTGTTCAGCTGCACTAGTTATCATGGCTCCTTCAAGAGCATACTTTGAAAGTTTCTTCTGCACCAATTTTGCTTCCTCACCCTTTCGAGTTGCTTCCTTTTTGCAATTCTTTTCCTGCAGCAGTCTGCAGTAATGTGCGATAGTCAACTGTATTTCAGCCCAAGGTTTAGCCTCAACTCCTACCAATTTCTTGAGTTGTTTCTGCACCAGTTCTGGCAATCCTTGGCACAATATATGGATTTTGTCCAAGATTCATGCGTTTCGAGCACCCACGCGTCTTGGAAATTCTGTATATAAATTAGCAGATCTTCAGAATCCTTCATTTTTTGAGTCATCATAGCTCCCATATCGAAAGTATCTGAGTAAAGTACTTGTAGCGCTTTCCATACTGCTGCTCTGTAATTGTTAAATGCTGCTCTGTCATGTGTGGTATTAATTGTGGTTACACCAGGGTACCCTGCCCGTGCCCACACATCATCTGCTCTCTCACCAAGTATGGCAATTAGGAGACCCTTAATGTCCCCTATGGCTAACGTGTTTCCCCCTGTAATTTTTCCTAACTCATGTATCCCTTTTCCGGCTCCCGGAAGCTTGTTTTTCAAGTTTTCCCGATCCATGTGTGGCCATGGAATATATTGTGGTCTTAACTCCCCCCTTCTCTAGTAGCGGAAACTGGAATGTGTAGCCCTCTTTTTCTTCTCTCATTGTTCTCCTGTCTATTGCAGGGGTAATATTCCTACATCGCCGTCTACATGGCAATGTCCTTAGTCTGTCTACATAGGGTAGTGAAGACACCTCCTCTGAACATGACATACTTCTTATTGTCAGTCAGACTGCGTGGCTGACATGATGCCCTCGGTGCAGACTCGCTAGTTTCTGACCATCGTAGCCCTTTTTCTCTTGGGAGTCGTCTTTCGCTCCACCTCCCTTCTTCATTTTCCTCGTGCTGCTCTCTTTCGGATTCGGACATTGTTTGTCCCCAATTCACACAACTTTTTATGTCTTCATTGTTTATACTGATTTCTAATCTATCCAGGGACAGTTCCCTATTCCCACTACTTCGGGTGACATCCTCAGTGTCATACAGCTGAGTGCTCTCCAGGTGCTCGTCTTCCCTCTCCCCTTGGGGTATTTGTTCTAGTCCCATTTTATCATATATTCTATCGGTCGTTTCTCTGATGCTTCTGGTGTCGAAGTCATCATCAATATTTGCCTTAGACGTGTCTGGCTGAATCGTACGCAGGAAAGAATTCTTCAATGTCTTCCCAGTCTACAACTGGAGTGTTTTTTTAACCTCTCTCCCCAGATATTCAAGATCGTGTGCTCTCTGTCTTCGCTTACTTTCGATATCGTCATCAAATTCTTTTCGCTTCCTCGTCTCTTCTCTGACCCTATCTTCTTCCTTTCTCTTTTCATTTCTACGTTCATATGCCCATCGTATTTCCTCCTCTCTTCGTCTCCTTATTCTTTTCTCACGTATCCTTTGCTCTTCTTCTAACCTTTGCTGTTTCTGCCTGTCTTGATTGTAGGGTGCTCTTGGGTTGCGATCGAGCAGTTTTTTTTGCTCTTTGCGATATAGCTGTTCTCGCCTTTGTCTGTCTTTCCTTCTTATCCTTTCATCTCTTAACTCCTTTCCTTTCCTCTTTCTCTGTGTCT
Organism: Ambystoma mexicanum; assembly: GCF_040938575.1. Classification (NCBI taxonomy): domain Eukaryota; kingdom Metazoa; phylum Chordata; class Amphibia; order Caudata; family Ambystomatidae; genus Ambystoma; species Ambystoma mexicanum. The sequence goes on along the minus strand of NC_090923.1, from coordinate 766,332,346 downwards.
CATCTAATCTCTCCTTTTGTCTTGCATCATCAATGCCTTTACCATCGAATTTCAATACAATGTGTCCTCCCATCCATTCTTCTTTCGCGAATGCTATCTCATCAGTTCAGTCTCCACTCCCTTTCCATCTCTTCCCTTCTCTCTCCTTGTCGAGAGATAAACTTGTCTGTGCCTGATCTTTCCTTTCATCATTGCGCCTCCCCTTGTCCCTTGGGACTGTGGAGGTAAGATCTTTGTCCTTATCCTTCCCTTGATTTTCATCACTACTATGTGTAGGTGACTCATATGCAGGGTTGCTGTACCCCGTGGCTGCTTTAAGTTCCCTCAACGGGTATAATCCCTCGTCCTTACTTCCTTGAATTGTTGTTTTGGGTGGGGCAGGTGACGCAGTAGGCGTCTCACCCCCCTCTGTGCATACATTAAGTATCCAATCTGTCGGAGGCTCTCCCTCCTTTGCTTGTTCATACATTTAACACAATTCGAAACGGCAAGGCATTTTTCAAAGTTCTTGCTAGTATATGTGGCGTGCAAATATGTCATCATATGTTGTAAGACGGCTTTAGATAAGGACGCATTTTGCGGCCTTGGCATAAACATCTTGTGGGCAGTACCTTTAACCCACTCAGTGCTATACTTCTTTAGCTGGGGTGCGTGTTTTGGCAATTGCTTGCATAAGTGTGCATATGTCTTCCATGTTTCCCTTTCCTCTTATATAACACTTGCCAATGCTTTCGTGTGGCTAAAACAACTTGTGACAATATGAGCGAGCACCAAACACCGCAAGCTCCAATCCAAATTTTTCCCAAACATTTTAAATGACCAATTTGCTCAAAAAACATCAATGCATGTGTGATTCTGTCTCAGCTATTGAATCGCGCACATTTTTAATCAGTTCTCTTAAAAAAAATGTTCACATATGACATCACAACAAAACATGTAAGACAGACACTTAACAGACTAGACGGACACCAGCTGGACATGGATACCTCTGCCTCTAATCATTAGCCCTTCATGGAGTGTAAACGAACCCCTTTCACGACGTCTTTTTTTTTTTTTTAACTTTGTTTATTTTAAATCAAGGCAGAATGATAAGTACAGACATTATATGCAGTGGTTATATCGGCAAGTTGACCCCCAGTCCTTTATCCCCCCTGCGACCTCTCCCTCCACCCTCCCCCTGGTCCGTCCGTCCCATAGGCTCTGTGAGCGGGCTCCTCCCTCCCAGGCAGTCCGGATTGAGCCTCAGCGACTATGTGTCTTCCTCCGGGCTCTCCTGGTTTTTTAGGATCCAGTGGGCCCTGGTGGGTTTGTAGGTCAGGGCGGGGAAGCGCTGGTCGAATTCCAGCACTGGAGCCCAGATGTTTTGGAAGCGAAGTAGAGTTCCCACTTGTGCTGCTGTCACCTTCTCCGCTATCAGAATGTCCCATAGTTTGGTCCACCATTGGGCAATGTGGGGGCCTTCCGGGGTTTTCCAGGTTCGGGCCACCACCGTTTTCCCTGCTAGTAGGCAGTGAGTTAGTAGTTTCGCTCTGGGTCCGGAGCGCGGGTAGATCCCGGGGATTGGAGCTCCCAGCAAGATCGGTTCTGGTTTCAAGGGAATCGTTGTTCCGGTAATTTGTGAGATGGACTCTAGGCAAGTTTTCCAGAATGGTTGGATCTTCGGGCAGTCCCACCACATGTGGAAGAAAGAGCCTGGGTGGCCGCATCCTCTCCAGCAAGAGTGGTCCACCTGGGGGTTCATATGGTGAAGTCTGAGGGGCGAATAGTACCACCGCAGCGTGATCTTGTACGCACATTCCCTGTTGGTGATGCAGGTGGACGAGGTATGTGTTCTGGTCCATATGTCAACCCAGGTTTGATCCTCTATCGGGTGACCCAGGTCCGCTTCCCATTGGGCCATGCATCGGGTTCTTGTGGTCAGGAAGTCGCTTAGAAAGCGTCTGTAAAGGGTGGATACACTGCCGCGGGTTGGAAGGTCTCCTAGGGTGAGTTCTAGGGCAGTGGGAGGGCGCGTTGCTGCTTGCAAGGTTTGGGGATGCGAGCACCAATGGCGTAGTTGGATATATGTGAATCTATCCCGTTCCTGGAGTTGGAACTTCTCCTTGTATTGGGCGAATGTGAGAGGTCTCTCCCCCATATACTGCTGGCCTATGGTCTCCAGCCCACCTTTGATCCAATTACGAAAATTGCGAGGATTCGTACCCGGTGTGAACATTGGGTTATGAAAGACCGGGGAAAGTGGGCTCAGTCCTCTTGGCACTCCCTTTCGTTTTAGCGCCCAGTTCCAAGTGCTAAGGGTGTGTTTAGTTGATAGCAGGAGCTCTCCCCAATGGGTCCTGAGGGGGGGCGGGATGTGTGGTAGAAATCGCAGGGGTAGGGGTGCCCGTGCTTGTTCCAGCTCCACCCATCTGGGGTGGTTTGTCGTATTTTGCCATGCCCGGGCCAGTTGGGCTGCCACTCTGTAGGCCTGTAGGTCTGGGACCCCCAGCCCTCCCAATTTGGGACTCCCCAACATAGTTCTGAGAGGGATTCTCGCTTTCTTACCTCTCCAGATAAAGTTCAGCATTTTCCTCTGGATCCCTCGGAGAGTTGGCGTGGGGATTGCCACCGGTAATGAGGCGCATATGTATAGGAATCTCGGAAGGAGGTTCATCTTGCATGCAGTGATGCGCCCGAGCAGAGAGATCTCTTGGGTCTCCCATCGCTTCAAGTCGCCTTCCAGTTCCTTGAAGAGTCGGGAAAAGTTGGCTTTGTATGTCTCCCTTGGGTCAGCCGGGATGTAGACCCCCAAATAGGGGATGGCGCTCCTTTCCCATGTTATCGGGCACATCTTAGTCAACGGTTCTCGTTCTGCTGAGGTGAGGCCTATTCCCAAGGCGGATGATTTATCAACATTTATGGTGAGGCCTGAGACTTCGCCATAGCTGGTGATTTCGCGTATCGCATGTTCCAGGGATGAGTGGGCCTCCGAAATCGTAAGCAAAATGTCATCCGCGTGTAGGGCGAGTTTATGGTGTGTGGGGCCACTTTGTATGCCCTTGATTTGGTCATTCCGCCTAATTTTTTGTGCGAAGGGCTCCATGGTGAGTGCAAAGAGCAAGGGCGACAGTGGACAGCCTTGCCGGGTTCCGCATGATAAGGGGATTGGGGCCGAGTTGTGGCCGTTGATCCTCAGGCTTGTTTTAGGGCAATCATAGTTAGCTAGAACCATCGTTTGGAAAGCCGGTCCGAAGCCGAAGGCCCCTAGGGTGTGTCTCATAAATGTCCAATCTACCTTATCAAACGCTTTAGCTGCGTCGAGAGCCACCAAGACTAATTTTTGGGAGTTCCGGGAGGCGAGGTCCACCAGGTTCAGGGTTCTCCGGATATTATCACCTGCTGTCCGGTGCAGGATAAACCCAGCCTGGTCGGGGTGGATGATCTTCGGCAAGATGCGATTCAAACGGGTTGCCAGAATTTTTGAGTATATGTTCGCATCGATATTTAAGAGTGCGATTGGTCTGTAAGAAGTTATGTTTCTTGGGTCTTTTCCAGGTTTGGGTAGGAGGATGGTGGTTGATTCCTGCATCGATGGGGTCACCGCCCCCGTTTCCCTGAAGGAGTTGAATAGGGTAATTAGATGGGGGGTCAGTTGTGCTCTGAATAGCTTATAGAACCTGGTGGAGAAGCCATCCGGGCCTGGGGCCCGTGTTTTGAGTGATTTGATGGCCTCCTCAATTTCCTCCCCCATGATGGGCTCCTCCAGTTCGTCTCTCGTCGCGTCGGAGAGCCGGGGCACTTCTGCCTGCTGCAGGTATTCCTTCTGTTGTGATAGGTTTCGTGGGGTTGCCTTCATGATTTGGGCCAGGTAATCTATTGCGAGGCGTTGCTTCTCGGGCTCTGAGTATAGTGTGACCCCGTTGGCGTCCCGCAGGCCCATGATCGCGTTGATGCGTCTCTGCTTGGCTAGTTTGCCTTGTTGCCCTTCGCATAATATGACTGTTTGGCCTTCGCCATTAGTTGGGCGGTTTGTTCCGCGTAGTGGGCTTCCAGTTTTTTCCGTGCCGTATGGATGATCCGTTGTGTTTTGGGGGACCAGCCTTTCTCCTTATGGAGTGCCTCGGCCTCTCTTAGTTCGTTCTCTAGGGCCGTCCGGGTCTGCCGTCTATCTCTATGGTAGGCCGCACCTTGGGCTATCAGGGAGCCCCTGATTACTGCCTTCATGGCATCCCAGTTGTTCGCTAATGAGGTGTCTGAGGCTGGGTTTTCCTTAAAAAAGTTACTTATTCCTGTTGCGATCTTGTCTCTGGTGGCCATGTCGTTAAGGATCGGGTCGTACAGCATCCATTTACGCGGGATGTTGGGGTTAGGGTTATGAACCCGGAGTTCCAGAAGCACTGGGGCATGGTCGGAGATCGCTCTTGTGCCGATGGTGACCTTTTTGACTGAGGGGAACGTATGCGGGGAGATCAGGAACAAATCGATCCGTGAGAAGGTGACAAAAGAGTAAAAGGAGAAATCTTTTTCGTCAGGGTGAAACACCCGCCATGAGTCTATTATCTCCAGAGTCCTGAAGAATCGGAGGAGGCTGAGTGCTTGGGCGAAGTCGCCTGGAGTCGGGGGGTGTGAACGGTCTTTGGTGGGGTCGGGAACCCCGTTGAAGTCCCCATCGATGATTGTTTGGCCCTCCACAAAGCTAGCGAGAGATGTGCCCAAGGCGTCATAGAAGTGTGACTGTCCAGTGTTGGGAGCGTATACTGAGATAAGGGTATACAGGTCTCCCATCAGGAGGCATTTAATCGCTGTAAATCGGCCTTCTGGGCATATTTTCGTTTCCAGAATCTGTGGGTTCAAGTCTTTCCTGAAGAGAATCGCCGTACCTCCTTTTTTACTTGTGCCAGAAGCGAAGAATTGGAGCGGGAATAGCCGGGATCGAAGGCGAGATACATCTGCCGGCAGCAGGTGGGTCTCTTGAAGCATAGCTATCGCTGCCTCTTCGTCGCAAAGTTTTAATAGAAATCCCCTTCTCTTGTTGGGGGAGTTCAGGCCATTAACATTCAGGGAGAGGATCCGAAGTGACTGAAGGTCCTCTGAAGGCTCATTCTCCCTTCCTTGGGTTAGGGGGGGGTCCTGGGGTGGAGGTTCAACTGCCATGTCTGTTAGGGGAACTCTTGGTATCATTCTGCACTTGAGGTTTTAACGCGGAGTCCCAACGGGGCACCGTAACTTTAACAGGGAGGTAGACCGACATTGTCAGTACGGTCATACCTAAGGCCAACAGGGCCAACTGTCCCATCATGTATCGAGTACTGTGGGTTCCCAAGGAACAAGAGATGGAAAGTATCCTTGGGGTGGGTATGAACCATGGGTGTGGCCCGCTGCCACCGTGTTTAAAGTTGCAATTTAGGTGGCGGGTCCTGCTTCAAGCAGGGGTATCTGTGTCCTGGCTTACTTGCTGACGGAGCCTGGGACCATGGAAGTGTCCCCGTTCATCTCTTTCTCTTATTCCGCTGGGTCGACAACCAAGGCGTGCGTTTGGGTTTTGGAGAGGGAGGCAGTCCAGAGTCTTCGGTCCCCTCCAGAATTGGCGTGGAAGGATCTCGGGGTGAGGTCAGGTGCAAGATTTTCTCCGCGTCTTCCAAGTGGCTGATTCGGCGTAGGGTGCCATTATATGTGAACTGGAGAGCTGTCGGAAACAGCCATCTGTAACGGATCTGTTGCTCCTGGAGGAACAATGTCAGAAGCCGAAGTGCTCTTCTTTTCTGGAGAGTGAGTGGTGAGAAGTCCTGGTAGATTTGAAGTGGAGTGCTCTGAAAAGTGATCTCTACTCCTTGGCGACTGATCGCTGATATTGCCTCTTTCGTCGTAAAGAAGTGGACCCTGGTAATCACATCTGGAGGGGGGTCCGAATCTGTCCCATGGCGCGGGCGGAGTCTGTGGGTCCGGTCCAGTAGGAGCTGTGATTTGTCCAGATCCGGGAGTAAAGCCTCAAAGAAGCTTCCCACGTAGTCCGCTAGCTTGTTGTCGGGGATAGAGGACGGGATGCTCCGAATGCAGAGGTTATTGCGACGAGCCCTGTTTTCGAGGTCTTCATGTTTGAATTCCAGGATCTCGCATTTGTGATGCAGGGAATCGATGGATTTTTGCATTTCCCCCAGTGTGGTAGCGTGATCCTGGGAATGGTCCTCGATATCTCCGAACCTCTGTTCGAGTTCTGTGACCCTCTGATCCGTTTGGTCAACTTTAGTGGTGAGTTCCGAGAGGCAGGCGCGGAACTCAGATTTGATGTCCGCCATGAAGGCTATCAGGTCTCCTTTGGTGGCGAGAGCGCCCCTGTCCTCTTGTGGCTTCTGTGGGGTCAGTTTAGGAGGATCCTGTTACTTGGGTTTCTCTGGAGCCGTGAACATGGCGGAGATATCTGTGCCCTTGCTCGCCTCGTCTGCCTCGACATGCTGCTCGTGTCAGGCGGTCTTAGTTAAAAGAGTAGCAGCGAGGCCCAGGACGGCGGGAGACCGCAGTCGGAGAGCTTCACCCCCTTGGTCCCCGCTCTGGACTAGGTCTGGGTGAGTGGGCAGGGGCGCCCCAGGAAATGTTGGTATGGGGAGAGGGTCTCCATCGGGTCTGATGCAAGATGGCCGCGGGGGTCCCGACTCGTTCTGCGTAGCGGGGGAGGGGTGGAGGCCTGCTCTCTTGGTCCCTCCGGGTGTATGTAAGCCGTAGCCGCCGGGGCAGCAACCCGGGGTGTTCCGGGCCGCCTTGGTGCGAATCAGATGATTCTGTTTTAAGTACCGCTCTCCCTCATCAGCCCCCCGGCGTCCTAGGGCCCCGCTACCAACGAGTGCGCCGTGTGCTGCTTGGTTCCGAATTGGCGGCCATCTTGGTTTCTTCGGTCGAAGACGGGGAAGAAGTTCAGCCACTAAATTCTGGTAGAACGCCTCCTCGGTCGAAGGCTATGTTTAGCCAGGTTGGCTGCTACATTTAAAGTGCAGGAATAAGGCAAATCCTCTCACTTCTCAGGTGTCCACCCTGGTAGCCTCTCTCTTCTCGGGTGTCCACCTCGGTAACCTCTATTTATTTTATTATTCTCAAGTCATTATCCCTTTTATATATACAGTCTTCTCTACTTCTGACTATATTTTGTTTTCCCTCCTCCCTCCGTTACATTTTTCCCTTTACTTGTTCTAAGGCATGCACTGTTTGCCAAAGCACTATATTTTTGCTTCACTCACCGTTCACATGGTTTTTCTCTGAATCCTCGGGATCACCGCCTTCGTTACGGCCTTCTTCAGAATTTCATCCGATCGGCTGCCCGTAGGAATGGGAAGGGAAATGTGGGAAAATGGGTCCCTTCAGGCCCTTACTGCAGGCTTCTTTTAAACTACCATTGTCTATGGGGAGCTTGATGGTCTACTCAGCCAAATGGCAAAGTTCTTGTGATATAGCCGAACACCTAGAGTTACTTTATGTTGACGGTCAATAGGTGTCTTACTTCAATCAATATTCGATAGTCGATAAACTATCCTCTGCTACCAAGTGTACCGAGAGACCCCCGGCTAGCCCATAGAGTCGGGGTTTGCTCTTCAGTACTTTAAGATGAGATAGCTGCACTTTGAGATGGATGGGGTGCAGGTTTTCTTACTCCAACACCAATCAATAAGGACAACTCAATGGTTTGGCAAAGAGGAGTCAGTTTAATGACAAGTACAAAAAAAGTGGAAACATGGAAATCGATAGTTGTGCGACAGCCTGTCTCTCTTCAACTCCCTCGAACTTCATACAAAACATAACTTTTATACCAAAAAAGCATCATAATCTGATGTGTAACACTCAAACGTTAACATGCAATCCTATTGGTTGAAAAAAGGTAACTTTAATATAGGTTCTATATCTGTATATGGTAACGGATTGAGGGGATTGGGTAAATACTGTCAAGTGGGCATCTAATCCCTTCCTTCAAAAATGACTACTGTACACGTCACTAAAAGTGTGACGTCTCATTGGTTCTACTAACTATAGGACCCTAACTTATTTGGTCCATTGTGATTGTGTTGGCATCAACCCCATGCATACATCTCAACTTTGCTTAGCAGCATGCAGACGGTCAAGCAGGTGCAGGGTGTCCCCCAATTCACCCTTCCTTCCTTCAATCAATCATCACTTTATGGGCTGTGTGTCAATTAGTTCACTGTGGTTGGCCTCGAAATTGCATCTTCTTGTCTCGAAAATGTTCTGATATCTCTGTCTGGGTGGGTGCCAAGCGTAGGTGTGAAACTGTGCCTCGTCTCACTCGGCTGGTCACAGACTAGCACACCATGGATTTACCTTGTTTCTTTCAATTTGTGCATTTGATTTTCGTTTCACCCTGCTACCTGCCTACGCCTTCTTATCTTGTTCTTTCAGTGGCATGATATTCGGTTCTTAGCTTCAATTAGACGTAGCTACTGTTCATAGCTTCTATTGATATGGCTTTGGCTTCCCCGGCACAAGCAGCCTCTGTCGAGTTTCGATTCAGCCTTTTTCCTCGTATTACTAAAACATGAAACTTCTTGCGTTTGGCCTATAATAACCTGGGTTAGTTCTGCTTTTCATGCAAAGTGGATTCACACTTGTATAACATGCTTCATTTTGAGGTAGATTGTGTACAATGGCGCTTGCCACTCTATTCTTCTACTTAGCATAGCAAGCCGCACTGATTTCTTTAGCTTTTTTGCAGTTTCAAGTATATGTACAGGTGTTAGCTGGTTGAATATTTTCATCCTGCTTACAGCTTAAGCTCCTTTATATTCTAACATCGCTTTCTTCTTATAGGTTCACGATATCTTTATTCATGGTGTTTCGTCTCTTCACGTCATACTTTGGTCATCATATCTTCTATGGGTGCATTAGTCCAGGCCCTCATGACGTCACCATTTGTCTACCATTAAGAACTTTTTGTGTTTTTCCTGCACAGTACTTAAACAATCTTCATTTTGTTTCATTTGCTGGTAGCATTTTTTCTTAATGGGTACCTTACTGCCCGGGGTTGTCTGGTTATTGGTACTACAATATGTGTCATTATTTATTTATTTATTTATTCGAATTTGTTAAGCACACAGCAGACCGAAGGCATCGTGGTGCTAGTTACAGTGTTGCTTATACTTAGTTACATACAGTTCAGTTCCGTAAGTGTTACATTGGACGCAAATATCCTTACATGCATACCTACGTTGGACACGAAGTGGCTGGGAACATATGGTTATTTGAAGAGGGCAGTTTTAAGTTTTATGCGGAAGGAGGTGAGAGATGTTTCCGCTCTGAGGTCAGCGGGGAGAGAGTTCCACAGTTTAGGTGCGAGGAAGGGGAAGCCTATGCCTCCTGCCATAGTCCTATTGATGCGAGGTATGGTGAGTTGGTTGGTGTATTGTTGTCTGGTCAGCCTAGTGGATTGAGATCTGTGTAGTGTGTCCGATAGGTATGAGGGTGCTGTGAGGTAGATACATTTATGAGTGGTAGTAAGGATTTTGAATGATATGCGGTCCTTGACTGGGAGCCAGTGAACTGACTTCCTGGCTTGCGTGATATGGTCTCTTTTAGGTATGGTGAGGGCTGCTCTAAGGGCGTTGTTTTGTGTTGTTTGGAGCCTGGACAGGTTTTTTTTGGAGGTGCCGGCTAAGAGAACATTACAGTAATCTAGCTTGGCTCCTATGGTTGCTCTAGCTATGGAGAGGCAGTTGTCCTTGGTCAGGAATGGTTTGATTGCATTGATGAGTTTGTTACTCAGTGCGGAGGCCGATACTATGGCACTAACTTGTTTGTCCATGGAAAGGGTCGCGTCTATGTGCACCCCAAGTGTTTTGACTGAGGATAATACTGGGATGATGCAGTTATCTATATTGAAGTTGAGATAGAGTGGGTCGAGGTTGGAGAGTGTGGATTTTTGGCATAGAATGAGGATTTCGGTCTTGTCTCCATTCAGACAGAGTCCATTAGTAGCCATCCACGCTTGTATGGTGGAGTAGATTTGCAGTATGGTGGTGGTGTCTTGATGATAATGCCCCATAAGGGGAAGGAGAACCTGGGTGTCGTCCGCGTAATTTGTGTATGTGATCCCCAGATCGTCCAGTTTATCGAAGTTTGGTAAAGAGGTTATAGAGCGTGGGGGCAGTACATGAGCCTTGTGGAACACCGCAGTGGATGATGGAAGGTGCAGCATGGGCTATGTTTGAGAATACTTTCATAGCTCTGCCCTCTAGGAAGGAGGTTACCCATGATGCTGCTTCCTTAGTGAAGTAGGCTGCATGCTTGAGATGATTGGTGAGTGTGGTATGGTCTACCAAATCAAACGCTGCTGAGAGGTCGAGGAGGAGGAGGAGGGCAGGCTTACCCTTGTCGAGGATGTTAGTGATTTTGTTTTTAAGTCTAGAAGGGTGGTTTCTGTTCCGTGTCCCTGTTTGTGGGCAGCCTAGTCTAGTAATTTCAGGAGGAATGGGACTGTTGTTATGGGTCGGTAGTTATTGGGGTTGTCCGGGTCTAGCAATGTTTTTTTTAGAAGGGGGCGCACCCAGGCCTCTTTAAGGCTGTCTGGGACTATGCCCGTTTTGAATGAAGCATTGATGAATGCTGTGAGAAGAGGTGCGAGTGGTTCAGCGCAGTCCTTAATGATATGTGGGGGACACACATCACCCTTGCATTGTGAAGGTTTGAGGTGTCTAAGGATGTCAATGACCTCGCTTTCGGGATTTCGGTGAATGAGAATCAGGGCATGTTGCTAGTTCTAACATTAGGTTTCGTTTGTGGATGCAGGCTTTGCTTGGATAGAGTTTTATAGTGGTGGAATATTTTGTTTTGCAGGAGGTTTATTTTGGCCAACATGGCTGATTGTATGCCTGTGCACCATGCTTCGTCTTTAACGATTTCATCAGGGCAGGAGGGTGGTACAGTTAGTTCTTTAAAGCTACTGAAGAGTTCTTTGGAGTGGGAGTTAGCAGAGGAGATGCGGATGTTGTAGGCTTTGGATTTAGCGATGAAGATGGCGTCTTTATATTTTTTAGCTATGGATTTAAAATGATCTTTTGCGGTGTCACAAGGATTGCGTTGCCATTCTTTGAGCGCCTGGTGTTTGTTTTTGCGTAGTGTCTGGAGTTCCTCTGTGAACTAAGAGTTGGAATGGAAGGATTTCTTTTCTTTTTTGTTTTCTAGTGGGGCAATGGTATTGACAGCCCTAGTAATAGTGTCTTTGAATATTTCTGCAAGGATGTTCGGGTCTGAGGAGAATGGGGGTGATAGGCATGGCAGATTGAGATGTGTGATGAGGTTGTCAGCAGTGAGTTTTTTTGCACTTCTGGCTAAGGTTGCCGGAGCAGTGGTAGGTACTTTCGTGTGTGTTTGGACTGGGATGTCGAATTGGAGATATTTGTGGTCTGTCCATGGGAGGTTATTATTAGAAGCAATGGTCGTGTTACAATTATGGTCTATGATCCAATCCAGGGTGCGTCCTTTTGCGTGTGTAGCTGAGGTGATTTTTTGTGTGAATCCTGGGTCCTGAAGATTCTTTGCTAGGGAGATGGCAGTTTTGTCCTTGGGGTCATTGAATCCTAGGTTGAGGTCTCCTATGAGAAGTGATTTGGTGGATTTCTTGATATTGTTACCTAAGAGGTGATTGACGTGGCCTATGAAGTTGGCAGCGGGGCGATATATGATATGAATATTTATAGTACTGTTTGGCGAGAGTGCTAGTTTGACTGATAGGGTGTCCACATTTCCTTCCTCTGGGTGTGGTATGATTCTGATGGATAATGTTTCTTTGTATATAAGGGCTACCCCCCTCCAGGTCGGGCTATCCTATCTTGTCTAAGGATGGCGTACCCTGGCGGAAGGGCTAACATGATAGCTGGGCCTGAGGCTTCGTTAAGCCAGGTCTCAGTGATTGCGAGAATGTCTAAGTCTTGTGTGGTTATCATTCTTCTAATAGGTCCTGGGCAGAGCCCCACTGCGGATCTCTGCTGGTTAATCTGCTCATCATACGTCACATATTTCGGTGTGAATGTTCCTGGTACTTCAAAATGGGCGACTGGAGTGCAGGCTATATTTGGCCTCCTCAACACTCCCCCCTCTGGTCAATTCATCGACCACTTCCTCCTTTAGGTTCATCTTACTTGGTTCTTCTGTGTTCATCTTTACTTCGTCATCTGGGTTCATCCCTTCTTCATCTTCTGGGTCTGTAAATGATGGTTTGAAGAAGTGTCTCTTTGGAGTCCATATTTTTATTACTTCTCTCAGGGTTCCTGCTGTCCTTACATGTTCGTCTTTGTTCCAAGTCATCGGCTGGCATTGTCCATTTGGGCTGCAATAAATCCCTTTTCCCACATAGTTTCTACACTTCCTGGGATAGTGAAACTTGGTACCTTCTGCTGCTTGCTTACTGGCCTTCACAAAGTCTCTTATTTCTTCATCAGTCAGATCTATGGGCTGCCATCCTGGTTTGCCATCAATCATGAGCTTCATCCCTTTGGCTTTCTTCGCAGTCTTCTGGCATTGTGAGATTATTATCTTGATAACACAAACTTATTGTAATATCATTCCTAGCAGGGCTCCCAGGAACTTGAATGCATCTGCCATCCATTGTGGAACCCATGAAAACAGTGATTCAAACCAGCTGTCATCATCAACTTTGTCACATATTTTGGTGTGAATGTTCCTGCTACTTCAAAATGGGCGACTGGAGTGCAGGCTATATTTGGGACCTCCTCTACATTTTAATGAGCATGTCCAATAAGGCTGCATGCTGCACTGACACACCGTCTGCTCGGATGTAGCCCCTCCTTTCCAGCACACTAATCCAGCATGTACAGTCAACGTCACATATGTAGAGTTGCTGTACACTGTTACTTTCTGGTCTGCGTGATTCTCAACTGCGAGTATCAATGCCCATAATTCTGTAGCTTGCACTGAATAATGCAATGGCAGACAAGCACTCAAAATTCTCAATTTGTCAAGTGTTTCACTACCGCAGCTCCTGTATATGTTTGCCCATCATTTTGATCGATCCTTGAAGAACCGTCAATAAAGACAATCTGTCCCCCTGCGAGTGCATTCTCTTTTACTCTAAGGAGCTCATCACAGACCTCTACATAGTTTGCGCAATTGTTTATGGGTTCTCCTTCGGTAATAGGTTCAGCTATGAACATAGCTGGATTTACGATTTTACATCAGACTATTTTAATTGCTGGAGTTGATATGATATGCTATGATTACCTCATAGGCAGAAGCCCTTTAAGTAGTCAACGTGCCTTTTGGTTTTTCTAAAATTGCAAATAATGCATGTTCAACAAATAACATCATAGAACATCCCATCACTATGGGGGTCATTACGACCCGGGCGCAAAGGAATACCGGGCACCGGTAATGACACTGGTGCCGATAATCCCTTTGCACCCTATTCCGAGGTCACTTTGCGGGTCCTTCCCTTAACGCCTGGTTTTCGCAGGCGTTAAGGACGGGACCCGCAAAGGGATACCAGGGTCTATAACGGTACCGCAATTTGCTCTACCGTTATGGCCGCCTTCACTCTTCCCATTGATCCCTATAGGGGCTCAAATGGGAATGGGGAATAGCATTTCAAATGGGGATTTACTGGTCCCACAAAGGCCGGAATGGACCGGTAAGTCCCCATACCACTACGTCGGTGGCAGTACTGGTATTGGTGCTAGTCATGGCGCTAATAGCGCCATGACTAGCACCAACCTCGGAATGAGGGCCTATGTTTGTAGCCTTCTCTATGGCGAACACGGCGGTTCACATGGAAAGTGACCTCTCATTACTGGGTCCAAAATTCCACTGTAAAATGCAAGGGGTTTGTACCCCAATTTAGTTCTCTGTGTGAATACTGCTGTCATAAAAGTACCATCTATGTGTGAGAATAAAAAGAATTCCTCTGCATAATTGGGAATCCCTAAAACTGGAGCTGTGCAAATGGCTTTTTTCAATTCGTCAAACCCTTCTTCCATTGCCTCAGTCCACACGATTTTCTCTTGCGTTGCCTGTGCTTTCTTTAAGGCCTGTAAGAGCGGCCTAGAATACAAGCTGTAGTCAAAGACCCATGCTTTGACATAATTACATAGTCCTAGAAAACTTTGCATATGTTTTATCGTGTGCGGCCTAGCTGTTTTTAGAATGGCCTCAGCTCTTTCAGGAGTAACTTTCTTTCCTTCATGTGAAATCAACTGGCCTATGTACAACATTTCTTGTTGACAATATTGCAACTGTTACTTGTCAACCTTAAATGCTTTGCCAGTCAGTATAATCATTAGCTGAACAGAATCGCGTCTGCAGTCTTCCTCTGTGGTACTTCAAACTAAAATGTTGTCTACATATTGTAGCACAACGCTTTCTAAAGAAATATTGCTCAAGTCAATCTGGAGTGTTAAAAATCGATGGGGACTCACAGTACCCCTCGGGCAGCCTGGGGATTTTTAATCACACTTGCCTAAAAGTTAATGATGTCAAATCTTGTGAGTCTTTATGCAATGGGATTGAGAAAAACACCTTTTTCAAGTCAATTACCATGAAATATCGTGCATAAACAGGTATATTACATAGAATCGTGGACGGGTTAGGGACAAGAGGGAACTCAGCCTCTACAATCTTGTTTATTGTGCGAAGGTCTTGTATTAGCATCCACAACCCCCTTTTCCCTTTTTTCACTGGGGAAATCGAAGTATCAAATGGTGACTTTGGCGTCACTAAGATACCTTGGTCCATCATGGCGGAAATCACCTTAAAAATTCCTTCATCTGCCTCTCTAGACATACGATATTGCCGTGCTCCTGGTTTCAATTTAATCTTCACTTCCCCAACTCCTTTCAGTAAGCCTACGTCATAGGGGCCAGTGGTCCATTATGAAATAGGCCTTATCTTCATCAAAATATTCAGGACGCTTCTTTGTTAGCATCATTTTCCGCGGAACCTCTCTCTTAATTGCTTTGACCCAATAAGTAATGCACATTTCAAATATCACAAAAAATCGTCAGATTTGTCATCTCCAAACAAATCTTCATCAGTGAAGTCAGTCACTCTGTAGCCTTCCTCAAAGGCAATTACTGTGCTCCATTGTCTACCGTTATCATCAGTTGCATCAAGCAAAGCCATATTTCCTTGGCTATAGCTGCCTCTAGAGCTAAGGTGAACATTCGCCCTTCTTCTTCATCCATAGATATCTGTGGTCCAAATTGAAGCTCATATGGTATTCTCATGGTTATGCCTACTAGAGCTGGCAGCCATGTTAACAGAATGCGTATCCCATAATGGAACACTTTGGGTTCCAACGGTATTCCTATTTGTCCTGCTTATGCCCTGATTATTTCACACATGTTTAAATAATACA
Organism: Ambystoma mexicanum; assembly: GCF_040938575.1. Taxonomy (NCBI): domain Eukaryota; kingdom Metazoa; phylum Chordata; class Amphibia; order Caudata; family Ambystomatidae; genus Ambystoma; species Ambystoma mexicanum. The sequence goes on along the minus strand of NC_090923.1, from coordinate 766,317,006 downwards.
TTCCCGTTGAGCATACTATGCCATTGTCTGTAAATGAAATGGTCATTTTCATTTTTGTCATTAAATCTCGTCCTAATATGTTGACAGGTGCTTGCCTTGAATAAAGCAGTGGCACCTTCATATCACACTCTCCTATAGAGATTTGTCATTCTTCTGTAAAGGGAACACAACTTGTAAAGCCCTGAGTATTCATCGCATCGCCAGACATTAAAAATTTGCCCTAACGTATACATGAGCATGTTGCACCCGTGTCCACTAAGAAGGAGTTTTCTTTTCTGCCTATAATTAAGTCTATCCTTGGCTCCTCACGAGGATTCGGCGTAACAGATAGGACTGAACACATCAGGTCTCCCAGTGAGCTGTCCTATTCACTGCATCACTTGTGAATGGATTTCCTCCATCAACAGTAACACCTCCTATTCTACGCGTCATAGGTTGTTCTGTGTTTGTGTTCTGCTGAAGTTGCCTAGGAGATTGCTGCGATTGTCCTTGCGGTTGAGTACCTGTCACTTGCTGTGGTTGCAAGCCTTGCTGCACTCTTGGCACTTGCTGCTGCACTGTTTCATCTTGCGCAACTCCATTTCCGCTCTGCTGTGAATATGCAGGTGGACTTGGCATTCCCTGTCTTGAAAACTGAGCATTCTGAACCATCCCTTGGCTACTACACATACGAGCTCTGTGTCTTGTCATTCCACAAGTCCAACATACAAGCGGTTGTCTTCCCATCTGCCCATTTTGCATGCTGTGATTACCATTTTGCATATTCTGAAACCCTTGATGGGTATTCTGAAAACCTCCCTGATTATTCTGCCAATACCCTTGATTACCTTGCCAACCTCTCCCCTTCCTCTTGGAGCATATCCATTATTTGTCTGATCAAACTGTCTTTGGTTGTTTACTTGTGGCATAGGAACAGCCTGCTGTGATTTCAGTCCACCCACATTAGTTAACATTGTCCCTTAAATGGCATATTTGGATAACTTTTTCTGTACTAACTTTACATCTTCACCTTTTTGTGCATCGTCTTTTTTGCGATTCTTATCCTGCAGTAGTCTGCAATAATGTGCAATGGTCAACTGAATTTCTGACCATAGTTTTGCTTCTATCCCCACTGATTTCATGAGCTGTTTTTGCAATTGCTCTGGCAGCCCTTGGCACAATATATGATAAAATACAGGTATAGACTTCCCCCAAGCCTCACGTGTTTCAAGCACTCATGCGTCTTGAAAACTTTGAATATAAAGTAACGGATCCTCTCCTTCTTTCATTTTTTTAGTAATTATAGCTCCCATATCGGACGTGTCCGGATATAGCACTCAAAGCATTTTCCAAATCGCTGTTCAACAGTTATTAAACGGTGCTCCATCATGCGCAGTGTTCACTGAAGTCACACCAGGGTAACCTGCTTGTGTCCATACGTCATCAGCTCTTTCACCAAGTTTGGTGATTAGAAGACCTTTAATATCCCCTATAGCTAATGTATTCCCACTCGTCATTTTTTCTAACTCAAGTATCCATTTTCCAGCACCGGCAGTTAAATTCAGGAGTTTACATTGTAAGTTTTCCCTGTCCATTTGGGACCGTGGTATATACTGTGGCCTGGCTCCTCCTTTATCCAACAAGGGGAACTGCGATGCTCCAAACTCATTATCATCTCTCATCATTTGTCTATCTACTGCAGGGGTAACATTCCCACATCACTGTCTACCTGGTAATGACCTTAACCTGCTTACAGAGGGCGGGGACTCCCCCTTCTGACCAATGTGTTGCCCCTTATGTCAGTCTGACTGTGTCAGTGGCTCTGATGCCTTAGACATAGGTAATTTTAAATCCGACCATCTTACTTCCTTATCCAAAGGTGGATGTTCTTCTAGACCACACATATCATTCCTAACCTCCCTCAAGTAGGTTTCCCATTCTTCATCTGATACTTCTTGTGCCCAACTCGTGTAACTCCTCTTCTCATCATCTCAATTTAATGTTAACCTGCCTAACAACAGCTCCTTCTGTCTCGTACTACAGGAGGCTTCCTCTGTGTCATACAGCTAAGTACTCGACGATCATGTTTTCCCTTCCTTTGTGTTTCTTTCTGGGCTTGCATTTTGTGGTATACTTTATCAATCGTTTCCCCAATGCTTCATGAGTCAAATTCCTCTCTAGATTTACTCTAGACATGTCTGGAATTGGCTCGGACTCGGGAAAGAATTCCTCTATGTCTTCCCAGTCTTCCCGTGGATTGAGATCTCTCACTTCCCTTTCCAAACACTCAAGATCTCATGCTGTCTCCTTTTGCGTTCCATATCCTAATCGACTGCTCTGTGCTTTCTTGCCTCTTCTCTTATTCTATCTTGCTCTTTCCTTTTCATATCCCTTCGTTCATTTGCCCTTCGTATCTCTTCATTTCTTCATCTCTGTATTCTTTTCTCTCTTATCCTTTCCTGCTCATCGGCTTCTATTCTTTTTTCCTTTAACCTCTCCTTTTCATCAGCTGTTCTTTTATTATCACGCTTCCTTTGTTCTTCTGCTCTCTCTTGTTTTTTAGCTTGCTCATCTTGATATAACTGCTCTCGTCTTTGCCTATCTTTTCTTTTCGCTCCTTTGTCTTTCAATTGTTCATCCCTTTCTTTGTCTTTTTTATGTTGTTCGTCTGGGTCTCCTCTTTGTCTTAAATCTACGATGCCTTTAACAATGAGTTTAAGTAAAATCTGACCTATCTCATCAGTTTTATCCTTATCTCCCTTCCATCTCTTTGTTTCTCTCCTTATGTCTAGAGATATACTTGCTTGATCACTTCTCTCCTTGTCTCGTCTCTCCTTGTCTCTCGGGACTTTGGAGGTTTTATCTTTCTCTGTGTCTTTCTCTGGGCCCTTGTCACTACTTTGAGTAGGTGATTCATATGACAGATTGCTATATCCCGTTGCTGCTTTAAGTTCTCTTAATGGGTATGACCCTTCATCTTTCAAAATCACATCTTTCATTTCAGATGGGGCGTGCGGAGCAGAAGACTCTTCACCCTCCTCTTTGCATATATTGAGTATCCAATCTAAAGGAGGCTCCTCCTCCTTCTCGTGTTCATACATTTTCCAAAGCTCTAGACTCGCTAGGCGCGTTTCTAACTTTTTTCCTGTGTACGCGGAATGTAAATATGTCGTCATATGCTGTAGAACTGTTCTCCATAATGACCTGCCCTGTGGCCATGGCATAAACATTTTGTCTGTGGTCCCTTTAACCCATTCTGTACTGTACTGCTTAAGTTTAAGCACATGCTTTGGTAGTTGTTTGCAAAGATGCACTAATGGCGTAACTACTTCCATTTCTAACTTTTTCTTCTCCTTTTATTATTACTTTGCTTATACTTTAATTACAGTTTTTAATTTTGCGTTTCAATCAACATATATTTATGAGAGATCACCAATCGTCGCAAGCTCCAATCCCGTCATAATACAATTTATTTACTTTACTCTTGCTAAAAAACAACCATCAAGTATAATCTTAAAATAATCACTTTTCACGTGGTAACCTCACGTTTCTCTATTACTTAAAACATTTCCTTTTTCAGTTCTGACATCATCACACTTTTCAACCACATAAAACAAAACAGACAGACTTGACCGGTCACATATAAGTGCACCTCACGATCCTCTCTCAGGCCTCGTCTTACCTTCTATATTCGTGTTCCGATTGGAACTTAAGCCACTCCCTTTGAGAAAGTCTTTAAACTTATCTTGTCTCTTATATTTCCCATGTAAGGGGGTCTAAATTAAGGCTTCTGCTAGCATTCTTTCAAAGTCTAGGAACGGGGCGTGTCCTCATAGCGTGGGTACACCACACGACTATTTTCCTCATATATTACTTGGCAACACTCAAGTCAACATCTTTTCCCCATATACATATATTTTACACTCTTACTCTTCCATTATATTGTATCCCGCCTCCCTCTGTCACTGTCCGTTATTTAATATACATGTGTCCCTTTTGCCCTTTGCCACACTCTTTGGTCTTATTCACTCACCGTTCACATGTTTTCATCTTCGGACCCTCGGGATCAGCGCCTCTTCGAGCTGCTTTCCGATCCGCTTCGCGTAGATGTTGGAGGGGTTCCCATATTAAAATAGGGGTCCCGTCACACCCTTCTTGCAAGAATTTTTCCTATTCTAACCGTGATCTAAGGGGAGCTTCACGTCCTGTCAGCCGAATGGCAAAGGTCGTGCGATATTACAGAGACCCTAAAGTTTTCTAATGTCGACAGCCAATGGTATCTTATCTAACCATCATCTGCTACCAAGTGAACTGGGGACTCCCAGCCCTTTAAGATGAGTAGCAATACCCTGGAGATGGATGGGGATGCAGATTTTAATCAAACATCAATAATTCAGACAACACAAATAGCTTGGCAACATTTTGTCTGTTTCAATGTAAGTAAGTAAAACAGGGAGTACAACGAACTTCAGCAATCGCACCATACTCAATTCTCAATCATTTGATAAAAAAGCTGGGTACTTAAACCCTAAATTGGTCACAACTGACGTGTTGACCTGCGTCATTACCAATGTCATCCTGTGTGGCAAACTTCTAAAACCTATCTGTAAGTGGGATTGGCTCTAAGTGAACTACTAAGTATAGGTGTGATATCTGCATAGAGTAACAAAGAGAAATAATTGGATAGTTAACAACAGGTGGGGCAACTAAGCCCTCCCCTCAACATGGCCACTATGAACGTCAATAAATGTACAACATGCCACTGGCTACACAACTATAGGACCCCCCAACTATGTGGACCTCTACAATTGGTTGGCTACCAACCCCGTCAAAACCTTTCCCCCTACGTGAGCAGCATGCAGACTGAACAACCAGATGCGGGTGAACTTGTCTCGATACCAGCTTCCCACCAATTAAATGGACACTCCATCATCACCTCAATGGTTCAGTGCCAATTAGTGGCGTGAAGTTGACCTTGAGTTTGTGGTGTTCTCTGGGAGTTTTTAAGGAGTATGGGTACTGTCTGGCTTCTGTGAATAGGTGTGATCTCCTCATGCGTCCAACTTATTTCCATCACGTGACTGGACACCACGATTTGAGCCTTTACTTGTATTTGATTTTATTCTCCAATAGTCCTCTGACGTCTTTGTTTTCACTTGACCTTCTTGAACAGGAGTTTCAATTCTTTCACATTAATTGTATCCAATTTAGCCAATTCTCGTTCTGATAAGACCTTGGCTCTCTTAGCTCATCCAACTTCTTAGCTGAAACATATTCTGTTTAATTCAATTTCTTTTGTAACTGTGACACTGAATTTAGGCCTTCCTCATTAAGACTGCTATATCCGCAGTGGAACATTCATTCTTTTTTATCCATATGTATCTATGAGGTATATATGTATATGTTGGCACTTGCCGCAATCGTTTTTACTAAAAGCATTTACAGTGCATCTGTACACGTTTAAACCAACTAAGTATCTTCATCATGCTTATGGCATATGTCTCTTTATCTTGATCCCAAGATGTCACTTATCCTTAGTACTTCTTTGTTCTTCATAAATCGTCTGCCTCTCTGGTCTGGTTATTTTCTATATGGAGTTGATTCAGTTTCATATGACGTCACCATTCATCCTGGTCATTCACTTTCTTTGTTTCTGTCATGCCGCCGTCTTTTGGTGGTCGCTGGCGGTTATGGAAGGCTTGGCGTTGGCGGCGCCATTAGAATGTTCCGTGTTTTTTCTCTTCACTTCCTGGTTTGACGGTCTAGTCTTTTTCTCTTGTTCCTGTATTTAACCACACCCTCCCCTGGGCTCTCTGCGTTGCAACTTTGTTTCCTGTGCCTTGTTGCCGTGCTACTTTGTTTTCCTTACTCCTGTTGCCGATTACCGCAACCTTTTTCGCGGTATCCTTTCGCTCTACTTCTTTCCTCTCCTTCATTTCTCCCGTTCCTGGTTCTTGGCGGTATCTCCACTCCGGACTCTCGCACTGCTCCTTGTTCAGTATCAGCTTCACCGGACTCTCCAGCTTACTGCTGCACCGAGAAACTTACCTTGATTATCCTGCTCCGGTTATTCCTGCATTCCCGGGCTCACAGTCATCTCTTCCTGCTCAGCATTGGTACCAACTACATCCGTAGAGAGGTTTTTTTAAGCGGCTGCTTTTTTCCTCTCATCTTGGTTTCTGCGGGACGGGGGCCGGCTGCTTCCCTGTTTGTCAGGGGATCAGGGTGGCTTCTTCCCGCGGACGGCCGTACCTCTTCACAAAGAAGAAGAAGCCCAAGAACAAGACTTCCAGACGAAACCCCGTTCCGGAAGAGACAGGTGGGGAGAAAGGGGAGGTGGACATTGATTTATCTGATTTGGAGGATAATACGCTGGTTCCCAACACTTGTGACAGTTTGCAACGCCCGAAAGAGATTACAATGTCTATTCCGGAACAGGTCCAAGAGCTGCTCACAGCAATGCAGAATGTGACATTAGAATTACAGGCTGTGAAAGCCGAAAACGCTGCTCTAAGACAGCGAGTCGACCACTTCGAACAGTCCCGGAGTGATCTGCCTCCCATGTCCTTACCCTGCGGTAAATATAACGGATCACCTACTGGATTTAAAGAATTCATAGAGGCTTGCATAATATATTTCACCTTCAGACCTCAGACATATGCCTCAGATGCGGCCCGCATAGGGTTTCTGATATCTAACCTTACGGGTAACGCTCTTTCCTGGGCTACTCCGCTTGTGACCAGTGCCAGCCCGTTACTACACGATTACGCCGGGTTCACCGCCCAGTTCAAATTGGCCTTTGAAAGGCAAGAGTCTGCGGTAGTCGCCAGTGAACAGTTACTGGATATTCGACAGGGAAGTTCCGATCTTCTGTCCTACATTTCCCGCTTTAAACGAGTGGCTGCAGACGCAGGCTGGCAAGAGAACGCTCAGTACACCATTTTTCGCCGAGGATTGAGGGAAGACCTTAAGGATGAATTAGCAAGGGTAACCAGACCAGCTACTTTAACCGACTTATGGTCTACAGTGGTACAGCTGGATTTCCGTCTCTCAGAACGGTGGTCTGAACGTAGAAAACAGCGTGGATTTCCTGCTACGCCTGATCCTGGGATTACCTCTCCTTCTCCTACCTGTACGTCGAAAGAGGAGCCAATGCAGATTGGGACTACTCGAGGACCACTCACCTCGGAAGAAAGAAGAAGACGCAGGGAGAACAACCTGTGCATGTATTGTGGATCTAACCAACATATTCTTAGAGACTGCCCTAATGTACCACCAAGACGTTCGGGAAACGCCATTCCTCGGAGCTAGTAGGGACGAGTTACCGAGGGGGATTTACTGGTCCCTTTGTTTCTTTATCAGTCACACCCATGCTTACCACAGAAGACAACCGTCTCATGGTAGTCGGAGTAGAGTTGTTTATCTCTCAGCAGTCCTATGAGGTTCTGGCACTACTGGACTGCGGCGCTGCTGGTTGCTTTATGGACTTGGTTTGGGCGGAAAAGGTCGGCATTCGCCGTTTGCAGAAAGACGAGGACCAAAAGGTGGAAGGTGTAGATGGTAGACCACTCAGCTCGGGTCTAATCACCCATACCACACCTCCGATGCAGATGAAGATCCTACATCATAACGAAACCATTCAATTCGACCTCATCCGAGCAGCTCATTTTCCAGTAATCCTGGGGGTCTCTTGGCTTCGGAAGCATAACCCGACCATTGATTGGACAAAGAACCAATTGTCATTTACCTCAACTTTTTGTCGTCAATCATGTTCTTCACAGACCCTGCATACTTCTGTCCACATTTTACCAGATATAACCTCCAGTTTAGAAGTGTTGAAGGTAAACAGCATCCCTAAAGAATATCTCCGCTACCAGGAGGTGTTTACGGACGATGGCCCGCAGGAGTTACCTCCTCATAGACCAGAGGATTGTCAGATCATTCTCCAACCCAATGCTGTTGTTCCTTTTGGACGAATGTTTATCCCTTTCCCTCAAGGAAAAGAAGGCTCTCAAGGAATATCTGGATTCTAATTCACATCATGGCCTGATCCGACCTTCATTCTCCCCTGCAGGGGCTTCACTTTTTTTTGTTCCAAAGAAAGGTTCCAATGAACTTCGTCCTTGCATCGATTATAGGGGCCTAAACCAAGTTACTCTTAGGGATAGGTATCCCATGCCACTGATCGGAGACATTCTGGAAGCAGTACAAGGAGCAAAAATCTTTTCTAAGATCAATTTAAGAAGAGCCTACCACCTTTTGCGAATACGATCCGGTGATGAATGGAAGACTGCTTTTCGCACTCCCTTCGGACACTACGAATACTGTGTCATGCCCTTTGGCCTAGTCAACGCTCCAGCAATATTTCAAAGATTCATGGATCGCATCTTTTCTGATCTACTTTTTCATTGTGCCGTCGTCTATCTTGACGACATACTGGTCTATTCTAAAGACGCCCAACTCCATTCAGATCACCTCCAGCAAGTCCTTCAAAGACTGCAAGACAATCTACTTAAAGCCAATGCTGATAAGTGCATTTTTCAAGCCTCCGAGGTCAACTATCTTGGCTTTATCCTGTCTTCGGAAGGAATCCGCATGGATCCCGCTAAGATCGACGCCATATTGCAATGGCCTACACCTCATTCCATCAAAGACGTCCAAAGGTTTCTAGGGCTAGCCAATTTTTATCGCAAATTCATCCAAGGTTTCTCGGATCGAGTTCTTCCCATTACAAGGCTGTTAAAAAAGTCTTTAATGCCCTTTATCTGGTCTTCTGAGGCAAACCGAGCTTTCCAACGACTTAAGGAGGAATTCTGCTCGGCCCCGGTACTTCATCAACCAGATCAGAATCTAAGATTCATTGTGGAGACTGATGCCTCCTCTGTGGCGATTGGTGCAGCCCTTCTACAGGAACATGAAGGTTTGGAACATCCGGTTGCCTACATGTCCAAGACACTGAATGACAGTCAGACCCACTATTCAGTGATAGAAAAAGAACTCCTGGCCATGAAATCTGCGTGCGAAGAATGGAGACATCTCCTAAAAGGGGGTAACCATCCCTTTGAAATCAGAACTGACCACAAGAATCTTAAAGTACTGCAAAAGATGGAATGTGTCAACTCCCGTCAGGCTCGTTGGGCGCATTTTTTCTCCCAATATGATTTCACTTTGACCTACTTACCAGGTTCCAAGAACATACTAGCTGATGCTCTTTCTAGAAGGCCTTATTCAGACATGTCTCAGAAAGAATTTCCCAGTCTCATGCTTCCTGAAGTCAAGGTAATCTGTTCGGTGGAGTCTTTCTTAGAAAGGGTCCGCAAGGCCACGCGGTCCACCTCTCCTCTCTCAAAGGATCTATCCCTTAAAGATGGTTTATGTTTTAAGCAACAGCGATTGTTTCTGCCAGACAGATTCACCCGTCAATCGGCTTTAAAGTGGTGCCACGATGATCCAACGGCAGGACACAGAGGTGTTAAGAACACTTTGGAATTGCTTCATCGCAGGTTCTGGTGGACCGGTATGGCCAAAGATGTTTCAACCTACGTCAAGTCATGTCCGGTATGCTGTCGATCCAAACATTGCACTCAAAAGTCGATTGGTTTTCTCCAACAACAGGACTTTCCCAAGAGACCCTGGAGCCTTATTTCCACAGATTTTATTGTGGATCTGCCACCTTCGGAAGGTTGTTCATGCATCATGGTAACTGTCGACTGCTTCACTAAGATGGCACATTTCACTCCCTTGGCTGGTCTTCCTACTGCCGCTGAGATGGCGGCTGTATTTGCTAGAGAAATATTTCGCTTACATGGTACTCCGGACAAGATTATTTCTGACAGAGGTTCTCAGTATACTTCAAGGTTCTGGAAGGAGCTTTTTGAGAGACTGGGAATGGAACGGGCCTTATCATCTGGTTTCCACCCTCAGACTAACGGGCAGACTGAAAGAACCAATGCCACGCTGGAGCAGTATCTTCGATGCTTCACAAACGCCCAACAGGATAATTGGGTTAGTCTGCTGGTCACCGCGGAATTTGCCTATAACAATGCCGAGCACAGTGCCACTGGTCTCAGTCCTTTCTTTTGTTCCTATGGTTTCCATCCCAGCTTTATTCCTTCTCTCTCCTTTCCTCCGTCTACCACTTCATCTGTGGATGCCTTACTTACCAGTATCTCGGAGGCTCACAAGTCTGCCACGGGAAGTTTACGGGCGAGCAGTCTTCGGTATCGATCACACTGCAATCTTAAGCGCCAGCCCGTTCCAGCTTGGCGAAGGGGCACCAAGGTCTGGTTGTCTACTAGGTTTCTGCCTCGCTGGCTTCGCCCCTCTAAACTGTCTCCCCGGTACCTGGGTCCTTTCCCTATACTTCACCAGATCAACCCCGTGGCCTTCCGCCTTCGGTTGCCCAAACACATGCACCGTCTCCATCCTGTATTCCATTCCTCTCTCCTGAAGGAATGCAAGGGTGATCCCTACCATCGCCCTTTGCCACAGGACCCGGTCCCCAAGGCGGTTCCTTCCGATGAGTATGAGGTGGCCTCCGTTCGTGACTCCCGCTATCGGCGGGGTCGCTTGGAGTATCTCATCCACTGGAAAGGGTATCCACACACGGAGGACTCCTGGGAACCGGTGTCTCATGTTCACGCTCCTGCGTTGATTCAGCGGTTTCACCGTCTGTTCCCGGGGAAGCCGGGGGGGGTGTCCCTTGGGAGGGGGCATACTGTCATGCCGCCGTCTTTTGGTGGTCGCTGGCGGTTATGGAAGGCTTGGCGTTGGCGGCGCCATTAGAATGTTCCGTGTTTTTTCTCTTCACTTCCTGGTTTGACGGTCTAGTCTGTTTCTCTTGTTCCTGTATTTAACCACGCCCTCCCCTGGGCTCTCTGCGTTGCAACTTTGTTTCCTGTGCCTTGTTGAAGTGCTACTTTGTTTTCCTTACTCCTGTTGCCGATTACCGCGACCTTTTTCGCGGTATCCTTTCGCTCTACTTCTCTCCTCTCCTTCCTTTCTCCCGTTCCTGGTTCTTGGCGGTATCTCCACTCCGGACTCTCGCACTGCTCCTTGTTCAGTATCAGCTTCACCGGACTCTGCAGCTTACTGCTGCACCGAGAAACTTACCTTGATTATCCTGCTCCGGTTATTCCTGCATTCCCGGGCTCACAGTCATCTCTTCCTGCTCAGCATTGGTACCAACTACATCCGTAGAGAGGTTTTTTTAAGCGGCTGCTTTTTTCCTCTCATCTTGGTTTCTGCGGGACGGGGGCCGGCTCCTTCCCTGTTTGTCAGGGGATCAGGGTGGCTTCTTCCCGCGGATGGCCGTACCTCTTCACAAAGAAGAAGAAGCCCAAGAACAAGACTTCCAGACGAAACCCCGTTCCGGAAGAGACAGGTGAGGAGAAAGGGGAGGTGGACATTGATTTATCTGATTTGGAGGATAATACGCTGGTTCCCAACACTCGTGACAGTTTCATCAGGAATCACATTCAAATTACCATCATATTGTCTTGGATGTAGGTATGGTTTCCTCAATGGGTACATCCCTTCCCATATTCTCTTATTCCCTTAGGTATAGGTATTCTTATAGGTACTGCACAGAGTCGTTGCTCTTCTTCCTGCTTTCTGATTTGTGTATTATGTGTCACATACTTTGGCTCATACTTCTCAGGTAATGTAGGCGGGGCAGGTGGAGTGGGGGCACTTGGCTCCTCCTATCCACCTCAACCAGAGCTTCAGAACCACTGACCAGCACTGAGATGATTCCTGACCCTGAGTCCCCGTGTAGGCCAGCCTGCAGCCATCCATCCAGCCCTGCTCACCAAACTGGTTGCCGCCTTATACCCATAGCTGTCTCCCGTCTTGAACTCTGTTGCAGAAGCTGCAAGCACCAAGAACATCTACAAGCACAAGGTACATTGTGGTTCTGTCCCCCTGGCCCTTCGCTGAAGGTACCTTGAGACCGAGTACCCTGCTCCCTTTGTGCTGAAACCAAGCACCCTTGAACTGTCGAGATTATTGTTCTATTGCAACTACGCTCCTGTAAGTATCCAGAGTGCATCCCCTTTCCTTCTTTGAAACCGTCTGTCCTCTGAATTTCTTTATGGGGTGGGTTGTATTTCGTAGTGTGCTAGAACTGTCTGTTGTGATAATAATAAAATAGATATGTGTATAAAACCTTGTCTGGACAGTCCCTTTTATCATTGGGTAATAACCACTACTTTTCAGAGATAACCCTGCCGTTCCACCCACATTACCAAAATTGGACAATGAGGTTTATAATTTGCTTGTGTTTCCAATTTGTTCTGATCCCTTCTGTTGTACTAGAGGTGTGGGCTGATTGATGGTTTAGAAACCGATATTCACCTCTGGACCACTGGTGCCCCGGAAGTTGATTCGTCACATTGTCCCTCCTCTTTTCCCATTTCACCCTCAGTGGACTCTAATGCAATAGTTTTGGCTTAATGGAGTCGCAAGCAACCATTTATAGCCCAAACTAACAAGTGTTGGCAAAGCCAGCAGTTTTGGCTTGCGTAAAAGTATTAGCAATTTTCCAAGCACTACTATTAGATATCCAGCTACTCACACCATTTGTGACCTGTTACCATCAATTGCCAGTTAATACCACTATGAGTGTGCCTGACAAGTGTGAACATGTTAAAATCCCTCCTCTAAGCATTGGCAACACAAAAGCCAAAACTGTTTGCATTGCCAATGATTGTTTTCTTTTATTGGGGATTCATCATACGATTCAGTATTGAGAGAATTGGTGTGAAACTGTGTTGGTTGCAGAGTGAAGGATGTTCGGGAGAATTCTTTTAAATGTGCTAATTTACTTCACCTTAGAGACCCCCAGCAACTTTGCTGGATGTTAAAGACTTGTTTTTTTTTTTTCCTGGAGAGAGTGTGCGTCTTTTTTCCCACTCTCTCGTGTATTTTGATGTCTCTTTTATTCTTGTGTTCTGTGATAATGGAGTTTTAGATAACTCCATAGGCATCATCTTTTCATGTGTGCTACACAGCACCCTCAGTGCAGTAACACCGGGGAGCCTTTTAGGCTGTTCCAAGGTTTAAATACCTTCTCTGGGGTAAACTACCGTTTCCCAGAGAATGTAAAGTTAAATTGACTTTACTATTCTTTTTAAATTCCTAGACCCAGCACACACTATCTTACAATAGAGTGCTGGACGGGTTAGCTAGTATACCCTATGTCTAGAAACTCATGTATCCACAAATGCTACCCTTTCTTATCGAAATGGCTAGTGGCAGTGGTTTTACAACAAACTACCATGATTTTTCCTGACCGCGAACAACGTAGCATTAAATCACATGAGCCATGTTTTTCAACATGGTCGCTTAGCCCCCTTTGTTTAAACAGGTCCCGGTTGTCTTTTTTCACCATTTCTTTGTTGGAAAGGTCCTTCCAGTGTCTGTCTGCGCGCCAAAATAGGTTTGGTCCCTTTGTTTCTATGCCTTTGGCGGGCTTCAGGACTGAAGACTGCCTCAGGTGCCCGAGTGTGGGGGGTGGGCAGGAAGTGAGGGATGTGCCCGAAACTCCTTGTGCTTAGTCTCCTAGGAGACCCAAATGCACTCTGGTGTGATTGGCTGGCTGACTGTCTGGCAAGGACAGCCACCTTACTGGGTGAGTGGCAGCTAGACTGGAATGAATGGGAGAAAACGGTTTAAAAGGCTAGTCTCTTGGCTTGGAAGTCAGAGTTGACCACTGGGACGAAAAAACTGAAGATGAGCTGGAAGAGGACATCTGCTGCAACTTCTGGACCATTGGTTTGCCCGGTGGAGGCCTGCTGCAGGTCCGAATCTCCACGTTCATCTCGACAGAGAAGCCCCTTCAAGGACAACTTCTTCCTTTGAGTTGTTGGGACGAATCAACTTGTAAGCCACCTGGATACCATTCTTGGAGCTGGTTAGGGGAAGGACACCAGCTTGTGTGCTTGAAGAAATAGCAGCCGGAATCGAAGATTTGCCAATTTGCCAGCTTTGTGACCTGTCCCCGTGCAGTGCAGGAGTCCTCTGACGTCCTCCCTCTTGTCCCCACGACTGAGGTTCAAGAACAACGAGATCTGCAGGAACTGCCAGGAACAGAAGTCTTCCGCTGCATCTTTTTCTTCAATATAAGATACTGTAAAAACCTGACAGAGAGAACTTACCTCTCACTGTGAACGTTTGTGGAACTTTGGCAACTTGCAGGCCTAGTCAGCTTGTGACCCGACATACAAACCTTTCTTCCGTGAGCTACTTCTAAGAACCGTGGCAAAGACTTTTCCGTTTTAAATACCAGAACTGTTTTTACTTATAGAAGACACTAGCCCATTGATTTTGGCTTACCTATTGCATTGAATCAACTGCTCTGGTGAACTAAAACTATTTGCACTGTTTTAGAGTAACTGTAACGTTCGTTTTATTAACTTATGCCTTTTGCTCAACTGCTTAGTAATCAGTATTGTAGTATAATTTGTGTGTGATATTGGTTGCCTCATTTAGTGCATGCTTTATAAATGATTGTGTAATAAATGAATGTGTCTTACCAAGAAACCTTGAGTATAAGTGTCTATCTGAATACTTGTCATTGTAGACCTTTGTGTAACACCCTTAAAAGCTCACATTCCCTCTTGAGATAAGCCTGGCTGCTCAGCTCGCTACCAAAAACTGTGTGGTACAGACTTATACCAAAGGTTGGTTTTGCTTACACCTGTAGTCCTAGTTGTATGTAGTGGTCCCAGAGGGTACTGCATACAAACTTTGCCTAACAAAGGAATAGGCAGGACATGGGGGATTTGTATTGGGGAGAGGGTAGGGCTTTGGGGTGCAAGTGAAGCGGGAGTGGAGTGGGCATAGTTTCACTATTTTGTTAACACTCGGAGCAATGGTTATTTTAGATCGAAAATAAAACCAGGCCAATAGAGCATTACTTATTATGATTAATTTACTGATTTGTAACAAAACATTTTAAAAATGTAAATCACTTAACATACAGTTTTAAAAGTTAAGTTGAATAATAACTGAATGCTTGTGGCATTTTCTATATTCCAAGTTAAACACTTATGCTTCATCCCTCCAGCTGGGTATTTTAATATGTACATTGGGGAACTTGATCTCACAGGTTAAAGTAAGCAACTTCAAAATAGGGAATTACGTTAAATGGGCTTGCTTGTTTGCACTCTTTATTTACTTTTCAAGTGGACTGCAGTGCCCTCAAAGTTCAAAAGCAGCCGGGGCAACTTGATAGCAGTCTGAATGGGCACCAGGTACAGAAGACAGTTGACGTGATTATTTTTTGCTTTCTATCAAAACCGGAAAGATAGAACCAGAGGCAGGGACATTCTGCTCTTCGGGAGAATTAATAGTGAGGCACGTGCCCAGCCTGCAGTTGAACTTGGGCCTCAACACGCAGATCCCATCTGCACCGGCTCAATTCAGGAGCTGCGCCCTCGATAGATGATGGAGTGCCTAGCCTCGACCACCGCGCTGCTTGGACTCGCCCTCCTGTTCATAGCCCTGGCATCGTTATGGAGGAATTCCAAGAGGCAGATTCTTCACCTCCCACCCGGCCCGACCCCGCTGCCTATATTGGGCAACATGCTGCAGCTGAACCCTAAAGAACTTCTGAACTCGTTACTAAGGGTAACGTATTCATTTACGAATATTTAAATCTCTGCCTTAGAATAAATGTGCACTTATAGACTGAATGACCTTCAACTGCCCCTTCGCGTGCTTGATCATGTTTGATGCACTCACTCGCTTGGGAGATCCTTTTAACGATGCCAGTGCATGAGCCAACACCTTTCATTAGCACTGAAACCTCATTCTAATATCCCACAAGAGCCGAGCTTTAATGTGCCCTATACAGACTTGCTACGAGAAACGCATTTAATTGTTTACCCGCCCCCAGCACTGGCACGTTGTATGTGGCACTGGCAGCCGCGCGGATTGGAGAATTATCCTGAAAGGGCAGCAGCTGCTTAATTGGCGCTTCCTGACATTTACAATTTACCAAACGTTATACATGAATATCAAATTGTACTTGTCATCTTAGAAACACATACACGTATATCTGAGCGTATTTGTTTTCACACATATAGACATACCTGACTTTACAAATATCAGACTTTGAGCCTCATTACACGTACGGCTGTGTGGTAAACATGGCAGTGAAATGGAGGTCATTCTGTTACCACCACTTTACCACCGAATTGTCGCACTGCCATACTATGATGTTTGGAGATAAAATGGAGAATTTCTATTTTACCCCAATTACTGCAGCGATGGCAGTAATTCCGCAAAACTGCCCAAACAGTCTCTTGACTCCAAAAGTGGGGAATTACACCGCTGTACCACTACTCATAATCCCATAGTGAATTCACAGGACTGAGTGGGTGTAGTGGTAAATGTATTGTGAGTAATTCGACCATCCGCACTGGGAGAGAGCGCTCACCTGGGATTTTTGATTATTGTTTATTTAAAAGAAAGACTGATGGGAGATCAACCTCCAGAAATATGTGGGGCCATTTCCGTACATATTATCTATGCACACCGCACAGCAGAAAAATAGTCATGTACTCTGGGAGGACACAGCTTACCAGCAACCCCCTCCCCACGCATGTGTAGCTGACAACCTGGCAGCTGTGAGTACATCAAAAGTCTCTGGTCTTTGGGCAGCCTGATTAGCATTCCAAGGCCCCAAGGATTTTCAGCTCCATTGTTACACCTTGCTGGTGGCGGCTGTTAGGCAGAATTATATGCAGTACCCTTTGGGAACACCACACACAATTAGGACTACAAGTGACAGTGCAGATTCACCGTTGGTACAAGCCTGTACTACACAGTAAAGTGGTATCGATGGCTGAGCAGCCAGACTTATCTCAAGAGCAAGTGAGTAGTATCATTAGTTACACAAAGGACAGAAATTACTATGATTCAAACAAACACTGACTCAAGGTTTCTGAGTAAAAGAATATACATTTATTTACACATCAGTTGGAAAACATTTCACTAAAGTAAAGCAGTTGAAAAATCACACTCGTAATACACTACACCACACCCAATAGATTCTGGACAAGTTAAGCTCAAAATTAAATGTGAGCAAAACGGCACTCCAGTAATTTAAAAGGGAGGGAAAGACAAAGTTAGGCATAAATTGAGTAACACCAACAAGTAAGTAAGCAGGGCAATCTAGAAAAGGGAACTACAGTGAGAGAATCAAATTCAAAAAGGGCCTGGCCCAAAGTCGACGGGTCAAAGTCTTTTGCTCAAGATCACTCAGTTCAGGGTAGTTCGCGGTTACGTCTTTGCCAAGAGTTCAGGATGAAGTTGGTCGGCAGAAAAGTTAGCTTAAAGAATGGAGAAGGACAAGCCCTCAGATTGGCAAAAGGTTTCCCACACCTTCGCCGCGGCTGGACAAAGCGAACAACCGGATTTGAACAGTACCTTAAATGGAGAAGAAGGCTGTAGCTGAGGCGGATGTTCCTGCAGGTCCTGAAAGTTCACGGTTCCTGAAGCGACTTCCGGACTGACACGAAGTAGGAAGACTGGAGGGTCCTGCACTGCCCAGGGAAAAAACCAGCAGCAGAGCAAAGCAACAAATAAAAGGTGCGCTCCTTAAAACGCAAGCAGGTTCCGTTTCTCCTGGATATCCGGTTCACTGTAGCTCTGTACAGCAAATTTGACCAGAGAAGGGAGGCCTGGCAAGCAGTTTGGTGAACTGGTTGTTCCATCAGCTCATGGGGAGAAGATTCCTTGCAGATCTTCCCTGTCATTGGAGTTTGAAGATTCGGACCTACAGCAGGGCTTCACCGGGTGGTTCGGTGGTTGTAGGGGTCCTCTTCTGTCAGCTCCTCTTCGGTTCTCTTGTTCCAGTGGCGACTCTGCCTTTCCAGCCCCAGAGACTTGCTTTTTATGAAGTTTTCCCCCATTCACACAGCCTGCTGTCAAGCACACAGCAGGTTGGCTCTCCCACTGGGACAATCACCACAGCCAAACAGATCAGAGTGCGACATGGGTCTCCAAGGAGACCCTGTGCAGGGAGTCCTAAACCCCTCCCTCACATCCTGTCCCCCCAGGCATTCAGGCACCTAAGGAGGGCTTCTGTGTAGAAGCCCTGAAAGGACGGCGAACAAAGGAACCAAACCTGGTTTGGCGCGTAAAGTAAAACACGAGAACGACTTTTCCAAAAAGAAATGGCGATTAAACCCAGCCGGAACCAAATTAAAAACAATATGGTCAAGCGTGTTTAAGTTCGAGGCTATGAAGATAGCCTAAATTAATACCAGGGCTATCTAAGATAACCGCGGTAGGAAAAATAGGGTAGTTACCACTGCTACCAACCATGTCTTAATGGAAAGGGAGTGAAACAATGCTCCAAGAAAAACATACAAAAAGGGATAAATATTAACCCTTTCCAGAACTCTATATAAAATAGTTTGTACTGGGTCTGTGGATTTTTAAAGAGACTAATAAAGTCAATGGCAACTTTACATGTTTCTGGGATACAGTAGTCAGTCCCAGAAAAATAGAGTCGGAGTTGGGAAGTCTAAAAGACAACCCTGTGTCACTGCACTGAGGGTGCTGTTTAACACACAGTAAAAAGATGATGCCTATGGAGTAGGTCAGGCTCCACAGTCTATGAACACAAGAAAATGTTAAACACATATAGCAACACACATGAAAGAGTGTGAAAAAAGGTGCACACTCTTACCAGCTGAAAAAAATAAATCCTAGAAATCCAGCTAAGCTGCTGAGGGACTCAGTAGGTAAGGGAAATTGCCATTCTGGAGAATTCTCCCTAACAGCGGCGTATACTGAAGAATGGTAATTAGCAGCCTCAGGGAAGGACTTTATGTAGGAAGTAACAATGGGGACCAGAGACCAAAACCTTTTTGTAATGGAATGTGTCAGCTCGGTACTACCACCCCTCCTTGGTATGAGAAGGCAGTGAATGTACTGTTTGGTACCACTCCTTTCGAAGCAGGCAAGTATGTGAATTGCAGGAGAATAAAGTGTGCCTGCAACCTGTAACTTTAAAGGAGGGCCATGCTGTGACCAAGCACTCTATAGTGGTCATTTAATTAGGGAGACACTTTGATGTACAGCAGACAGGAAGATGGGTGGGATTTAGAGGTATATGTTGTCACTCTTCCCCGGTCTGTTGCCAAGTGCCCTGATTCTGACCTGAAGCATCACTGAAGATTGTTGGTGGGGACCCAGGATTGGTTCATTAAGGTGGGCTTAGCCTGCACCAATCACTGTTTGGCTTTAAAAGAGGGCTGAACCACTCACTGATCAGATCATTTGAAGACTTCGAAAGGTGTAAGAAGAAGGACTCATTTGGACCCGAGCTGAAGGTACGGTCCACCTTACATCTTCCGCCAGTGAAGGAAGGCCAGGAGTACCAACAGGGAAGCAAGATCCCTCCCCTAAACATCTCCCATGGAACAGAGGGAGATACCCGACTCAGAGGACCCGTCCAGCAGCGTCACAACCAGTATCCTGACAGCACACAGCATGCCCTGCTAGGGTCTGCCAGCAAGCTTCCTAGGTGGGAAGTGCCGGAGAGTATCTGAACTAAAGACAAGGCCTTAGTACTGCATATCATTCTGCCCAACAAGGGGTGTGAAGCAAGGCTGTGTCCTTGCCCTGCTCCTGTGTTGCCAATATATAAATGAGGTGATCTTGGAACTGGTAGCTAGAGGTCCAGAGGGTAGGTTTGACCCCCCGAGGCTTGGCGCTGACATCATTCTGGCATTATTTTTTTCCAACGATGCAGTGTTGCTGACATTATCACCAATGGGGATAAGGCGTTGTCTGGAATGCTTTTTCAGCAATTGATGCCGACTGGGCCTGACTCTAAATAAAAACAAGACTAAAACATTGGTATTCAGACTGACGAGAAACAAAGCCTAGTGTATGCTCCCTGGTGGTTGATGGTGCTAACCTTGAACAAGTTAAATATTGTGACTTACCTAGGAGTAAGATTCACTGACACTGGGGCGTGGTCTGAGCAATATGAAAAATCAAACGTCATCTTGGAGAAAAAAAAATTGCAGTCGTCTAAGGACCTTTTTTTTGGATCAATGAGAGCTGTTTCCCCTGCTATTAATATTTACAAGAAACAGATTGCTTCAGCTGCCCTTTATGGAGCTGTACTATGGGGACATAGCAATTGTCCGAAAATGGGGATTGTGGAGAGCAAGTTTTTAAAATTGTTGTTTTGAATCCCAAGGAGAATCCCCAGTGCCCCGTTATTGATGGAGTGCGGTTTAGAGGCGATTGTCTCTCAGATTGTTTGGAGACCGCTATTGTACTGGGTAATACTCTGGGTGAATACCAGGAGGCTTTCATTAGCCTGCTTAGCCATCTAGGAGGGCATTCACTCCCATTGGTTTAACATGTAAGGCAGAACTTCAGTGTATTGGGCCTGGGTGATATTTGGCATAACCGAAAGAATCTGTCTATTTTATAAGCTCCAAAAACAGAGTTGGATTACTTGTCCCTGAAAACTGACCAAGGAGGTGAAAAATACCTCAATCTGATATCACCGGGCTATGCACGTGCAACTTTTGTGGAATTCAGGTCTGGTACCCTGAAGGTTGGGAAATGTGCTTGTTTTTGGAAAGCTTACCAATCTGAAACCTGCCCGGTGGGTGACTCATGCTCTGAGATAATCGCACATTTACTGTTGTTTTGTGAGAACTACAACGTGTTCTGAGGAGATTGGATTTGCTATCTCTGTTTAAGAAGGCCTGTGTCAATTGTGTTTCAGAAGCCCTCAAACGATGCCAATTGACTGAAATTGTCAACGATTTAGATTTTGCGGCAAGATTCCTCTATCGGGCTCAGTCACGTAGGAGCTATTTCATTGCTCAATTGAACAAAGTGTGACTTTGATGCATTTTACCCTTTTTAGATGTATTTTGTACGTATTTTTATTGCTTGCAACTATTGCTTGATTTTATGAGTTTTTATGGCTGAAGTATGTATCCTGGATGAACAAAATATGTGTTGACAATGTCTATGAATTCTGGAAGCTAAATGCATATTTGTCAATTAAAGCATTATGATGATGATATCCAGTCTTCCAGTCACTGCTCAATGACGATTTAGAGTCACTGCATGTTTAGGACTTGGACGTAAGGTAGCACACCCCTTGGCATGCTGTGTCCTGGTGAGCGATAGTTGCATTGTAGTGATTGCGCCATTCATGTGAGCATCATGTCTTCGTTCTCTTTCTCGCCTTGGCGAGTGTATTTGAGTTTGCATAGACTGTTTCCCTGAGATGCGGGCATAAGCATTCTTGGACACATCACAAACATCTCAAAAGTGTTTTTCCATCCATAAGAGCTGCAGGTTTAAACTTATGGCTGGTCGCATGACTTCATGTGGAAAGTCAAATCAGCAAATGCATTCTTTATTTTGGTCTTATTCTTCATTTTCCGTGCATCAACATTTGATATACTGGTGTGGGCACTGTCTATGCTCTTCTAAGTATGTCCATGGCTTTGGCTTCGATGTCCATTGCAATGGCAGTCTGCACCATGTTAAGGATGTTTTCCTCCGTGCGAGATTTATGCAGCAATGTCTTTCAAAAAGTGGAGATTTACAACCCACAATAACATCTGATTGTAATGCCTGTCGAACGAACCAGGTTCACACTTCAATTTAGATCAATGGTAAACAGGTGATTTACTGTTTGGTTTGCAAGTCAAGAAACTCAGCAGCCCACCCATAATGACACACATCTAACGAACCTGACTGTCCTTACAGACCTGTTAACTTCATAGACCTGCGGTCACCTGACCACAGAAAGTTCCAGAAAACCTCCCACTAGGCCTTTCTGCAGATGTATCCTGCCTCCCACTAAACAATGTGCCTAGTCATCTAAAACACGAGTCCATTTACAATGCTCATTAACAGAAATGACGCATACTGATGTACTTTCTGTGGAGCACAAACAGATGGAGGACAGCAACCCTCTTCAGAGAAATGCTTCCGGACTTGTTGCCTCATCAGGATAGGCGCATGTCCTACACCCAGATGACAACTTCCGTATTATCATAACAGTCCATTTTGGAGTCCAGATTAGACTGGTTTGTTCTGTTGGGCTCATGTTTATGGCCTAGCTTCACAAACTGCAGAGGGGATTGAGCTGGCAGTCTTCAGTCTCTGAGCATGCCTTATTTAATGTTCTGTAGAACAAGCATTGGCTTTAGCCAACGGAGAAGAGCGATAACCTAATAAATGTTTGCAAGAAGAAAATAATCTAGTTGCATGCGGTGTTACAACATCATAGGAACGGGACATTCTGCTGCTGCAATTCATAGGGGATGAACCCTGATTCCTCCGGCAATGGAAAACCCCATCCCTCATTGCATTCTCCTGCCACAATTCATATGGGATGTACCCTGATCTGTCCTGCAACAGAAACCCAACATACCTCATAGTTTGTCCTATATTTTCATTCATTTACATTCAGATTTCCCATTTTTGTGAGATGTGACATAGTCATTCAAGCTTGCTTTGAGGTCTGCAAATGTAGTAGAATATTCAGACATCTCAGAAATTATTTCTTTTGCCACTGCACCTAAGCACAGCATTAGCAACCCTCTCATTTTCTATCAAACAGCTCGTTTCTCTCTCGCTCTGTCTCTCTCTGTCTCTCTGTCTCTCTCTCTCTCTCTCTCTCTCTAGATCTCTCTATATATATTCAATGAAACAAATTTGTTAAAGGGACGTTATGTTAAAGTGCACTAATAAAAACCTATGAAATTCAATGAAAAAACTTTGTTAAAGGGACGTTATGGTTATAAGTAAAACCGAAAAACCTCACAAATTCGCCAGTTATGGTAAGGTAATCAACCATAACTCGTGCCACCACCGTGCACTGAAAAGACTAACACACAGGACCTCAAAGATGACATCACAAATGACGAGTCATCGGCCCAAGCAAAGTGTGTCTGTGTGTGCCCCCTGATGTCTGCGGGCTTCGGTGCGTTATAAATAAATAAATAAATAAATAAATAAAGAGGGCTCCCGACCACTATCCTCCATTGCAGCCCCTGCAATGGGGGATAAAAGCCATTAGCACCCCTGGTTCCAAAGCGGGAACCCGGGGGTGCTAAAAAATAGATTTTTCTTCCTACATCGTCCTGCTGTAGGAAGGATAATCCTTTTCCAAGATGGCCACCAGGGAAAGAGAAGGTGGGGTTCCGTGCAGAGGCCCTCTTAACTTTCCATGGCAGCCTGCTGAACCCAATGACCATATTACCACTAGCACTTCTTTCCTTCTTTCAAATAACTTTACCACATAGCCGGTCCCAGGTGGACATGGCCACTTTAACACCATTTTTCGCCCCATGCGGTCATGGCCAATAGCCAGATTGTCTGTATCATGACCTTATATCATGACCCAGACAATCTGGCCACTGCCCATGGCCACAGGCTATACCTCAGCCACCAAAGGTATCACTATTTTTTGTACCTACATTATGACACTTGTCAAAAAATAAAACACACATTTGCAAAACCATAAGGTCCTTACCAATGCTCATTGCATGAGTTTGCTTGAAATCCGCCCATATTTCATTTTTTCAAAAGTGTTAAAATATTTGTGAATACAATAGTCATATAACTTAGCCCCAACTTGACAAAATCCATTCATTCGTTACACAAACATTGAAGGTTGGGTCTATAATCTTTCTCAAAACCTTTGTCCACATTTGTCAAGCGGCAACAAAGTTATAAGCCATCTAAAAAGGTTGAGACCCCCTCAAACTTTGCCCCCTCGTAAGAAAATCCCACCAAAGTTTAGGAAATGATTTATATATCGATCTAAAACCTTTTTGCAAACCTGTGTAGATTCGTCAAATAGCACCACATTTATAAGCCTTTACATTATTTTGGGACCCACCCTGGATTTTGCCCACTCCTGACACAATCCCACCAAACGTTGCAAAACCATTTACATCTCGATCTTAAATCGTTTTGCCAGCTGTTGTGCAGATTCGTCCAATGGCAGCACATTTATAAGCTTTTGCAATATTTTGGAACCCCCTCTCTAATTTTTCTCCCTCTAGGCAGAATCCCACCAAACTTTTCAAAACTATTCAGAATTAGGTCTAGAATAACATTCCCAAATTACATACAGTTTCATTGATTGGTGCCAAAGTTATAAGCCACCCAAAAACTGCTTTTCACCAACCCTGTAATGCAGAACACAGATGTCCTAGGATATCTGAAGTGTCCGCAGACCATACCGGACTGTCCCAGGACATTTGGATTGTTTGCAGACTTTCAGGGATGAAAAACACCTGTTTTTTGGCTTCTTACGGCCATTTCCCATGCCATTCTCATCACCCCCCATGTCCCAAGAGCTTGTTTGTTGAGTTTCACAAGTGCAATGTTGCGTTTTTTTTTTCTCCTGCGGTGTCCGCGGACACCGGCAAAAGTCTGCAAATCCAACATGGCAGGCAGTTCAAGAAAACCAATGCATTTCATGCTTTTCCCCATCCAATCAGCAAGTGCGCCGGATGTCTGCGGTATTCACGTCGCCCGATAGGCCAATCGGATGCCTGTCCATGAACCGAACAGGGAAATGGGTCCACGGACCGAACCCAGATATCACTAACTTATTTGACTTATGTTTAGCCCATTTTAAAAAAAACTGCTGAATGGATTTACACCAAATTTCCAAAAGCACGCTTTCAGGACCAAGCCGCCGCTCCTGCCGCAAATTTAGTGAAAATTCGTCCAGCGGTTTGGGCTGTATGGAAAAAAACAAAATGTGTGTCCGCCCTATAACTTTGCCCCCCCTTGACGAAACCTCACAAAACTTGCCAAAAAAATGTATTTGCAAACTTTGGTGAGGATTCGTCCGGGGGGAGCAAAGTTATAAGCCACCCAAAAAGTGCTTTTCCTATGGGTTTAGCAACTTAACCATAAATAAACGGCTGCTACCGCAGGCCGTGTAATATTCATCGAATATATGTTGTTAATGGGACATTATGGTTAAGTTGTACTAGTAAAAACCTATGAAATTCAGTGAAAAAACCTTGTTATTGGGACGTTATGGTTACAAGTAAAACTGAAAAACACCAGAAATTCGCCAGTTATGGTGAGCTAAGCAACCATAACTCTCGCCACCACCATGTACTGCTAAAACTAACTACCCAGGACATGAAAGATGACATCACAAATGCCATGAAGAAATCACTGATGACGTCACAAATTAAATTATAATAAAAAGTGCCCATAAGGAGTTGTGTTTACAATGTTGGTAGCAAGTTGGTAGCCAAGCCCACTTTAACCCCATAGTCAGTCCCTTGTGGTCATGGCCACTAGCCAGATTGTCCGGGTCATGGCCTGTGTTCGTGACCCAGACAATCTGGCCACTGCACATGGCCACCGGCTATACCTCAGTCACCAAAGGTATATCACTAATCTTTGTACCTACATTATAACACTTTTCAAAAAATAAAACACAGGGGGGGTCATTACGACCCAGGCGCTAATTGCGCCAACTTTACCACCATGGTGTAAACTATGTTTACACCATGGTGGATGGCGGATTTACCGCCCCATTCCAAGGTGAGTGGGGCGGTAAATCCCCATTTCCCATTTTCCCTTCCCCATTCCCATTTTTGCCCCATAGGGCATAATGGGAGTGGGGAAGGCGCTAATTACGCCACCGTAAATTACGGTGGCGTAATTAGCATCATGGCACGTTAGCGCCATGGATTTTAACGGCTGCTAAGAGCAGCCGTTAAAATCAGAATAGGCGTTAAGGGTTAACGACGGCGTTAACCCTTAACGCCTGGGTCGTAATGAGGCCCAGGGACATTTGCAAAACCATGCTTTCAAATTCTTGCCAATGCTCCTTGCACAGGTTTGCTGTCCATGCTTTCGTTTTTTGGAAAAGTGTCAAAATGTACATACAAAAATAGTCATATATGTCCCTACTTTATGACAATTTTCAAAAATTAAAACACTGATACATTTGCTAAACCATGCTATCTGATCCTTACCAATGCTCCTTGCACAGGTTTGCTGCAAACCCGTCCATGTTTAATTTTTTGAAAAATGTCCAAATGTACATACAGAAAATTGTCATATATCTTAGTATATCTTAACAAAATCCATTCAGACTTTGCACGAAAATTCAATGTTGGGTCTATAATCTTTCCACTAATTTTTCTGCAAATTAGTCAAACGGAAACAGAGTTATAAGCCATCTATAAATGTTGAGACCCCCCTCTAATTTTGCCCCCTCTTGACAAAATCCCACCAAATTTTGCTAAAATATTGAAATCTGGGACTAAAATCGTTTTGAAAACTTTTGTGCAGATTTGTCAAACACCACCATATTTATTAGCCTTTCAAATATTTTCAGATACCCCCCTCTACTTTTTACCCCTCTTGGCGAAACAGCATAAAACTTTACAGAACTATTCAGGGTTGGGTCTAACATTATATTACAACATTTACTGCAGTTTCATTGAGTGGCACCAACGTTATAAGCCATCCAAAAATTCCTTTTCACTAACTCTATTATGCAGAAATATGCATCGAAGCCCCCGAACATCTGGGAGGTCTGCAAAACTCACAAAACTCCACCGTACAACTGGGACGTTTGCGTAATTTGTAGAAGAAAAAGACCAGATTTGTGGCTTTTTATTGCTTTATTTTTATTTCTATATCCAATCCCATCCTCATCAACCCTCAACTCCCCGGACATAGTTTCATTAGTTTGACAAGTGCAATGTTGTGTTTTTTAATGTTTTCACAGCGAGGTCTGCGGACTACGGGCAGTGTTTGTGAATCTAACATGGCATCCATTTAAAAAGTTTTGACACACCTCACATTTTTGGACATCCAATCGGCAGGCGCATCCGATGTCTGCGCACATTATGCCGCCCCCTGATTGGTTCAGACGGCTGTCCACGTGGCAAATAGAGAAGTGGGTCCAGGGACCGAAACGAGATATCACAAAATTCTTTTTTACCCACTTTTTACCTCACAAACTACTGGACAGATTTATGCCAAATTTGCAAAAGCACCATTTCGAGAATAAGCCCCCACTGCTGGCGCAAATTTTGCGAAATACATCCAGGGTTTTGGGTTGTAGGTGTGAGAATTATTTTTTTCCATTGCATCTATGAGGATTTCCACAAATGTTGGGACCTCCCCTATAACTTTGCCTCCCCTAGATGAAACCACCCGAAACTTGGCAGAATCACTCCAAGTAGGTAATGTACTTTTTTTGGGCAAAGTCTCGCAAGGATTCATCCGGGGGAGCAAATTTATAAACCACTAAAAAAAGTGCTCTTTCTATGAATTGAGCAACTTAACCATAATTTGACATCCAGCACAATGCACTGAGGCCCAGATTGCTTGAAGCAAAAATGTCAAAATGCATACATCCATGTTCACAACCCCACACAAGATGGAGTCACTGAAATCTGACAGGAGGATGACATTTCTTCATTTGACAGCTTTGCATGCAAAACATTTCTGTGAGGAAGCATGGGGAGTTGGGCACTTTGTTGCAACCTGGGCAAAATATTTTGAACAGAAAATGTGTTGTCTTCGTGACACGTTTGTCACAAATACCTTTGTGAAACTTGCTGCATACCTGCTCAAGTTGAGGGAAATGTGGGAACGAGGGAAACAGAACGTGCACTTGCACGTTCTGAATGCTCACCGCACCTGGTAGGTCCACCTCTATCTCTCATTGTTATATTTGTTTTCATTTCCATGTTTCCTCCTGTTGCCCTCTGGGCGCTTTGAAACACAATTCATTTGATGTATAAGCCCGTTACAAATACACAAAGCGTGTTACAAATACACAATACATAAATAAATATATAAATACCATGAATAAAATGTAGCAGTGATCACAGAAACAACAGTGATCTCTAGATGCAGCTTGAGAATGCAGTTGACACATTAAAACACATGAACATATGGGTACGTGGTGAGAGACGCATCCTGCCCACGCAGTGGGGGCTTGGGGGCGAAGGCTTTGTCCATGGCCACAGGAGTAGAATAATTGCTAAACTCGGGAGATATCTTCCGAGTAGTGTTTATTTTCCCAATCAGTGACACAGGTGTGGGGACCTCTCATCACCAATGTTATACCCTACCAGTAAATAGATGGGGCACATGGGTGCACATATGTTGGTAACCAAACCTTCCTCTTACTGCTCCTTCCTTCTCCCCCCTTCTTCTTCCATTGTCACGTCCCTCAGTTACAATCCAAGCCACATCCACATAACAATGTTGACTGGGTTAGGGCATGGCAGCAGCCCCATAGGGAATCCCTGCAGTCAGAGGGAAAGTAGCTCCTGCCACAGTCTGCAAGATTTCCTGGCTCTATAAATGACTCCATGGTGCTGCTCAACTCCATGCTGCCCCGCCACATGGCACGACATGCTGGACACCAAACCTAGCTGCTGGGTGAGTGCAACTACAAGTAAATGTGGAGTGTTTAATTGGGGGTGTGGGCAGTAATCAGAACAGCCAACCTGGCTGCAGGGTGAGTCCAACTACAAGGCCATGTGGAGTGCTAAATTGGGGCGGGCAGAAATCTGCACAGCCAACCTGGCTGCTGGGTGAGTCCAACTACAAGGCAATGAGGAGTATTGAATTGGGGGGGCGGCAGTAATTAACAGAACCAACCTGGCTGCTGGGTGGGACCGACTACAAGGCCATGTGGAGTGTAGAAATAGGGCCTGCATGAGATGCATTACCAGTGGATGTGCACACTGCATGCAACAATCCATCATTATTCCAGCTGAAATATTCCGTTACCTTCAACAAAGGCTGGATAGGACATTGAAAGTCAAAGGTAGATGTGGAATAAGACCAATGTACCTTACTACCCGCAACATGCACATCAACATACCTCACACATAAAACATGACATGACCACACACAGCATTGAGAGTTCAAGAAATTTGCGAGTGTGTAGGTGTAATTGAAGGTGCAACACAATGATGGCATGCCAAAGTACAAGGCCGTGCCTCCATGCATGTAAAATACCCAGTGCCTACACAACTACATGTAATTCAGGCCAGCATAACACAGAAACCACATGTATCTGAATGCACCACACCATAGTGACCACACATAACTAGCAAAAAAAACATTCAAGTCACAACATAAGTCATGATACACAGTCAGAGATTACAGTAACTGTCGCACTGAAGCATTTAGTGACTGCACACACATTTCACAGGTACACAACCTATTAGTTCACTTCTCATGTCTCCTTAAGGGACACCTCCAAGTAGAATGCGTTAGTAGCAGTTTGTAAGAAATGGAAATACCTTCATTACTGAGAATACATGATTGTGATTTTGTGGCCTACCCAATTCAGCGTTTATCCTACATGAATACACTCACCCACTCTTATTGCCATTATGTTACCCTTAACCCCTCACACATCCAATCGAAAGATATGTGTTCTCGTCAAATGGGTTACGATATTCAAGGATGTCTACATGAAGGATTGCAAATAGGGACTGCATACCATGAATCCCACTAAATCACCAATCCTTATCACATTATAGTCCAAAGTACCTCTGTACTGGGACAGTACACCTTCATTTGTAACACATCAATGGTTCTTTCATCCATTGGCATCAGTTGTACTGACATTGCAGAGGCCAGATTGACTGTGATTGGTCCATGTGATAGCAACTGCATACACCCCCCCCCAACACACATCCTGCCTAGGTTCCCTTGGGGTACACTGAAGAAAATATATGCTATGTAAATACATTATTGGCTGTGCATGTTAATCTACCCTAATGGACACCATTCAGCCTGTAGCAACATGAAATGTCAAAGTAATTGACACTTACTCTCCCGCTTGTTGCCATGCAGGTGATGCCGGGTATACCCTGATGCCTTGGCTCCTGACCCCCATCAGGCAACCCCACAACAGGCACAAACAGGCATACAACCGTGCCCATGTAAGCACTCACTGCACTATTGAACAGACTTTTGGCCTGTTGAAGGCTAGGTTCTTCAGCAAATCTGGCAGAGCCCTCTTGTACCACCCAGAAAAGTTGGGGAAAATTGTGCTGGTATGTGCCATGTTGCACAAACATGTGCATCCGGCGCAACGTACCCCTGTCCCCCGACATGGACATGCTGCCACCAGAGGCAGAGGAAGATGATGATGATGAGGATAATGCACAGCGCCACGATGGCAATGATGGACGTGCCACACAACGAGAACTAAATCACCACTACTTTTGAGCAGCTATAACAGACTTCCTAGAGAGTGCTGGAGGGTTTGCCTAGTTTCCCCTGAGTTTAAACACTCATGTAACAGTCAAATGTGACCCTGTCCCACTGGAAATGGCTGATGGCAGTGGTTTTAAACAAACTACCCTGATTTTTCCTAACCGCGAACACCAGTAGCTAAAAATCGGGTCAGCCATGTTTTCCAATCTGGCACCCAAGACCTATTTGTAAAAACAGACACCGGTCATCTTGTTTCGCCATTTCTTTTTGGCATGGTCCTTCTTCAGTTTGTCTCTGCGCACCAAACCAGGTTTGGTCTCTTTGTTCGTTGGCCTTGGGTGGGCTTCAGTGCTGAAGCCCTCCTCTTGCGCCTGAGTGTCTGGGGTGGACAGGATGTGAGGGAGGTGCCTGAAACTCGTATGCTTAGTCTCCTAGGATACTTGAATGCACTCTGGCGTGATTGGCCACCTGGCTGTCCAGGAAGGACAGCCACACTGCTGTGTAGTGACAGGCAGGCTGGAATGAATGGGGGAAAACTGTTTAAAAGCAGATCTCTGGGACTTGGGAAGCAGAGT
This sequence comes from Ambystoma mexicanum, assembly GCF_040938575.1. NCBI lineage: Eukaryota > Metazoa > Chordata > Amphibia > Caudata > Ambystomatidae > Ambystoma > Ambystoma mexicanum. The sequence goes on along the minus strand of NC_090923.1, from coordinate 766,286,203 downwards.
CGACCACTGGAACGAAAGAACCGAAGACGAGCTGAAGGAAGATGACTGCTGCAACTCCTGGTCCACCGGTGAAGCCCTGCTGCAGGTCCGAATTGCCTGAAACTCCACCGTCAGAGAAGCCCTTCAAGGTTAACTTCTTCCCTTGAGTTTCGTGGGAACAACCAACTCGTAAGCCACCTGGACACCGCCCCCAACCTGGTTGAATTTTCTTCAGGCAGTGCAGGAACCTCCCGACGTCCTCCTTCTTGTCCCCATGACTGAAGCTCAGGAACAGCGAGATCTGCAGGAACTGCCAGGAACAACTGCCTAAGCTACAGCTTTTCTTCACTTACAAGGTACTGTGCAAGTGTGGTGCAGAACTACGTTCGGCCGTGGTGAAAGTTTGAGGAACTTTCCCGACTTTGAAGGCTTGTCCTTCCCTAAACCAACATCTAACTTTTCGTCTGACCAAATTCTTCTAATATCCGTGGCAAAGACTTAACCGTTTACTACCAGAACTGTGCTCTCCTATACAAGACTCTGAACCATTGACTTTGGCCCAGGCCTATTGAATTGAATTGCTGGTTGTAGTGAACTGAAATGGTTGTAGTGAACTGAAACCCTTTGCCCTGCCTATGAACGTATTTGTGCTGTTGATTCTTATAACCTTGTCTTTTTACCCCTTTTTAAAGTAACTGAAGTGCCATTTTGCTCCCACTTCAGGGGAGCTGAACTTGTTCAGAAACTTATTGGTTGTGTATTGTAGTATATTAGATTGTGATATTGAGCTGCTCCTACTATTGGAATGTTTTCCAAATGACGGTGTAAATAAATGTATATTATTTTACCAAGAAACCTTGAGTAAGTGTTTCTTTGAATCACTGTATTTGCTAGTCCTTTGTGTAACATGTTGTAATGCTCACTTTACTCTTGAGATAAGTCTAGCTGCTCAGCCACTGCTACCACGTTACTGTGTAGTACATGCTTGTACCAAAGGTGAAATTGTACTTACACTTGTAGTCTTAATTGTGTGTAGTGTTACCAAACGGTACTGCATATGAGTCTGCCTAACACTGGCCAACAAGTACATCCTGCTGGTGGGGTGGCTGGCCAACAAGTACATCCTGCTGGCGGGGTGGCTGGCCAACAAGTACATCCTGCTGGCAGGGTGGCTTGGATGCATGTGCCTCCTGCTGGCTGGGGGGCTGGGATGCAGGTGCCTCCTGCTGGCTGGGGGGCTAGGATGCAGGTGCCCCCTGCTGGCTGGTGGTCTGTGATACAGACGCCTCCTGCTGACTGGGGGGATGGGATGCAGGTGCTGTTGGCCGGTCCAGTCTGATGGCGGATATGCTGGTCTCCTTGCTGGAGGTGGTGGTAGTCCTGTGGCGGGTCTGTACCCTGGTGCCCCTGGATGTGGTCGGTAGGTCCCCCTCATTGCCAGATGATGTGCCTGTGGGGGACAGTAAGGCAGGGCATCAGTGAGGGGTGTGAAGCCACCAGACAGACATCAGTACTAGTAATACTAGTACTTTCTGAATCATGTGCATTGTCATGGACGTGGTGGAGGGCATGGCATGGTGCTTACATGCATGTGTCAGGGATGCTGTGTAGGTGCATATGTGTTGTGGGTATATGGTGTGAGCAGTGTCTGTTGCCTGGGGTACTGGTGTCTACCAGTTTGTGTGTTGGGGGAGTGCCACACAAGCTCTGTGACATGTGGCTGATTGTGAGACAGATGTGTTTCACATGTAACTGCTGCCTATGGCAGTTGCTGCATTGATGTTTTTTTTGTGATGTGAAATGGTGTGTGGGACAATTGTGGCACATGTGTCATTGATGTGTGCATCTTGTCATGTGCTGTTGCTGGGGGTACATGACAAGGATGTAACTTTGGACATGTGGTAGCACGGCAGTGACGACAGCAGTAGTGCATTGTTTGGGGGATGTATGTCTGAGTGCATGTAGATGGAATTAGTGGATGCAATACAGGGGACCGGTGTGATGTGTGATTGGTGGGGTTGGCGGGCAAGTGCAATGTGCATGTGTGCAACGAGGTTGAGAGTGGGTGAAATGCCAGCAGGGACTGGGGTTCTACATGCTTGACATATTGGCCTAGTCATTTTCACTGGGGTGTTACAGGGTGTGTGATGTGACTTTGGCTTTATGGGTACTCACCGGCATCATTGGAGGACACATCTCCTGCCTCTGCATCTCTGACTCGCTCTATTGCCTCCATGTGCATGACAGTGCTGCACGTTTCCTCCCATGCATGCAGTTTAATAGGGGATAGGGTTCCTCCTCCTGCGGCCATTCCTTGGGCACGCTGTGCGGCAAGTAGGTTGTGCACATGGAGATGTAGATCGTACCACCTCCTTTTACAATCTGTCACTGGGTTTTGTCCCCATGGCTGACACCTTACGGGCAACCTCCTCCCATATGGGCTTCTTCCGGATTTGTGTTTGTCGCCACCATTCTGTACAGAACACTTCATATGAGTGTTCTACAAGTGTGTCGGCAAGCATGTTAAGTTTAGGTTCACCAAACCTGGGCTTGCGCTTTCAGACAGCAGGTAGCCTTGTAGATATGTCTGAGTATATGTGTGGTCACTCAGGTTTAGCTTCACACTCCAGTGTACTGAGGATTGGAATGGGTTGTGTTTTTATAATGGCCACCGGTACGTTTCCTGTTCCGGCGATGATGTTTTTTCTGGTGCCGGTATTACCGGTGCCGGTAATAGCGGTATGCGCAAAGCCAGTTTCGGAGTCAGCGTCAGTAAGGATGTCGGCATGGGGGGGTTTGGGCCTGTTACCAGCATGCCGGTGCTACTGTTTCCGGCATGCCGGGAGGCGTGTGCACGATGACTCAGAATCACCCGTTGAATCCGGCAGCAGTGCTACACAGACGGTAGCACTGACATGCCAGTATTTCTTCATTTTTACCGGACAACTCGTAATGAGGCCCTGAGTTTAAAAAATCAGTAACTGCACATATCACCATTTGATTGAATAGGATCATCTGCCACCATTAAATCATATCCAAACTTCCCTAGAAAGTGACATCTTTTGTTTATTAATAATGGCATTCAATTAACAAGTGTCGTATGGATTCCTCTGCATTGTTACAATAGCCACACTAATGGTCTGTGAATTGACCCGTTTTCCTCTTGAACAACAGTTTTTGGTTGGGTATAAATTCAATCTCAAACATAAGAATTGATCTTGATGATGTTGAACAGGGAATCTCAACAAGTTTCTCAGGGTGGATTTCATTGCTCTGGATTCACCCATTAGCTCCAATTATGAATTATAGTTCCTTCCTTTGTTGTATGTCTCAATCCAGTCTCAATTAATTTTTGTTTTTTCCGCACATGGGTTCTCTCTTAGAGTTTCAATTGATATATCCAAATGTTTCAGCTGAACATTCATGTACCACTTATTTATCAGTCCCTGGTATTTCCCCGATGGTGGAGGCAATAATATATGTTACTGTTTCACTGACGATTGCATCAATGTCTTTCGCAGTAAAGACAATGTTTTTCATAGGACTATAGATTGGAGAGATTGTAGCCCCAATATGGCAAGCCAGTGGAATACACAAATGCAGTGGACACCGTCTCCATCTTGTAATCTATGTATTTCAATTACATTTGCACCCGCATTGATAGGACAGTTGATGTGCAAAATGTCCATAAAACGGTTGCTGATTGCTTGTGGAATGCACTATTAAAAAATATATTAATAGGTTAAATGGTTGAACAGCAATTTGTGATTGAAATACCATGCTCAATTTTTGTAAAATCATTCATGATTGTGAACTGGTGGTCCGCCAAGCCCTTTAAGATGAAGTAGCAATACCATGGAGATGAATGGGGATGCAGAAGTTGCTCAAGGATCAATAATCTGAATGAGTCAGGTAGTTGGCAAAAAGGTTAACTTTTTTAATATCAATTATCTAAAACAGGGAGTACAACGGGCATCAACGCACGTCTCAGCTCATGGTTTCTCAATTTGTTTCAGAATAAACACTGAATTTATAGTAAAAACTTGTCCTTGATGACGTCAACCTATGTATTTACTAACGTCATCCTATGTGGCAAACTACAAAAACCTATTGAAGAAAGTCATAGGTCTGGAGGGAACATCTAAGTATGCGTTCCATGCTAGTCTAAGAAAGTAATAGGCTTCTTAACATCAGGTGGGGCAACTAAGCCCTCCCCCAAAACAAGTCACTATGAATGTCACTAAATACACAATGTCCCATTGGTTACACAAACTATAGGACCCTTAATCACGCTGCCCCTACAATTGGATGGCACTCTTAAATTTGTCAGTACTTTTCCACCTACGTTAGCAGCACGCTGGGCCTCCAGGTGCTGGTGAGCTGGTCATAATCATAGCTTCCAACTAATTAGCATATCATCTATCATCACCTCAGTAGTCTGCTGTCAACTAGGCTTTGAAATCTGCCTTGGAAATGTTCCTTGCTCTGGAGAATTCAGGGGAGTGAAGGCACGCTCTGCCTACATGCGTAGGTGTGGTCATCATGTTGTCCAACTTCATTCTTCCACGTGACTGAAGACCACACAATTGACCTCTAGTGTCTTTAAAATAGTATTTTCTAATAGACCTCCTTGTTTTTGTCCATGCCTTCTGAACAGGGGTTTTGTTCTTTTACACGATTTGTATCTAATGTCTGTTCATCACAGTCTGATACAACCTTGGCTTCTTGGGGCTCATCCAGCCTCGCCTTTCTGAGTTTCACTCCTGTTAATTCAATTACTTTTATAACTGCGACACACTGGAAAGGCCTTCCTTTCTTGTCCAGCACTGCTATAATACATAGTGGAAACATCTAATCTTTACTCATTCCTATATATGTATACGTTGGCGCAAGTCGCAATCTACTCACTATAAAGTTAGCCTCAAGAATACTTTGTCTACTTGTGTTTCTTTGCAAATTTACACATATAAAAGGACTTGATATCTTCATTGTTTCTGTAGCATATGTTTCTTCATCTTGAGCCCAAGATGTCACTTATCTTTGATACCTTCTTGATGCCTTATAGAATATCTGCATTCTCTTGTCCCTGCATCTCTTCTATGTACGTCAGCCTTGCTTCATGTGTGACGTCACCATTATTCTCGTCCATTCATCTGGCCTGTTTCCTCTGGAATTTCATTCAAATGGCCATCATACTGTCGTGTATGTAGGTATGGCTTTCTCAATGGGAACCTTGCTTCCAGGATTCTCCTTGGTATCTGTAGTTTCAATGGTACTGCCCGTGTCTCACACTCTGGTTCCCAACATATAGCAAGATGGGCGAGGTGGTTGATTTGGGGGTACTTGGCTCCTTCTCTACAATCCCATCACATCATTTTCCATCTGTTTGACATAAACACTGGTTTCAGTGTGGCAAGCTATGTATTGCCAATTTCCTGTGGATATAACCCCCCATGTGCTAGGATCCAAATTGAAATGATCAAGGAATGCTGTGTATCTGTCACCTGACGTAGACTAAAATACTGACATCATATTGATTGCCATATCCTCTAGTAAGAATGTGTTAACCAGTTGACACCACCCACATTTATCAGCAGACAGCTATGCATCCTATCTTAGTGAAATAACTGCCACACATCAGCATTTGAAATAATATTATTTCTCGAGTTGTTTTTCCATTGTAAGTGTTTACTCATATGTGTGCATGATCCCACAAATTGGGAAGGAGTGTCTGATCTTTCTTCTTTTTGATCAAAGGTGCATTGAAATTACTATGCAGGCTCATGGAACGTCTAGCTTTAATTGTCTACCACTTTCCGGGTCTCTGTTTTCTTTTGAAATATTGAGTAGTTTGGGACTGCTGCATTTTGTGAGGGGAGAATAATGAGATGGTTCTTGCTTGTACGTTGCATTTGCTGGTGGATCTGACATGTTCTAGAACAACTGTGATACAAGGTCTTCCTGTTTCTTCAGAGAAGCTTGTTTGCTGAGTAAGGTGAATGAGTGCATAACTATTGCTAGACACTGATTATTCATGGCTAAGTTAGCATCATTCATGTCTGTGCAGAGACAGGTTTCAGTGTTTTTGGCAATTGCATCAGACAAACATCCTTGTGTACAGTGTTCGAAGTGTATGAAAAGAAGTAGAAGAACTGTATTGCCTGCTGGCCTGCCCCCATCCCTATTGCCACGCCCCCTCCCAAGTGCAATACAAATCCCATAGCTGGGTCCCACCTTTCCTCCATTCAACCCCCAGCACAGTGTAAAGGCTGTAAAAAACATGTTGGGAAAAAAGGCAAACTGCATTTTAAACAACCATATTAACGTTATTTGATGTCCCCCATAGCATGCAGCTTTATACACCCTCCCCTTTCTAATTACCCACAATTCGCACCTCTTAAGGGGCATCCATGCTAATTAAATTAACTCTTACCTTCCACCCATCAACTGCATGTACAGCTGTGCCTGCAGTATTTCATGTTGAGTTCCTTAAATGCAATAGAAACATTCTGATTACTGAGGGAGCAGGGCTATGATGGGGCTCTTGGGAATATGTTTTCTTCCAAGCAAGCCACTGACAAAAAACCCAGCATTCCAGCTTGTCCTATGATAGCTCACCGTGATGTGAGGTTAGATTTGATCCAGCAGGTCCCATGTTCAAATTGCCAATAGGGCGAACAAAAAATAAATGTGCTGTTTAAGGGAAGGCCCCTCCCCCCACCCCCAAAGCAGTGCACTTTCAATTTCTTGTACACTTCTTCCTCCACATTTATTTTGAAATTAAAACATTAAGGAATGGTTTTAAAAAAGAATATAGGATTGATGAAAAAAAAATGTAAAAAGTAGAGGAACACATATGACCACTGCTTGTGTAAAATTGCTGGCTTTTTCATGATTTGTTATTGCACGAATACAAGGTACATATGTGCCTTTTGAGTTCATCCCTCAAACTACAATTTTGTTTTGAAGTTCTCGCAAGCAAGCTCTGAGCTTTGCCATTTGGTGCTGATACCACTGGCATTGTCAGGCTACCTTGCTTATTTGTATTTGTATTTATTGTAAGGTCAGGGATGTCAGTTGCGATCAGAAATGATGTACAGTATCATATTTCAAGATGGCAGAAACATTCCCTACGAAGGGCCCCTGCAATGTAGGATAAAGATGAGAACATGCAAATATGGGTTACATGTTATGTTACTGAATCTCCCTTACCGAAAACGGTAATATCGAACAAATGTTACTGAATTTCCTTTCAGTATATTTGATTTTTTGTTTTGGGCCCCCTCCCAAAACCCCTGTTTTTCCATGATTCTATCCCCTCCCCATCCTCCTCTGTACCAGTTTTACCCCTTTACCACACTATCCATCGATTTTTAAAAAACAAAAACGGATCGCTAAAATTGCTTTGGTATTACCGTTTTCAGTAAAAGAAGGTTCAGTAACATCACTGCATACCACAATTATGCCATATACCAGAGGCAAAACAAAGGAAAAATAAACAAAATATATATGAGAAAACGTGTGACTTAAAATGGTAACAATAACCTAGGGGGGACAAGTGCTTTAAACTAAAGAGGAGTACTAATTAAATATACAAAATTACATTATTAAGCATCAATGGAGGCAGTGGTTACGGTAAGGTAGAGAGGATGGGTAGAAGGCAGGGGGATCTCCATCTTTTGTAAGTAAGTGAAGTTTAAGTTAAGCTTTTAAGCTCGGGAGGATAGTTTAGGGGCAACATGCTTGCCTTGGAAGCAAGACGACACGCCGGGTGAGTGCTTAGAAACCTCTGGGTATTAAGCACATTATAAATAACCAATCATATCATATCATATCATATCTTTGAAGAGATCCACAATTAGGTTGGTGTTTATAGTTAGGGGTAGAGGGTGTCAGTGGAGCGGGGTGAGCAGGGAGAAAGAGCCAAGTCAAGGAACTGCTGATACCCGCTGGAAGGTTTGGCACCCTGAGCCCGCTGTCGTCCCGCTGGACCCCTCTGCATCTGATCGAACTAGAAGGTCTGCAAAGGCGCTTTGACCTGTTGGAATAGTGAAATTAACTATTCTCGACACCTTCATCAAACCCTGCAAGTAAGCCTTTTCTGTTCCTGGGCAAACCAGTGGGCTGACCAGCTCATGCAGTACCTTTGCTCTAATACCGTTGCCATTTCAAGGAAACATGGTACATCGCAAGCTCTGTTTTCACTGCACTGTCACACCGAATTCCATACACTTGGCTTTCCCAGGTCTGGAGTAAAGAGAGAGCGCCCGAACCGGAGTATACATGGTTACAGTGTCTCCCAGCCGTGGTGACAAACTTTTCAAGTGCATTGCAGCTGTGCCCCTCTGTGCCCTGAAGCCTGCTATGGTGAAACTGGCCTGATTCATCCTCAGGAGCAGAGAAATCACCACTGTCCCGTTTGGGAATCAATGCTGTAACTTTGTCGCTGAAAGCCACAGAGCCGTGACATTGCCGCATTTGTACCTGCAATGGAAATGCACTCGACTGCCAAAGTTTGGTCTGGAGTGTGCCTGGGGTCGGTGAGTAATTGCAACCCTTACCGGTGGCCCCTAGTGCATCCATCCTTTTTTACACACAAGTTTCCCCTGAGGGCCCCTCTCCTTTCCACAGATAGCATGAGCTATCAAACTATTTCCAACTTTTGGAACCTGTTCTGCCCTCACAGGGCGACTCTCCACGAATAGTGGGAACCTATTCTGCATCACCTCACCCACCTTCCTGAGATGCCACAGACCGTACACGAGACCCCATTTTCTACTGCGTGCGCCAGCATTGAGCAATAGGCTCCCCTCTTCTTAGGGACTGGACTGCCTTTCCGTTATGATTGTGATTACTACAGAACTGCCTAAATACTCTTTGCACTACCTGCTTCCTTCTCTTTTCTAGGTTGCGGACCCATTTCGTCCATTAACCCTTTAGGCCCCATGGTTTTGTATATATGTATTTTATTTGGATTGTGTTGGTTTAAAAGTGTTACTGTTAATAACTATTGTGTTGAAACTCAAAGACCTTGAATAAATGTATTGGTATTTTTAATATATATATATACCTGAATGGGAGTGATTTGTAAGTGTCCTTTAATCTGTGTGCTCAGTCACGCTCACCCCTCCTGAGACCTAGTCTTGACCGCCACCATTACTACCTTGATTGGTCTGGCTTGTCCAGAAGGTTACCCTGTTCCAAGAAACTAGGCTGGCCTTCTGAACCTCTGCCCAACAGATCAGAGTTCAGAAATCCATCTTAACAAGCTTGGACACCGAACAGAGTTCATTCAGGTAAATGTAGGGTTTGATTTTGCAGAGTGTGTGGATCTGTAGCTATGTGGTTTGTGTATTCTTGGCTATGTGCTTTTGCAAGGAAGGGCTACTGTCAGCAATGAAGCTCAGGTATTTGTCGGAGTCCAACAGCTGAGGGGTGAATCACCCCATGCACATGCCATCCAGCCATTCTTGCACGAGTTGGTGTTTGGTAGGGGAGCGATGAGAACAAATTTGGTCTTGGTCACTTTCAGCTGATCGGGCATTTAACATCCATTTTTGGATAGTAGCAAATCATTAGAGGAGACACGCTATATCCTGGGGCCACTGACCTTAAGGCACAGCTGTGCTTGGGCTGAACAAGGGGGCATGCCCAGGCGAAGAGTGAACACACGTGACACATATCTACATTAGATGCCAAGCCAGCCACATTTTTTTTATCTCACAGCAAATCCCAAATGCACTCCAAAAATTTGACATTACAAATAATACATAATATAAACATTTCCATATATATTTCACAAGACTAACTGTTGGCAGGTTTTCCAGGAGAAGCATGGCTCTCCGCCCCACGGGGAATGCATGGTGGTGAGGCCCATTCCCCTCCCAACATGCCCATCACAGGAGCATTACCAGGAGGCAACCCCTATCTCACCAGGCCCAGCTGCCCCCTGGTCCTGCTGCCCCCTTCCCCAGAAGGAGCTCACAGTCGCCGTGCCCCATCTCAGCTCCGGAGTCCCCTAGAAAGAGATCTCTGTTTCCCCATGGTAATCCCCCACACGACCAGCTCACCTTCCCCCTTCCAAAAGCAGGGTGGGTGGGATTGGAAAAGCCCTCAAAGGGTGGTTCTCGAGGGCTCCAGGAAGTGGTGCAAGCACAGCAGCGACAATCCGGCAGGACGAGGAAGAGAACAGAGCTCACCTCATCCCCCAGGACTCTATTTAAGCCCCCAGGATTGGCACAGCCATGTTCCCCCCACCCCGTCAAGCCTGCAAAAACCACCCAACGGCAGCCTGCAGGAGAGACAGCTCCATCAGGCATTTGCCTGCTCCTTCTCCACGTAATTGCAGGGTTTTGCCTTTGTGGGCTGAACAAGGTGGCATGCCTATGTGAAGAGTGAACACACATGACACATATCTACATTGGATGCCAAAACGGCCACATTTTTAATCTCACAGCAAATCAAGGATGCACTCAATAAATTTGACATTACAAATAGTATGTAATATAAACATTTCCATATATTTCACAACATTTCCTGTTGACAAGTGGTCATAGGGAATCATGGCTCTCTGCCCCGCTGGGGTGATGAATGGTGGTGAGGCCCTGACCCCTCCCCACCATGCCCTTCACAGGAGATGTTACTGGGAGGCAGCCCGCTATCTCACCGGGCCCAGATGCCCCCCCCAGACCCACCTCCACCTCCTCATCCCAGAGCCTCCGGATCCATTCCCCATTCTGTGTCCGGAGTCCTCCAGAAAGGGACCTCATTGTCCCCATGGCCCTCCCCCGCCCACCACAGGGGCATAGAAGCACTGGTCTGTGCCCCCCCACCCAACACCTGAGAAATTCCTCATCCAGGCCACAAAGTTCAGCCACAATATTTCTGTACTGGGACAGATGTACCCCATCCAGGTTCGAAGTTCCTGGGCACCTCAATAGGCCATTCCTGATGATATGCAGCTGCCCCTAGCAACCGGCCGACCGTGCTAGTTCACTGTTCAATTTCTGTGCTGACATGTTCAATGGGTGTGCGGGTTCCGGGCACCCCCAGGACAGCTTATGAATTAACTGTGACCAAGCAAGCAATTGGCCCCTGGACAATCCCAAACAAACCACGTAACAATGAAGTCAAATGTTTGATGAGCGCCTTTCTTCCCAATCGCATCAGGTCATTCCCCCCAATGTGCAAAATCACCAAAACAGGGCTTGACAGCCCCTTTCTCATGTATCCTTCCACCAATGAAGGCACCTGGCACCTGGCACACTTGAAATCCACCATAATAAATCTAGTGAATGTTCATGTCTGCCACCCCCGACAGCAACCCCGGTCTTTCGCACAACCTCTGATCCATTCTATGGATGAAAGAACCCATATGACTGTCTTCACCATCTTCTTCCTCAAAATGACAGAACATATGCTCATTCTTTTTTTTCTTCATATATGTGCACTACATTTGAGACCCAATAGCCCCACTCACCGCTTTGCTAATTAGCATAAGAGGTGTCATCATATGTATATCTTGTAAGCATGGGGTTTCCACCACCCCAAAGTCTTTATTTGTCCTTCACCGTAACCATAACTAGCAGTGTTGGTGGCTGCCCCCTATTCTAAAAGAATGCGGGGCATGGCCCATCCCCTCAAGTCCTGGTTCCTGCAATGCTTTCGCAAAGATTTTTCTTAACTGGTACTTGGATAGGCACGACCCAACTTTATGCAAGAATAACGGCCCAACCCTGTCCCCCCTGTACCTCAGGTATGCCCGTAGCCCACCTATCGGACAGATGTCCACCCTAGTATGTGACAACATAGTCACCTTGGCCTCCTTTCCCTCCTGGTCTTTTTTTGACTTCCTTAACCAAAAGTCTGCCAGGGCCCCCCCACTAATGATAAATCGTCCTTGGACAACCCACTTGCAAAGTTGGTTGTGGATCCCCTCACCATTTCACTGATCCTGAATGCCCCAAAGAATGCTGTTACGAAACCCACCCTGCACAATGTCCTCTCCATCTCTGCAGATTCCCCACCCCCAGTACTTGTACTATTGCAGCTAACTTATTTGGGTCTAGAGGTCTCCTACTATGCCGTCTGGTGTTACTGCCGTTCTCCGACTGGCTAATGCCTTTTTTATTTCAAAATCGGTGGAAGGCAGGGACTTTCCTTGAAGCTCTGCAAAGAAACAAATGGCCGCCATCTTTGTCCTGGCCATCCCAACTGTCGCCCCTGTGTGTAAGTGACCAGGAAACCTCTTATGGCATGTTTGTGAAAAATATCCACAAGACCCTGTACCACACAAAAGTCCCTGAATTCCGCAAATGCTCTTTCATATGCCCTTTTTGTTCTTCTTGATACTGATATCTGATATGATATAATAAGTAATTTATATATTGTACACAAGTGTTTCGGGGCACCACCCTGATACATTTATCAGGGGTGCTAATTCCGGGCACCAAGCTCCCAAAGTTCCTCTGGGAAATTTGTTATCACTAGGTCTGCCCCAGGCAACCATCGCTGGAACTCCTACAGTTTAAAATGGGACAAAGCATCAGTAACATTACTAAGGAGACCTGGGCCATGTTTGGCACAAAAATGAATATTAGCCTTCAAACATAGTAGCACCAATCTTTTCAGCAACCTTAACACCTGATGATTGAGCATACCACTGAGATACTGTCTGACAAAAACACCACGTCCTTGCCCCCTAGCTCCTTCCCCGTAGCTCCTTTCCCCAGTAGAAAATGCTACGATAATGGGAAAAAGTTCAAAAGATGTTATCTTTTTGCACAGTCCCTCCTCCTTCCAGCAATCTGGCCACCGCTGTCTGGCCCATTTGTTGCCCAAGATTGCCCTGAAGCTCACACTTCCCCCTGCATCTGTGTATAGGCCCAACTGGCCATTGTATACCATATTTTCTGGGCAAACCCGTACCCTGTTAAACTCCCTCAAAACTGTTCCAAATTAACAGGTCCTGTTTTTGTTCTTTGGTCAGCCTGGTGTGGTGATGCAGTTTTGTCAAGCCTGACATGGCCCCTGGTATGGAACGGGAGAAGGGCCTCCCCATTGGAGAGATTCTGAGAGAAATATTCAGCTGTCCTACTAAACTTTGTAGCTGCTCAAGGGTCATTTTTTTGGCCCTCAGACAGGCACCTTTGCCTCCCTGAAGTCCCACACTTTATCAACCGGTAGACCTCATTCACCCATCTCGATGTCAATCTCAATGCCCAGGAAACACAATGAGGTGGTGGGGCCCTCTGTTTTTTTCTGCTGCCAATGGCACCCCCATTTTTTCTGCCACCTTCTGAAACATTCCAAGTGTCCTGGCGCACTCCTCAGTACCCTTCTCGCCCCTAAAAAAGGAAATCATCTAGGTAATGCAGGACCTTCTCCACCACTACATTATTTCCTAATCAACCACTCAAGAAATATGCTAAATCCTTCAAAGTAAGCACATGAAATAGAGCACCCCATCGGTAAACACCTGTCATAGGAGAATGTTGACTATACTTGGAAGCCCAGCAAGTGATACTCCTTGGGGGGCACTGGCAGCAACCGGAATACGGCCTCTATGTCAGACTTTGCTAGCAGTGCCCCTTTTCCCAAATGGTTCAACTGTGCCACCACTGAGTCAAAGGAGGCGTACTTTACCAAGCATAAGTCGTTATCAATGGCATCGTTAACTGACGCCACTTTTGGAAAAGACAAGTTATGTATCAACCTATATTTCCCTGGCTCTTTTTTTGGGAAAATCACCTGTGGGTGACACACCAATCCCTTCAGAGGCGGTACCGGAATTGGGCCCGCAAATCTCCCCAACTTAACCTTTATCCACTTTCTCCATCGGTATCGATGGTTATGAACAGCGGATATTTGGTTCTTGTGCACCGGGGGTGGGAGGCAGAAAACCCACACCATTGGAATCCGGAAACCCTCAGCAAAAACATTTACTAACTATCCTGCATCACCCACCCGAGGGTACCCATTAGTCCATGCCCGCAAAACTTCCACACGTATGGGTGATGGCAAACCTAACGGTGGCAAACCGAGCCCAATGCTCCTACTTCTGCTCCCTGCTGCTCTTGATGCATTTAGCTTCTCCATGTTCTGACATTCCATAAAATGAACAGATGTGTTTACATTTTCAGTCCGGCCTAGCACATGGGGATTTTTACGCGCTCATCTGCTCAATGCAGATTTCAGTTTGCCGGATCTTTGCACTGATTCCATAAATCAGGCCCTCATTTTTTTTGTTATTGTTTTTTCTCAATACAGAAAACGCATGTAACATCTTCATACTTTTTAGGCCAACTCATGCTACCCCATACACATCTCAACACATTCCACATTCACTCTTTTTGACACACCTTACATATCTTCAACATAATCAATAATACTGTAATCTTATGTGCTGTCCAAAGACTTATGAATTGTATATAATTCTAGTTTGAAAACAATACACGTATGCCCAACTTTGATTGGGACTTGTTATTCTCCTGACTACTAAAGATAACATGTATAATAATACTGTTTTTTCAAGAAATGATGATTCAGGAAAGCAGCTTTTTACAAAACAAAGAGAAAAAGAATACACCAAAATCAGATTGAATGAAAAGGAATTTACCATAAGAAATAAAAGTGACCCACCATCCATATACATCCAATATTAAAACCTTTGCCCATTCTCTCATGATCACAATATCCATCACTGTCAACTCTCTTCATTGCAATTTTTCCAGTGAATCAAACTACCTATACATCACCATTACAGCCTAACATTCGTTTAATAATAGTCTCTCAGGGTGTCAGTCTTCTTGTTATGCCAAGTCTCCCACTGCTTTATTAAGGAGTAATAGTTCTAGTAATAGTTTGAAACCGTATGTACTTGCTGTATAAGCGCCTACCAAGGGAACAATAAATAAATAAATAAATAGGAGCAGTGTTCAACAAGGGGGTCTAAAAATGTCTTATCCAGGTCCAGGTCGTCATGGGGGTGTGGGGGGTATAGTTAATTGATTTATGGCTGTGCACATTTGTCTCTGTGTTGTTTAGTATGGCATCCAACTCTCTGAGATTTAATGTACAATGTAAAGTTATGACAAGGCAAAGAAGACAGAAGGATGAAACAATCCTATGAATGGTTCTTTAGTGATAACTTTATTATATTGACATCATATTATCTCTTAATTGATACTCATAATACTGCTTTGGAATTGTGTTTGCATTTTATAAACCTGGTTTTATTACTTCACACAAGATTGCCCTTCCTGTAGTTTCCATTCATAATCTTCTCATCCCATTCACACCCCAGGGTGTCCGCACTTTTCTGTTTATTTTGGAGCATGCAATAAAACAGTTAGAAAAATTGGCAGATGGCCCTTATCTCTAGTCACACTAAACCATCTTCAGCTTCTCCTGTTGCATAGTTCATGCCTTATCAGTTGGCATTCTGCTGCTCTTTGACCGACGTCTAGGTAAGCGCGAAAACAATAACCCTGTATGAAAGTACAAGTGTACATTGCACCTCACTTCAACCATGTGTAGAACATTAACCAATCTATAAAAAGCTCTTAATCATGCCCTGGAAGACTGCTGATACAGATTGGTTTGTGGCCATCAATGGTGCCAAAACACTCCTATGTTGCCGTATAACCAACGGTCGATATCTTCCTACAATAGTGAAGCCAGCTTTAGAATCAGCCTCTAGAAAATTGGACTTTTATCTTAGATATATATCCTGTTAGTTGTAACACATATATTCACTACACTTGTAAAGAATCATACCGTCACTATTTCTGGTGGTTCCACCCTTTCTATTTAACACGAATATTATGTCCTAAAGGAGAAAAAATAATAGATTTGAATCGCTTGGCAAATAGAGGAATCGATATTGCTTTATTTTGCAACCAATACAGAGGCAAGAGCAGTGACAAATTAGTTGTAAAGACATATTTGAAATGAATGAGCTTATATCTTACCTTTGGTGGTTTCAGTGGTAATCTTATTTGCACACAGCGTGTGGTTCCTGCGCACCACACAATCAGGAAGCAGGAAGAGCTTACTGGTTGCTGGCCTGCATGGAGCAGCCTGTGCGCCACCATCTAGACTCCGCAAGGCAGCTTAATGCATGAGAAAGTGTAGGAGCACTTCCTACACACATTCTGCCCTGCAGTATCCCTACCTGCTTTGCCAATTGGGTATGCAATGTTGGGAATCAAAAGGCCTGTGGCTTTGAATGGCCACAGGCAGACACAGCTTGGGTGCTGTACTGGCAAAGGAAAACCACGTTTACCTACAGTAGAAAGCCAGCCCAGGAGCACATCCCCAGCTGCTTGCCAAAGCTCAGGGGGCTACCAGTGTTTTCATGGGGCTGGCTTTCTTTGTTTGAAAGCTCTGTTGTGGGTATTGGGTTGGGTTGGCATCCCACCGCGCATTATGAATGAGCCGCCACTATTACCCCCGTCTCACTATATGATTCATGTCAGTGAGGAAGCTGCGTTTCTGATTTTTACATATGTCATCAGTACTATATTCTCAAACAAGGGACAATACTAATAGAAAAGCTCACCTGTTCGAGCAGTTATCAAGAGGAACATCGGAGATATCCTGATATTTAAGGCAGACGATCTGCCATAGCGAACCTAAGTCTAGCTTTGCAGAAAATCATTTATGTCCTCATGAGAAAATTGTGCAGCCGAAGAAACAATGGATTCAGATTAGACAAATACTTATGCCTTATCAATTGAAGAGAGGTTCATAATGTGTGCCACACACAGGAACATGTGATAAATAAAATAGCCGCAAACATCTACTTATGTTTAAAATATTGCAGAAGAACATATACTTGCATCAGGTTTACATATTGTGACAAGACAAATACTGTATTTTGCATCATTGCTACTGTGCTATTTAATAAAAACCAGATTTTGTAGAATATGTAAGCGTGCTGCCATTACATTCTGGGTTACCTCCGAAATATATCTGATTAATACTAAAATAATTGAAAGTTTGGGTTGTGGAACCCCTGTTACCTTGGCGCTGGATACGGCGGTTGCCAGATGGTATGTTGGTACCCTATATACGGTCTTCAATAATTCAGGACACCGTTATAGGCGTGAGCTTGGTCTATTTAAATGGTTTGTTGGTTTGGTTATGATGCGTGCTGTGGATTGGCAGACATGGTTTTACACATTAGGGTATACACTTTACAGTGTTTGCATGTCTGGAGTGCCAACACGTGTTTCGACCGACAGTCTTTCTCAAGGCAGGAATCAGGGGCCTGGTGGGTCCTGGGTGTGAACGGTTGGTTAGCCTGGTGCAGCGGGGCCTGGGTGGGTCCCGATTGTTAATGCCTACGTAGCCTCTTGAAGACGGGCCTGGTAGGTCCTGAGTGTGGGGGGCTGGTTAGCCTTTCTGAGCCCTGCTGGGCTGTGTGTGGCTGTCTGGCGTGGCTCACGGCGATCATCTGAATAATTCAGGGTGTTTCGGTAGAGTCAGTCCCAAGACTAAGAGATATATTTGTGTATGTAGTCGTCCATTTTGGTACTTTAGTATTTTAACAGTTTCCATTACCTAATGTGTATGTTGCTCTCATTGCTCCTTCTTCGTTTATTTTAATCTTAAAAACGAACGAAAAAAAAGTTCACAACATTTTCGGAGGGTACAATATTATCATATCCTAGTGTTGTTTGTTCAAGTATTACAAAGGGCAAATAATTCTGGGATGCACAAAGTAACACTATGCCCCGGGTGTTGCTCAAGTATTCTATTGCATTTTAAACTGTTGTAGTGCTCCCCTCAATGGACGACTCTATATGTTACGACATTTCCATACCAGTTTCCACATTGCTGTGCCTCTCTCACATGTTCTCAGTTTATCACGTATTATAGTGAAAGTTTCAACTATGACAGGGTAGGCTCCAATTGAAATAATGTGTATTCTATCAGCTACATGGTCTCCAAGCAATGACCGTGCCAGTTTCAAAATTGCTATGCCATGGTTACACCAGTTAAGCATGGTGTCATGCTGGTTTCCACTCTGCAGCGCGGCAATGATTAACCCAGTTTAAACAAGTGAAGTTTCTGCTAACATGGGATGTACATCTCAAAATCTTTCTAAAAGCAGTCTCACGCTGTGGCAAAATATGCTTCACTGGTGTGGCACAAATGTGTGTCTTCATTCCATCCAGTGTCCAGGAACCATGACCACTAATCCTTCATAGATGCCGAAACCACCTGGATCAAGCCCTCACAGATCGTTGCAATGTACCTCAAACTAAAGAAGAAATAAAAGATCATCTCCTCAAAGCAACTAGAATGACTGGGCCTCATTACGAGTTGGGCGCAAAGGGATTCCGGGCACCGTTAAGGACATCGGTGCCGGTAATCCCTTTGCGCCCTACTACGAGTTCCCTTAGAGGGTCCCTTCCTTAACGTCTGGTTTTACCAGGCGTTAAGGACGGCGTTAAGAAGGATTTCCCCGCTAAGGGAAATCAGAGCCAATAACGGTACCACAATTTGTGGTACCATTATTAGCGCTTCCCCCTTCCCATTGAGCCCTATGGGGCTCAAATGGAAATAGGGAATGGCTTTTTCAATGGGGACTTACTGGTCCTGCAAAGGTCGGAATAGACTGGTAAGTCCCCATTGAACCAGGGAGGACTCGGTACCGTTATGGGAGGTAGTCATGGTGCAAATAGCGCCATGATTACATCCATACTCGGAATGAGGCCCACTGACTTCATTTAAAAGGAAAATCTAATATATTCTTTCCAAAAATAATCATGGTGCAAGAGCAAATGAACATGGACGGCCTGGCCCTAAATTGTCTGACTAACTAACTCAAAATCTGAATGGCCAAGGAAAATACTGGAGACTTTAAATTCAATATAACACACCTGATTTCTAGTGTCCTTCAAAGATCCATCATCTCACCGTGGCTTATGAATGGGTAACTGAGCCACTCATGAATATCATTGAATCCATCACAAAGACATCCAGATTGATCGGTTGTCAGCATATGGAAGTTTTTGTGAAGGATTCAAAGAGATTTGTGGACCGCCAAATTAGCTCACCATTTCTAATCAACTTACAAATTACAAGATGGCAGACCAACATATTCCTACATGCCTCCAAATTATCAGGAATGGGACTATTTGCAACGACCTATGCCTTGTGGTATATACACACATATTTTGTTTGGCTTACCAACACCAAATTCATACCTTTTGATTGAACACCCAAATGGACCCCCACCCAAGCCAGTGAACCAAGCCAAAAAGAATCTGTGAATTACACATTCTGAAGAATATTTTTGCATACCAGGTCATTCCCCAAGAATTTGTCATAACCACGTCCCTGATACTATTGAGGCTGCGTTAGTGCAACAGTTTGCACATGGGCCTATGTACACACCTCAGTACACACCTCGTCATCTAACTTCATCTCATGCAAAAAAGCGCAGCCCGACTCGTTCTTCACCATAAACCTTACAGACCACGTCACACTTGCTCTGAAAGACTTACACTGGCTTCTCTTTGAAGAAAGAAGCCTTTTATAATCCATGGCCCTTATCCAATGAAACCTATGACAAATTGCTCTGCCATACCTGATTTAGGGGTGGGACCAAGCCTGATTTGCATATGGTCTTTCCCCTTTTGTAAGGATTGATTGATAGTTTATTTGTATAGCGCCTATACACAATGTGTTTCAAAGCGCTTCAAAGCAAGGGAGGGAGCAAGGGAAAATACAATGACATTCTTACAAGGCCTTGAGTCATTAAGAATGTGAAATTACTATCGTACTAGGCCTGGCGACATTTCTGGTAGAGCCAGAGAGTTCACAAGAGGTGCGGGGCAGGGAGGAGAAGAGGAACAAAACAAGTGACTATTGTACTAGGCCTGACAACTTTTCGCCATTCTAGTTCACAATCAGATTTACGGCTTTACATTATCACAAACTATTATTATGCTACTTTCCTATTACTCCCTTACCATTGCCTCACTTTTACATTTCTCCAACAGCAGTGGTTCATATAACTTTCATATTGCCTCAGAGAGCCTGTTGCCTGGTCCATAGTGCTGCAAAAGATTGCCCCCTTTTTAGTTTCATATTGTTATATATGACTACCTGATGCCACGCTGATAAGGTCCCCAGAAAGTTGCCCATACCACATTCGTTATCAGCATAACATTTGTCCCGAATAACTCCTCTTGTCAATTTTTAATTTCCCCAGAATTGCCCCATGTAAACATTTGTAAATTGCCTATGTTCACTTTGTTGTAATTAAATGAAAATCCTTAATGCTGGTTTCTTCTCTTCACAGCTAGGTAACACTTATGGTGCAGTCTTCACTGTGTACTTTGGCCCTCGCCCTATTGTGATGCTGTATGGCTATGAGACTGTGAAAGAGGCTCTTGTGGACAATAAAGAAGACTTTGTGTCCCGTGGTATTTTGCCAGTGCACAACCACATTTTGAAAGGATATGGTGAGACTATGCCTTCGTTTGGTTATTTTGTTTTTTGTTACCATTAGTATTGTTGTTTATGGCTCAGCTAGAGAAGAATTCATGACTTTGCCTCTGCTCACTAGGAATTACAATGAGTAATGGGGAGCGCTGGAGGCAGATGCGCCGATTCGCAATAATGACCCTGAGGAATTTTGGTATGGGGAAAAGGAGCATTGAAGAGCGAATCCAGGAGGAGGCCCAGTTCCTGGTGGAAGAAATCAAAAGTACACAAGGTATGTTCCTGTTCGAAAATAGGATTTTCTTCCATGTCTCTAAAAAAGGTACCCATCCAGGGTTCCCGACTTCCTTGTGAAAGACAAGTGCAATTTTGGTTTGGTGCTTTAGATGTTATTCTGTGTCTTTTTTCTTTGATGTGGTATAGATTGTAATAGAGTGTTTGGCAGGATGGCTTGAGGGTTGCTCATGGTGAACTGTTCTTGTAAGTGTTGCAGCTGATTATTAGTGTGATACAGGAATTCAACAGCAGACAATGCAGGCCTACGAAGATAAGAGTAATGTGATCTGATTTGTTGGGACTAGAGTCCAAATGCAGGTGTTAGTGTCAACGTTGGTCCATCTAAAAAGATGCTGTTCGCTCTGTTGATGTGCAGTAGAACAGAAGCTTGCACTACTGTTTTGTCATCTTCACTTGAGATAAAATTATGTATTTGCTATGTCCGTTCTGTGGCTCAGTGGACTGATGCATCCTCTGCAAGGGCCTGTGTCTGACCCCATGGTTGCAGGTTTGAATCCTGCAAAGTGTCCTCAGCCTTCCATCCTTCTGAGGTCAATAAAATGAGCACCATTAGTTGGATAGCATCTGTTATCTGTCAATAGTGCCAAGATGTCCCTCATGAACATAAGGTCTACAAACACACCTGTTATTTCATGTTGCTTGCATACATTTGGAAGAGGGTTTTCTTTGCAATTCTGAATGTACTGGTTTGCATTGATATGTTCTTGCCAAGTAAAAAGAGATGAGGATTTAGCTGAAGTAGCAAGTCTGAGCACCACCACTGTAAACCCACACAAGAAAATATATTAGCAACTTCTGATCAATTGTATCAAAGGAGCTTACAGGGAAGGAGGTATGCATCACCATCATGTGGCAGACAAACAGAGCAAACAAAATGTGTTATGTTTGAAAACCATTATTGGCATGATGGGTATGGGATACATTCCTATAGGTCCTTGGGGGTTCTCATCAACAGAAAAGCATGTTCTATTCTTCATACTATTTAACAGTAAGATAGAGGAGAGGACTAGACCTTAGTGTGTTAGGTTCCACCCATCTGGTGGACAGACCGGAAACCCTCTAGTTTTCTGTCTTACCTTAAATTCGTGTTCCAGGCTTAAAATGCACAGTTCCTTCTAGCCCACAACTACAGATTCAATGATGTTCCACCCAACACACTTCTTGAATGTTCCAGGAAGGGAAGATTGTGCACTGCTCACTATACTTCAGGGATATACAACCCGGCTACTATGCTTGCCTTTCTTAGGTATATACTGACCAGCTCATTTGCGGGGATATAGCGCCCAACTTAACTTTAGGGATACAGAGGCCATGTTTGCTCCATTTGACAGTCTTTGAGATTAGTGTCTAGCTCAATATGTTTGCTCCGTCTGGGGTATCAAACCCTCAGGCTTACAGCACCAAGCAGGCAGCTCTCAGCTAGACACAGATACTCTGAATCGCTCATCAGGACATCCTCCTGGGTTATGTTAGGTTATGTAGACTTATAAAGCGCAGCATATGCCCAAGGGCATCTTGGCGCTGGAGGATAACAGAAGTGAAGCATATGAAATTAGAAAAGAAGAGTCTTTAAGGCACGTCTGAAGGCCAGGTGGTTGGTAGTAGCACGAAGAGCCAAAGGAAGTTGGTTCCAGGCCTTAGCCGCTGCCACTGAAAAAATGTGCGACTGTTAGGCAGAATCATATGCAGTACCCTTTGGGAACACCACACACAATTAAGACTACAAGTGACAGTACAAATTCACCGTTGGTACAAGCCTACACTACACAGTAAAGTGGTAGCTGTAAAGACTGGTAGGGGGTGTCTGTACTTCCGCTCTCTATATGGTAGAGGAGATGCACAGAGGACTCCAGCCAAGATTCTCTATTATTGGAAACGTAGTCGAGCAATCAAGGCCTAGATTCTCAGGAGGTGATGCGGGCTGGTTCTTAAGTACAGTGTAGTCCCCGAACCTCCACAAAGGAATGTCCACACACTGTATTACTGAAAACACAGTCTTTATATAATTAATATTCAAAGGTATGTACACGATCACAATAACGCACTTTGTACTCGGAAGTCAATAATGATAAATATATACAATTCTAAAGTGGTACCACCAATGTTATCGAATCTCATTAAAGTGCATCAACTGTACGGTTAAAATGTCACACAGATCAATAACGAGGAAACCAGCAATAGAGATAGGAAGGAATGCAAGATGGTTGAAACAGTAGTCAGAATACTGGCCCCGTACCCTAGACACAGTTCTGTGTGGAGATCCCCCCACCTGGGCAACCTGTAAATAAAGATATAGAACAAGCCCAGTCCATATGTCCAATAGTCTCACTTCTTCCTATTAAGGTTTTAGCCCCTCAATGTACCTGATGGAGTAGAGTTCTCCGACGATGCGTCGACCGATCCTTCTTGAGTGACTCCCTTTAAGGTAGGAGCCACGGATCGTCGAGAGGTGTCGAGGAACTCGGCGTTCGGTGTTGGGGAATCGACGGCCCTTCTTGAGTGCCCTCCCTTTAAGGCAGGAATCACGGGTCATCGAACGTCCGACGGTGAACAGGTTGAACTACGGCAAAGAAGTGGCAGTTCGTTCCTAGCGGTGCTCGTCGACGACAGAGCGTTGGTGTCCTGCAAGGAAGAGACGTGCGGGGCACCTCGGTGACGATAGTTCTGGACCGCAAAGAGATGATGAAAAACTGTGGCCCAGCAAGGGCGTCGAGTCGTCAGCGTCTCTGTGGTCTTTAGGTGGCGGGAAACCCACCGGTGGATGCTCCTCAGTTCTTAGGCAAACAGGAGCATGGCGGCTTCGGTCGGCGAGTACTCGGAAGTCAATAATGATAAATATATACAATTCTAAAGTGGTACCACCAATGTTATCGAATCTCATTAAAGTGCATCAACTGTACGGTTAAAATGTCACACAGATCAATAACGAGGAAACCAGCAATAGAGATAGGAAGGAATGCAAGATGGTTGAAACAGTAGTCAGAATACTGGCCCCGTACCCTAGACACAGTTCTGTGTGGAGATCCCCCCACCTGGGCAACCTGTAAATAAACATATAGAACAAGCCCAGTCCATATGTCCAATAGTCTCACTTCTTCCTATTAAGGTTTTACCCCCTCAATGTACCTGATGGAGTAGAGTTCTCCGACGATGCGTCGACCGATCCTTCTTGAGTGACTCCCTTTAAGGTAGGAGCCACGGATCGTCGAGAGGTGTCGAGGAACTCGGCGTTCGGTGTTGGGGAATCGACGGCCCTTCTTGAGTGCCCTCCCTTTAAGGCAGGAATCACGGGTCGTCGAACGTCCGACGGTGAACAGGTTGAACTACGGCAAAGAAGTGGCAGTTCGTTCCTAGCGGTGCTCGTCGACGACAGAGCGTTGGTGTCCTGCAAGGAAGAGACGTGCGGGGCACCTCGGTGACGATAGTTCTGGACCGCAAAGAGATGATGAAAAACTGTGGCCCAGCAAGGGCGTCGAGTCGTCAGCGTCTCTGTGGTCTTTAGGTGGCGGGAAACCCACCGGTGGATGCTCCTCAGTTCTTAGGCAAACAGGAGCATGGCGGCTTCGGTCGGCGACGGCGGTCGTCGACAGCGGCGGACAACAGTCCGAGTGCTTCTCCTTGGAGTTCCGCAGCAGTCCCCGTATCGGGTCGGCAGCCTGTCGAAGGTCTGTCTACCAGGGAGCGTTGGCAACGATCAGCTGTGCACGATGGTCCCTCGTAGCTCGGGAAGAGGGCGCCTTACCAGGTCCTCTCTGGGTCAGTCCTTGGAGGTACAGCAGCTTTCAGATTGTGAAGAAGAGCCACAGCACTTCTTCTCGTCCAGCAGGGCTTCAAGGTCAAGCGTCAGTTACTCCAGTTACTCGTCGTAGTGGACTTCAGCTTCTGAACACGATTCCTAGCAGTGAGAGGTCCCCAGATATACTGTTGATCTCCCATTCATTCCGCTGGGTCACACTCAAGCATCCAATCACGACTACGGGCATTCATGAAGGCAGGCAGCCAATCAGCCACACAAGGTATTCAGGCCATTCACAACAATACCATATATGGCACTTCCACCCAACAGCCAGTCAGGAGAAAGGGACAAGGGGACAACAAGGTAATGGGTAATAGAAAGCAAGAGGCCACCGGGGCCATCTTGTTTTCCATCAGGAATCAACAGATTCCAATGGCAGGGCCGGGGTATCCCAAAATGGAGGA
Organism: Ambystoma mexicanum; assembly: GCF_040938575.1. Classification (NCBI taxonomy): domain Eukaryota; kingdom Metazoa; phylum Chordata; class Amphibia; order Caudata; family Ambystomatidae; genus Ambystoma; species Ambystoma mexicanum. The sequence continues at coordinate 766,261,267 of NC_090923.1, read as the reverse complement.
TACTCCGCGCACCTGTCAGATTCAGCATGGAGCTGCCACCAGCCCATATCCTGCTCTGCGGGCCACCCACAGGTGCCCAAAAAGTACACTAGGGGCACAGGGTTGTACCCCCACCCATGGGTGCCATAAGGGTATCCCACGGGTCCGTTCACCAAACCAAAAGAGAGAGAGCTGCACCGCCAGGAGTCCCACATGAACTCCTGCTCGGAAAACACAACAGAACACACAATAAAAAGCAGTAAAGGACAAGGATACAGAGGCCCTGTCCCTCTGATGCATTTCCAGCATCACCCAGACTGAGGTGGAGGGTGCCTAATCTCCCACGGGATAGACACTCTCATCCAGACGGTCAACATAGCTTCTGGAAAGTCCATATGCATTATCGTGACTCTTCCCTGGTCTGTGCTCTATGGTGAAGTCCAACCCTTGCAGGCTAATGGACCACCTGAGCAGTTTCGGGTTCTCACCCTTCATCTGCATAAGCCACTTCAGGGTCTTATGATCTGTTTGGACCTTGAAGGTAGACCCCGTAAGGTAGAGCCTAAAACGCCTAAGGCTCCAAACTATACTAAAACATTCCTTTCCAACAGTAGCCCAACTAAGTTATCTTCCCTTGAGTTGACTACTGATGAATATGAAAGGATTTTCTCTCCGTTTGTCATCTAACTGGGACAAGACAGCTCCAATTCCGGTGTCGCAGACATCCGTCTGAACGATAAAGGGTCGGCTGTAGTCAGGCGCACACAACACGGGTGCCCTACACAGACTGTCTTTCAAGCCATCAAAGGCCCTCTGACAGTCTTCAGTCCAATTAACCTTCCTAGGCTGTTTGGGTGAAGTCAGCGCTGTCAGGGGTGCAGCTATGGTTCCATAGTCCACCATGAAATTGCGATAATACCCAGTGAGGCCCAAAAAGGCTCTCACCTGAGTTTGAGTAGTGGGAGTCTCCCAGTCATGTACATCCTGTACCTTACTGGGGAGAGGTTGGATTTGACCCCCTCCTACCTCATGACCAAGATACGTGACTTTCCCCTGAGCTATCTGGCACTTGGTGGCCTTGATAGTGAGGTTAGCCCTTTTCAAGGCCTGCAACACTCTACCCAGATGTGTCAAGTGCTCTTTCCAAGTGGAACTGTAGACGGCAATGTCATCTAAATAAGCCACACAAAAGGCTTCCAGCCCACTGAGAGCATGATTGACCAATCTCTGGAAGGTGGCATGGGCATTCTTCAACCCAAAAGGCATGACCCTAAACTGGTAGAGTCCCTCTGGTGTTGAGAACGCCGTCTTTTCCTTGGCATGGTCCGTCAGAGCTATTTGCCAATAGCCTGAGGTGAGGTCAAAGTTGCTCACAAATTTGGCAGCACCTATGGTGTCCACGAGCTAATCAGCCCTGGGCAATGGGTGCGCGTCAGTTTTGGTGACGGCATTGACTCCTCGGTAGTCGACACTGAACCTCCAATCGTTGGTACCTGCCTGGGAACTTGCCTTGGGGACAAGGACCATGGGACTGGACCAGGGACTGGTTGAGGTTTCAATAACACCCAGATCCAACATCTTGGCGACCTCAGCCTGGATGTGGTTCTTAACTGTATCTGACATTCGGTAGCTCCTGCTCTTGACAGGCACGCTGTCACCAGTGTCAATCTCGTGCTTACACCACGGTGTAAGGCCTGGCGTCAGCGAAAACAGAGAGGCATACTGCTGGAGCAAAGTCCTGCAGGCCCTCTGCTGCTCTATTGTCAAATCTGGAGAGAGATGCACTCCCTTCACTGAGCCATCCTGAGGGTTGCTATACAGCAAATCAGGAAGGGGCTCACGCTCATCCTCTTCTTGCTCTGAAGCCAGCAAGAGATATGAGACTTCGGCTCGCCTGTGGAAAGGCTTGAGCCTATTAACATGGAATACCTGAGGGGCTACCCCTGGGATTCCCATGTCAACCAGATAGTTGACCTCGCCCATCTTGGAGATTATCCTGAAGGGTCCAGTCCATTTATCTGCCAATGCCCGAGGCTTGGTAGGCTCCATCAGGAGGACCTCCTGTCCCGGAGTCCAATCCTCTTGCGATGCTTTAAGGTCATGCCAGCATTTGTTCAATTCCTGGCTGACCTTGAGATTCGCTGTTGCTTGACCCATCATCTGTGTCATCCTCTGTCTGAGGCCTAACACATAGTCCCCCACTTGCTTGGCGGGCCCTGGAGGGGTGGCTTCCAAACCTTCTCTGATCAAGGCGAGGGCCCCCCTCACGGGATGTCCAAAGAGTAACTCAAAGGGGCTGAAACCAACACCCTCTTGAGGTACCTCTCTGTAAGCAAACAGTAGGCATGGCAGGAGGAGATCCCATTTCCTCCTTAAGGGCTCTTCCAAAGCACCTAGCATGCCCTTGATAGTTTTATTAAATCTCTCAACCAGACCATTGGACTGAGGGTGGTAAGAGGTGGAGAACTTGTAGGTTACCCCGCACTCTTTCCACATGGTTTTCATGTAACTAGACATGAAGTTGGATCCTCTGTCAGAGACAACCTCCTTGGGGAATCCAACATGGGTGAAAATGCCCAGGAGAGCCCTGGCAACCACCTTGGCAGTAACCTTCCGAAGGGGTATAGCCTCAGGGTACCTGGTGGCATGATCTACCAAAACCAGGATGAACCGATGTCCACCTGACGTGGGAGGGTCAAGGGGACTGACAATGTCGATGCCCACTGTTAGGGAGAATTCTCTCTTTAGGCTGAATTTCCTAACCTAGTGAGTCCCCCAGCAGCTTTGCTGGATTTCTGGATTTTTTTTTTTTGTCCTGCCAAGAGTGAGACTCTTTTTCTCCCACTCTTGGACATGATTTATGGTGTTCCTTTGACTGTTAATGTGTTTTATGGGCTATGGGGTCCTTTACTCCATAGGGTCTCATGTGTTTTTACTATGTGTGTTACACAGCACCCTACGTGCAGTGACACAGGGGTGTCATAGTGACACCCCACCATAGACTCCATACCCTGGGACTGACTACTGTCTCCCAGGGCATGTAAAGTCACCATTGGCTTTACTAGTCCCAAATTATTAACAGAAACCAGTACAAACCATCATATTGTGGACGTACTGGTCGGGGCAATTCAATTGCCCCGGGGTCTGTTAGTCGAGGGGGCACGTCTCCGTCCCCCCTGATCGAGTTTTGGCTGGTGGCAGTGGATACTACTTTTTATATTCGACTGCGAATATATCCCTATGGGATTTTCCCATTGTTCGAGGCTACCAACTTTAATTATTTAATTCTCATAGCCTCGAACATACCGCCGGTTTATTTAATTAATATTAATTCGCCGGTTGGTATTTTTTGCCAGGACTCGATTCAAAAATGGTGTTTGTGTTCTCTTCTCTGACTCCAACCCAAGTCGAGCCCTTTGTTCCACTTTTTGGAGGGCTTCTCCACAGAAGCCTCCAAAAGTCGTGCCACTCTGTCTGGGTATCACAGGGGGTGTGGGAGGGGGTTTAGGCACCCTGGACTGAGTTACCTTGGTAACTCAAGTCGCACTCTTGTGTGATTGGCCCAAGTGGTGAGCCGGCCGGCTTACCACTTAGCATGTTTGATTGACAGCTAGGCTGAGTGAATGGGGGTATGCTGCATAAAAGCAGGGCTTTGGGGACTGGAACTTCAGAAGTCGCCACAGGACCTGAGAATCCGAAGAGGGAGAAGCTGAGCCGACCTACCACGACGACACCACCGGTGGAGCCCTGCGGAACCGACTCACCACTTCCCGACGACAGAGAAGATCTCCCGGCTGGAGAGGCTTCTTCCCCTGACTGGTGGGCACAACCAGTTTACCTTCTTCTCTTCGCACCCCAGACCGGCTTGTGTCGAATTGCCCGTGCCAAGTACCCCAGCAACCGGATAGCCACTTACCAATGGACCGTGAATCAACGGACCGCTCCTTCTACCTGAGAAACTCCGAGGCTGGTTTCTTCCCTGGCAGTGCAACGGACTCCTGTCTTCCTCCCCGACGAGATCTTCTCTTCCCCCGGACGAAGCACCGACTTGCATCCGCTGCCAGGAACAACTGCCCCCGCTGGAGTATTCTCACCACTTTAAGGTACCGTTTCCGCCAGGCCTCCCTTTCTAAAGATTGGAACAAGGTAATAATAACCCCTTAACCTTCTGGACTGGGCTGGCCGCCTTGACCTTCTAACTGGTCCCTTTCTTTGGTCCAACTCCTTTTTGAACCTTTTCAAGACTTTTGTGCACTGCAACCGTGTGACCTTGGACACATTTCGTTTGATCCTCTTAAAGAGGATCCAGCCTATTTAACTCTAACTTCACGGATTTACTTTGCCTTCCTCTCTTGTTGTGTTCTTGTAAAAGTGTTGGGACCTGTTTCAATTTTATTCTCTGTTTTTCTCTCCCTTTTAAAAACAAATTATTGGAGTGCCATCTACGTTAAGCGCTCACCGCTGTCTGAAAATAAGTGGGGCTTTACTTAAGACTTGTCTAATATTTTTCTAAGGGAGTGTATATCTTTTAGTGACCATGTTTTTGAATTGCTTACTATTAGGGCCTGTGTGTTTTTCTAGATGTGGTTTTAAATAAATAATTATATCTCTTTTACACCAAGCTCTGGTCAGTGTTTACTTGTTCTATTGTGTTCTCTTGACCTATTGTGAATACTCTGTATACTGCCTAACTCTTCTTGATGGAAGTCAGACTGCTCAGCCACAGCTACCAAGTGAATCTGTGTGGTACAGACTGCTACCAAGTGGGTTTACTGCCAAACACCTGTAGTCCTAAATCTTTTGCAGTGGACCCAGAGGGAACTGCACAGGTTTCTGCCTAACACCCACCCTCTCAAATGGTGTGCCAACTACTGGCAATGGCTGCAGTGGGGCAATGACACTGCCTCCAGTCTTGCCAGACAACTGACAAGTTGGGCAGGTCCTGCAGTGGGACTCCACTTCTACTCCCATCCGAGGCCAGTAGAAATGGGCAGAGAGCCTCTGCTTAGTCTTCTTGGTACCAAGATGACCAGCCAAGGGCACCTCATGCGCCAACTGCAGTAGGAAGGGTCTGCAAACCTGGGGTACCACCAACCTCTTGAGGGCACCCGGTTCAGGCTTAGTGGGCCCACTAACAAGGAGCTCACCCTCCCAATAAATCCAGAATGTCCTAGGCACTTCTCCTTTTGTCTGGGACAGGGCCTGTTTCCTCAGACCCTCAAGAGAGTGACATTCTCTCTGTTCTTCACAGAAGTCTGCCCGGGAGGGTCTCCCTTCAGCTAACAAGCATTGAAGAACGGGATGAACCTCCGGGTTGAGAACCTCTCCCACAGGAGAGTCTTCTGGCTCTTCTCCCACAGGAGTTGAGACGGGGTTTACCACTGGACCCAGCCCGTCCGGAGCATGGATCCAAATGGGTGCTGTAGGAACAGCAGGAAGAGAAGGAGCTCCCTCCACAGAGGTGGCCTTCTTGCTCTTCCTTCGTCTTGCCTCAGGCCGTGCCTTCGGCTCGGGTATCTGACTCACAGCCAGACCCGGTGTCACCTGTGACCTAGTGACCGCAGCAGCAGTCATGGGAAGACCATCCGCGATCAATCCCAACTCCATTAGATCATTACCTAACAGAATGTTAGCAGGGACATTGTTCTGAACCAGGACAGGAAGCTTTGCTGTCTTGTCTCCAATTACGAGTGTGACTCGGGCTACAGGCGATAATTTGGGAGGCCCACCAGCTAACCTGGTGGTTCTCAGAGGAGCACCTACATAGTCCTCTGGCTTGAGCAGGGTCCTGTCCACCACGGTCATGCTTGCCCCAATGTCTCTCAAACCGGTAGAAGGCTGGCCATTCAGGAGGACACTTCTCAAAAATCTACGGGTGTTCTGTGGGATAGTCACCAGTACTTCCGCGTACTGGTCCCAGGCCCCAAGAGAGACTAAGGAAATCTCTACGGGAGCACCAAATGTGATCCCTGTAGAGGAGGGGAGGGCAGTGGCCTCCACCTCAGACATGGGGTAAGGGTAGGTCAGGCTGACAGCCTGTACCCCAAGTTCCTTACCTTTACACTTGGAGTCACACCTTTTGTGATCCAGAGCCCCACAGTCCCAACAAGTGCCAGGAGTGCGGGGTATGGTACTGGAACCACCGGGAGCCTGCTTTGCCACCCACAGATGACTTATCCCCACTAGATTTTTGGGTCTTAGGAGAGGAGGGTTTAGGTTTATTCGACTGTGACTGCTTTTGAGACTCCTCAGCTTTCTGAGAGGCCCCCTTTTCTTTGTCCTTGTCCTTCCCACTGGAGTCCTTAGGGGACACCCGGTAGGAGACCCACTTGTCAGCCAACCTAGCCAGCTTAAAGGGATCCAAAATGTTCTGGTCAGCAACATACTGACGCAGCTCCGGTGAAAAGGCTTCAGAAAAATGCTCAAAAAACAACAGCTGGGACAATTCAACAAAAGTTTTCACCTTGTAACCATCAATGCACCCCATCATATTCATGTGCGCAGCACTCACCCAGTCAACCCAAGACACATTCTCTCTTTTCTTAAAATCCCTGAACCTTTTAAAGTATTGGGTAGGTGTCTTGCCAAACATGGCAATCAAAGCAGATTTCATGCACTCATACTGACCCCTTTCTTCCACACTCAGCTTCAGAATACAGTCATACCCAGTCTGAGGCACTCTGCTTAGCAAACACTTAGCCCAATCTCTTTTGTCAACATCATGAATTGCACAAGCCATTTCAAATGCTTCAATCCATTGGAGGATATCAGAACCCTCCACAAACACACCAACCAAATCTTTCATGAATTTAGTTGCTGGGGACCTGACACTCTCACTGGGTTTCGCTGAAGTCTCCACTCTAGCTTTCTCTAGCTGGATTCTCTGACATTCAGTGTCCTTGTCTTTGAGTTCAAGATCCCTATTCTTGAGTTCAACTTGTTGAGCCAGCTCCTCCTTCTTAAGCTCAACATCTTTTTCCAACTTGCGATATTCAAAGGCCAATTTCATCCTTAATAACTCAAGCTCCAAGGAATTGCTGGGGTTCGGAATAGAGGCAGCAGGAATGGCGGCATTCCCAGAAACAGATTCAGTAGAAACCCCAGGGGCAGAGTCCTCATTGTTTGCATTCCCCCCCTCATCAAGAGTTTCACCATCGGTCTGGTAGTCCACCAGGGCAGCTATCAGCTCAGCCCTAGACTTATCCACAAAGTCTAACTCCCCGGCTTCACAAGCACTCTGGAGAGCCTCTAAGCTCATCCGAGTCAATTTACCATTTGCAATAGACGCCATTGCTTGTAATGCAGTTATTTTGTACACAACCAAACCTTAATTTAATAAAGTGCAGATATTTTGTAAGTGGCACGTTTATACACTGATTCTTAAAACCATTAGCATCTCACCGCTGCCACCAGTGTAAAGACTGGTAGGGGGTGTCTGTACTTTCGCTCTCTATATGGTAGAGGAGAGGCACAGAGGACCCCAGCCAAGATTCTCTATTATTGGTAACGTAGTCGAGCAATCAAGGCCTAGCTTCTCAGGAGGTGATGCAGGCTGGTTCTTAAGTACAGTGTAGTCCCCGAACCCCCACAAAGGAATGTCCACACACTGTATTACTGAAAACACAGTCTTTATATAATTAATATCCAAAGGTATGTACACGATCACAATAACGCACTTTGTACTCGGAAGTCAATAATGATAAATATATACAATTCTAATGTGGTACCACCAATGTTATCGAATCTCATTAAAGTGCATCAACTGTACAGTTAAAATGTCACACAGATCAATAACGAGGGAACCAGCAATAGAGATAGGCAGGAACGTAAGATGGTTGAAACAATAGGCAGAATGCTGACCCCTACCTAGGCACAGTTCTGTGTGGAGATCCCCCCACCTGGGCAACCTGTAAATAAAGATATATAACACAAGGCCAGTCCATATATTGTTCAATAGTCTTAGTTCCTCCTATTAAAGTTTTACCCCTCAATGTACCTGGTGGAGTAGAGTTCTCCGAAGATGTGTCGACCGATCCTTCTTGAATGCCTCCCTTTAAAGCAGGAGCCACGGATCATCGAGAGGCATCGGGGAACTTGGTGTTCGGTGTCGGGGAATCGACGGCCCTTCTTTAGTGCCCTCCCGTTAAGGCAGGAGTCACGGGTCGTCGAACGTCCGACGGTGAACAGGTTGAACTACGGCATTGAAGTGGCAGCTTTGTTCCTAGCGGTGCTCGTCGACGACAGAGCGTTGGCGTCCTGCAAGGAAGAGGCGTGAGGGGCGCCTCAGTGACGATAGTTCTGGACCGCAAAGAGATGATGAAGAACTGTGGCCCAGCAAGGGCGTCAAGTCGTCGGCGTCTTTGTGGTCCTTAGGTGGCGGGAAACCCACCGGCGGATGCTCCTCAGCATGTCGAGGGTCGGGCCTTCTCCAGCGGGATAAAGCGTGCGACGATGCAGACGAGAGCGTCCGATGATCAAAAGCAGTTCTTAGTCAAACGGGAGCACGGCGGCTCCGGTCGGCGACGGAGGTCGTCGACAGTGGTGGACAACAGTCCGGGTGCTTCTTTTTGAGATTCCGCAGCAGTCCCCGTCTCGGGTCGGCAGCCTGTCGAAGGTCTGTCTACCAGGGAGCTTTGGCAAAGATCAGCTGTGCATGATGGTCCCTCGTAGCTCGGGAAGAGGGCGCCTTACCAGGTCCTCTCTGGGTCAGTCCTTGGAGGCACAGCAGCTTTCAGATTGTGAAGGAGAGCAACAGCAATTCTTCTCGTCCAGCAGGGCTTCAAGGTCAAGCTGCAGTTACTCCAGTTACTCGTCGTAGTGGACTTCAGCTTCTGAACACGATTCCTAGCAGTGAGAGGTCCCCAGATATACTGTTGATCTCCCATTCATTCCGCTGGGTCACACTCAAGCATCCAATCACGACTAAGGGCATTCCTGCAGGCAGGCAGCCAATCAGGCACACGAGGTATTCAGGCCATTCACTTCTCTCCAGACACTCACAACAAGTTATGTTTATTGGGACAAGTACCGAGCCATTCAACACTCGAAGCTGCATTCAGACCGGTTTCGGGCAGGGCTGTCTCAGTCATTGTGTCAAACACCAGATACTAGACATCCACAACACAGAATGCATATTCGTCACACATTCTATTCACCCAGGTCCCACCCGCAGGAGGTACCCACAACATACATCACTGGGAAGGCTCCAGCTAGTCTGGCCGGGCCTTCACAACAACACCCTATATGGCATTTCCACCCAACAGCCAGTCAGGTGGAAGGGACAGAGTCAGGGCTTCCCAGGACTTTGGGAAAACAAGGTAATGGGTAATAGAAAGCGAGAGGCCGCAGGGGCCATCTTTTTTTCCATCCGGAATCAACTGATCCCAATGGCAGGGCCGGGGTATCCCAAAATGGAGGATACTCCGCGCACCTGTCAAATTCAGCATGGAGCTGCCACCAGCCCATACCCTGCTCTGCGGGCCACCCACAGGTGCCCAAAAACATACACTAGGGGCACAGGGTTGTACCCCCACCCATGGGTGCCATAAGGGTATCCCACGGGTCTGTTCACCAAATCAAAAGAGAGAGAGCTGCACCGCCAGGAGTCCTACATGAACTCCTGTGCGGAAAACACGACAGAACACACGATAAAAAGCAGTAAAGGACAAGGATACGGAGGCCCTGTCCCTCCGATGCATTTCCAGCATCACAGAAGGTTAGGGAGATGTAGTGAGGATATGTTTGGTGAGGCATTGATTTTTGTGATTTATTTTCATTCTATGGCTTATGACACACTCAGCGATTTGAATTGGGTGAACAACATAAGTGCCATCACGTGAGTGGAGGGATAAGAAATCCCTGAGAGTGCGAGCAGCTTCGGTGACCATGAATAACACAAGCCCATGACTTTTAATTTTGTGTGACACCTCTAAGAATTGTCGCAGTGTTCATCCTGGGACCAAGAAGGATGCCAGACCATATATAGTTTACTATCTGTTATTGGGGGATATGCTACAAGCAGGGCAAACTTAATTGAACATGGGATCTTGCCAAACAAAACCAGGATTGGATGATTATCTCGAAAATGGGCTCAAGTCCCTTTGCATCCAGAAACCCCCACCTTGTCCAATATCTATTCTGCTGGTTGCAGGGTCTGAGGCCTTTCAGGCTTCCGGCAAGGTTGTGTCATTTCATACAATTCACGAGGGATTGCCTCATCTCTTCCTAGCATTGTGGGGATTAGGTTGACACAAACCCTTCTTCTCTGTCTGATCTTGATGGGGGCTTTCTGGTTTCCCAAATTACATGACTCACTCAGGTATGAAGTCTTATAAGGAAGCAGATCAGTGGACATAGCCAGCAGGGAGAGCTATAGATGGGTTTCTTGGATGTTCATTTGTCTGGGATTGCTCCTGATTTTTCCCCCCATCTTTCTGATTTCACAATACTCTCCCTGACTCTGTCTCATTCCTCCTCCTGCCACCTGGTCCTGCCTAGGGTCGACAGGGCAAACAGCAACCGTCCTGTTCTTGCTAGGAAAAGGTCATTGCTCTTACCTTCAGCCCTTCCTTTGGTCTCTGATATTCTTATCCATTCTACCACCTCTCAGGATGTTATCACCTTATCTCCTCTTGTCTCTCTGTCTGCTTTATCTACTTCTAATCCTCACCCTGTTATGGGATTTTCCACCTCAAGTGTATCCCTTTGTCTCCCCCCAATGTTACACATCCGGCCTAATTCATACCACCTTCCCTATAACCCCTACCTCATGGTTTTTTCCCACTGCCTCCATCATATCACTCTCCCTAATGTTACCTCCCCTGTGTTACCTCTGGAATGTGTTGTTCATAAATGCTCTCCCTCTCCCTCCTACTCTTCTTCTCTCTGTTCTCTTACTAATTTCTGTCTCTTGTCTCGTTTCCCTCTCTCCTGCCTCTACTTCTGCTTCAATTCAGACCCCAGCACTCTCCAAATGTGAGTATTCTGCTCCTACAATCAATCCTGAGCAACTAGGGCTGAATGAATGCATCAAGTGAGGGTGCAAGTGTATATAACAATCATGAAGTGAAGGAACATTATTTCCCTTAAAGGTAAGTTGCCTTTTTCTACCTTGGAACTGTGTAGATGAGGAGGAGGAGGAGGAGTAGGATAAGCATGAAAATTGCTGGGGGCATCATGTGGGAGACAAACACTCCTGTGCATTTTGTGGGGGAAGTGTGTAATGTATCAGAGATTCAGGTGAATATTAAAATATATCATTTTAGTTCACAAGTACTACAGATTCAGGGAGGAGGCATATATAATTTAGTGGGTGATTCATGTCTGAGAGACTTAAAGAAGGTAGATTGGGAGGCGTGCTGTTCATTGTCTTTTTACATCAGGAGCAGAACTTGATGTATGCAATAGGCATTTTTGAATTGCATGTGATCAATTGAAGGTATTATCTGTGATGAACACCCCTGCCTGACATTGACGGTATCATGTCAGGTGACCAATGGAGTTGGTAGGGAGAGAATTCACTTCATGCCCACCTTTCACCCCTCTGACAGGACAGAGGTCTGTCACATGCCACAGCACAATCCACCTCCTCCACAAGGGAGCGACAATGAATTTAACTCTGTCTAAAAATCATCCAGAAGGCACACCTGACTAACAGACCTCCCAAAGTTTTCTGATAGTTTCACTGGGTTTGCAGTGGAGCCCCATGAGCCCCACTCATTCTGTGAGCCTCCTGCAGTTCATGACCCCCGCTTTACCTTACATGCAGCTCCTTGCAGGCTGCAAACACTGCACCTCCTCACTTGCAAAACACTTACCAGGGCATCAAAGTACTAATCAGCAAAACACACTCTGTAGAAATCTGATATCCGGATCAATCGACCTTGTGAAAACCTGGGCATCACAGACCAGACCTTGGAGTGGCTGACATCCTTCCTCTTGGACCACCCCTCCCAGATCCACCTCGGTCCCTTTCTCTCTGCCCCCTCTCTCTCTACCTATGGTGTTCCCCAGGGCTCTATCCTGTTTTTTTTTTCAACCTCTACTTGGCCCCTTTGCCCACCTCATCTCTACCTTCTCCTCTAACTTTCAATGTTATGCAGATGACACTCATTTTACCATCAGGCTCCCCTCAACCTCCTCTCCTCTCTCGCTCATTTTGACTGTCTATCCGCAATTCAGGATTAGTGTGCCTGCAACAATCCCTGCATTTATGGTGGTAAGACTGAGATCATTCTCATTGGGATCCCTACCCCTGCTTTCCCTCTCTCACTCTGGCCGCCGGCCTTGGACCCTCTTCCTTCGCCTTCCTGCGAGGCAAAAAACCTTGGTGTCATCTTCGGCTCCACTCTCTCTTTCTCTCCTCACATCTCGGACGTCACTAAGAAGTTCCACTTCTAGCTGCACCTCCTCAAAGGGACTCTTCCTCTTTTCACTTTCCCCCAGAAGCTCACTGCCTCCAGAGCCCTGGTTCTCCCTAGGCTAGACTACTACAACAGTCTCTTTCTCAATCTGCCTTCCTCTACTCTCTGCCCTTTGCAACTAATCCAGAACAGGACTGCAGGACTTATCCTTGGCCTCAAGCCCAAGGACCATATCTCTCAAGCCCTGAAATCTCTCCACTGGCTCCTGGTGGCTGCAAGGTTCAAGACCCTTTGCATTGTCCACAAGGCTACAAGGCTTTCCGGGGCCAAGACCTGCACTACATCCAACCCTCTCTTCCAAAATACCTTCCTTCTCAAGCCCTTCACTCAGCTGCCTCCAACTCTCTAAGGGTTTGATGCTTCTCCAGGCAGAGAGGGTGTGGGGTAGATCTCTCTCTCTCTCCTCTGCAGGTGCCTCCACATGGAATGGCCTCCCTGCTCCTCTAAAACTTGAGCTGGACCACCTGAAGTTCCGGAAGCAGCTCACAACTGTCCTCTTCTCCTCTGCTTTCGCTCTCTCCCTCCCCTGCTGACCTACTTGACCTAACTGTCTGCTGTACTGACTGGTTGCTTGGCTACCCTCAGAGTCCCACTGGGTACCAGGATCTTTCTTGATCAGTCACCCTTGCACTGCCTCCACGCCTACCATGCACTTAGGGGCTGTAACTGTAACCCTTCAGTCCCATGATCTCATTGCACTACCCAGAGCTGCACTGCCCTGGCTGCACTTACTCAGAGCATTGCTGCCCTGTTTTCCCCTCTCCTCTCCCTTGCACTCCTCCCTCCCTTTCCCCTTGCACTTCTCGTTCTCGCACTTGCACAATCTGAATGACACAAGGCCTAGTTCGATTGTTTGTCTTGTCCTCCCCCTGTCTTCCCTCCCTTGTCTTGTCGCGCCTAGAAACACTTGTGTACAGGTGTGTTATAAATGACATATCATATATTCATCTCCCTTACACAGCCCTCAGCTTTGCCACTACAATACAGATGAAACCCAATGTGGCCTCGAATCTCATTTAAGGCTCAGTCAAGCTTCTTTCTAAACCTATAAGATCCCAGAGAGTCCAGCCAGTATAAAGACAGCCCAAAACTAAACACACAAGGACAGACCATGCCCCATGGTCCAGCTCAGGGGAATAGTCTCCAATCTATATTAACCCAGGCGCCCCATTGGTCTGTGGTGTAGTTTGGGGAGAGAAGAGTGATACTCTTGCGATAAAGAAGGTTGTGGAAGCCTGTATGAAGGACCGGAGCTGCACAGAGAAAGGGAGAAGAAATTGGTGTGTACACTGAGGAGGTTGAGGAGAGATAGGGATCCACAGGGTGAGAAGAGACTTTGTGGGACCAGAAAGAAATTATTAATTGGAAAGGGAGTTTGAACTACACAAGGCTGTTATTTTTTAAACATGTATTTATTGGACATTTCTATAGCACCTATTCACAAGTGTTCCCAGGCACCACAAGACTATAAGTGGGGGAGGGGAGGGTCAACAAAGGAATCATGAGTATAAAGGAACCAAAAACAAGAAATGGGAATATTGTCCTTGTGACAATCCTACCATGAAAGTGCCTGGGAAAGTTGGTAAGTGCAAGGGTAAGGGGGTAGCGGGGAAAGTGCAGGAGTGGGGTGCCCCCAGGGAAGGGGGCACAGAAGTGCTGGGGGGACCAGAGGCAAGTGCCAGGGGAAGAGGAGTGCTGTGGGAAGGGAGTACCAGGTAGGGCTAGTCTGAAAAGTGCTTGGTACCAGGGGAAAAGCAGGAAAGGGAGGATGAGTGCTGTGGGAAGGGAGGACAAGGTTGGGCTGGTCTGGCAAAGGGAGCCCAAGGGCAAGTGCTGGATGAATAATGCAGGGACTGGTGGGGGTTGGTCGGCCCGCTGTATGACTCTGAAGGGACCAGTCCCCAGTCGTAGGGGGAGTTAGCATGGGAGGGGGAGAAGGAAGAAAGAGGAGAAAAGGAAAGTCTTGAGAAGTTTCTGGAATTTTAGAAGGCTTACCTTAAATCGGAGGGGGAGAAGGAAGGCCATTCCCGAGGGAGGATCCAGGAGGGGAGGGATCTACCTCCCACTCTCTGCTTGGAGAAGCGTTTGATCTGCAAAGATTTGTAACCAGAGGACTAAAGGACTCTGGACGGGAGGTATTTAGGGATGGAAAAGCTGGATGTACAAAGATCACAGGCCCCAGACAGCCTTGTGGATGATGCAAAGGATCTTGAATTTGATCCTTGCAGTCACTGGGAGGCAGTGGAGAGATTTTAAGACAAGAGAGATGCAGTCCCTGGGCTTGTGGCCAAGGATAATTCTTGCAGCCCTATTCTTGATTAGTTGGAGAGGGCTAATGGATGAAAGAGGTAGATTGAGGAAGAGGCTGTTGTAGTAGTGAAGCCTAGAGATAACCAGGGTTCTGGAGATATTCAGCTTCTGGGGGATGTGAGGGAGGTAGAATGCCCTTGAGAAGGTGGTGCTGAAAGTTGGACTTCTTGGCAATGTTCCTGATGTATGGAGAGAAACAGAGAGAAGAGTCAAGTCGGGGAGAGCGGGGGGAACAAGGAGCAGGAGTCCTAATGAGTAGGATATAGGTCTTATTGGCATTAAGACAGAGATCATTGGCAGAGCACCAGGCATGAATAGCAGTAAGACAGTCAGGTATGAGGGAGGAGGAGGAAGAGGTACAGAATAACAGCTTGACAGAGAGCTGTGTATCATCTGCATAACAGTGGAAATGAGGTGAGAAAGTGGAGATCAGGTAGGCCAGAGGGGCCCGATATATGTTGAAGAGCCATGGTGATAGAATGGAGCTGTGGGGGACTCCACAGGTAGAAAGCTTGGTGGAGGAGAGAAAACAACCCATTTGCATTTGGGAGGGTCTGTTTGAAAGGAAGGAGGTAAGCCACGTCAGTGCCCTGTCCATGGTGCCTAGGGTATCATGGAGATGGTTTATGAGGATGGAGTGGTTGAAAGTGCCAGAGGCAGAAAAGAGATTGAGGAGGATCAGAACAGAAGAGGGGAGTTGGAATCCAGACTGCAGAGTATGTCTTCACGGGTGTTCAGGAGAGCAGTTTCTATGCCTCTGGCAGTCCTAAAAGCGCACTGGTGGTTGTGGAGGCAGCCAGCCATTTCATTGTGTAGGGTCAGTTGGGAGCTGACTAGTTTCTCCATGAGTTTGCCCAAGAAAGGGATGATGGAGATAGGGTGATAGTTAGCCGGGAAAGAAGGGCTAGCAGACAGGCTTTTTAAGAAATGGTACACAAGTATTACAAGGAAAAGGAAATTGTGCTGGTGAGGACAGAAGGGCTGAAGGAACTGGAAGGAGAGTTTGTAAGACTAAAAAGGGAAAATGTAGTAGTGGAGCTGTTGGGGGGCTAGAGAGAGTGAGAAGATTGGAGGCAGATTCTACCAAGACAAGCAGGAGGATGAGAATAGAAGTGAGAAGCGAAAAAGAGAGAGAGAGAGGGAGGCGTGCAGGTCTCATCTACTGAAAACCAAGGAAGAACAATACACTGTAGTTGGGCAGCAGGGGGGAGATTGAACATTTCAATTCCCTCCACCATATCTACTGATTAGACATACTAAAATGATTATAGAGAAACAATATCTGTGTGGCACAATATGATGCAGAACCTTATACGTTGGAAGACATGGATAGAACTGAAGTGCATCCCTAAAACCAGACAACTTTCATTCCACCACCATGCTGCACAATTACCCCTGAAAAAACTGCAAGAGTGTCACTGCTTGAGGCACATATCCCTACCCCAAGAACCTCAGCAATGACTACTAGTGTCCTTTCATTGCATCAGTCCAATGTGTGGAAGCATTTGAGCATGAACAGAACTTATTTTAAGTCACCTGCTCAATGCTGACCTGGCTATTCCCTAGCCAACATACCCCTTGTGTGACAAATTGGATTCTGCCTGGCAGGAGTATAAGGATGAGTTGCGGTAAAATGGCCCAATGAGCCCTCACACGTCTACAACCCAAAACATAATGTAATCATAAAGATAAAACAGGGACAATCAAAAGATATACCTCATTCACATTTTGTGGTACATGGGCCAAGGGAAGGCTATACTCTCAAGAGGGGTGTGAAGGTGAACTAGTAGTGCCCAAAACAATACAGTATCACAGTCAAACATAAATGCAATGTACAATCAAGGTTCTATAAAAATATAAACACTTCAATACAATGTTCTATCTGTAAGTAAATTCAAAAGAGATTACTATACAAAAACCAACCCCAAAAGAAAGGACAGAAAAGGTGCAACAGAATGGAGAAAGTAGCACCCTGAGTGTAGTTCCAAGGCTGGTCGGAAAGGATATTGGGTTGAAAGCAGGAGTGATAGGGACCTAACCAGTCTCTAGGGTCCCAGTGGTCCATGGAGGCAGCTCAGTATCACAGTACCTGGATTCAGTTCTTGGTGGGCTGATGCATCATACCTGGGATTGAACAATGATGTGATCTGATCAAGCTCAGTTGGGTATGTAGGATCGTGGAGGCCATAGCATCAAGCGGGCGTCAAATAGGTTTGAATGTGGGTGCTCAGAGCGGTCTAACTGTGAGGGTTCAATGATGCAGGCCGGGACGGTCCCAAGAACGCTTCACAGTTGGCCTGGCCGAGTCAGGCTTTGGCCGCTGGGAGAGGTTGGTGAGTGACGCTCCAGCAGTTTGAATCGGCGGGCGACGGTCTTGAAGTGAAGATCAAAGGTGCGTCAATGTACAGTCAATGAGGCGGCAGTTCTCGTGCTAGCTGGGTCGAGCCACAGTTGTAACCATGGTTATCATCGGCTAATGTCACTCCAGAGATTTGGTTCAGGTTCTGGAACTGAGCAGATGCTTTGGGCCTAGCAGGTGACGTGTTTCACTAGGACACGATGCAGTGTCGAGCTGGTACAATAGTTTGGCTGGTTGGATGAACGCAGATACCACCTCCTGCCCTATTGTTCAGGATGCTTGGAACATGAGCGACTGGTTCGGTGCAGTAGAACAGGGAGTTTCGATTGCTCTGGCCCTCTGGGTTGCTGTGAGGCCTTCACAAAGAACTCGAGGAAAGGATACTTCAGTTCGGGCCCTGCACATCCGGCACAGATGATCCGTTGCAAAGTGGTTGGTCCTCGTCCACATCACTGGTCACTCCTGATGTTCACTGGGAGTGATTAGAGTGCTTATGTCTTGGACAGCTCCTTCTTCACATCTGGCACCGGAAGTCCAGGTGAGAATGTTCAGAACGTCTCTTTGGCCTTCAAGTATCCCTGAGTAACCGTGGGAATTCTTGCGAAAGGGGTGTGAAACTCCTTAGTTCTAGGGCACAAGTCCTCAGGTGATTGGTCCAGTGGAGGAGCCAGAGGGGTGGGGTTTAAGGGGTGCAGTGCCCAGTGAACCCCCTCCCTTAGCTCTTGCTGGACCTGGGCTGCTGCAGCACTGTGTGTGACATTCATTTCAATGCGCTCATGGCGTGCATTGCACCACCCCACAGTGCGCACACAGGGCACAACAGCAGTGTGGGGCACCGGGCTGGCCTGCTACTGCTTATTCAATATTAATGTTTTGTGTGAACAAATGCAGCATCATGAGAATGTGCGCGGGCCAGGGCTATTTGGCATAGCAGTGCACCAGCACAGCAGAGACACGCAACTGTGCTGGGTGCTGCTGCTGCACGGTCGTACCCGTTGGCCTCCGGCGGCCCACTGATTGAAGTGTCAAGTTTGTTACTGTAATGTTACCGTTTTTTCCACAATTATATCCAATGCACACTACCCCCTTCCTGTGTCAGATCAGGGGGATGATGCTCCTGCGCTGAATTCTTCTCGCTGTCCATCTCCACCCCAACCCCTTGCCTATCTCTTTTCACACCCCGGTCTCTGTTCATTCATCTCCCCTCTCCTGCGCCCTCGTCTTCTTCTATCTTCCCCAGCCCTCCCTTCACGCCCAGTCGACAGAGACAGTTTGTGCACATTGAGTCATCCGCTCAGAGCCCTCCATGTCCAACCCTCATTACTTTCATTAACTCTGCATCCCTATCGCTCATTCCTGAAATCTTACCTTCCTTCTCCAATGCCCCCTTTTTAAATATTTCCCTCCTTTCTCCTCCAAAGATTCACTGTCCCCCTCCTTGATAGTTGCACACCTGAAACACTCTGTTCCACTGTCTCGTCTCACTTGCCTCTCTCATCTCTATCACATTCCCTCTCTGCCTGAAATGCAATGCACCTGTTATTTCCTTCCGTGCCAGTCCTCTCTTTCATTCCTGCTCCTCTTCCTACCGTCTATCTGCCCTGATATTTCAAATTTCCTTTCCAAGCCACACGGCATCCCGATTGTCTCCTGACCCTATTGGTTCCAGCATGTCATGTTTTTGCACCCTTCTCACTCTCGGTCTGCCGTTGCCACCTTTGCTGATAAATCCATCGTTCTCTCTTCTAGTCCCTCTATTTAGCCATCCGTCTCTGTTCTCATTGTCCAGAAGTCTCTGCCTCCGTCCTTGCTCTTTTAATCTCTCAAAGTACTTTTCCAATTCTCTCTCATTCTCGCTTGTATTCGTCTGTCTTATGCTGTTCCCCCCTCTTTTCTACCTTCTCGTTGAATGTCTCTTCCTTCCTTAGCCCACCCATCTCTTTTCCAGCTTGACACCACTCTCTCTCTGGTCCTCTCCTGGTCTTCTCCAGACATGCACAGTGATACAAATAATGTATGTGCAAACCACATGTGTGTAACCTCATTACCAGATGTGTTTGGACATTTCCGCAGATACGGATAATGAACATGGAAAAACATACACTTGTCCACCAATGGGATTACTTAGGATGTGCTCACTCAGCAGAATCACAGTACCACATACCGACAGAACTATACAAAGTGCAGAGCACGCATGCGCAAACAAAGCCTTCAACCGGTATTAACACACAAGCACTAAACACACAATTTAGGCATTCAAAGAAAACATAGTACCACAGTACCACATACAATTCTGGAGTATGGCAATTACCTCCTCTGTGACTGGCCACTCCCTCTCTCTGTGTCTGTCTCTCCCCCTTGGGGCTGCTTTGCTGAGTTTGCTCGGCTCCTCCCAGTCCCCGCCTCACACCTGCTGGAGCTGGCCGTGCGGCCCACGCCTATATAGAACTTAGACAAGTGCTGCTGCCAGTCAGTTCTGTGCTCAGTCAGTTCGCTGTCACTATCTCCCGTGGTCCCATCAGAGAATCAGTGTGGACTCGGCGTTCAGTCCTGTCTCACGGCTCGCGCCCGACAGCTCTGGGGAGAGCACCTTGGGAAGGATGTCTGTGGCGCAAAAGGGTGCACTGATGGGCAGGAGACTCCTCAAACAGTCCAAGCTGCTGCAGCAAGCGCAGGCGTAGCACCGCAGCATCAGGACATGCCCCCACAGGGGAAAGTGGGGCCTGTTGTAAATTGCTCAGTTGTTTAGTGTATCTGTATGGATGTAGGTGTGTGTATTTATACACTTATACTTGTATGTGGTGTATGTTTACACTGAATATAGGTATACAGTCATAAGTAGCCATACATAAATGTAAATAAGTATGTAGTTGTGCCTTAAGTTGATCAAAAGTAACTTACGGTCAACAATGGGTGAAAATAAACTTTCAAATTCATCCTTTCCAAGTATTGAAAGAGACGTGGCTGACTCTGTGGACTTTGATAAAGTAATTCAGACATTTGCTGCAATGGAACCTCGCAGAAAAGCTTTGTAGTGCAGATGATACATAGGTGTATTGCTGTGCCAGAGCAGCGGGCTTCTTGTTCCTAATATGTCACACATGAAACATCTGCAAGCACATTAGACTTCCATTGCCTACATTTCATGGGACACAACATTGCATGGGACACAATCTCACCTTTCATTTGAAAGAACAGTTTCAGTCTCATTACTTGTATATATTTATTGAGCCATTGTTTTGCGACATGCATTTGATATCAGGGATATTTATTTCAGCTGGAATGTTTGGGCACATGTTGGCTTTTTGGTACTAAGAAATGCTTACAAAAGATGTTGCACTGATGAACTCAGGGAATAAGGACAATTATTTTTAAATATGTATACACTTGTACTTAAGTTGTTTGCTAATGTTTAGCTTTGTTTCAGGATCCATATGTCTGTTGCTGAGACAAAGGTTATTTTTGGTCCCCACCTGTCACAGCAAATCATCTGCTTGAATATTCTGTAGTATGTTTTTTTTCATAATGTA
This sequence comes from Ambystoma mexicanum, assembly GCF_040938575.1. Classification (NCBI taxonomy): domain Eukaryota; kingdom Metazoa; phylum Chordata; class Amphibia; order Caudata; family Ambystomatidae; genus Ambystoma; species Ambystoma mexicanum. The sequence goes on along the minus strand of NC_090923.1, from coordinate 766,240,667 downwards.
TCTCTGCCTGTGATAGGAAGACTTTTTGGACAAAATCATACCCTACATTTGAAGGAACAATCTCATTGTGATTATGTGTAATTGTTATGTGTGTGTGAATGTATTTATCTAATGCTGCTGCTATGATAAAGTATGTATTTTATCAGGGTATTTTATTTTAAACTAAAATGACTGGACAAATGATGGTTTGCTGGTGCCAGGCAGACAATCTTGTATGAGAGAATCTAGGAAAATTATTAAAACATGTTTCCATTGTAGACAATGGTTTTGTATTGTTTAGCGTGGTTACCACCAGCACGGTATGGTATATTGGTTGCTTGCGGATGTTTATTGAATTGCTCTTTTTTGCCTTGCTGATGAATCTAATTCAGACCACTGTATTTCATTGTCAAATTCAAATTACATTTTAATTGGACATTCCCTCCATAATCAATGTGTGGTGTGTAATACAATATTTGGCTTGTACAAGTATAGGGTTTTACAAATGAAATATATATCGGGTAAAAAAACCCTGCCAGATTTGCCTTGAATATTAAGCATTCCAGTTAGCACTTTTCACCTGTTTTATGGAGCCTTTCCAAGTAGTGTAAAGCTACCTTATGGTTTTTCTAACAAATATTACCTATAAGCAAATTAAATCTTGGCCAACGCCGGGTATATCAGCTAGTCTACTAATACAAATGAAAAAAGCCAGGGCATTGCATGCTTGCCAGATGGCAATTCCTCACAACTTGCCTTGTTCTTTTATTCGTGTGTTGAAAAACCTGATCCTGACAGCTGTTGGGGGGGGAAAAAACAATAACTGCTCGGAAATGTCCTCACACAGATTTGCCACCCGCAAACCAGTACCAGATTTACACCACAAACTTATTGCCTTGATGGGGCAGGTACTATAGCAGTTCAAGTGCCCAAATACCTTCCTCACCATGGAAATGCGGACCATGGAAAGCCAGGGTGGCCATTGACAAAAAAGAAAAAAGTTGCAAAAAACAAATGGCCGCCATTAATAGGAGTCCCTTCTCTGCATTACCTGGTGGCCATCTTTTTTGCTTTCTTTCTTTTTTCTTCTGCAGCTACATGTAGTCCCTTCAACCTTTCCATGGTGGCCAATGAAAAAAGAAGACAAAATCAAAACAAAGAAAATGCCCACCATGGAAAGGGGATGAGGGACTACAGATAGGCCCTTCTCCCTTTCCATGGTGGCCAGTCAAGGATGGAACACTGGGGCTGCAGCAGAGTTGGGCACAAGACAGGAAGTGGAAGAGGGATTACCACCCAGGTGAGGTATGGGAATCCACCAATCGGCATATGCAGGTAAGTGAGAAAATGGTGTCCCGGGTATTAATTAAGGAAAGAAAAGGATAAGGACTTTTTTGCCATTTAAAGTTTTCTCAGGGTAAACAAAAGGGAAGATGAAACAGAGGAAAGGCCAGGGGTTTTATTGTTTTAAAAAATGTTTTTAGTTGGATACTAACAAAACACTGAACAAACAGTAAACTGAAAAATGGTACAAAAACACCAACCAGACAAAAAAAAAGCTTTCCCAACAACATCAAATTACACACAAACACCAAAGTTCTCAACATTTTTGTAAAAGCTATTAATACCCTCTTTTTGTTAGACTCATCCCACCCACAGCCTAGTAAAACCAACACAAAGCAGGAAGTGCCACGAGATCTCTCATATTTTTGCATATCTTTATTTGTGAGACCCAATTATCAGTGCACACCAAAGTTATGTAATGCAGGCACGGCTACCGTTCAAACTCGTAATGAGGCCCAGTGAGTTTCCTCTCCCTCTTTTCATTGCTTACACAATTTGAAAGGATATTTTCTCCATAGTTTTTGCATATCTTCATGTTTTCCCAGCAACGTTGGTCTTCAGGCAGAATATTGCAGCTTATTTCTGCATCTAGTTAATGGTCAACATTTTTTGGGTAACCATGAGAGATTACTTTATCAGAGCGAGAAACAGTAGAAACCTTGTAATACATTGTACCTCACATTAGTGGGTGTTGCTCTAAGTCTTCTAAAAGCAGGAATGAATATACCATAACATAAGCAGGGGCATCAATTACCAGTAGTGCATCTCCCCTCTCTGAGCTGGTTAAATTCCTTTCCCCCCTTATTGAAACTTTGCCCATGTTCCAATTGTTTCCCATCAAATTATGTCTCATTAACAATTTAGTACTATCTGTTTGTAATGGGGAGTTGTTAATTGAATGACTCCCTTCCAATTCACTTGTGGTAGAAGTTGTATCTAAGAGTAGCACAGTGAAGAAAAATAATTACAAGGGAGCTATGAAGCTTGAAAAAAGCACATAACAACATCAACTTTCAGGTCATGAACTCTGACCCAACCATGACCAATGGGCACCAGCTAGATTGGGTTGTCACCCATAATTTGGAAACAAGTAACTACTTAATTTGACTCCTCTGCACCCTCTGAGGGGTTTTTCTTTCTCCCTTCTTAGACACTCCTTGGCTTTGCTGCCCTTAAAAAATGATTCTCTTTCATTCAATTCTGCATTAACATCCTTCGGTATCATTGCTGAAGCATTACAGTGTCCCTCTCATTCTTTCCAGGAGTTACCGGCTTCCTGAAGTACTCCTTAGGTCCCTTGCAGTAAACCGGGGCTGGTTTCTCAGTGCTGTGCCTCCAGTTTCTCGGTTCCGCCTGGTTTCTAAGCCTCACTCCGTGTTCCTGGGGCTGAGGCGATGTTCTCTAGTTCCTGCGACCACTGACCAGACTTGTCATCTGCCTATGATGCGGTCCCAGCGGGGCACTCCGGTTATCGTGACCTTCCTCCTTCTGTCTTGAGCTGCTTGGCTCCACAGACTTCTCCAGTTAGCAAGCCCCGCCCACCTGGTGCCTTCCTGGTTGCCACTCTTTTTCCCTATTTAAGGAGCCCTCCAGCCTCTTTTCCTTTGCAGATGGGGAGCAGGTACAGGCCACCTCGTCTAAGCCCCACCCACCAGGTGCCTTCCTGGTTGCCGCTCTTTTTCCCCATTTAGCAAGCCCCGTCTACCTGGTGCCTTCCTGGTTGCCGCTTTTTTTTCCCACTTAGCAATCTCCCCTTTCTCCTCTCCCTTTCTCCCTTTTCCTCCCCTTACTTTCTTCTATGCACTTACTCTATTAGGATAGTCCCTGGACCAAGTATGATAGCAACCTCGTCTGTCTCCTACGCCCTCCTCTTACTTATTTTGTTCCTCCCCCAGCACGATCTGAAATGTTGTCAGGCCTAGTACGATAGTCGCTTGTTTTGTTCCTCCCTCTCTTTCTGCACCCCTCTGCACCCCTCTGCCTCACCTTTTGTTTTTCTCTGGCTCTATCAGAAATGTCGTCAGGCCTAGTATGGTAGTCGCCTGTCTGTTTCCATTACCTTCCCACTCTCCCCGTCCCTTCCTTATCTATGTCTTAGCTCTTGCACATTCCGAAATATCGTCAGGTCGAGTACGATAGATAATTTCACATCCTTCCTGTTCATGGCCTGTAAGAATGTCATTGCATTTTCCATTCTTCCCTCCCTTGCCTTGAAGCGCTTTGAAACCCATCGTGTATAGGCGCTATATAAATAAACTATCATATCATATATCACAGTGGCTCACAAGTCCCTCTTTCATCCTTGAGTGAAAGCAGGTCAGTGGAGTGGCTTCTCTCCACTTCATTCAAGTTCTGCTTTTTCAATCTCCCGGCACATGTTAAGTACTCATTACTAGAGCGCATTCTACTGTTCTCTGCATTGTGCATCTGTATTAGTCGCTTCAGCCTCCTCGTCTCAGTATTTTGATGTGTAGAGAAAGGTTGTACTTTCCTGGGTTTTCTTTCTACATGATATTGGAAGAGGTTTTTAGCCGGTTTTCTGGATAATGGAAGGGAACTTTTAAAACAAGTCATAAATGCTTTGGATACAGAGGGAGCATACCTAAAAGAGAAAGGGGGGTATGTTCATACACCTGACAATGTCACGCCATCCCCGTGAGGGTCACCACCCCCTATGTTGTCCATCCTCATATAACTGCTACACTGCCCCTCCCCCCGGGAAAGAAGTGAAGACATCGCCAGATTCATCACAATAACTAAAGAAGACATCTGAAATAACCCTAAAGTTGATGGGTTCTCCATGGATGCTTAACATTGTCCTTGATGCTGCTTTTTGGACTTAGAATTTTCTGTAATGTATAGAAATCCTTCAAATGTCTATTTATAGCCAAAATAACGTTTTAGACTAAAAGCCTTGAAATAGATACAAATCGTCCATATAGCAATGACCGAGGAACATTTTTTACGAAAACAAAGAGTGTATAGGAAATACAATGGGTTCTTTGCACTAAAATAGTTGGTTTTTTCCTTTAGGAATTCCCTTTGATCCTACGTTCGTCTTTGGAAATGCTGTCTCCAATATCATCTGCTCCATTGTGTTTGGGAACCGTTATGACTATGAAGACAAGAAGTTTCTCGCCTTACTCACTCACATCAATGAACTCCTTAGGTTCATGAATTCCACCTGTGGACTGGCAAGTGTTTTCAAGGATTTTATTCTCATTGTAGTTATACCTTGCAGTGTCATCCAAAGAACCAACATGTAGTCAAAAAGTAAATTCAGAGTGGGTTGTATTCGAAATTAATAGAAATATGGGGATATTTATATATGGACTGCTAAATCCTTTTGCGGGGAAAAGCCACTACTTACGGGTGTGCTTATAGAAAATAGGTGTCTAGGTTTCAGAGTGATATGAGGGGGTAAACTGAGAACAAAGTGCAGAAGAAGCAAAGAGGCTCAAGAAGAAGGAGGAATAGGAGAGAAGACAGGCAGAGACGTCTGAGCTGAAAGGCTGGTTGGATTAAAACAATGGTGAATCGAAACATCAGTCTTATAGACATAAAGTGAGTTTAAAATGAATTATCATTACTTCTAATCCCATCTTCATACATAAATCCCAGGCTCACATCTGGAAATATGGTTCTTTGTGAGTCTGCCATTGGAATAACCATGGCTTCACTTTATGTCAGGATTGTTCCACTTGGAGAATTATTCAATTTTGTCCCTTTTCCTATGACCTCACTGGTGGGTCTGTGTTCTGCTAGCGTGTATTCACGGACTCCTGTGAATGCTAATGCTGCGTCCTGAAAATGTTACCTGCTTAATACCTTGTTGCATACAACATTGTAAACTTATAATGTCTGTAAATGCACTCAATGAGGCCACAAATCAGCACACTCTCATTTATAGTAACTGTAATTTTAATGATACCATTGTATCTCTTGAGCCTATACGTGTTTCAAGCACTTGGCTCTTCCTCCGGGCATAGAGGTGAAGATGATAATAAAAGTGAGTTATAATCAAGAAGAATTCAACATGCGTAACTCTGTACTGAGTCCCAAATCATAGAGCCTATCTACACCCTGTTAATATGCTCTGTTACACATTGCTAATGTGCTTTCATTTGAAAGGTATTTTTAGTTCTATAAAACGTAATCAAACAATATTTATTACATTCAGTACTTTATGAAAAAATATAATTATAGTACAATTTGAAGAAAACTCAAGTACTGATGTTATTCACTAGTGCATCCTAGAAAATCACCATTAAATTGGGTATATTTGGAAAGATATACTGCCATTACCTTGCAACAAAATATTGAGATAGCCCATGCATTACAACATAACAATGGTTTAGAATGTGTTACTGTGTCAAAGAAATTGTGATGATTTAAGTTGGTAAATGGTTGATGAATGTAGCTTGTTTTGTTTATATGCTACTCTTATATGGATATAATTTCTTTTGTGCATTACATTGCTCATGTTATTCTATTGTTTCTTTCTAATGCCTACGGCAGCCATGTTTGCATGGCTAAAGAATGTTTGTATTTGTTAGTTTGTTTATTATTTTTATATATCGTGGGTATATTATAATGTGGCCATGATTGATGGACCGCTGTGATTACAAGCATTGGAGAAAGTTAGTATGTCTGGTTTGGCAAATGTGGAGGGTGTACTTTTTCTGTAATGCTTTGCCAATGCTTTTTTCCAGACAGTGATCACTACTGAACCTCACATAAATTATTCTACAAACCAAAATCTTCAAGCATGTCAAATCTCTATAAATGTCTCCCTGTGTGTCCCCAAATGTCCGTTCATTTACATTTTTAAATTATATATTGCACATTCACCAAGGTGTTCAGGCACAAGGCACGGAAATTGCCACTGATAAAGGTCAGTACAGGAAGCATGTTGTGGTTTCTTAATGAACTTGGAAATTACCAGGAGATAGATTACTAGATGAGAATTGTAATGCAAGGATTCAATGATAGGACTTGTTGCTATCCAAGCAAAACATTGCAGTTAGCAACAGGTAAGAGAATTGGTATATTTTCATTGCAAGACTATCCTCTTTAGAATATGTGAACTCCCTACAGACCGTTTTTGTTATATTTCTTTCCATCATACTAACAAATAGGGAGGGAGTCATTACCTAAGCTAGATAATGTTTTCTCATGACCTTGTGGCACGTACGATATTATGAGCATGGAGCCGTCTCCTGACACCTTTTACTTGTAGATCTCCACTTCAGTACTTCCTGCCTGCACAACCTAGTTCCGTCTAGTCACATGCTGAATCCTCCTGCACTCCTGTGACCACAGTGTGATATTGGCACTGCTGCTTTTGATCGCAATGCCTTATGGTCTTTCCCACTTCCCTGTTCAAACATGTGTCCCATGACTACGGTTTCATGGTGGTTTGAATGTTACATTTTGCTCCTGCAGTTACCCCTTTTGTGCTTCATAAACAAACATTAAGCTTTATTTTTAATATACGTTTTACAGAAAGTGTTTCTCTGTCTCTAATGGAATCAATGCAGACTGACCTTTATTTTAATGGCAGTGCCTACACATAGTATGCTAATAAAATAGTATTTCTATGCACATCCTAGAATTAATTTAATCTAAAATTTCTTTGGGCTGATTATAAATGTGTAATGTTCCTTTTTCTGTGGCATCATTCATAGCAAGAAAAATATAAGGCACGGGTCTGCAACTTTGGCTGTCCAGTTTTTTTGGACTACAATGCTCATGATCCCTCACCATTTACTCTGCTAGCTGCGGCAGATGGGAGATGTAGTCCAAAACACCTGGACAGCCAAAGGTTGCAGACAGATGATATAAGGGAATGCTGCTGCTGAGATACTGGGCCTCATTACGACCCAGGCGGTCCGGAAATAATGGTGGCGGTAAACCCGCCGCCACCGATGTTTCCGGACTGCCTGATCCCGACTCCTGCAGGCAGGAGGTGATGTTCCCGCCAGGTGTGACCTGGCGGGTTTAACACCGCCCGCCTGCAGGCGGACGAGGAAACACCGGCAGCATTACGAGATGCTGCCGGTGTTTCCATGATCCCCATTCCCATTGAGTCCTATAGGACTCAATGGGAATGGGGATTAACACCATTCCGCCTCTGTGATTCCCGGAAAACCGGGTTGTAATGCCCCGGTAATTCCAGGAATCACGGAGGCGGAATGGTAATACGAGTCCGGCGGTAACCAGGCAGTTTTACCGCCTCAGTTACCGCCGGACTCGTAATGAGGCCCACTGTCTTTGCTGAAAACGTAGGCTCTCTTGGTGAGAATAAGGTGGCAGTACAATATGCTGTCTGCAAGACACGTTTCTCAGTGCCCTACGTTAAATGTGATTTCAAATGTTGTCAATGTGTGGAAGACGCTCAAATATATTCTAGAAAACATGAAGCAGTACAGTGGTCTAGCTTATTTTGATATACTAACATACTTGTATTGCCTAACACTCTCTGCTTGCCAATAGACAGCATACTCTTTTGATGGGGAATTCATCATTAAATTAATGTCGTGTTAATGGTATCATATATCCAAATACAGCTATCATATCCTACTATCAAATGTTACTATCTGTCCTGGACCAAGTTTGTTCATACGTGAATTTTGACTGGTTTTATACCCCTAACCACAGTTACCCTTGGGGCACTTACGACAAATCACCTTTGTCCTTCAGCAACTTTTAACTGGCATATATCATGATGTATGACCCAATCCCATAGTCATAATCTCCAGGATCCTGTCAGTATTTGGTAAGTGGGTGCCCACACTCTTTGTACTAGTACCAATGCTTGTAATTTGCATTGTGAGCTCTTGCACTACTAACCAGATCATTTCCAAAGACATTGCCCTGCCACAGATCAGGCTGCTTTCCAGGGTAATTTGTACGAGACTTCGGCCAGGCTTGGTGCTCAATATCTTCAAAGATTATTTGTAGCTGGTCACTCAGAATGTCTTAATCTCAGCAAACACTATCCCTAATTAATCTGTTCACCTGCAGATGTGATACATTCTGAACAAACTTTATAAGCAGACTTTTTTTCATTGGCCCGAATATTCAGGCAGGATACTGGCAACACCACCTTACAGTTTCTGCCACACTATATCTTGGTATTACTGGGATATAACAGGCAGTGGAGATGCCTGTAAATTCCCATTCCATAGAGCCTGATGGTACTTGTGCCAGTGATTCTGGCATTTATTTGCTGGTAGGGGTCTGAACTAGGGGCAGGTCAGGCCTGCCGGTAGATCACTGCCCCCACAGGCAAACATGTGTTTCCCGGTCCAGAAAAAATGCTGGTGCCAGAATTATCAGCATGTTTAATAGTATTTGTTCCAGACTGGGGTACTCATAATCAACATTAGTCAATTGTGCCCCAGTAATAGTAAAAGCCTGTTTCCTTTTCTAATAGATGTAATATATCCCCATATAATTGACCTTCATAGACGTTCCACACCGAAGCAAGAAAATGAACACCAATCGACACAAGTCCTTTCAAATAACTTTTCCTTCTTGTGGAGACTAAAGCTCTCTGCTGAGACAGATGTAGCAGTTTCTAGAGACTCATTCAATATTGTCCCTCTGTAGACCATGAAGCCTTCTCTGGCTGATGATACAAGCCACAGTTATTGGGGTGCTATTCGAGTGAGATCCTGCAAATAGGCCACAATTGGCATGTGACAAGCAGGGTATTGGTTTTAGGTCCAAGTCACATGAGAAATTGAGAGTATTTCAACACACAATTTTCTGAGTTGAAGAGTAAATACCCCACAGTAGATATGTTGTTGTATAATTGGTATGTAATCTAAAAACAACAAGGCCCTTCCTTGTTAGTAGTAACACAATAACCTGGTAGCTACCACATCCATGAATACTTTACCATTCACGTACCTTCTGTCTGTAAAAAACAAAGCATTAGTAAAATACAGCATGAGGTCACTCACATGAGAGGGTTGGGTTTATTTGATTTAATCTGGTTACACCACAGCATTATGGAGGATAGTAGTGGTAGGGATGCCACAGACAACATTTCTTGATAACTCTAGTCAGAATTGCAAATGGCAAAAGAGCAGAACATCCTGGAACTACTTATCCAAAGTATAGTCGCTGCACCAGGACAGAACCATATATAATAATGTACTTCACAAAACCACAAAGCAATGCCACAACGGACATCTTGCCATGCCCATTTCTTTCCCACTAGACAGTTCCGTACATCCATTGTAGTCACTACATCTGAGCTATTAAAAGTATGATGTTGTCTCTTAAGTCTTTGCATTTTCAACTTTATTTAAGCATTCACCTAAATCGCTGTGCTTCGTAATCTTTCCTTGTCCAGTAATGACAAAATATGCAAAGAGAACCCAGGAGATGAGTAGGAGGCACAGCATTTTTAGGCAGCTGCAATTTTTTTTACAGCGATTGGGGTGGATCCATGTGGGTATATTTTGATACCTGATAGTGTATTCATTTTAAGGAGAACTTGATAAGGACCTTTCCAATATGGAATCCGTAGAAACGACCGAATAAAAAGAAAAGGAATAGGATATTTATTCGAATTTTGGCTGAATGAAAAATTACGAACAGCTGAACATGTCAAATAAATATCCCATTCAGTGCCATTAGAGTGAAGAAGTGCAGCAGGGGTTTCGATGGTGTCCTCCTCGCCCTTGTTCACTACAATCGCATCAGGGTTTGTGGGGATGGCCCTTGCGACCTAATCACTAAAGTTTAAAATGGAATGGAGGAGTCAGTGGCACACAACGAAGTGTGCTGCGAAAAAAGATAAGTAAGGGGGGAGAGGGAGGGTTACCAGAAATGTCAGGGGAAGAAAAAAACAAAAGTAATTTTCAGTGAAATGACTTTCAGTTTTATCTCCCTCTGACATTTTGCATTCAATCAAATCATGGACTGCCTTCCAATATGGTGCCATGACAGACTATTGTTGATGTACCTTGGTGTATGCCGAATCTCTTGACTCCAATTAATGAAACACCTGTTATGGTTAATTTGTCAGCATCTTTTTGACCTTTGAGTTGCTAGGCTTGGCACCTTTCATTAGTGCCTGTTGTGACGGGTCAGAAGGAGGACGCAGACTCATTAAGGACATTTTAAATAGGCTTTATTAAATATTAAATAATAGTCAGAAAGGCTGAGCTATCCCTATATCTATGGGATGTTCCCTACCTAAAGAATGACCTAGGTGTTTCCCAATGTCCAAAAGAATCCATCTACCACCCAAAACTATTGATACCTACTCCTATCACTTATCTTAATAAAATAAAGGCAGGTGAATGACTCCCTTCTCCTGCTTTGTGCTTCCAGCACTGGTTCTCAATATGTGCTGTTTCCTTTGGCTATTCTTTTTATCAGTTCAAACAGTACTTTTCTTCCTGTAGACAATCTATATCCCACTTTAGGAAATTCTTTACTTTGTTCTACTTGATTGGTTGTATAGGCACACCCTGTTTGCGTATCTCAAATGCTTTCCTTTCTTTCCCAGATAGGAATATATTCCATGTCTTTGCCCTTTGTTTGGGATCTCTGTGTCTCCCTCCCTCTCTCTGGTATTCACATTGCTGCAGTTTCTCTCTCTTTGATGTGGGTGCCTCTTTGGGAAAGTTACTCTTTCCTTCTTTATTTTATCAACGTTCACATTTAGTAAACTGTTGTGATGTGCGTTAAGTGTATGTGGTGTCTTTGGAAGAAAGGGAGATGTGTTGTGATGTTCTTGCAATGTATGTATGTTCAGGATGAGCTGACAGAATGTTGATGTGCTGCAGTGGAATGTTTGGCTGTGAGTGAGGTGTCCAGATTCTGTTAAGAGGCAGTTGAGAGAAGTCAGGCTGGGTGATGGGACCCAGTGGTTCGCTGAAGGAACCTGAGTGTACAAGGAGGCTGCTTTGTTACACTGGCGACAAAGATTTCTTCTAAGAAGAGAGAAGAAGAAAAGTTGTAGAAGTCTGCAGAGGGGAGAGAAGGAGAGGAACCAATGCCCCCATAGAATGAAGTCCTCCCATCACCCAGGGAAGAGAAGGAAAGGAAGAATAAGCCCCAGCATCACCCAGCATAGAAAGATTGGGAAGCTAAACCCATTATAGAAGAAGAAAAACAGGGTGAACAGTAGAAGGGGAAGTTAAGCCTGGCACATGCAGTGCCCAAGAGAAAAAGAAGGGAAGGAGAAGCACTTGACCAAGGGCAGTGTATAAGGGGGATTTCTGCAACCATAGCACAGAAGTAGGTTCAGCATGCGCTGTGTTTGTGAGCCGGTCGAATCTGAGAAGAACGGTGGAGCATATTACTGCAGCCTCAAATACGTAGCGTAATGAAGAGCGCAAGGAAAAGGTACAAAGAGCTTAGAATAAGGCACCCAAAGACGCATGCCAACGTGAGCAAGAAGCCTCCGGCAAGCCAATGTAAGGCTGTGTTGTGTCGGAAGCTTTTCGTGTGCCATCGCACAAATGCTGGGAGGATCAGTGAGTAGTACAATGTGAAAGTCACAGTATCCGGGCGCAGAATGACAGAAACACTGTAGAAGAGTACGAGTATGCAGGAAGCTCCATTTCCTGCGTTCGTCTAGCTCCATTTCGCAATGGCCTGCATTCGTCTAACATTTCTGCATTATGTGAAGAGTGGGAAAGGGCATTGGAAGAGACGCCGAAACAGGAAGACTATTCCTGTGATACTGAGTTCCAGAAACTATATGTGTGGCGAGAGGAGCCGTGAGCTGTTATGAGAAAGGCATCCATTTAGCTGTCTCCTGCAACAAAAGGGAGGTCAGAAGAGTCTTAAATTACCAATTCCTGCAGTTGTTGTGCTGATATATTAGCAGTATCCTTTTAATGTACCATATAGTAACTGGCAAAGTAATGTTCACAAGATCAGGTGCATAAATGTTACCCAATAACATAACATGTAAAATCTTTGAAGTTTTGATTGCGCGCGTTCTGAAGTGGATGATGACACTACATTAGTGCAATCTTCAGTTGACATTTTCTAGGATTTGCAGGTTTAGATGTGCAAAGCACTCATGGATTTACAGATATGTTAAAAGAAGGCAAGTGGATGAAGTATGCCTGTAGTGGTGCGAAGTGGAGATCCTAGGCACTTGAGCGAGATATAACCTTTTGAGGAGTTGCAGGACTGGAGGTGCTAAGCACCGATGGACTTAGAGAAGTTTAAAGATGATAGTAGTTACATAACTAGAGGTGCAAATCACCTATGGACTTATAGACGGTTAAAAATGATAATGGTGAAGTAACTATTTATGTGAGTTAAAGTTTTATGATAAAGTAGCATGTTAATGCTAGAAGTTATAAATGCCTCAAGTGAAGATGGCATGAGTGGGAATGATGTCCCACAGAATTGGAGGGTAGCGCATTCCGCGAGTGAAGTGAGGGTAAAGTGAACCTCAATGATGGAGTGGAGCACCTTCTTTGTGAAGTGAAGTGAGGGTATGTTGTCCCACATAGTGGAGGGTAGCGCCTTCCATAAGTGAGTGTTGGTGCATGTGTACTTCAATGTTGGAGGGTAGCGCCTTCCGTGTGTGTAAAATGAGAGTACGTGGGTATGGATGTTCCACTGGAATTTGATGTCCCACGGGGACTGGAGGGTCATGCCTTCTGCCTTAGAAGTTAAGTATTTAGGGACTGGAGGGTTGCGCCTTCTGTCTTAGAAGTGAAGTATGTGAAGTGTATTCAGTACCAGATTAATTTGTAGAGTGCTGCATGAAGTCAGTAAATGAAGAGAGGGGGGATGCCCTCCATGTACGGATGTGAAGTAGGTTGGGAGGAACGCTCTCCATATTTTTATGAGTTGCGTCTCTCATTAAAAAGATACCAGCTAGTGTGTTCCCTCGTGTTTCCCTGTGTGGTCTTGTGTGTGTGTGTGTAGAGAGGGAGTTGTGTTGTGATGTGCTGTACGTGTATGTGGTGTCATTGGAAGAAAGGGAGATGTGCTGTGATGTACTTAAGATGTATGTATGCTCAGGATGAGCTGAGAAACTGTTGATGTGCTGCAGTGGAATGTTTGGGTGTGAATGAGGTGTCCAGATTCTATTAGGAGGCAATTGTGAGAATTCAACCTGGGTGGTGGGACCCACTGGTGTGCTCTGTAACATCTTGAAGAGACTTACGATTAAGCTTAAATGAAGAAACCTACCTGAGGGTCCAAGGAGGCTGCTTTGTTCCATAAACATACTGTAGTTTTGCTTTCCTCCCTTACAGGGAATAATCTTGTTCCTTCCCATAAACTGTCACTCGTCAGATTGACAATGGTATTTCATTTGTTTGCAATTCTACTTCACTGAGCATTATGGATATCACCCTAACTTTATCACAGTTCACATATAGTAACTCTTCATTTGTACTGGGATGAGTTATTTGTTCCTTGTTACTTTCCTTGTTATTCTTCCTGGGCCGACCAGGTCCCCCGTTACCTTCTCTTTTCAGAAACGGTCCAGGCACTCTTAAGGGTCTGGCAGCAGTTCCTGTTACAGGTCTGACATCAGTTCCTGTTCTTCGATGTACATGCGAGCCGACGATCTCAGCGTTCCTTGCCTGAGGTCCTCACACTTCTATTCTCTTCGGTATCTCACCACATCCTCACCAGCAGTGCCCCTCTAATGGTCTGGTGGGTCCACTGCCCACCCTGACTCCTCCAGGGTCACACCGCCATGATTCTTCTTCTTTCCAGCTTCTCTGTATGCTGACAGTTCAGCGTTTGTTTACTTACCCGACAGTAAGTTTGGATTTTGCAGGTCCACCTCTTCCTATGCTTACTTTAGCAGGGTACTTACCTTGCGTGGAGACATACTGCTTTGTCTCTCTTTGTTCTTGTTCACCTTCTTTATAGAGTATTTTCCTTTCAATCCACTTGTCTCAGTGGATTGGTCTGTGCCCATTGAAGAGTTATGTTTCTTTTCTCATGAAGACTAACATCCTGCAGCATCTTCTTCAACACAGTAGTTATGTTTGACAAGATTTGATAGTCTCATATATGCCATTAGGCTTACTGGTAAAGTTAGCACCTCACTGGAATGGGAGTCCTTGTCCCCAAAGAGGAAGTCTCTCTCAGTAAGTTTCCACTTGCCTCCACCCCCATGGAGGGTGTTGCGGAGCAGGCTCACCTCCCTAGCCTCACAGGAATGGGCTCCCCTTGGGGAGAAGTGATGAATTCCCTCAATTTGTCACACTGGGATAAGTCAAATACTAAGTCATCAGCCAGATTAATGTTGACCTATGCTAAATATAGATGTGGTGATGCAGGTGCATTGGAGGAACCATTAGTATCACATTTGGTCCTTAGCCTATTTTACTGTTAACTGTGCTTCCCATGCTCCTGAGAGCTAATGGCAGTGCAAGTAGTCAACTATGATTTATTTTAGGAGCATATGCTGGCTAATTTATTTTTCAGAATCCCATTTTGCTGTTCCACATCCAATGCTGATTTAGGATGGTGTGGGCACCAAATACTAATCCACAACATATCGGCATGTGTACGAAATACATCTGAAGACTTAGATTGGGTTTCTCTTGGAGGGGATTTGCTCAAGTACTTGTTTGGACAGTTATTCCAATATTATTATTTGTATGTATTTATTTATTTGTTGTTTAATCAAAATGAGATTTTACAATACGTTATTTCTTTAAGCATTTCATCGGACGATCAGCGCAAGACCGGACTTTAAGACTTTTACACGGCTTTGCAAAGGCCATAACAGTCTTCGACGTTGTGTCTCAATTCAGCTGAGTGCGTTGGTTTTGAGATTATTTATCCACTTAATGACCACCTTTGTCATTTAGTAGGTTATTCTCAATGTATTCAGTCATTTTGGCCATTGCAATTTGCCATGCAGTTTTCTCGCCTCCTATCAGTCGGCACCACCAAGTGCCCTCTTCGGCCAGGATGTCAAAGCCTGCCATTCGTGATAGATATTGTTGCCTGATGGCACTTGTGGCTGGACAGAGCATGATCAGGTGTCTTAAAGTTTCTTTTGATGGAGAAAGATCATTTTTACAAAAGCGGCAACCATTAGTTGATGCCTGTCCTCGAATATGTAGGATCTCATTCGTTTTGAATAAGTTCAGCCGTGCTCGTAAAATGAGATTCCGTGCCTGTCTGCTTGGGCATTGTTTTACACAGGTTTGCAACTCATTTCTTTTTAATATGTTGTTAGGTAGATGGAGAGTAAGTTTTAGTTTTGTACCATTGTCTATCGTGGAGCCCCAATCATTATCTTTTATTTTCCTTAAGATTTTACATGGGTTGCTTAAGAGTTCTTCATCATTTGATGCAATGTTATTTAGAACCACTTGATTTTGGTCTTGCCAGGTATTTAGCATGTCACAATTTCTGCTGTCCATTTCACATTTTAGCAACCTGAACACCTCATTGCCGTGGGCCATTCTACATTTTCTGTACAACATAATAGAATTGCAGATCACTGTGCATTCTAATGACAGTAGACTTAGTTCTCGTCTGATGGCAGGTCCTGGTGTCGAATTTGGTAGGTGTAGCACTGTGCGCCAGTTATTGAAAAATAACTTGCTGAACACATTGTTGGGCTATATTAGGAAAGTACCAAGCATATCAGTTTATTTTGAGAGCAGTGAGATTTCCCCCTTTTGAAACATGTGCTATCCTGTGTTGCACAAGATCAAAATAAGGTACTGGCACCTTTGACACAAACAAGCAGCTGTTTGGGGAATGACAAAGATGATTGGGATGCAAAAGTCACCCTGCAACATTCATTATCTTTTTCACTTTGGAGTGCAGTGTCCTATATCCGAGAAAGTCTCCCCAATGATGCAAATGGAGGAAGCTGCATTTGACCTGTTTTTAAGAATGTGTATGATATGATATGATAGGATAGGTTATTGATAACGCGCTTAATAACCAGAGGTTTCTAGGCACAGACCCGGGGATCGAACCTGTGGTGCTCCGTGTCATCTTGCTTCCAAGGCGAGTACGTTGCCCCTGAGCTATCCTGCCGAGACGCCTTACAGCCTGGGAGTGGGCTAGAGTCACTACGTTAGCCACTGTGCCAACTAAGGCATTTCGTCTTTTAACCTCATCATGAGACAATTAGTGAGCAGTGCATTTTCAAATAATAGTTTATTTAGGTAACATATGAGCATCAAGACGAGTAGAAACCTAAAAAACAGTTTTACAGGGGAGCCTACAGAGATTAAGGGCCTCATTACGAGTTTGGAGGCGGCCATGCCCTTCAAACTCCGGTCCGGGTCCGTTGTCCCTGAATAGGGAAATACCGGGCCATTCTGACTTTGGAGGGCCCGGTATTTCTGCATTCAGGGAAACCGGACCATCCTCATTCCCATTTGAGCCCCCCTAGGGCTCAATGGGAATAGGGAGCATGCTAACAACGGGCCCGTTAATGACGGGCCCGTTGTTAGCATGCTGGTGCCCTTGTGGGACCCGTAAAGAACGTCTGGTCTGACCAGACGTCCAGAGCGGGTCACTCGAGGGCAGTACGGGGTTAACGGCACCGGCACCTTTACCGGCGCCATTAACCCCTTACCGCCTCACTTGTAATGAGACCCAAAGAATCTCTATTGTTTCTATAAATTGCCCTTAATCATGTACAGCTTAAAATACATAATGAGAATCAGTGTAAATAGTGGCCGTTGTGTTTTTTCCAGTACATTTGTTCTCATTAAGGCAATATGTTCTTCTTTCTGAGCAGAGAACACACTGTGAAGATGGGTCCTTTCTATTGAAATTTGCAGGGCACACATGGCATTATCACTAGACCTATAAAACACCCACAACATAAATGTATTCTGTGTTCTGAATTGGTATATCAAGAAGCCCTTTCCTGGCTTATCTGAGGTTAGAGGTGACATAAATATCTTCATGGGGTTCGCCATCAGCAGGGCTTGTCCATGAAGGGGCGGGATTGAGAGCAGGACAGCGAGTGAAATTGGTGACGATTTTTAAGGAAAAAAAAAATCAGTTCTTCTTTGTAAGTAGGGAAGTGGACAGATGTGTTTTTGTGTTGCATAATAAAGCAGAGACAGGTTTGGTGTTAGTACAGTTAGTGAGGAATCTAGAACTAAGTTTATTGATAGCAGTACAATTCATGCAGAAGCTACTAAGGACAGGAGTAAATGCAGCAGCAACAGGGCCTGCTCTAGTGCTGAAATACCATAGTGAAAAGTATTCATCCCATGTCCCTGTGTGAGCAAAGCCAAGACAAGCCCATACGATTCATGAAAGACAATTGCAAATGGGTGTTTGTAAATGAGTGGTCCTAACAGTGCCGTGCTTGGTGTTTAATAGCTGTGGCTTTTTTTTTCTTCTTCCAGGGACCACTTTAAATGTTCAGAGGTACCCAAAGGTGTGAAAACGTGTAACGGTTTAACAATGGTGGCATCATTTATTATTCTTTGTCAGAAATATACAGCCATTTCCAAAATTATTGCATCGGGGTGATATTGTTGATTGCCACGTCTAGACATTTTTATAATGGCACAACAGGAGCATCTATCAAATGGTCTGTCCCTGCAGAAATATTGTTTCAAGATAATGTACCCTTTCCTGACATTACTGTAGCATTTGCTTGATGGCGTTGCGATCTTTCATGGCTCCTGTGCTCCTTTCTGTCTCAAACTCTATTCTTCATGCTCAACATCTTAAACATTCCGCTGGACCTGTTTTACTTCATGTTACAGAGGCATTAACACATTAACACATTAACCTCTCTTGTATGGATCTCTCAGTTACTGTCATCCAATGGTTCTCATCCTACCTCTCTAATAAATTATTTTTCTATTTCTTGTAAGGGGTCTTCCTCTGACATTTCTTTCTATCCCTTACGGTGTTCCTCAAGCTCAGTTCTAGACCCACTTTTGTTTACTCTGTACATACATCACCTATGGCTTATTTAATTTCAGGCCATGGTTTCCAGGTCTATCTCTACGCTGATTGTAGACAGATTTTTCTTACCTTTCCTTCATTTAACGACTCTATTCATCAGTCTTTCTGCAGTCAAATCATGGATGGCCTCCTGATTTTATGTCTCAATCCCAAACAACTGAAATTCTATTTTTCCCAGGTTCTACTTCAATCTCTATACCTCATGTAATTCCTTCCCCCACTTCAGCTTTCCATTTCAGAGCAAGCATGCCATTTTGGCTGTATCTCTGACTCCTCCTTTTCTCTTCAGACTCAGATTGCTGCTGTAGTCCAGTATGTATGCTTTCATCTGGTTAACATCAGAAATGTGTCACTTGCTTACTTTTGCTTCTGCTAAAACTCTGCAGTGTAGTTTTGCTCTTTCTTGCTTTCATAACTATTACACTCTGCAAGTGGGTGTTCCTAACTAGGCTTTCTATTGCCCACATTCTGGCGAACATTCTGCTGCAAGGATTCTTTTTGGGCTATCTTTTTCTTCTAATATTTTCACTTATCTGGCTCACCTTTGTTGACTTCCGGTCAAATAGCGTTTTGAGTAACCGTTTCTTTCTTTAGTTTTCAAGAGTATGCATGCTGTGGTGCCTACCTTTCTCTTCTCCGCCTATTTGGTTTTCCATGCTTCTGTGGAGCTCCACTCAGCCTCTCATGTTCTTCTGTCTGTCCCCGTCTTATTTGTGCATCCTCAGACTTTTACTCATTTTTGCTTCTTGGCCTAAAACGTTAGAACTATTTACACATGGATATTTGTTCTTGCTCCTCTCTTGCTCAGTTTGAAAAGTCCCTTAAACTTGATTCACTACAGACTGCTTTCTCCTAAAATGTTATTTTCTATTAAGGTCTCATGTGAATTATCTATCTTGATTATGTTGTTCTCCACGGTTCATTATTACTATACAATAAATGTTTGTTTTTGTAGAATGCTTTGGATAAAAGTGCTATACAGGCATTGTTAAATATAAATAAAACATAAGGCTGCGGCCATTAAGAGCACTAGAGTGTCTTGTTTACAACCTTCATAAGAAGGACAAACTCGGAGTAAACCATCCACTCAATGGACATGCACAGATTTTCCATGGAATATAATGTCATCCTGATCCTTGTTTTAATATCTGGAAAAACAAGGAAGGAGATTCTGTGTACCCCTGTGTTAGCATAGTCCAGGTGTACTGCAATCATCTGTATGTGAAAGCAAACACATATTTACAGTCTGGGTGACACAATAGAGAAAGGAAAGCAGAGCATAGATCGAGAGTCATGATGTATGTCATACCCGGCATGCCAGAGCCTAAACAACACCCCAAACATGGTCCAAATGCCAACCTTGGGCTGTGCCAGGTTTTGCACCAGAGAATAGCCACTGTACCTGAAGAATGACTCTGGAGAAAGAGGTTCTTTGCTTCATTGCAAAAGAAACTACTATCCCTTAACACCTGACAGATTGATTCAATGCTATCAATATCTTCCGTACAGAGTTCTCGGCATCTGCAATGGAGAGCACACATGAATAATGCTCTCACTGTCTTGTTTAGCATTTATGTGTATTTATTCTCTTGTAGAGATACCATATGGACTTTAAAAATAGAATAATCAAACAATATACAGTTCCTAATATTATCAATAACATATTTGAATAGATGACTAACATCCATCTCTAATATTATTTTCTAACATTTTTGAATTACTTACTACTAATCACCAATGTGTGTTTAGGCATGGTGGCCCAATAAAAGTTACAATCATAAAATTATGATGAACCCACCAAATTGGGCCTATCATCAAAAGCCATCCTAATGCATCGTAATGATTGTGTCCTCAAAGAAAGCTTGGATTCATTTTGTTCACCATTTTATTAAAAACTTTGGGTTTTATCTTGCCTTAAATTTAAAAAGACAAGTCAATGCCACTTCCTCTTCCAGAGCACATACTTGCAAGCTAATCAATGGGTGTAAAGCATTCCTCTCCACATCCAGCTGTACAACCTTGGCAACAGCTTTAATCCTGTCTAAAATTGACTACTGCAATGCCTTATACCTAGGCTTGAGCAAACATGATGTCAATAAACTGCACATTTTGCTTAACGATGCATTAAGAACAGCACTAAACATTCCAAGAACACAACACATCACTGATATCAGACGAACCACTAAATGGTTGTCGATGAAGGATAGAATCAACCTCAAATCACTAACCATCACCCACAAATGACTCTCCAACTCAGCCCCCATATACCTAGCAGACAAATTCACCAAAAACACATCTGATAGACCTACCAGAACCCCATACTCTCATTGCCTCAAGGTTCCCAGATATAAACTCATGAAAGCAGGGGGGTTCTAGCTTTCCGGTTCTGGCAGCCACACTTTGAATACCTTGCCTGTTGCCCTAAGATCTGAACCTTCCTTCCAAAGCTTCAAATACAAAACTAAAACTTGGCTTTTCTCACATAATGTTTAACTCTGTAACACCATACTTCAGCTGTATAAATGTACATTGAACCTTGTAATATACATTGACTGACACTCTTCATACCTTTCTAATGTCAAAATTGTGCATCTGTCTCACTGTAATTGTATAATGTAACATAATTATAACCTGTAAATGTGCCCAGATACCTAAGGGTTAGGTGTGCTATATAAATAAATAAACAAACAAGCTATCTTTAATGTTTAATTTTTTTATTATACCTTTATTGAACATGAAGTCATCAGGTTACATTATATAAAATATACATAAAAATCACACAGTCAGTTATCACAAATACACAAAGTAAATAGCACAGATTAAGATATAGAAACAAAACTAATACATGACTGCTAAAATAAATGTTCCAACAGTTCACCATATAGCCACAAATAACACAGCAAGATGGCAATGAACAGAACTGTCCCAAAGGGATTACTGGGACAGCAGGAGAGCTATACTCGCAGCCTGAGGCCCACGTAAAGTGCTACCATCTTTAATATACATTGCATTGAAATTCTGCCTAAGTATGGAAAGTTACCTTGATTTCCCAGGACCCAAGAATGCAAAACCTCTCTACACTAAAATGTGTTTGGCTATTACCTCTTTCTACTTATACAAGCCATTGGGGACCAAGCCTTACAATAAAATGCCCCTCTTGCAAGACTACTGTGGAGGATCAACAGCACTTTTTGTTTTCATGTTCACTGTATAACTCCTTTATGCAAAAATCACTACTAGAAGTGAAACCCTTCTATAGGTCTATTATTGGCAGTTTCAACCTTCTCATCAAAAGCGTTTGCACTCAGGAAGAAACATCTTAAGAAATAGCAATTTAGATATGAAAATCGTTGAGTAAATGAAATATTTCTTGTCTTTTACAAACTTTTAATGATTATATTGTGCATTATATGTGATAAGTATTTATATTTTACATTGCATTGTATGTCTTTTCTTGTTGTGCTTTTATGGTGCATGCCAAAATAAATCTTGTGAACAATCCTATGCAAAGGATTCCTCTCACTCTTTTTTTTGGTTTGATAGATTCACTCATCCTGGCCACAGAAGGATGAGGGGAAACGCAGGTTACATATGGCTGCTGTGTTAAAAACTCAGCACCGCCCTAAACTCAATGTGCCATGAAAGACTAACCTAACAAAACAAATCCTAGTTTCTCTAAAGGGTCCTCCCATGGAAAAGAAAAATGTATGTTGAAAACATGGATAAAAATGTCTTATAGCAGCCTCCCAAATATTGAAACAGTTAAACAATTGCAAAATTAGCAGTTTACTGTCTCAGTGTGAAGACATCTACAACTGTTTGCTGCTTGTTTCTAAGACAGTTTACCTTTGTATACTGGTTGTGCTCCTAAATTTTGGAAGCATGCATTTTCAAATCGCTATTTGGAAAAATTTGCATTTGCCACTTTTTAAGGACTATAGACTAAAATGACTGTCTTGGCCTACTCATCAAAGTTTCTACTAGCTTCATTACCCAGGCAGGTCCAGATTTTATCGGTCAGCAGTGCCTTGCACGCCCTACTCATTCAGGATGTACTGTGATGTATTATTCAGGGACATCTCAGCAACATCCTATAGGCTGCTGAAAATGCTTGTTTTCTAAAGGCTTAATCCCACCCCTGTTTCACTCTTAGCCATGCCCCAAGCTTTTTTAGTTTCCAGTCAGCACATTATCCACATAATGCATTCTGAATAGTTTCAATAATGTACTGTAGATTTGCAGATTATGCTTCATTGTGTTTGTATATTCCCTGCTGCCAATTGCTCACTCGTGACCTCCCATGTTAGCTCCCCAGTCCCTTTTTCTCTACTTCACTCACTATGTTTTTGCCCCTATGATTGTAAATTGCTCGATTGTTTCCTGATGCTAGTTCTAAGCGCAATAAATAGCATAATAATAATAATAATAATAATATTAATAATAATTTAGAAGAGGCTGGCAAAGTCAATAGTTGGAATGAGCATTTGTGAAATGTATGTCTGTCAAAGTTAACAGGAATATTTCATATGTGGCTACAGGCTGATTGTGGCCTTCAAAGATTAGAGCTGTTCATATTATAGGAACATTATTCAATTCAAGAATCTATTATATTGAAACAGGTAGCTGAATATGGAATATGGGAAATAATGGTGGCAGAGTTTGGAATTACTAGAAAAGAAGACAGTAATACAAATACAGGGCACATTGGTCCTTCATAAAGTGATATGTATGCTTTCTTAGGGAGCCAATGTGATGGAGTTATGTGATCCTACTTTGGGTTCCAGGCTACAGTTCTGGCATCAGCCTTTTGTATTACCTGAAGCCGGTGGGGTCATATTATTGCTCTTCCAGTAGGGGAACAATGGGGATCTGAGCGTAAAGTTGTCTGTTGTCAATACTGCATGAGAAAAGCCATTTGTAGAAGTATAGAACTAAAAAGAGAGTTCATATAGGCATGCACAGATAAATGAAAGTCCACACATACACAAAGAGTATGTGTATATGGGAAATCTATAGATGGAAAATGCAGTCTATAAATCATTATTGCTAGATTCAGCATTGTAAGTGGAGACAAGTAATTGCTCATTCTTAGACCGGCTAACGCTGAACCAAATGGTCTTCATCCGGGTCTCAAGGCAGCAAAGATCAGCATTGTCATCTGTCAAAATGTCTTCCTCCTGGAAGATAATTTGGGAGTCATATGTAAAATCCATAACCTCTCTTGGCCTAAAGCTGGTAATGCATGGGGTTAATATCCTCATCAATATACTCATCAAAAAGTAGCGATGATAAGCACACTCCCTGCATCACTCAGTAATCTTCCATGACCACCTCTGAAATATGTGTCTCAGTTGTTACCTTCATTATTCAAAGGACTTAATTAACATGGCAGCATTATCCAGCATGCTCTAAAAACACACTCCGGCATGTTGGAAGGAGGGGGTAATCAAGGGTATCAAAGCCGCAGAAATATCCCAAAACATTAGGAGTCCAGTGTCCCCATCATCTATGATTTATATTAGATGATTCTTAATTTGTATGAGATCCACATTTATATACGATAAAGGTGAAACCTTGTTTCCAGCCACCCATTGGAAGTAGTTCTTTTATATGTCATTTATATTGTTTTGCAGCAACTTCATATAGAATTTGATTTTCAAAAGGAATATTGAAACGTTTTATATGGAGAATATTGTGTCCAACACCTGCTTCTTAAAGAAGGTGTTAAAACGTAAGGCACATTACAGAAATTAAGCATTGATGAATATAGGAATGGATGGATTCATAGCCAGTATACATTCTCGTACTGCCACAGAGGGGCAGGGATCAGTTTGCAATTACCAGGTTTCAAACGTGTAATCCTTGTAAAAGTTCTAGTCACCTAAATACCTTAGAAATCATATAACATGGATTAAGACTGGGGTGTTTCTTTGATGACCCATACAGTACTTCTACTGAGGATGATCTAAACTTGATGCAGTTACTAATATCAGAGGTAATACAGACTGCTTCATCAACAACTGTTGACAATGATCCAACTAGTCGACATTCTGTTATAGATTACAAAGTGGTTCAAATCTAGTAGGGAGTTCTAAGAAATCCTTATTGGAATTATTGGATAATTGAATCTGTTCAGTGCCGTTCCCAATTTCCCATGCTAGAGGGGCATGGTGTTTCTCAGCCTAGCACACCCACTGCATCTCCTACACCTTCCACTTCTTTGGCCTCTGATTTTGATGATGGCAATGGTGGTGATGATGAAGAGGGGGATGAAGATAATCAGGTTGTTGACTTCACTCCCTCTTCTTGTAAGATAACAATGGGAGAGGTTGTTATGGCTAAGAGCAATATTACTGTGTCCAACCACAGCAGTGGCTCAGAGCGAGAGTTAAATGAACAAATATAGACTGAGAGGGCACATAGCACTACCACCACCACCACAAACCCTGCATGTGTTTATAGTGCAGAAATGTCACCAGAAAGCACTCATTCTATGTTCACTCCCTCTGCAACAACTCAGAGACCGAGGGTGGCAGTGGTGTAAGCCAATCAATGACAGCAACTTCCAGACCATCAAAGTAACCAGCCAGTGCCACTTATTGCACCGGTGGGCTCTGCGAAGCACCATGTTTTCTGTTTTGCTGTTAGGTAAGAACTAGTGCAAACCAACTGGCTTGGGACTGCACAAGACTTATCTCTTAGTATTAGGTAACTCACCTTTTATTATAGTCCTGTACTACACAAGTTGGTAGTGTGACTAAGCTGCCAGGCTCATCTTAAGAGGGGTAATGTGAGCTGTAGAGTTGTGCAATGAAACCAGTAAATATAATTATCCAAGTAAACACTTACACAATTAAAGTTATATAATACTTTATTTATGTATATACACAGATATTTAAAGTATTTTTTTAAAGCAGCAATTAGCTGTAACATTAATCCCAATTTAGGATTCAATTTAACAATAAAGCTGGTGAGTAATTTGTTGATATGTTACACGTGTTCCAGGAAGGAAAGGTTAGGGTTAGATCAGAACAGACTGATAGGTTATAAGAACAGTGAGATTCCCTCAAAGGGATGCAGTCAGTCTGTTATCCCAGCATTAAATTGTTCAACATGTAAAACCTGTAAGGGAACAAGCACTGCCAAAGCCAATAGGTTCAGAAGGAGGCCTTTAGGGAGCCAGGACAGCCAAAGTCAATGGACATACTCAAAGTTCTGATGCCCTTCTTCTCAGATAAATGTTCTCAGATAGTCGTCGTTCAAAAGGAAAATCCCAGCAATTCAGGAGGGGTCACCTTTGGAAAGCACAATCTGTAAGGCCAATGTAGGTAACTTGAGGTCAACTTAGTGTAGGGCTACATCCCACTCCCAAAAACAGGAAGCACCCCAAATGGCAAAAGGATAAAATACCCCAAGCCCCACAGTACCTTTGAAATGAAGAAAGTGTTCCAGCTGGTTGCTTTCACGATGCAATGCAGTAGTCCCTTGTTCCTGGTCTTTGGTTGAGGTGGTGAAATGGAGGATGATTGGTGGGCTCCTGCGGCAGCACTAGAGAGAGGGACTCGGCAGTAATGAATTTCCATTGATTCTGCGGCTCTTTGTGGTTTTGGCACCTTTTTCTCAGCACCAAAGAAGAACAAAAAGCTGTGGTTAGGATTTCCTTGATCCATCGGTCCTGGACTCTAGTGAGGGGACTGTGTATACAGATTTCTTGCTTCGTTAGGGTCTTATGGAGGGCCACAAAGATATGGGTGGATTCAGACTTTGGAAGACAATGCACTCACAAGTTGTCGAGGTAAGCCAGGTATTTGGGCTTCTACAGCCTTCGAAAGTCACAGAAAGTTGGGGGTTGTGCCAAAGAATAGAGTTTGTCTTGACTGTAGTTGGTCCCACCAGACTAAGGGAGGAAGTTGTCATTTACGGGTCTTCCGTGTCAATTTTAAAATGGGGTCAACACAGCTGCAGGGGGTCACTGGGCACTTCACGGTCTGGGATGGTGCTGCTGGCACCTTTTCTCGTCTTCTGCTTTTGATGTTGTCCTCCAGTGGTTACCCTCCTCTTAGTGTCAAAAACCTCGCTTTTTATGCAAGTTCTGATTCATTCACAGCCCTAGGCTGTCAATTACACAGCAAGATGGCTGTCCTACTGGACAGCCAGCTGGCCAATTGGAACTGGTTTCGCTCAGGCACACCTAGAGACAAAGGACAGGGAAGTTGTTGGACCCACCCTCACTTCCTGCCTTCCCAGATACACTTTAGGCTGGGCGGGCTTCAGGGCTGAAGCCTGCCAAAGGCAAAACATACAAAGTACTCATCTGTGATGCACACAACAGAGTAAAAGCCTAGAAGAAACTTACTAACAAGAAATGGCAAAAAAAGAAGACCAGGACCATTTTGAGAAAATAGCCTGCAGATACATGTAACTAGGTAGTAAAAAAGAAACCACTGCCACCAGCCATTCAAGTGAGTTAGTGTAACACAATGTTACATGGGGAATGGGTTAACGGAGTTACTATGTAACCCCCCAGCACTCCACATAAGGTGGTGTGTGCTGGACCCATAATGTAAAAGTAAGTAAGACAGTGGTCATCTTACTATTCTTGGGAACAGTAGTTCACCCAGGAAAAAAGTAGTTAAACATTGAAGTGCAATGCATAAAAGATGCCTTGTGTCACAATGCAAAAGCAAATGCCTATGCAGTTTACCAGACTCCATAAAACAGTAAGGAACATAGACAATCTTAGTCAGGAAAACATATGAGTGAGTGAGTAAAAGGTCCTACTCACTCAGAAGTAAAACTTAAAAAGCCATGAGTCCAACAAAAGAGCTGGGGGTCTCTATGGTTAAAGGGAATTGGCAGAAGAAATGAAAATTCGCCCTAACACTCATCCCCCCAGCCTAAGGGTCAGGAGGATTTTATACACTCCTGGATGAATCTCTTGTTCCAGTCGTGCATACTTTCTGGAGAGACCATCAGCATTTTGGTGATTGAATCCTGACCTATGCTCAATGTTAAAATCAATTCCTTGGAGGCTGATAGCCCATCTAAGTAGTTTAGTATTTTGCCCCTTAATTTGCATTAACCATTCCAAGAGTTGGTGGTCTGTTTAAACAAGGAAAGTAGAACCATGCAAGTATGGCCTAAACATCTTCAAAGGCCACACAATGACAAATCACTCACGCTCTATAGTTGCCCACCTTTTTTCATGGTCCTTCAGTTTCCTACTGATGAAGCAAATAGGGTGCTCTCTGCCTTGCTCATCCAGTTGACTTAAGACTGCACCCAACCCTGTATTAGAAGCATCTGTTTGTAATATAAAGGATCGATTGTAATCAGGAGCTCTTAAGACTGGAGCTTTGCAGAGGATTTGTTTCAGCCCTGCAAATACCTTAGCACACTCCTCATTTTATCTGACCTTCTTAGGACATTTTGGAGAGGAGATTACATTAAGGGGACAAGCTATGGTCCCATAGTTCTCAATGAAATGTTTGTAGTACCCAGTGAGACCAAGGAAGGCTCTCACTCAGGTTTGGGTAGTGGGGGTGGATTGGGCCTGTACAACTTGTACTTTGCTAGGCAAGGGCCACTTCTCTCCACTTCCTACCTCATGTCCATGGTAGACAACTTTACTCTTACCAATATGACATTTACTTGCCTTATGGTCAGATGGGCCTATCTGTTCAAGAGTCTGCAATACATATCCAAGGTGATGGAGATGGTCTTCCCAGGTGGGGCTGAACACTGCTATGTCATCCGAGTATGCCATGCAGAAATCCTCAAACCCGTTCAGAACCTGGTTCGCCATCCTTTGGAATGTAGAAGGTGCATTTTTTAATCCAAAAGCCATAGCCATAAACTGGTATAAGCCTCCTTGGGGGGAACATGCTGTTTTCTCCTTGGCATGGTCTGTCAGTGCTATTTGCCAATAGCCTGAGGTTAAGTCAAATGTGCTGAGCAAGTTGGTAGATCCAAGTTTGTCCACCAGCTCAGCTGTCCTTGGTAAAGGATGGGAATCAGTCATGGTGACTACATTTAGAGCTCTATGGTGCACACAGAATATCAATTCATTAGTTCCCGCATTTGGTACTAGTAAAACTGAACTAGCCCATGGACTTGAAGATGGCTCTATAACCCTTAGGTCAAGCATCTTGTTAATCTCGTCCATTATATGTGTTCTGGCATGATCAGGCATCCACCAGTGAGACATGGGGAGACTGTCGCCTGTGAGAATATCGTGCTGGCCCCAAGGGGTCAAGCCTGGTGTCAGAGAAAAACGGAAGGCAAACTGACTTAACAGAGCGATGCACTACTCCTGTAGCTTTAGAGTCATATCTGATGATAGTCTGACTCCCTCAATTGTCTAATCTGAAGGGTGTCCCTTGAGGAGATCAGGGAGAGGCTCACTCTCCTCGTCTTGATCAGAGGCTAGAAGCAAAGCTCTCTATTCTGGTCTAGAGACATAGGCCTTCAGATGGTTAGTGTGAAAGACCCTAGGGGCCACTTTGAGGTTGCCCAAGTCCACTAAATAATTCACCTCTCCAAGTTTGCCTACAACCTTGAAGAGTCTCATCCATTTGTCATGTAAGGCCCTCTGCCTTGTTGGAACCATAACCAATACTATTTGGTCCGGAGTAAACTACATCATGTTGGCCTTCTGGCCATGCCAATGTTTGACCAGAGCCTTACCACCTTTCAGGTTTTCTGTCGCTTCTGTCATCAAAAGTACCATCCTCCTCCTGAGGCCTAGCACATACGCAGTGACATGGACTGACTTCAGGGATGGAGGAGTCTCCAAACCCTCTATGATCAGGGCCAAAGGGGCTGAAACTCACTCTAGCTTGAGGCACCTCTCTGTAAGCAAATAAAAGGCATGGCAGTGGAAGGTTCCACTTTCCTCTAAGGCACTTATCATGCTCTTCATTGTTCTGTTAAACCGCTCTACCAACCCAATCATTTGTGGGTGGTAGGCAGTTGAGAACTTATAAGCTTCTCCACAGTTCTTCCAGATGGTTTGCATCTAGTTGGACATACAATTAGATCCCCTGTCAGAGATAACTTCCTTAGGAAACCTAATCCTGGTAAAATTACCAAGGAGAGCCTTAGCCACTGCTTGGGCAGAAACAGTCCTCATAGGTATAGCCTCAAGGTACCTGGTAGTATGGTCTACAACAAACAATATAAATCAAATGCCTGAGGAAGTAGGAGGGTGTAGGGGACCAACAATGTCAATACCCACCCTTTCAAAAGAACTCCCACCACTGGGAGGGGCACTAAAGGTGCCACATACTTGGGTTCACTTTAACCAGAGGCCTGGCAGTCTAAAGACTGGAGGGGGGATCTGTACTACTGCTCTCTATATGGCAAAGTAGAGGCACAGAGTACCCCAGCCAAGGTGGTTCTCTATTTGGACTGACTGACTTCCAGGGAGCCTTGGTGAAGGTTAGCTGGTGCACGATGGTCCCTTGTAGCTCAGAAAGAGATCTCCTAGCCAGGTCCTCTCTTGGATCAGTTTCTTGAAGGTACAGCAGCTTTCAGATTGGTCGAAGGGAAACAGCAGTT
Organism: Ambystoma mexicanum; assembly: GCF_040938575.1. NCBI lineage: Eukaryota > Metazoa > Chordata > Amphibia > Caudata > Ambystomatidae > Ambystoma > Ambystoma mexicanum. Next base: position 766,210,862 of record NC_090923.1, on the reverse strand, counting down.
AACCTTCTTCTTCTGGGCTCGGCTTCGCAATCAAGCATCAAGTTTCGACATCAGCTTCTGAATAATTTCCATCAGTGAAAGGTCCGCAGATATACTGTTTGCTCTCTCAATCACTCTGCTGGGTCACACTCAGGAAACCAATCATTCAGAAGGGCATTCATGCAGGCAGGCAGCCAATCAGGCTCACAGTGCATTCAGGCTATTCTTCTCCATCCAAACACTCACAACAAGGAATGTGGATTGGGACAAGCACCCAGCCATTCAGCACTACACACTGCATTCATACCAGTTTCAGGCAGGGCTGTCTCAGTCTTTGTGTCATGTACCAGAAACCAGACACCCATAACATGAAATGCATATTGGTCACACACTCCATTCACCCAGGTCCCACCCCAAGGGTGTACCCACAACATACAGTCATTGGGAAGGCTCCAGCCAGTCTGGCCTGGAATTCCCCACAATACCATATATGGAACTTCCACCCAACAGCCAGTCAGGGGAAGGGACAGAGCCAGGGCTTCCCAGGACTTTGGGAAAGCAAGGTAACAGGCAATAGAAAGCAAGAGGCCACAGGGGCCATCTTGTCTCCTATCAGAAATCAACTGATTGCAATAGCAGGGCCTGGGTATCCCTAAATGGAGGATACTCAGAGCACCTATCAAATTCAGCATGGGCTGCCACCAGCCCATACCCTGCTCTGTGGGCTGCACACAGTTGCCCAAAAACATACACTAGGGGTACAGGGTAGTACCTCCCACTCATGTGTGCCATAAGGGTATCTCAAGGGTCTGTTCACCAAGCCAAAAAGAGGAAGAGCTGCACTGCCAGAAGTCCCACATGGACTCCTGTGCAGAAAATAACACATCACACACATGATAAAAGGACTACAGGACAAGAACATGGAGGCCCTGTCCCTCCAATGCATTTCCAGCATCAAAGGCAGCATCTACAATGTTTGTCACATCTACACCCACCTTGGGCAGTAAAAATGCAGAGAAAGCCTCTCTTTGATCTTCTTGGAGCTCAAGTGACCAGCCAGAGGCATCTCATCTGCTAGTTGTAGTTTCTTAGGTCTCACCTCCTGGGGTACTACCAGTCACCTGAAGTCCCCTGGGGGCGATTCTGTAGGGTCACTGTAGAGGAGTCCATCATCCCAGTAGAGGCTATGCTTCCCTGCCTCTTGCCATTCCAACTGGAAAGCTGTCTGTTGTCTCAAACCTTCTAGAAAGGAACACCCTCTCTGTCCTCTGATTAAATGTGCCCTAGAGGGTCCACCTTCTGCAAGCAAAGTCTGCAGTTTAGGATGGTCTCGAGGATCCAAATTTTCCAAGCAGGGAAGGATTTCCTCCAGTTCTGTTTCACCATTAGCTGGGTTTTCAGGAGTTGGTTTGTCCACCCACTCAGTTTCAACTGGGGATGGGGTCACTGGGGTGACCTGGGACTGTCCTCTAGGGGAAAGTTCTTGTCCTCACAGTAGGCTTGTGTTTGAAGTAATTCTTCTTACCAGAGACTCAGGATTTCTCCTTGGTCTCTTTCTTCTTTCTAGAAGTGGAAGTTTGACCTATTTGCTGGTTTGAGGTACTGGATTCCTCCCTGACCTCAAACTGAGCGTCTCCTAAGGTTGCCTCTCTGGCCAATCTTTTCAGCTCCTGTTTATTTTTGCTGGGAGGCCTGGGGTACTGGAGACTACTCCAAGAGTTTTCAAGTCATTCCCCTACATAACTCTCCCAGGTACTTCAGATTGCACACTAACAGGAATTTGTACACTCATGTTATTGCACTGGATGAGGGCTGGCAAAATAGAAACCATTTGGATAGGGCCTCCTGGACGTTTAGTGGGACCTTTTGGTGCCTTAGCTACATCCTCAGGTTTGAAGAAGCTTTCATCAACCACTGTAATGCTGGCCCCAGTTTCTCTGATGGCAGGGTTCTACTGGCCATTTACAGTTACACTGTCCTTATAATATTCTTTTGTGTTGTCAGGTATTGTGTTATACACATCTATATTTGTGTGGCGCTCTTTAGGTGGTGGAGGTTTAGAATTTTCTTTACTATCTTTCTTGTGCTTTTTCCCCTCATCCTTTTTCTGAACTGCCCCAGAATCCTTATGAGTGGCCCTGTTGGCTACCCATAAGTCAGCAGTTTCAGCTATTCTCTTGGGTTCAAGTTCCTTAAAGTCAGCCAGGTGTTGTCTCAGCTCAGGAGAGCAGGCATCAAACATAGTCTCTAGTTTTTCAGGCATTCACAAACCCAGGTAGGTCAAGGGGTACCATCTTTCTTTGTATGGTCTCTAAGACGTTTAAGGTATTGAGTTTGAGTCGTTCCAAATCTGGCAACAACTGCCTGTTTAACTAGTACATCATCTTTCCTGGCTGTAGCACTCAATTACATAAAAGCATCACAACCATTCTGAGGGAGTATAGACATGATCCATGCCACTAAATCATTCCTACAATATTCTGCAAACCAAAAGTGAATTCATTGTGCTCAACCAATCCAACACATCAAGTTTAGGATCATACATACTTACAGCCTCTTTTGGTAAGTAAGGTCTCTTGAAACTAGGAGACTGAGAGGACCCTGTGAAGGAAGCAGAATCAATGGACATCATTTCCATATCTTAATTATGCTGCATTCCCCTCTCTCTGAGCCTTCTCTCTTTGGGCCTCATTACGAGGTTGGAGGTAGCCTTGCAGGTAAAACCAGCAAGGCTACCTCCAAACTCGCATCCAGGTCTGGCTCCCGCGAGTGGGAAATTACCGGGCTATTCCGGCCCAGCCTGACCCGGTAATTGCCCTTCTGTGGGTGCCCTATAGGGCTCAATGGGAATGGGGATGTCGGATAAACCGGCACCGTTTGAAACGGTGCCGGTGCATCTGACTTGCTGTGCTCGCGGGTACTACAGCTCGTAGTATGGCGGTACAGTAGCAATGGCGCCGGTAGCACTAGCAGTGCCGTTGTTACTGTACCGCCATACTTATAATGAGGCCCTTTGTCTTTGTCTTCAGATTGTACTGCAAGTTTCTTGAATTCTAGTTTCAGTTTCATTCTTTCAAGAGATAGATATTCTGTGCTTAGATTGTGACCCACAGGGGTCGTGAAAAGAGACTGTTGAATTACAGTAGCAGGGTGAAGAGGGCAGTTGCTCACTCCTTGAGTATCCTCCTCAACCTCTGACCCATTTGGCAGATTGGAGATAATTTCCATATCACGTTGGGTGTAGGGGTTATGGGCCTACTCCCAGGGTTTTGGTAAAGTAACAACTTTTCAATCAACTCATTTTCTCTATCCTATAAACTCAGTCCCCTTGTCCTACATAAATCATTCAATTGTTCCATTATACCATTCCAGGCATTATTTTCAGTTACAAGATTACTTTTCTTTTTGGTGGAGCTAGACTTGTGGATTGTTCATTTGGGCAAAGTGCAACCAATAGTCAAAAAACAAGCTGCTGTGACTGCACCATATTACTGCGCCAGAAGAAAATAAGGCTGAATCCAGGTAGGGTTATGTGATAGGAAGGTTTAAATAAAATTGCCCTATAGATTACACGTGTTTCGGCAAGGTGCCTTTCTCAAATCAGGGCATATCCAGCATTGTTTCTTGTAACCATTACTGAAGATATAATAACTGGGATCAATCCCAACTGCAAATGACATTTCCGCGTTGTGGCGAAGTAGAGCTATTTTCTTCTGGCGCAGTAATATGGTGCAGTCACAGCAGCTTGTTTTTTGAGTTTAACAAACGGAGTCGAGGAACTCAAAGTCTCCGTTCTATGACACACCAATGCGACAGCGCAAATCTTTGCAATTAACCAGGTTGCAAAGGTATAAAGTGATATCGACCCAAAAGTTCCTTCACATTAGTACAACCAATAGTCAATGCAACCACTGTACACCAATCCCACCGCATGCCACCAGTGTTAAAGCAGTCCAACTGGTGTGGGACTACACACAACTTATCTCTTGGTATTAAGTAACCCACCTTTTAATATAGGCCTATTCTACACAAGTTGGTAGTGTGACTGAGCAGCCAGGCTGATCTTTAGAGGGGTAATGTGAGCTGTAGAGCTGTGCAAAGAAACCAGTAAATACAAGCATGCAATTAAACACTTACACACTTAAAGTTATATAATAAATTATTTATGTATTTATACACAAAGTTATTTGAAGCATTCTTTAAAAAGCAGAAACCAGCTGTAACATTAATCCCAAGTTAGGATTCAATTAAAAAAGTGAACAATAAAGCAGGTGAGTAATTCATTAATATGGTACACATGTTTCAGCGCCCAGAGGTGACATCATTTGAGGTCAGTATAGCATTTATATAGTATCACAGTTGCAACATTGGATTTTTAAGGAAGGAAAGGTTAGGATTAGATCAGAACAGACTGATAGGTTATAAGAACAATGATTTTCTCCCAAAGGGATGCTGTCAGTCTATTATCCCAGCTCTAAAGTGTTCAACATTTAAAACCTGTAAAGCCAATAGGTTCAGAAGGAGGCCTTTAGGAAGCCAGAATAGCCAAAGTCAATGGACAAAGTCAAAGGTCTGATGGGCTTCTTCTTAGAAAAATGTTCTTAGATAGTCAGTGTTCAAAAGGAAAATCACAGCAACTCAAGAGGAGTCACTGTAAGGCCAATGCAGGTAAGTGGAGGTCAGCTTAGTGTAGGGTTAAGTCACACTCCCAAAGATAGGAAGCACCCCAAATGTCAAAAGGATAACATACCCCAAACCCCACAGTATCTTTGAAATGAAGAAAGTGTTCCAGCTGTTTGCCTTCACAAAGCATTGCAGTAGTTCCTTGTTCCTGGTCCTTGGTTGTGGTGATGTAAGGGAGGACATCTGGCGGGCTCCTGAGGCAGCACTTGAAAGAGAGGGACTCAGCAGCATTGGATTTCTGTCAATTCAGTGGCTCTTTGATATGATATGATATGATATGATATGATATGATATGATATGATATGATATGGCATTTATAACAGGCCTATACACAAGTGTTTCAAAGAGCGAGATTTTTTGGTTTGGCACATTTTTCTCAGCGCCAAAGAAGAATGAAAAGCTCTGGTTAGGTTTCTTGCTTCTATAGAGTCTTCTGGATGCCCTCAAAGATCAGGTTGGATTCAGACTTTGGAAGATAATGCACTCATAAGCCGTCGAGAAACCCCAGGTATTGGGCTTCTGCAGCATTGGAAAGTCACAGCAAGTCAGGGGTTGTTCCCAAATAGAGTATCCCTCGAGGCTAGTTGGTCCCTGTTAGGCAGAAATATATGCAGTACCCTTTGGGACCACCACACACATCTAAGACTACAAGTGACAGTACAATTTCACCTTTGGTACAAGCCTGTACTACACAGTTAATGTGGTAGTAGCAGAGCAGCCAGACTTATCTCAAGAGTAAGTGAGCAGTATCAAATAGTTACACAAAGGACAGCAATTACTATGATTCAGGCAAACACTGACTCAAGGTTTTCAAGTAAAAGAATATACATTTATTTCACTCTTCAGTTGTATAACATTACACTATTATAAGCAGTCTATAAATCACCCTCTTAATACACCACACCACTTCCCTTAAGCTCACCAAATGAAGTGGGAGCAAAATGGCACTCCAACAATTTAAAAGGGAGGGAAAGACAGAAGTTAACAGAAATGCATCCACACCAACATGTAAGTACTCAGGGCAAGCGAACAAGAGAGACTACAATGATAAAATCAGATAGAAAAGGCTTGGGGCCAAAGTCAATGGTTCAAAAGTCTTTTGCTCAAGATAATATTGTTCAGTGTAGCTCACGGTAAAGTTCGTGGCATGGTTTCCGGACGAGGTTGGTAGAAAAGTTAGTTCAAAGAGAAGCAAAGGACAAGCCCTCAGATTGGAGAAAGATTTCAAACAATTTCACAGCGGCTGAACGAAACGAACAACCGGATTTGAACAGTACCTTAAAACGGAGAGGGAGATGTAGCTGAGGCAGACATTCCTGGTAGTTCCTGCAGGCTCACGGTTCCTGAAGCGACTGTCGGACTGATCAGAAGTAGGAAGACTGGAGGGTCCTGCACTACCCAGGGAAGGAACCAGCAGCAGAGCAAAGCAACGAATAAAAAGTGCACTCCTTAAAACCCAAGCACGGTCCGACCTTCCTGGCTATCCGGTCCACTGAAGCTCTGTACAGCAAATTCGACGAGAGGAGGGGTCCTGGCTTGCAGTTTGGGTTCCACCAGCTGAGGGGAAGAAGTTTCCTGGAGGATCTTCTCTGTCGTTGGATTCTGGAGATTTGGACCAGCAGCAGGGCTTCACCGGGTGGTTCAGTCGTTGTAGGGATCCTCTTCTGCCAGTTCCTCGTTGGTTCTTTCGTTCCAGGCTACTCTGCTCTTCCAGTCCCAGAAACCTGCTTTTTATGCAGTTTTCCCATATTCATACAGCCTGTCTGTCAATCACACAGCAGGGTGGCTGTCCTGGCAAGGACAGTCCCCGCAGCCAATCAAACAGGAGTGCGACTTGGGTTACCAAAGGAACCCATGGCATGGGTCCAAAGATCCCTCCCTCACATCTTGCCTACCTAGACTTTCAGGCGCATTAAGGAGGGCTTCTGTGCAGAAGCCCGCGAAAAGACAGCGAACAAAGGAGTCATCCCCGGTTTGGCACGGAGAGAAAAACACGAGAAAGACTTTAACAAAAAGAAATGGTGAATAAACCTAGCTGGAGCCAAAATAAAATGTATTTGGTCAAGTGGGTTTATGTTCGAAACATTACCACGTTTATATAAGATAATCCCGGTAGAAAAGTTAGGGTAGATACCATTGCCACCAGCCAAGTCTTAATGTAAAGGGAGTGAAACAATGCTCCAAGAGGCACAGACAAAAAGGGATAAGATTTAACCCTTTCCAATACGCCATGGAAGATGGGGTGTACTGGGTCTGTGGTAAAAGTGACTACATAAAGTTAATGGCAACTTTATCTTTTCCTGGGGACAGTAGTCTGCCCCAGAAAAATGGAGTCAGTGGGAAGTCTAAAAGACAACCCTGTGTCACTGCACTGAAGGTGCTGTGTAACACACATGAAAAATATGGTGCCCTGGAGTAGGTGAGGCTCCAGTGCCCAAGATCACACAAAAAGTAGAAATACACATAGCAAAACACATGTAAGAGTGGGGAAAAAGGTTCACACTCTTACCAGGTGAAAAAAATAAATCCTAGAAATCCAGCAAAGCTGCTGAGGGACTCAGTAGGTAAGGGAAATCAACCATTTATGAGAATTCTCCCTAACAGTCCCACCAGCCTAAGGGAGGAAGTTGTCCTTTACAGGTCTTCCCATTCGATTCGAAAACAGGGTCAGCACAGCTGCAGGGCTTTACCGGGCACTATGTGGTCCGGAAGGGTGCTGCTGCCATTTTCTCTCGTCTTCTGCTTCAGATGTTATCCTCCAGTGGTCGACTCTCCTCTTAGTCCCAAAAACCTCACTTTTTATGCATGTAGGCTGTCAATCACACATCAGTGTGGCTGTCCTCTAGGACTGCCAGTTGGCCAATTGGAACTAGTTTCAGTCAGGCACACCTAGAGACAAAGGAGAGGGAAGTGATGGGACCCTCCCTCATTTCCTGCCTTTCCAGACACACTGGCGCCTGGGTGAGTTTCAGTGTTGAAGACCGCCAAATCCAAACACTCAAAGGACTCAAACCTGATGCAAACAACTGAGTAAAAGCCTAGAAGAAACTAACAAGAAATGGCAACAAAAGAAGACAAGTGCCATTTTGAGAAAATAGTCACCCTTGGGTGCAGCACTGCAGCTGAGGTATCAGCCTGCAGATAAATGTCACTAGGTAGTAGAAAAGAAATTGCTGCCACCAGGCATTCAAGTGAATTAGTGTAACAAAATGTTACATGTGGAATGGGTTAAAGGAGTTACTATGTAACCCCAGCACTCAATATAGGGTGGCGTGTGCTGGACCCATAAAGTAAAGGATGTGCTTATGTAAAATGCTTGCGTGGAGTGAAAGCTTTACTTTTCTCTAATATAAGAAATATCTTGTGACCAAGGGGTCATGTGACTCATGTTAACACAGATAACGTTGAATTTAGGACACTCCTGGGGTAGCTGGATCTGCACAGGGCCACTAGAAGCCATTCAAGACACTGGGTGTTTTGTAAGCTTTTATTTTTATGGTTTTCTTGTCGCTTTGAATGTTTATGTTGTACAGTGTGATGGTTAGTTTTGTGAATGATTGGAGGTTCTCCCATCGATCTTAGCATAGGTAGGGAATTCCCTGGTAGAGTAGGTTTAGTTATGGTTTATTTTATCATTTTGTCAAATCCTGAGAAAACTAAACACAGTCGTGAGTCTCACATTACTGACCCCTCACAGCACCCTCCAAAACCTGCCAGAGCACCATTTTATCACAAAGCTAGTTCTCAAACGTGCAAGTATCTAAATGTGCAACAAAAGCAACTTCTAGCTTCAAAAATAAGAAGGTTAACAGACAACAGACCTAAAATCCATGAAATGTTCATATTTCCTGCAGTGCTAATGGCGAAATGTTCACAATACCCAAACAGTCAACATAGTTAAAACCAGGCTGCCCTTCATATTTCATTTAGCATTCTCTGCAACTGATAAATGGTTTAATTAATTTGTGTGTGGACTTCTTGAAGAGCAACTAACACTTTATGCTCTTCATTAGTGGCTGTGGCCCAATTTTGTCAACCCTCTTCCGGAAGAACAGAGCTCTTAAACTCTAAGTGCCCCATTTGCCTTCCCCAAAAATGCATCTGTTTGCTCATCTGCTGGGATGCATCTCAGCAGGGGGAAGGTTGGCTAAGTTGGTTGCTTGATGACCGACGGTAGGGATCTTCAGTATGCTATAAATGGACAGTGTTTTTGGTCTTCATATAGTGTATTTTATTGTAGGAGTGATGGGTGTTAGGGGTGGAGATTGGCAGGCCTGGTTGCAGGTTTAGAGCGTCCGTCAGATGTCCATGGGGTGCCTTGGCTAGGTATGGGTGTTAAAAAGCTAGGTCTTCAAGACTTTCCTGAAAGTCAAGTGATACTGGATTGTGCAGACTTCCATTAGAAGGTAGAGTTCTAAAGTGTTTGCCTTGATGTTAGAGAAAGTCAATCCCTATCATATCACATTGTTTCTATGAGTGTGTATGTCAGTGCTAGATCTCAGTCCTCTACTTGGTTGTTACAAGATACATTTTTTATTTGATGAATTCAGCTCAATGACCAGGAAAGGTGTCATGGGTGATGCAATGTGCTTTGAAATTGATTATTTTCTTGGTGGCTAGCCAGTGGATTGCTCTTTGGTCTGGTGTTGAATGCTTCGTATATTGAGTCTAAGAATATGGCTTCAGACTGTGTTCTGAATATTTCTTAGTAAGGTAATTTGCCATGCTGAAATATAAGCTATTTGTGGAAGCATTTCAGGATATTACCACCAGTATGCCAGCAATTGTTCCGCTGTGGGAAGGTGAGGAAGTACCTTATCTGCTTTATCAAGCATATGTGGTACTAAAATGTATTTACTAATACATTAACACATTTTTTAGTGGATAGCACATTTTTGATTGAAGGGGCATAATGTTTCCCATGAATATGTGGGCATGACCAAGCATAGCGAGGGAGCCCAAACTAATCAAAGGAATTTTGTTTGTTTGTTTATGTTTATTCAACACATGTCATTAAAGCTATTAAATAGCAATAACATCAAGTAATACAAAGTGCAAGTGAAATACATATTGTACATACATGAATACCAGTCATTATAACAGAAGTTAATAACACATTGTCCATAAAACCATCATTACTTTATAATACAGGTACGTAGCAATAAAATCCACGACAATAAGGAAACAAAAAAGTACGAGATTACATGTTGCCAGAAGTAATTCTTCTTGGCTCTTTGCAGCCATGCTCTGTAAATGTAATTTGCCACATCTAAGATCTTATCAGGAAGGGTAGATTTAAATAGAAATGAAGAATAATTGACGCGGTTGACACAAGGCGTAAGGCGGTTTATAAATCAATAAAATACAAATACAAAATACAAATTGATTTCACCAGCTGAATCAGATGAGCAGCTCTCAAATACTAATTCCATGGGAAAAACAATAGAAAATGATTTTTAAAAAAAGACTCAGCAACAACGTTGCAGAACTAGAATGGAAAAGGAATGTTCAAATTCCATTGATTTCCTTTACACAATCAATCTATTGGAAGTGTGCCCAGCCTGAAATGTATGAATAGTGATCTCGCAAGCTGCAGTTTAATGATGTACAAGTATGATTCAAACCATGTTGTACACTTTAATCACTAGTAATTATTCAGCAGCTCAGATCATTGACGAACTGGGCTGACCTGTTCAATGGTTAGTTCCGTAAAAAACGATTTAGCAATGTGTTTAGAGATCTTATCGATCGTCATGGGATTCATTCAGATGCAATTTTTGCAAAATGAGTTTTAAATGATTGCCCAAAATCAATGATAATCCACTCTGCTGGTTCAGAACATGCTTTAGGTAATCTCAGATTTGTGTTAAACTTGAGGATGACCACATTCTATACCAGAATCATACTGGATTGAGAGTCAGATCATGTTCAATATCAATTTAATTCAGCTACAGTTTTAAGGACGTATTTGGGGTCAGCTTTGGCAAGCATATAAGTTGACATTTTTTAGAAGATGTCCTCGATTTTGTTTATACTGTTATTTTTGCTAACACCCCATAATTCTGAACCATAAAAAGCAGACACTCTTGCCTTGGCATGATGCATGTCTAACGATGGTCACAGAGCACCATTCCATGGGTGGATGCAAATTTAATAATAACGCTGCCAACTTGCTTCTGCTTTGTTTCTTTGCCTGGCCCATAAACACGTCCTGGTAAATCTTAGACCCAAATATACATGCTCTGCTACCTGCTCTATTGCTGTACCACCAATGTCAATTCAGAACGTTGGTGTTCTTTTCACAGGAGCAATAAATACCATGGTCTTGCTTTTTGTCATGTTGAGTTCCAAACCATTCTCCGGGCATAACGTATTGAACAAATGACACTGTTTGTGCAGTTGGTGTCATGGATATTAAAACTGCATCATCTGCAAATAAAGGTAATGACAACCTGGCAGTACCTAATACTGGGGCATCCGATTTTGCAGTGTCAAATATTTCAAAAAGTCCATTCACAAATAAACAAAACAGTGTTAGGTCGAGGACACACCCCTGAAAGACTCCCTTTTGAATGGGTAAGGGGTCTGCCTGGTCTCCTGCAGTTGGTGGCTTTGACTAAAGGGAAAGGACTGCCTTAGGTTACCAATCTCCCCCAAAGACCACTACATGGAACACAATCTAAGGAAGCTTTTAGGTCCATGAAGCAGGTATAGAGGTTGATTTTTCTTAAAATCACGTACTTAATACTTAAAACATTGGTCGGTTTTGCTATGGCCGTGTTGAAAACCAGCCTAGCAATGCTCAATAAATAACATTGTTAGATTTGATCTATGTTAACAAACAACCCAAAACCACTTTGGCATACATTTTACATCCTGTATTAAGTAAGAAAATAGGTCTATAGTTTCTTTTTTTTTAACATTACTTCTCCTGCCTTTTGTAAACAATGGTAACATTTCTGCATTTGTCCATGAGAGTGGAACAGAGGCAGATGCTGCTAGCAAATTAAATGGTTTCAGTCAAAAAGGACCCAAATAACAATTAAAACATTAACAATTATCTGGCCCTGGAGTCTTACCCAGTTTTGGGGACTGAATGGCATTATTGACCAAGCCGGTCAAGTGGCACAGGGAGTAGAGCACTCGCTTTGACATCAGTGCAGTGTCTGCTAACGCAGGTTCAAATCCCAAACTCAGCCTTTCATCCTTCCAAGGTCATAAATAAATGAGCAACACACACCATGGGTAATAATAAGCAGCGCTCAGATACCTGAGGGTTCGTAGCACTATATAAATGCCAAATTATTATTATTTTAATGTGAATAAAAGAGTGTTCCCCCGGAAAACTGTCTGCCACTGCATGCATATTGTTGATCTTGCTAAACTGAGGACGTTTCTCTTGAGATAAGAAGCTAGAAAATGTGAACCAGTCCCCCTTTGAATGCTAACACCTGGTACATTGAAATTACCCACATCCCCTTTTTTGTACTTCAGAATGCCTGTGACTCATTATCGTTGACAGGCTCCAATAAACAGTCCCACTTTTGTGTGCAAAAGATTGCTATTTTTTGTCTTTTTTTATTTTTTTATTTTCATTTAGTTCATTACAAATTTTAAAAATGAATCCACAGAAAACAAAAAACAAAAAAAGAAGAAGAAAAGGGTAGAAAGAAGAAAGAAGGAAAAAGGCATCAGAGTCTTTGAATCTTTCTACTCAAGTTTCTTTCAATTTCTTCTAAGAGGAATGTTAATACAAACATCATTTGTTTATTTCCTCCTTCATTCAGTAGGCTCCAGACGTCTTCTGTATCTTGGCAGGACTTTAATCCGATTACTTTCCCAAAAATTCTTAGCCTCAGTTCCTTGAATTTAGTGCAATGTAAGACCAAGTGTTTTAATGATTCATTGGAAGTTTCACAAAAATGACATTGATCATCCTCGATTGGAGTTTTGTGCCAAATATACATCTTCTCTTTGGTACGGTAAAGATTTAAGCGAAACATCATACGGGTTCTTCTCTTACACATAGAGGGAAATCGCATTATGTAATTTGGTAACTTATGACATTCTCGGGCATCTGGGGGAGCATGTTTCATACATCTATAGGATCTTCTTTGTTCAGCTTTTTCAAACCAATCCTGATCCCATAGTTTCCGTTTAACTTTATCCGGATTCTGAATTAACATATCTATATTGGATGCCAGGAAATTTAGTGTTTTTGCACAGGACTCTTTCCATTGTTCAAAAATCGAATTTTTTCCTTGATGACTTCCGGGTTCTAGTATTCAGAACTGCGTTAAGTCATCAGCGCCCATGATCTTCCGATATAATGTCAGGGTGTTCCACTGAATTCTTGCGTTTATCGAGAGCATGCCGAGTTCTACGACAAGCAATCGGTGTCCCTTCGGTAGTCGTAGAATCGTTGACCAAAACATTTTCTCACACCAGGACCATATTTTATATGTGCAGCCCAGCATGGTTTCAGCTCCAAAGATAAGTGATGGAATCACTTTAGCTCGGTAAAATTCCATGACCGGCTTTAAGCTGAATTTGCCATATTTTCTGTTAATGACGGCATCATGGGCCGTCAGCATTCTGCACTTCCGCCTTCCATTCTTTGTAGCATAGGCCCGGCAGTTATGTTTGAGTTGATGGCTACACCCAAATATAGTACCTGTTCGGCACACTCAACTCGGTCATTCCCAATATGCCACTTATGTTCTTTGACATTTTTTTTCCGGTTAATACACCTCAGGTTTTGTAAGACCAAGATCTCTGTTTTACTTGGATAAATGATTAAGATATGATTTCGGTGTAAGATTTAAGAGCAGTCAGTTTCCGCTGTAAGCCAATAGGCGTTAGATCTAACAAGACCATGTCGTCTGCATAGACCATATGCCCTAGTTCTCTCCCATTGATTTTAGGGGGGAAGGATCGAGTTTCCGATAGGGCTTTCTCTACGTCAGAGATTAGGAAGTTGAATAGGGTGGCTCCAAGGGCACATCCCTGCTTTACGCCCCTTGTTGTCAGAATTGGAGCAGAAAGTAGACCAGCTTGGTTTAGCCTGATTCTGATCGATGTCTCTGAGTGCAAGGCATGGATTGCTGTTGTAAGCTTTTTCGGGCAATAATAGAGCTCTAATTTTTGCCACAGAATTTGTCAATCCACACTGGCGAAAGCATATGCTAAATCGACAAATGCTACATTTTTTTCTGTATTTTATTCTGTATGATGTTCTTATTAATTCCACCTGAGTTGGCCGACCACGTCCCTATCATACACTTTTGAACTCTTACCATAGGAAATCAGTTTAGATATGTCCAAGCGACACTCTTTAACGTACCAATGTTTACAGGTCAGGGCTTTTATATCCAGACTTTATGTGGTTTAGTACCAGTGGTAAAAACTATTTGGATTATATTGTCATACACGTCCAAATATATTACACAAATATGTTTTACGTGATAATAAAATTCTCGACAAAAAATGGGAGTCTACTTTTATACAATTGTAAATGGCCCTCATTACGGCATTATGGCATTACGGCATTACGGCTGACCGTTTCTGCCTCCCGATATCCCAGTAATACTGGGATATTGCGGGCAGCGGCACGGTAAATTCCCATTCCCATGGAGTTCTATAGGGCTCTATGGGAATGGGAACACGGAAGCACTTGCACTGTTATTAATTGTGCTTCAGTGAATGATCTACCGGTAGCGGGCTGAATTACTGGCAAGTCAGGCCGGCGGTATTTCACTGCCCCTACTAGCAGACTCAGAGTATGCCGGTCCGAAAAGGGTGTCAGTAACCATTGCTACTTGCACTTATTTCTGGATGTGCATGGCTGTAATGAGGCCTAATGTCAGTATCTAATGATTCCCATTTCAAGGTTTGCCTAGCAGACCAATGTATAGAAATGTGGCTGCATCTTGCAGGATCAGTGATGTCAATACCTTTAAAAATGAGCAATACAAATGTTAACGATAAAGGTCGATGGTCGCTATCGATGAGGTGAATTACCCTGAAATTCCTTCGCAAATTTCCTATCACATAGTTAAATTAAAATGTAATTAAATAGGAGCTATTGTTACCATCAGCAAATGTAGTTTTGACAGGTTATCTCCCTCCAATCTATTCTTACAGGCCCTCAGATCCCTATTGCACGAAATTTCTCAAGTGCTTACATATTCAAACATTTTTGAGTGGTTATGTTTAGATCTGGGATATGTGATCCTCATCTTACATGATTTGTGCTAACATTCAAATTGGCTTGTATTGTAAGTTAAAATCGCCTAATAACAAATCTTTATGAAGTTTGATAAACTTAAGTCTTGCCTCCTATATAATATCTGATGCCAATTCAACAGTGACCAATCGATTTGCCAAGGAAACCTTATTATAGATGTTCAGTAATACAATATATTTATTTTTTCCTTCATCCTAAGAGTGCATGCAGATCAGGTGAGCTTGTTCAAATACTGTTATATCAAGAGAGGCCTTCAACCATATTATCCTATCCCCACTTGGTCTTCCTCTATGATTGTTTATGGCCATAATGGCAACATGTATATACTCTTGACAGTGCATGTTTGCAAGACGTCATGTCTCCTGAAAGCAAACAACATAGTACATTTTTATAAGGTCACACCAATCTTCATCTTGTAAATTCTTCTCCAGACCAGCTATATTCCATGATAGAATATTTTTTCTATGTTAATTTGTGAGACTATTGATGGGAGCTGGTGTGTCTAGTGTTTTTACCTTTTGCAAACTCTCCAGTCAATCGTCCTCATCCAGATCCGAAACCAAATGTATAACTCTTCTGTTTGTTACAATACAGGGATTCTTCACACCTCCAAGTAACATTGGGTATGGTGGATCAAATAATAGGGTATGGCCTCATTATAATTTTTCCGGTATCTTGCTGGTAATTCCAGTGGGATATCAGCAAACTGATGTACCGTTTCTGCCACCAGATATCCTGGAATTTCCAGAATATTACAGGTGGCAGAAAGGTTGGTATCAACATTCCATGGAGTCCCATTACTGGTGCTGGTAATACCAGCAGTTTTCTGCTGGTGGTGGCCTGATTGACCTCCAGGCGGAGGTAAATCAGTGGTCCCCACCAGCAAACTTGTAGTTTAGCCATGCAGTAAAGGTTTCAATCAAAGAACTACCAGCACTTTTACTATGCTGCAAAACTTGTAATGAGACCCAAAGTCTGTTATTATTTTGTTTCCCATGATGTATATATTCATTTACAAGTCCACTTGAGGGACACTAATTGTTACTGTTACACAAGATAGCAGAACCAGTATATTATAACCCCTAAACACAGCGGCACTGCTCACAATTCTAGCATGAAACCCTGAGAGGAAAACATTTAAAACTAAATAACCAATAATACTTGTGCTACAGATGTTTCCCTAAATTCATGTTTGATATAAGCAGCAGGTGAATCTGGTATATGATTTTTCATGCATCATACTTTGCCTTCCCAAATTACAGAATAACTCCTTTTCACACTCCGAATTCAATGCGTGTACTTATTCATCAAAGAAATCATATTTTCGTTAATTGCCCACTCTCATCCTTGGAACATTATACATATATATGATATTCTAATCCACCTTCGTGCATTAATTGCCTCTGTTCTCATGTCACCATCAGTAGATGCTTCCTTGTGTAACAAAAATTACACAGTTGTATTTTCCTTTTCTGATCCACCCAATCAAGGTGATTTTTTTGTTTGTGTGCAAACTGTGGACACCCTTCCTTGCCATATCCTTGAGCTGTTTATACAAGGAGCATAACATGCTCTTTTTAAAGTTGGGTGTGGGAACTCTGTCTGCCTTGAGAGCGAAAAGGGTGTGGGAACTCTGTCTGCCTTGAGAGCGAAAATATCACAGGGGTAATTGTGTTTAAGAATGTTAGATGTGGAACTTGTATCAGTTGAAGTGGTCGCACATTTCAACGCATTGCTTATTGGCACACTCTTATGCTGAAATCCCCTACTAAGGTCACCCACTTCTCCCACGATCTCCATACAGAAATCCCCAATTTGACTCTTACAACAAAACATCAATCTATCTATCAATATTATCCTGAGATAAGCTTGAATTGAATTCAAAAATTGTTATCATTGTGAAGGGTCACAGTGAAAATATGTGAGAGGGTTGATTGTTTTGACCCAGTTACTG
Source organism: Ambystoma mexicanum (assembly GCF_040938575.1). NCBI lineage: Eukaryota > Metazoa > Chordata > Amphibia > Caudata > Ambystomatidae > Ambystoma > Ambystoma mexicanum. The sequence continues at coordinate 766,194,000 of NC_090923.1, read as the reverse complement.
TGACTACTAAACCTCGTATAGATCCACCTGTCGATACTATTGGGTTGGACAGTAGTGATTTTGCTGGTAGACAACTATCAGCACTGTTCAGGGTTGTTCACCAAATTAACTCATCAACGTTATTAGATGTGGGCATATTACTATGATTAGGGGCCTCATTAAAAGGTTGGTGATATCCAGCTGGTAAATCCGGCGCGATATCACCAAACAGACGTACCGTTACCTGCACCTGGTCTGCCGGAATTACCAGCAGATTACAGGTGCCAGTAAGGATAGGCAAATCGTCATTCCATTGAGTCCTATAGGACTCCATGGGGAGATTGCTGCTATTGAAATAGAATATTCATTGCTACATTTGCGTAGCAACTTACACCAATTACATTTGAAAGTTTAAATGGACCAGGTAGTCTTGTATCTGAGTGTTTTTTTGAGTTTGTCTTCCTTTTTTGAAGAAGTACCTGGTTTACTTTCCCTAATAGTTTCTTTTTTGTTTGTGGTACTTGATGAAGTATTCTTTTTTTTTTTTATTCTCCTTGGAGGATTTGCAGTTACATCCTGTTGCATTACTGTTTGATTTAGTTTTCTTTTAACACATTTTACTTTTTGTGGAACAGGATATGTTTTTAGATGGGGGTGTATAGTGAACGAAGTCTATTGTATTCTAAAATGCAAGGAATATCAGCGTTTACTTTACTTGCATCAAAGTTGATTAGAAATAGACCGTCAAGTGTACGTAAGCGTGATAGTGCTACGTAGCTCATGCCTTCTTTAAAGATTGTGTTACCAATGTCTATCAATGCTTTGTCTAGGATAAGACCTTGTGATTTATGAATGGTGACTGCGTATGCAAGAGTTAGAGAAAATTGTTCTCTGCATACACACATGTCTTTGAAGAAAAGGAATCGAGCTGTTGAGCGTCCTATCCTTTTCACTTCTGAAAGTTTGTCATAGAGAATATTCACAAACTGAATGTTGTTGTCACGTCGGTATGTTTGAAAGCCAACAACTGTACCCAGTGCTCCATTAACTAGTCCTTGATCCAAGTCAAGGTTACGTTTAAGCATTACTCTGCAATTTAAGGATAATTTTAATATTTTTTCCAATCCAGCTGTGTTGGAAATTGAATTTTTTAAACTATTTAGTCTCGTTGTGGCTTGTTCACACATGGGTAGTGTCATACCATGTATGTCTAGTTTGTCTGTGGCGCTAATTTCAATTATTGGTTGCATTTCTTTTTTTAACATTGTTTCATTGAATTTGAAACAGCTTTCAAGAGTTGGCATTAAGGCCATACAATTGAAATGTTTGTGGGCTAATTGTTCCATAACATCCGTAGCACATGCATTATTGCCATAAAGTGCATGAATGTGCTGGGTTTTCAATATTGCTTGTGTTTCTTGAGATAATATACCAACTCTAATACTTTTTAAGATGTTGGCATAAGTGAGATCTGCAGATTGCTGCATGCTTTCTGTTAATTCTCTGTATTGGAAATGTTGCCAAAGGTTGACATTTCCAATGCTGCCAACAGTTTTATGGCAGAGTGTGTGTCCTAAGGTTTTAAAAATAGGCTCACCTTTCACTGGTGTCAATTGAAGAAGATCTCCGAAAACAATAATGTGTTTTCCTCCAAAGAGCTCTTTGTAGTTTGTTTTGAGTACTTCTTGTAATCTGAGGTGAATCAAAGCCAACATTAGGTTGGAGACCATGCTCACTTCATCTATTAGTAGCATTTTCGTTTGTTTTAATACTCTGCGTAGTTCCATTGCAGCTTCTGTAGAAAGTTTGTAATAGTCTAATTTGTTTTGGTGTTCTACTGGCAGGAGTAGTAATCGGTGTAAAGTGACACTGCCTATGTTGTAGGCAGCTAAACCTGTGGGGGCAGTGACAACAGCTGACAGTTTGTTGTTTGTCAATTGTTGCAGGAATTTACTGATGATTTTGATTAAGAATGTTTTGCCAGAACCAGCTTCAGCTCTGACGTACAGTAGTATAGGTTTGTAATTTTGGCAGGTGCATTCTTTGTTTTCATGTTGTACGCCATGTGCAATTTCTTTTGTTACTTCTTCAAAAATGCTACGTTGCTCATTGTTTAGTTTTGATTGTAGTATAGTTAAGTCTTCTATATCTTCATACTGACACATGGTGTTTTCTACTTCCGTCATAGCTAATTCTGCCTCATTTACTATTAGTGGCTCTCCCAGTGTTTCTTGGCTTCCTGTTACAGAAGGTTGACTACTGTCACGAGTGTCCTTATCTAGTTGGGCCTGGAGTTCTTCTTTGTGTTGCTGTTCATTGTGCAACATTGCTTTGTACTGTGTAAAGTTTACATCGGTTATAGTGCTTTCATTTGCTTTGAAAGCATCTTCATAGGAGTCATAGTTATCTAGTATTTCTTCTTCTTTTCTCCATGGTTTAAAGAGTTGTAGCAGGGACATGTAATATAGTTCTTTATGTTGAGGAGTCTTTAATGACAATTTGATATGATTATCTAAATTTGGTTTGGTGAGTTTTACTAAACTGCCTTCACAATTTGACACTCTGTATTTACCTTTTTTTTAATCAGGTTTTATATTATTTTTGTATGTGAAGTTTTGTGCTATGTGGTATAGACACATGGATTCCAAAGTGGATTCCAAAGTGGTACTTCTGTTTGGGTAGTATGTGTCCAGTAAATTGTTTTTTAAAATGTCTTGGCTGTTGTGATCATGTTTTGCTATTGTTTCTATATCTTCGTATGATTTTAGAACTTTTTTTCTAGATTTAGCAGGACCAAGACTTAGCCATACTATATTTTCAGCAGTACCAGTTAAACGATCTGCTGCTTCATAGGAGCCACATTCTCTATGGGAGAGCATTTTTATGCCCAGGCTGTATAATTTCTGAGACAGTGTTTTGTCTGATGACAGGTCATTCCAGAGGTCTTGGAGCTCTGTTTTTTCTGCTTTGGTTAAGTATGCTGTAACATATTGTGCAACTGCAGTTGAATTGCCTGCAATGTACTGCACATCTATGTTTGCATTCCATAAGTGGGCAATGATTGCATTGTAATCATTAATATATTTTTCTTCTTCTGTTCTTTTTATGTAATATGTATTTTTAGGTGATTTACCTTTAACACTATGGGCCTCATTACGACCCTGGCGGATGGACCATGGTGCTAATAGCACCATGGTCCATGCCGGTAACTTTCCGACTCCGCCATGGCGGAATGGGGAATTACCACCCCATTCCGAGGTTGGCGGAGTGGTAATTCCCCCTTCCGCCATGGCCCTTCCCCATTCCCATTTTTGCCCCATAGGGCATAATGGGAATGGGGAAGGCGCTAAGTACGGTGCCGCAAATTGCGGCACCGTACTTAGCACCAAGTTCCCTTTGCGGCATGGTTTTTAACGCCTGCAAAAAGCAGCCGTTAAAATCACCATCCCGCAAAGGGACCTTGTAATCAGGCGTTAATAGGTCGGCGCCGTTTATGGCGCCGTAAAACCCTTAACGCCTGACTCGTAATGAGGCCCTATGTCTAACTGAAGACATGAAGTTGTTCACTTGACCTGTTTTTGTAACCGGTCTAGGGAAACCAAAGCGGCATTTGGTGTAGTATTTCCCTTTGTTTTTGTATTTGCGACAACAATATTTTCCACATTTGTGTCTTTGAAATTGTAAAATTTGTGCATGAAGATCACTATTTGTTGCTTCTGATGGAATTTCACAAGTGACATATTTTTCAATAAAGTGTAACACAGTGGTGTCTTTGTCCTGACCACATGTAGGAGTATATTTAATCCATAAAAGCATGTGGATATGTGGTGCTCCTCTGGCTTGGTATTCTTTTCTCCAAAAGAAGTGTTGCACTTCTCCGAGGAGAGGAACAGTTTTATTACAAATAAAGTGTAGCATAGCAATGAAGCGATAGTGAAAATATCTTGAAACATTAACAGGATCTAGAGAACAAAGTTCTCCAGGTGTTAGTATATCTACGTTTGTTTTGTTTTTGTTTGATAGGCGTAGGAAATCATGTAAATCTTCCCATGCATATTCTGCACAACTTAATGTAACAAACCAAGTGGGTGGGCCAAGGTTTCCTATCATAAAACGTACATCTCCATGACGTCGAAACCAGTACTCTTTAGTACCACACATGTTTGCTAATAGATTATTAATATTTGATTGTAAAACCTCCTCTTTTTATTGCACTTTTTGGAATAATTGTGTAGCTGACATATTTTGAAAGTGGGATCCTGATTTTAATGTGTGTGCAACTCCGTAACATAAAGTTGCTAGTTCACTTTCAAAGAGTAGGTGGAATATGTATTCCACATTTTGTCTAAATCTGGGATCTTCAGAATACATCCGTAACGAGCAGTATTCTGATGCTGTTATTTGAATAGGTCTATCCAGGGGCGTTGCTAGGGGGTGGGTAAGGGGGCTATAGCCCTTGATCTTTTGGTTGTAGCCCCGGATAGAATCTCAGGAGCTACAGCCAAAAGACGAGCTAGCCCCCAGTCCCAACAGTTCCGACATCAGCATAGCCCCGTGTCTTTTCCAGACCTAGCAAGTCCCCTGGGTCTATCATCGTACCTTCCTCCTTTGCCAGTAGGAAAGAGTAGAGGAAAAGCAAGTGCTTCTATACTTTTTTCCCATATGCTGATTGGTGATCCTTTTGTTTGTCGCATTTGGTACGTTTCTAGTGCATCTTCTATGGTGTCATTTGAGTGCATTGGATGAATTGTATAAAGGTCTAAAGTATTGGATACTGTAGCAGGATCTAGGAGCTCAAATTGACCAGCTTTTTGTGACTTTTGAATTATTTCAGTGGTATCCTTCAAGTTTTCTTCAATATTAATTTCTTTGTAGTATTCATTATTGTCTTTTAGATATTGCAAGGCTTGTCTAACTTTATGTAAATCTACCAGTTGTTGCCAAATTTTTGTTGTCTTTTGTAGGTACAGCATTTACTATGATAATTAAAGATTGCTCCATTGGACGTTGCACTCCTAGAATGTGCACATTTTGTTTTAGATCTAATCGCAGATACACTACTTTTCCACGAATACCTTTCAGTAATTCAGAGGGAGGTAATTTTGCTGTTTTTGGTTGAAGGCGTATTATTGCTTGAAAGGGGTGCACTGTTTGAATTATGATGCTCTCATATAAATTGAGTTGTTGTAGGGGTTTTGGTAGTGGAAATAATTCCAAATGATTTGTGATAGCACTTGAAGGAGTTTGGTTGTTGTCAAGTTTTGTAGTGTAGTAACTGCAAAGTATTAAGGGGTCAGTTATTTCGTATTTGTTTTCTGCTATAAGGTAGAGAGCTAATTCAAACCATTTAGAATCTTCATTGTCTTCTATTTTGTATGTTAGGTCTACAGTTTTTATGTTACTTTTATAAAAAGTTTGGCGGCAACATACACACACATGGTTTGGTACTTCAGCAGATGTACTTTTAAATTTCAGTATTTCTTTTTTGTATGTGTGTAGTAGAAGGTTGCCATGCATAGAATTGTTGCTAATTTGTTTTAAAGCTATTTCATTCTGTAAGTGGATTTCACTTCCAAAATATGTTTTCTGGATATAGTTGATTTCTTCAAGTAGGTCTTTTGCTGTACCATGTAGAAGAATGTTATTTAAATTGGCTAGTGCTAAAGCAGGACTTTTAACATAGTACAGTTTATAGACTAGATTTCTTATAGTTGAATGATGTGTTGATATCATTTTGATATAATGGAAGGTGGTTTTGCAAGTAGGTCCTGAAATGCAGGCCAATGAATGTCCTTGTAGTCCTGTGTACTTGCGCACTGGACAGGTATTCATATTTTGCAGTAGTTTCATTTTGATTTTGTCTTTGCCTTTCACATATTGATTGATGAATTGGTGTAAAGACTTGAAAGACTTTTTGGGAATGTTACACATTGACGTGCATGGCTATTTGTATACTAGATGTTGTGATTCAGTTGAATGGAGAGGTAATTCTAAGTTTTCTGGGGATATTTTTGTAAGCAGAATTTCTTGTTCGATTATGGTATTATTAACTTGTTCATAAACTCGTCCACTGCTATGTATGGCAATTGTATTTGTTTGCTTTTGTTTGTATGCTTCTTCAATAAAATATGGTTCTGTGCTTGTAGTGTGACTCCACTCACCTCCACAGATATTTAAGAAGTTATTTCTGTTGACATTTCGTTTATTGAGAAGTCTTTTTTGTAATTTAGTCATTAGTTTTGTTAGTGGTTTCATTTTGTTTAACACTAAAATAAATAACTCTCTTTTGAGAAGGATTGCACTGTCTATCAAAGCTTCTAAGTTTAATTTCCTAAGAGAGATATTTCTCTCCTGTTTTTATAAGATTTTGAAGGAACATTTTTGCTAAAATACTTTTTTTGGTATGCTTACTTGGCACTATATCAACATTTATAGGAGCAGTTTTATCTGTAGCGGTAGCTGCATTTTTGTTAATTGTTTTCTGGTTCGTTTTACATTTTGATAGAGGAGGCAAGGTTTCTGTACTTGAAACTTGTTTTATTTCACTAAATGACTGTATTAGCTGTTTTGTTTGAACTTTTTTTACAAATTCTGCTAGAGATGGATGCTTATTTTGGACACTTCTGTTTTCATTTGCTCTGCTTCTGTGTTGCTTTCTACAGACTTGATTTTTGGTAGGCATTATTTAGGGTCTGTTGAAAAAAATGAAGAAGGTATGGGTTGGGGTGTTCTGCAATGTATGTGTGCTGTGTACATGAGTGTCTAAGTATGATGATAATGATGTATGTGATGGTGTGTGATTGTGCATTGGGCAACTACAACTAGCTGGGATGGGTATTCATGAATGTATGTGCTACTAAACTGGGGTTCAGATGACAGTAGAAAGTAAGCTAGTGGTGTGGAGAAGTACATATAGTAAATCTAATGGTATACAATTAAAACACTTGTTTGTTCTATAATATAAAAATTCTAGGGGCTGAGTTGAGTCATTTGTGCACCGAAAAATAGGAATTTGTGCACCATTCTGCTTGTAAATCCCTGTTCAAGAAATGGGGATTTGTGGACAGAATGGTGCACAATCTCTATTTTTAGGCCCACAAATAGCATGAATTAACCTTACAGTGTGTTTGAGTAATAGTACAAATATTATGGTGGTATTTAACTTACCTTTTTCCTGTAATGAGCAGGTTTCTTCTTAGTTGCTCTTTGTACTTCAAATTCGGCTGCTTCTTTTCAGGAGAGTGGTCTTCACTGCAATTGTAAAGGAAACAAATTAGTAATTTTTTTTGTATATAGCACTGATTTTAATTTAGACATTGATTTTTATGTTTTTGTACAAGTATTGTTGTTTGATATTTGAAGATACTGTGTGCATGCAATTTTGTTTGAGTATGTTAACTCTTTATATTGTACTTTAAATATGTTAGTTCAACGTGCTTTGCAAATGTGTGTGTAAAAAGAAATCAAATAGCAGATAGGTTTGGAAGTGACAGTTGATTATAGGAGATGGAAAAAATGACAGTAAGTTCATTTTATAGGTTATACAAGCTAAAAGTCAGTTAATCTGTTTATATGAATCTATAAGAACTGTACATGTACTATACAGAAAACATGCATACCTGTAGTTTGTGTTCATGAATATGGATATGCATGCAGCTGCAAGTAGAAATCTTGGAGACTTGTACAGTATTTCTTGTAGAACTTGCTTTCCAAAGAAATTACAATTGTACTCAGAGAGATTAACAGTACATTTGAAGTGCTGATCTATGATGATACAGTTACATGTGGAGGTCTTGGATGTGATTGGTGGATGGTCGTGTGATTGCTTAGCTATATCCAATGAGGGAATGGCACAGAAAGTGAAATGGAAATGGTAGAAGGACTGTCCATGTTACGATATATGTCCGCGGACATGGCGGTAGTCCGCGGACATCGCGTGTTACATCTGAGGATTTTGGGGTGGGGATGCATGCAAATGAGAATGAGCAGAGCAAGGGATTGGTCAGTAAAGTTTAGTGGGTGTGTTGTGCCAGGAGAGAGTTTCTCAGATACTCTTTTGCTGAGAGAAGAACAGGTAGCTATGGCTGTGCGTTTCAGAAAACAGATTGTTTGGATTTTGGGAGACTCGTGGATACATTGGTTGAAGGTGCATGCAGAAAACTGTGGAGTAGCTGTAGATCTTGGATTCCCACATGTGGAAGTGCACTGGCATGGAGTACGTGGAATGAAGTGGTTGGACTTGCTACCTCTATGTGCTACTTTGGAGACAGAGCAACATCCAGACATAATTGTAATTCATTGTGGAGGGAACAGTTTAGGACATGTGTCTGGAATTTCTTTGCAATTTGCAATGAAAGAAGGACTTGGGAAGGTCATGGACATGTTTCCAAATTCTCAAGTAATTTATTCACGGATTGCGCAGAGACAAATGTGGCTTTGTTCTTCTTCATTTGGTCCACAAATGGAGAAAGCAAGGCGCAATGTCAATAAGGCTGTTTGTGCCTTTCTAAGAGATTTTGGCATGTCCTCTTTTCACAATGAAAATATTATGTTTCGTAGAACATTTTTCGCAGAGATCGAGACCATCTTACTTATGCTGGCAATCAGATTTTTCTGAGTAATGTACACAATGCATTGCAACCTATTCCCAATTGTATCCAGAAAGCACCAAATAAGTCGTCGACCAGTTGAACCCGAAAGTCTCCCTAAAAAGCGTTAATCATCAACCCTTGAACTACAATCAGAAACCCTCCTAAATCAACCCAAAGCTCGCACCGATCATGAGTGCAGTCACTCCCCCCACTCCTGTCAGAAACGACTCCCGTGGACCACCTCCATTCTCCGCTCCGCCCCCCCTTCCCATATCAGCCCACCCTCGTCCGCAATCCTTGCCACCACCCTCTCCAAACACCAAGCCAGGGGTGCACGATGGCGAGCAACCCACCCTAAGACCACGCATCCCCTGAACCCCACCGCCGACCTGCCAGCAGTGCCCACTGTGCCCACTCCCGCCCTCCTTACTATCATATCTAGCACACCCGACCCTCCAATCGCCCAACCCCCTCCTTGCCCCCATACCCCTACCACTTTCACCGGCCGACCGCACCATTTCCCATCCCTAAAAACTGCACGCCTTGCACTAGCAAGAACCGAAGCCGCGTCCCTCTCCCCCTCTGACCCCTCTACCCTCTCCCACACACCAGTTGCAGCAATCCCCTATCTCGACCCTGCACCTCTCTCCCACACTCTCCTCCTTCCCCCGTGGCCTCTCCTTTCCTGAAACCCCTCTCCCTCGATTTCTTCTCGACTGCAACTGAAACTCCCAACCGCCCACTCCCCTTCCTCAAATCCCCCACCCCGAACCCGATCTACCTATCACAAGCAACCACCCAACCACGCCCGAAGCCTAAATACTTCTCTGCTCGCCCACTTTTCCCTAGCATCATCAACCTTAACCCCCTCCCTCCAGCCTCTCCGCCCCCCCACCCAAGCACCAAACCCAACCCTGCCCGCAGATGTAAACTGTATCCTTTTTAACGCACGATCTGTAGCTAAAAACAGACACTGCATCTTGACCTCCTAACCTCTGTCAAACCGGACCTAGTTTTCATCACTGAAACCTGGTTCTCTGATGACTTCGCCCCAATCGCTAATGAAGCCTTTCCACCTGACTATTGCCTCATCCCACTGAACCGTCCGTCCAGAGGAGGGGGGATAGCATTCGTCTTCAAATCTCACTTCCGTGCCACAATCATGGACAACCAAACCTCCATTCCATCCTGTGAATCGCTCCTCGTTAAACTATCCCTCTCCCCGTCGCTCTCACACAGCTTCCTAATAATCTACAGGCCTCCTGGCTACGATAGACATTTCGCAAACAACCTTTGTGACTCCATCGCCTCCCTCCAAATCAATCATCCCAACCTCACCCTCATTGGAGACTTCAACATATGGCTCGACAACCCCACCAACCCTATGACCCATGCCCTGGTTGACGGTCTAGATGCAATTAACCTCCAACCCCACATAAACGGCCCGACTCACTTTAAAGGACACACTCTCGATGCCATCTTTAGCTCCAATACCCTGATTCACCTAAAGCCCCCCACCCCTATCATCTGGTCCGATCATTTTATTCTCTCGTTCACCATCCACTCTCCCAGCCCCCTTCCCATACGCACATCTGAGCCTCCGAACCTACGCAAGTGCTGGAAAAAGCTAAAAATCACCCCAGACCTAGCCGAGGCACTCCTCCAGTCTCCACCACCTGCCCACCGTCCCCACAACCATCTAACGCCTGAAGCCTTTGACTCATGGCTCAATGCATCTCTGACACGACTCACTCCCCTGTGCAAACCACCATCCCGCCTTGGCCCTTTTCCCAGATGGTTCACTCCTGAGTTAAAAACCACTAAACGGCATTACAAATACCTTGAACGCAATTGGCGGAAAGAGAAAACCCAAGAGAGCAAGACCACCTTGGCCCGACAATTGTATCAGTACAAGGCCGAAATCCGGAAAGCAAAAAAAGCCCACTACAACACCCGAATCCTAAACTCCAAAAACCCAAGCAAAGAACTCCACAAAATCATCTCCGAATTCACCAATCCAGCCTGTAACACAACCATCCCGACCCCATCACAATCACTGTGTGATTCACTCTCCCTCCATTTTTACACCACGGCTATTGAAAGGACTAAAACTCTAAACACCAAATTGGCTCTCCTACAACCAATTGACACTCCGCCGCCCGCACCGGCAAGTCCCTCACCTGCGACCTCAACGCAACCAACGTTCGAATCCTTTAGTCCATTATCACCAGAGCAATTTCTCAAACTTCTATCTGCCCGCAAACCATCTGGATCACCACTAGACCCTTGCCCAGCCAAAACTCTCAAAGGAATTTTTGCCTCCACCTGCGCAGGAGAGCACGCAAGATCTATCATAAACGACTCCCTTTCCTCCGGTATATTTCCCGAGGCATTCAAAATGGTATACGTCAAACCTCTAATAAAAAATCTTCGCTCGACCCTCTCGAGGTCAAAAACTACCGCCCAATCTCAAACACCAGGTTCCTTGCCAAACTCATTGACCGAACCGTCTACTCCCAACTAAATGCCTTTGTCGAAGCCAATAACCTCCTAGACCCTGCTCAATCAGGTTTCAGATCACGTCACGGAACCGAAACCACCCTAACGTCGATCTGGGACGACCTCAAAATATCAGCAGACGCCGCAGGATGCGCAGCACTAATCCTCCTTGACCTATCCGCTGCCTTTGACACGATCAATCACTCAATCCTCCTAGACCGCCTCCACTCCCTAGGAATCCGTGGAACCGCTCTTAAATGGATAGCCTCTTTCCTCAAAGACAGGCACCAAATAACCACACTCTCCGGCCTTGCCTCCCAAGCTCGACCAGTCGACACGGGAGTCCCTCAAGGAGCATGTCTATCTGCCCTGCTGTTCAATCTCTACCTGATCACCCTCCCGCCAATAATTCGCTCACACAACATCATATGTTACAACTACGCCGACGACACCCAACTAATCTTAAAATTCCTGAACTCGAAACCCAACTCCCGACCCGACCTGGCAGCCTGCCTCCTTAACATTGACCGCTGGATGACCCAAAGCCACCTCCTGCTAAACCCCGCAAAAACAGAAATCATGGTGTGCGGCAACTCCGATCTTCTTCCGCACCCTCTTCCCTGGCCACCCGCCATGGGCAACTCACCGACACCCTCCAACACAGTGAAAAATCTTGGATGCACTCTAGACTCCGGCCTAACACTCTCGCGCCAAGTCAACAATGTCTCAAAGTCCTGCCACTACCACCTTAAAACCCTCAGGCGCATCTTTCCATACCTCTCATTTCCGAACAGAGTCTCTGCCGTCCAATCAATCGTTATATCCAGACTGGACTACGGAAACCCCCTATACCTCGGAATCCATGCCTACCAGCTGAATAAACTCCAAAGAGCACAAAACGCGGCGGCCAAAATGCTACTTGCGCTAGGTCCAAGAGACCACGTATCCCCAGCCCTCAAGACACTGCACTGGCTTCCAGTAGCCCGTAGGGTGGCTTTCAAAACCTTATGCCTCACCCATCGAGCACTGCATAAAACTGGACCTCAATATCTTCAAGAAAAACTAATACCATATCATCCCTCTCGCACCCTAAGATCAAGCTCAGCCGGCCTCCTAACAATTCCTAAGACAAACTCAATCAGGATAGGCGGAACATCATTCTCAGCCCAAGCTCCAACCCTGTGGAACTCGCTCCCACCCCACATCCGCCTAACTGAGGACTTAACGTCCTTCCGCAAACTACTGAAAACCTGGCTCTTCCCCTAAAACCAACCGGCTTCCAAACTAGCACCATCACACCGACCTATCAATAAACGACTAAAGTAGATCAAATACAAGGAAGCAGATATTACGAATAAATCAATGAGAAACTAAGGAGATCTGAACCGATGAAATGCACATAGCAGTATGTAAAAGCTAATATGAACGCGAATATAGAGAAGCGAACAGAACTAAGGAGCACGTAGAACTGATGAGGGCGTATAAAATTAACTTTACTGAACCAACAAACGTATAGACTAGGTGAACGCGTGCCCAGACGATCGTATACAAGCGAACGAGCATATAGAGAGGATGACCGTGGAGAGCGGAAGAGTGTTGAGGGCGGATGTGTGTTGAGGGCGGATGTGCGTTGAGGGCGGATGAGTGTTGAGGGCGGATGAGTGTTGAGGGTGGATGAGTGTTGAGGACGGATGAGTGTCGAGGGCGGATGAGTGTTGAGGGTGGATGAGTGTTGAGAACGAATGAGTGTTGAGAGCGGATGAGTGTTGGGAGCGGATGAGTGTTGGGAGTGGATGAGTGTTGAGAGCGGATGAGTGCTGAGGGCGGACGAGTGTTGAGGGCGGATGAGTGTTGAGGGCAGATGCATGTTGAGGGCGAATGCGTGTTGAGGGCGCATGAGTGTTGAGGGCGCATGAGTGTTGAGGGCCCATGAGTATTGAGGGCGGACGAGTGTGGAGGGCGGCCGGGTGTGGAGGGCGGCCGGGTGTGGAGGGCAGCCAGGTGTGGAGGGCGGCCGGGTGTGGAGGGCGGCCGGGTGTGGAGGGCGGCCGGGTGTCAAGGGCGGCCAGGTGTAGAGAGCGGCCTGATATGGAGGGCGGCCGGGTGTAGTGAGTGAAGACATGTGTGGAGAGAAGACGTGTGTGGAGAGAAGACGTGTGTGGAGTGAAGACGTGTGTGGAGAGAAGACGTGTGTGGAGAGTAGACGTGTGTGACGAGAGAAAACGTGCTTGGCGATAGGACATGTTGTGGCGAGAGGACGCGTTGTGACGAGATGACGTGTGTGGCGAGAAGACGTGTGTGGCGAGAGGACGTGTGTGGCGAGAGGACGTGTGCGGCGACAGGACTTGTGTGGCGACAGGACGTGTGTGGCGAGAAGACGTGTGTGGCGAGAGGACATGTGTGGCGAGAGGACGTGTGTGGCGAGATGACGTGTGTGGCGAGATGACGTGTGTGGCGAGAGGTCGTGGGTGGCGAGAGGACGTGGATGGCGAGAGGACGTGGGTGGCGAGAGGACATGTGTGGCGAAAGGACGTGTTGTGGCAAAAGGACGTGTTGTGGCGAGAGGACGTGTTATGGCGAGAGAATGTGTTGTGGCGAGAGGACGTGTTGTGACGAGAGGACGTATGTGGCGAGAGGACGTGTGTGGCGAGAGGACGTGTATGGCGAGAGGACGTGTATGGCGAGAGGACGTGTGTAGCGAGAGGACGTGTGTGGCGAGAGGACGTGTGGATGGCCGACGAATGTGCAGAACGGACAAATTGCTTAACTGCATGACCTCCATATTATACCTAGAATGCATGGATCCTTTAAAAGATCATACCTCATATCACACCCCACGCTTACTCTCTCCTTACACCACCACCCAACTAGAACACAGAGATACTATGACACCATTCGGTATAACTGTTCTCATATCAACATATGACGCCGCTCACCCCACATCACTCTATGTAATCACTGCTGGTCTCGCATCCCCAGCCAGGCGTTCTCCTCAGGCCTTACGCTGCCACTCTCGGTCTGGATAATTCCTGCCAGATTCGAACACATACTCCTGACCTCTCAGCCACCACACCTACCGCTATGAAGCAGCTTCCACAGGAATTTTCGCACCAGCTGCACACATACCAGTTGCGCACTCGCACCTTTTGGACCCTCTCTCCTCCCTCTACTGACAAGAACTTCGGTTCCCAAGGGCGTTCAACCTACCAGCGCCTTCAGACCATACCAATGGTATATAAGGCGCTATATAAGTGCAAAATAACATAACATAACATAACATGTGGGACTTGTGCTATGGTGAGTTATTATTGAAAAATATTGTGGATTGCTTGAAAAGGTAGTTTTAAATAGTAGTTATCATTTCAGTATTGAATATTGCAAAATTATGTATATTACAATTCCATCATCTATGTTGCACACAATGCGTATGTTTCTACATGAGTATGTTAGTATACTTGATAGAATTTATAATAGAATGTATTTATATCAACGTATTGATTAGTGTACTAAGTAGCTCATGATATTTATGCAAATGATCCTTGACACTTTTTTGTGAACATTATAATAGGAATGCATTGCACACAGTTTTTATGAAAATTGAATGCAGATGTGATGCCATCAGTGATGTCATCAATGACATTTATGATGTCATCTTTGATGTCCTGGGTGTTAGTCTTAGCAGTGCACAGTGGTGGCGCGAGTTATGGTTGTTTAACTTACCATAACTGGCGAATTTCAGGGGTTTTTTGGTTTTACTTGGAACCATAACGTCCCTTTAACAATGTTTTTTTACTGAATTTCATAGGTTTTTAGTAGCGCAACTTAACCATAACGTCCATAAAGGCCTTATTTCTCCACCTCCTACCTCATGTTCAAGGTAGACCACTTTACTCTGTCCAATCTGGCATTTACTTGGATTTATGGTCAGATTGGCCTTTCCAAGAGCCTGCAAAACATATCTCAGGTGGTCCACATGTTCTTCCCAGGAATTGCTGAACACTGCTATGTCATCCAAGTATGCCATGCAGAAGTCCTCCATCCCATTCAGAACCTGGTTTACCATCCTTTGAAATGTAGCAGGTGCATTTTTCAATCCAAAAGGCATAACCTTAAACTGGTATAAGCCAACTGGGGTAGAAAATGCAGTTTTCTCCTTGTCATGGTCTGTCAGGGCTATTTGCCAATAGCCTGACGTCAAGTCAAATGTGCTCAGGAACTTGGCTGCACCAAGTCTATCCACCAACTCATCTGTCCTTGGCAAAGGGTATCAGTCTTAGTGACTGCATTAAGAGCTCTATAATCCACACAGAATCTAAGTTCTTTAGATCCTGCCTTTGGTACTAACACAACTGCGCTAGACCATGGACTAGTAGAGGGCTCTATTACCCCGAGATCAAGCATCTTGTTGACCTCACCTTTGATGTGGGTTCTTACATTTTCTGACATTCGATAATCTCTGCTTTTGACTGGCAGACAGTCACCAGTGAGTATGTCATGCTGTCCACAAGGGGTCAAGCCTGGTAAAAGTGAGAACAGAGAGGCAAACTGATTCAACATGGATTTGCACTCTTCTTGGGGTTGCCCAAGTCCACCAGATAGTTGACCTCTCCAAGTTTACCCACAACTTTGAAGGGTCCCATCCATTTGTCTTGCAAGGCCCTCTGCCTTGTTAGAATCATAACGAGAACTAGCTAGTCCTGAGTAAACTCAACCATGTTAGCCTTTTGGTCATGCCAGTGCTTGACCAATGCTTGTCCAGCTTTCAAGTTATCACTTGCTTCTGCCATCATTTGTGACATTCTCCTTCGGAGACCTATCACATAGTCTGTCACTCTGACTGGCTTGGGGGAAGGAGCACTCTCCAACCCCTCCTTGATCAGGGCCAATGGACCTCTGACCGGATGACCATAAAGAAGTTCAAAGGGAGAATAACCTACTCCCTCCTGAGGGACTTCTCTATAAGCAAAGAGAAGGCATGGCAGTAGAAGGTCCCACTTTCTTTTATGGGGGTCCTCTAAACCACCTATCATGCTCTTCATGGTTCTGTTGAACCTTTCAACCAGCCCATTTGTCTGAGGGTGGTATGCGGTTGAGAACTTGTAAGTAACTCTGCAGGTTTTCCACATGGCTTTCATGTAGTGGGATATAAAATTCGACCCCCTGTCAGAGATTACTTCCTTAGTAAACCCAACCCTGGTAAAAATACCAAGGAGGGCCTTAGCCACAGCCGGAGCTGTAACAGTCCTCATAGGAATTGCCTCAGGGTACCTAGTAGCATGGTCTACTACAACAAGTATAAACCTGTTGTCTGAGGAGGTTGGAGGATCAAGGGGACCAACAATGTCAATCCTTACTCTCTCAAATGGGACTCCCACTACAGGGAGAGGCACTAAAGGTGCCACATTCTTGGAGCCAAAGTTACCAGATGTCTGGCAGGTGTGGCAGCTCCTGCAGTATTTGTCTACTTCAGCCCCCATCTTTGGCCAATAAAAGTAGAGTGAGAGCCTTTCCTTAGTCTTCTTGAAACTCAAGTGACCAGCCAAAGGAATCTCATGGGCTAACTGCAAGAACTGTGGTCTGTTCTCTTGGGGTACCATAAGTTGTTTGTTGTCCCCAGGTGCAGACTCGGTTAGTTCACTGTAGAAGAGGCCATCTTCCCAGTGTAACCTATATTTCCCAGGATCTTGCCCTTCAGCCTGAGCATCTGCCTGGTGGCGAAGACCTTCCAGAGTTGGACATTCTCTCTGTCCCTTACTGAAGTCTGCCCTGTTGGGTCCACCTTCTGCCAGTAAAGACTGCAGCTCAGGATGGTCAACAGGATCCAGATCTCCAATGAGTTCCTGGCCTTCCACTAGCTCTTCTTCAGAGTCTAGTTCAACCACACAGGGTTGTACCTCCCTCTCAGCCTCAGCTGGAGGGGGAGTTACTGGTGTAACTTTGGACAACCGAGGGGAAGTCCTTGTTGGCTGCACCGGAGTGCTGGCTGTGAGGTTCTTTTTAGAAGTTTTAGGTTTCCCTTTTTCTTCTAGTTTCTTAGAGACAGCAGCTGACATCTCCAGTGTAGCAGGAGTGATCTCTTTCTTCATCATCTCCTTGGGAGTACCTCTCATGGTTCTCTCCCTTGCAAGTCTTGCGAGCTCCTGTAACCTTTTACTAGGAGGTCTAGGGGTATGTGACATTACTCCAAGAGTTTTCAAGTCATTACCCAGCAGAACCCTTTCTGGCACCTCACTTTGTATGCTGACAGGTATCTTCACAGTCATGTCATTACACTGGATGAGAACTGGTAATTGGGGAAGCATCTGCACAGGCCCTCCAGCTAACCTGGTGAGGCGTTTGGGTGCCTTAGCAACATCCTCAGCCTGAAAAAACGATTTGTCCACCACAGTTATGCTGGCCCCAGTGTCCCTAATGGCAGGAGTCTCCTGACTATTCACCTGGACACTGTCCTTATAACACTCTTTAGTATTATCTGGGATAGAATTATAGACATCTAAGTTCTGTTGTTCCCACAGACCCAGAGACACTAAAGAAACACTGTCTGGGACTCCAATGGGTTCATCAGCCAGTAATAGAAAGTTTCCACTTGTCATTTGTACTTCCTCCTCTGGAGCGAAGGCTAAGGAGACAAGCTGGACCCCTGAAGGTTTACCCTTACATCTGGGATCTCCTTTCACATGGTCAGTAGAGCCACAAACAAAGCATTTACCAAATGCTTTCTGGAATGGTGGCTTGTTCAGACCTCCTTCTGGTTTGGCAGCAGGAGGTAAACTAGTCTGATTTGGTTTCCCTTGTGGCTTACCCTTTTGGTTTTGTTTGGGGCCCTCTTTGGAATTGGAATCATTAGAATTCTATTTGGAGTCCTTTTTTGGCTGTTTTCCCTCATCCTTTTTCTGAGTAGCCCCAGAATCCGTGTGAGTGGCCCTGTTGGCAACCCACAAGTCAGCAGCCTTAGCTAACTTCCTGGAATCTAACTCCTTTGAATCAGCCAAGTGCTGTCTGAGCTCAGGAGAGCAGGCATCATAAATTGACTCCAACATTACAAGATTCTTCATTCCTTCCTAAGTGTTAACTCTGTAACCCTTAATCCATCCCTCTAAGTTTTTAAAACTTTCACTCACCCAGGTAGCCCAAGGGGTACCATCATGCTTTTTGAGGGTCGGTCCTAAACCTCTTAAGGTACTAGGAAGGGGTCTTCCCAAATCTAGCTATCAAAGCTAGTTTCACACATTCATAATCCTTCTTATCCACCTCCCCCAACTCCATTACCACATCAGTTGCAACAGGGGAAGCCTAGAGAACAACCAGGGAAGTAACTCATTCCCTGTGATGTCCTGGAGCCCATGATTATACTCAAACATTTTTAACCAATCCAACACATCCAACCTAGGTTCATACATACCCATTAATTCCTTAGGCATCTGGGGTCTTTTGGGACTGGAACTCCTAGAAGAACCAGAGGAGAGAGAAGCATTTTCTACAGACAGCTTTTTCATTTCTAGTTCATGATTAAGCTCTATTTCTCTGAGTCTTAACTCAGCTTGTTTCTGCTCAGCCTGGGCATTCATTCTTCTGAACTCTAGCTCTTGGTTTCTTTCAGATTGAGCAATAAAACGTTTTTACTCTAATTCAAGCTTCATTTTTTCAAGTTCAAAATAAGCAGGGTTACATGTAGGACCTGGTATAGGTCCAGTAGGTACAGTAGGTAAGGCAGACAGAGGCTCAGAGTGGCTAACTTCATTAGGTTCACTTTCCTCTTCTGACTCATTATCAAGACTTTGATTCAGATCAATACCATCACTGTTTTCTACATTTGCTGAGGGGGTAGATTCCTCTGTACCACCCAGACTTTGGTTTTCTAACAATCTTTCTATAAGTTCCATTTTCTTGCCCTTCCCAGAGAGATTCTTATGTCTACACAATACTTTTAAGCAATCAGCAGTTTTGGCAGACAATGATTCTAGGGTATAACTCTCCATAGCAGACATAGTTAGAAAATCAGCTTTTTAGTGCTAAGCTCTGTGGTTAGTTGTCCTAAAGTGTTCAACAAGCACTCTAAAGTGTATACTCAATACAAATCCCACCACTGTACACCAGTGTTAGGTAGAAACCTGTGCAGTTCCCTCTGGGACCACTGCAAAAGATTTAGGACTACAGGTGTTTGGCAGTAAACCCACTTGGTAGCAGTCTGTACCACACAGATTCACTTGGTAGCTGTGGCTGAGCAGTCAGACTTCCCGCAAGAAGAGTTAGGCAGTATACAGAGTATTCACAATAGGTCAAGAGAACACAATAGAACAAGTAAACACTGACCAGGGCTTGGTGTAAAAGACATATAATTATTTATTTAAAACCACATCTAGAAAAACACACAGGCACTAATAGTAAGCAATTCAAAAACACGGTCACTAAAAGATATATACTCCCTTAGAAAAATATTAGACAAGTCTTAAGTAAAGCCCCACTTATTTTCAGACAGCGGTGAGCGCTTAACGTAGATGGCACTCTGATAATTCGTTTTTAAAAGGGAGAGAAAAACAGGGAATAAAATTGAAACAGGTCCCAACACTTTTACAAGAACACAACAAGAGAGGAAGGCAAAGTAAAACCGTGAAGTTAGAGTTCAATAGGCTGGATCCACTTTAAGAGGATCAAACAAAATGTGTCCAAGGTCACACGGTTGCAGTGCACAAAAGTCTTGAAAAGGTTCAAAAAGGAGTTGGATCACAGAAAGGGACCAGTTAGAGGGTCAAGGCAGCCAGCCCAGTCCAGAAGGTTAAGGGGTTATTATTACTTTGCTGCAATCTTTAGAAAGGGAGGCCTGGCGGACACGATACTTTAAAGTGGTGAGAATACTCCAGCGGGGGCAGTTGTTCCTGGCAGCGGATGCAAGTTGGTGCTTCGTCCGGGGGAAGAGAAGATCTCGTCAGGGAGGAAGACAGGAGTCCGTTGCACTGCCAGGGAAGAAACCAGCCGCGGAGTTTCTCAGGTAAAAGGAGCGGACCGTTGATTTGCGGTCCAGTGGTAAGTGGCTAGCCGGTTGCCGGGGTGCTTGGCAGAGGCAATTCTACCACAAGCCAGTCTTGGGTGCGAAGAGAAGAAGGTAAACTGGTTGTGCCCACCAGTCAGGGGAAGAAGCCTCTCCAGCCGGGAGATCTTCTCTGTCGTCGGGAAGTGGTGTGTTGGTTCTGCAGGGCTCCACCGGTGGTGTCGTGGTGGTAGGTCGGCTCAGCTTCTCCCTCGTCGGATTCTCAGTTCCTGTGGCGACTTCTGATGTTCCAGTCCCCAAAGCCCTGCTTTTATGCAGCATACCCCCTACCCCCATTCGCTGTCAATCAAACATGCTAAGTGGTGAGCCGGCCGGCTCACCACTTGGGCCAATCACACAGGAGTGCGACTTGAGTTACCAGGGTAACTCAGTCCAGGGTGCCTAAACCCCCTCCCGCACCCCCTGTGGTACCCAGACAGAGTGGCACCACTTTTGGAGGCTTGTCATGATCTCTGCTTCCAAAAGGTCAGGGTTTTCCCAACTCCCTTGGAAGCAGATCCATAACCCAGGTTCCGAGTGCCAACCAGTCCCAATTGGGACCTTTTGGACCCAGTCCTGGCGCCAGTGGCACCAGGCTCATAAATATGCCCAGTCCCAGCGCTGGAAGTGCCAGGCTCATAATGCTTGGGTGGACTTACCTGCAGCAGACCATGCTGCTTACTTGCCTGCCAGTTGAGCCTCTGATCCTCTTCTGTTTGGAACTACTTTTCCTGTTGGGTGGGGCAGGAGCCACTCCCTAGATTCAGAACACTGGAACTCTTCTGGAAAGCACGAACTCTTTTCTTACCTATGCGTGGCTGTGGAAGGAGACACCTAAGCACTACAGGAGGCTATTTAAACCACACCCGATGGATGAATCTTGCTTTGCGTTATTCTGCATCCTCTGCAGCAGAACGCTCATCGTGTCTTCTGCATCTGATCCTGGGCCTAAGGAAAAAGGCTTACCATCCTGAATCCAGTCTTCAGCAACACCTATAAAGACAAGAAAGAACAGGTTAGCATTACGGTCTTCAGTGACAGCTCTTCACTTACCTGGTCCATCGGCTGTCACCAACGCCTCGCGCTGCATTCGGCATCTGAAAGACAAAGGCTTACCTACTCTTCGTGCGCTCCGGAGGTCTTCACACTGCATTCCGGCATCTGAAAGACAAAAGCTTACCAACTCTTCGCACGCTCCGGAGGCCTTCGGCGCTGCATCCCGCATCTGAAAGACAAAACAAGGTGTGTTTAAAGACATTGGGGAACTTTAATACTCACGTGCCATTACTCCTTTCCACATCTAACCCAGTGGGTATTCCGGCACCCTGCAGCCGCTCCAAACTTGTACCTGCAAAATAAAAAGACAGTTAGAGCGCATCGTGAAGCAGGCAACAAGCGCTTACTTACGTGCTTCCAGGCGCTTCTATTCATCACACGGGCTCCATCTTCAACTCACTTCAGCCCGTCATCCGCCATCGCCGGAACCCTGCAAAACAAGAAACATCATTACTAAAGACTTTAAAGACATTAGAATTACTCGAAACTTACAGTTCGTGCAGTAAACGACGGACAGCAGTCCTCTGAAGTCAAGAGGCCTGCTCCCCTTATCCAGTGAAGAAACTGGTTACAGCACCCTGCCCCGAGGCAGATGGAGAGCACGGCGTTCACTTACCTAAGGTGAGAGCGTTAACCTTTGGGGTTCTACAGGAGAAGAGAAAGGGAAGAAGAGAGAGACATTCAATAACCCAGTTCCTTAATCCCATATTTTCTATCTGCAGACATCTTACCCTTCGAGTCAGGCATACAGTGCACAGAGGTCCAGCCCAAAGAGCCAGCCGTGTGTTACACATCACCTTTGAAGATACGGTATACGCCCAGTCAAGACCGGCGCCTCTACGGGAATCAGGTGAGCATTACAGAACGCAAAGCCTACCACAAAACTCCCGTCCAGGCGCTATGGAAACCTCGGATACCGACCAGCTAGCCCAGTTACTTGGGGAACTAAGGGCAGAAGTGCATGCAGCCCGTCAGGAAACGAACGCTCTAAGAAGGGAACTGATTATTTCCAAGGAGCGAACAGATGATCTCGCTAGACAATTGCTACAGTCACAAGCCGGACAGACCCCGTTACCCGCATCTGGGGGAAATCTTCCTTCTACATCCTCTATGAATCCAGTGCAGATCAACCTACCTGGGAATGTACCTCTGGCTCCGCCCGAACGATTTTCTGGTGACCCAAAGAGGTTTGCAGTATTTATCAATCAGTGCCGGTTGCATTTCTTATGCCGGCCAGCAGCCTTTCCAACTGATCAAGCTAAAGTAGCTTTCGTGCTTTCGTACCTTAGTGGCAATGCGGCAGACTGGTCGATCCCTCTAGTAAATCAAGATGATCCGGTCCTCCATGATTTTCAAGCTTTTCAGCTCAGTATGGAAAAACTGTTCGCAAGACATTCACAGGGGCAGGCCTTGGACAATGAGCTTCTTTCGTTGCGACAAGGTAATCAAGACCTTTTGGCTTATATTGCGTCTTTCAACAGACTGATAGTGGAAACTCAATGGCCTGAGGACAAAAGGATTACGCTGTTTTATAGAGGTCTACGTGGAGAGCTCAAAGATGTGTTAGCCCAAGTAGTGAATCCCCCACAAGATTGTTCGGACTATATAGACTTAGTCGTTCAAATAGATCACAGACTGCAGAACAGGAAGGCCGATCGTTCCAAGTTTGATGCTCGAGTATTTTCCAAACCGCCAACTCCTTCCAAAGGAGTAGACTCCGGGGAACCCATGCAAATAGGGGGTCTGAAAGGTCCTCTAACCCAAAAGGAGCGGGAAAGGCGAAAACAGTTGCAATTATGCCTCTATTGCGGAAACTCAGGGCACTTTTCTTCGAGACTGTCCGGTGAAACCTGCCAAGAAGGCAGTAGGAGCTGCAATTACCAAAGTTACAAACTCTGAGCAGGGAAACGACCTCGCCCGACAAGAATAGAGGTCCTCTTGCCGAGCGTGAAAACCAGTTCCGTGACCTCGCATTTCGTGATACCTATGGTCCTCATTAGCCCTGATAATCCGGATCGATTACATGCAATTGAAGCTTACGTCGACAGCGGTGCCATCGGCAATTATGTGGATCATGAAATGGTTTTGAGGATGAATCTAACTCTTTGTCCCAAGGCTGTAAAGGACGTCATTACTACGGTGGATGGTACGGAGATAGCCTCCGGGCCAGTAACGCATACCACTCAAGAGGTGACGCTAGTAAGTCAAGATGGACACCATGAGAAGATCGTGTTCGATGTGATCAAGGCCCCTCAGTTTCAGATTATTCTAGGAATACCTTGGTTAGAGAAACACAATCCTCTGATCGATTGGCGAGCAAGAACGGTCCAGTTTCCAGAATGTGTCTCTACTTGTCACCCTCCACCTGGTGTTGCACTGGCAGCAATTTCTTCAGAGACTCCCCAGTTACCTCCCGAATACCTAGAATACCAAGATGTTTTCCGGAAGGATCAGGCTAACTCTCTACCTCCTCATAGGTCTTATGACTGCCAGATAGACCTGATACCTGGATCTACTCCTCCTTGTAGTAGAATTTATGCCCTCACCGAGCCTGAGAACCTTCACCTTCGACAATACCTGGATCAATACCTGGCAAATGGGTTTATTCGTCCTTCCAAGTCCCCTGCTTCTTCAGCTTTGTTCTTCGTTCCAAAAAAGGAAGGAGACCTTAGAACTTGTATAGATTATCACTCCCTGAACCAGATCACCGTTAAGAATAGATATCCGTTACCTTTGATCCCTGAACTCCTGGGCCAAGTCAGATAAGCATGCATATATACAAAGCTGGATCTTAGAGGAGCTTACCACTTGGTACGAGTAAAAGAGGGCGATGAATGGAAGACGGCCTTCCGCACCAAGTATGGGCTATTTGAATATCAGGTCATGCCCTTCGGACTTTGCAATGCCCCGGCCGCCTTTCAATATTTTATGAACGATGTCCTCAGAGAGCTCATAGATGTGTGTGTTGTTGTTTACATTGATGACATCCTCGTTTATTCTTCATCGGAATCTGAACATCGGAAACACGTGAAAATGGTCCTCGAAAGATTGCGTCAACACAAACTTTTCGCTAAGTTGGAAATATGTGTTTTCAACGTGACTGAAGTTGAATTCTTGGGATTCATATTATCACCTGGCGGAGTGCGTATGGATTCAAAGAAGGTCGATGCAGTTCTCAAATGGCCATCACCATCCTCCGTAAAAGGTGTGCAAAGCATGTTAGGCTTCGCTAACTTTTACCGCAGGTTTATCCCCGAATTCTCTCGAATAGTCCAGCCTATTACTGCCTTGTTAAAGAAAAACAAACGTTTTGAATGGTCTACCGAGGCGGAACAAGCTTTCCAGGATTTGAAGACTACATTTATCTCTGCACCAATCTTAAAACACCCTCGCCCCGAACTCCCCTACATCGTGGAAACTGATGCTTCAAGCCTTGCCATGGGGGCAGTTCTATCACAAAAGGACCCGGTAACCAATCAGTTGCATCCCGTGGCATTTTGGTCCCGCAAATTCTCGCCTCCTGAAATCAATTACACGATTACTGACAAGGAACTTCTGGCTATCAAGTCTGCCTTTAAGGCTTGGCGGCATTATCTGCTGGGGGCCCGACACACCGTTACTGTGATTACGGATCACCGAAACCTGCAATATTTGAAAACCGCAAAAGCCCAATCCTCTAGACAACTCCGTTGGGCATTATTCTTTGCCGAGTTTGACTTCATAATTACCTATCGACCTGGTACAAAGAACGGTAAAGCTGATGCCCTTTCTCGGATGGGAGTGGAAGAACACTTGATCAACCCTAAACCTGTACCAATCATTCCCGAACAAAGAATTCTGGGTGTAATCGCCACAGAATCCATAGAGGAAGTTAAGGATAAAGCCAGGCAACTTGTAACTCCAGCAGACATACAGAATTGGCACCTGCAGGGAAAGGACTTTGCAGTAAAGGACAACTTATTGTATTTCCAAGAACGATTATACCTACCCAGCACAGATTTACAGAAAAAAGTAATCTCTTGTTATCACGATTCTTTAATGGAAGGACATCCCGGTATGGCCAAGACCTCAGAAAAGATCAAGCGCTACTTCTGGTGGCCGTCTTGGAAAAAAGATATCAGAGACTTTATAATGTCCTGTGGAGTATGCGCCCAAAACAAGAGTCAAAAGGAAAGACCAGCAGGCCTCTTACGCCCTATTGACATCCCACCTCGCCCTTGGCATACGCTTTCTATGGACTTCATCACCTATCTACCTCCATGCTCCGGATACAATACGATTCTAGTAATCGTGGACTTATTCTCCAAGATGGCGCATTTCATTCCGCTCAAAGGCTTGCCAACAGCAGCAACTCTGGCCCGAGAATTTCTCGAAAACATCGTCCGACTGCACGGTTTTCCTTCGGTTCTAATTCCGGATCGAGGTAGTCAATTTATTTCTCATTTTTGGCGAAGTTGCTGTCGGTCGGCTCAAATTGATGTGAGACTATCGACCAGTCACCACCCTCAGACCGACGGACAAACCGAGAGGACCAATCAAACTCTGGAACAGTATTTACGCTGCATGCTGCAACAAACTGAAAAAACTTGGAAAGACATCCTTTGGATAGCCGAATATGCCTACAATAACTCTGTCCATTCGGGAACTGGGAAAACCCCGTTTTTTCTTTTGTACGGCAGTCACCCTCGAACCTCGGAGTTGGATCCCCTCCAAGATCTTGAAACACCAGCAGTAGACTACCTGCATTCTACAATCACCCAAGCCTTTAAGGAAGCTGTTTCTCACCTTCAAAGGGCTAA
Organism: Ambystoma mexicanum; assembly: GCF_040938575.1. Taxonomy (NCBI): domain Eukaryota; kingdom Metazoa; phylum Chordata; class Amphibia; order Caudata; family Ambystomatidae; genus Ambystoma; species Ambystoma mexicanum. The sequence goes on along the minus strand of NC_090923.1, from coordinate 766,168,048 downwards.
AGAACAATACAAGAAAGGAGCAGATCAACATCGGAAGGAAGCCCCTCAATATCAAGTAGGGGATCAAGTCTGGTTATCCACCAAATATCTACCTATAAAAGGGCCACGCACATTCAACCCAAGATACCTTGGTCCCTATTCCATCACTACCATAGTAAACCCAGTAGCGGTCAAGTTGGACTTGCCCCCGCACATGAAGATACATCCGGTCTTCCACGTCTCTCTATTAAAACCCGTGCAACCTCAAACCCGACTAACTAAATCTCCAAAACCTATCCTAGTTGATGGAGAACTCGAGTTTGAAGTCAAAAGCATTCTGGACTCCAAGATCTCCAAATCTAAACTATTTTACCTAATTGACTGGAAAGGCTACGGCCCCCAAGAGAGATCCTGGGAACCTGCTGAATATGTCCACGCTCCTCGCCTAATCAAAAGATTTCACCGAACATTTCCTGACAAGCCAAAACCCCCGGAGAAGCCCGGTTTGGGAGGGGCCTTGAGGGGGGGTACTGTCATGATCTCTGCTTCCAAAAGGTCAGGGTTTTCCCAACTCCCTTGGAAGCAGATCCATAACCCAGGTTCCGAGTGCCAACCAGTCCCAATTGGGACCTTTTGGACCCAGTCCTGGCGCCAGTGGCACCAGGCTCATAAATATGCCCAGTCCCAGCGCTGGAAGCGCCGGGCTCATAATGCTTGGGTGGACTTACCTGCAGCAGACCATGCTGCTTACTTGCCTGCCAGTTGAGCCTCTGATCCTCTTCTGTTTGGAACTACTTTTCCTGTTGGGTGGGGCAGGAGCCACTCCCTAGATTCAGAACACTGGAACTCTTCTGGAAAGCAGGAACTCTTTTCTTACCTAGGCGTGGCTGTGGAAGGAGACACCTAAGCACTACAGGAGGCTATTTAAACCACACCCGATGGATGAATCTTGCTTTGCGTTATTCTGCATCCTCTGCAGCAGCATGCTCATCGTGTCTTCTGCATCTGATCCTGGGCCTAAGGAAAAAGGCTTACCATCCTGAATCCAGTCTTCAGCAACACCTATAAAGACAAGAAAGAACAGGTTAGCATTACGGTCTTCAGTGACAGCTCTTCACTTAACTGGTCCATCGGCTGTCACCAACGCCTCGCGCTGCATTCCGGCATCTGAAAGACAAAGGCTTACCTACTCTTCGTGCGCTCCGGAGGTCTTCACACTGCATTCCGGCATCTGAAAGACAAAAGCTTACCAACTCTTCGCACGCTCCGGAGGCCTTCGGCGCTGCATCCCGCATCTGAAAGACAAAACAAGGTGCGTTTAAAGACATTGGGGAACTTTAATACTCACGTGCCGTTACTCCTTTCCACATCTAACCCAGTGGGTATTCCGGCACCCTGCAGCCGCTCCGAACTTGTACCTGCAAAATAAAAAGACAGTTAGAGCGCATCGTGAAGCAGGCAACAAGCGCTTACTTACGTGCTTCCAGGCGCTTCTATTCATCACACGGGCTCCATCTTCAACTCACTTCAGCCCGTCATCCGCCATCGCCGGAACCCTGCAAAACAAGAAACATCATTACTAAAGACTTTAAAGACATTAGAATTACTCGAAACGTACCGTTCGTGCGGTAAACGACGGACAGCAGTCCTCTGAAGTCAGGAGGCCTGCTCCCCTTATCCAGTGAAGAAACTGGTTACAGCACCCTGCCCCGAGGCAGATGGAGAGCACGGCGTTCACTTACCTAAGGTGAGAGCGTTAACCTTTGGGGTTCTACAGGAGAAGAGAAAGGGAAGAAGAGAGAGACATTCAATAACCCAGTTCCTTAATCCCATATTTTCTATCTGCAGACATCTTACCCTTCGAGTCAGGCATACAGTGCACAGAGGTCCAGCCCAAAGAGCCAGCCGTGTGTTACACATCACCTTTGAAGATACGGTATACGCCCAGTCAAGACCGGCGCCTCTACGGGAATCAGGTGAGCGTTACAAGGCTTCTGTGGAGAAGCCCGCCAAAAAGTGGAACAAAGGGCTCGAGTTGGAGTCACAGAAGAGAACACAAACGCCATTTTAGAATCGAGTCCTGGCAAAAAAATACCAACCGGCGAATTAATATTAATTAAATAAACCGGCGGTATGTTTGAGGCTATGAGAATTAAATAATTAAAGTTGGTAGCCTCGAACAATGGGAAAATCCCATAGGGATATATTCGCGGTCGAATATAAAAAGTAGTATCCACTGCCACCAGCCAAAACTCGATCAGGGGGGACGGAGACGTGTCCCCTCGACTAACAGACCCCGGGGCATCATATTGTGTACCAGTACGTCCACAATATGATGGTTTGTACTGGTTTCAGTTAATAATTTGGGACTAGTAAAGCCAATGGTGACTTTACATGCCCTGGGAGACAGTAGTCAGTCCCAGGGTATGGAGTCTATGGTGGGGTGTCACTATGACACCCCTGTGTCACTGCACGGAGGGTGCTGTGTATCACACATAGTAAAAACACATGTAAAGGACCCCATAGCCCATAAAACACATTAACAGTCAAAGGAACACCATAAATAATGTCCAGGAGTGGGAGAAAAAGAGTCTCACTCTTGGCAGGAGAAAAAAACAAACTCCAGAAATCCAGCAAAGCTGCTGGGGGACTCACTAGGTTAGGAAATTCAGCCTAATGAGAGAATTCTCCCTAACAATCCGTTGTGTGAAAGGAATGTGCATATTAGTGATTTACAGATCTTTATTCAGTGTGGCTAGATAGTTACTAAATTTGCAAACCCATTTGCATTATTTCATCAAAAGATAAAGCGTGTTGGGAAAACAGAACACACATTTTGGGTAGCAGAGAACATGAGATGCTCTGGCTATGACACATATCTGAAAGTTCTTTTATGTTCTGTGGCTAGAGAATACAGGTGCATTTGCTAGGATCCCTGTTGAATGACAAGGAGACAACTAGTGGTGAAACAGACAGCATATTGGAGGGCTGCGTCAGTGCTCTATTAGAGATATTTTAGGGGCAGAAATCCTGGTGAGAAATGTTGATGACATGCCCATATGGGGTGATCATAATCTTCATCATCATCACAAAAGTTTATTTCGGAAACACAAGATTGTTTCCATAAAAACAACATCGTAAAATGACAATGGCCCTCATTACGACCCTGGCGGAAAGGGGTTTACGCCGGCGTAAACCATGGCGCCCCTTTCCGCCTGAGTACGAGTTCCCTTAGCGCCATGGTGATTTTAACGCCTGCTTTGAGCAGGCGTTAAAATCCATGGCGCTAAGGGACCTTGTTGTTAATTACGCCACCGTAATTTACGGTGGCGTAATTAACGCCTTCCCCACTCCCATTATACCCTATGGGGCAAAAATGGGAATGGGGAAGGGTAAATGGGGATTGGGGACTTACCGCCCCGCCAAGGTCGGAATGGGGCGGTAAGTCCGCCAACCACCATGGCGGAGTTGGCAGCTTAGCGCCATGGACCATGGTGCAAATAGCACCATGGTTCTCCGCCAAGGTCGTAATGAGGGCCAATGACATTTACAGAGACATATACACAAAAGGTAAAAAATCATCAGAATACAGTAAAAAATTAATTACATCAGATTCCTTTAGAATTCATTAAGTATTTCTTAATAGATTGTGAATTCCTCAGAAAGGACCAACGTGCTCACGCCACACAGGGTGAGTCAGCCCATAACAAGTAGCACAAGGCAGGTCTATACTGGGAGAACTCCAACTCACACAGGAGTGGTTTTAGCCTGTGTCCTCTCAGTCTAGAATAAATAGGGCAAAATAGTAAAAGACGGGCCAGCTCGTCCCTGGGTGCATTACACAGAGGGTATGAAGGATTATCAATATCATTAGTCCAAGTTGCAACCACTGCTTTTAAAGGCCCATAGTAAAAATATGCCCCAGTTATGAGGATATATTGAGAGGGGTTCTCTGCCCAAAGTAAATAGCTTTGGAGATCAGGTCCTGCAATGATTGAATGTTCCCTATTTGAGGGTTTCAGGCTCTCCCGTGACTAGCTGTTCTCTGAAATTTACAAATAAACCCTCATTGTCTATTCGTCTCTTCGGGTCCCAGAAGCTCAGTGCTCGGAAACTAGTTGTTATGAACCTATTTGTGCTTCCGAGGGAAGATGTGGGGTGAAACACGTCAGAGGTGTAGTTATGGCAGTAAAGAATGAAAGAGTTTCGGCTGTTGACAAGATACTGTTTATGTTTCAGGAGGAAGATAACTGAGACGGGTTAAGGCCTGATGCCCAGGTGAGAAAGGAGAAGGGGGAGGAAGGAGGGAAAGCCCAGGACAGTAGCCACTACCTAGGTGGTTCGGCCGGTATGCTCAGAAACGGGTGGCCAAACGCCACAATTGGGAAGGAGGAAAAAGGGAGGTAAAGGGTGAGGGGAGGGAAGCTGAAGGGAAGGCAAAGTAGAATTTTTGAACAAAGAAGAGAACCCATTGGCGCGGCGAGTGAGGGCAGATTGATAGGGGACCACGGGGAGCTATATGCAGTGTGACATCACAACTAAATTGGTGGAAAGATTTGACCAAGGACAGAGGTGGAGGGAGGATACAAAGAAGGAAGAACGGTTAACTGGGGTGGCAACATTAATGTGAAAAGACTAAATTCCCCAAATAAAAGATCGCTCATGGTAAATATGCTCTGCAAAGCAAAAATGGCAGTACTATTCCTACAAGAAACACACTTCAGACAAGGGATGGAGCATGACCTGAAGGGAGTAGCGGTTGGGCAGACCTACTGGGCCTTGCACAAGATGAGCAAAAAGGAGGGTGTGGGGATTGTTCTGTCTGTCGTGAGCTATACAATTACTGGAGGTGCAGGTGAAGAGGGGTTTTGGCAGCAGGCTGGTGGCAGTCAAGGGACAGGTGGAAGGGCGGTTGATCCCTCTAGCTGTCATATACGCAGCAAATGTGCACCAGATGGCCTTCCTCCAAAAGGCATTCTCGGTGCTCAAGCATGGGAGGAAGGCAGGCTAATGGTGTGAGGGGACTTTAATCTGATAGCTGACCCGGCAGTAGACTGGTGGTCGGTGAAGGGAAACAAGATCAAAGTAAAGGTAAAGGAACATGAAGCATTCTCCCAACTGCTGCAGGACCACTTCTGGGTTGATGTATGGGGGTCCACGTTCCCCCAAGTGGAAGGATACACCTTCTTTTCACCTCCATACCACCACACCACAGATACCCTAGACTTGACCATGATATAGTAACAAAAGGTGGAGGCAGTGACATGGTCGGACCACAAGATGGTCACAACAGGCTGGTGATTATAAGAAGGAAGGAAGGGATGGCTGCTTTGGTGATGCAATGATGGCCTCCTCCGAGACACAGTATTTTGGGACCTCCTGCAAACAGAGATCACCCAATTCTTTGCAACAAACGACACAGGGGAGGCCTGTCTGAAAACGGTGTGGGAGGCAGCCAAGGTGACAGTGAGGGGCCTTCTTATAGCAGATAGGGCCCACCAAAAGAGGGAAAGAGCACTGATAGAGGTGAGGATGTGGGAGAAATTAAGAGACATGAGGACAAGGTTAACAAGACCGGGAGTTGACAGAGAGGGTTTATTGGAGACAATGCACAACAAGAGACAGGAACTACACTCACTCCTGATAGGGGAAGTGGTAAAGAAGATGATATATACAAAACAAACGTTCTACAAAGGGGGGGTCGGGTAGGGCAACTGTTGGCAAATAGGGTCAGAGAATGTATGGGTAATAGTAAGGCACACTGACTGAGGGATAAGAATGGGGACGAAGTTGGATCCGAGGGAAACATCCCAGAGCATTTTGCTGACTTTTATGAAACGCTGTACTCCCAACCAACAAAACTTGAGGAGATGAAGCTCAAGAGGGGCAATCTATGCTGGAGAAAGAGATCACAAGGGAGGAGGTAAAGAGGGTGATAGGCCAGCTGAAGTCAGGAAAGGCACCGGGGGAAGACAGCTAAACAGTAGGCATCAAGAAGCAGTTTCAAGAAGTCCTAGTGGGACCCCTGACGAAGGTGTTAATTTCGTAAGACAGGCGGAGGATATGACCCCACTTTCTGAGATGCACTTATAACAGTGATCCCCAAGCAGGGCAGGGTCAAGATGGACTGTGCTTTGTATAGGCCCACATCCTTGTAGATGTGAAGATCTTTACAAGAATCTTGATGTCCCGGCTGGAGATACACGTCCCCGCCTTATACACCAGACCAGATGGGATCAATTCAAAATAGGCAGGGCTTTGATAACCTAAGTTAAACCCTAGGACACAAAGGGAGGGGCCTCTGGTCCACTCCCTGGATGTCAAAAAAGGCATTTGACAGGGTTAACTGGTCCTTTATGGAAGGGTTTAGTGAGGAGAAAGATATGGGAGAGTGGTGGATGGGATGGATTATTGCCCTGAATCATACCCCGAGAGCAAGAGTGATGGTCAATGGAGACTTGTCCAGGACAATAGGGCTAAATAGAGGGAACAGATAGAGATCCCCCCTGTCACCCTTGTTGTGCACTCTGGTTATGGAGCCGTGGGTAATAAGCCTGAGAGGTTGCAGCTACATAACGGGGATGCACAAAGGCAGACAAGAATATAAAGTGAGTCTTTTCACAGATGACACATTGCTATACCTCACAAATCCACGGTCCTTAGTGCCGGCCCTTCTAAAGGGTTTGAAACAGTATGGAAAACTATTGGGTTCCCGGGTCAACCTTACCAAGTCAGTGGCATTCCTAGCAGGGAACTGGGATAACGAGGACAGCAACTGGATTGGTAAATGGGGATTCAAGATGAGGCAGGAGGGCTTTCGATACCTAGGGATCGAAATCACAAGAGAAGCTATGAATTTACTTGAGAAGAACTACCTCCCACTATGGAGTAAGATAAGGGAGGACATGCAGCGCTTGGGACGGATGGGTCTATCCTGGATTGCAAGGCTAAAGTGTATCAAGATGACAATCCTCCCGAAGCTGCTTTTCCTCTTCCAAATGCTCCCCATGATGGTACCAACCCACTTCTTAGCCACAGTACAGAAGGATCTCTTTGGGTTTCTAGGGGCCGGAGCAAAACCCTGGGTAGCATACTGTGTGTTGGTGTTATCAAAGGATGAGGGGGAGTGGGATTCCCAGATCTGGGATACAGGGTGGCCCAATTGCAGATTATGGTGGACCACCTAGACCCGGAAACAAAGAAGCAATGTTCCGTATGGACAATGCTTCTTTACCACCGGTAACGCTGGGTGAATGGATATGGGTCCCGCAGAAAGAGTTCCCTAGACAAGGAATCTCATCTAGACGACCCCATTCTGGAAGTGTTCTGGTCGATCTGGCATCAGGGAAGCACCACCCGAAGGTTGTCGTCATGGCCCGCCACCCCCCCTCAGTTGCATCTGGGCTCGACCCATCTGTAATCAAAAAGTTAATTAGCAATATGATTTATAGTAGAATAGGAGACAAAGTACCAAGGGAGAAGAGGAGAAAAGGAAGAGTTGCTAGTTAGTTAGGGGAGGGCTACAGAAGTTTGCAATTGCGCCTGAGAGAAGAAAATTCTAAAGTCTTACCCAATTGAGTTTTTTTCTGAGCTTCAAGAAAGGTGAACTGGTCCTACCCAGTAAGGTGCCAGTGGGCTGGATAGCCGTTTCTGAAAGGGAAAATGTATGAGGTTGAGGGAAGGGATGCACCATGGAAAGGATTGGTGGTGGTCATAGGAACAGTGAGGCGCTAGTGTGTTCTGCCAAGGGGTCTGGCTACCAAGTGCTTGTAGGCATGGTATAAGGTGTTGATGGTTAGCCTGTAATTAACCGGGTCGGGCATGACTAATGAAATGGGTGACTGGGATTGGGCAATTGGTGCCTATGGCATGTACAGTATCATGAGTTCACTCTTATTGGTTACCGAAATGCTGGTAGCCGTGATAATAGGTGTTGCTTGTTGGCCTGTATTTAACTGGGTCTGGCATGACTGGTGCAAAGGGTGATTAAGGTTTAGGCAATTGGTGCCTTAGGCATCGTTTGTGGCAAGTGTGCCTGAATTAAGAGCTAAGAAGAACAGATGAGCATGTCCCTGCTCAATATCATGGGTGCACGCTTGTAGGTTCAGATAACCCTGTTGGAGATACATGTGTTCCATATGTGGGCGGATGCCTGGTTGCAATGTAATAGCTGGCATGTGTGCACAGCGTTGCCCGTATTGGGAAGTGCCTGGTGTTTAAAGTTGGCAGGGTGAGGGTGGATATGTCAGCGTAATGCTGGTAGCAGCGTGTTATGTGGGCTGGTGCCTACTCCCAAGAAGGTGGGCTGCGGTAGTGTGGAGCGGCGCCCAATGGGGTGGATCTATTGTGAGGCGAGAGTTAATGAGGCATAATGCGCGTGGTCAGACACGCAGAGTGTCATTTGCGAGCCGCGTGCGCGAGCGGCTATCTTTATGTTGGCAGTCATGGCGTGAAGCAAATAGAGAAGCAGCTGGAGTCAGCAAGGGACGTGGCTAAGTGCACACGAAGCTTACCTGAGCCGGTCGGCAGACATGTGTTCCGGAGTAGCGGAGGCGACGGTCGTCTGGTGGAAGTGCACATTACTTCCTGTTAATAAGGAAGGTGTGCTCTAATTGGTTGAGGAAACGGGCCATTTGATTCGTTCATAGAGAAATGCGCGTCGGCTGTGTAAAGTGTCAATATGTTAAAACTGGCACCTCTACGTCCAAGATTGTATTTCATTAGTGCTGAATAACTAAAGAAATAAAACTAACCACTTGTCTAACACTAAACAAACCTGACTCATCCATTACCTGACAAAGCTGCCATACTAACAAATACCGGACCATCGAATCGCACCAGCGCCTACAGGTCCACAGTTTGTCAAACCCCACAACTTGGTTAGAGGAATGTCTGGGGATGAAGAGGCTCTCAGCCTTTAAGTACCTGCAATTGGGGTTTCTTGATGAAGTCTAATTGGGGAGATAACTTATGCTGGGAGCTTACCCCTTCAAGAAAGTACTGCTACAGGAAACCAACATGAGGGGGCGAATATCCAGGCTATATGGGGGACTAAGGAGGGTCGAGCCCAAAGATACATTACTAAAATGTAGGAAGTGCATGGAAGATCTAGGAATTGAACTGACCAACCAGTTGTGGGGTAAAATGTGTAGGGGGGTGAATAGGTCCATGTTGACCCTGCAATACAGAATAAAGGCATTCAAACTGTTACACAGCTGGCAGTACCCACCCGCAACATTAGAAAAAATGTACCCTGAGGTAGATGCGCACTGCTGGCGCTGCAGAAGGGCAAATGCTGTCTTTTACCTCAAGTGGTGCAAATGTACACTCATTCAGACATACTGGAAAGAGGTTTGGGATGACTAAAGTATCTGGATGGGATACAAAGGCCCAGGGAGCCTAGCCTGCTGTTGTTTGGTGTATGTGAGAAGGAGGAATATGGGGGGTGGAGGGCCACAAGGTCCACATGGTCCAGACTCTACTGGTAGCAGCAAGGAGCTGTGTGACACAACATTGGAAGGGGAGGAGTGTGTCCACAGAGAGGGAATGGGTTCAGAAAACAAAGTCCATATATGACATGGACTACCTGACTCACCTTCTGGATGAGACGCAAATGGACATAGAGGGGATCTGACTGCCCTTCTTTAAGAAATATGGAAGATAATCTGCCCTTGGGAAAAAAGTGAAATGAAGTAGGGATTTATTGGTTGTGACAAAGTAATAAAAGAGACTTGCATACAGGGGAGACGGAAGGAGGAAGGGGGAGAACAGAGGAATCACAGAATCTGTATGTTGTACATGTTGGTGACACTGTTGATGTTTTGAAAAATGACAATAAAAAACCTGATTTAAAAACAACAAGAAACACTAATTGTGATTGCTCTTAGATCACTGTGGACAAAATGTTTATTGGAAGAAACAGATGGGCCGCATTTCTGCCAGTTTTGCCTTGACATACCCTATGCAGGGACTTCTCCTATTAGGATCTTTGGAGACCAAATATCTGATTAGCTCCTGGGTCAGTGCAGCTTTGGGCTTACCCCAAAGTCTGAGACAATAACAGAAGGGCTGAGCTATGATATGCTTGCAACTGAGGCTGCTACATTGTTAATACCAAGTCAATACCAAGTCAACTGGTTTGGCCTTGAACATACTCTGGTCACCTCACTCATGGCTTGCTCAAATCTCACAGTTTGTTTATTTACATGTGGGTCAGGGCTGGAGTTAGAAGAAAACCTAACCTCAAGGTAGTTAAAGCTATAGACCCTTGGAATCAGAGCAGCCTTACTAAACATAGATTGAAATTCCATAGGTCGCTTCCCCCCCACACACCATCACTGCTAACCGTTGGTCATTAACCCTAAGATCCAAAGAGCCCATAAATGAGGTGTAATTATAAATAAGCTTCTGTAAAGCTTGAGGGGTACGCGCCATTAAGACTTTATCATCCACGAACACTTTAGAGTGGCAGGCGCATATTATCTAGCCTAGCAACATCTGGGTCAGAATTTAACAGACAATCGTATAGGCCATTGATGTACAAATGAAAGAGCAGGGGGGCAGGACGCAGCCCTGGCACATCCCCAGCTCCACCGGAAAAGGGGCAGTGCATCTCCCAAGCGAAATCTTCCCAAGATGTTGATTATTGCCTGTGGGCAGTTCATGGATTTGAGCATGTGCCAAAGCTTGGCAGATTGACCTTGTCAAATGACTTGGTCAGTTGCCTGAAGGCTAAATAGATCGGCTCACCTTTTACAAATAACAAGTGGGCCACAACAAGATAGCGGTTCAGAGACTGTTCAGGAGTACAGAGACCGGGTCTGATTATTTTTTACTACCCTCTACCCAGGCATCCAGCCTGGCCATAGCACGACCAAAGTTAATTAGCAATATGATTTATAGTAGAATAGGAGACAAAGTACCAAGGGAGAAGAGGAGAAAAGGAAGAGTTGCTAGTTAGTTAGGGGAGGGCTACAGAAGTTTGCAATTGCGCCTGAGAGAAGAAAATTCTAAAGTCTTACCCAATTGAGTTTTTTTCTGAGCTTCAAGAAAGGTGAACTGGTCCTACCCAGTAAGGTGCCAGTGGGCTGGATAGCCGTTTCTGAAAGGGAAAATGTATGAGGTTGAGGGAAGGGATGCACCATGGAAAGGATTGGTGGTGGTCATAGGAACAGTGAGGCGCTAGTGTGTTCTGCCAAGGGGTCTGGCTACCAAGTGCTTGTAGGCATGGTATAAGGTGTTGATGGTTAGCCTGTAATTAACCGGGTCGGGCATGACTAATGAAATGGGTGACTGGGATTGGGCAATTGGTGCCTATGGCATGTACAGTATCATGAGTTCACTCTTATTGGTTACCGAAATGCTGGTAGCCGTGATAATAGGTGTTGCTTGTTGGCCTGTATTTAACTGGGTCTGGCATGACTGGTGCAAAGGGTGATTAAGGTTTAGGTAATTGGTGCCTTAGGCATCGTTTGTGGCAAGTGTGCCTGAATTATGAGCTAAGAAGAACAGATGAGCATGTCCCTGCTCAATATCATGGGTGCACGCTTGTAGGTTCAGATAACCCTGTTGGAGATACATGTGTTCCATATGTGGGCGGATGCCTGGTTGCAATGTAATAGCTGGCATGTGTGCACAGCGTTGCCCGTATTGGGAAGTGCCTGGTGTTTAAAGTTGGCAGGGTGAGGGTGGATATGTCAGCGTAATGCTGGTAGCAGCGTGTTATGTGGGCTGGTGCCTACTCCCAAGAAGGTGGGCTGCGGTAGTGTGGAGCGGCGCCCAATGGGGTGGATCTATTGTGAGGCGAGAGTTAATGAGGCATAATGCGCATGGTCAGACACGCAGAGTGTCATTTGCGAGCCGCGTGCGCGAGCGGCTATCTTTATGTTGGCAGTCATGGCGTGAAGCAAATAGAGAAGCAGCTGGAGTCAGCAAGGGACGTGGCTAAGTGCACACGAAGCTTACCTGAGCCGGTCGGCAGACATGTGTTCCGGAGTAGCGGAGGCGACGGTCGTCTGGTGGAAGTGCACATTACTTCCTGTTAATAAGGAAGGTGTGCTCTAATTGGTTGAGGAAACGGGCCATTTGATTCGTTCATAGAGAAATGCGCGTCGGCTGTGTAAAGTGTCAATATGTTAAAACTGGCACCTCTACGTCCAAGATTGTATTTCATTAGTGCTGAATAACTAAAGAAATAAAACTAACCACTTGTCTAACACTAAACAAACCTGACTCATCCATTACCTGACAAAGCTGCCATACTAACAAATACCGGACCATCGAATCGCACCAGCGCCTACAGGTCCACAGTTTGTCAAACCCCACAACTTGGTTAGAGGAATGTCTGGGGATGAAGAGGCTCTCAGCCTTTAAGTACCTGCAATTGGGGTTTCTTGATGAAGTCTAATTGGGGAGATAACTTATGCTGGGAGCTTACCCCTTCAAGAAAGTACTGCTACAGGAAACCAACATGAGGGGGCGAATATCCAGGCTATATGGGGGACTAAGGAGGGTCGAGCCCAAAGATACATTACTAAAATGTAGGAAGTGCATGGAAGATCTAGGAATTGAACTGACCAACCAGTTGTGGGGTAAAATGTGTAGGGGGGTGAATAGGTCCATGTTGACCCTGCAATACAGAATAAAGGCATTCAAACTGTTACACAGCTGGCAGTACCCACCCGCAACATTAGAAAAAATGTACCCTGAGGTAGATGCGCACTGCTGGCGCTGCAGAAGGGCAAATGCTGTCTTTTACCTCAAGTGGTGCAAATGTACACTCATTCAGACATACTGGAAAGAGGTTTGGGATGACTAAAGTATCTGGATGGGATACAAAGGCCCAGGGAGCCTAGCCTGCTGTTGTTTGGTGTATGTGAGAAGGAGGAATATGGGGGGTGGAGGGCCACAAGGTCCACATGGTCCAGACTCTACTGTAGGCAGCAAGGAGCTGTGTGACACAACATTGGAAGGGGAGGAGTGTGTCCACAGAGAGGGAATGGGTTCAGAAAACAAAGTCCATATATGACATGGACTACCTGACTCACCTTCTGGATGAGACGCAAATGGACATAGAGGGGATCTGACTGCCCTTCTTTAAGAAATATGGAAGATAATCTGCCCTTGGGAAAAAAGTGAAATGAAGTAGGGATTTATTGGTTGTGACAAAGTAATAAAAGAGACTTGCATACAGGGGAGACGGAAGGAGGAAGGGGGAGAACAGAGGAATCACAGAATCTGTATGTTGTACATGTTGGTGACACTGTTGATGTTTTGAAAAATGACAATAAAAAACCTGATTTAAAAACAACAAGAAACACTAATTGTGATTGCTCTTAGATCACTGTGGACAAAATGTTTATTGGAAGAAACAGATGGGCCGCATTTCTGCCAGTTTTGCCTTGACATACCCTATGCAGGGACTTCTCCTATTAGGATCTTTGGAGACCAAATATCTGATTAGCTCCTGGGTCAGTGCAGCTTTGGGCTTACCCCAAAGTCTGAGACAATAACAGAAGGGCTGAGCTATGATATGCTTGCAACTGAGGCTGCTACATTGTTAATACCAAGTCAATACCAAGTCAACTGGTTTGGCCTTGAACATACTCTGGTCACCTCACCCATGGCTTGCTCAAATCTCACAGTTTGTTTATTTACATGTGGGTCAGGGCTGGAGTTAGAAGAAAACCTAACCTCAAGGTAGTTAAAGCTATAGACCCTTGGAATCAGAGCAGCCTTACTAAACATAGATTGAAATTCCATAGGTCGCTTCCCCCCCACACACCATCACTGCTAACCGTTGGTCATTAACCCTAAGATCCAAAGAGCCCATAAATGAGGTGTAATTATAAATAAGCTTCTGTAAAGCTTGAGGGGTACGCGCCATTAAGACTTTATCATCCACGAACACTTTAGAGTGGCAGGCGCATATTATCTAGCCTAGCAACATCTGGGTCAGAATTTAACAGACAATCGTATAGGCCATTGATGTACAAATGAAAGAGCAGGGGGGCAGGACGCAGCCCTGGCACATCCCCAGCTCCACCGGAAAAGGGGCAGTGCATCTCCCAAGCGAAATCTTCCCAAGATGTTGATTATTGCCTGTGGGCAGTTCATGGATTTGAGCATGTGCCAAAGCTTGGCAGATTGACCTTGTCAAATGACTTGGTCAGTTGCCTGAAGGCTAAATAGATCGGCTCACCTTTTACAAATAACAAGTGGGCCACAACAAGATAGCGGTTCAGAGACTGTTCAGGAGTACAGAGACCGGGTCTGATTATTTTTTACTACCCTCTACCCAGGCATCCAGCCTGGCCATAGCACGACCAAAGATTTTTAAACTGTGTGATAAAAAATAAAAATAATGATATATCCAAATTGCTATATCAAGTACTGAATGGTCACTTTTGATTTCACAAACTTGTTCAGCAGCCTGGTAATTCCCATACTTTGTACAGTATTTTTTAATCGTTATAGCATCACAATACTTCTCCAGATTGTGAATTCATTATAATGCTCCTAGAGGAGTTGCAGATGACTAGTTTTTTTATAGCTTTAAATAATAATAATCTTGTGACAGCTATCAAAGTGAATGAAGTTAAGAGTTTCATTAAAGCCACGGTACGCTGAATGGGTTAGATCCTAAATTTCACTAGTGACATTGAGCATCAACATTCCTTGCAAAGTTGTTCAACAATAGTCGCAAAATTCACAAGGGGCTAGATTTCTGTGCTAAAGCATTTGCTTGATCTTAAAGAATGTTGAAAATCCAGTAACAGTGAAGAGCTACTTCCGTAATTCACTATTAAACAACCTTGCCAAATATTTGTGAAAGATCTAGCTAATAAGATGAAGTTGTAATATGAGCTTTCTAGGGTTTATCCTCAGTATGGTACTTCCAGACCTGACACCAGTGATGAACTTGTTTGACATGAGTGAGGAGAACATTTTTCACTCAGCAAAAGTACAAATAACTAAACACCTATAACTTCCACATATTCAGCTGGTAGTTTTCCTATCAGGCCACACATACATTAGGATTGAACTCCAGCTTTTTCATGAGGATTTTAGAGCTCAATGAGAATATTAGAATTATGCCAAGTGTCAAAAGCATTCTAACAAAAGTATGGCACACAGCAAGGATTTCTCTTTTTACCTTTTTTGTCTGCTCAATATTAAAAAAAATGTCTGTTTATAATTACACAGTGCATTAAGTAAACAAATGTTTACCACCTGTTTATAGTGTATGTGTTTCCTGCAGGGACGTCAATTCACCAAAATGCCAGGGGTAGCGGAAGTGACATCACACGACCCTTGACCCCTGATGACATCACAGGAAGTGATGTAATTTGAACCCACCCCAAAGTGATATCGCGAGAAGCGATGGAACACGACCTTTCATCCGTTGACAAAACAGGAAGTGGCATTACATAGCATTGTACACTACGAACAATATGGTTACGATATCACTATAATGTGATGTACATGTCATACCTGAATGGATCGCCATATGTATCGTTAAGATCAGTGTGCATAGGCCCATATTACCAAATTACTGTGATTGCAAGCAGACGTCCATGACCGAATGATAATGATGTGTTATTATATACCACTTACGCTTAAGCGCTTTACATAGAAGAACTATACACCCAATATCACCCAACCTGTGTTGGTACCCATTTATCGACTTCAAAAGGCTGAGTTGAGGCGTTTGAGAACAGACTAAATCAGTGACTCACCCCCTGAAGTGTGCCTGAAATAAACCTTTAATGAGCCTAGCTTTAATTGTATAGAATTCCAGAAAGACACATTTTTGGCATTCCTATTCTTTATTTTTTAGATTAGGTTCAGTGCTGAAAGTGTTAGACTTGTGGCCCTCGTGTTCTTATTTTTCTTCTTTTTTTAAGGGGCCTGAACAAGAAAGCTAGCCACTCCTGAATTAAAGAGCCTCATGGTGCTGGCCACAGCCCAGGAGCTTGTATTCCAAAAAAAAAAAAAAACGTGTTTTTTGTTTTTTTTTAGAGGTCGCAAGGTAGACCACAGAGGTCGCAAGGGAGAGCTCAGAGGTCGCACTTGCGACCTCTGGCGACCCCCAAATGACGTCCCTGGTTTCCTGATGTCATTTGGCAAGAAGGAAACCTTTCCAAGTTGATTTTGAATATCGTACATGGGCATATGAAAGGAATTTAGGTTGTACGTCCAGAAGGACGTCTGTGTAATAGAAAAGGACATTTTGCCATCGTTGATTACAATACATTTGTCGCCAGTAGATTGAGTCACTTCTACTAACCCCATCACAATTACCAGTGAAGAAGAGTCCACTCCCAGTGGACGCACAACTGTTATTTTTAGTAAATATATTTTTTTATATGATAAAAACATCTATTTGGGTTTATTTAAATTAAGAGTATAGACAAATGTTTTCGTACATAAGATCTTCGGTATGTCCCTGCAGGAGGACAAGGGTTTGAATGGCTTGCAATTGGGTAAGACTCAGGATGAGAGTTGAATGGTTAGAGTCACGGAAACCAACCGTGTCTCCCGCAGGTGTTCTTTTTTCTAGATTTCTATCCTGGTTGAGGGAGACATTATTCCAGGTGCCACCTTTTTTCAGTGTTATTTGGTGCAGCCATTCTGGCTATATTTTCTTAATGTTTCATTCCTTTTTTTTACGGGGTATCACATGCAAAAGCAAACATTATGTGTACTTATGTGTACCCATATGGGCCTACATTGGTGCAGGCAGTCTAGAATGTTTTCTATTGAGGCATGTCATTTTTACTGGCAAAGCCAGCAGGATGTTATTTGTACGTGGAGCTACTGGAATATATTGGCAAAACCAGCATTGGCATGTTTTCTTGTAGTTTTATTAATGTCATTATGTGCATATTAAACTTGACTATGTTCTTTTCTGGAAATACAGTCATTTATTGGTTTGTGGAAAAGTACGGGCATAACAAGCATGAACACGTTTTTTATGCTGGAATATATTGTGGGAATTATGCACCACGAAAATGTGTTGAAAAACAACACACATTATAAGCTGCATGGCTTTTTTCCCTGTTATTCACAGAAAGTATTCTTTAAAATTAACAATTGTAATTCATTATTTTAGGGATAACATCATTTTCTCAGGGGAATAACCCACCCAAACCCCCATTGGTCAGTTCAGGCTCTCTCATCATGCTCGGCTGTCCTGCATATTTGTGGGAATGATTTATGCTAACCCCCCCACCCCACTATATATATGATTTACCACCTGCTGCTGGGCAAACTTTGCACTATTTCAGGTCCTCCTATGGTGCACCCTTTCAACTGGGAAACTGAGCTATGCTAATTGTTTCATACCATAGTATATTCGCAGCCCTGCACTATGGTAATTCCCTTCAAATCTGCCTCTCAAAAACTCTCAAAAAGATGCTTTCCATGGATGAAAGCCATAGAGTATGATGCAGGGCAGTTGGTCTCTGGCATTAGCAGCTTTATTGCTTTAGCCCCATCCTCATTGCAGTCCTCTGGCTTTTGGTAGGAGCACAGTAGCCATTCAAGTTCCCATGTTTTAAAAACAATGTCACCCACCTGTAACATCCAAAATGGCTGACTTACACACCCTCAATCTCAAAAGCTTGAAATGACCTTTTGCAACAAAGAGGATTTCCAACTGGAACTCTTGAATTTTAAGAGGCGACAAATCTTAAGTCAATCTTCGTTTGTCTTCACCTGTACATGGGTCCACCCAAAGACCAGCCCTGCATTCCACCCAGATTTGCTAATGATTTAACTGCTGGATTTTATTTTTGCTTATTCGCTACAGGAAATGTTAAATGAAGGTGTGATACACACCATAGCACCAGCTTTTTCTTAACCATTGACATGTGCCAATTGGGGCTGCCTCTGGAGCTACCATCAATAAGAATCTTTCTACTGTGACTGAGTACTTTCCAGGAACTTCCACTAGCCTTCTGTATCCCTTATATTCTCCAGGCCTGACATGCCCAGCACTTAGCTAACACCTCTTCTGGTTTAATTGCCTTCATACTACCAACAAGGTGATCAACAATGCCCTTAAAATCCTTGATTATGGTTATCTTTCCCTCCTGGTTCTCCTTGACCTTTCAGCAGCATTCTTCACCATAGTCCACCATACACTCCTGGATGAAACCTTGCTAATCGCCACCAGTTCATGCAAATGGATTCCTCCAGATTACCAACCCTACAAATCACCTTTGGAGTCCCACAAGGATCTATCCTTTCCCCTGCGATCTTCAATCTTTACACAGAACTGCTCAAAACCCTGATTGCCTGTCACAACAGCCACATCCACCAACACACAGCTGACACATAGCTCCCCCTCTAGATACCCTCCACCAAAGACATCCACAGACACCAAGAGGCTCAAGGCCTGCCTCACATTTTATCAAGACTGTGACTCAATCCTCCAAGAACTCAAAACCACCCTCACAACCAACATCAACTGCCATGCACCAGTGAAACAGCACACACTCAAGCCTAAACCTTCCACACTCTGGTACACTCAAGAACTTAACTTCAACAACTAAACCACCAGAATAAAATAAAAGATTTGGTAAAAGGCCTTCAGCACATCAGACCTTGCCCTGCCTACGGAAATCTTTGCTATACGCCATCACTGATCAGCACTGACAAGGCCAACTACTACCAAAACAAAATAGCTGAGGCCAACAATGAAAGCAGATGCCTCTTCAAAGCCATCAAGCAGTGTGTGAACCGACCCAATCTGCACCTCATTGAAAAATCCACTGCCATCAAATCTTTCTTCATCAACAAGATCAGCATGACCCGCCAACACACAGGTACTAACACCACAACTGAGAGCACATTACACATCCCATCGATCAAAATCACAACTGCCTATACAACTTTCAAGACACTCAGTATGGACGACTTCACTGCCACCCTAGCATGCCTCAAGGCCGGTTCTAGGTCATTTGGTCGAATATAAATGGTCGACAGGACGGGTCGACACCAAAAGGTCGACAGGTCAAATGGGCGAATTTTTTTTTTTTTTTCATATTTTTCTTTTTTTTGGGGGGCGGGGTCACCCCCCAAACCCCTTTTCTTTGCTAGAAAACCCCTTTTTTCTCTAAACAAAAACCTAAAAAAAATATATATATAAATTAAAAAAAATTTAACCATTTGACCTGTCGACCAAATTGTGTCGACCATTTGTCTGTCGACCATTTGTCTGTCGACCATTTGTCTGTCGACCATTTGACTAGACACCCTCAAGGCCACATCATACATGATTGACCTCCTACAACTGAAACACTCCTGCCTTACCTGACAATCATAAGCGTCTTCTTAACTAAAGGCACCTTCCCCTCGATACACAAGACCGGACCAAGGCTCAAGCATCTCAAGAAAGCAACACTGGTCCCTGATGATCTCGGCAACTACTACCCCATCACCCATCTTCCCTTCCTAGGTAAGATCATTGAGAAAGCAATGGCCATGCAACTCCTTCAATATTTCGAAGTAAACAAACACCTTCAGTCCTACCAATCTGGCTTCAGATACAGATGCCATACATAAACAGCTACTATCAAGGTGATCAATAATACCCTTAAAATCTTTGAGGATTGTCATCCTTGCCTCCTGGTTCTCCATGAACTCTCAGCAGCATTAGACACAGTAGACCCTCACCGACAATCTAGATCACTGCATGGGGATCAGCAAGATCGTACCCAGCTGATTCAAATCATAACTTGCTAATCACCCCCAGCGTTTACAAATGGATTCCTCCAGATCACCAACTCTACCCATCAACTGTGGAATCCTGCAAGGATCCATCCTCTGATCTTCAATCTTTACATGGAACCTGTCAGAACCCTCCTCCCGCAACACAACATCCACCAATGCACAGGTGACTCACAGCTCAACCTCAAGATATCCTCCTTCAAAGACATCTGCAGGGCTTCACACAACTGCTAGCCACCTGCCCCAAGTTCCTTAGGTTCGACATTGACAGACACCTCTCCTTCAAACAGCACATAGCAAGAAAGACACAGATGGCTAGATATCAACTTTCTCTCCTGCCAACAATAAAGCTATTCATCCCAGAAATAACTTCAGATATGCTCTCCAAGCTTTGGTCCTCCTACAGCTGCAAGATAGCAATACCCTTTCGGAAGCCCTTCCGGTGACTATCCTAGCATTCCTATCCTTGTTTATTACTAAAAATAAAAGTGACACAGCAATGTGCTCTAGCACCTTGAAGTGTCGTTTGTGCTGGATGGAATTACAATAATGACCAAATAATCAGACGGACTCAAAGAATATGACAAAGTACTGCTTTACTGTCAATTTAATAAAATAGGGTGAACTCGCAGACATCGGACTGATGCATGCACACTCGCACAGACGCTTGATTACATAGAGGTCTTATACCCCAATATCTGTCATCTATGATGTCATTCTACGTTGCAAAATACAAAACCTATCAAGTGAAGGGATTGGTTAAGGGAACATATCTACTTATAGAACATATAAGGATTATTGCATCATTGGCTACCCCTTATCTGCGGGGCATGCCTTGAACTACCTCTAAATATGTATAGTACTGATTATAGCGTACAAAACAATAGTGGATTGGTCTGTGCAATATTGTAAATTAGGTTGTCCCTCAACCCCACTGACTGGTTGGCATAATATCCCAACCTTGGAATTTTAGCCCTCTTTAGCAGAATGTACGTCAAAAGAAACATAGGTTTTTGAATCCCAGCATACTACTCCCAATTTTCGCAAGTAGTCCAGGGTTTCTTATCGGTAGGCTATCAGCCAAAGTGTTCCATTTGTAGTTGACCTTGTTGCCTGTTCACTATCCTGGCACATTCATGGGAGTGTGAGCACACCACTATCTTAGCTTAAGCCTCTAATAAATAGCCTTTGTTTTGGGCTTCTGAGTCATGTGTGAAGACATCACACATTTGTCTAGTTGAGCCTTTTATTTACTGCTTTTTGATTTAATTATGCAGAGTGCTGCTGCTCCTCTTGGCCTCTAGAGACTTGCTCATTCTATCTCACATGAACATTGTATACTTTTAATTGACTAGCAGTTTGGCTTTCACAGATGTTTTCTTCTTCCATCTCTGAAGAATGCCCCACATTCAGAGCTTATCCACATACTCCCTTTGTGTTCTGTGCTTATCCTTTAAAAATAGCATCCTTAACTCTGGACAAACCTTGACTCATTGTCCAATCTGCACACAGAGCAGTTTTTATGCTTCCGCTGATTCTACAGACTCGGCCTGTCTCTGAGGTTGCTTGGTTAAGTTTGATATGAGCCAGTGTCAATTTTCCTACTTTGGCTGTCTTTTCCATGTTTTATATTCCTCTATAGCAAGCTTCTATACATTTTCTTTCTAACTTGCGTTCCTGCATATTTAGTTATTGGTCAGTATGTTGCTTCATCTTCTTTAGATCCATGATAACTCTTGCCTTAGATACATGTTACTCTTAGTGCTTCAGTTACATTGTTACTTCTAACTATTTTCATATTGTTTGAGCATAGGTTCATATATCTTCTTTATGACATTTGTCTTTGTCAGATTTCACTTTAATGTCCATCTATAATATTCACTAATGCATTCTGTCATCTTGGCAGGCAACATCCTTTCATGTAACATTTTTCTATGCAACATCCTTCCACGCTTTCATTGCAAGGATACATTCTGTATGGCTGTCTGAGTGCATACCATCTCTCATACAATCGATGCGGTATGGGAACAATGCAGAGGGTCACATTTATTGCTCTTCTCCGACTGTTCCAAAATGATTGCGGTGAGGGGGTGGGAACTAGCAAGATAGCGTCTACCTGCTCCTCTACAGCAACAGTTCAAACCGTTGTGTTAATTTTTTACCTCATGCTTTAGAGGGTCTCATATGACCCTCTAACACATATTTTAAAATGGGACCACAATGTTTAGAAATAT
The DNA here is from genome assembly GCF_040938575.1 of Ambystoma mexicanum. Taxonomy (NCBI): domain Eukaryota; kingdom Metazoa; phylum Chordata; class Amphibia; order Caudata; family Ambystomatidae; genus Ambystoma; species Ambystoma mexicanum. Next base: position 766,146,101 of record NC_090923.1, on the reverse strand, counting down.
CTCTCTAATGCATTCCTCCACATCTGTTACACAAACAAGGCCAGCATAATATGTTTGTTTTCTGCACATTTCAAAGAGCAACGTGTTTCTTAATTCTGGCTGCACTTTGAAATTTGCAGAAACTCTCTCGCCTCCACTTTGTGCACAGTTGCACGTAGTGGCAAAGGTGTATCACAATGTCCGCACATTTAGATGCCTTCTGTGATGAGGGTGCGTGATTTTCTCCCACAAAGAGAAAGCTAAGCTCTCTTTATTTGCAGTAGAAAAGCTTTCGATAAGCAAGCCCATAGTGTCTAGCTTCCCTTCCATTTGGACATGTTTATAGTTTGTTAATAGGCCTTCTCATTTGCATATTTGAACACATCTATATTAGCAAATTTGAACAAGTGCTTCTGTGGGAGTAGTGGACTCTGCTCTTCTGTGACTAACACAGGAGATCTGTGTAAGAAAGCTCATTTTTGGCCTGGTGGAATGGTTCCATGTAATAGCCCCACTGAGTGGTTGGAGCTACTTGTAGTGGAGCTATTGTTTCTTGAACGCATAGTGCTAGTGGTGACTGGCATGTCAGTCCATTTCGGGATGCTGCTGTTAATGTAAGCAGATATCGTTGAGATGAAGGATGAGCAGTTTATAGTTTGAGACATGTTTGAGGTGTTTGATGTTTTTAATGGCAACTGCCACATTGCATTGTTGGCTGTTTTTGGAGATTCTGTTCTAGATGTTGCTTATTGTGATGATTATTTTAAAGGGAATAGAATCTGTTGGTGCAAATTGTGAGGTATTGTTGGTGATGAACGAAATTGGAAGATGGCAGATAATTTGAAAAGTTGTTTCTCTAACTTGATTAGGTCAAAAGAGATTGGAATATTACCTATTGATATTTATCAAAACACTTCATTGGTGAAACAGCATTTCCTGGATTTTTCAAAAGACAAGTTCCTAACCCGGTATAAATGTATTAACAGTTGGGTTATCCAGTACTTGTTTTGCCCTCTCTTTGCCATCTTCTACTTCAATACAAGGCTGTGGACATCACTGTATGAAGTACATCAAAATTAGATTAAAATGGGAAAGCAAATACAAAAAGCAAACAATTGACAAATAAACGATATAGATGGCTCAGTATTTTTTAAGCAAAACACATTGTATGGTCCCTTAAGGTTTTTTTGTGTAAATACTGTATTATAGCTGTGGACTGACATTGTGAATTACATTGTTTTCTTTGCAGGTATTTTCTTGTTTTCCCCATGTCATGAAGTACCTCCCAGGGCCTCATCATTCAAAATTGAAGCACCTGCGGGATCTTCGTACCTTTGTGGAAGAGAGAACAAAAGTACATGAGGAGACACTCGATCTCTCCTCTCCTCGAGACTTCATTGACTGCTTCCTTATCAAGATGAATAAGGTAGTGTAGCCTGTCCTTATTTCATGTGGAGACCTACCATAAAATATGCAGCAAAGCGCAACAACACCTCTAATGCATGGCAGATGGACCACCTGATTTGATAATGTTTTGACCACCTATTCATCTATCATGGCACAATGTGTAATTTATTTGAAATGTATTTATTTATTTATAGAGCACTTTTGACAACACTCTGAGCAATGGTAAGTGGTACACATATATATGTAAAACAATTCATATTTGAAAACAAAGTAGATGAGCATTGAGAGATGAGCAGAAAATAGAAGGAGTTGAGGGTGAGCAAACAGAAATAGAGAGATCCATTGTTTGTGGGCGAGTATGGAAAAGGAGTGGAAGTGAGACTGAGCACAAATGAGATTAAGGAGGAAAGATAGAGTGCTGCAAGACCATGCACAGCTTTGTAGATGATGCATAAAGAAAAAGTGTCCAATTAAAGTCGTTTTTGAGCTGAGTGAATAGAAATGGAACTGATTGGTGGAAAGAACACTACTACCTAAATATCCCAACACATGGGATTTCCTTCAATGATATGTGAATATTTAAGGGTATAGAAAAGTTTAAAACCATGTAAACAGCAGCACAAATGAGATATTTATATTACAAGCTCTATCTAAACTTTTCGTATCTAGCACCTGACAGTTGCCTATTGTTAGATGTGAGACAAGGTTGTAAGGTGTGGGCTAGTAACAATTAAGCAAACAAAAGTTGGGTCTACTGCATAGTCTATTGCTCAGAGCATTGCAGAGGTATAGCAGTCTTTGGCAATCCCTACAGTCTGTCTACAGTGCCCACTATTGAAGAGAGCAGTTTCTGCTTAAAACCCCTACCTCCAACGTGGAGCATTCACAGAGGTTTGCAGAGGTATAGCCATCTTTGGCAGTCTATACAGTCTACCTACAGTGCCTACTATTGAAGAGAGAGTTGCTGCTTAAAACCCCTATCTCCAACATGGAGCGTTTGTGGATGTTTGCCGATGTATAGTAGTCTTTGGCAGTCCGTAGCAGCCGGCGTGGAGTGGGTGAGTGCCGGACCATGATGGTTGCTGAAACGAACGTAGACATTCCAGATAACCGATGTGACAACAGGATTGGACTACATTGCAAGCAACCACTCTGACAACCATCAAAGGATGCAGAGTTCCAACAACAACAGCAATGGCTAAGCTCAGAGATGATCGAGCCCGCTATCGATATCGACACCAACACTAGGCACGTGGAACATGGGGGTACGATCAAGGCATTGCAAAAAGACATCAACGGGGACCGTGTAGTCTGCTGTGGAAATAAGTGCCAGCACATCGCAATATATGGATGAAAAAAAGGCTGCAGATAGTGTCGACAAAGAGAGAGAGTGCACGTGAATGGCAAATGTCTGTGAAGTAATGTGGCTAATGGGCCAAAAACAACCAGCATGTAAAGACACCTCTCTTGATTCCTCAGAACTGTTTGTGCGATCTGAGACTAAGGCCAAAATTAGCTCCACAGTACCAACAATCACAAACCGTCTGGCAATGCAGCACAGGGACGCATAATCACAAAAATAGTCTCAATGAAGAGCTTGGCCCTAACCATTAACATAACAGAGAAAAATAGTTAGAATGAGTACCCCCGAGGCTGGGAAGGAACAATTGACAAAGGGAGGTTGTTCCATGATAACCAAGTCAATCTGGCATCCGAAGGGACTGACCTCTAACGAGGTATTCATAAACCAATGATTTCTCTACCACAGACCAGCTTCAAAGCTGAGCATCTGCACACCACCCAAAACTGCCCAGAGAGGGTGGGGGAGGAAGGGAGAGGTACAATATAAAGACCTCCTGGAGAGTATGAATAACATAAAATGCAATGTATTGAACCAGGACAACACCTGCAGGAGGAGCTACAGGGTTTCATTAATGCTAGTTAAAACACCTGTGATGACTAGAACCTAGCAAGTGTGGGTAACACAGAGTCGATTGTTAAAGACTTGGGTAATGTAGTTACCACTATGACAATTGATGATAATGGTGCAGAGATTGATGGAAATTTAAGACAATGGTTCCTTGATATTGAAGCACCCCTGTTTGTTAGATCAATATAGGAAACAGAAAAAAGTAAAAATAGTCGTAATTCACAGGAACCCATTTCTTAGGACCACAATTGTTCATCGATGAGGGTGCAAAAAGAAAACAACAAAAGGACAGACTCTTTGCTAAAACCTATGGTTCATTCTCCTCACAGGAGGAATTGGTCTCTCCTAAAAAAGGAGGCCCAGACCAATCTAATTTGCATTTAGCATTGTGGAAAAACAACGTGAAAGATACTCCATGTGCACAATCAGGCATTCACACAAACACCTTGGTTGCTCTAACTATTACTATGGCACCATGTATGAAACTATATGAGAACATCAATGACCAACTTAAGAATCACACAACGTTGATGGCAATGATGCACTCCAAGATACTGTTTGTTGAGGAATTTATAACAGCTATCCAAAACAACTTAGATAAAAAAATACTGCTCAAATCACAACCATATTTCACAATATTTTGGATCTGATTATTAAGGGAAAAAAATGAAAGAAGAACTCAAAGATTGACAAAAAGTGCCGGTGTGCCATAAATAGGTAAATCCAACAAAGAACATAAACCAATCCGTCCACTGTGGAGATGAACCTTTCAAATCAAGAACGGAGCCAGGCAAGAACCTCCACACTGAATATATGTATGGAGGGAGAAATAACTTTAACCTGTGAGAATAGGGTCTACAAGGAGTGTGTCATAGATGTAGCTAAGAGTACTGATGTAGTGGATGACAAAAGTAAGATTAATGAGGAACAGGAAGTGGAGGTAAATACTGAAAAAGGGAAAGATTTGTTTAATGAAACTGCTTGAAGGTCAGTAAACAAGTGAAAGAATACACAATATTCACAAAGAAAATTGAAAACATAAAGGAGAGATCTAGGAACGATAATTCAATCCAAACAAGTATTGAAAATGCAAAAAACACACAAAAATACAAAAAACAAATAATGCAAAAAAAATCTAAAAACCAAAAACTTCCAAATAAATGTAGTTCTTACAAATCTCAATCTTTTATAAGAAACTTGGAACTTCTGGAGGTTTTCAAATTGCCCCTGTTGGTTAAGAATACACATTCTAAAAACTTTACAAAAGAAATCATGCAAAGCCAACAAAGGGAGTATCAAGAAGGCAGACAATTCATACCAAGACAAAATAATGTTGTTGTGGACGACTTAATGGATATTTCCATTTACACAATGTCATATAGTCAAGAATTTGATGATGAAAATGATTTTAAAACCTTGTTGATCACCAACAGCAGAATTTGCAAATTAGTTTGCAAACTATTGCTGAAAATGAAGAAGAGGTGCGACAGTGAAAAATGGAACATTGTTTGTGGGAGAAGTCGACTAAAGGAAATTTTATGGTGAAAAACGAGATGGCGCACTCATGTGTGTGCAGTTGCGAGTCAAGAGCCCTACTTCAAGCAATATTGGAAACAGAGATCAGGCATCTCCTTTAGTGTTGCCTTTTCATCCACTGGACCAAAAAAGACAGACTTTGCAGCCGAAGCACGCCAAGACGGCACAGAGAAACAATGTCCGGAGGCAAGATGATGGACCTAGAAGATCTGCTGAGGATGTTTCATTTGAGGAGAGATATGGGAACCTGGGAATTAAAAAAAAGACTGTACCTACTGGTGGAACTGCTGATAGGACCAATGACAATGAGGAGGTGGTGATGCCAAACTAGATGCAGAGTAAGGTTCGCTTTCTGAATTTTCAGAGTGAAGAAAGCAATCACCAGAGTAAACTCCCTGACTTTAATTCACCTTTCAGATAAGCAAAACAACAGAATTGGTCATCAAAACTTGGGAAGATTCCCATTTGAATTATTACCCAATACCGGGATGAAGGTCGGATTATAAAAATTGCCTTTTAGGCCGGCGGAGTTACATCCAGATGATGACAAAATAGATGGTAAGAAAAGACATATGGTGTCTTCATTCACTACCTCTAATAAATTCTACGGCTCCCCCCAGACAAAAAGAGCTCATGTTCTTCTTTTCGAACCTTGGAAAAAATTGGAATTGGTTGACAGAGGCATTGGCTATGAAAGAGAACTAGACATAACTGAGCCAGACTGAGTCAGCAGACCACTTTATGTTGGGAAGTTGGATTTCAAGAGGGTTTATGCATCTGTTTGAAAGGGCAACATGGATTATGACTGTTTTGATATTATTTGCCTTCAAGAGACCTGGCTGAGAGTGGCCCCTCTATTAGACGGGTATACTATCCACTTGAATCCAGCCTTGAAAGGAGCTAAAGGTAGACCAGTGTTTGGTGTACTAATAGCCTTAAAACATGAAATTAAAATGAAAGTAGTGACAATACAGAATCCTAATCCTTACATCCAGATTCTATCATTGCAAATTGGGGGAGATCATTCTAAAATACATGAAAATATGGTCATATTCAATTTTTATTGGAACATGGCTGCAATTGAAGCCTTGTATTTTCCAACTTTTGTATAGGCGCATTATAAATATCATCATGGATCTCTTAGACAGCTCTCTTGAATTATGGTCAGATCCTTTAATAATAATATGTGGGGATTTGAACAATCATTGCATCAACCAAAAGAATGCCTTAATAACAACTACCCACTCATCCTCAACCTTAGCAGAAGAAAGGCTTTATGCCTGGCGAGAAGGCTTAAATGCAAGGAACATCTGTCTGCTAAATGGGCAAGTTGAGGGTGACATCCCAAGTGAAAGGTACATGAGAAAGGGCAGTGGAAGGAAAAATCCTTGATTATACCTTTGTATCGCATAATATGCTTATCCAAACTAAGACACTGGAAATTCTGCAGACCAGAGGGAGTGATCATAACATTCTAAAACAAACTTGCAACACTTTGAGGTCTGGAGCATTGGAATGTCCAATACAAGGCTTCAAAATATTACAAGGGGCTGTCACTAAATGCACTGAATTGGTTTTGCATGAATGGAGGAGAATCTGCTATGCGTTTCTGGTAAACCTAGAGATGTCAGGAGAAATTCCGATAACAAATCCATTGTTAGTTAAACATAAATTATGAGCCCAAGGTTGGATACAGACGCAACAGCAGAGGCAGTCACATAGATCATATGCCCAGGCATCTCAAGAGGCTCGCAGATACAACACATTACCTACATATTTGGCAAGATTTCCAAATAGATATTATCGGTCGCTTAAACCTCTGCCGAGAGATATTGGGGGTAAGATCAAGAAATGACAGAACCGATGTGACATGTAGACTATGTAAATGTGAAGTATCAATAGAATCCTTGCAACACCAGATACTGTTCTGATCTGCATTAACAGAATTTAGGAAAACCTATTGAGGTACCTCCTCCCTTGTAGTTCATTAAAAATTTCAGCACAATGGTGTGTAACAAATCACACCTGGGGTTGCAAAAACGTATGTTTATATAGTTTTTGGTATCTGCTTTTTACATAGTTTAAGAGATACTTCTGAACATCATTGATGACAACAACACAAGCAATCATAATTTGTACAATCAGAACAAAACAGAAGCAAGTTGGTGTTCTTGCACAGTGATATTTACAAAAAACATAATGCATTTACTACTGCCGCTAACCAAAGTGGGCGACAGGGGTCAAGGTTCGATAAACAAATGGACAGCAGGTCTATAATACAAACAGTTAACAGTTAACATTGGTAACACTGTATTTTTAGAGGGAAATGCATCTACACCCGCTGTTTCAGCCCTATAAAGGGGCTAAGTGAGCCATTTCTTCCTAGGGCCTTCATCAGGACAGAGGAGGACTGTGTAGTCAGGATGTTCAGGAGGTGCGGAAAAATTAATGAGGGATAATGAGGGGAGGCTCAAAGCATACTTGCGGGAAAAAGTGTGAGAGAAATCACTGGATGTCTATCATTAACTAAGAGGACATTGCTTACCTGTGGGGACGAAAGTCTTGCCACAGGTGTAACAGATAAAGGTGATGGTTACCTAATTAGGAAAATGGAGTAGAAATTGAGGTTACCCAATGTATTGGTCTAATACAAAGCAGGATCAAATGTGTACATGGTAATGACTCTACACAACACTACTGTGCCGGTCTTACCTAATTAATGGTAACCGTAAGGTCGAATATATCGATGAATGCTGCTTGAGGGTCACAGTAGTGCTGTCAGTGCAACGCTGTAGGATTACAAAAAAAGACAAAACTACAATCACTAAGTCTGTTAGTGTGGACTGTTTTAGAAACTGTTGTGTTAAAAAAAGAGTACTGGAAGGCAGTGTATGACATGGTGCGGAAACTGCAAGTATGTGCTTACCTAAACACAGTATGCCGCGTGGATAGTATCTCACTGATGGCACCAAAGGGTAGTCAGTATCTGCATCAATAATCATGCGAGCCCTGAGTGAGCGCTGGGGACATACAGATAATGGAGATGGATCAAAAAAGTACTTGTGGCACCGGGTGTCCGAGATGCACAACTTGGGCTAAATAGAGAAGTGTGCGCTTCATACCTTAGTTGGCGAGGAAAAAATCTCTGCAGAAGGGCTGCGCGGCTGCAGTGTCTGACTGGAGTTCGGACATGGAGAATTCTTCAGCGAGTAGCAGCAGTAGGGACGCTGTTGCTAGGCGCCATCAGTACATATAGCGGGCGCCATGTTGGATTGGTGCAGGTCTCAGCCAAAGTATTTCGCTAAATCCATGGATGTGGTACTCGAAACCACGCAATAATCAATTATCGTGGGAAACCTAACCGGCTCACAAATTATGGTGTAATTGCCATAACGTGTTACTGTCCATTGCCATGGTAACCGGTCGCATTTTGCGGACAGAAAAACATTATGGAACAAGATAAAACAAGGATCAGCTGATGGCGTATAGTAAATCTCTTGGAGAATGAGTTGGAAAAAAGAGTCGTGTATGCCAACAGAATGCGTGTCCCCCTGAACATAGCAACGGTTTAAAGCATCGGGTGGTCGTCACGTGATAGACTCCCGTAATGCAATTTCATTAACAAAAACTGTAAAATTAACGTAAATATTACCCACACAATGCACCGATGTACAAATGATCGGTCTACATTGTGAAAGCAATTGAGTCGTGTGTGCCAGTAGCAAAACATCTAGATGAAGACGTACCTATGAACATCATGTGAGGAGGCTAGACGGCCCTGTTGTATACAAAGCTGTGTGGTACTGGAGGGCCGCTAGGGTGCCTATAATCTACATGCTGAATGGATTGGTAGTCCTATATAAAGCTATGTGGTGCTGAAAGGTGGTGCGACCACGGAATGTAGATGACACCCTTAACATGGTGCATAGTGGAGACAGCATCAGGCATGTATACTTAGTTAGAGTCATAATTATTTAAAAAAACACATGCAGTTAGCTGTGGAGGATGTAGTCGAGGGTAGCCCCTCTGATGCCATTAATATGTGACATTCATGTGTAACACGAGGTGTTTGGATACCTCGTTTCGGTGTTTTAAGTACAACAAACAAACAACACATCTCATGTGTAAAGGTATGCGGGGCGCTAATGCAACATAGCACTCTACATTGTCTAAACAGGAATGCACAACCTAATGCATCTCGTTCTGGACAACCTGTGTGCATCCAAGACACAGTCCATGGCCTATAGAAAGGATTTCCATTCCACAGATATATTAAGGCCTGTTTTGACCGTGTCTAATCTGTGGACCCACCTCTGCTCTAGCTGCGTCAGAGCTTTGTCACTGAAGGGTTTGCGTGCAATGGTGTTTTTTTTGTTACCTTCCACTGAACTACAGGCAATTGTCTGACAGCTCTGTTTTGATAAACCAGATTCAGATCAGGTGAGTGTTTTTTTTCTTTTAATTTCACCGTCTTGTGTGTATAAAGGTGTGCAGACAATGCTACTATGCATATACCAAAATCACAGTTTTAACAAGCCATGCGCTGGAACAATCAGAGAGTCTTGGGGGTCCAGGGGATTAGCTAATCTGCTAATGTGGGATTTTCTTTATCTGCACAGCAGCACTGTCTACATCATTTTATGTAACCAGTTTGACGGTAAATAGTGGCTATTCAATTGTCTTCTCTCCAGTATTCAAAATAGACCAATGTTCAAGCATTCTCGTTTTCATTAGTCAAATGTGCCTAATGAAAATACCATTGACATACCAGTTTTTCCGATTTCCTTTATGGGCATAACTGCAATGTGTTGTCCCTCTGATTATTCCATGCCTGCTCTTCGGCCCAATCAATGATCTTCTGTTAGTATCAGCAATTTTGCAATTAGGCATTTAGTTGGAGTACTTGGTAAACATATAAAACTACAGCCTCACCTATACCATAACAATTGTCCATTGGAAAGGTTTTCTTTTAATGCTCTGAGATGGTTCCTCACAGAAATGAGTTCCGTCATGAGATCTCTTGGTTTCAAATATACACTCATTTCAAAAACTATAGATTTGCATTTAACCTCCAGCTCCAAAAGATCAATCACCTATACATTACACATAGGGGTGAACCACAAGCGCAATTCAGATCACCTTCATTTCTCTTTCAGAACGCAACGATGTCATCAATACATTGTTTCCTGCAACCCATGTTGTTAGAAAATGGATTGCTTGAGTGATATATAAATGCTTGTTCAAACTGATTTAAATAGATGTTTGCCAAGTTGGAAACAAATATTGCTCCCATAGTTCCCAGAAAACTGGTCAAAGAAATTACATTTATATATATAAAAAAAAAAGAATTCTGTCAGAGCTAGTGCTGCCAAGTTTTTGAATTGCACTCACTTGCCATCAATACTTCGGCCACATTTCTTCAATGGAGTTTTTGCCTGTTTGTTGATAATCATTTCATATTTCAAACCCTCAGTATGTCAACGACTGTACATTTGAAACCTACAGATCGACATGAGTGTATTTATTGTTGATTTGTAAGGCATCAAGTGCGAAGGAGTTTGGTGGTATCCCAAGGGGAAAGGAAGAGAGCTGATTGAAATAAAAAGCAAGAGTTACAAACAGCTTGATAAATTGTGATCACTTGAACAGTTAGACAAGTTAAGGAGTAAGGAAGGTAGTGGAGAAGATCATTTGCTCTGTGAGGGGCCCAGAAATAGAGCAGCAAGACTATTCACCAGCTACCCATTGTACGTTAGATCAGTTCAATTGAAGAGGAGGCTGTGGGAAGAGGTTAGGGGAGGGACAGTTTAGATAGTTGGTGCAGTACTCCGATTAGGACTCTGCCAGGGGTAGATTGTCCAGGCGTATCTCATAGAATGATATATCTGTTGCTATTACACCATGGCTATTACACCATGTAGGGCTGGTAGCAAGGGGCCAGTGGAGAAGTGTCAGCAGGAGCAAGTGCTTGAGAGATCCAACGTATTTGGGGATGAAATGAGTTGGGAAGCTGAGGCTAGAGCCGCACCTGTAGCTGTGGCAACAAGGAAGAAACAGGTTGCAATGTTTTATTTCCCAAGCTACATCAGGAAGAAAACTAGGAGAGCTAAAGGAAGACTAACTTGAAGAAATATGTTTTGAATTGTTTCCTGAATTTGAGATGGCTGTCCCCCTATCTCAGCGTAAGTCATAGTTTCAGAGGGTGGTGTCCCCTTTGCCATGAGTTCTGCATCTTAGCCTCTTTTCTTGAATTTGTCATCAATAAGCCTTATTCCGGTGGTGGATCATAGGGTCCTCGAGGGCACAACCTTTCTGACATGTTTGCTGAACTAAGTGGGGCTGTTAACCAGCAGCCAGCATAGTGCTCTTAAGGCTGGGTCATTGTGGTTGCTTTTTTCAAGCGTCTTCATCAGCCTGCCTGTCTTGTTCTTCTTCGGAAATGGTGGCTGGTGCACCTATGCAGGCCCTGGTAAAGGCTGCTGCCATTGTCTACCATGGCCCGATACATGACTTTAGCCACTTCAACCTTGTGATGCATTTTTTCCAAAAAAAAAGGAAACATCGTTTAAAAAAAGATGAAGGTGAACATAATATCTTATTTTGGAAAATAAGGTTATCAGATAATTGTTTTCTGAATTGAGTCTTTATATTATCCAAAATAGTCCATGTAAAATTATCTGGCCCATGCTTTTCAGCCATAATATATGATACCACAGGTGCTGTCACGACTCCATTCTATATGGCTCTGTTTTGCTGTGCCATCTCTGATTTTACTGAACGTGCCTGCATATCTTTTTAGACAACGGTAAATTCTCATGATTGCATTCAGTGCTCCACTTAAGGTTTGGTTCCACTAACGCTGCAGTGGTTGTTGGTCTGTCCCCTACTGATGATAACGCATTATTATGTTTTCTAAGGCTGCTGATTCATCCATCCAGTGAACTTTGTCTTTTTACTGCTGGGACCAAGGCACATATTCCTTCTTGGAAAACATGTTACAGAGCCAGGAGTTCCAAGCGGTCTGTTTGTGTCAAAGGCTTGTTCAAACACTGCATTGAACTGTGCTCGGATTGTGTCAACATTTTGAAAGGACTTTTTTTCAAGATCAATGAAGTTGCTGATGATAAAGCATTATTGGACAAATACAACAAACTAAATGTTGATTTAGCGTATCTGATTCAGATTATTGTGGTCGATTCACAAAATGCAGCTGGCATTGCGCTATTACATGCGAACACATCTTAATATCTTCTGAAAACAGACTCTGGTGGTGCAAATGGGTTCCATGTGTTCTTAAGGAAAATTGATATAACGAAAACATTCTTACCGACACTAATTTATCGAAAAACACTGGTTTATCTTTTTTTTATTTACGGCCCACCTCCAACCCCTGGTTTTAAAATGATTATAAGCCCACCCCAACCTGATCCCCACCCCTTTTCAATCGCTTACCCTGCCCCCATATATATATATATTTAATACAAATTGTAGTTTTGCGGTATTTAAGTTTAGGTACTTAAATCTTATTCGTTATTTAATTTTCGGTAACATCGCTGGATAGCGTGCAAATGGGCTATTAGCACTATTTGTGAGGACACTGGGGGGTGTAATTATATTAGAGCTCGACTGAGTGCCTCTTCCTCACTGATGATGTGCTAGGCAAAATCTCAGCCTGGAAAGTACTTACCCTGTCAAGCAAAATGGCTCACCACTGGCTGCGTTTGATTCATTTTTTTATTTATTGGATGATCTGGCTATCCCTTATAGTGGGTTTGCCTTGGGATTCATAAGAGAATTCTGGTACTGTCATGATGAACTCTTAGGTTGTTTTGGATCAGGTGAGTCCTAATAGTCAACTCCCAAAACTTGTTTTAACTGTACATTACCACAATACCCTATTAAAGAAGGCATGAGGCGACTGCTAGTTAGAAAGTGAAAGGGGATGGTGAGCAGAGATAAATACAGGACGCCATAGCTGGGTCTCCTGTAAAATAGAAAACATGAATTTAGTAATCAGAACCAACACCCTCAAAAACATGTAGCAGATAACCAACCCACAAATGTTGCTCACCAGGTAAGGTAAGGGAAGGTACGTGATCCTGTTTACCGGCCTTCTGTCAATAACGTGTGTAGTTCTGTAGCAAAACAATAGGGTGGGGACAGGATTAGTGTAGTATGCAGGTACGGAAAAGATGAGTTGTTAAGTGTAGGTCCGAAGCACCTACTATCTGTATGCTGATGTGGGTTCTACTGGGTTCAGACATCAGTGGTGCCTTACAATGTTTTACAGTAAATGCAATTCCAGGATTAAGAGTGTAGTGGAAGCCAGGAGGGCATATATTTGGTGATGTGCCTGACAGCTGCCATCATGGGATCTAATATCTAGAAAGTAAATAAACACAACACAACACGCAAGAGTAGCAAGGAGAACATTTCCAGCAGGGGACACCGGAAGGGAGAGACTGCCTGGGAGCTTCAGACACAATGAGGGAAGAAATTGAGAGTGGTCCCAAAAGAACGAGGCAAGTACTCACAAAGAGGAATGCACTGGAACAGCAGTTTTGTCAGGCAGTGCATTTCAGGTGAGAAACCTTCTTGCATGGGCCACCCTAGAAGCGATGCTACTTCATCCTGCAGGATCTGACTGTGCACAACTTTACTAGCAACCACTATGGAAAGGAAATTATGCAAAAAGCTTCTGTGCCACCAGCCCATGTACTGACCCTATGCAATTCCCTACTCACTATATCATGTACTACTTCCCAAAGGTATTTGCTGGCCATTTCCACATGCCCATCCCCTGAAGCATACTTGGGCAAGTCTTTCCTCCCTAGTACTCCACCCTGTACCATAATCCTGATGGAGGCTCTCATTACGAATCAATCAGGAAAGCACTGGTGATTTCGTTATCACGGTAGCAACGTTTCCGGCTACCGCAGTGGTGGAACCACTGGCATATCACAACCTCGTAGGAGCACTGAACCAGCATTGCCAGAATCGAATCAGTGTTACCAGCATGACAGAAACACAGACAAAACCAGCAAACACAAGTGCTTTCGGGAGACAAATGCTGGTAACAGCAATTCCAACATGCACAATCAAGGAAACACTGGCACCGGGCCAACCGATGCCGGAAACACCGGAAACAGAGTTAGCAGAATCAGAAAAGACGTAATTTCAGGAACTGGAAGCTCGCTGGTGGTCCTTTTGAAAAACATAATCCATATAAAATTGGGCACTTCCTGGAGCCATCCAGTCACGGAAACACCGGCAACATGACAGGCACATCCAAATTGCGTGTCCCTGAGGTCCGTCAATGTAAGCTACGATTCACAGAGCCTGAACGTACTGCATTGGCTGACAGCATTGTGGCCAATGCAGACAAACTATTTGGAAGAGACAATTGGTGAACCCGCAAGCGCTGCAGGACAGCAATATGGGAGGATGTGGCCCAGAATGTCATGGCAGAGGGCTCTGTCCCCCGCACCTCAAAAGACTGCAACAAAACGTGGGATGGCCTTCACCTCCGAGTAAGGAATCTACTCTGGGCACATAAGAGGGAATGCCTTGCTACAGGAGGCGGCATGGCCTCCCCACTGAAATGAATACTGTGGGAGAAGACATGCAGCACAGTGCTGCACATGGAGCGGATTGTGGGAGTAGGAGCAGCAGAGGCTGGAGCAGGGATGCAAGTAGAGGGATGTGAGTACACCAAGCCACATCAAAATCTTGGGGATATGTCCAAGTTCAGTGAAGATACATGACTAGTACGTCAATATGGGCTATGCACAGACAGATGCTGGGGGCGTTGGCCAGGGCAAAACATGCACAAGCCTTGCACCCAAAATGCATGAACGCAAGCATATGGGCACATGAGTACCGGTCATGTGCACAAAGGGACAACATGACTTTTAGCATATACACGATGCACACACCAGTACAAGCCAGCGTGGCAGGACTATGGCCAATTTGAACTCATACCACACACATATTCACACCTGCATCACAGCAGTCCTGACAACCAAACATTATATTCAGGACAGGTCCCACACAATGTTGTATCTGTGTAATGCAAGTTCATTGAGGTGACACACAGGTGAATAACTGCATGCCTATCTCATCCTGATAGGCACATCCTCTGTCAGTGACCCTGCTGGAACCTCAACAGCCAGAGCAACCATGCAGAGGAAGGCAACAAAAGCATGCACCAACACTTCGCAGCCAATGCTGGCTGCAGTAGCACTGCCATCAGAGCCTGTGCCTCAACCATCTGTCCCTGCAGCAGAGACGTCAGGCCCTGTAACCCAACCATCTGTCCCCGCAGCACAGTCATCATGTCCTGTGCCCCAACCATCTGCCCCTGCAGCACAGCATTCGGGCCCTGTTCACCAACAATCTGCCCCTGCAGCACAGCCATTGGGCCCTCAGCCTCATCCACCTGGCCTTGCAGAGCTAATATCAGGCCTGCCAACGCCAAGTTAATGTGCCCACACAACCCTAGCCACCATACCATCCTGGCACATCCACTGACAATGATGCAGTCTTGAAAGTAGGCAAAAGCATGGATGGCTCCCGACACACCACATACCACAGGTCGAGCTACAGTCGCTCTGACCTGCACATCCCCCCTTCACCTCCAATGCCAAACATCCGGGTGATGGATGCGCGCATCCACATAATTGAGGGCAGGCATGATGAGATTGGCGGACATGCTCCGTCAGCAACTTGAGGAGTCCTGTATGATGCGGGAATGCCTGCAGGCCAGCAGCCAACACTGTGACCATGTCCTGGGCTTCACAACCTCTGCCCTGTTGGTTTTAGCACAAAAGGTCCAGGAGGGAAATGACTGGTGTCTGCACTCGCAGAGTCTCTGACACACATTCTGCAGGTGCCCTAGAATGCATGGGTGTCCAAGGATCAGCCCCCCCGCCCCCCAGTGTCACCACACTTGCAAACTCCCACCAGGGCAGCCCAAGTTCCAGCTCCAGTGGCATTTGGGTTCACTGACACATGCCAAGGCGTGTGATGTCAAAAAGCACAGGAGATGACTTTGATTCACACCATTCATGACACTTTGTTTTTTGGGCGTGCTTGGGGAATGAGTGTTTGGTGGGGTGTTTGAGCAGGGAGTGTTTGTGGAGGGGTGTATGGGAAGAGGGTGTTTTGAGAGGGAGTGTTTAGGGAGGGGGTGTATGGGGAGGGGCTGTTTGGGGAGGGAATCCTTGGGGAGGGAGTGTTTGGGGAGGGGAGGGGGAAGGGGAAGGGTGCTGAGCACAGGGTGTGGTTTGTACATAGTTCTACTTGAATAATACATCTTGTTAAGCATGTGCATCAATGACTGGATATTCCTTATTGGTGTGGCCAGATGTATTGGTTGTGCACATCACATGCATTGAGGAGCATGGGTCGTGTATAGTTGAGGGGGATTTAAAAGTTGTAAATGGGTTCCTGACGGGCTGCATGCCCATACCTGTCATCCATGCGCCTGTGCCGGTGCCTGGCTGGACCTGCCTCTCCATCGTCATCATCTTCACCATCTGGTGGTGGCATGTCCATATCCGGGGGCAGGTGTATGATGTTCTAACGCAATATATTGTGTAATATTGCACAGGCCAGGACTTTCTTCCCCACCTTCTCTGGCCCGTGCATGATTGCACCCCAGACCAGTGTAGGCATCAAAAACGTGCCTTTAATAGCCCAAAGGTCTGCTCAACAGTTCTTCTGGTTCACAAATGTGCACAATTGTAGGCCATCTCCTCCTGTGTCTGGGGATCTCTCCGTGGAAGAAACGGATATCAAGAATCACCTGCAAGGGGTGGAAAACAAGGTGAGTCATGACATGCATGTGACAGGACAGTGCATTTCACAATTACCGTCTTTGTGTGTGGTTTACATCATGCATCTGGTAATGTGGGCTGGCAGAGCCTCAGGCTGCCTGTTGCACCCTGGGACAGCCACTGCGGACATGCTGTCTTTGCAGGGTCTGGGTCCCTGAGATGGGTTGCTCGGGGTAGGACATGACTAGCCTCTGACTGGCCCTAGTTTGAGTCACCCATATGCCTGCATGTCCCATTGTCTGGGGTGGATGCTGCCATGCCCCCGCCACAGCTTTAATTGTACACAGTGTATGGCACCCGCAATGCGCACTGGGCATAAATTGACTTTCATGTACGACGCGTGATAGATGGTTGGGTTAAGGGTTACAGAGTAAACACCTATGAAGGTATGAAGTGGCAGGATAGTCACCTAGCCAATCAAACAAGAGTGCGACTTGGGTCTCCAAGGGGACCCTGTGCAGGGGGCCTAAAACCCCTCCCTCACATCCTATCTACCTAGACTCGCAGGTGCTTAAGGAGGGCTCCTGTGCAGAAGCCCACCAAAGGATGGCAAACAAAGGAACCAAACCTGGTTTGGCGCGCAGAGTAAAACACGAGAAAGACCTTTGAAAAAAGAAATGGTGAATAAACCCAGCCAGAACCAAATTAAATTAAATGGGGTCCAGCGGATTAAAGTTCAAGGCTGCTAACATAGCCTAAAACAGTACCAGGGCTATTTTCATACACCGCGGTAGGAAAAATATGGTAGATACCACTGCCACCAGCCAAATCTTAAAGAAAGGGGAACAAAATAATGTTGCATGAGAAACAGACAAAAAGGGATAACTTTTAACCCTTTCCAGTACTCTATGGAAGATAGTTTGTACTGTGTCTGTGAATTTAAAAAGACTAATAAAGTCAATGGCAACTTTATATGTTCTGGGAGACAGTAGTCAGTCCCAGAAAATGGAGTTTAAAGTGGGAAGTCTGAAAAAGACAACCCTGTGTCACTGCACTAAAGGTGCTCTGTGACACACAGTAAAAGGAGGATGCCCATGGAGTAGGTGAGGCCCCACAATCTATGAACACACGCATGTAAATCACACAGAAAAACACATGTAAGAGTGGGAAAAAAAAGACTCACACTCTTACCAGGTGAAAAAAATAAGTCCTAGAAATCTAGCAAAGCTGCTGAGGGACTCAGTAGGTAAGGGAAATTAGCCATTCAGGAGAATTCTCCATAACACTTGCCCCTCCCTTCAGACTAAGGGACAGGAGGGTTTAATCCACTCCTGGATGAATCTCTTCACTCTAGTTGGTTATAAAAATCCTAGAGAGAACATCAGCATTTTGGTGGTGACCTCCTGACCTGAGCTCAATGGTGAAATCAAACCCTTGCAGGCAGATTGACCATCTTAGTAGTTTTGGGTTCTCCCCTTTCATTTGCATTAACCATCTCAACGGTTGGTGGTCTGTCTGAATCAAAAAAGTAGATCCATACTAGTATGGTCTAAACTTCTTCAAAGACCACACAATGGCAAAACACTCACGCTCTATGGTTGCCCACCTTGTTTCTGGTTCCTTCAGCTTCCTGCTGATGAAGCAAATGGGGTGCTACCTACCATTCTCATCCAGTTGACCAAGGACTGCACCTATACCTGTGCTGGATGCATCTGTCTGCACAATGAAGGGTTGGTGATAATCAGGAGCTCTTAGGACTGGAGCTTGACAAAGGGCTTTCTTCAGGTTTTCAAAGGCTTGAGTGCACTCCTCATTCCATCTAACCTTTTTAGGGAATTTTGGAGAAGATATTACATTCAAAGGAGAAGCTATGGATCCATAGTTCTCGATGAAATTCCTGTAGTACCCAGTGAGACCTAGGAAAGCTCTCACTTGGCTTTGAGTAATAGGAGTGGCCCAGTTTTGTACAGCTTGTACTTTGCTAGGCAATGGCCTTATTTCACCTCCTCCTACCTCATGACCAAGGTAGACCACTTTTCTCTGACCAGTTTGACATTTGCTTGCCTTTGTGGTCAGATGGGCCTGCTCAAGAGCCTGCAAAACATATCCTAAGTGATCAACATGTTCTTTCCAAGTAGGGCTGAACACGGCAATGTCATCCAAGTATACCATGCAGAAGTCCTCCATCCCATTCAGAACTTGATCGACCATCCTGTGGAATGTAGCAGGTGGATTCTTTAATCCAAAAGGCATAACCTTAAACTGGTAGAGGCCTGCTAGGGTTGAAAATGCAGTTTTCTCCTTGGCATGGTCTTTCAGGGCTATTTGCCAATAGCCTGACGTCAAATCAAATTTACTGAGGTACTTGGCTGCACCAAGTTTATCCACCAGTTTATCTGTCCTTGGTAAAGGATGGGCATCAGTCTTAGTGATTGCATTTAGTGCTCTATAGTCCACACAGAATCTCAACTCCTTGGATCCTGCCTTTGGTACTATAACACCTGGACTAGACCATGGACTTATAGATGGCCCTATATATCAAGCATCTTGTTGACCTCTTCCTTTATGTGGGATCTTACAGGTTCTGACATTTTGTAACCTCTGCTTTTCACAGGTAAACAGTTACCAGTGAGAATATCATGCTGGCCCAAAGGGGTCAAGCCTGGTGAAAGTGAAAACAGGGAGGCAAACTGATTTAACAGAAACTTTCACTCATCCTGTTGTTCAGATGTCAGATTAGAAGACAGATTAACTCCTTCTATGTTCTCATCCAAAGGTTGGCCTCTGAGTAGAGCAGGTAGAGGTTCACTCTCCTCCTACTCTTGAGCTGAAGCTAGAAGCAAAGCTCCCACTTCTGGTCTCGAGACATATGCCTTCAAATGGTTGGTTTTAAAGACTCTGGGAGCCTCCTTAGGTCTGCCTAAGTCCACCAGATAGTTCACTTCTCCAAGTTTGCCCACAACCTTGAAGGGTCCTATCCATTTGTCCTGCAAGGCCCTCTGCCTTGTTGGCACCATAACTAGTACAAGCTGGTCTTGAGTAAACTCCACCATGTTGGCCTTCTGGTAATGCCAATGTTTGACCAGAGCCTGACCTGCTTTCATGTTATCACTTGCTTCTGCCATCATATGTGACTTTCTCCTCCAGAGACCTATTACATAGTCAGTCACTCTTACTGGCTTGGGGGGAAGGAACATTTTCCAACCCCTCCTTAATCAGGGCCAAAGGACCTATGAATGGATGGCTGTAGAGAAGTTCAAAGGGACTGTATCCAACTCCCTCCTGAGGAACTTCTCTATAAGCAAAGAGAAGACATGGCAGTAGAAGGTCCCACTTTCTTTTAAGGGGGTTCCTCTAAAGCACCTACCATGCTCTTCATAGTACGATTAAACCTCTCTACCAGTCCATTTGTCTGTGGATTGTAGGTTCTAGAGAACTTGTAAGTGACACCACAGTTTTTCCACATGGCTTGCATGTAGTGGGACATAAAATTGGATCCCCCGTCGGATATCACTTCCTTAGGAAACCCTACTCTGGTAAAAATACCAAGTAGAAACTTAGCCACAGCCTGAGCTGTAACAGTCCTCATAGATATTGCTTCAAGGTGCATAGTTGCATGGTCTACTACAACCAGGATAAACATGTTTGCTGAAAATGTGGGAGGGTCAAGGGGACCA
This sequence comes from Ambystoma mexicanum, assembly GCF_040938575.1. Lineage (NCBI taxonomy): Eukaryota > Metazoa > Chordata > Amphibia > Caudata > Ambystomatidae > Ambystoma > Ambystoma mexicanum. The sequence goes on along the minus strand of NC_090923.1, from coordinate 766,125,795 downwards.
ACAATGTGGATGCCCACCCTCTCAAAAGGAACTCCCACCACTGGGAGAGGCACCAAGGGTGCCACATTCTTGGCTCTACTCTTGCCAGATGTTTGGCAAGTGTGACAGCTCCTACAGAATTTGTCAACTTCTGAACCCATCTTAGGCCAGTAGAAGTATAAAGAGCGCCTTTCCTTGGTCTTTTTGAAACTCAAATGACCAGCCAAAGGTGTCTCATGGGCCAACTGTAGGAACTGGAGTCTGTTTTCTAGGGGCACTACAAGTCTTTTGCAGTCCCCAGGGATAGTCTCAGTCGGTTCACTGTCGAAGAGGCTATGTTCCCAGTGCAACCTATGCTTCCCAGCTTCTTGCCCATCAAGCTGAGAAGCTGCCTGTTGTCGAAGACCTTCAAGAGTAGGACACTCTCTTTGTCCTCTGCTGAAATCTGCCCTGTTGGGTCCACCATCTGCCAGTAAAGACTGCAGCTCAGGGTGGTCAACAGGATCCAGATCTCCAACTAGAGTTATGTCTTCTTCCAGATCTGACTCTTCAGAAGCTGGCTCAACCACACAGTGTTATAACTCACACTCAGCCTCAGCAGGTGGAGGAGTCACAGGTGTGACTTTGGGCAATCTTGGGGATGTCCTTGTTGTTAGCAGAGGGGTGCTATCTGATTTATTCTTGGAGGTCTTGAGTTTCCCCTTTGTCTCTTTCTTTCCTGAAATAGCAGTGAGCAATTCCTGTGGACTGGGGGTGATAGTTTCCTCTACCAATTCCACTGGAGAGCCTCTCAAGGTCCTCTCCCTTGCAGGCCTAGTGAGCTCCTGTTTCCTTTTACTGGGAGGTCTGGGGGTACTCGACACAACTCCAAGAGTTTTCAGGTCATTACCCAACAGGACTCTCCCAGCCACTTCACTGTGCACAATAACAGGTATCTTGACAGTCATGTCATTGCACTGGATGAGAGCTGGTAACTAGGGAAGCATTTGCACAGGGGCTCCAGCTAACTTGGTTAGGTGTGTGGGTGCCTTAGCAACATCCTCTACCTTGAAAAATGATTCATCAACCACAGTTATGCTGGCTCCAGTGTCTCTGATGGCAGGGGTTTCCTGGCCAGTCACAAGAACACTATCTTTATAACACTTGTTAGTATTATCTAGGATCGAATTATAGACATCTAAATTCTGTTGTTCCCAGAAACTCAGGGACACTAAAGAAACACTAGCTCATGGGTTCATCAGCCAGTAGGTGAAAGTTTCCACTTGCCATAGGGATTTCGTCCTCTGGGGAGAAGGCTAAGGAGACAGTGTGGACTCCTGAAGGTTTACCCTTACATCTGGGATCCACTTTCACATGGTCAGTTGACCCACAAACATACCATTTCCCAAATGTTTTGATGATTGGGGGTTTGTTCTGACCTCCATATGGTTTGGGTCAAGATGGGGCACTAGCCTGATTCGGTTTACCTTGTGGTTTACCCTTATTGTTTTGTTTGGGGCCCTCTTTTGGATGGGATGTATTAGAATTCTCCTTGTTATCTATCTTTGGCTGCTTTCCCTCATCCTTCTTCAGAGTTGCCCCAGAATCCTTGTGAGTAGCCCTGTTGGCAACCCACAAGTCAGCAGCATTATCTAACTTCTTTGGATCTATCTCCTTAGAATCAGCCAAGTGCTGTCTGAGCTCAAGAGAGCAGGCATCACAAATTGATTCCAACATAACAAGATGTCTCATACCTTCATAAGTGTTTACTCTGTAACCCTTAACCCAACCATCTACGTTTTTCAAACATTCACATACCCAGGTAGCCCAAGGGGTACCATCCTGCTTTTTGGGGGTCCTAAACCTCTTAAGGTACTGGAAAGAGGTCTTCCCAAATCTAGCAAATAAAGCTAGCTTCACAAACACATGATCCATCCTATCCACCTCCTCCAACTCCATCACAACATCAGATGCAACTGTGGGTAGCCTAGAGAAGAGCCATGGAAGCATCTGATTCCCTGTAATGTCTTGAATCCCATGGTTATACTCAACCATTGCCAACCAATCCAAAATATCAAGCTTAGCCTCATACATACCCACACTTTCTTTAGGCATACAGGGTCTCTTAGGACTGGAAGACCTAGAAGACTCTGAGAGAGAAACATTTTCAATAGACAATTTCTTCATTTCTAGTGCATGGTTCAACTCCATTTCTCTGAGCTTAAGTTCTTTTGATGCTTCTGTTCAGTTTGAGCATTAATTCGTTTGAATTCCAATTCAAGCCTCATCTTTTCTAGAGCAATGAATTCAGGACTGAGTGTAGGACCTGATGGGGTTCCAGTAGACAAAGGTTGAGGTTGTTGAGCAGGTAGAGGAGCAGGAAGACCTACATTGTGAGACACATCTGCCTCATCTAACTCATCCATAATAACTGACACATTATCATCCTCATCATTTTCCACATTTGCTGGAGGGTTAGGTATTTCAGACCCACTATCCAGACTTTGTTTCTCTAACAACCTTTCAATTAATTCTGAATGTTTGCCTTTAATAGGGAGATTTACTTCTCTACACAGATTTTTCAGATAATTAACAGTGAAACTAAGGAGGGTCTCCTGGCTGTAGCTTTCCATATCAGTTATGATTAAAATTTGATTTTTAGTGATGTTTAGCCTTGTGGTTAGTTGATCCAAGGTAATAGAAGCACTCCAAGTGTAATCACTATACTAATATTCACCGCTGTACACCAGTGTTAGGCAGAATCATATGCAGTACCCTTTGGGAACACCACACACAATTAAGACTACAAGTGACAGTACAAATTCACCTTTGGAAGCCTGTACTACACAGTAAAGTAGTAGCTATGGCTGAACAGCCAGACTTATCTCAAGAGTAAAGTGAGCAGTATCAGAAGTTATACAAAGGACAGCAATTACTATGGTTCAAACAAAAACTGACTGAAGGTTTCTGAATAAAACAATACACATTTATTTACACAATCATTTGTAAAACAGTTCACTAAGTAAAGCAGCAGAAAATCTCAATATTAATATACTAGACCACACCCAATAAATTCTGGACAAGTTATGCTCAAAATGAAGTGTGAGCAAAATGGCACTCCAGCAATTTAAAAAGGGTGGGAAAGACAAGGTTATTCAAAATCAAGCAGCACCAACAAGTAAGTAGGCAGGGCAATCTAGAAAAGGCTTACTACAATGAGGATTCAAATCAATAGGCCTGGGCCAATGTTAATGGTTCAGAGGCTTTACAGAGGATCAGACAGTTCTGAGTAGTTTGTGGTTAACTCTTTGCTAAGAGTTCAAAAAGAACTTGGTCGGAAGAAAAGTTACTTAAAAGAGTAGAGAAGAACAAGCCCCCGGATTGGCAAAAGATTTAAAACACTTTCAGATGAAACGAACAACCGGGTTTGAACAGTACCTTAGAAGAAGAATGGGTTTGTTGAGGCAGAAGTTCCTGGCAGATCCTGCAGGCTTACGGTTCCTGGAGCGACTGTCAGACTGACAAGAAGGAGGAAGACTGGAGGATCCTGCACTGGCCAGGGAAGAAACCAGCAGCAGAGCAAAGCAACAAATAAAAGGTGCGCTCCTTAAAACCCAAACATGGTCCGGTCCTCCTGGCTATTCGGTTCACTACAGCAATGCACAGCAAATTCAAGCAGGGGAGGGAGGCCTTGCTTGGTGTGTGGCGAACTGGTTGGTCCCACCAGCTCAAGGGAAGAAGATTCCTTGCAAATCTTCTCTGTTGTCGAAGTTTAAGAGATTCGGACCCGCAGCAGGGCTTCACCTGGAGGTTCAGTAGTTGCAGCAGTCCTCTTCCTTCAGCTTCTCTTCGGTTCTCTCAATCCAGTGGCGACTCTGCCTTCCAAGTCCCAGAGACCTGCTTTTTATGCAGTTTTGCCCCATTCACACAGCCTGGCTGTCAATCACACAGAAGCTTGGCTGTCCTGGCAGGACAGTCACCTAGCCAATCAAACAAGAGTGTGACGATGGGTCTCCAAGGAGACCCTGTGCAGGGGGCCTAAAACTCCTCCCTCACATCTTGTCTACCTAGACTCTCAGGCGCCTAAGGAGGGCTTCTGTGCAGAAACCTGGTTTGGCGCCCAGAGTAAAACACGAGAAAGACCTTTACAAAAAGAAATGGCGAATAAACCCAGCCATAAACAAAAAATAATTAAATGGGGTCCAGTGGATTAAAGTTCGAGGCTACTAACATAGTCTAAAACAGTACCAAGGCTATTTTCATAGACCGTGGTAGGAAAAATATGGTAGATACCAGGGCAAACAGCCAAATCTTAAAGAAAGGGGAACGAAATAATGTTCCATGAGAAACGGATAAAAAGGGATAACTATTAACCCTTTCCAGTACTTCTATGGCAGATAGTATGTACTGGGTCTGTGAATTTAAAAAGACTAATAAAGTCAATTGCAACTTTACATGTTCTGGGAGACAGTAGTCAGTCCCAGAAAATGGAGTTTAAAGTGGGAAGTGTGAAAAAGACAACCCTGTGTCACTGCACTAAAGGTGCTCTATGACACAGTGAAAGGATGATGCCTATGAGTAGGTGAGGCGCCATAGTCTATGAACACAAACATGTAAAACACACAGCAAAACACATGTAAGAGTGGGAAAAAAAGGCTCACACTCTTAACAGGTGAAAAATAATCTATCCTAGAAATCCAGCAAAGCGGCTGAGGGACTCAGTAGGTAAGGGAAATTAGACATTCTGGAGAATTCTCCCTAACACTGGGTTGTTTTTTCTTGAACAAAAGGAATCGACTATTGAGCAGTTGATAGCTTAGGTAGTTAATCTCACTCTCAGTCTCTCTCTTGTTCTCTCAGTTTCCACATCCACACAGTAATACATGAATGGTTTTTTAGGATGAATGCTAAAGGTCAATGGCCTTACTGCCCTTTAGATTATAATTATAATGAACATTTGACAACTGCGCATTACTATGAGAATGGCAGATTTCCAAATAGGAACTGCTCCTGTGGTCATTAATATTACAGCATTCAGATTTCTGTGAGGCCTCTTTGTTGTTAATAACATATGTGGATTTCCAGAAATGCTATTTTATCAAAATCCATTTGCATCTTCACTTACAGAATGGAGGTTGCATGTAGTAGCAGCCTGTACCGATACTCTATCAAATAATATGAATGCACAAAATGGTCAATTCCCACACATTTGTTCTTTGCATTGCAAACATGGTAAGTATGAGGGCATTAGAGATGCCCCCCTTTTTACCCCTTTTGATGGCACCATGCAGGACGAATGCTTTCGAAAATAATGTTTAAAGCTCTGAGGACTTTTTTCACAATATTTACCATCTTCTTTTCAGTGTGTAAACAATGTGAAATGTATTTCGAAGTATTCCAACTCATAATCGATTTGTATTTACCACACCCAACAATTCTATGAATACAACTTTCCTTGAACGCCCCACACCTCCTAATTGGATGGGTGGACAATGCACGTTTTTTTTGTAAATAGTTCCTCTTTTATTGTTACTGCCTCCGTATGTCTTCCTCTGTTTCTGTTCGGTTTTCTCATTTGCCCCTTTATGTGCAATCTGTCTTAGAGATTTCTGAGTGCGTTCTAAATCTTTTTCAATGAGAGCTTACTTTGGAGTTTTTACTGTACCTTTACATGCTCTTGTTTTTGTCTTGATTCCAGGAAAAGGAGAATCCAGATACTGAATTTCATAATGAGAATCTTGTGAGCTCCACAGTTAACCTCTTCTTTGCAGGCACAGAGACGGTTAGCACAACGCTGCGGTACGGCATCCTAATCCTTCTCAAGTACCCAGAGATCAGAGGTATACTATGGCCAAGAACACAAACAAAATAAAAAATAAAAAACTGCTTTTCTGCTATGGTATTTACATGTTTAACCAGTGTTCAATTCAAGAGGTGAAAATAATGTGCTTATGCATTCAAATGTTCCTCCGCATAGGCCATTATTTATACTATCTTGATATTTTGATGTGGACATGGTATTTTGGTGGAGCTTTGCCACTTCTTCAGTTCCATTTTGAGGTTGATGTGTCTGTATTGTGTAGTCCTGCCATATTATGTTGTGCAAATCAAAATGTGCGGACTGAACAACTAGAGTACCTTTAAAAGAATGAGATGGGGAGAAAGTAGGAATTCAGAAAAATCACCAACTTACTGGCTGATGTTGCCAGATAAAATTTCCCATTTTGGCTTAATCAGGAAGCAAGTGGATACTGTAAAGTTTATCAGACACAGACGAGTCTTTCATGATGTCAAAAATGTGCATGCCTCTGGCAATTAGTAATGTATTAGTATTTGTATCTGGTATGTTGGCAGGCCCACATACGTGCCAGTAACATTGTCAGGTTGTGAGTGGAACAATGCACCAATTACTATTGGGTGATAAATGATTGAGATAAAGGTAATATATTTCCTGAGGACTGTCATCTGGAAAAGTCTGTCCATTCACACATGTCAATTTAAGCTGATGTCTACTCCGAAAACAACGCCCAGGTTTATGAATTTGGTATTAATGGTGACCATTTCCCTGAAGAATGTCAGTACAGTCCAGAGATTGTTCTTTTTTAGTTAACATATGAGGGTCTAGTCCCAGGATTTGTTCTGCTTAAGGCTATTTTGGCTCATGCAGGGTGATGTGCTAAAGATTTTTACCCTCATGATATCTATTGACATTTTTCGATAAATTCATAAAAATCAAAACTGCTCATGGTATTAAAAAGCCTTCAAGTGTACATCTGATTGCACTGGCATTGCTAGATAGTTTAAACCTCGATAAAGATATGTTTTACATGTATTCTCACCGAGTAAACCTTCAATAAGCCAGTCAGACAAAATATGTGTAACTAACTTCAACCAACGAATACAGGAGCAGATGTTAAATCCCAAGTAACTTCATAATCAGAAAAAACATCATGCATTTTATGCTTGTCTACTGTCAAACAAGTCTTAGATAGCACATACAGATGTTGTAGTGTCCTTTATTTGAAACTTAAGCTTTCCAAATGTTCACATAAATCTTCCATACTTGGGTTGCTTTATCTCTCCCTACATTATGCTAACTATGGTAATTTGGTCTTCTGCCCTTCCTGTAACTACATTGAGTATCATATGAAATTGGATGGCCAAGGAATACAATTTCATATCCCTTAGGCATCGACTTAATTCAATATCTAGGACACCAGTTGGCCCATACAAACTCATTAACCCTTCACTGATATTCCATAACAAATAGTTGGCAAACATACTGTTGTGAACATTGAAACAGGACATTACTTGTATAGATAATGCATTCCTTAAAATACATTTCTGTTTTCATCATGCAAATGTTGCTGCTCATGGCCAGCACCAAAGGTATCAAACATAGATGCCTTTACCTCTAACAAGGGGATGGTTGAAGAGCTGAAGAGCATCATCTGAGAATCATAACCCATGGACAGAAACAAGAGAATCAAATGACAAAGGAAAAAACTAAAATAAAACATGCAAACTACCAAGCCATTTTTCAAAGGTAACAAATTACGCCTTGCCTGAAAGAAGTGCTACAACAAAAACACACACAGCAAACTGTCTAAGTACAACATGTTCAATGTCTTACCTGAAAAACATCCTTATGTTATTAATAAACTTACACTATGTTAGCAAAAACACGAACCACATCACTGAAATAGTTATATCGCAAACAGTACACTACCGCCAAATTAAACATGAACTGTATATGTATATGTATAAGTACCTATATAGCAGGGGGCCCTCCCTGCTTCCTTCTTACTGTCAGCGTGGCGGTGCTCAAGGAGTTTAGGCAGATGCCTTGCTGAGAGAGGAGTCTCTTGCGCCGGCAATGTTAGGCAGTGTTAGGTAGAATTACATGCAGTACCCTTTGGGAACACTACACAAAATTAGGACTGCAGGTGTAAGAACAATCTCACGTTTGATATAAGTCGTTAGTACACGGTTTTGTGGTAGCAGGGCTGAGCAGCCAGGCTTATCTCAAGAGGGATGTGAGCAGTACAAGGTGTTACACAAAGGACTTGCAATCAAAGTGGTTCAAACAAACAAATACTTCAGGTTTCTTGGTAAAACAATATTAATTTATTTACACAGTAATTTAGAAAACATTCCACTAGCAATAAGCAGCTCCATATCATGCTATAATACACTCCAGTACCCAACCAATAAGTTTCTGAACAAGTTAGGCTCTGCAGAAGTGAGAGCAAAATGGCACTTCAGTAACTTAAAAAGGGAGTAAAAGACACAAATTATAAGAATTAAACACAAAAACTTTCTTCGGCAGAGCAAATAGTTTAAGTTCACTACAAGAGGCAGTTTAATTCAATAGGCCTGGGCCAAAGTTAATGGATCAGTGTCTTGGATAGGATAGCATAGTTCTGGTAGTAAACGGTTAAGTCTTTGCCAATGTTCTTAGAAGTAATTTGCACGAAAAAGAGTTATATGTCAGATTAGGAGAGAACAAGACTCCAAAGTTGGGAAAGTTTCACGAACTTTCACTGCGGCATAGAGGATTTCTCAACCGTGTTTGAACAGTACCTTGGTAATGAAGAAAAGTTGTAGCTGAGGCAATTGTTCCTGGCAATTCCTGCAGATCTCGCTGTTCCTGGGCCTCTGTCTTGGGGACGAGAGGGAGGATGTCGGGTGGTTCCTGCACTGCACAGTGACAGATCCACAAGCTTGGCAAAACGTCGGCTTAAGGTGTGAATGCCTTAAAGTCTACAAACTGGTATCCTTCTCACTGGCTATCCGGTTTTCAACAGCACTCTGAAGAAAATTCGACCAGTATGGAGATGGTTTCCAGGTGGCTTGCGAGTTGGTTGTTCCCACCAGCTCAAGGGAAGACATCATCCTTGAAGGGGCTTCTTTGTCGAGGGAGTTTCAGGCTCCTCAGACCTGCATCAGGGCTCCACCCGGCAAACCAACGGTCCAGGAGTTGCAGCAGTTGTCTTCCTTCAGCTCGTCTTCGATACTTTCATTCCAGTGGTCGACTCTGCCTTCTAAGTCCCAGAGACCTGCCTTTTAAACAGTTGTCTCCCATTCATTCCAGCCTAGCTGCCACTTACCCAGCAGGGTGGCTGTCCTTGCCGGACAGTCAGCCAGCCAATAATGCCAAAGTGCATTCAGGTCTCCTAGGAGACTAAGCACAGGGAGTTTCGGGCACCTCCCACACTTCCTGTCCACGACAGACACTCAGGCGCCAGAGGCGGTCTTCAGTACTGAAGCCAGCCAAAGGCAAACAAACAAAGGGACCAAACCTGGTTTGGCACGCAGAGACAAACACTAGAAGGACCTTTCCAAAAAGAAATGGCAAAAAAAGTCAATCGGAACCTGTTTTTACAGAGGGGGCTCAGACGCCATCTTGAAAAACATGGCTCCGGTGGATTTTAGCTACCGGAGTGTTTAAATGGGTCACGGTCAGAAAAATCATTCCAACCATCTGAGAGGAAAGGGTACTTTTTAAGTGCTACATGAGTTTTCTAGGCATAGGGAATACTAGGTATTCCTTCCAGCACTCTGCTTTCTGGCAGGGGTGCTGGGTCTAGCAATTTAAAAAGACTAGCAAAGTCAATTTAACTTTACATTCACTGGGAGACAGTAGTCAGTCCCAAAGAAGGTATCTAAACCTTGGGAAGTCTCAAAGACATCCCTGTGCTACTGCCCTGAAGGTGCTGTGTGACACACAAGAAAAGATGATGCCTATGGAGTTGTCTAAAACTCCATATCCAAAGAAAATAAACACAGAAAACAAACAGAATTTAAAAAGTACAGAGCCCCAAAGTTCAGCAAAAGAGCTGGGGTCTCTAAGGTAGGGAGGAATTAGCACATTTCGAGAACTCTCCCTAAGAGGCAGCAGGTAAGAGATTACTTTTTTTTAAGTGTATGTGCATGTGTGCGTGTGTGCGTGCATGCGAGTGAGGGTGATTTCATTTGTATGGTGGATGTGTGTATGTATGTTTGCATGTAAGTGTAATCTATGCAATGTATGCGATTGAGTGAGTGTATGCTGGTTCTGGGTTGTGCGTGTAACTGAATCAGTAGTGGAAATGGAAAAAAGGAACAGGTACTCAGGTTGCATCCAAAAAGGAGGGAGTGGGATTGGCGGCCAACTGGACGGGGAGAAGGGTGGTGACCATGATCACAGCTCTGGCTCAAATAATTGGATTTCAAGGTCTACAGTAATAATGTCTTATACAGTTTACTTACAAAAACACAAATTGCATAATGAAGCCGCATGACAACATTTAAATCCTTATAGCAACATGTTAAGCAAAAAGCATCTCATTGTGGCTTACATTTTCACATCCTGAATTTTAAACTATAAGTTCCAGAATGCACGATAATGCCAACCTAAAAAATCTAGTAAAACCCACTCTACGTTCAGTGATTTAAGACATGTAATTAGTGAAGTTGTGTAATAAAGAAAGATAGATATGCAGATTCTTTGTCACAAACGTCCAGCACATTGTTATTCTTCATGTTGAAAACATTTGATTAGTGATTTAAAGCAACTTTCTTTTTTTGCATGTCAAGACAAACCTTTTAAACAGGCACTTTGTGTTGCTCACTTTAACTATCACAGATATTGCAAGGTAACTGGTGCTTTGTGGGGTCTTTGAGTTGAAAATGTTCCATCATGCATATGAAAGGCTTTGCCAGTGATAAAAGAAATGTGTTTGCAACCTGAGCACCTTAACGACCTGCAGATGCTCATTTCATCTGTCAGAATAGTCATCATGGCAGTAAAGTGTACACAAAATATGAGACATATATACACAACGTTGTACTGTTTCAGGGCATGATTCACAGAAGTGTTTTATAATGGCATAATCCCATAGGACAACGTTCTGTGAATCGGACTCTCAATGTTTAAGTTTGGGATTTCCTGGTGAGCAAAGGAGTGCTTTCAAATGCAGTTTGGAAGGTGATATCGCTGCACTTATAGAGACTCCAAATGCACAGCATTCTAGATACAGCAGTCAGGGGCAGGGAGCTTCCTCAACTTAGGGGGGTTTGAGCCCTCGGATCTACACTGAATGGTGCTCCGGCAAGACCATTTTTACCGAAGCGCAACTCCATCTTATTTTGGCCTAATACATGACCTGCAAATGTGAGTGAGTTTTTGCTGGGATGCCTTTGAGGAGCTGATTTTGGCGGGTGTCGGCTGGGTTGAAGGGTTGTGGGCGGTTTGTTCATTTTTGTTGCATCCATCCATGATAAAGCAAGCTTCAGGCATGATACATTAATACCTGGGTATACTGGCATTTGTATGCAGGCAGTCTAGCCATTCCTTACTGTGGCATGACATTTTGTACAGGGCATGATAAGTTGTATTACTTCACTAGACTGGCATTTGGGTGCAAGCAGTCTAGCCATTTCTTATGGTGGCACAACCTTTTTATTGGAGAGGCATCCATGATAAAGCAATCATGGCATATTATTACATGATATGTCTTATTACATGAGTAGACTGCCATTTTTATGCAGCCAGTTTGAACATGTTTTCTTATTGTGGCAAGGCATTGTGAATGGAGAAGCCAACAGAAGTATGTCTTCAGTGGGGATAATGGCATATATTGGCTGAGCCAGGCTGGACATATTTTATTATAGTACCATTACTGCCATTATGTGCAAAGCAAAAATTAGTATGTTATTTTCTGGGAATACTGGCATATGCATAAGTGTTGCCAAAGTGGACATGTATGGGCACAGCCAGCATGAACATGTTTTAAGACTGGCATATATTGTGGGCAAAGGCATTATGGAAATACTGATGTGCACTGTTGGTGAATTGCATCTGTTGGATTTTTGGGTTAAAATCTATTGCATATTGTCTGGCTTTTTAACCAGTTTTTCAAAGAATGGGTGCTATATAACTCACCTTTTTAGCCTAGTATTGAAATATAGTTCCCGGGTCCTCAGGGACCCTTCCCCACCCCAAACCACTTTTGGTTGGTTCAGACTCCCTTGCTACGCTCGCATGCTCTGACATATATGTGGAAAATGTTTACACCCCTCCAGGTAACTTAATCACCATGCGCCAATGGGTGAGTCGCTGGTGGGTGAATGGGTATGAATGTGCCCATGCAAGTCTGGGGCCCAGGCAAGGGGCATTGTATCTTCCATCGTCTACTGGTATTATCAGGCAAAGCCAACTTGATTCATGTTGTTACATGGTGGTGGGGCATGGGTTTATAGCACAATAGGGCTGGAAGACTGGACATTTTTTTTCTTTGGCATGCCATTCATTACTCACATAAGGGACAAGGTCAACATAATGGGCCTCATTACGAGGTAGGAGGTAAGGGATTACCGGAACCGGTAAGGGTGCCGGTAATCCCTTACCTCCATATTCTGACCAGGTGTTAAGGACAGGACCTGCTAAGGGATTTCAGAGCTAATAATGGTACCGCAAATTGCAGTACCGTTATTAGCTACTTCCCCATTCCCATTGATCCCTATGGGGGCTCAAATGGGAATGGGGAATGGTTCTCAGAATGGGGATTTACAGGGTCCTTCAAGGTTGGAATGACACGGTAAGTACCCATTCCAAGAACCCAGACCCGGTATGCGGTAAGGGGGTAGCTACCATGGCAAGGGGGTAGCCATGGTGCTAATAGCACCATGGCTACCTCCTACCTCGTAATGAGGCCCAATGTGTGTTCTTAAATGGGGAGGTTGGGGGCATTTGTGCAGTCAGCAAATATATTTTTTCTTACTGTGGCATTTTATGTTTTACTGGTGTTAAAGGTAAAGTTAACATGATGAGTCTTCTTACATATTGGGTGGAGGCACACGTGCAGCCAAACAAGGAAATGGTTCCTTAATGTAGAATTGCATGTTTTACTGCATTGAGGGCAACATCAACAAGAGTATACTTATATGGTGGTGCAGGGGTTAGGCACATAATATGTGCAACAGGAGTGACATGTTTTCTTCTTGTGGATAGGTTTACTGGCATTAAGGGCAAAGCCAAAAAGAGAATGTCCATACATGGGGATACTGGCAGTGGCAGTATGAACATGTTTTCTTATGGTATCATAACTGTGCATAATATTACTGGCCACACACCGAGTTGACAGGTGCATTTGTGTCACAGGATTCAGGAGCCACTCATAACCCCTTGTTTCCATGCTAGGTGAAGGATTTTAGGTTTGATTAAAACATATACTTCCATCTTTTGCCTAGTGCATAGTGTGCAGGATTCCTTTCAGCAGCATGAGCATCATGCACATTGTACATGCATGGTGTCCAGGAATGCCCTGAGTGTGGTGCGGCCCATGCTTTGTGGCCGAGTTTGAAGGGGTGGGCCCTCAGCATGGCTCGCAGGGAGGCTCCCACATTCTGTGTTACACCACTGCATAACATAAAGAATTATACATTGGTGGCCATAACTAGGGGTGTACTTTCCATAGAGAACGTCTAATTGACATCTCATAAAACATGAATGGCAAGCTACAGATGTTTATTAAATTTTTCCGACCTCTAGGGCCATTACAGGAAAAAAGAACCTTTCAGTGGAATCTTCATCCTTGCACTTGACTATAAGTGGCTTTGGCCTACGGGACCCTCAACAACACCCCCATGCCACCATCCTCCTTTAGAAACACAGACTCGACATTACACAGAAACCTGCATAGATGCATGTGCACACACAAACCACACGTTATGCCCCCAGCAAAATCTCACGCGGCTTCCGGCCCGGCACTCTCATTGGCCACCCCCAATTATTACTCCATCATCAGATGTGATCGCACCTCAAGAGGTGGAGGAATTGCTTTTATCGCTAGAAACTCATTAGGACTTAGAACCATCCCAAGCACTAAGGTGGAAACTGCAGAGTTACACTCTGTCAAGCTCGGACTCTCAGCTAACCAAACGGCTACCATCCACCTAATATACAGACCCCCTGGTCCACCCACATCCTTTGTGGATGATATCTCTACGTTAGTACTCAACAATGCTAAATCCAACTCCCAAACCATCATTCTTGGCGACCTCAATCTAGGACACCAAGACCCTAATGATCCTGCGGCCCTCGACCTAGCTAATACCTTAACAGATTTAGGTTTCACTCATCACATACAGGAACCCACCCACATTAAAGGGCGTTCCCTTGACTGGCTTAGTGACACCAATTGCAATATTAGCGTAATCTCCAACGCCCCTTGCTTGTGGTCTGACCACCATGTCATCACTTTCAGCATCGAAGCAGCCCCACCACCCAGGCCTTTAGTCGCCCCAGCCACGATCACTAGAAATAAAAAGAACATCACGACAGAAAAACTACTCCCCATTATCCTTCCCACACTAAATAACGCTCCTGACACTTGCTCAGACCCCACCAACCTAGCCGACATGTATAACCAGTCACTGCTTGCAGCCATCAACCCTATCGCCCCGTTCAAACTACGGAAACCCAAACAACGAGCACACCTTAACTCATGGTTTACTCCCCAGCTTAGAGTGTTACGCAAAGAGAAACGCTCAGCAGAGTCACGCTGGAGAAGTCACCACTCCGACGCCCACAAGGACAGTCTTCTGATAGCCACCCTTAACTATAAAGAAGCTGTACTCCAGGCAAAAAAAGATTCTTATAATAACCGCATTATGTTAGCCCAGTCCAATACTAAGGAACTCTTTATTATCCTTAAGGAACTCGAGACACCTGCAGCCCCCCCTGACTCTTGCTCCAAAGACAACACTTGGTGCACCAATATTCAGTCAGCACTCCTGGGTAAAATTGCTACCCTCCAATCTAAAATCAGGGACAAACAGAAATCCCTACAGCTTGACCAACTACCGACCACACCTACATTTAATACACATTTAACCTATCCGCATAAACCTTTCTCATTCTCCCCACTCACTACTCTCGAAGAAGAAAACATCATGAACAATTTAAAACTTTCCAATTGCCAAGGCGACCCCTGCCCAGCACCTATTATCAAGGAAGCATCTCATGAGCTAGCCCTGTTCATTACAGCATTCATGCTTCTTTCAAGACGGGTATTGTCCCCGACAACCTAAAGGATGCATGGGTTATCCCACTCCTCAAAAAACCCTCCCTTGACCCTAATATCCCAACTAACTTCAGACCTATCACTACAGTCCCATTCCTGCTCAAGATCCTGAACCGCGCAGCCTACCTGCAGATTCAGGATTACCTCAAACTAAACAATCTCCTGGGCTTACGACAATCAGGATTCCGCCCTAAACATGGCACAGAGTCAACTCTGAACGACTTGAAAACTCAGATGGAGTCGGAAGGACAATGGGAAGCTAGCTCTTCTCCTTCTCCTCGATCTCTCCGCGGCTTTTGATCTGGTCAACCACCAAATACTCTGCCAGCATCTCAAATCCGCAGCCCACTTCTCCGACTCAGCCAATGCTTGGATCCACTCATTCCTGAGCAATAAATCCATGAGGGTCTTCTCACCGCTGGCATCAGCGGATCCCTCCCCTATTCACTGTGGCATTCCTCAAGGCTCGTGTGTATCCCCTACGTTGTATAACGTATTCACCAAGCCCCTCTTCGATGTGCTTGACTATCTGGGTGTCTCCTACACTAACTACGCGGACGACACCCAGATACTCATCCCTTTCACAGGAGACTACACAGCTGACACCAAAGCCCTTAACGATGTTTACTCGGTCATCCAGGCCTGGATGGCACAGCACGAACTTTGCCTTAACGATGATAAGACTGAGCTCTTACTTTTAGGATCAAATCATCGGCTCAACAAACTAGACCAAACCTACAAGTCCTTCATTATTGACGGCAATGACATTCAAGTCTCCAAAGATACTAAGACGCTAGTGGACTATCTTGACTCCTCGCTTTCTCTGAACAGACAAATAAATGCAGTTAGGTCAGCTTTGGCCTATACCTGCAAACTTATCACTGCCTGTAGACCCTTCCTAAACTCCACCAACTGTATCACACTCACCAGAACTCTTGTTATGGCCAAAATCGACTACTGTAATGCTCTCTACCTAGGGACCAGTCAGTCTAACCTTAATAAATTGCAAACTGTACAAAATAATGCCTTAAGGGCAGCCTTAAACATCCCGAGATGCTCTCATAGCTCCTCCGTCAGATCGGACTTACGCCGGCTCCCGGTAAAACAGAGAATTGCCCTGAAAACCCTAGCTTTGACTCACAAATGTCTGAGCAACAACGCCCCACCTTACCTGTCTGCTCGCTTCTCACTCCACACCTCCACTCGACCTACCAGAGCAGCCCAAACTCACAGCCTCATCGTGCCTAGATGCAAACTCCAAAAAGCTGGTGGGGTGAACTTCCCCGTCCTGGCCTCCAAACTCTGGAACACCTTGCCCACACCTATCAGAATTGAACCACCATTCCACTCCTTCAAGAACAATGCTAAAACATGGCTGCTCTCCCAAGACTCATGAGACCTTGAAACAGTCCAGACTCCATGTGGGGTACAGGACTGAATATACATTTTCTCTTTGCTCTGTTCCTGTATTATACGCTGTTAATGGTACCCTTCGGTACATGTATATATGCTGCATATTTTTGTAACTCACTGTAACTACTGCTTTTTGTAACATGTTTAAGAGTATGTACATGTATATATGCTGTATATTTTTGTAACTTCTGTAACTACTGCTTTTTGTAACATGTTTAAGAGTATGCGCCCGGTTGCCCCTGGGCCTGGTTTTTTGCGCTTTATAAATAAAATAAAATAAAATAAAATCAAAGTATTCCCAAACTCACCTCCACCTATACATAACATGACTACTCCGCTGACAGTCCTTCCAAAGTTATTGACACTACTCATACATACACCCTTACCACAACCATCACACCACACAGACCTTCAAGTAACCACATTAACATGACTCAGTCCTCATTTTGAGTTCCACAAAGAAAGAATATAAAAGGTGCAACCACAGTAATTTTTTCGAAATGCCTGCTCTATTTAACAAAGGTAAATTCCCATAAGATCAGCATGGCTAAATAATGTATGCTCACTCACATGCACAACAAAGGCTAATACAACATTTTGATTAACAACAGACAACTGCGCAGAACACACAACTACCCACTTCATCTCCCACTACTACCCACACCAGAATTTGAACCATAAAAAAAATATAAAAACAAGTCACAGAATGCAAAATGACTCCGTTAAAGACACACACCTGTCTCAGATGGGTTTGTGAGCACTACGCTCTTCCAAGGCAAAAAGTTCAAAAAGATGGAGAATATCTAAAATATGGCATTTACTGACTTAAGTGTCTCAACACTGGTGCTGTGGGGGAAGTACATCAGGAGACGCAAACAATCATTCTGCAACAACAAACCAAAGCATAATGAAAGTAAAAACAAATCCAACAGTTCGTTAACAATGTGATAATATAGGATGTATATATCAAATGTAATTATGCACAAACATAATTAGAAAAGAAACAGAAAAGAGCTATAATATACCTCTGCACACACATCAATTAGGTGTCACTATGGGTCACAGCTGTGACCCCAGCTCTCTCAATTGTGACCCCTGCTGTCTGCCTTGCAACCCTTGCAACTAAAACAACAATTACGGAAAACCGAGAAAAAAACAAGGGAAGCTCCATGACTGCTTCCTACACTCCAAAAGTCCCATTACATAATTATTAAACCAAAGGTAATCATGTCTGTGTCCATGGCCATTACATACCTATTGAACCCAAATTAAGTATGGTTGTGCCCCTGTCCAGCAATCAGATTTTTAAGGGTATGGCTTAAAACCCAATGTAATCATTGTTAAATAGCAGAACACATAAAACCACAATTATCAATGGATGTTCTTGGAATTCAAATGTAATCCACAATGCCTAAAGTTGACCGCAAACAGGGATAAAGACCCGAACAAAGTGGGAAATATGCAACCATTTTTACAGCCAGTACCCCATATATTATATTCATTTCCTCCCTATGTCACCCTCTCCAGGTACTCTTTCATCCTCATGTATCAAAAGGAGAGAACTACTGCTATTTGCTGATACCTAGAGTGCTGCTATGTTGCAAAGTTATAAGATATCAACCAGTGGGTTTGAACAAAAACAAATCCCACTAGGAACATGTATTATATGCCAAATAACACAAAGACACAGCCTCTGGTTATATCAAAAATGGAAATTATTAATGTTCCAGATACAAATGTTAAATGTTGACAAACTCACATGATGTAAAGTAATTCATTAGATAATATAAATCATAATCAATACAGAGTAGAAACAACTATCAATCTATTTGTCGTACTCTGGAAATGTTAATCTATATCATTGTGAACAGACCACACTAAAATGAAAGGACAATATAGGTTGGTGAATAGACAAAACCCGGTGTTGAAACAGTGTGGGTGACCTGAAGGATGGTTATATAGAGTAAAGAAGATAAGACAGAATGCAAGAACCATAAAAAATAAAGCAACTATTTGCATTTAAATCAAAGCAATTCAGCAGTTATGAGACTAAGCTACACTTTGGACATTTAAAGTAAAATTTCTTCGTCCAACTGCCGGTCTCTTAATTTTGAGACAGCTTGAAAACAATGAATGTCCTTATATACAGCCATTCCACTTCCATTTGTGTAGCACTCCAATGTCAATGAAACAGTTACTTGGAAGTGAACCCCCATTGGATCTGCCAACGCAGTCAGGGGAGACAAAAAGTTGGAAAAAATGGAGCGAAAATCCATATTAAGTAAGGGTGGTCGTGTCGAAGGGACCACCAATGTCCCCTTGCAGTGTCGCGTTTCGGTGGCAAGTTGAACAGGTAAAGCCACCTTCTTCGGGCGGAATTTGAGGACCTGTGAGGGGTGAAGAGACCCTTGGATTAAATGTCAGTCCTTACTGGAGTGGTGGAGACTGGGGTGACGAAGTCAGTAGAGTCACTGTCGTGAAGAACCGGCTGGTGATGCAGATTGCAGTGTGTTTGTTAATTCATTAAGCCAAAGTACACACGTGTCGATCCCATTCGGCGGGTGGGGAGCCTTCTTAGGGTGCAGGACGGCGTGTCCCAGGAGGCAGAGGAGTCCTTGGGGCCGTGCAGAATGGTACGTCCAACCTACTGTTCGAATGGTGCAGATTTCAGTCATACTGCACTGTGTGTTCCAGTCAGCAGTGTCAAGTTTGTGATGGTGAGACCGCGCTGCGAGGGCGCAATGCTATAAACTCGAAATGCGGGCGTGATTGCTGCAAATGGAGTAAGCGTTCAAATTGCCATAGAGATCTCTACCGAGTGTTACTCTCTCATACTCAACATAACCACAAATGTGTTTTGCAAAATGTTTTTTATATGATAGCAATCCTGTAGTCATGGGTAAGCTACCCTTACCATAAAAAGAGTATTTTTGGGTGGCTCATAACGTTGGTGGGTCTCTATGAATCTGCAGAAAACTTTCCAAACACCATGTAGACCTGCTTCTGATTATTGTGGAGAGTTTTCTGCACTGTTGTGAGGAGGTGGAGGGACAAAGTTGTAGTGGAGCCCCTCGTTTTTTTTGAAAACCCAATTGTCATGTATAAAAATAATTTATGTCATGCCTGGGGGGGCGCTGTAGCGCAGCTCTCAAGATGGTCGCAGGCTGAAAGTTCTCCATCGGAGGCTCGTATATTCGGATGATATACGGCCTCTATTAGCATCGCCTAGCTGGGATCCTGCTGCCGTGCTGCAGCTAAACACACTCCGCACCAGTGGGTGCAACGGTGGACCTGCAGTACCTGAGATCCCCACATAGATCCCCACATAAACCCCAGGCCTCCAGGCCGCCAGCCCCTGCAGCCGTCGGCGGGAAGACCATCCCGCCACAGCGATCGTTGCGGTGCGGAACTACGCTCTGTCGCTGAGCCCTGGGGCCCCGGTTGCCAGGTGGGACCAGCCATCAATATACGCATTGCTCCTGGAATGCCTGGAGCACCCGGTGGGGCAATCGGCCCCCTCCCTGCTGTTGCCGTGGCTCTGCTGCTAGCCATGTGCCCGGGCCCTGAATTCCCCGAGGCTGGATGGGACCGGGCTGCGTAGCGCTGATTCTCATCCTGCCCGCAATGCTTGGACTTGTCGGAGGTATGTAGGGGTGTGTTGGCCCCCTGAGGAGAGAGTCGCAGCTCTGAACCTCGTGGCAACAGCCTAGCCTGGGAGGCTTCCCATTTGGTGAGATCAGCTGTCCCGGCTGCAACACATGAGACCTGCCGGGGACCAGTGGGATGGGATCCGGTGAGGTTCGGCCATTACGCCGGCCACTCCATGGTGCGCTCTGTTGTGGGTTCACTCACACACTTCAGGCATCCATAACTCGGCACGGCCTAGTGAGGACAGGAGCCAAGGGGTAGGTCAACCATCTTTTATTTCCCCAACATGCAACTGCCTTAACTCTTTCCCTGTCCCTCCCCTTCCGCCCTCCTCCCGCCCTAGCATGCTCCTTCCCTTAAAGGAGCCGCATTCCTTTCACTCATAACATCTCCCCTGTGCTTATCATAAAAGTGGGGTCATATTTGTTTGATGAGTCTCGCAGGTCTCCGCACTGCTCTGTGGGGCCTGCCTGGATATTCTTTGGTTTCGCCAGTCACTTCAACTGGGGGACTCGCTCTCTCTTCAGGTTCTAGGTCCTATGTTGCATTCTGGGGTTCTTCCATATCCTCCAAGTATAGTCTTTTGAAGAATGATGCGTTCCGTGTTATTTCACTGGGCTCTCCGGTTGCAGTTATCATGGGTCCTTTTACAGCTGTGATGACTCGAGGTTCTGGGCTATAGCGCATCTCTGTTTTCATTAGCTGTCTTTGCCGGACCAGTCTGTTAAGTTATGTTATTTTGAATTTGTAAAGCGCCTTATGTACCATTGGCATGATCTCAAGGCGCTGGTAGGTTGAACGCCCTTGAGAACCGCAGTTCAAGTCAGTTGAGAGAGAGAGAGTCATAAAGTGCGTGGGCGCACCAGGTATGTGTGCAGCCAGTGTGTTTGTTGCATGATAGCTGCTTCTTAGGGGTAGGTGTGGTGCTGAGGAGATCAGTTGAATGTGTTCAGTCTGGACGGTTGACAACCAGACTGAGTTATGGATGCGTTAGGCTTGAGGAGACGCCTAAGCTAGCCGGTGTGTGCTAGCTAGCTGTGTTTTATAAGGATGATGGGTGGTTTGATGGGTCATGTTAATATGAGAACAGCTTTACCGAATGTGTCATAGTACTGCTGTGTTCTAGTTGAATGGTGGTGTATAGGAGAGAGTAAGCGTAGTAGTGTGATATTGTGGTAATCAGTGACGTGTATGCAATCAGGCACAATTTACCTACTAAATTTAACTTTTAACACAGTGACGCTATTAGGGTACATTCAATGTTGTTGATGACACTATCTTAATTCAATCTAATACAGTGACTCTAATAGGGGATTCTTCTAGGTTGAACTTTAACACAGTGCCGCTATTGGCGCACACTCAATGATGTTGGGAATACCGTCTAGATTCAACATTAACACAGAGATGCTACAAGGGTGCGCTTTCTAAGTTCAACTTTTATCACAGTGACGTTATTAGGGCACACTTCTAAGTTCAACTTTAACAGAGTGACGCTATTAGGTACATTTTCTAGATTCAACTTTAAGATAATGACGCTATTAGGGGACAGACATTGATGTTGGGAATAGCTTCTAGATTTAACATTGAGACAGTGATGCTAATTAGGGTACGCTTTCTAAATTCAACTTTAACACAGCGACTCTATTAGGATGCACCTTCTAAATTCAACTTTAACACATCGACTCTATTAGGGCACACTTTCTAAGTTCAACTTTAACACAGCAACGCTATTAGGGCATACTCTCTAGATTCAACATTAACACAGTGACGATTTTAAGGCACACTCCCTAGATTCAACCATAACACAAGTACGCTATTAGGGCACACCTTCCAAGTTCAGCTCTAATACAGTGAAGCTATTAGGGCGGCACACTCTCTAGGTTCAACATTAACACAGCAACGCGATTAGGGCACACTTTCAGATTCAGCTTTCACATGGTGACACTTTCTTGATTCAACTTTAACACACTGATGTCATTTGGCACACTCAATGATGTTGGGAACACCGTTTAGCTTCCATATTAGCACAGTGACGCTATTAGGGAACACTCTCTAGATTCAACATTAACGCAGTGACGATTTTAAGGCACACTTATTAGATTCAATTTTAACATGGTGACGCTATTGGGACACACTTTCTAAGTTAAACTTTAACACCGTGACGCTATTAGGGCACACTCTCTAGATTCAACCTTAACACAAGGAAGCTATTATGGCTCACCTTCCAAGTTCATCTCTAACACAGTGACGCTATTGGGACGGGCACACTCTCTAGATTCAACATTAACACAGCAACGCGATTAGGGCAACAACTTCCAAGTTCAGCTCTAATACAGTGACGCTATTAGGGCGGGCACACTCTCTAGGTTCAATATTAACGCAGCAACGCAATTAGGGCACGCTTTTAGATTCAGCTTTCACATGGTGACACTTTGTTGATTCAACTTTAACACACTGATGTCATTGGGCACACTCAATGATGTTGGGAATACCGTCTAGCTTCCCTATTAGCACAGTGACGCTATTAGGGCACACTTTCTAGATTCAACCTTAACACAAGGAAGGTATTAGGGCACACCTTCCAAGTTCATCTCTAACACAGTGACGCTATTGGGACGGGCACACTCTCTAGATTCAACATTAACACAGCAACGCGATTAGGGCAACAACTTCCAAGTTCAGCTCTAATACAGTGACGCTATTAGGGCGGGCACACTCTCTAGGTTCAATATTAATGCAGCAACGCAATTAGGGCACGCTTTTAGATTCAGCTTTCACATGGTGACACTTTGTTGATTCAACTTTAACACACTGATGTCATTGGGCACACTCAATGATGTTGGGAATACCGTCTAGCTTCCATATTAGCACAGTGACGCAATTAGGGCACACTTTCTAGATTCAGTTTTTTAACACATTGACGCTATTAGGGCACATGCTGTTTATAACAATTGTGTCTAAGTGCGGCACATGCCATCATTCATAATTAAACAAAGAGTGGGCCATGCCATCAATCACAATCCAACTAAGAGTGGGATATGCCATCATTCATCGTTCTGCAAGAGTGGGACGTGCTAACATTCACAATTCCAACCAAGAGTGGGATATGCTAACAATCACAGGAAATCACAATCTGCTGCTAGTTTAATAATGCTATAAGGGCACGCTTTCTAAGTTCAGCTTTAACAACGTGACGCTAATAGGGCACACTTTCTAAGTTCAACTTTAACATAGTAACGTTATTAGGGCACACTTTCTAAGTTCAACTTTAACACAGTGACGCTATTGGGGCACACTTTCTAGACTCAACTTTAAGATAATTACGCTATTAGGGCAAACACGTTGATGTTGGGAATTACTTCTAGATTTAACATTGACAAAGTGAGGCTAATTAGGGTACGCTTTCTAAATTCAAGTTTAACACAGCAACGCTATTCAGGCATGCTTTCTAATTTCAACTTTAACACAGTGACGCCACTAGGGCACAATTTCTAATTTTAATTCAAAGATAGTGACGCTATTAGGGCACACTATAAATTCAACCTTAACACAGTGACGCTATTAGGGTACATCTTCCAAGTTCAGCTCTAAGACAGAGACGCTATTAGGGCGGGCACACTCTCTAGATATCATTCACAAGTCTATCTAAGTGCGGGATATGCTATCATTCACAATTCCTTTCCGGTGTGGCACATGCTATCGTTTGCAATTCTATCTATCATTTACAGTACCAACTAAGTGAGCTATATGCTACCAGTCATAATTCTGTCTAGATGAGGTACATGCTATCATTTACAATTCCATCTAAGTGTGGGACATGATATCATTCATGATTCCATCTAAGTGTGGCTCTTGATAACATTGTGCACCTGTCTTAGTGTGAGGCTGGTTAATCTTCATCATTGTCTCTGGGAGTGGCACAAGTTAACATTGGTAAGTATGTTAGTATGCTATGGAGGACAGCATTTACAGTCCAGCCTTGAATGGATTTAGCTTGGTGGGCAAATCTCTCTAGATGTGCATGGTGTGAGTCTATGGAAGTTTACGTTAAGGAAAGATAAGGTAGAGTGGTAGGGGCTTTCTGGAGAAGATTGATTGCTTTACACCCCACCCATGCCACACTTACATACTGTCCTACTTCGAGTTGTGACTCTTTGGCGTTTCTTTTCTTATTGGCCCATTCTTTGGCCTTGGCTTTCTTCTCAGCATCTCGTCTTCGTATGGTTGCGTCTTTTTCTGGTGTATAGTCTTCCCATTGAGGGATGCGTGTTCAGGGTTTGTATTTCATCATTAGTTCTGCCGGTGTTCGTCCTGTCGCATCATGTGGTGTATTTCTGTAGCTTCTAAGCATGCAGCGAATCACCTGCGGATGTGGTACTTGGTCTACCAGGGCCTTCTGTCACGTTAGTTTTATGGTTGCCATGACCCGTTCCACCATTCCGTTGGCCTGGGGCTGAGCGGAGTGATTTTTTGGTGAAGGAAGCCAAGATGGTCTGCTAACTTGGTGAATTCTCGTCCCTGGAATGGGGGCCCGTCGTCGGTTTTGACGAGGTTGGGTATATCCCATTCACTGAAGAGTTCATCTATGATGGGTGCTGTGTCATGGAATGACAATGATGGTGTCTGTTTGATGAAGGGGCATCGTGAGTACTCATCAATGGCTACCAGGAGGTACCCCCCTTCCTCTAGGGGTCTGTAGAAGTCCATTGCGACCCTTTGCCAGGGCCTCTCCGGAAGTGTTGTTGGTTGCATCGGGTTTGGATCTGTCTTCTTTGCTGCTAGTTGGCAGGGTCTGCATTGAGCTAGTATTTCTTCTACTATGACGTCCATGTAGGGGAACCATGTATGATTCCGTAGGATCTTTTTTGTGTTTTTGATCCCCCTGTGACCTTCATAGGCGATTGCTACTAGGGTTTTCCGCAGGTCTCCCGGTGCTACTAGTCGGTTGCCTCGTAGTAGTATACCTTGGTACGTGGCTACCAGTTCAGAATGCATTTTGGCTAAGCGGTTTAGGTCTTTCATGTCCGTCCCCTCCTCACCGTTTCCTCTTTCATGCACGTTTTTCCATTCGTTCGTGTGGGTAAGGTGTATGGCGGTTTTGATGGTGGGGTCGGCTTTGCTTCTGGCTGCAAAGACCGCTGTCGATATAGTGGGTGGCATGGCATTGGATGACAAATATGCGATGTAGTCTTCAGCTTTGCACCCTAGGGAGTGGTCGTTTCCGGTCATTGGGTGTCTTGACAAGTAGTCGGCCGGGTTGGCTTCCCCTCGCGGTTTGTGGACAATGTCGTAATTGTATTCTTACAGTCCTATCCCCCATCGTTCTATCCTGGGGGGCATTTTTGTTTTGGGATTTCCAAACAGAGATAGACGTGCCTGATGGTCTGTGACCAGTGTAAATCTTCGTCCCACAACGAAGTGATGGAATTTTTCACAGGCCCACATGGCTGCAAGGCTCTCACGTTCTGCCTGAGAGTAAGCTTTCTCGATGTGGGACAGAGCGCAGCTGGCATAGGCTACCACCGCATGTTGTGCATTGTCCTAGGGATTGGTTTGGGCCAAGATGGCCCGAGGCCGACTGGGCTGGCATCAACTGTGATGACGGTGTTCCACTTGGGGTGAAAGTATGCTAGTTGGTGGTGGTTGGCTAGATTGTCTTTGAGGGTCAGGAAGGCTGCCTGGCATCGTGGGAACCCAGTCGAAGAGGCTGTCTTTCTTGAGGAGAGCTCTGAGCGGGTCAGTAATGGTGGCATAGTTCTTTAGGTATCTTGCACAATATCCTGCCATTCCTAGGAACGATCGTAGTTCCGCTGTTATTGAGCGGGGTTGAAGATCGGTGATGGCTTTTATCTTGTCCGGATCATCTGTCATGCCTTTGTTGGAGAATATTTGACCAAAGAATCTGAGGCTGGTTTTAATGATGTCACATTTGGGGCCGTTAAGGGTCAGACCAGCTTCTTGTAGGATTTTGCATACTGCGATGAGTGCCCTGTCATGTTGCTCCTAATTCTTCCCAAATATGAGGATGTCGTCACTATAGTTTAGGGCATTGACCTCCAACGATATTAGTCTTCTGATTGTCTCTTGGAATATTTCTGCAGCTGAGGATATGCCAAAGTTGAGGCATTTATATCTGAAGAGCCCCTCGTGCGTGGCAAAAGTGGTTATTGGTCTGGAGGCTGGGTCTATGACCAATTGGTGGTAGCCCTGGTTGAGATCCAATTTGGAAAAGTTTTTCGCTTGGTTCAACCGGATGAGCATGTCTTCCAGGCTCGGTCCAGGGTGTCTCTCCCTTTGGATGGTGGTGTTGGGAATGCGCATGTTGACGCATATGCCGTCCATTGTCTTTGGGGACAACTACGATGGGGGACACCCACAGTGTTGGTCCTTCTGTTGCTTTTTCGATGATATCATTCTTCAATAGTAGTTGCAGTTCTTTGGATACCTGTGCTTGAAGGCGAAAGCCCACTTTGCGAGGGTGTTGTGGTACTGGTGTCACTTTGGGGTCGATGTGTAGTTTGATGACAGAGTCCTTAAGCATCCCTACCCCTTCAAATAGTTTGGGGAATTGTGTTTGCAGGGTCTCTTTGTTGAGGGGCCGGCAGGTTATTGTCATCACATCACCTCTGTCTGATAGGTGTCCTTTTATTACCTCATTTGGTCATATGGTAGGTCTATGAGTGCTACGGCCCTGGCCGTCCTGTAGCTGAGGAGACATCTTCCTATTGAGGGACTCTGGATGACGTGTATTGCAGTGGTAGTTGTGAGGTCTCTGTGTGACAGGTCACACTGAAATTGTCCTCTCGACATTAGGGGTAGTGCTGCTCCCCACTGGAATATGTGGGTTTTCAACTGTCGTAGGGGGTAGAGGTCTGCTATGGCCTGGTATAGTTCCTCATTCATGACATTCACAGTCGCCCTGGTGTTGACAACAAAGTTGTTTCTAGTGTTACCCATTTGAATTCTGACCTTGGGGGCCTGTGTCTCTTCTGCGTTGATGCTGAGTAGCCTGACGTATTGTCTGTCGTATCCATCCTGTAGGTACTGTTGTTGTTGTATCTCTTCTTGAATGGATCTCGGTGGGGAGTTGTCGTACGGATCTTAGTGGGAGGGGGCTCGTGCAGGTTTCTTGTTCTTGAGGTGGTGCGCACTCCCTCGTGTAGGCCCTCTCGAGGGTGGTCCTTTAAGTTTTGTCATAGTGCTCTCGGGTCGTTGGTCCTCTTGTCCCCTTTGGGGTTCTGGGAGGCGGTTGGCATTCTGTGGACGATTTGGTCCCATGTCAGGGAGTTGTTCCTTGCACATGGCTTGAAAGTGGTTTTCTAAGCCACATCGTAAGCATCGTTGGCCAATTGCAAAGCATGGTCCTCTGTGGGGGTATTCAAAACCACAGCGATAGCATTGCCGGTCACTCTGGGGTCGTTGTGTGGTGTTCCTGAGGGTTTGCCTGTTCGGTGGGTTCTGGTATCGGGTGTATGGGGTCATGGCCGCGATGATGTCACCCTTTTTCTGATTTTCTATGGCTGCAGCTTGGACGTCTATTCTTTCATATACTCTGGCCAGGTCTAGCATTTCTTTAAGGGATGGTGGTTTCTTCAGAAGGTGTTTTCTGAACATTGTTGAGATGCACCCTTCAATTATTCACAGTCTGATGGCCTGATCATCATTGAAGTTGGCAAAGTCACACTTTATGATTTTTCTTTGGAGGCGGATGACAAATTTGCCTATAGATTTGTGGGCTAGTTGGACACATTGATTGAAGTATAGCGTTCATAGTCTCAGTTGGGTGTTATTACAAGCTTCTCGTTGATGGCCTCTACAAGGCGAGTATATATGGTGCAGTCTTGCGGGGGAATCGCACATATTATGTTTTTGATCTCTCTTCCCACTACATTTGTGAAGATGCTGATCTTGTTGGGAGGATCCTGAGTGCCAATGGCCCCTAAAAAGTCTTCAAATTCTTCAACCCATTCTCCCCATCGTTGGGCTTGGTCATGGTGAGAGTTTAGGGTGAACGGGCTTGGTCTTCTCATGAGGCTGGCATGCGAGTTGGGGCTGGCATTGGGAGACCCAGCATCTGCAGCTGCTTGTGCTTGGTCAGTCATGGTTGCACCCTGGGTGGTGTTATGATGTCTTGAGAACGGTGGGGGCTGTTAGCAGTATTCAAATGTGAGCCCCGTTGCTCACTAGTCCATTTGTGGCTTGTTTGTTTTCCAGCTGGTATTTGTGGCCTCTTAGGTTTTGGTAGTGGTAGGTCGAGTTCTGAGGCCTCGTGGTCTGAAGGCTTGTTTCCCTTATTATGCTGTGGCAGCCCTTGGCTTTGTTTCTTTGTATTGTAGTTGATTTTGTCGGGAGGTGTGGCCTGTGTAGTTGTCCTGTGTTGCGGCCGGTTAATGATGCGCACTGGCGTATAGGTGCGTGTGTCCAGCCCTCTTTTTTGAATGATCAGGAGTATTTATTGGTATCCCGTGATGTGGCCCTTGGTTATGCGTGCCGCCGTATTGGTACGTATCTCACTTGATTTATATATATTTTTTTTTATTCTACGCCGGAGGTGCGGGGTCTGTACCTGGCCTTGTTTTGTACTTTGCTGTGTGGTAGAGTCCCACGGCGCTCTTCCGTCAGTGTTCCTACACGCTGCCGATGGTGCTTCTCCCTTGCTTCGGGGCTCGCGGTCCGGCAGCGGTCCTCTTATGCTGCTGGGCTTGCGTTCCAGCGGTGATCCTCTTCTGCTGCTGGGCTCACGGTCCAGTGGCGCTCCTCTCCTGCTGCTGGGCTCGCGGTCCGGCGGCTCTCTTCTCCTACTGTTGGGCTTGCAGTCCTGTGATGTCTTTCCTCAGCTGCTGGGCTCTCGTCTGGTGGCGCTATCTTCTGCTGCCAGATGTCCGCTCCAACGATTTCCCACTTCTGCTGCTGGATGTCCGTTCCAGTGACGTATCACTGCTGCTGTTGCAGGGCCCTTGCTCCTGTAGCGTCTTTCCGCTCTGCGGGCCTGGTGCTGTGGGCGTTGGGCAACCTCTGCTGAAGTCGAGGGATTGCGCCGTATCTCGTAGCCAACTGGCTTTTTGTGATGCTGCTGGGCTGGGAAGCCCCTCCTGCTGCACGCCTGGGACAGCAGCTTCGTCACCAGTTGTTGTGGGTTCGCTCACACACTTCAGGCATCCATAACTTGACACGGCCTAGTGAGGACAGGAACCAAGGGGTAGGTCAACCATCTTTTATTTCCCCAACACGCAACTGACTTAACCCTTTTCCTGTCCCTCCCCTTCCGCCCTCGTCCTGCCCTAGCGTGCTCCTTCCCTTAAAGGAGCTGCGTTCCTTTCACTCATAACACGCTCCTAGCCCGGCCTCACCTCCCTGTGCACCCCATTACCCACGGACTGGACTGGAGGAGTTGTGCTCTCCCGTGCACTGAGGCAATGTGATTTAGCGACACACAGGTCAGGGACCCTCCTTCCCCCTGCTGGGGCTCGCACTACTCGCCAACCCTTTGCCCCACCCTGCAGTAAACACCTTCTCCCCGGTATAGCGGATGGCAGGACCACCCCAGAGATCCACCTTACGTACCTCCCTTCCCCTCCTCTCGCGACAGGAGGTGCAGGATTGCGGATTTGCATGCCCACAGTCAGCGGGATCTGGCATTGGGACAGGTGGCTGACCCGTGATCTCCTGATATTGGCGGTGAGTTGTGGAGCTGGGCAGGGGCGACCCTCCTTACAACTGGGTCTGGGCACCTGTGCCCCTTGTGGAGTGACAACATTACACGTGCTGGCAGGCCCCAAATCCCTAGACCCACCGAGTGGTTACAAACTTTCACCCAGGTCCCTTCCCCACACCCGCAGATTACCCCGTTAGGAGCTCCATATAGCGGATCTACCCATGGTTGGGGCGCTCTGGCCTGGCCCCTATCCGCCCTGTCCGGCGCAGGTGGCACCTGACACATCGCAGCCTCTCCCGTCCCCTCGGTTCTATCAGATCGTCTGGATTTACCTCTCAACGACTCCATCTTGCCAGGTAACCCCTGTGTCCACTTCGTGAGTGCCTCAGGAGTTCAGGGTCATCATACCCACCCCCCCCATGGACGCCCTTATTGAAGTGGACACCACAACGTCTGCGTCTCCCCCGGAGAGCCTGATTGGAATGGGCAACCAGAAAAAACTATCGAAAATGCAGCAATTTGCCAGATCAGACCGGGACCCACCACAACAGGAGGCTATCCCTGGTTCCTCACAGATTGACATTGTGGTTCTTAATCAAACCCTGTTGGTGCTGAAAGCAAGCACAGCCAACCTAGGGGCTACAATTGATGATTTATCATGTAAGGTGGATGTGTCTGCAGTACAGATCGACAAGCTGTGTGGTAGGATGTCCGAAGTGAAGCATAGAATCGGGGACGGTGAGGACAAAATTGCAGTGCTCCAACGTGATGTCCCCTCCCTCCAGCAAACTGTGCAAAAAGTTGTGGCCAAGAACGAAGACCTTCAAGGGAGATCTAGGCAGAAGAATATACGGATCGCAGGGGTTGCGCAGACCACCCAGATAGACAATATGGAACAGTTCATGGAAAAGCTACTCATGGAAATCCTCGATAACCCACCGGTCACAAACCACTTTATGGTGGAGCGTGCCTACTGCTCGCTGGCTAACAGACCACCACTGGGGGCCCTGAGAGGGCCATCATTGCCTGCATATTCAGTTACCGTGACCGGGATACACTGCTGAGGGTGGCGAGAGAGAAGAAAGTCTTGAGGTGTGGTTCAGTTATGATACGTCTCTTCCCCGACTTCAGTTAACAAGTGCAGGGCCAAAGGAAGCTGTTTCAAAACGCAAAGAATATTCTCAGGAAAAAAGCTGTGCGCTACTCTATGTTGTACCCGGCTGAGCTACGGGTGGTCCATGATGGTAAAACTCTGTTCTTCACTTCCCTGGACGCAGCAGAGAGATTCGCAACTGAAATCGCGGACCCAGATGAATCCCCCCGGGGTTGCCCCTGATCCGAGAGCTCGGTGGATTGCGCATTTATCCTGCAGGGTATAGGTGCCCCGCTGGGCCATACCCCTGAATGGTTCAATGTAACTATTGAAGTTAATGGTGTTATATGGTAGTTGAATGCTATCCAAGGGATATGGTAAAGCCTCCTGACACTAGGAGCCACTGCGGCCGCCAGCACCCCACATGCCCAGCGGCACAGTAGGTTTACTTGGACTTTTTTTGGGTTGGGTGTTTGGATGGGGCAGGGGCGTCCTTGCCGGTAGATTGGGGTTTCTGGCGTATGTGGGGGGTGGGAAGTTCCAGTTCAAAGTTCATTGAGGGATACACTAGGTGTTACACAGGATTTTTTTCGAGGGAGGGGCGGGAGGGTACTTTCTTCCATGTCAACGAGATTATTCACACTCTGGGTCTTCACAAAGCACCTAATAATTTCCATCTTCATCCATCCTAACAAAGTAGTTACCTCAATCCACATTCCCAGTCCTCTATTGATGTGACTCACCGCCGGGAGGTGGATTCCCCCCAACACAGTACTCACCTTGGTCACATGGAATATCCGGGGGTTCACTAACGGGACGAAGACACACCTCATTACGAACTATGTTAGGAATAACCACGCAAACGTCCTATGTATTCAGGAAACCCACTTGGGGAAGGAACACAAACTTCCAACGCTGGCGGGTTGGGGAATACAGAGATATGGCTCTCTTCCTACTCCACCCACACTAGGGGGGTTGCAAAATGCATCGACTGCTTGCTAGAATCTAAACTGCATAAAGTGATCACTGATGCAGAGGGTCAATTTGTCCTGGTGCCTGGGGAAATTGTGGGGTGTTCCACAGTGGCATAACACAAAAAGTGGGGGCCCACTGCGAGCCATGCTGAGGGCCCCCCCCCCAAATCAGCAACAAATCATTGGTCGCGCAACACTCCGGACCGGCATAGATTGTAACGCTTGCGCAATACCCACGAAAGTGCTGCTGAAGGTATATGCCACACATTGCACTAGCAGAACGATATAAATATGTGTTTTAATGCGCACATCCTTGCTCCAGCCTTGGCTGATTTCTGTAATCACACTTTCACCACTGGCACGTTCCCCTCTCCCCTAAGCTCTCCCTTATGCATCCACTCCTCAAGAAGCTGTCTGCTGATCCTGCCTGCCCGGCAAACTATAGACCAATCTCCATCCCCCCTTTCTGGGCAAACAGTTGGAAAAGCTGGCCATCTCCCAGCTTCCTCTCCACACGGAATCTGTTGGTTGTGCTCCATCACCTTCAGTCTGGCTTCAGAACTGCCAGAGTCACAGAAACTGCTCTCCTGAACACCTGTGAAGATCTGCTCTCTAACCTTGATTGCAGCATTCCTTCTGTCCTCATCCTCCTTGATCTTTCCTCTTCTTTCGACATGGTCAACCACGCCATCCTAATCAATCGACTCCATGAGAACCTGGGCATCACGGATCAGGCCCTTGAGTGGCTGACCTCCTTCCTCTTGGACAGCCCCCCCCCAGGACCAACTTTGTCCCTTTCTCTCTTCTCCATCCTCTCACCCTGGTTTTTCAACCTCTACTTGGTCCCTTTCGCCCCCCTGATCTCTACCTTCACCTCTAACTTTCAGTGTTATGCGGGTGACACTCCACTTTCCATCAGGCTCCCCTCAGACTCCTCTCCTCTCTCGCTCATTCCTGACTGTCTATCAGTGATTCAGGATTGGTGTGCCTCAATGATCTCTGACTGAATGTCAGTAAGATGGAGATCCTTCTCATTCAGACTCCTGCCCCTGCTTTCCCTCACTCACTCTGTCCGCCCTTCTTGGGCTCTCTTTCTTCGACATTCTGTGAGGGAACCAATCTTGGTGTCATCTTTGACTCCACTCTCTCTTTCTCGCCTCACATTTCGGATGTCGCCAGGAAGTCCCACTACCAGCTGCTCCTCCTCAAAGGTACTCTTCCCTTTCTCACTTTACCCCAAAGCTCACTGTCTCCAGAGCCTTGTTTCTCTCTAGGCTGGACTACTGTAATAGCCTCTTTCTCAATCTTCCTTCCTCTACTCTCCACCCTCTGCAACTAATCCAGAACAGGACTGTGAGACTTATCCTTGGCCTCAAGCCCAGGGATTGTATCTCTCCAGCCCTGAAATCTCTCCACTGGCTCCAAGTTGCTGCAAGGATTAAGTTCAAGACCCTTTGCATTGTCCACAAGGCTTTCTGGTTCTGGGGCCCACACTACATCCAACACTCTCTTCCAAAATACCTTCCTTCTCAAGCCCTTCCTTTGCTACCTACAAATCTCTAAGGTTTAAACACTTTTCCAGGCAGAGAGTGGTAGTAAATATCTCTCCTCTGCAGACACCTCCGTCTGGAATAGCCTCCCTGCCCCTCTCAAACTTGAGCCGGACCACCTG
Source organism: Ambystoma mexicanum (assembly GCF_040938575.1). NCBI lineage: Eukaryota > Metazoa > Chordata > Amphibia > Caudata > Ambystomatidae > Ambystoma > Ambystoma mexicanum. The sequence continues at coordinate 766,092,314 of NC_090923.1, read as the reverse complement.
AAGTTCCGGAAGCAGCTCAAACCTTTCCTCTTCTCTTCTGCTTTCTCTCTCTCCCTCCCCTGCTGGCCTACCTGACCTACCTGGCTGCTGTACCCACTGGTTGCTTGGCTACCCTCAGAGTCTCACTGAGTCCAGACTCTTTCTTGATCAGTCACCCTTGCACTGCCTCTGGGCCTACCACGCACTTAGGGGCTGTAACTGTAACCCTACAGTCCCTTGTTCTCCTTGCACTACCCAGAGCCACGCTGCCCTGACTGCACATACTCAGAGCATTGCTGCCCTGTTTTTCCCTCTCTTCTCCCTTGCACTTCCCCCCTTTTTTCCCCTTGCACTTCTCGTTCTTGCACTTGCACAATCTGAATGACACAAGGCCTAGTAAGATTGTTTGTCTTGTCCTCCCTTTATTTTCCCTTGTCTTGTTGCGCCTAGAAACACTTGTGTACAGGCACGTTATAAATGATTTATATCATATCATTTGATCACAACTAATACTAGTTAACTAGTAACTATTCGCCTAATTATGTGACATTCCTGTAATTATGATTGTATGTATGTAACCTAATGTTCAAGATGGTTTATAGTCATAATCTCGAATACAAATATGTCGAAAGTCATAATGTCGAAAAAATAAAGTCAAAAACAAAAATGTCGATTTTTTTTTTTTTGTTGATTTTTATTCGAAATGGGGGGGTTCCCCCCCAACCCCCCTTTTTTAATTTTGTTTTTATGTTTTACCCCTTTTTTTTACCACCGGAACCCCAAAAAAACATGTAAATTAAAAAAAAAACAATTCGACATTTTTGTTTTCGACATTATTGTTTCGACATTATTGTAATTCGACATTTTGTTTTCGAGATAATGACTGGACACCGTTCAAGATATGCACCCGGTTGCCCCTGGGCCTGGCTGCGCTATACAAATAAAACAAATACAAATACAAATACAAATACAGATGCCCAGAAAAATATACAAAGCCGCAGTAAGAAGTGGCTAGACTGGCAGCACCCAAATGGCAGTCTAGCCCGGTAATTCACTTAGCAGGACTGCTTTATCAGAAATTCCCAGGTAAAAAAATGTCATACCAACTGAGGAATGACTAGACTGGCTACACCAAAATACCTCTCTAGCCACGAATACCACATATCATGCTTGCTTAGCCTGGACATAGACAGCCTTTATGATTTGTTGCACAATCCTGTCCCCCCACACATCCCCTCTCCCTCCCAACCCTACCCCAACCTCCACGTCCCCCTTCCTTGTCCCAGAGTTTAAGTATGAGGCTCTTTGCCTCATAGGTAAGTTCTGGGAAGTGGGACTAGGAGTAATGATGATTACAGGTAGCTAAGTCAGGCATTACCTCCATGTACCTCTACCTCATCCCAGTACTTGCATATAAGGCACTCTGCCTCATACACAAGTACTGTCTCATACACACTGGGACGAGGAAGAATAGGGCTAGGATTAGTATTCGTGCAACACCATTGAGTTGACTGGGATTCAGCACTCCCTCCCCCATCCCCCTGAAAATTTGGGCTATGTTGACTCAACCTGGTCGACCTTCACAGCAGTTGCCAGACAGAACAGGACACAGATGTTAAATGGCACCTGGGTTTTGCTGTTAACAAGAGCCCAGCAATTACTAACATAAAACATTTCACTGTTAGTACCTGCATTCAAATGCCACATTGTTTAGGCAATTGAAATCGTGATGTGGGTTTAATACTTTCATGCCAGAGGAGTGATTGGAAGGGTAGGGAGGCAGCAGGAGACCACTCATTCTCACAGCAGTTCATAAGTGGGTGCTTTCAACCTTAAAGGAGAGAGTTAACTGCTTGTAACATTCAAGCTGTACTAGAATACTCTCATTAAAATGCGTAAATAAATGAGATCGCCTCAAATAAATAAGTTTGCCCCTTCCTCACCGCCCATGAAGTTAGTGCCTCTCCCAACATTTGAAGGGTTAGCCCCCCGAAATATAGATTTGTTGCACCCCTCAACGCAAGCACACACACATCATTCACCATATACACACACGCATAGCCAGCCATCCAAACATTTATTTGTGCATTCTTTCTTCATACAGGGACAACCAAGCAGCCATCCATACATTAAAGTGTGCAACCTTTCACTGAACACTCACACATGCAGCCACCTATACATTTAAGTGTGCACCCTTTCACCATAGAGGCACACACTGCCAGGCACCCACCTATACATTTAAGTGTGCACCCTTTTACCATACAGGCACACCCAGGCAGCCACCCATACATTAAAGTGTGCAACCTTTCACTGAACACTCACACATGCAGCCACCTATACATTTAAGTGTGCACCCTTTCACCATACACTCACACACACACACACACACACACACACACACACACACATGTCATAGGGTTGAGGGGAGCCCTAATACTCCCCATAAAATTGGGTCTCATTACAACTATGCCAGTCTGGGAACAACGGTGCTGGTAAGCTTACCGGCACCGCTGTTTCCGGACCGGCATATTACAGCCCTGCAGGCGGTTGCTATCACGCCCGGCAGGTCTGAACCGACCTGCCAGGCGAAACGACACCCACCCGCAGAGTTTTCATGGAAGCACCGGCACCATTATTAATGGTGCCGGTGCTTCCATGGACTCCATTCCCATAGATTCCAATGGAAATGGGGACTTACCATTTGCCGCGCCTGACTTCCCGGACCGCCGGGCTTGTAATCCCCCCGGGAAGTCGAGCACCGGTAAAGTCACTCTGACTTCATAAGGAAATTATTTCCGTTAAGGACCGAACCATAATGGCAATCATTTCTTTTGGAAGGCAGAGTGACTTCAAAAATAAACTATTTCTTTTTTAAGACATAGGGCTCCTCCCACCACATGACATGGAGGCCTCGAGCCTAAGGTCTTCCATGCCATGGGGGGGTGCAGCCCGCGGACTTCAAAAAGAATGTTTCTTTCTGTAGTCACTGCCTTCATAAAGAAATGATTTCTGTTACAGAAATCATTTCTGTATGAATGCAGAGTAAATTGAAAAAGAAAAAAAAGAAATTATTTTTTGAAAAAAAATATTTTTCTTCTTTTTTTGTGCAGGGGGGCCGCCCTCCCAGGCCATGTGCTGGCGGGGCCCCATGCACTGTGGGGGCTGCGGGGGCCCCTGTTACACCAGTGGTGGTCCATCCGGTTTATAAACATTATGGTCCCAACTGTGACTGCCCGGATTTCTTTAAGAACTGTGCTGAGCATTTGCGCTTGTTCCAGGGTTACGAGGTGGTATTGGTGGGGGACTTTGATGTGGCTATATCTCTGACGCATGACAGGTCCTTGAAAGTACATGTGTCCCTCTCCTGTGCGGCATCAAAATGGTCTTCAATAGCTTTGGACTATTCCTTGGTCGACATTTGGCGCCTTCAACAGTGGACAGACAGGAATTCACCTTCTACTCGAGCGTACATGGAAGTTCCACCAGCATAGACTACATATACATGTCTCCCGAATTGACCCGGGGGACCTCGAAAATGTTAATCTTACCTCGCAACCTGTGCGATCACTCCCCAGTGCTAGTGCAATTCACAGGCCTGACTGTCCCTCCCAAACAACTGTGGTTGAGATTTAGAGCTCGGGGACTGGAAGACTTAGCATTTCGCAAGGATATCCGTCTAGCTATCTCAGATTGTTTTCAAATAAACACTGACTCTGTCTCAGACCCCAGGGTGGTCTGGGAAACGTTTAAAGTGTTTATTTGGGGTTGGTGTATCTCTCAGGAAAGGGTAGTTCTAAAGTGTTTCCGTAGAACTATTTTATCTAAGGAAAAAGATTTGAAGGTTATGGAGAGTCGCCTCGTGCAGAATAACTCCTCCGAGGCCCAGGCTAACATTGAATGCCAAGAAACAGGAGATCTGCTTCCTGGTAGCAGATGAGGAGAGATTCTTGGGGGACCTGACTATGGCCACTAGATACGGGAAGGGAGACTACCCGAGCAGAACACTGGCTTGGGCCATAAGGCAGGAACGACACTTACAACCTATAATAGAGTTCGTGACTCCGGAGGGGGAACCCACTAGAGACTCTGGGAGGATAAATGAAACATGTCAGCGATACTACGATGCGCTGTATTCCTCGAAATGTATGGCAGGCCATGATGACATCGTACAGTACCTGGATAGGATTGCTATGGGATGGCTTGACCCGGAAGTGGGAGTGCTGCTGAATGACCCTCCCACGGACGAGGAACTGCTTAAAATAATCCGACCTCTTCCTAATGGTAAGGCCCCAGGGATCAATGGTATTACCACTGAATTGTACAAAGCCTTTACGTCCCTACTCATCCTGCATTTTTGAAGTATGTTTGAGGCATCCAGCTCGACCGGGGTGCTCCTGGAGTCCACCAGGACGGCCTTGGTGACGGTCCTGCTTAAACCAGACAAGGACCCCAGACTATGTTCATCTTATAGGGCCTTGTCATTGGTGAACACCGATAACAATATCCTAGCGAAGCTCTTAGCAGACAGGCTTTTACCCCACATGTCCACCCTGGTCTTAGCAGACCAGGCCGGCTTTAAACCGGGTTGGTCTACACAGAATAAATTACGCAGACTGTTCACCCTGATGCACAATGTTAACCCAGAGGTGCCTATAGCAGTGGTATCACTGGACGCAGAAAAGGCATTCGACTTTGTCGAATGGCCTTTTCTGTTTGAGGTCCTCTGGAGGGCAGGTATGGGCATTACGTTCCCACATTGGATCTGTGTGTTGTATACAGCCCCTCGTGCCTTGGTGTATACTAATGGTATCCAGTTTGACCCTATTCTTCTATCTCGGGGTACTAGACAAGGCTGCCCTTTCTCCTCTATCCTATTTGCCTTGGCCATTGAGCCAGTGGCATGTGCCCTGAGGGAATATCATGCCCATAGGGGGGTAACACTCCGCTCACACATCTCCATCGTCTCATTGTACGCGGATGACATGTTAATATACGTCAAGAACCCGCAGCACAACCTGGAACCAGTGGTAGAAGAGATATCCAAGTTAAGGGCTCTAGCCGGCCTTCGTATCAACTGGACCAAATCGAGGTGCGTCCACTCACCACTGATTTTCCCCCCAAGGCGTCTGGGTCTCCTAGGTTATATGAGGAGAAATATATTGCCGCCTTACAATACTTGGAACACAGGGTGGACACCTGGGTGCGCCTTCATATTTTCCCAAGCTGCCCGAATCTCGCTTTCTAAGATGGTGATCCTTCCAAAATGATTATATGTGTTTAATAATATTCTGGTATGGCCCCCTGCGTCCTTTTGGCGACAAATAAAGGGCATGATGACCAAACTGATTTGGGCTCGGAAACACCCTTGAGTCTCCCTAGATACTCTATGTCGCCCCTACTCCCGGGGAGGGCTGGATATCCCTGACCTTTTTTTTTATATTATTGGATTGCTCAGGCTCAGTATGCCATTTGGTGGTGGGCTCCCTCGGACAACTTACCCCATTCACAACGTCAGAGGGCCATTACATGTCCAGATGACCTTAGGGGTCTTTTGTGGGCCACATGGGAGAAATACCCGAAGGCAGAAATTCAGCCGGTTGATATCACCATTAGAGCCTGGCACCAGTTGGCGACATGGGCCGGGCTGGCCCAATGGTACTCCCCCACTATGGCTATATATCACATCCGGGATATACCACTCACACACAAGACTATTTTTACACAACACTTCTCTAATCTACAGATCCACACACTAGGAGATGTGGCTCCGGAAGGGAAATTTATATCATGGGAAGTCCTTAAATCTAGGGGCGCCTGGAACCCTATCACTCAGCTTTTATATTTCCGAATGAGGGAGGTGTTGAGGACCAGTTAGCTTGACTTCCGGAACATCCCTCACTCCTCGCCACCTCATAACATCTTTCACCGCCCCGACATCTACCAGGAAACTGGTCTCAACCTTGTATGGTATGGCCCGAGCAACCAAGACCTCACTCCACACCCACTAGAGGGACAATTCGGAGGGTGTCCTGGGGAAAACGCTGTCTGATGATCAATGGGGTCTGATCTGTGCCCAGACCAAATCCATTTCCACCCATAACAGATTCCGCTTGATCCACTTAAAATTATTACACCAGATGTACTTCTCTCCCCTTTGATTGCACAAACTATTTCCACATAAACCCCCAGAATGCAATAGAGGTTGTCAAACCCCAGCTGATTTCCTCCATGTCGCGTGGTTGTGTCCCCATATCCACGTTTTTTGGGTGAGCATTGTGATGCAGTGTCGAGTATGATTGATCGCCCCATCCCACTCTCTCCAGAATGCTGGCTACTGGCCCTTGTGGAATTTGGAACCCGTAGCGAGAAATGCCTTGAGAGTATGGCGTCAGCAGTCACAAGGTCACTAGTGGCGCATACGTGGGGAGCCACCGCACCACCCTCGTTTCAGCACTGGCTCAACCTTATGTCAAGTTGTGAACATAGGGAGACGCAATACAATCTGTCGCTCCCTAGTAACAGCAAACCTAAGAACTACTGGGGGCCCTTTAGGTGCTACGTGGCCAGAAATGATGATTAAGACATTCACCCTAACGTGCAGCCCCTGCAAGACTTGCCTGTGGGGAACACCCCCCATGAGGGCCCTGTCAGTGGGCCTCATTATGACTATTGCGGAATGGGTTTAACAGCGCCGGTAATGTTTTTTCCAGACGTCTACAGCGGGTCCCGCAAGGGGACCAGAAAGCTAACAACAGGCCCGTAATTGACGGGCCCTTTGTTAGCTCCCTCCCCATTCCCATTGAGCCCTACGGGGGCTCGAATGGGAATGGGGAAGGACCGGGTCTGGGTTCCCTGATGGAGGAAATACCGGGCCTTCCAAAGTTGGAATGGCCCAGTATTTCCCCATTCAGGGAACCCGGACCCAGACACGATTGAGGCCCATTCACTTTTTTCGGCTCAAGTTAAGAACACCCTCTGCATGGATTGACACCACATTTTGCAGAAGTTCCCTTTCGGGACCTGGCTGTCACTTATCACAGATGATTTTTGAAAATCCATCCAGCGGTTTGGACTGGAGGCATGACATAATTTCTCTTTTTTTTTTTTAAGTGTGTTTATTAACATTTTACATAGTAAACAGTGCATAGAAATCAAAGCTCAAATGAAACAGCAAGGGGTTGAAGACCCCTACTACCCAAGCCCCACCCTTCCCTCTCCCAGTTATTGTGAACAGATTTCGTTAACGCACAATAGTCTATGGTTTCAGCACAGCTGTCAGGGGATTCCATCGATAGCACCGTGACTAAGTTCACGAGGCGCAGCTTTCCACCATTTTAAAGACTTAAACGTGAGTAGTTACTGGGGGTCATTCCGAGTTTGGAGGCAGCCATGGTGCTATTAGCACCATGGCTGCCTCCAAACCTGGGTCCGGGTCCGGTGTCTCTGAATGGGGACTTACCGGGTCATTCCAACCTTGGAGAACTCGGTAAGTCTCCATTCAGAAAACCATTCCCCATTCCCATTTGCGCCCCTATAGGGCTCAATGGGAATGGGGAAGGAGCTAATAACGGGCCCGCAAATTGCTGGCCCGTTATTTGCTCCATGGTCCCTTAACGGGTCCCCCTAAGAACGGCTGGTTAGACCAGCCGTTCCTGGTGAGACCCACTAAGGGACTTCGGAATATGGCGGTAGGGGGTTAACGGCACCGGCATCCTTACTGGTGCTTTTAACCCCCTACCGCCATACTCGGAATGAGGCCCAGTGATATCTCAATCATGCCCACTGACTCACTTCCTGATTTGGTGTTAACAGAATCAGCTTTCAAGCAATCATCGGAGCCTGTAGACAATGGAGAAGAAACACTGATTGGTAAACTGAGTAATGTGAGGAGTGTAAAAATGTTTGAACTCGATTCCATGTTTGATACAGGGAAAGCACACATAGAACACGGACACCTCTGTGAATAAAGTTGCACGAACATAACATTCCAGTAGTATTTTGCATACTAAAATGTTGGGGTGGTGGATGTAAGATGGACTTTACTTGTTGGAGTATGTCTAAAAAGAAGTCAAATGAAGATGCCATAGTTGTGTGCGCAGACATACCTGTCTATACATACCCATACATACCCATACAATGGCCTGGTCACAGTATGGGAAAGAGAGCATTACACTAGTATTATATGTCCTACAGTGTGTGGGGTGGACGTGATGAGTTGGAAGATGAGGGAAATATTACATAAAACAAGTAGCCGCACCATTGCTGAATGAACATATAATGCTGAGGTCTGTGGAGATTTTGGGGGTAATGAGACATTTTTGAATGAGTGCCTCGCTCACTTTTCCTTGCCACTGTTGAGGTACTCTTTTGGCTTTGGAAGAGTGAAGTGTATACAAGCAAGTATGCCTGCATTGAAAAGAAAACATAATTAGAAATGGAAAATGTTTTGCACACCATTAAGTCAGCATTTGTTGGGTTTGCTGGTAACCTTTGTTTTTGAGTAATGATATGTTTTTAAGAATATGCAGGATAGTCTCCAGACTGTTGTGAATGTTTTTTTGCCAAGCGATACTTGACCGTGTGTGAAGTTAGTAAGTTTACAATATTTTTTTACGATCTGCATTGTATCTTAAGCATTAATATTAATATTGTGGAGTACCTGGAGAGTACTGTTTAGCTGTGCTGTCTGTGGGAGAGACTGGTAAAAGCAGTAAGACTAAGAATAAACATTTCTGGACATTAATGGGACATTTAAAAGCAAGTTCACTGATACAAGCTTTGGCCACGCCCCCTTTCCCACCTGCAGCGCCATCAATCAGAGCCTCGAACGCAGCAGCATGCCCGCACCCAAGAAGTACCTGGAGAGTACTGTTTGGCTGTTTTGGCTGGGGGTGGTGTGGGGCAGACAGATTTAACTTGGAGATATTTTATGTACTGAGAAGTAGTTGTGCATAAGCAAATAAGCTGCTGTATGAAACGAGGTATATATGGTTGTGTGACTACAACATTTCTATAAGGCTGTGGATACGTGTCGTAACCATTGGGTAGAACTGTTGGCATCGTGGGTGGAAATTAACTCATTGTTTACAAAGACTGTGTTCTCCATTCGCCACTAGATTATCTCGGCGCCTGTTTTAGGTTCTAGGAACTTATGCTATTCCCCGTTGTGATGCAAATATAAACATTTTGGCGAACTTCTGCACTGTTCAGTATGCTGGTGATAAAATGCTGTTATCAACTGTGCAGTAAAGAGAGGCTGATGTGGGATTGTGCTTTTTCTGCGGCCAAAGAGATTGCTAAAAAATAAAACAATAAAAGGAAACAACCCCGTAGGTGCTACAGTGGCAGGCATGATAGATGCCATCTGTGTGGAGAAAAACATTGGCATTCCTAAAACCTAAAGATATTAATCCACCAAGAAATTGCGGGAATGCCACGGCCACTAATTCTGCAGGTGCTGCCCAAAGTGGTAATCTGCCTGCCCTTGATTTATCAGTTGCCAGTCCCATTGATAATAACTCACTATTAAATATGGTGTTGAATTTACTGGAAGCTTCTAGTGGAAAGGTGGCAGCCATGGCAGATGCCAAAGTAATAATTTCAGGTTCACAAACAATAGAACCTCTATTTCAGCTACTAAACGTCCCAAATCACCAGATTTAACGCAAATTACAGTAAATGCGTATTCATCCTCCCCTTCACACCAGACTAGATATACTGATGTAGAGGAGCAGCCAAGTGCCTCTGCTGGAAGTCCCGCCCCTGTTTAGCCTATATGTTGGGACCCGGAAATTGCGACATGCAAAACATCAGTAATGATGCCCATAGCACGAAAAGCCTTCGAAACAAGATATCAATTGAAAAAAGCTTTCTTCATGTATCCTCGGTAAGCGGATGGCCTCTTAGGAGAAATCCCGGAAGAAGTGTGAAGATGAATGAAAGAGAAGACTGGAGAGAAGACTGGAGACGTCATATGAAGCAGAAATGACACACCCAGAAGAGATGCCAATGAAGAAGGTGGATTGGACGTTATAGAATCTAATGGTGAAGTAAAGAATCAAGTAACATTTCATGTGCGGAATGAAGATTGCACATGCGGAGAGTATTCATGAAGGCTGACTATACGTAGTGAATAGACTGCAGGTGGTGCCGCCATTATATATATGTGTATAGAATCTGGATGTTCCACATCATGTTTTAGGAAACTAAGAAAGTGTGGCACATTATAAGAAAATAGCTGACGATGAGGAAATGATCGAGAAAGCTTGTGTGACCCAGTGTCAAGGGCTGGGGCAGCCAAGAAACGTATTATCTATTCGAGTATATACAATGAAAGTGAGAAAGGAGGTGAGCTCCTGTTAAGGTGTAATGGAAAAACATAAGGAGTGCCAGGTTTTATTCACTTAATAGTGTTAAATAGGAAAACAAGAGCTCAAACATGGTCTCCTGTCACATGGTCTAGATGAAAATAGATTTTGGGCAAGCTACCTTGAGAATGCAGATACGACCATGCTCACACTCCCTTCTATTCTCAGGTCGCAGTGATACTTTGCAAGGCCGAGATCAAAGACAATTTGAATGGCAGACAGCCAGAGTGATGATGGATTATGAGCTAATTGGGTGGGGAGGCATGGTCAAGTCCAACCCTCCAGCACCTGGGGCACCAGCTAGCGTGCTGCTAGTGAGTGGAAAATTCCAGAAGGGTACAAGAGTGCCAAACAATCATAGAGGGACACATAGCAAAGAGCCCTACAGTTTGAGACTCAAGGAAACATTGTGTATTTCATGACACTGAAGATGACTTGCACTAGGGGTGGGCATAGTTGTCCAACTGACTTTAGAGACCCAATCACAATCCTAGCCCCAATAGAAAGTATACCTAGATGTTCCCCGTAGGCCAACCACAATCCAACTTAGTTTTTTTTATTTTGCCACGTAGTATGACATCATTGGTGACAAGTTTTTACTATATACCTGTGTTTTTTCATATAAATTGGAGAGAGACTCAAGCGAACGTCCGTTGATGTCCGTTGTACTCCCTGTTTTAGATCATTTTTAATAAAACAGCAAAAGATTTGCCAACTTCCTAAATCGGTATTATTATTGGTGCAAGAGTAAATTCTGCATCTCCATCCATCCCATATAGTGCTACCTCACTTAAAGGGCCTACAGGTTCACTGATATAGATGATCTGGATTTAGAAATCTGTAGGGAGACGGAGTCACTTATGATTTTGAAAGCCTTGTTTACTATCTGTAGTCATATACAAACTGAACAACAAATTATCAAACAAGGCCTGGCGAGTTTGGTAGATGTGGTTCTATACTCACATGACTCACTGGTGGAGGGGAAATATAATAAAACTTTGAATGAAATTATTGATGCTTGAGGGCCTGAAAATAGGGATGTGGGAGTGATGCAGCCCGCCCGAATCCAGGAGAGCAAATGGCAATTGACGCACCAAGTAAGGGATGCAAAGATAAAAATATGAACCCTAGGGTGCACGAAGCAGAAGTGATGATACACGTCAGCGAGGAAGTAGGCACCTCTGATATAAATTATAGACTAACTCCTCCAAATAAGAAAAGAACCAAGAAAAGAAAGCATATATTGAACAAGAACAAAGAAGCTGCTATTAAACAATTGAAGGGGAAGAAAACATTGGTGTCTCAATCCCTCAAAATTGCTACATCACCGGACATGATATGTGTGGAGGCTGAGAAGGTTTTCAAACTCATTCATAAGAAAAATCTATTGCCAAAAAAGACTAGAGATAAGAAGGAAGTAAAACAGATCCAGGAAAACAAAAGCAAGGTAAATTTGGAAGGAAAAATAATACAGGGGTCAAAGAACCCACCATTGGAGGTGATCTCAGAAAGTGATAGCCACCCCTGGCAAGAGATAAATATAAACGATATGCCTATGGCTTTCTCGCAGAATAACAAAGATAGAGTGAATGTGCATGATGAGGACATACAGCTAACTAGTGCCACTAAGGCATTATTGAACAGGAATGACTCTCTCATTATGCCTAACTCTCCTTCTTCTAAAAAGATAAGGATCCTTGATATGTATGCTACTAAAGAAAGCCTTTATCTAAATAGAGCAAATGCACTGGAACTTACACACCAAGTGCATATGTTAAAAGCCATATCTTCACAAGATCTTACCCTGGTGGAAATTCCCCATGATGAGTGGGAAGAAAACTGGTGAGTGCTTCATTTGGTTTCCCCGATAGTCACTGAGGTTATCATGTCACAAGCCCCAGTTTTTCTGAACATGCACTATAGCTTTGAAAAGCTGAAGGAGCCAACAAAAACAATAGCCTATTGGAAAAAAAGAGGGAATAAATACGGGCAATGTATCTAAAGAGGTGATTAAAGATGGGCCTCATTCCGAGAGGGAAGGTAAGGGATAACGGGCACCGGTAAGGAGACCAGTGGCGGTAATCCCTTACCACGCTACTACGAGGTCCCTTAGCGGGTCCCTTCCTTAAAGCCTGGTCTGACCAGGTGTTAACGACGTGACCCGTTAAGGGACTTCAGAGCTAATAACGGTACTGCAAATTGCGGTACCATTATTAGCTACTTCCCCATTTCCATTGAGCCCTATTGGGGCTCAAATGGGAATGGGATATGGTTATTTCAATGGGACATACCGGTCCCGCAAAGGTCGGACTACACTGGTAAGTCCCCATTGAACGAGACCGGTGCTGGTACCGTTATTAGAGGTAGTCATGGCGCAAATAGCGCCATGACTACCTCCAATCTCGGAATGAGGCCCATTGTGTTAAGATATGTGAGGCTTTATATGACGAAAATACTAAGATAACAAACAAGCAATGTATTTCAAGTGGGGAAGATGTTGCATCTTAGGCTGTTGAAATTAATTTTATGGAACACTAGAGGCTTTGGCTCTTTTATTTTTAAGCAGGAAGGACTTAAACATCTGCTGGCTCTCAGATTTTTCTGTTACAAGAGACATGGCTCATGAAGCAGTTCTATTTGGACGTCTCTTAAATAGCATAAACACCTGCTAAACAAAATGCCAAAGGTAGGCCTTTTGGTGGTTTGAACACATGGGTTACTTCCTTTTTAGTGGCCATAGAATTTGTCATTGTGCAAAAAGATGATAATGTACAAGCAACAGTGATCCAGCTAACTGCATGAGGGGTCGTGTATAGTAAAATGCTTTTGATCAACATTTACAATCCCCCGGAAAATGTACAAACTGCCTCAATTATGTCTTATGTTGAATTATTAATTATGAAATTGGAAAAGGAACATCCAGGGGAATTTCTCTGTTTCACCAATTGTAAAGGCCAGAGGAGATATGAGGGGCCTATTAGTTTGTCAAGTTTCTTTTGCACTGCTCAATTGATTCAACTTATAGATGTGAGCATAGATAGACCACTTTTCCCTTGGTCCAACAGATCTAAATGCTCTTGGGTAGACTTCATCCTCACTGATGAAGATGGCTATGATTTAATAAGAAGCTTCAAATGTCTACAGAATAATCTTAGTGATCATGTAATTCTGGAACTTGAACTATAAAATTAGGTAATTAGGGATGAATATTTACTACTCGGAAACTATAAGATCAACAATTCAGGCAATAGGATACGATGGACTAAGTGAAACGTACAGGCTTTCAATGATCTAATTGCTACCTCTCTTGATGAGGAAGAGAGAGGGGTCACTGTGAGTGCTTGAAAACTCCACTATGTGATGCTTATTTTATATGAACACCTGTGTAAGGTACAGAAGAAATACTCTGTGGCAGTTAGAGAAAGAAATAATTAATATGATTGTGTAATCGCTTTAAAGAAAAAAACGTTGCGCTTAACAATCAGGAAATTAAGAAATCAAACCTTGAAAACCAGCCCAAAGTCAGTAACATTAATAGATAAAAATGTGTTTGAAAAACTGGACCAAACTTCATAGAGGATCAGTTGCTTCGGTGCAGTGGAACATTTTGAGAAACACACCAAGAAGCAAAGATATACTATAATTTTGGCACATCTTCAACAAACATAGTAATATTAACACAATTGAAAAGTGATCTAAACCCTATCTCTAATAATATCTGAGAAGATTATGTTTTGTATATGTATCACACTGATAATGTAGCAAGTGAAATACTCACTAATGAGAAGATACTGGAAAGACGCTTGCTAACTCACTGAAAATGAGATTGAACGTATCATCATTGGTTTGAAGTCATCTAGAGCGCCGAGGCCAGATGGGCTAACTAATGTCATCTTTGAAAAGAACCTGAAAGAGTGGGCTGGTATCTTATTCATTATTTTCATAGAGAATGTAAGGATGGGTAAAATCCCAATGAGTTGGAAATATGCCACACTGCTACCAATTTATAAAAAAGTTATCTGTGATTTACTAACAAACTACAGGCATGATAGACCGCAGTTCAAAGATTTTTACACAGATACTCTTAAATCATATTAATGTATGGATAACTAAAGAGAATATTTTTAATCGCCAGCAAGCAGGATTTAATAAAGGCTATAGCTCATTGTCAAATTTGTGGACGTTAAACTATTTTATTAAACAGACTCAGTATTATCACACAAAAACATTGTATTTATACTTCATTGCTTTCTCTAAAGCTTTCGATACTGTTAATTGAAACATACTATGGGAGATCATGAGGGAAAATGGAAGACAGGCACAGATTCTCTAGTTCATAAAAGCTTTATACACAGACACTAGGGGGCTTATTAGAATTAATCAAGAGGGCTCGTTAGGAGATTAGATAAGGACCAACTATGGCTTACACCAAGGCTGTGCTTTAGCACCAACACTTTTTAAAATGTACACTTCTGGACTGGGTAAAACATTTCAAAGTGCAAATATAACCCACCTAAGATTGGGCTGCATGCCAATTCTTGGGTGTTATATGCAGATGACATTTTAATTATGGACCAAACAGCGATCGGACTGCAGCACAGCCTTGCCACTCTGAACCACTTTACAAAGTGTAATGACCTTTTAATTATTCTAGACAAAACTAAGGTCATGATTTTTAAAAACAACAGAAGTGGCATTAAAAGATATGGTTGGACGATTGGCAAATTCACCTGAAAGAGGTGGATACATAAATATACCTAGGTATCCCAATCATGTGTAATAAACGTGAGGAGCGTCTCTCTGGTGCCATTACCAATACGGCTCTGGCTAGATTCTTTGCTATCAAGTCTTTTATTCAAAAAGGCTCAGGGCACATTGCAGAAGGTTTAATACTATTATATAAAACTTGTATTGTGCCAAGTATCCTATATGAACTTGAAGTATTTACAACAGAGGAAGTGTGCTGGTTGAATGCATTGGAAGAGAAAATATGGACACAGGCCTTGGGGTTAGCAAATTCAGTGCTGATTGAGGCAATCTGTAATGAGCTGGAGTTGACCAGGTCGAGCACCTAGAAAAATATCTACTCCTGTATTCTATATTTTAAGATGCCTGATGACTGTGGTACAGATAATTCTAGCTATGCTTACTTTCAATGTTTGATTGAACTGGTTTCTCCCTGCCTAACCATGAAAATGTGGGTCAAGGATATAAGAACCTTCCAAACTGAAAGTGATCACACTCCAAGTACTGAGAAAAACAGTGCAGTTAAGTGTAAAGTGGTAAAAGTAACAGCAACAGTCTGTGATAGGAATACTAAATTAGCAGGGACATCAACTTATACCAGTTACGCATTACAAGCTTTTGTGAAAGATAGCTCTTGCACATATTTAAAAAAAAAATACAAAACTTAAAAACAAGGCACTTCATTATGTGTTTGAGACTGGGACAATTGCCATTGCTATCTATCCCTAAACAGGAGCGACTGTGCAGATTGTGTAAATATGAGCTACAAACTACTCGCCACTTGCTGACAAGATGCTCTGCCCTTTTTGAAAAGGGATACGTGAAATTAGGATACAATACGCAATTATTTCACCAAGACCAATTTTGGTCCCATATTTATGAGGCTGAAAACTTGGTCATTAATTATACTCTTTTATATGACAGGAAGTTATAAAGAAATTAACCTGAAATAAGGTATAATGTTTTTATTGACTGCTGGGTGTTTTATATTAATTAATGTATGTATTGTGAGTCAAAAAGAAAAGTGATGCAAATAACTCTTGCACTAGAAATGTACATGCATTTTGTACGTTGTTAATTAATAATGATATGTAATGGTTTTTGTTTTTAATTACGTTGTGTGTGTTATAAGGTTTATTTTAACCATTTAAAAACATGTTAATAAAAAAATAAAAAAAACTGTGGAAAGATTTTCTGTATTGCAAAATGAGCATGATATGTCAAGATTTGCATTTAGTAAAATTTGTTGAAATTGAATTGTATTACAATTTGGAATAGATACATATACAAATTGCTCATTGGGAACATGCTTGTCAGAAACATGGTTGCAGAGACTGCATTGTATGCTTCTAAGTGTATGAAATATGAACGTTTTTTGTAATAGCGATGTGTTTTCCCTCTAGTACTTCTATTACATTAGGAATTCTTGTTGATCCTCCGGTCAGTTTATGGTGAATTTACCAATTCTTGCACTGTGGTTCAATTCATGTCTTATCCCTGATGCACTGTAGTTAGATTTGCTAGTGACATTTCTTTGCAGGGTGAGGAGTTGTAAACATAGCTGTTCTAGGCCATGCAAGTAAATATTGTCCATAATTGGTTGTAATTGGAATAGTAGGTCGATTGCTACATTTGCATAGCAATTAATTCCAATTGTGTTGTTAAATTTAAAAGGACCACAGAATGTGGTATCTGTTTGATTTGAAGGTGCTGCATTTCTATTTACTTTTTTAATGGGGTCTATGGGGAGGTCTGCTATAGTTTCAGTCTGTGTTTGTCTTTGTAAATGTTTTCTTTATTCCAGTACATGCTACATATCCAGATATGGAGTGTACAGTCAACACAGTCTGTTGTTGTCTAGGTTGTGTAAGGAAAGCATGGTATCGAGCAGTAGACATAGACACAATGGATATAAGATTTTAAAACCTTTATTGAATGTTTTGGTTGGGATGTTAGAATTCCTAACTGTCCCCAACTCTAGAATAGGAGTAATCTCAACCATTAAACAATAACAATGATGCCCAAGTCAGTCTGATAAAAATAAAAAGCCCTATACTAAGAAAACCTACCCTTGGCTTCCTTCTCAAAATAACAAAGGTGTTAAGGGAATACAACAAAGGAAAATGGTGTCTCAAAATGAAATGTCAGAATGGCTTCACTATCAACTCCGTTCCCCAGGTTCAACCCCACAGGCTCTAGAGAGTCTCTCAAAAACAAAAGATAGGTTGATGGCACAGTTCCATCAGTCTTGCAGACTTTGGCTTACTGGTACAATTCAACAGTTCAATCTTAGGATGTTAACTGGTAGTTCAGTCACTTCCTTAGGCTTCACTCGCCTTGTCATCAATACTCAGTTCACATGTTCTCATTTTCTCATAATTCAACACAGGCGTCCCTCTGCCCGGCCCGAGCTTGTCTCGCTTCCCTTATTTGTGGGGTTCCCTTCACCACGTTTTATCCAAGGTAGAACTTCTTCCTGTCGAAGACTATCGAAAAGGCAAGTAATTTATATAGACCTCTGCATGACCACTTTGACCTCTCTTTCAATAATCCTTCAATTTAGACTTTCCTTTTGCAGCATCAATGCCTTGTGGTACTTGTAGTTCTTATTCTGTTTCACTTGCCTTCTTGTCATTTTTCAAAGTTCTTATATTTTACTTTTGCCCTCTTGGCATATTTCACAGTTCACAGATTTCACTTTCCTCTTATTCAACTTTCTTTCCTTTGATCTCAGTTTGTAATATCAAAGAAATCTTTAACATTTCACATTGTGTGACTTCCTCGCGCAGGACCACTATGTTACTTTGTGTACTTTTCTTTCAACACTTGTTCTCTTCATACACTTTTTTTGGCTTTATGTTGCTCTTGATAACTCATTGGATTTCTTTCATCTTTATTCTGCGAACTTGAAGGTTTCTTTCCTCCACTCGCTCGGCTCTGCTCTTCGTAAACTTACGGCTTCCCGTAAACTTGGCAATCTTGCCTGGCATTCTCTTGTTCCTCTCAGCTTTTGATCAGCCCGATGGCCTTCGAATTTCCACAGCCTGGTCCGCAGCAGACTCGGAAGTGTCGTTCCTTCTCGTACCCAGCCACGCTCAAAGTGTACCTGTGCATGCCACCTTTTATTTTCACAGGGAGTGTTAATAAGTGGCAGGTGTACATTGTTAGAGCTATGTGCCTGACTCTGTCTGGTCTCTTAACAGGTGCAGGGCCAATGCAAGTCAAGGGAGACAATCCTTCTGACATCATTCCTCATCTTCCTTGGTGCAGTACTTTTGTCAAAACAAAGTGAGGAGGAATTATGGGAGTTGTAGTTTCCCATAACATAAGCGGGGATAGGTGTGAGATGGGTTGTGAAAAAAGGGGGATACCATGTCTCAGCTTTGGGTGCTTCTCTCCCACTCCCTGAGGACCCCCTACCCACGTGATCATCCCTCGCTTGTCCACCCCCAGGTTTGTGATCCGAAAGCGATGGGCTTTCCCTGGCCACCTGTGTACAGGATTCCCAGGGACTAAATTGTGAAACACCCTCTGTTTTTTTACAGATGCAAGGAATGTCAGCATTGACTTTGTTTGCATCAAAGTTTACTGAGATAGACCAGTGAGTGTACGAAGACGTGAAAGTTCTTCATCACTCGTACCTTCTTTGAAGACTGTGCTGCCAATGTCTACAAGTGCATAGACGATGGTTAGACCTTGTGACCTATGAATGATGATATTAAACATAAGGTAGAACATGTATGGAGCCGGTAAATAATAAACACAATTTGCAAAATTGAATTTTATTTTAAATTAAAAATCAGATACCATTAAGTGCATACAATGTATCAACAGACAAAACCTATTATACATATATCAAACATTGAAAAGATAACACAACAAATATGTAGTGCACAGAAGATATGCTAGTTGCAGAATAGTGACTATTAGTCTATCTAAGTTGGAATACTCTTCTAGATAGAATCATTTAAAGTTGGTAGGGCATATATTGCTTACAATCTCCCAGACATACCAAACAAATCTCCTGGTAAGACCTTAAACACAAATAGTCTCTGCTTTTGAGTATTGGCTTTCTCTCAGCATGTTTTCTGTTCAAGTTCCTGCTAGTGGTAGGGGTCACTAATAATGCTAGGGCTCTCAGGTTGAGAGTCCCTCCAGTCTCAATTAAGTCAGCTTTCCAATTGTCATTCTGTGGAAACACATCAATAACACGACATCATAGGCTGTCAATAAAAACAAAGCAAGATAGCTGTTAGTGCTATATTCAATGTGTGGGATGAAGATAGAATCCCTATTACCATCTAAAAGGGTTATAATTATTTTTGATGGTAAGTGGGGGTAGTCAGGTCTCACAGGGAAGTTTGTATAATTAGACTTGAAATCCTTGCATATGTAGAAGACACATATTTGTGCTTAGATAATACTTTTAACAATGTCTCGCTCCGCCCTTTAGTCTTCACCCTCTCTGTTTCAAAATGGCCTAAATAAGCAAAATAAGGATATTACTGATCTACATGGGTCTGTGTGTCTCCTCAGGCAATGCTGTCGACTAAGTTCCCAGTCCTTCTTTTATAGGCAAGTAGAAACTGAAACCCCACCAAAGAAACCTATAAGTCTCATGATGTTAGGTATGGTTTAGATACAGTTTAAAAAATTGCTCATTGCTAGCAAGCAATGAGTCATTCTTAAACAAATTTTAAAAATGTTTTAGACTGTATCTAAATCATACCCAAAAACATGAGACTTATAACTTTCTTTGGTGTGATGCCAGTTTCTACCTGATTTAAGCTCCCTCAACTCGGCAGTCTGGTGTATGCTGCTCACGAAGGCTGGCAATAGGGGAAAAGACTTTAAACTACGGAATACTTGCTGTTTCTATCCGGCTTCCATCTCTCGAGTACACACACTCATTTTAAAGTGTCCTTTGAACTTTGCAGCAGAAGATATTGTTTACCATTTTTGCAGCAGTTGTGCTGAGACCTGCTTAGAGCCACGCTTTCCCAGGGAACATACTTTGTATATAAGCATTTTTGGTGGATGTTTTGGAACGTGATACCTTTATCATTGTCCCAGTACATTTGTTTTATATCACAAGAAGAGATACAATCTTTTTGTATACTAAGAATAATAACAGGAAAGCGGAATTCCCTTTTCTTTTCTGTGTGTTGACAATAACAACTCATTTGTTTAATCAGAATTTATGGCAAGTTCTTGAGTTGGGAGATATATATATGGCCTCATATGAGTTGGGCGGTATCCTTTTCCCACTCCGCCAAACTCCTCATGAGGCCCATCATAGTGTTTTCTACTACATTCATTGCTATTTCTGCTTCATTTTGATTGAGTGGTTCTCCAAGTGATTCTTGGCTTCCTCTAAGAGATGACTGATTCACTTAAGGAGGGTCTTTATCTAGTTGTATTCCTATTTCATCTTCTACTTGGCATTCAAAATCTAACATTCCTTTGTATCATTCAACCTTCTCATTTGTTATACTGCTTTGAATGCAGTTTCAATTGTGTCATGGTCACCTAATAATTTGTCTTCTTTTTTCCAAGGTTTGAATAGTTGTAGTAAGGCCATGTAATAAAGTTATATATGCGCTGTAGAATTAAAGGACAATTGTACATGGTTAATTAGACTGGGTTTACTAGACTTTACAATGTATTACTGACTATTTGCCAACTGTCCCATTTGGCATGTCAATATATTTGTATATGTATTTTTGCTATGTCACACAAACCCATGTTTTCCAAAGCAGTACTTCTGATTGGAAAATATAGGCCTCAATACATGTTTTGCTGTATTTTGGTGCTAAGCCTGCTGAAATACCTCCATTTGGAATAACTGTTACTGCCACTTGGTCCTGCAGATTTACCATGGGATTGCAAGTGGTGCTAGGCAGTCTAAGTCCATATTTCTTGGAGTCCGCAGATGTCCATGGGGATTTTGATAGAAATACACCCACCCACTAAGAAAGAGAGACAGGTGGAGAAGTGAAAATGTTGCACACTGTATTGTGTCTAAGGGTGGGGCCAATCCTTCTTGTGCGCCTTCACAGCCACCTCAAAGGCACTCTGGAATTGTGCCCCGATGCAGATGATTGCATCACACAATAAACAGGGGACAGTTGTTCTCTGAAAGTAGGGATCAACTGTCTCCTGTACAACCTGTTATGTGGGTGGATGAACCCTCTGCACAATTTAGCTGTTACAAGTGTTGGCAGGGATGGAAAATGATGGTGTCGTAGAAGTGGTACTTTGATGCCCTGAGAAAGGAATCACATTTCTGAGGGTAGTCAGATGGAATTTCCAAGCATTTGCGGTGCATGGAGGTGGTTCTTAGGAGTACTGCTCCTTGTGGCAGGAACTGATTTAAGCACACACAGGCAACCTGACCCTTTGCACTCCCCTAATGGTGGTTGAAGACTACCAAACCCAGGATTAATTCTGACCTTTGGACATGGAAGGTACCTCTTCTATTGCATCATCCTCCTCCTCCTCTTGAAGATCAACTGATGCAGTGCCCCTGTTCCCTTCTCCAGGTCCTCCAGGTGGTGGTGGTGGTGGCCCCTGACTAGGAGAGATGGCCATGACTGATGACATTTTTTCAAGGTTTTGCAGCTCCCACTACTTGCTCCTCTCCGCTGCTGTGTCAGTTTGAGCATACTATAAGAACTGGGTTGGTCTCCCTAGAGACACTGTGTGCATGTCCACAATCTTTTTTCCACATTCGCAAACTATGAGGCCAAAAAAGGGCAGTAAATGTATATAAAGATCAGCGAACAATAAAGAATGTCAGTAGCAGTTGTTGAAGGGTAAAGTTTCAATTTAAGAGTTGATAGGGTAAGTGTAAAACAGATTTCCAAATGTCCACGAAACAAGGACATCAACCACCGATGCATCAGCAAGGGTGTGCTCATGTCATGACATCTGGGGCTCTCTCAGTGGGAAACAAAAATAGGGGGAATGCAGGTGGTCTATATGTATGAATGAGAGAAGGACGGATAGGCATGTCATCAAGCCATCAAGCAGAAAAGTCCTCTATTTCTGATTGGGGGGAAGGGTCACAGGAGCAAGTAGAATGTTCAAAATCAGTATTTCTTATTACATGATTGTTTTCATATGTACAAAGTTCTGCAAGTTGATTTTTTATTTGAGTAGAATCAAAGCATAATTGATAAACACAATGTTTGTTATCTAGTTTCAACATTATTTTTGTCTTGCTCTTGTTTTTCTAGATTGTGAAGTGTAAAACACATGTAACTCATTCAATTGAATACCGTATATGTAAATAACACAACTGGATTATTTTGTGATAAAATACAAAATTATTTACCATTTGTTGGTTATTCCTCTTTATTTATATCTTCTTTGGGGAAATATAGCCCAAGCCATTCCGGAGTGATTGCCGTTTGTATTACGATATAGAATGTTTATATTTAGTTATGTGAAATATTCCTAGAATTTGTATAATTACATATTATATATTTATAAATAAAAGGAACAGGAACAGTTCACTTACTTGATGACATTGTTTCTTTGTGTATATGTTGTGCTTCAGTGCCTGTCAGGTGTTGAAGTGAATTGTTTGTGGAGGGTGTACAGTTTACTTCAATACATGCTACAATCCGTAAACTGTTGTTATAATTATAAAAACTAAAGTTCTATTGCCAAACCTAGAAAATAGATAAGAGATCTTATGGTTAAGAGTTTGTGAATTGTTGTGGTTCTGATTTTTTAACAGGTATGTTATGTAAAAAACACACAATATTGTATCCACCTGTGACTTTGGGTACTATTGATGTTACCTGTCTCCACTTATGTCTGCAGACTTGCGATACTGTGCACAGCATTTCATGGGTGGGGAATGAATGTTAAGTGCATAATTTGTAACTTCTTAAATTGATGGTAAATTAATTTACTCTAGTAAAAACCTTCCAAATTCAGTGAAAAAAAAAACTTTTAAGGGGATATAATAAAAGACAAAATACCCAAAACAAAGAAATTCACCAGTTATGGTAAACTGAGCAACCAAAACTTGCTCCCCCACCATGTATAGCTCACACTAACACCCAAGACATCAAATATGGCATCACCAGTGCTGCACAGTTCTTTTTGTTAAGTAATAATAAGTAGAAACATTGAATTGAAAACTTCACAAACCTATGTTAAAGGTAGTATTTGACTACAAAAATGTCTAGGAGCCCCTCTACCGAGAACAAACAAGGCCAAATAACATGCTGCATGGGAAAATGCCCACAATGCATTGCACGCTGGCCATGGCATGGAGGTGAACATTGAAGAATGGCTAATGGGTGGTGCAGAGGCATATGTGCCTTATATGCTGAAATGGCCTATTCTACTACAACATTTCAGGGAGAAGGATTTGTTTATGCTTTTTTTAACTCACATAACATTTTCATTTTGTGTGCATGTGAAGTTTTTTCATATGTTAATTAACAACTATTTTGCAACAACTGACATTGAATGTCTTATTTTTGTGAGAGCATTGATGTCAGTTCTTTTTTCACCTGTGATATCATGAGTGTGAGTATGAGCAGTTAATTGTGGTAGTTAGTGTGGAGCAGTGCAGTCACCAGTGAGGATGTTTGTTGTGATATTTTGTGATAATGGAGAACCTTAGATATTGCTGCTGCTTCCCCTTAAAACTGCAATGCCTCACTCTGATATAAATATCAGTCGTCACACAAATAGGCCACGCGAAAGTGAGTGCGTAGGAGTGCAGTCACCAGTGAGGACATTTGTTGTGATATTTGGCGAACGTGAAGAACCTTGGATATTGTTGCTGCTTCCCCTTTAAACTGCACTGTCTAACTCTGAAATATATATCAGGTGGCGTGCGATGCACACACGCAAAGGTGTGTGTGGATTAGTGCATTCACCAGTCTGCAGTTGCCAGTCAGAAAGACGAGGCAGCATAGGACTTCCATTGGACTTTCCCCTCTACCTTCCCCCGGCACTTTTTGTATTGTTGCACTTGCATGATCTGAATGACACAAGGCCTAGTAAGATCGTTTGTCTTGTCCTCCCTCTGTCTTCCCTCCCTTGTCTTGTCGCACCTAGAAACACTTGTGTACAGGCACCTTATAAATGACTTATCATATCATGTCATATTGTCCAACTGATAGGTAAGACTGTTGGTGCCAATCACCCTCCCCTTTACTATCAGATCTGCAACCTCTTATCTTACTGTTATTTTCATGGCAAGTCTATTAATGGTCACCAAGTATCTTACTCGTAGTAAGGTATGGAGTGAAATGCCTGGTCAAGCCCCTACCATTTCCGATCAAATATTAATGTATCATATGGAGGAAACAGAGGGGGCTAAGCTGTCTAAAAATTACATCTCTGATCAGGTGTAGTGGGATAAATGGGAATGCATACAAATAGGCTAAATAATTAAAGCCTATTATCCCACACTAATGACAATAATGACACCGCCCTCAGCCTTGAAAGAGGGAGCTAGCCATCAGTCATCAGAGAAGCCCAACGAGCCGCTGGCTCGAGAAGAAGGACACAGATTGGAACAGGGGGTCTTCAAAAGTCCCCACTAATTGAAAATATTTAACTTCTCAATCTCGGTTACAGTCTACAAATGGAGGTTGGAGAACACTCGGAGGAAGAGGTACTTAACAGTATGCACCAACCCAAGTTAGTGACAATAACATAATTGGTGATGATTTACCTGAACCTTCCATTTCGGGTCAAGAGGCGCGCATCCGTGTGAGCACATTGAGCAATACCAACTCATCGGTGAATAGTGCGAGGTGGATTAACTAGATATATATGCGGGTGGGGTAAGGGAATGGTTAAACTGGGGGGGGAGGGAGGAGGAGCGACGAGAGTCACCTCCTGCATTTTGGAACAATAAAATGAACGAACAAAATTCACTCAAAGTGGAAAAGGTCAATTTCTTTCAGTCAAATAGACCCAAACCTTAAAACCAATATTAGCACTCTGTACCAAAATACTTAAAGGGGAAAAACACTGCATAGCACAATTATATGCCACTGAAAACTCAAGGGACCGCTCATTAGTCTATGTGTCAACATTTATTGGAATCAAAGAGGGAAGATTGCCTTTGATGAGTGATCAACCAATAATGATTGGTGAAGAGGAATAACCGCCAATCAATGAAGTCCCAGCTGAGAGCAGTAACAATTTGAAGGAAGGGCAGAATGTTGAGGGGTTGACCCAGTGTGAACATGGGCATTTAAATATTTCCATTAGGCAAAGTGACAACCGAGGCAAGTAACAAATGATGAACTGGCACTCTCAGAGGATACAGCAAGACCTGAGGAGAAATCAGTGCCTGTTGATCTAGACTTTTAACGACTTCTGCGTAGGCACGGTCATAGGGACAATAAGCCCAAACAATATCCCTTGGTAATTAACGCACTGT
The DNA here is from genome assembly GCF_040938575.1 of Ambystoma mexicanum. Lineage (NCBI taxonomy): Eukaryota > Metazoa > Chordata > Amphibia > Caudata > Ambystomatidae > Ambystoma > Ambystoma mexicanum. The sequence continues at coordinate 766,066,799 of NC_090923.1, read as the reverse complement.
GCGGTCAAATTTAACCGCAGAGAAATGTGTATGCGCTAGCTGAGATGGATAATTCCAGATATACATGCATTAGTAAGGAAGATGGGATAGAGCTGAGGGAAGTGCCCAATAAAGAGAAATAAGGAAAAAGGGAAAGGTCTAAACTGAAAACAGCTGACACAGTTGACAGCTGGATACGTTTTATTCCATCTTCAAATACTTCCCAGTTCAAACCACGCCAATAGTGACATCTCTATGAGGCAAATGGATCCAGCCCAAAGAGAAATCTCAAACGTATCACTGAATGAGGATGAGGAAAAAGGTGATGGAAGTAATACAGCTAAAGAAGGCTTTGAACCTGAGTATCCATTTGACAGTGTCAGTGGAACGAGCAATGTAGGCAAGGGAAGTCAAAGCAATCGCTCACCTCAGCTCCCGGAAATGGAAAAATTGAATATAACTGTCACAGACATGTTTGCAAACATGAAGATGTGTTATCTAAATAGACAGAAAGTGCTTAAACTGCTACATATAATTCCTAATCAAGTAGTGGTGAGCACAAAAGACCTGGTTCAAGTAGAGCTCCCTGGAAATGATTGGGAGGAGATTTTGGTTTGCCTTCACCTGCATAACAGACTGGGCCTCATTACGACCCTGGCGGAACGGGTTAACGGGCTCCGCAAAAGGAGGCGGACCCGTTAAACCCGTTCCGCCACATTATGAGGTGCCCTCGCGGGACCCGGTACCTGGTCCCGTGAGGGGAAGAGGGAGCAAACAACGGGCCACTCGTAATCGGCCCGTTGTTTGCTCCCTCTCCCATTCCCATTGAGCCCTATTGGGGCTGAAATGGGAATGGGGAAGGTCTGGGCCCGGGTTCCTGGAGGGAGGAATTACTGGGCCCTCCAAACTCGGAATGGCCCGGTAATTCCCCATTCTGGGAACCCGGACGCGATTTCGGTGGCAGCCATGCCGCCAATAGCGGCATGGCTACCGCTGAGGTCGTAATGAGGCCCACTGACTGTGGAATTCATCATGTCCTTTCCCCATAACAATTTGAAAATGGACATCTGTTTGAACTTGGAAAAGTATACAATAAGGTGGACCATACAGCCAAGTCAGAATTAAAGGAGCATGGTCCCTCGAAAGGGCTGACGGCATGTATGCAGGTGGCCCTTGTTGTTGCCACCCTTTAGATGTGGTTGGCGCTCATGTTTTATGCCACCAAGTCTAACCATATACATTACCTGTTATGCCACCCTTTAAGAAGGGGTTGACGTTCATGTTTTATGCCACCAATTTTGACCCATGCACTACTTGTTGTTACCCTTTAAGATGGAGATGACGCTCATGTTTTATGCCACCTATTGTGACTATATGCATTATCTGTTGTGCCACCCTTTAAGAAGAGGGTTGACGTTCATGTTTTATGCCACCAATTTTGACCCATGCACTACTTGTTGTCACCCTTTAAGATGGAGATGACGCTCATGTTTTATGCCACCTATTGTGACTATATGCATTATCTGTTGTGCCACCCTTTAAGAAGAGGGTTGACGCTCATGTTTTATGCCACCAAATTTGACCTATGTATTACTTGTTGTTGACACCCTTTAAGAAGGGGTTAACACTCTTGTTTTATGCCACCAATTGTAACTATATGCATTACCTGTTGTTGCCACCCTTGAAGTTGGGATTGGTTTTCATGTTTTGCTCACCACATGCACTTAAGTTACCAAGCAAGTATTGTTAACAGCGCCAAGATGCCTAAGGGCAGTTGTGCACTTTACAAATGCAAATAAATAAACATTTGAAAAATGAGGCAAATGCACCCGCACAGGGGGAATGGGTTTGGATGCCAAGACCTGTGAGTCCCTCTAGTCTAAACTTAATATTGGCATCTCAAGTTAGAGTGGCTCATACCCTCATAAGCTGCAATTAAAGAGGCCATACTTACTTTATGTATAAAGAAGAAGGACATTTGGTAGAAAGTGATATATTCATTCTGCTAGAGACTTGGCTCACTAAGAAGTTTAACTTGAATGGATATGACCGCCTTAATAGCCTGGTTTATAAGGGTATGCCGTGTAGATCATATGGTGGTATGATAATAGGTGTTAAGAATACTATACTGGTTAACCAAATAATAACAGTCAAATTTGAAAGAAAACATCCTGGTGGTGCAAATTAGACCAACCGATAGTTCTGATGGGATCTTCACCCTTTTGTTCAAGATGTATGACCCTCTAAGGGTGTGATGTGGCTGCGCAGGTGTGTGAAGAGTAGATGCCTCGAGTGGGGGATGGGTTTGGCAAGGGAGGGCATATGTGAGCCAAGGCCTAAAATAGTGGGATTTGATGCGGACATTCGGCTTCGATTATCTTGCACCTTTAGATAATATCAATCCACTAGCGCAATACACCACGTTAAATGGGAATTATTCAAGTTGGATAGGCTACGTTTATGTTGGGCAAAGTCTGAACCCTGATAAATCACTTTAACATTGGTAGTTAATACTGTTGGTGATAACACAATTCTAAGGGGAAAGTTGACCAGTGCATAGAAGGAAAAAGCAACAATGATAAAGGCGGAACCAGCGGTTAATAACAAGGGAAAAAGGATTAGGTGGAATGAAAAAAAATGGTGGCGAACTGAATAATGGGCTATTAAAAGACAAAGCAGTGCTAAAAATACTGCTAATAAAAGAATCTGCGAAAGTTATACTCTTATCAGAGTATTCAATTATATAGCCCCAGTAAGGGAGGCAAGAGTAGTATCTCCAGAAATGGAAGTAGAAATGTATTTGACAAAGAAATTGCAATTAGAAAGTGGGAAAACAATAAGACTACTAGAAGGTTAAAAGCTCTGGTAGAGGATCCTCAATAATAGATAATACATGCACTATAAAAATTAGATCAAAGCCCATCAGGGATCTTGCAGGAATGAAAGATGGCAGTTGATCCATGAGCCACAGTAGAAGATTTTGGTATGAAATTAAGGCCATTACAGATCCAAATGAGAACAATAATAACTTGGTAAATTGCATTAGCAGGCTAGATATGTAGGAGAACTATTTGAAGAACAGGTTGGTTGTTTTACCCATCAATTCCCTATCACTAAGAACTATGGAGGTAAACATTTTTTCCCAGTAGAAGACATATAAGGAATCTGAACGATTTCAGATCCCTGATGCCTGCCGGGCTGTCAATTATGGTGATAAGGAAACAGACAGTATTATGGTCATAAATATTATATCACTTGTTTGAAAAGATTAGGTGCAAAGGTACAATCGCTAATACATGGAGCAAACTACTCCTAACACCCTTGTTTAAAAAAGGGTTATGGGGCAGCATGCAAATTAGCCCGTCTTATGTACGCAGATGACAGTATCCTAATAGACAGAATATCAAATTGAGCTCTGATTGTACATTGTGAATATTCAAAACAAAACGGTTTAGAATTGAATCGAGAACAAAGTTATAGAGATAGGAAATAAGTGTGTAGGAATACATTTTACATGGACAATTGATGGGGTTCTGATAGAGAAGGTTTGTACCTATGTATACCTTGGGGAATTAATTAACTACACATGCTCTCTGGCAAGTCTGAGAGAAATTATCAATAAACGGATATTGCACACATTTGTGGTGATACAAAAAATTACAACACCGGCTGGTGGCTGCTATATTGAAGGTTTAATCCAAGTTTACAATGGCAGTCTTATTCCAAGCATGTTCTATGGTTTGGAGATGCATATGCATAGGGAACTAAACTGGTTGAAGATCCTAGAAGGTAGAATAAGGTGATGTGCCTTAGGGCTTCCCCAGGGGATCCAATAGAGGTTTACTATTGTTTAAGACTATGATGGACAAGGAAATACCCAGGCTGGCATAGAGACCAAGATAACGGTCCTTGGTGAGACTCGCATCAGATGAGAGAATGGGTTGCTGCCAGCCAAGAATTTCATGTAGAGATAGGATTGTGTAGTGATTATGGAGAAAATACTGCGATTGTAAAAAGAAAGGTTAGTGAAGAAAGCCTCAGACTGGGAATGAATAACAAATATAGACTAACTAGCTGGGAAAACAACACTTAAATTTAATGCTGAACAAGTGTTCCCCCTATGCAGCTTTTTCCTTATCTTGCCACATAGTTCGGTTCTGCACTAAGACATTTTTGATTGAAATTGCTCCTTAACAAGTTGCCCACATTGATGAAAATTCGGGTGAGCAACAAAAAGGCTTGCTAAATGCTCGAACCTAAATGAGTACTATTTAAAATTATCCTCTTGTCATGCACGCTGCTAGATGACTAAGACACTTAACATTCTGTATAGGTATTTCTCTTGCCATAAATGTTCTAGCTGTGCTCATGGAATAGGGGATGAGAAAACATAAATAGCAGCTCTCATCTGATGTACTTCTCCGCACTTCCTTCATGAGCTGATACCACATGTTATTCTTTAAATAGGCTGTATTATCAAGATATGTATTTATATCCTCGTTATCTTTATCTGTATTATAAAACATAATTTGACAAAATGATGTAATAAGAAGGAAGAAAAGACAAAACATTGTTCAAAACGAAGTTAAAAAAGTATTGCAAAAGAAATAATAATTTTTCCTGCTGGCAATGTGCCTCTTACAAATTGGAAAATTCTCATTCTGCTTTATCAATGTGTAATGCCCATTACTTTTTTATAACAACCACACACTTTTATAATAGAAATTGTAATACTATTGCAATGATGATCCTGAAAATGATAGGACTGTTTACAACAGGAGTACACAACTGATTTTGCTGGATGGTCGAATGTACCACACAAGTTCCATACAGTGGGCTGCACTATCCATGGCAATGTGTGAGTGATAGGGGCATTGGTGTGTGGATTTGAGTGAAAAAAACATGGGTTTTAAAATGGACTTTTTCTTTATCCATTTTTTACTATAACACAATTCCATAAAAATCCACTTTGATTTATTTGTGCTATGCAACTGAAAGCATGTTTTAAATAGAAGTAAAATTGCACATATCATGATGCAAAGATAAAAAATAGACCACCGAGGCTTCCCACACCTGACATGACAGCCTTAGTGACTGAGAGACTTTATGCCAGGCAACATTTCATCATTAAGCTCATGTGACTTGGAGGTCCATAAATAATGTCCTTAAGGGCCGCATTCGGGCCGGGGGCTGCATGTTGTGCACCCCTGGTTTACAGGGTTTCCAAAAAATGTGTCAATATCAACATGTTGTCTCACTAGAGCTGAATAAAATTTAAACAGTGTGTAGAAATGTGTACAACATTACCGGCAACATAAAGTGTCATGTGCAATCTTTGTGTTCTATCATCAAAGCATTGTCTCTTTTAGCCTGACTGGAACTGTTTGCTGAATATTGCAAAGTTCATTCATTTCCCGTTAACCTTTGGAATAATCAACAGTTCAAATAGTTTCATCTGTTCTTTATTTTGGCTCTTGGATGACAATTTTGTCTGCATTTGTAGGACTTCTTCTCTTGCTTCACTGTCAGCAGGAGCTGGAGGGGTAAGGGTCTATTTCTGTAAAGCTTTATGTCATTCAGGTGCAGCCAAGCTCCTCTTCCTTCAATCTTCACTTCTCTGGGAGTGACCCCCTCTACTGGGTACGGTCCTTCAAAACAGTGTTTATTCCAAGTGTGAATGAAACTCTTTACAAGCACTTGGTCACCAGGGTACAAACTAGGTTGCTTCAGTAATTCTGTAGGATCAACTGTTTGACTATCGTCTTCAATTTTCTTTGACCCTTCCCTTTGATTTTTGATCTGTTGGGAAATAAAAGAAAAACTAGTGGCCATATTTGTCAAATAAACATGCATCTCATCCCCTAATGTTTTTGCTACATTATGGACATCAGTTTATATTTTAGTGGGAAGAGCAAGAGTTACTCTCATGCGGCCTCTGTCACCAACTCATGAGGAGTCAGGTGATGATCTGAGCCAGGCTGCTTTCTCAGTGTGAATAATGCAAGGGGTAGGCAATGTAGTCATTCCTTCATTAAAGTAATCTTAATCTTGGCTATGCTTCCTTTGAGGGGACTATTTAAACACTCACAGGAACCATTTGCCTGTGGGTGATAAGCAGACAAAATCTTGTGCTTTCGTCCTAATAGAAGAACTATCCATTCAAACATTTATTTACAAAATGCGGCCCATTATCAGACCGCAGGACTTTTCATACCATCTAGGAAATGCCTCATGTAGGAGAAACTTGACAGCACATGTGGTATTGGGGTGCGTGCATGGGCATGCCTCAATCTATCTAGAAAAGGGACATACTACCACTAACATATATTTGTATGCATTGCATGTTTGCAACATTTCCATATAATATATATGTAGATTCAGAAAAGGACCATTGGGTCTGGGGATTGCTCCTCTCACTGTTCACAGTGTGCGCCATGCTGTGAATTTCTGCTGTACAATGCAGTTCGCAATAAACTGTGCAACGTGTTCTAAAACATTTGGTGAAATCCAGTCTGCTGCAAACATGGCAGCAGGGCCCTCTGTGGTTATGTGCGTGTGATAGTAAAGCTGCTCCAGTGCTACCTTCAATATTGCTAGAGGCATGACTGGCTTTCCAAATATTGCTAGAGGCATGACTGGCTTTCCAGTACTATCTAGTCTCCATATAGCTTCTTTGGGGGCTGAAGAACACCCCCATCTTTTCCATAAATCCTGCTCTTCCTGTTGAGCTCAACCTTGCAGCTCAATTTACTGTACCATGGATAACATATTAAAACCTTCATTCACCATCATACATCGCTCTTACATCGCTCTTACATTTGTTTAACACTTTCTACTTCAAAATCAGAAATATTTGGAAGATACACTGCCCTTTTTGTTTCTACATCTGCTGGTTTGTTACCGTGAGAAATCATGTCTGCCCTCTTAGTATGGGCTGCACATTTCACCACAGCGGGATTTTTAGTACCTCAATGAGTTTGTCCAATAGAGATGCATGGTGCACTGGTGTGCCGTCTGTACAGAGGAAACACATCCTTGTCCAATGTGACAATCATGTGTTTACGGTTCGAAACATAGGCAGAGTCAGAGTACACTGTCACTTACTCATCCTCATACCTCTAGAGTGTGGTGATAAGTGCCACTAATTCTGCAGCCTGTGCTGAAGAATGTGAAGGCAATCTTGCAGTTGTCACTACTTCAAATTCACCATTCTTTTTTCACTTCACTACTGCCGACCCTGTATGCCTTTCTCCTGTTGTTTGATCAATTTTTGAAAAACCATCAATAAATAGGATATCCCACTGTGAGAAACCTGAGGGTATCCTCCCAAGTAAACACCAAAAATCCATTATTCAGGTGGCCTCGGAAGGGCTGGTGCTCTTAGATCCCAACCATGGTGGCAGACTAGCAAGGGAGGATCACCTGGATAGGGGAGCCTGGGGTTGTGCTCGGGGGAAAACCCCAGATGAGACGTGGTATTCCATCGGGGAAGAGGACAAAGAGGACATAGTCCTTGATGTCTTTATATGCTGTTCAAACTCAATCTCCTTTCCACTCAAAGAATCTCTCTTACCTGAATCCAGAAACCACTCCACATCTGGTAATACCAATAGGAAGGCAAACCCTGATACACTAGGAAACTATCCCAGAATCCCTGTTTTCCCATCATGTATCTGAATACTCCCAGTCAAATTTCCTCACGTCCGTCTGATTATTATTTCCCAAATTCCCAGTCTACTTTGACAAAACACCACCGCCCCCCCCTATTTATTTCACAAACCAAACCAAACTCACCCATCTGAATTCACCTACCCCCCTAGGACGAAGAATATCGCTCCTCATGACAGCTTTTCCCCATCCTACCCAGTATGATGCTTAGATACTCTGCCACCCCTGCCCCCTTTTTCGACACAACACTTTCTTACATCACGAAAGATAGTGGTCTAAAACTAGAATCATTTACCTGACATGTACCAACACATGGTGCAGGCAATTGACCAGAACCACACACACCCCCAACAGCCCTTTCTCTTCCCCACAGGGATAAAATGTGAAGCACGAGACCACACTATGAGCAAGGCAAACCGCACGTCATGACCGCTATCCCATTACAGAAATTCAAGTGGAGGAGGAAGGCAGCGAGAAATGAAGGGGTGACAAGGAGAGAAGCAATCTTACCCTTTCCGACCCAGACCCACAACGCCTCCGTGTGAAGGAATCATAAGACCATAAATAATAGCCTGCATGTGTTGCAGCAAATGTCAACGGTACGTGAAATCCTCCTACACTGATAACGAGGGCAGGGATAGATGCTTGTAACCCTGGTACCGTCCTTGACTCGAGAAACAAGAAAAGCCAAGTGGTCCATCACAGTTGGTGAGTCGAGGGGAGAACCGATAAGAAACCGAACTGTGCTGAATGATAGTGACAAATGGCAAATTAAGGGAACTTCAAAGAACTGTTAACTTCTTAGAGGAAAACCAGCTGCAGAGGGATCAGGCACCACGTGGGTGCTCATTCGAGAGACTCTGGTTGATCCCCTGATTGTTGAAACTGTCGATACCAGAAGGCCTTAGGAGAGCCACAAGGAAAAGCTCAAACAGGGGTCTAGCAAAATCCCTGGTACAGTTGAAAGTCTTTGACTAGCAAACCATTGGAAAAGTTAGGGACCTTAATCCCATAGTGAGAAAGTAGAAGGAACTGCAAGACTGGCAAACGTGAACCTGACGGAGGGAGACCTGCAGAGTGGGGTGAGGCATAAGGCCCCAAAGAACATTGTGTTGGCAAGATTGAACCCGACAGAGGGAGGTCCACAGTGTTTTGTATAAAAAGACATTAAGACTTGTGAATATAACAGTTGAAATTATTTGGAATTCGTTTGAATACAAGCCATAGTGAGCCCAACGAAGGGAGGCTGATATTCGAGAGGGGTCTGAGCCCAGAAGAGGAGGACCCAGGGGTGAAGGATCATCACCCTTTGAAGCCATAGCGGAAGGGACAGAGGGAGGCTAACATTTGAGAAGGGTCTGAGCCCAGAAGCAGGTTACCAAGGGTGAAGAATCATCACCTTAAGGCAGTGGTCTTCAAACTTTTTTGGCCTGGACCCCCTGAGAAAAATGTGGGCAGGCCTGGCCCCCACAAAAATGCCAAGTGGACAGTATGTATTGCGCACCATCGCCGCACCCTTCTTCCAGTATAGTCCCTGGGCTCCCCCACCTGCTCCCATCACAGTCACTGGGCTCCCTCATACCACAACTACCCAGTCCCTGGGCTCTCCTCACCCCATCCCACACCCTGGGTTCTCCCCACCCTGCTCCCACCACTATCACATGGTTCCCACCCATCCTGCTCCCACCACAGTCCCTGGGCTTCCCCCATCCCGTTCCCAACACAGTCTGACGGCCAGTGGCAGCTGGTGAATTTTTTCAATGGGGGGCACAACTATTTCCCCCAAAATGCCATAGTGAGTGCAGTGAGGGAGCCTGAACCAATCAAGAGGCATTCAGGGGTTTCCCCCCATGAATTTCTTTTTAAATAATGGGTTAAAATGTTGCATTGTAGAGCAGACTTTAAAAAAAAAATGGGTAAATTGCCAAACAGTTTGCAATTGGTGCGGAGGGGCCCAGGGTGCAGGCATCACATTTTGTACTGAACATCTATGATAGACCCACTGTGCCTAACACAATCAACATGATTATGTGTGTATGCAAGGCGCTAGGGTGCCAAGGGGGAAAGCATGGTATTTTTGACTGGACATCTTAGATAGAAATCCAGTAAAAAAAATACCATCCCTGTCCCCTGGGCTCTACAGTGCCTCAGAACGAGAGCTGATTGCTGATTTTGGCTGTGGGTAGGAGTATTGTGCAACAAAGGCATTTAGGCATTTTTTAAATGCCTTTGTTGTACAACCCTCCTTCCCCCCTATCCACCACTTGCCAAAATCAGCTCAACGGACCAAAACAAACACACACACATTCATGCAGTAATCACTCTATCATTCACATGAGCATCCATCACCATACACTGACTAATAACATAAGCATACACACATCCATACACATGTTTAAATAAAATAATGAACATAAATGTACTTCTGCATTGGCCTGCGTGTGGGTGCTGAAACACCCTGCTCCAGGTTGCTCTGTCCATATGTGTGAGGAGGTGCAGGAGCTCCCCCTCACATATACAAACACGCCGTGCCCTGGCCAGCATGTTCAATGAGTTATGCAATTCTGGCGAAGCAAAATGCCCCAGCACTTGCATGGCTCAGTGAGCATGTCCGGCTAGGGAACTAAACTGAACTGACAAAGGGAAATAGTGTTTCCCTTTGACAGTTCAGCCAGCCCAGAAGCACTCCCTCAGCTGGAAAAAGCAGCTGAGGGAGTGCTTATTGTTTCACTGTTGGCTCTTTCGCTCCTCCATAATGGGTGAGGGGGCCACTGGGTGGGCGCCCCCTCGCCATTATGGATGAGCCTCCAGGCTCTGACTGGCCTATAGGGTAACAGGGCAATGCATGTACCAGAAATGCAAAATTGTAGTGGGGGCCCGTCAAAATGGCCAATGTGGGGCAGTTTGATGAGTTATTTCACTATGCAGTTAGTCATTTTGACCATTGTTGCTGAATACATATTCATTAAATATAACAATTTACTTACATTTTAACACGGAGGGGTGCTTTTAGTCATTTTGACCATTGTTGGTGAATACATATTCTTTAAATATAACAGTACTATTCAATACCCAATAGTACTATTCAAACAGTCTGGGACTAAAGGAATGAATATCCATTTACAATTGCAGGCCACTTTTTCATTGGTGCCTGAGACAGTTTAATGCTTCAGCCCGACCATGTGAGCCACCCCTGCCCATTTCATCTTAACCACCAAAGGTCCTGATAACTGAGAACAGAACTGTCTTCTCATGCTGGGAAAGCTTGAGTATGTGCAGTGCTCAGTAGTCCCGCCTTGTCCCATGCTCAAAACATGGGGAAGGGAGACCCCCAGGTATCAAATCCTGATTTATCATTTGTGAATACTTCTTTCTTTCTTGTGAATCTTATCCCACACTCTTTTTGTATTTGGTTATAAGGATTGGCAATCATTTATTTTAGTATGGGCCCTTTTATTTGACAAGACGCCACTAGGACCGCCTTATGATTATCGGATGGTCATAGCTTGCTCGCATATTTTTTTAGGTTTAGATTAGGCATTTTTCCAGCCTACCTATACAGTTTAATAAACACCCTTGAACTGTGATTACCTGTGTCTGTTACCACCATAAGTTCCTTATGCCCCCTCCAAGAGCAGTTTCTCTGACATGGGGAATATCTTCATAAAACTCAGTACACGTTGTACTGTCATGTACATAGTCCTCCTTCCCTTCTGGTTCTGCTATGAATATCGCTGGATTCACTACACTACATCTAACAATTTTGATTGCTGGGTTCAAAATAATCACCTCATACCCTGATGATCTTTGTGTAGTAAATGTGCTTTTGGTTTCTACAAAATGCCAAATAAGGAATGCTTGACGAATAACATCATTGAGCACCACATTGTAATACTTACAGCTATTTCAATTGTGAACACACCAGCAGCTAACGCTTGTTCGCAAGGGTAATACCCTTTCTTTTGTCTTGCTGCACATTAATATGTTGAGTTTTATGTTATCTAGGTCTATCTGAAGGGCCCTAATAAAAAAACTATGGGGACTCAAAGTACCCCTGAGGTAATCTTGTATTTTTCTTTGCTGATTTCTATTCGAAAATTAGGTCAGATCTTGTGAGTCTTCATGAAGGGGAATTGAAAACAATGTATTTTTAGGTCTATAACTGAAAAATATTCGGCTTTACCTGAGATGTCACATACTATCTTACCCGGATTCGGAACCAGAGGAAATTCTGCTTGAACAATATTGTTTAGGGACATAGATCCTGAATACATCTCGACAACCCCCTGTTGATTTATTAACTGAATACACAGCTGTGTTACATGGGGATTCTGATGGCACCAATATTCTGTGTTGTACTAAATAAGAAATGGTTTCAAATATACCTTCATCTTCTTCTCTGGACATAGTTACTGCTTTGCTCATGACAAAATTGCTTCTGGCTTGATCTTAATTTTAACTGCTCCTGTTCCACTCAATAGACCCACGTCATATGGACTGTTGGTCCATAAAATGCTTTGCACCTTTTCTAAATAGTCTTGTAAAAAGTATGGTATCTTTCTTACCAATGCCATTCTCTGTGGTATTTCTCTATTCTCAACTGTAATCCAATAAGTGAGACTTATAAAAAATGTGAATTCATCGTCTGACTACTCATCTCATGAACAACTCCTCATCTGTTAGTTTGTATCCTTCGTCAAGGGTTATCACTTTTCTCCATGGTCTTCCCTCATTGTCTGTCCCATGAACAATCACTCTACCCTCTTTAACCATTGCTAACTCCAATTCTATTGGGATAATCTGTCCTTCCTCGTCATCCATAGGTTTTTGTGGCCTAAATAAAAAGTTGTCAGGTATTCTCAGTAAGTTACCTATGAATCCGGGAAGCCAAGCCAACAAAATATTTACCCGATACAAAAATACTTCTGGGGCTAAAGGAACCCATCGTAGTGCCTGTGGTCTGTAAAAGCTCATATGAATTCTCTTGCATTCATATAATGTAACCCTCAGAGCCCCAGAGAATCCCTGCTCATTCATGGCAATGCCAGCCTCATTACGAGCTTCCCGGTCCGGATACAACGGCACCAGTAAGCTTGACGGTACCGTTGTATCCGGACCGGAAAACTCTGAGTTGTGCTCGCGGGTGCCTTTCATTCCACCAGGTCTGACCTGGTGGAATGAAAGGCACCCGTGAGTACAGCATGCCTGTAGCACAGGCACCGTTGCGAACCGTGCAGGTGCTGCAGGCATCCTCATTCCCATTGAGCCCTGAATGGGAATGGGGATCACCGATTCCAGCACTCATGAAAGGGCAATTACTGGGTCCAGAGGGCCGGAATACCCCAGTAATTGCCCATTCGTGGGTGCCAAACTTTCTTGCAAGTTTGGAGGGAGTCTTGCTGGTTTTACCGGCAGGGCTACCGCGAACCTTGTAATGAGGCCCAATGTATCCGCTTTCACATTAAAACTGTAAAAATTCTGTTACAGTGACAACCTTACCTTCAATAGCTGGTGGCAGTGATACCTTGTATTAATTTGGTGCACCTTTACCATGGGCTTTGTTCACAGCTGCAGTAAAGGGACCCAAGTGTGCTCATTTTACCAAAATGGCCCCTGTCTTTATTTTTCACCATTTTAGTGTTTCTTGACATTTCTTGATCCTTCCCCTGACATCCAGTGTGGGAAATTCCTTTGTGTGATTTTTATCTCCGCCGAGAGTCCCCTGGACTCCCTGCCCAGGCTCCAGTCTTTCTGTGAGGGCAGAAAGCGAGAGAGGAGTCCAAAACTCCACAGCCCGTTGTTTTCTGCCTTGCCAGAATGGGGACACATCCCATTGGGGGGCTGGCTGTCCTGATTGGACAACCAGACCGCCCCTTCTTGTAAAATGCAGGGAGAGAATACAGAGATTGTGCTGTAGTTCGTGATAAATACTGCAAACCTGGAAGCTGAAGAGAAGTTGACCACTGGAACTTAAACTAAAAAGGACGATGAAGGAAAAGTGGTGGAGACGATTTTCAGCGACCGGAAAGTCTTCTGTTTACCCGGAGCCTGCTGTAGCTCTTACTTCCAATGAACTTGGGGACTCCGCAAATGATGTCCCTGACCCAAAGCCTGTTGAGACCCTCTAGACTCAAGAAGACCTGCATTTTGAGCCATCCCATGCATTGCTGCGACCTTGCGTTGCTGCAAAACCCCAATACCCTGGGACCTCAATCCATCGTGTGGTGCATAATCCTCCGAATTTTGAATCTCACTGAAACTTTGTAGGAAACCTAGTGGATCTCGACAGACACAAATCGAGTCCAAAAAGTCTCCTCAGCAGAGTGCTGGACCTTTGTAACAACAAGAATTCAGCCGCAATTTTCTGTCTTCTTCTGTGCTCCTTGAAAAGGCGCCAAATCTGCAGAACGGCATTCAGCTGCAAGGGAAACCTTGCCTTGAGCCTTCTTCATCGATCGCTGCTGCAAAGTCCCTTCCAAGGTTCTGTTTTCAGTCACCACGACAAGGAATTCATTGACCGGGTATTTGGCTGCAGATCCTGAAATCTTTCTGCTGCAGCATCTTCTTTAATGCTGAGGTACTGTGTTGGCTTGGGTATGTACTTACCTTAAGCCTGTTGAGATTTCTGTGTAGCTGTGGGTTGTTTTCTGTGATGGGGAGGCCTCTCATCCAGTGCACCCAGTCCCACTACTAAAATCCTGCTGGGGTGTCTTCTGAAAAGACCCTGGACCCTCTTCTAACCCTTGAAGTAAAGTACTCACCTGTTTGCCCAGTTTTCCTAAGGAACTCTGTCTTTTGCTACTAAATAACCTATCCTGACACTGTCTGTTGGTCACTCATTCTAGTGACCCCCCTTCTGCCTCTGAGAACTCTCATGCTCCAAGAATAAGGGAACGACTTTTAAGGGATTGGGACTTGTGCCCAGAAAAGCTAATCAGTGTCTAAAAGTGACTTACTTGTAAAGAGTTGGTTGGTAACTGTAACTCTAAGAGTGAACAGTCACAAAAGTTTGTAATTACCTCGGATGTGTGATGCACTATTCTTAAAAGTATGGTTAACATCGTTTCTTCCTTAGCAACTGTTTTGCCAGTCTAATAGAAAGCAGATGTGAAGGTATTTTACTCTCCTGTGATTAGGTTGTGCCTCTTCCCAAAAGTAAAGTGTTGGTTTCACCAGATTATTCCTGCAGGGTAATTATATGAGTGTCCTCCAACTGTTGGTTTCACCAGATTAGTCCTTTGAGGATAATTGTATGAGTGTCCCCCAACTGGGGCTTGCTTCCCCTGACTTGCTGTTAGCCTGTACAGAATGAGTCTACATTAGGTTGTTGCCGACCTAGAATAACTTTGAGTCATTCAGTAAAAGTGCAACATTAGGGTTTACTTTCCCTGGGCTATCTAACCTAGAGTCTGTGGTTCAAACTGCCCCTGATAAATCATACTCCATTTATCCTTCTAGCTGGGAAAGATCTAACCTGGACTGCTTGTGGGATATAAAAAGTATATGGTTTTTACTTACCTTGTGTTAGCTGTGTGCCATCCAAAAATAAGTTACACGAGTTACTGTTTATATCTATCTGTGTTTCACTCAAAAGCACCTGTAATTGTATATCACATCCTTAGGTTTTACTCACCTAGTATAACTGTGTGTTATCACAAAAGTAGTTATAGGTTTTTACTGCACTTTGAATAGGTGTTCAACTATTCACAAAAAGTATATTGTCCAGTTGACTGATTATGTGATTTGTACTGAGAGTCACTGTACAACTGGAAGGGTCTACTGCCCTTGCATTACTGAATGTAATTCTGAAAAGTAACCATTGGTTTTTACTCCCCAAGAATAGGTGTGGCCTAAGCCAAATGTGTATGAAAAGGTTTTGACTTTCCTAGAATCACTGTTAGGTATTTCAAATAAGGTCTATACTTGGGTCTGTGTACCTGTAAGTATAGTGTGGTGTTTTTATATTGTGATTTCATATAATGTTTTAGTACTTACTTACCCCCTAGATTTATCTGGGCCTACTTGTATCTAAATAAATCATTTTCTTTTTACATACATAGGCCCTCATTAGGACCCTGGCGGTAAGGGGTTTACGCTAGCGTTAGCTGCGCCGACCCCTTACCGCCAATTCCGAGTTCCCAGAGCGCCATGGTCATTTTTCCGCCCGCTTTTTGCGGGCGTAAAAATCCATGGCGCTATGGGACCTTGGTGTTAATTACGCCACCGTAATTTACGGTGGCGTAATTAACTCCTTCCCCACTCCCATTATACCCTATGGGGCCGAAATGGGAATGGGGAAGGGTAAATGGGTCAATGGGGACTTACCGCCCCGCCGACCTCGGAATGGGGCGGTAAGTCCACCATCCGCCATGGCGTAAACGGACTTTACGCCATGGCGGAAAAGTCCGTCGATGGCGGATAAAATCCGCCAGGGTCCTAATGAGGGCCATAGTGTTTCAGTGTTTCTTTGGACCATTTGTATTACAATTTCATGTGTACTGATTCTACAACCCTCTCTCGCTCCTACAATAAGCCTGGCTGCTCTGTCTGCGCTATCATGTACTCAGGTGGTACAGCATTATACTAAGAGTGGAGTCTTGTACTGCCTCAGTTGAATGGTTTTACTAAGCCCTTAGTTGGACTTCAGAAAAACTGTCCTTACAGGTGGCATTCAATTTTTTAATAGTGTTCCATTTAGGCCAGTTCTCATATCTAGGGCAGCACGGTTGGATAGTAATGTTACCATTAATCGACTTATCAACCTTCCCTCATCGAAATGATTTGCTTTTTTCCATCTGGTGTCAGATGATAACCCTTTTATAGGAACACTCACATGACCTGAGCATAGTCTAATCCTCAGGTTGAATGTGTTGACATTGAAGACTCCTATGTAATGATTGGAGTGGTTTCAGATTTTGCTCCTCTGGGCCTGGTGCTGAGGAAGATGTATTACTTTTCCTGCTGACCTGCTCCACATTGTCTGATCTTAAAGGGATATGGCATAAGCCTCATTGGGCCTCATTACACGGTAGGCGGTGAGCCATGGCGCTATTAGCGCCATGGCTCATGCCGGTAAAATACCGGCACCGCCTTGGTGGAAAGGGGATTTACCGCCCCATTCCAAGGTTGGAGGGGCGGTAAATCCCCCTTCCCCCATTGCCCTTCCCCATTCCCATTTCTGCCCTATAGGGCTCTATGGGAATGGGGAAGGCGCTAATTACGGCATCGCAATTTTGCGGTGCCGTAAATTAGCTCCGAGGTCCCTTTGCGGGTTGGATTTAAACGCCTGCAAAAAGCAGGCGTTAAATCCCCCAACCCGCAAAGGGACCTCGTAGTAGCGGTAAGGATTTACCGGTACCGGTATTTTACCGGTACCGGTAAATCCTTACCGCCATCCGTGTAATGAGGCCCATTGTGTTAAAAATACTACCAGGTCCTGTATGGATGCAATGACATTATCTAAGAAGTACAATGATATTAATTTAATTCATGATGTCTGCGAATTTGTGAAAACAGCTTGTAGAAGTTGTGGAAGATGTCTTTAATGGTGTCGCTGTGGTTTTTATAATGTGTATGTCCGTTTAGCACCAGTTAGCTTAGCATAATGTAAGATGTGTGTAGTTTTAACAACTTTTGATAGGTTTTATATTGTATTATGATTTACTGTTGTTTTAAGTCGTTTTGTAAATATTGCATGGAATTATTGATGTTGAATCATTAAGTTGTGCCAATAGCCACGGCAGAATGAAGGATCCTTCATATTGCTGCTACAGGTTCATAAGATGAGGAAATTCCTTAGTACACCCAAATGCATTTTAATAGTCTAACTTCATCACACTCTATAGCAACCTCACATGTATGCTCCATTGTAACTTGTTCAAGGCCATTTGTGTTGAGAATAATGTTCAAGTAACACTTCCCATCCCAGGAGATTGTACTCTTTCTTGATAAGACATATCTGTGTATTGGTCAATTTACCCTCATTCAGTACATTCACCACACACATTTCCAGGGTCTGTATGTGGGCACTGCCATATCCTCCAGCTGCCATGTTCGCCTCACACAGCTTTATACCAGAGGGTTCAATGTCTCTTTTTCATGTCTCTGCCAATCAAAATGTAATCCGTGTTGACTCACATTCTCAAGATTACTCCATCAACATAAAATATGCAAATGGATCGCTTTTATGAGTTACCATGACTTCACTCACTGAAAGCACAACTTCCTCATGTTGTACTGGACAATCCGCCACTTCATTGTTAACACCTTTCTTAGGATTTCTAGAAGCTATAGCAAGATGCCCTGTACCCCCCACAATTTCTGTAAACAGCCTCCACACTAGGGCAATCTTCAAAGTTGGCTATGTGGTTAGCACTGGAACAGTGATCACACCTTCTTATTATCATATTCTCAAAAGGCATACTTCTACTGCTAGAGAATTTTGAGATGGGATTCTTGTGCTTTTGGAGGTCATTGTTTTTCCTTGTGCTTTATTTAACACATGTAATTTATAATTTAAATTTCTTGACTAGAATGAATACTTATGACATGGTAAGATCCCTCAGAAACCACAATTTCACAATGATTATTGCATTTCTGCACTTAAGCATGAATGGATCATATATATAAGCATGTTGGGCCACCACAGTCTCACAAGTGATGGCCATACTCTGTAGAGTAGTAACTAATTTGTCAGATTCACACTCTTGTTGCTCACTAACTCCAAAGTAATGCTTTTCTAGCATCACACTTACTTGTGGAGCAGAATGAGTATCCATTATCGTTATTGCAAGTCATAATCCGAGAAACACTCCCCACCAACTTCCCCATCTACAGGAGGCAAAACCATCTAACATCGTAAGAATCCTGGCCATACTCTATAGAGTAGTAACTCATTCCTCAACAGATTCACCCTCTTGTTGCTCACTTAATCCAAAGTAATGCCTTTCTAGTATTACACTTTTGGAGCATAATGAGTATCCATTATCCTTATTGCAAAGTCACAATCTGAGAAACACTCCCCACCACCTCCCCCATCTACAGTAGGCAAAACCTGCAACATCGTAAGAATCCTCCTGCTCTCAGATCCCATACAGTGAAGCAAGAGTGCAGGCTTCCAAGCTGCTTTGGAATTTGGTCTACATACTGCAAACACATAGCTTCAAAGTACTCCTTTCATGAAGTCCACTTTACTGGGCAATGACTAGGATAGGACATGACTCAATATATATTTGAACACTTTGCATGTTTGTCAACGATAACTGAACTATTATTATTCGTTCCCAATCCAAACCAATAAGGGAATGAATAGTGTAAATGCAGAAGTATCTGTAGCAACACAAAATTCCCAGAGGTTTGAGAATATGCATCATGCCAGATTTTAGTAATGCACAAGACACATAATTAGACAAATGGGAAAGGAACGTCAACCAGTGTTTAAGAAATATGGTAGAACTATTAACAGAACATGGTGACAGGGAACATAAAAGAGCTAAGGAGCCAATCATTGCACTAAATAAAGGAATTAATGATATGCCAGCCCCAGAAGCTTCAACACTGAAAAATCACAAGACTTGATGAAATCTTAAAAAAGCATCAAGATGAGGTTACGTAAAGCAAGAAATTACTTCCAAGATGGAATTGATTACAGAGAGGAACGGGTTTATACATACCAACCAAAATATGATGACACAGAATAATATGTTTACAAGATAGCACACTGACCATCCTCCCAGAGAGTTCGGACACAGATGAAGCTGATCAGCACAGATGAGGCCTCTGAAACAAGTCACAAGTAGACTTTGGAACAGATAAAGCAAATCAAAAGAGGCAAACCACAGGGCACAACAAAACAGGTGAGATTAATGGAACCACAAGCAAAAGATACATTAAAAAGCAAAAAAGATCTGAAGGTTTTTGAGGAGGAAATAATAGAAGAAGGTTAATAAATCAAGCAAATAGGAAGAATCAGGACAAGGGTGGATCAAATGAAACAACAGGCAACCCATTCAAAGAAATAAAAAAAGAACTTAGTACCTAATCTAACAGACAGAATCCTAACAGACACAGAAATATGCGTCCTGAACAAGGTACTCTTCTTTTTCCCCTCTTACCGAAAGAGACTATATCAAGTCTCAGATAGATCCTTTTGCATGTATTAAGGAAACTAAAACTTAAAAAAAAAATCACAGAAAAACACCAGTTGCAAAACAATCATTATTCCACACAGTGGCTTTACGAAAGGAGACATTGAAGAAACAAGATTACTCTATCAATAGAGGATGACAACCACATTTCAGGATCACAAATCATTCAGGACCTTGATATTCGTTCTGATACTGCAAATTCAATGTTAAAAAGCCACATCCAAATGTGTACCTAATTTGCCATAAGACAATGCTATAGATACCTTCTATAAATTAGTCACTAAATATATTCACAAACTAATGGATGTGGACCTAGTGTCTTCTAAGAGACAGCAATGTCTCAAGAATCTCACTTTTGATTACTTCAGATCATTGGATGACTTGGCGTGGATAAGACTTTAATTACTGAAGTTTCGGGTGAAGGGGGAAATATTACTAAACAGAGCAGACTACATAACGTTGGTTGAGAAACACCTTAATACATCAGGCTGCTACACTGAAATAAAATTCAACCCCATTAAGTCTTTAAAGATGTACTACAGAAATGGTACACACAGGTCATTTTAACAGACCAAGACAAAACCTCCCTCAGTAATGAACAACCAACCGTATCAACCATAGTCTTTCTATCAAAAATTCAGAAAGATTTTGTTGACTTATCAGAAGTTGGACAGATAGTGAGCGGGGTGGGCTGGCACATGGAAAATATCTTTAAATTCATATACCACTACTTATAATCATTTGTTATCAACTTGGATTCTTATGTACTGGATTATATACATGTATTACAAAAGTTAAAACAAGTCATAATGAAGGAACACTACTGTTTACCTAGCTTTGATGGCAAAGTGCTATATACATCTATACAACATGAATTTGCAATTAAGGTAATTGAATATGACTTTGATGATGTTGGTTTTACTTCAACTTTGAAATGATTGAGAAATTCTTGGAATTTAGTTTGAACAACTAAGTCTTTTTGAGCTGTACCAACAAACTAAGGGTGTTTCTATGGGGGCATGCTATGACCCTTTCCTGGCAAACTTATTTATGGAACTGCATGAACAGAAACATATTTTACCACATAATGAATTCCCTAAATATGTTATTATCTGGTGTCGCTACATTGACAATTTCTTGTTGATTTGGGATTGCACATGTACAGAATTTGAAACAGTCAGTGTATAGCTTGATAAAAACTGTTTTGTTTTGGAGCTGGTTGGCAACATTAACAAAACAAAAAACAACCATTTCTTTTCTGGACCTTATCATATGAATTAAAGTTACTAAAATAGAAAAAAGGATTTTTTATTTTTTTTTATTTTTTATTTATAGGCAGAGGTTTACAGCAAATACATTTGTCAGAGCATAATGGACAATCAATACACTACCGGTACATGATACACCTGGAGTACAGAAAAAAAAACATCAACAGAGGGAAAGACAGTAATTGTAAGGCACCATTACATTCAAGAGCACCCTTGTGAGGTTGTGGGTGAGATTGATTATTAAGGTAACTATTAAAAGCAGACCACACATTCTTGGGGCGAGAGTGCGCAGGGAGCATTGTCAGGTATTCTTCCTCACAGGTCCGGGCCCAGATGAGTGCTCAGAGCCATTTCTGAAAAGTTGGGGGGAGGGTCTTTTCCAGCACTGAAGTACACATTTCTTGGCCATCATACAACTTCTGTTTAGAAACTTAGCCATTCGCCTGGTGTCGTCGGTTCCCCACACTCCAAACAAGATCCCCAGCATGCTGGGTCAATCGGCACTACGGTGATGTCAGCGAGGGCCTTGAGAATCCCATCCCAAAAATCACCCAGTTTATGACGAGTCCAAAAAATGTGTGGATGGTCTGCACCCTCCTCATTGCAGCGGGCACAGATATGTGCGACAGTATGTGTGAACTTAGAGATTCTACGGGGAGTGTAATACAGCCTATTGAGCAGTTTTAACTGCATGACACGGTAGCGGAAGTTAAGAGATACTTTTTTCGCCTGCAAACTCATCTTTATCCATAAATAGTCAGGGATCTTGAGTTCCAGCTCGTCCACCCACTAAGTGTGTGCCCTGGAGGGCCGGCCTGGGACCCCAGCCAGCAGCAACAATACCACAGGTTCTGCTGGAGTTGGCTATGTAGGCGACCTCAGGGGTGTTGGGAGGTTTGTCAGGGAAGGGCAGCCACCCGGCATGGAAGGCAGCATGAAGCCTGTAGTACTGTAGCATCTCAAGTGCAGATCCAGAGAGGCCCCGCCTCCACGACTGTGGGTCTATGAACTTCCCGTTGGGAAAGAAATTAGTAATTGCCTGGTAGCCCAGAGCCCCCCAGTGCCGGGTCAGAGCTGCGTTGTATGTGGCTTCCAGCCCAGGAAACCCCCTAGTGGGAAGCCTCTTATAGTAGGGACTTGATTTGGTTGCTACATTCAAGAGATGCCCCAGGCACGTAGGGTAGCCACTACTGGATCAAATGGAGAATCTGGCACATATTCATCGTGGAGTATCAGGGTCATGATATTAGTCCTGTCTGCAGTCAGTGTCTCATATTTGACGTGTGGGTGGATCAGAGGGCTTGGGTACCAGCACGTAGCATATTGGGCCTGTGTGGTTGTCCAGTACAGCATCAGATCCGCCTATGTGAACCCTCCCCTCTCATACAGGAGCACCATGTCCAGCCATTTCTTGCGGAGCGCGCCCGAATGCCATAGGAACTGTGCACATGCCTTGTGTAGCTTCGTGAAGTATTGTTTACCGGGCTAGATTGGTATGTTGCTAAAGACATACAGCAGCTTAGGGACCAGAATCATTTTGATAAGGGAGAGTTTCCCAGCAAGTGACAACGGAAGAGAGCACCATCTGGCCATTCTAGACTCTGCGAGTTGCACAGCAGCCACTTAGTTATCTGCCAGTAGGGTGGATTTGGACAGGCACACCTGGACGCCCAGGTATCTGATACCTCTGGGGGCCCAGAGAAGTGGATACTCTGAAACAGGTTGTTGGGTGTTACTGGTAAGTGGAAAAATTTCCGACTTTAAATAATTGATTGTAAAGCCTGAGCAGGTGCTGATGCGAGTGATATCCCACAGAATGGGGTCAATGTGGATGGTGGGGTTCTGATATATAATAATAATACATAATCAGCCTACAGAGATATTATTTAGGGGGTGCCCTTCAGTCGAACTCCTCTGTGGGCATGTCATGCTCTAACATGATCAGCATGGGCTCTATTACTAATACGAAGAGAATCGGGGCGAATTGGCAGCCTTGGCGGGTGCCCCTAAAGAGTGTAAATATCGCAGATATTAGAGAATTTACCCGGACCCTAGCCAATAAATCCAATCATGTGGGGACCGATTCCCATGGCCTCCAGGACCAGCCACTTTTATTTCCACGATACCATATCAAATGCCTTCTGGGCATCAAGTATAACAGCGATGGCATTCGAGTCCTGGTCAATTCTGGCCTTAACTTTAAAAAGTCGCTGGATATTGTGGGAAGTAGTCCTCCCTGGCACCAAACCCCCCTGGTCTTCATGTAATAAGTGTGTCATTATTGGAAGGAAGCGATTATCTATCACCTTTGCAAACATCTTGGTGTCGATGTTCATAAGTGAGAGAGGCCTGTACGAGCTGCAATCGTCACTCGGCCTGCCAGGTTTAAGCAGCACCATTATGACCGCCTCACGAAAAGAGGGAGGGAGGATTGCCAGACGGAGTGATTCATCCCAGACCTACAAAAGTTTAGGGACTAAAGTAGCGACATGTTCATGGTGTAAGCCCGTCAGGGCCGGGCACCCTTCCCTTTGGGAGATCTGAGATCACCCTGACTATCTCCTCTAATAGGATCGGGGGAATCCAGTTGATCCCTAGTTGAGTCAGAGATATGTCATGGGGATCTGGGCAAGGAGATCTCTCATGTGTTGCTCACTATGCTCTGTTGGCAATGCACAGAGGTTGGTGTAGAACTCAGTGAAGATCCCTAATATTTGTTGGTCTGACCATTGCGGCTCGCCCCGCGTGTCCTTAATGGACACAATCTGGGCATGGCCCCATTCTCCTCTCATCAGTCTAGCTAGTGTCTTCCTGGGTCTATCTCCCTCTCCATATTTTCGTGCAGCTTGTGGGCAACTGAAGTAGCGGACCTCCCTGGTGGCATGCGACTCAAAGACCCCAAGTTCCTCATTCATTTTTGCAAGTTTTGCAGGGTTGGCCGCAGTAGTGCAGTCTAGTTCCAGATCCCGTAGCCTAGATTCAGAACAGGCGAGGTTGTTTCTAATAGGCTTCAACACTCCCGCCTCCCTTGAGATAGACATCCCCCTAAAGTACACCTTAAAGGCGTCCCAATGGACTCCAGCTGTAGTGGCCTGCAGGGAGTTACATTCGAAGAAGGTCGTAATGTCTGCCAGTATGTCAGCTTTGAATGCTATGTCCATGAGGGCGGCGGATTTGAAATGCCAAGTGCTACATGTAGGCACAGGTGATCCAAACTCCACTGACAGGGTGATTGGTGCATGGTCAGATAATGAGCCAGTATCTGGGCCTCACTAATCTTTCCGATTAAGTTACTAGACACCAAGAAGAGATCAATTCTGGATCAACTATTGTGGACAGTTGAGTAATGAGTATATCCACGTAGTTGGGGATGGAAAGCTCTCCAGACGTCACGGATACCGAGCATGGCACTATGTGTGTGCAGTTTACGTGCCGCTCGCGACAATGCCCTGGGTGAGGTTCCCATTCTATCCAAGACCGTGTCCAGTATGAGGTTCATGTCGCCCCCCCCCAGATGATCTGGACACCCACATAGCCCAGTAAGATTGCAGCTACTGTGTCGAAGAAATCAGGAGAGTCTACGTTGGGGCCATAAGTGTTCACCAGGAGGTATTCCCTGTTTACTAGTGTGCAATATAATATGACATACCTGCCTTCGGGGCCTATGTAGCTTTTTAGGAGAGTAAATTTGATAGATTTATGGATCAGTGTCAGCACACCCCTGGCCTGTGTGGAGTAAGTTGTGTAGAATCTATTAGGCCCCCAAGATGGTGCAATGGTGGTTGCTAGGTGAGCCTGAGCGTGTGTTTCTTGCAGCATGAGCAACTTAACGCCATGTCTTTGGGCGTAAGCGATAACCTTGCAAGCCTTGGTGTAATTACCCAAGCCCCAGACATTCGAGACATTAATTTTGTGGGCATTTCATAAGTTTAGGGTACATCCCAGCAAGTGTGACCCAGTGTATATCTCCAACTAGAGTTATTTACATTATGATGCTCTTCCAGGACGTGAAATGCTGCTCTACCTCTGTCATTTCTGGTATAATCTCCCCAAAATCTCCACCCCCCACCACCCAACAACAACTGGCAGTGTCCCCGCCCATCCTCCTCCCACAATTCTCAACCGTTCCCCCAACCAGATGTCAGCGGACCCACCCCAACATGGTCCAGCCGCTCTGAAGGCCCAACAGGAGCCAGTATCCAAAAAACCCTCTAAAATAGCGGTTGCAACTGCAGTGGGGTGTGCTGTTAGTGTGCAGTCAACTAGAAAGGAGCGATAAAGTACCACAAGTGGTACATTGGCCGGCGGTACACATCACTATCACACAGTTTCATCTCACCATTGTATGTAGTAAAGGAAGGCAACGTTAAAGCATAAGTAAGCCCGGTCATCAATACCAGACAACATACATAACAGGTGGTTTAGTCATAAGTGACAGCAACAATTTGCATCGCATAAGCCATATAGAACATTCATCGGGAAGTGACAGTGCATAACCGCGATGGCGAGGTGTACGACAGGTCAACAGATTATGCGTATATGCTGTGAAGAGCCAGTGTGACTGATACTACTATCAACCCAATAGCAGGCGGATATTGATGATTAAACCGTGGGTCATAAGTAGACAGTGAAGCTATGACTCAATCATTATCCATCAGACAGTGAAGCTATGACTCAATCATTATCCATCAGGTCCTCAGCTGGATTGTGAAGTGGTATCTGTGTCTCTATGAACTTCACTGCGTCATCAGGATCAGTGAAAAAGTATTGTGTTTCCTTCTTGGTAAACTTGAGTTGCGCCGGAAACAACATTGCATAGGAAATGTTCAGCTCCCTGAGCAATTTTATCACACCAAGAAATTGAAGCATCTTCTGCTGCACTCCTACAGAGAAGTCGGGGAAGATCTGGATTGTTTGGGAACCCAGTCGCAGCTCACCCTTTTCACGTGACAAACGGAGGATGAGATCCCTGTCCCTATAGTTGGGGATCCTAGCGATGACAGGCCTGGGAAAGTCTCTGTGTTTAGGTTGCGGTTATAGGGTGCGACGGGCGCGCTGTAACGCTCACCTGATTCCCGCAGAGGCGCCGGTCTTGACTGGGTGAATGCCGTATCTTCAAAGGTGATGTGTAACACACGGTTGGCTCTTTGGGCTGGACCTCTGTGCACTGTATGTCTGACTCGAAGAGTAAGATGTCTGCAGATAGAAAATATGGGATTAATGAACTGGGGTTATTGGGTGCCTCTCTCCTCTTCCCTTTCTCTTCTCCTGTAGAACCCCAAAGGTTAACGCCCTCACCTTAGGTAAGTGAACGCTGAGCTCTCCATCTGCCTCGGGGCAGGGTGCCGGAACCAGTTTCTTCACTGGATAAGGGTGCAGGCCTCTTGACCTCAGAGGACTGCTGTCCGTCGTTAACTGCACGAACGGTAAGTTCTGGGCACTTCAAATGTCTTAAAAGTCTTTTGTAATGATATCTCTTGTTTTGCAGGGTTCCGGCGATGGCGGATGGCGGGCTGATGAGAGTTGAGGATCGAACCCGCGTGAGGAATAGAAGTGCCTGGAAGCACGTAAGTAAGCGCTTGTAGCCTGCTTCACGATGCGCACTAACTGTCCCTTTTATCTTGCAGGTACAAGTTCGGAGCTTTAGAGAAGCTGAAGGGTGCTGGAATACTCACTGGATTCGGCGTGGGAAGGAGTAATGGCACGTGAGTAATAAAGTTGCCCAATGTCTTTAAACGCACCTTCTTTTGTCTTTCAGATGCAGGATGCAGCGCCGAAGGCCTCCGGAGCGTGCGAAGAGCTGGTAAGCTTTTGTCTTTCAGATGCCGGAATGCAGTGCGAAGACCTCCGGAGCATGCAAAGAGTAGGTAAGCCTTTGTCTTTCAGATGCCGGAATGCAGCGCGAGGCGTTGGTGACAGCCGATGGACCAGGTAAGAGATGCGCTGCCATTGAAGACCGTAGTGCTAACCTGTTCTTTCTTTGTCTTTACAGGTGCTGCTGAAGACTGGATTCCAGGATGGTAAGCCTTTGTTCCCTTAGGCCCAGGATCAGAAGCAGAAGACACGATGAGCGTTCTGCTGCAGAGAATGCAGAATAACACAAAGCAAGATTCATCCATCGGGTGTGGTTTAAATAGCCTCCTGTAGTGCTTAGGTGTCTCCTTCCACAGCCACGCCTAGGTAAGAAAAGAGTTCCTGCTTTCCAGAAGAGTTCCAGTATTCTGAACCTAGGGAGTGGCTCCTGCCCCACCCAACAGGAAAAGTAGTCCCAAACAGAAGAGGATCAGGGGTTCAACTGGCAGGTAAGTAAGCAGCATGGTCTGCTGCAGGTAAGTCCACCCAAGCATTATGAGCCCGGCGCTTCCAGCGCTGGGACTGGGCATCTTTATGAGCCTGGTGCCACTGGCGCCAGGACAGGGTCCAAAAGGTCCCAATTGGGACTGGCTGGCACTCGGAACCGGGGTTATGGGTCTGCTTCCAAGGGAGTCGGGCAAGTCCTGATCTTTTGGAAGCAGAGATCATGACACGCGCTCAACAGTGAAAAATGGGACAGGTCAGGGTTGTCAAGCAAGTTCTTCAGGAGGTTTTCTACTGCCTACTCCATGCGGCCCTTGAGAGCATTTTCGGGGACACTGATGATCCGTATGCTATTCCTGCGTGATCTGGACTCTAAATCATCGCATTTTGCCTTTACAGTCGTCATGTCACAGGTAAGTGTCCTGAAGGGTGTGCAGACCATCCTCATTACCACTAATTCTGGATTCCGCCTCCCAGCCTGGTCGATTTGTGACTTAAGCGATGCAACATTGGCATTGACATCTTCCAACTTTTCATGGAAGAAGTCGAAGTTTTTAGTCATGAACTCCATCATTTTAGCAAGGTCAGGAACTGGCGTACTTGGGCGTGAAACAGATTGTTCCTGGTTGGAGGATGTGTGATCCGACTCTGACCTAGGTGTTGCTTTGGCAAACTTATACATGACCCTCACTTTGTTGGCCCCACAAGATCTGTTCGAAATTACTGTGCAGAGAGAGATGGTGAAATAAGTGCCCAGAGAGATGGTGACTGAAGACAGAGTGGGACACAGCAGTTAAGCCCGGGGCAATCAGTATCCAGTGGTCACAGCAGGGGGTGAATAGAGACGGCGAGGAGGCTTAGCAGGGCAGGGTAATTCAGCTGCTGGGACTGGCCGGCTAATGTGCAGACAGGAGCTTTGGTGTGGCAGAATGGCCGAGTCAACTGTCAGTCTTCCGGTAGGCAGAGGTAGGGATGGCTCAGGCCGTGATAATGGAGGTGGAACAAGTGGTAATGGCCAAAGTAGTATGTGTGTGTAGTCAGGTCAGTGCATCCAGCCGGTGGTCATTAGCAGTCTTGGAAGGTGAGCCCTCAAAACAGCCTTTTATGGAAGCACAGGGAGCAATTGTAATACGTTTGTGAGAGCATGAGCGACCCGGTCCCACTGGTGGTTTGAGACAGTAATGTATACAATGCCTCAGGGCTCCCAGGCCAAGGAGGAGCCCTGCCCGTGACTTGAAGCAGCGCACATTTGTTAGCAGTGATGTGGAAGGCAGGAGGGGATGTCACCAACGGGCCCCTCAATGGGCGGCTGCAGCCCGCGCAGTGGCCCTAGTGTGGAGAATGGGCGAAGAGTCACACAATGCAGGGGGCGCTTGCGAGGGACCAGGGAAGCCAGAGAGAAGAACAACAGGCACCTGCGTGGGTCCTGCACCACTGGGCTTTCGGAAACTCGATGAGCGGTCCCACCCCAACTCCTCCCCTGCGCAGGTGGCAGACCAGCCCCTGCCGTGAGCCCAGGGGGACGCTCACAGATCTCAGGATGTGTGCTGTCAGAAGGGGTTTGGTCGCAGCACAAAACAGCAATTGTGTAGCAGCGCACTTTGCAGTAATA
Source organism: Ambystoma mexicanum (assembly GCF_040938575.1). NCBI lineage: Eukaryota > Metazoa > Chordata > Amphibia > Caudata > Ambystomatidae > Ambystoma > Ambystoma mexicanum. The sequence continues at coordinate 766,037,829 of NC_090923.1, read as the reverse complement.
CGTGTATGGTGGAAGTTAGGAGCAGCCCCAGGGCCAGCAGATCTATGCGGGCCGTCCGCCGCTCCCACCACCCCTCCTCTTCAGGTCCACAGTACAGTGACACAGGGGCGCCATCAGGAGCCGAGCCCACAGCCCCAGATGTCTCGTCCGCTTCTGGACGGCTGCGGCAGCAGGGCGCTACCCCTCAGTGTGGTCCCCCGGCATCGGCCACAACACGGCCAGGGCCCAGTCTCCCCGTGCCACATGCCTGAGGTAAGCAGCCGGCGATGGTCATAACAGTAGTCGCATATGCTGGTGGAGAGGCGTAGTGGGTGTCCACGGCCCCAGTGAGCGCCGGGCCACAGCAGGCGACGAGCCCGACCAGCTGCGGCACCGAGGCGGACGTAGGGAAGTCCAATACAGCTCAGGCAACATTCTCTGCCATCAAGGCCACAAATATGGCCAAGCAATGATCGGTCGTAGTAGGTCTCTGGAGCACCAATTTCGCCCAGGACCTGGGGCGGATACACTCCAGAATGTTCACAGCACACAGTGGTAAGTCCAGTTAAAAAATGTTAGAGCAAACCGCCGATAATGTTGGATTTGTATCAACGCTGCACGGAGCTCTGGAGCTAGACAGCCATTAACTAGGCTGCTCAACAGTGCCACCCCCAAAAAAGGACATTTTGTAAACCTACTGACGTTAACTCAACCTTTCTAGCTGTCAACGAATATGCATAATGCATAATGTTCCTGAAGGTGAATTAATTATGGCACAACACAATTTCAGCAAAGAAACCACCACAACCACAGAAATGAATGTGGTCAATCAGAGATTTAGACAACAGGGCGATACCAAAAAAACCTCAAATAAGCCAATAATCAGGCTAAAATCAAAACCAGGCAGGATCTTATTAATAGCAGAAAATTGAACACCTACAAAAACAATTTGCATCAACTCCACATGGAAGGCACTTTAAGTAACTACATATCAGACAAGCCTAATATAATATTTAAAAGGGCAACAACACTGAAAAACAAACTATATCCCATTTATATTAAAACTATTGATAATTTGAAAAGTGGCTAGATGAAGCACAACCTTTGAAAGGTATCTATAAAGGCAGTCATTGTAATATGTGCAAACATGATATGGACAAAAACCAACACATAGACGTCAAGCAATTTATCAACTGTAGGAGAGCGTTTGTAATGTACATTACAATTTGTGTTTGTAAATAAAATCTATGTGGGCAGTACCATAAGGGAGATGCATGTGAGTATCAGAGAACCACTCAGCATGATTAGCAGTGAAGACCCAAGGTTACCACTTTCTCAACATTGGACCAAACTGATTCCAATAATGACATCAGATTAATGGTGATTGAGCAGGTGGAACAATCTGGGGCCAGAGTGTCAAAGAATATGCACTGTGAACTCTGTGCCAGCATTAATTAGTGCTGAAATTCGAATGGTCACACTTTTGCCATTATTGTGTCTGCAAGAGAGATGCAATTATCAAAAAGACGCTGCGTGCTAAATTTAGCACCTCTTTGATATTGTTAAGGGCAGTTGGTGTCCCTTGTGGCACAGTGACAGCTCAATATTGGCCGAGCTGCATGTGGAACATGGGGGCAGGGCTGCCTTTATTTTCTTTAGTAAGTGAAGGCAAAGAGAGATGGGGTGGGGCGGAAAAAGGGGAGAATGTGAGAGGCCTGAGAAAAGGTGAGGGACACTTCTCACTCAGGATAAGAGGAACTATTACAATTTTAGGTTCCTGCTGGTTACATTTGGATGAAAGTAAACGTATGTTTCTTTATTTTCTAATACTTCACTGAAAGTCCAGCCAGTCTTGGCAATGTGTTTACTCAGCATATTTGCTCACCCCTTTTACGTTGCATGGAAACAGGCATCCTGTTTGTTTAAAAGAGAAGGTGTTACCTTTAAAAGCATTTCCTTAGCATTAATAGGCACATTCCCAGTTTACCACTGGGCTCCAATTGTAGCTCAACACAACTTTGGGAGCAACACTGTGCATTATGTAGTGAGAGTTTTCATTTGGAAGAGTTTCAAGCACTAAGGAATGCAGAGTGCTGCTAACCCACAAGCAAGGATTAGCTAAAGCGTGCATTTTTTAAAAAGTATTTAGGACAATCAGCAGACATTCTTCATATATTCCTTTTTAAAAAGTATTTAGGACATTCTGCAGACATTCTTCATATATTCCAATAAAAGAACAAAAGCAGTAGACAATGTGCTGCCTCTGCAGTGGTGGAATGTCTGGCATTTCAACAGGACTCGATACTGGGGAGAGGTGAAGTGTTCATTAGCATTAAAAAAAGAACACACTCTCGGCTTGGAGCCAAGACGTCCCATACAACACTGCAGTGACAAACAACAAACAATAAATTTTCCCCCACAAATAAAAATGGGCTGCTACTGTGACCTGCTATCTGATCTTGCATCCAGGGTAAGCAAAATAAACACTAACCTTTGATAATCTGGCCCCTGCCAGAGTTGGAAACCGAGCACTTGCCTTGAGAAGACTGGAAGCCAAGTATACAGGTAAACTACGAGCTACAACAATAGGTCTGAAAAAGGGCAACAAACTATATGTTTTCCTCTGGCATGCAACAGAGGTTTTGGATAATCATGGAACTACAGCACCAGCATTTTCCCTTCCCTTTGTATAACACAACGCTGGACAGCTGTATAGAGCGCTGAGTTTGATGAATGGTTACAATGCTTAAAACAATTATGATAATTCTAGAGATAAGATCACTCGGAGGAGAATGTGGTCTTATTGGTTATGTAAGCGACTTCAATTCAACACTACATCTAAGTCAATGCCTAGTCTGGGATGCTGATGGAAGCCCTTATTGATGTATTTTTATGTCCAGTTCATTTACTCTGGATGACAACCCTTATATAACACCCCTCTCTCAGAATCCCCCCGACCCTGCTGAGCCAAGAAGTAGGTTTGTTTTGCAAATTTAAAAGGTTTATTCGAAAATTAAACAATAAATATCTATCACACTTTAATAGTAAATTAATATTTGATAGCACACTTGTGAGGATGATAGTGATCAACAATGGATAATGTTACAGTGGAACACACTTTTTGATGGCTTAGAAGTGATATAGAGAGGATGAAGTAGCTGAGAATGCTTTTATGGCTTCAAGGACAATGCAATGATGAATGAAAATGCAGTACAGAAAATAAACTTGATATGACTTCAACAAAAGACAATGTAATCACTTTTCTTTGACAATTCACCCCCCCTTTATGCAAGGTAAAGAGATGGAGGAAAGCACACAGTTCTCAGGAATGCACTCAAATATAATTCAGTTCCCCCCTAGCAAGCTTAGAGGAAAACAGGTAGGAGTTTTAAACACAGGCAAAATCCTTTTATGTGGTTGCAATTAAGTGAAAAATATGCTAAAAAGGCTTTTAATTCCCTATAGGGGGTTCAGGGTAGTTGATAGATACTTTATATTAGTTCAGGATCACTTTAGCAATGCTCTATGAATGATTGTCAGGTTGTACACGAATTTCAGCAAGGAAAGCAAGAACAAATCTTTTTACACGTGGCTGAAATTAAGCAAAATGTCAAATCGCAGCAAATTTAGTCACGTGCGTCGAGCGCAATTACGGAGGCATTATCAGGAGTAGGAAGTCGATTCTAGGCTCGTTGGAAAGCTTAGAATCTTAGCTTTAAGATGACAGTTACAACTCGCTCCTAGCACAATTACGGAGGCACAAACGGTTCCGGAAATACGGCCGATTTACTAAAGGTAGTTTTTCAGATTTTAAATTTTAAAGCTCAGAATGACAGATGACAGTTTTCAGTTTTAAAAATGACAGAATGACACGATTTTAGGAGGCAGTTCTAATATGCTGAAATAGTTTGGATTAGATTATTTTAAACTAAGAGATTGGTTTTGGCACAGTGCTAGCTGGGTACTCACACTAGATTTTGGACAGGAATGCGACTTCGCCACCGATCGGGTCAGGATTGGCTGGACTTCTGCTAGCAGTTCTTCACAGCGATCTGGTCTCTGGTTATCTCTGGTTCCGGATACAGCACTGCTTTCTGGATACTGCAACAGGTTCTTGCAAAAGTTATTGGCAAAGAATTCAAACAGCGCGCCCGGCTGTTGAATAGTTTGGTTGGTTTTGAGGCCTGCTGAAGAGGATTCAGCTTGTGGATTCAGGCCTCTCTGCTACAAATTCTGGAGTTAATTTCTGGTCTCTGGAGATTGATGGATTTGAAGTCTGGATCTCTGGATGTGAAGTCTGAAGTCTCCCGGCAAAGCATCCCGCAAGAAAGTGGAAAGCGAATGTCCCTACCTGGGTTCAAGTGTTCCTTTTATGTGTTTTGAAAATGGGTGTGTGCCTGGGCCTAGCTAAGCCTGCCCCTCTCACTTATCATTTGCCAAGCTTTCCTCTCTCCCTTGATTGGGGAAAAGAAATGGAGTGTCAGAGTGATGCTGTAAGTTTTATGGTCAGCCGACCTGCCCCTTGTCAAATTGCACACAAATCTATTTCTGACCCAAATACATATTTATCGATGTACCATTTTTCTCATATTATAGGTCCAGTTAACATATTTCATGTAGCACCAAACCATCCGATCCCTGTCTTTGTACAATGTCGTGTCCACTGATGACAGAATTCTCCCCTTTTCATCCAGATAACGACCTCTAAACCTTTCCAGATTTTACACAAATGTGCACCAGGGATATGGGTTTCAGATGATAAACTGTCAGATTTTTAACATGCATACATTTGGAGTAACAACCTTTTTTTCCGCTACTATCCCCAAGAACATACCACAGGGTCCTAACACCTCTTAAAATGTGCACAGAAAAATCACAAAAATGATGATGTTATTTATATAATTTTGACAAGTCCGCACTGTGAATTATCCATCTTTTTAAAATCATGCTCTGGCCCCAAAGGGGTGTGGTTATCCAAAGCACATGGTGGAATTTCTGGTTTATCCACTTCCCCCAAGCTCAGCTTGCCCTCACAGGCACTGCCCCTCCCAGTTTCTCCCAAGAGGAAGCCATTTTACGACCCCCCCAATATAACATTTGCCTGAGTCCAGGACTGGGCTTTGTTCAACTTCCTGCAGTCTGCAGGTACCATTCCCCTAATTCAATCAGAGATGTGTCACCTCCTTTTGGTGGGGGCAGCAGGATGCAGCCAGGCCTGGGAAGAGTTGTTGAGCCAGTTCAACTCCTGTCGGGGGTAGTTGCCGGGCAGAATTCACTCTCTTCAGCCAGGCTTCAGCTAAATGTCCCTTTAGTTCCCAGTTTTCTACATTCAAATCCAACTTACAATTTTTGCACATGCAGCTAGAATGCTGATTCTAAGTTCAAAACTATGACATTTAAACAATTGCAACCTATGTGACACTCACAAGTAGGTCACTCATTTATTCTAAACATTTCAATTTTAGTGGCTTTAAACCCAAATTCACTTAAGCTGCTGACATCCCCAGCTATTTTCATATATACATTAAATAAATACTTCCTTCAAGTCCTTTCAGAATATAATTTTACATTGTATCCACCTCTTAGAAAGTCTTTCCTTGGCCTGGTTTGGTTTCATTTGTTTAGTTTTACACAAAAGTCTGGTGGTTTTAAAACACCGGCTTTCTGATAGTGGTGAGCACCAGTATTGCATCAATTTCTACATTAAGAAAATGAATTCCCCACAGTTCTGGGTTGCTTTTGGCAATCAGCATTGCGATTGCCAATGGTTTCAGGCTACTGTGTGTGTAGCCCAATGGTGGTTTTAGGCAGTGCCCTCCTGTGCTCACATCATAGGCAAAAATGGGTGGCAGCCTATTCTTCATGTTTTCCCTGTGCACTCTCTGGGGAGTTCTGGCCATCATGATGTTTTCAATGCCAGTAATGCACAGTTTTATGGTAGGGCTTGGATGCATGGGTAAAAACATCCCACAAGCCCCCCCTCTTGCGATGGCCATTCTGAGCTTTCACTGATGGAACTCGCAAGATCTGGGATGTTCGCCTCATCTTCTTCCAATTCCGTAGATGGCACAGTTCAGCATCTTTTCCTCCCTCCAGTCGATCAATCAGTTCTCCTTGCTGGTCCTGATGGGAGGATTGGGTGGTACCGCGGGCCCCTTGGATCTTCGCGCCCGGTCCCCAGGTCGCCTTCCGTGGTCAGTCTCCGGGTTTTCTTTCTCCTAGGACGACAAAGCAAAGTGGCAATACACATTCCTAGACCTTTTCCCACCACTATTAATGGTGTGGTGACCATATACATTGTATACATCTGAATACATTTTGCAGTCTGATTTTAAAACAAGATATAACAGAAAATATTTTTTTTTTCAAATCATAATATTTCAGAGACTATCTACATGGGATAATTTAGGGTTGGAACTGAATTAATCTGGAGCGGTCCCCTCTTTTATTGCAGAGGACTCCTCCAGTTGTTGCAGAGTGTGCCTGGGATGGCAACACTTTAGCTGATTAATATGGACCCACTTGTCTTCCCCTTCCGCCAGACCACCTTTGGGGATGCGGATCTTATAGGCTACAGTGGAGATTCTGTCTATAATTTCAAACGGTCCCTTCCACGTAGGCAAACATTTTCGCTGTTTGGCCTGGTTCCCTTGGAAATTGTATAGATAGACCCCGTCTCCCACAGTATATTCCTTCCTGGTGGTCTTCAGGTCGTAGTGGGTTTCCATGCTATCAGCTGATCTTTCTAGATTCCGCTGAGCATAGGCAAAAGCATGCTGAAGGTGTTTCCTTAAATTCTCCACATAATCATGAGTTGTGGAGGCATTTATTAGTGTCTGCTCTTGGGTCCTGTAGAGCAAATGCTGGGGAAGCACCATCTTGCATCCGGTCATCAACTCAAATGGTGACATTTTAGTAGCAGATGAAGGGGTAGATCTGATGGCCATTAGGACCAGAGGTAATCGGATATCCCAACTTGGCCCAGAATCTGCCACAAACTTTTTTAAGATGCTCACAATGGTTCGGTTGTATCTCTCTACTGCTCCAGAAGAAGCTGGCCTGTAAGCAATGTGTAGCTTCCTTTTAACCCCCAGTATCTCCCACATCTTTGTCATTACCTCGCTGGTGAAATGGCTACCTCTGTCTGACTCAATCCTTTGAGGTAGACCAAAATGGGAAAAGATGTGGTTAATCATCAGGGCAGCTGCTGTTTCTGCCTTGCAGTTTGGGGCCGGGAGACATTCCACCCACTTGGTAAACAAGCATGTCACGGTCAACATGTACTTGTTTCCTCTAGACGAGCGAATTACAGGGCCTACAAAGTCGATTTGTAAATCTGACCATGGCAGTGTCATTCCCCTCTTTTGGAGGGGCGCCCGGTGTGTGAGGGATGTTGGCTGAAATTGTGCACACACAAGACACCCCTTCAAGTATTGGTTGAGGTCCTGGCCCATATGTGGCCAGTATGCAATCTCTCCTAAGATTTCAAGTGTTGTATGAAACCCCCTATGACCGGCGGTGGCCGCCTCATGGGCGTGACTGAACATCAGGCTTCGGAATGAGGTAGGAACCACCCACAGATCATGGCCAGCTTGGGATTTCCTTACCAACAAACCGTCTTGGATTCGGAACCTTTTTGGACATTTCATCAACACTCTGAGGTCCTCTTTCCCAATGTAATCGGTATCCGTCAGGGGAAAGTTCTGAGGGTCCTCAATGTGTTGGTAAAACTTACCAATTATTGGATCCCCTTTCTGAGCTGTAATCAAATCAGCATCAGGGGTCTCCTTACTCCATTGTGCAGATGAAAGATCATTGGGAGCATTTGTCTGGGACCTAGTGATAGCAGTGACCTGGATTTCCCCCAACAGGGACTCTATTTCTACTAGATCCTCTTGGATGGCCCCGGTTTTGGCCAGCTGATCAGCTAAGTCATTTCCAGTTTTGTCTGGTCTCTCTACTTTGGAATGACCCTTGATCTTTTTCCAGTAGATGGTCATCCCATTCGATGTGACTAGATCATCAATATTTTGGATTAGCTTCCCATGTTTCAGGGGTTTGTTATTAGCACATAACATGCCTCTGGTTTTCCAATTGCCCAGGTGCTCCACGAACCCGTTCCGTACATAATCCGAATCTGTGATTATGACCAGTTCGTGGATTTGATGTTGGACAGCAGTGAGGATGGCCTGATGCACAGCCATCAATTCTGCCACCTGACTACTTCGGGGACCAATTTTGTATCCAGCGGAGAGTTCTGGGGACTCATTCACCCATGCATTCCCTACGCCGGCCACCAGTTCTTTCTCCCCGTTGTTGTGAACATGGTAAGAGCATCCATCCACATAGACAGCGGGAATTCCCTCACACTTGTCTTCTTCAAAGACTTTGTGTGGGGAATTAAGGTATGCCTCCATGTTGTCCTTGATTTTTAGACTTTCGTCCTCGAGACAGTTTTCTCTGGCACAATCATGCAAGTCAGCCAGACCTTGCGCGAGGGGACTCTTCTTGTTTTGGCCATATCTGACCTCCACAGGAAAGCCTTGCATTGACAGAATCCAGGAAATAATTCGGGAATTACTCACATTTCCGGCCCGGATTCTGTCACTTTGGAGATATTGCAGAGGCTGGTGTGGAGTCTCCACTATGATGTGTTCCCCCTGGATAAACGGGCGGTAATTCTTCAATGCCCACACCGTTGCCAGGAGTGCCTTCTCACAATCGTTGAATTTTTCCTCCACAGAGGATAAAGTTTTGCTCGCATAGGATATTACTTTATTGACCTTGTCATGCTTTTGGTATAATACTGCCGTCAAGCACGTATTAGAGAACCCTGTCTCCAGGAAGAACTCCTTGTTTCTGACAGGGTAAGCTAGGCAAGGCGCTTGTGAGAGGCTTCTTTTGAGTTGTCTTACTGCCTTGGATTGTTCTGGACCCCATTCCCACTTGACCCCCGCTTCAGGAGATGAATCAGGGGTCTAGTGATCTCTGCGTAGCCCTCAATGATCTTCCTGCTGTAATTAGTCAGTCAAAGGAGGCTCCTTAGTTCCCGCACAGTTGTGGGGTCTTTCAGTTTCTGAAGTACTTCCACTTTCTTTTCTCGGGGACAGAGACCCTGAGGAGTAATCTCATGCCCCAAGAAATTAACACGGGTTCTACACCACTGTGCTTTCTGAAAGGAAAGTTTTGCTCCGGCGGCCCTCAACTGTGTCAGAACATAACGGATCTCTGCTATGTGTACTTCCACAGATGAACTTTTGATGAGGACATCATCTACATAAGCCAGGTTACCCCTCGCACCCAGGTCAGGCATGGCCTTATGTAGGAAAATGTTGAATTCTTTGCCGGAGTTGAGGTATCCGAAGGGAGTCCGGGTCCATGTGTACTGCTGGCCCCCAAAGGTAAAAGCCAGTTTGTATTGGTCCTCCCTACTGACAGGCACGGTCCAGTATCCATTGGTCAGGTCTATTGCAGGGAATACCTGTGACCCCTGGATCTGGACCAGCCCTTGGTCAATGTAGGGCAGAGGCCATCGGGAAGTATGGACCCGTTTGTTGAGCTCCCTAAGGTTGGCGCAGAGTCTCCACTGGCCGTTTGGCTTCAATATTCCCAGCACCGGATTATTGAGGTGCTGTGTACTGGACGGATTATTCCCCGGGACTCAAGGTTCTTAATTATTTCAGTAAGGGACTCCATGGATGCGAGAGGCAAACAATATTGCTTCACAAGCACTGGAGTCATTCCAGGGTCCGTGCGAATTGTTGTTGTGTGGATGTCGGTGCGACCACAGTCATATGAGTCTACCGCAAAGAGATCTTGGAAATCCAAGAAAACTTGTTTCAACTTTTGCTTCTGTTCCAGATTCACGCAGGCATCAGCTAGGTTGACTCTCTCTTCCACCATCTGCCTGAAGCCTGGAAAGACTTCTGGTTTAGCTATCTCAACGGCCTCCTCCAGCTGGGTGGAGAAGTCCCTGGTCAGAGTGCTGATTTGGACTGGAGGCTTCAGGTGGGAAAGGCAGCCCTCATGGACCTGGAAAATCACCTCATCCCTCCTGAAGTCACAAGTCACATCTTCCTTACCATAAGGGCAAGAAGTGTACACCAGGAAGATCCCCCCATGCCGGGTGAAAATCCTGTCTGGTGTTGTATTGTCATCACTGTCACTGTCAAAACAGTCCTTGGGGATTGGTCCTAACAGTTCAATTCCTAAATCAATGGAGAAATGTCGGTCATCAACCGCCATTCCAATAATGGTGCCTGCGGCTAGAGTAATACTCTTTAAGTCGCTGTTATCCACCTCTATTGGAATGGTGTCATGTTCTATGTTGACTAATGGTGTTGGGTTTACCCCTAACCCTTGTTGTTGGAGAGAAGCATTTAGATGAATATAAGCATCAGGGTTTTTCAATTTTTGTCCTCTTTTAACTTTAACTTCCAGGGAGAATTGTCGGGTCCTTTCCGGGATGGTGACTTCCTCTTTAAGCTGAATATCAACTGCATAAGGTAGCAATTGAGCTGACCTAATGCTTTTTCTGGATCATCAAAGCGCATGGGATTATCCGCTAATCGGGACCAAGCTTTGAAGTTTATTAGGTCCAAACTAATGGCGAAGCGATTGAGAATGTCACTGCCTAAGTAAAAGGCAGCAGTGACGTCTCGCACGACCAAACAATTATGGACTATGCACTTGTTGCCAATGGAGATTTTGAGCATACACCTGCTTGGCAGGAGATGTTTGGAATTGGGTGTTTCCAGATCCATTTCCCATTTGTCTATCAGTTTGAATGTGGGAATGGCTGGATCTTTTGGGAGTTGGCGGAACATGGCTTCGCTGATGAAGCTCTTACCGTTATTCACACACACTCGAGCGAGAACAGAGTCCTCCCATCATTTAACTGAACAGGGATGAACAACTGCTTTCCAATTTGCTGAATATCAGCTAGGCTCTGAGCTGATTTCACATCTTTCTGGACTATAGGAGTGGGAGTGTCTGATTGTGGATGGGTAAATAATTTCAGAGTGTTTCCTTCTAGTGTGGAATACCACCTTAAACTGGAAGGAAGGTTGATTTTCAGAAATAGAGAGGACCCCCAATCACCAGTCTGTTGCCCTACTGCTATTACTGTCACGTCTGGAATTTGGTTGTTCTGGAAGTGAAATTCTACTTGGTCAGATTTTTGTTCAACCATGTGGCAGGTGCCGTTTAAACTAACATGGTTGACACTCTGTTTTAATGTTATTGGTCGGCTAGTCTGGGTCCAGAGGACCTTGTTTACACAATCCATTAGGGGTGACAACCTTCTCAGGAGGTCATTCCCTAGTAAACAAGGGGTGCCCTCTGGAGTTACTACTATGACCGGGTGTTTCACCTTTTGTCGCCCAATTTTAATGTCCAGGTCTGCAGTCCCCTCGACGGGAATTTCCTTCCTGTCAAAGTTCTGCAGTTGTCCAGGAAGAGAGGTGAGAGGAATTCGGTAATTCTCCCCCCCTTCCTGCATTTAGTTCATCAAAGGCCCTTCTGGACAGAAGGGTAGCTTGGGATCCAGTGTCCACCAGTGCCAAAATTCTACCCTGCCCCTGTACTTGTACCGGGGCATAGTATCTTCCCTCCTTCTCCTCAAGGGGGCACAGATAATGCACATTCTTGGACAACTGGTGGGCTAATTTTCTGGTTTTCGACATGGTGAGAGAAGAGATTTGGGCAGAATTCTGTGAAGAGCCTGGGGAATCTGAAAGAAAAAGTTGGCAACTGGAAATGGTTTCGGGTTATGGGCTGCCCCCCCCCCTTTTTGGAGGCAGTCATCAGGATGGATTTGACCCATGGGATTTTGGTATTGTTGGTTCTGTGATAGAATGATGGGCGGCGACAGCTCAATCCCCACATCTACCCAGTCTGTTGATTCGGTTTTAGGTTCCCCTGGTTCCGGTTCTGGGCCGCCCCTGCCTTTTTGGAGGCAGTCACCAGGATGGGTTTGAACCAGGGGTTTTTGCCTTTTCCCTATCTAGGTGGCTTTGCAGGGTGACTACCTGCTCAGCACATGCCCTATTGAAATCTAATTGTTGCTCCAGCTTTTTCTAGCTCTGCAGTAGGGAGTCCAAACCTTCTTGGTACTCCTTCTGCAAGGCCAGAAATCTGGTATTCTGGTCAGACTTTTCCTGTTGCAGGATACACATGTCCTCTTTGATTTTAATGAGATACTGTCTGCTCTCATTTTCTGACTCCTGGCTTCTGTGCATCTTCTGCTCAGAAGAGACCAGGTCCGATTGGGCCTTCTCTAACGCGATCTGTTGCCTATTTGCCAGATCTTGGCCGTCAGCACATTTGTCCTGCATGGCTCCCATATATAGATACAAATATGCCGCTATCCTAACCACCTTGTCGTGTTCATGTTTAGCTTTAGGAGCCATGTATAGTTCACTCAGGGCCACATGTAAGGGACCCTGATCTCTCCAGATACTGCAACCACGCATCCTGGCCCTGCTCAATCCATTCACCTCTCACAAATAGCTTTTGTAAGAAGTGCTCTGTGGCTATTTTGATGTCCACCAGTGTCGTCATTCTGGAATTTGAGTTCTTTCCTGACTTACAGAAGTTTGTATTTTATTTTGCAAAACAGACCGTTTCCTTAGAGCGTTCCTGTGAGGGGTGCTTTCACAGTGTAAAACAGCGTGGTGATCTAACCGGATATGTGTATCTGGTCAGTTGGCACACTGTATTAAGCTACATAAGTGGTAAATCTGACCCAGAATATCCCGGCTCCGAGCCCCCACTTTGTAAGCGACTTCAATTCAATACTACAGCTAAGTCAATGCCTAGTCTGGGATGCTGATGGAAGCCCTTATTGATGTATTTTTATGTCCAGTTCATTTACTCTGGATGACAACCTTTTAGGTATCACCCCTCTCTCAGAATACCCCCGACCCCGCTGGGCCAAGAAGTAGGTTTGTTTTGCAAATTTAAAAGGTTTATTTGACAATTAAACAATATATATCTATCACACTTTTATAGTAAATTAATATTTGATAGCACACTTGTGAGGATGATAGTGATGAACAATGGATAATGTTACAGTGGTACACTCTTTTTGATGGCTTAGAAGTGATATAGAGAGGATGAAGTAGCTGAGAATGCTTTTATGGCTTCAAGGACAATGCAATGATGAATGAAAATGCAGTACAGAAAATAAACTTGATATGACTTCAACAAAAGACAATGTAATCACTTTTCTTTGACAATTCAACTCCCCCTTCATGCAAGGTAAAGAGATGGAAGGGAAGCACACAGTTCTCAGGAATGCACTCAAATATAATTCAGTTCCCCCCTAGCAGTCTTAGAGGAAAACAGGTAGGAGTTTTAAACACAGGCAAAATCCTTTCATGTGGTTGCAATTAAGTGAAAAATATGCTAAAAAAAGGCTTTTAATTCCCTATAGGGGGTTCAGGGTAGTTGATAGATACTTTATATTAGTTCAGGATCACTTTAGCAATGCTCTATGAATGATTGTCAGGTTGTACACTAATTTCAGCAAGGAAAGCCAGGACAAATCTTTTTACACGTGGCTGAAATTAAGCAAAATGTCAAATCGTGGCAAATTTAGACGCTTGCGTCGAGCGCAATTACGGAGGCACAAACGGTTCCGGAGATACGGCTGATTTAGTAAAGGTAGTTTTTCGGATTTGAAATTTTAAAGCTCAGAATGACAGATGACAGTTTTCAGTTTTAAAAATGACAGAATGACACGATTTTAGGAGGCAGTTCTAATAGGCTAAAATAGTTTGGATTAGATTATTTTAAACTAAGAGATTGGTTTTGGCACAGTGCTAGCTGGGTACTCACACTAGATTTTGGACAGGAATGCGACTTCGTCACCGATCGGGTCAGGATTTGCTGGACCTCTGCTAGCAGTTCTTCACAGCAATCTGGTCTCTGGTTCGCTCTGGTTCCGGATACAGCACTGCTTTCTGGATACTGCTACAGGTTCTTGCAAAAGTTATTGGCAAAGAATTCAAACAGCTCGCCCGGCTGTTGAATAGTTTGGTTGGTTTTGAGGCCTGCTGAAGAGGATTCAGCTTGTGGATTCAGGCCTCTCTGCTACAAATTCTGGAGTTAATTTCTGGTCTCTGGAGATTGATGGATTTGAAGTCTGGATCTCTGGATGTGAAGTCTGAAGTCTCCCGGCAAAGCGTCCCGCAAGAAAGTGGAAAGTGAATGTCCCTACCTGGGTTCCAGTGTTCCTTTTATGTGTTTTGAAAATGGGTGTGTGCCTGGGCCTAGCTAAGCCTGCCCCTCTCACTTATCATTGGCCAAGCTTTCCTCTCTCCCTTGATTGGGGGAAAGAAATGGAGTGTCAGAGTGATGCTGTAGGTTTTATGGTCAGAGGAACCTCCCCTTGTCAAATTGCACACAAATCTATTTCTGACCCAAATACATATTTATCTATGTACCATTTTTCTCATATTATAGGTCCAGTTAACATATTTCCTGTAGCACCAAACTATCCGATCCCTGTCTTTGTACGATGTCGTGTCCACTGATGACAATATTCTCCCCTTTTCATCCATATAACGACCTGTAAACCTTTCCAGATTTTACACAAATTTGCACCAGAGGTACGGGTTTCAGATGATAAAGTGTCAGATTCTTAACATGTATACATTTGGAGTACAGCCTTTTTTTCCGCTACTATCCCCAAGAACATACCACAGGGTCCTAACACCTCTTAAAATGTGCACAGTAAAATCACAAAAATGATGATGTTATTTATATATTTTTGACAAGTCCGCACTGTGAATTATCCATCTTTTTAAAATCATGCTCTGGCCCCAAAGGGGTGTGGTTTTCCAAAGCACATGGTGGAATTTCTGGTTTATCCACTTCCCCCAAGCTCAGCTTGCCCTCACAGGCACTGCCCCTCCCAGTTTCTCCCAAGAGGAAGCCATTTTACGACCCCCCTAATATAACATTTGCCTGAGTCCAGGACTGGGCTTTGTTCAACTTCCTGCAGTCTGCAGGTACCACTCCCCTAATTCAATCAGAGAGGTGTCACCTCCTTTTGGTGGGGGCAGCAGGATGCAGCCAGGCCTGGGAAGAGTTGTTGAGCCAGTTCAACTCCTGTCGGGGGTAGTTGCCAGGCAGAATTCACTCTCTTCAGCCAGGCTTCAGCTAAATGTCCCTTTAGTTCCCAGTTTTCTACATTCAAATCCAACTTACAATTTTTGCACATGCAGCTGGAATGCTGATTCTAAGTTCAAAACTATGACATTTAAACAATTGCAACCTATGTGACACTCACAAGTAGGTCACTCATTTATTCTAAACATTTCGATTTTAGCGGCTTTAAACCCAAATTCACTTAAGCTGCTGGCATCCCCAGCTATTTTTTATATATACATTAAATAATTATTTCCTTCAAGTCATTTAAGAATATAGTTTTACATTGTATCCACCTCTTAGCAAGTCTTTCCTTGGCCTGGTTTGGGTTCATTTGTTCAGTTTTACACAAAAGTCTGGTGGTTTTAAAACGCCGGCTTTCTGATAGTGGTGAGCACCAGTATTGCATCCATTTTGACATTAAGAAAATGAATTCCCCACAGTTCTGGGTTGCTTTTGGCAATCAGCATTGCCATTCCCAATGGTTTCAGGCTACTGTGTGTGTAGCCCAATGGTGGTTTTAGGCAGTGCCCTCCTGTGCTCACAACATAGGCAAAAATGGGTGGCAGCCTATTCTTCATGTTTTCCCTGTGCACTCTCTGGGGAGTTCTGGCCATCATGATGTTTTCAATGCCAGTAATGCACAGTTTTATGGTAGGGCTTGGATGCATGGGTAAAAACATCCCACAGTTAAGTTACAATGAAAGATGAATAAGGGAAATTACTATTTTACCAGTCTGGATGGGTTACAAACATTATGACTAATACTAATTAACAGCTTAAATTCAATTCACAGTAAACAGTATGGTTCATTACTATATGTGAGACAATGTAATTTAACTCTTGGTTACCTGATTGATATATCAATAAGTTTGAATTTACTACCAATACAAACAGAATAAACACTTAGAATAAATACATGCAGTCATGTATGCACAAACTAACGTAGTGGAGTTTACCCATAACGCAACTTGTAACATGTGATGATGTCACCAACTGTACATGTCACGTTTAGCAAAATGGTGCCTCGACAACGCACTCAGAACAAACTAGCGCTTCCCATACTCATCAAGATGTATAAATTATGAGTACCAAAAATCCCTCTCTATGTCCATATTTATTCTGGATTATATTATTCCTCATTGTAGTCCTCTTTAAACAGAACAGCTGTCAGTACAATTTTTTTTAATGCCTAGGAAATTTAAGATCAGAACAGAAATGAGTACAGGAATCTACTAAAAGATACATTAT
Organism: Ambystoma mexicanum; assembly: GCF_040938575.1. Lineage (NCBI taxonomy): Eukaryota > Metazoa > Chordata > Amphibia > Caudata > Ambystomatidae > Ambystoma > Ambystoma mexicanum. The sequence goes on along the minus strand of NC_090923.1, from coordinate 766,021,446 downwards.
AAGGCTATGGAAATTAGGTACATAACTGTAAGTAGAGGACTCTCTCGCGATGTGAATATGCAGAAAGGATACATAATTATGCATTATTATCAGACCAACACATTTTTTGTTTGTATCTCTTACCTCAAACATGACTCAATGAAATTGCAACATAATATTTGAAGTAGCGACATTATGGGGTTTTCTCCCAAAACAGTCATAAGGGCAAGAAGCACAGTACTGATACGACATGGGTCGGAACTTTTTATCAGATTGTAGTGGTCTATCAAATATCTTCTTTAACAAATCAATCTGAACAGTGAAATTTGGGTTGCTAATCAATTTCTTTTCTTTTCGCTTTTCTTTTTTCTTTTTTAAGTTTACCTTGTGTTCTTTGTCCAATCTTGATCTTGCATGATGTTTTATGAATATATGAATTTTGTATTCAGGAATATGAATTTCTGATGAACCAATAGCATGAATATGTTGTATGATTTATCTTTGTAACCTCAATTAGAGAGAATCATACCAATCTTCAATGGTGTTATGTTTTTAATGAGGTTAACAAGGTTCAGCCTGAGAAACTCCTTGTGGGCCCAACATATGGCCATAGTGTCAGCAATGACAAGGTGCATACATCTAGACAAGGATAAATTGCAAGTTAGGCAAAACTAATGTGTGTGAATTTCAGGTTTATACAACAACTGTTGGTACTGAAAACACAGGAGAATGCAGCAATGACAACGTGTGTACATCTTGGCTAATACAATGTAGGAAAAGTTCAGATCCAGCAGAAAACATAGCTCATGATACTTCTCGGCTATGCAGTTCTATCCTGACAGTTGGTATAAACCAAACTATAAATACAAGAGTGTAAAGAACATTAGAGTACATGCAAGTGTATTGTCGTATCTGCTCTCTATGGCACACCACATTTATAAAAGAAAAGGGGCGCATGCACTAGGAGGGAACCTTTGCTCCTTGAGTGTTAATTCTTGCGAGGTTCCACACACCACTAACATGTCCTGTATTAAAAGATCATACCAAAGAAATGTGTGCATTTTAAATGATAGAAACCTCACCTGCGAGATGAATGGCCTAGCACCAGAGCATACAGCCTTTCTCTGGCTGCCACAAAGTATAGGTACAAGCCTTAAAGTAATTGCAAATATTAACATTGGGATTGACCTGCTGACTTAAGAATATGATCGCATGCATATGGAGTCTTTAGATTACCCCCCACATGAATAAAAACAACTATATATTTAACTGCCAAGTTTTTTAGGGAACCAATATCCAAACCAGATAAAAACATGTTATTGATTAATTGTATTGTTTGCACCATAACATTCATTGAGTAAATGTGAAAAATAAAAAATAATCATAGACAGAATATTAACAAACACAAGCACAATCTTGCTGACAAAACAGAAACAGGCATGGATGTGTTACTTTATCTGTCGAAGAAGAGTCACCGGGACCTAGAGAGAATGAATATGAATGTTCAATAAAGCTCCCCTACTGAGTGCCTGTGGATGAAGTCATCTTCCCGGAGCCATGGCTACACAGGAGAGCAGTCTGCCAATTTTGAAAAGAATTAGTCTTGTCCAGAGCCAGTACTGGCAGTTCTGAACACGTGGCACACACCAGGTAAGAGGTGTTTGGAACATTGTACACAAAATGTTACAAGAACGAGAAAACAGCACTTTTAATCTTCAGGGGGCAATAAAATAACACCACCAGCGTCTCACAAAGGAAAATGTATTTTTACAGCAGCACAAATGGATCGTTAACATTAATTGAGTCAGAACTGTTCATTAGTGTGCTGATAACCAAAACAGATAAAGTAGGCTGCAAAGTAAAGCACAATACAACCCCCCCCACAAAAAATATCACTAATAGGTAAAGTTATTTAATAACCACTTTTAATCCTGCCTTGCCACGTATATTTTCTCACAAATTAGATACAGAACAGGAGCACATATTTCAGCTCTGATATACTGCAGGAGCAAGGCAGCCTTAATTATGTTTCAAGTGCTGGAGTGGAGGCTCTGTTTTAAGGTACTCAGAAGAAAGCACAGTAAATCTACAACTGCGAGGTTCCACACACCACTAACATGTCTTCAAGGCAATGAATGTATTTGTATTCATTCAATAATCTAAGCCTTTCTAAAATAGGTCTCCAAACATGAATACAGTTCTCCTTACAAAGGAAACGTCCAAAACTCTAATTTTCCTGCCAGATGATTCTAAATAGAATATACATTGCAGGAGACAGAACAAAAACAAGTCACAGAGTAAGTGGGTTGACATTTAGAATTGAGGCTTTTTCAAAACGGTAGTCTCACACGTGCACACATCTGCTGTATTCACAAATCAAATCATTACGTGTTTGGTTGGAATACAAAATGTGTTAATTAATTTTTGTTTATATTTCATGGAAAGTACATTTACGTAAATAATGAATGGCCCATAACAATTTAGGCTTAAGGTGTTCAGAACATTTCAGATGAGAAAGTGTATGCTTTGAGTTAAGCAGCTTTCTTACAGTTCTTTGTCGTTTGAATGAGATTATGCAAATAGATTTTTTAACACCATTTCTTCAGAAACATGTATACTACTATGGACCCATACACTTTTAGGACAATTGGCAAGCAAGGATTGAATGCTGCTTTTAAAGCTGTAGTTAGAGTCAGTAAACATGTTTGAACTAAATTGAAATTATTAGAATTACAAACAGTTGAAACATTGTATGTTTTATTTCTGAAACGATTGCCTATTGTAATGAAATACTGTAATGTTGTAAGATCATTTTTCTAGAAAATAACCTCAAATCATTGATGAATCATATAACGCATTGAGGTGGTTAAAACTATTCACACGTGTTTGTGAATTCACACGCATGTAAATGCTTAATTGCGCCCGAACTTTTTAAATAGATATTTAAAATGATATACAAACTTGTGAATCATAAAGCCATCTGTGTCAACTGACTGAAAATGTTAATGAGTAATTTACTATCATAAATAATATACAGCTGAATGCGTGCTCATGAACATTTTGCAAAATATAGACTTATGTATCACATAGACTCCCCACTCTCTGCTTGGGGATGGAGATGTGAGCACATGTTATACACAATACATGTTTTTCGAATAAAGTAGAAAAACAATTATAATCAACTCATTTTATTTGTAAAGCCCTGCATTCATCTGCATTTTACCCTTAAAGTGAGATCTCTCAAGCCACAGGCTTCAGTGAGGTCTCAACATGTAAATGCCAAATAAAGAGCAAGTTAAAAAATATTAAACATATCTTAGACCTGAGGGGAGTTACTTTCCTCAGGGAAAGAGCCTGAAAAATGCTATATGAAAATTCATGTCACTATGATTTCCTTTTGCGATGGGGGTTAGTGTTTTCTTGAGCATCAATAAAAGGTGAAACATGTGCCTATTTAAGTTGGAGGTTTGATAATAAACGTACATGGAAAAATCATTATTCAGCACTGTAGTATCATGTTGAACATCTGTGATAGTTAAATCACATATATACAGGGTAAAATTAACTTGTATATGCTATGGGTGACTGTATCAATTCCGATTGAAGATATTAGATCAGAATTTGGGTTGATTTAATTTAAGGCAAAAGTGATTTCAGACAGGTTACCTTTACATGCAAGGATGGTGTTTGCTAAAAAATGTGTATTTTCTATATAAGTTGGTGGAGGACATAATTAAACCAGACCCATATGTATTGAAACTGGTTTACTATCATTATCTCTGATAATTACATTTTACGAGTTAATATGATAGCCTGTGAACATTTCTTCATAGCAATATGTAGTATAAAACAAACATAATAAAGATAAGGGTATTTTCTGTTACTTATTAGGTAACATCTATGTGTCTATATTACCGAAAATAGGCATACCAATGGAGCATATCTGGCATAGGTTTCCTCAAAGATATCTCATAGAAATCATATCTATGGTGATCTGGTATAAATTCATGCCCTCAATGTTAGGCTAGCCATGGTGTTAGCATACCTGGATGGAAGAAAGCAAGTGTGCAGGGATAAGTGGACATGTCTGTGCCGGAAAGTCAACCATTATATCATATTACATTAGGATGCAAGGGGTCGGCCATGCCAAGAAGGATCATTATTTACTGAGCCAAATATTTCAAGTGTGAGCAATACTCTCTTTTTGCCTTTTGATCTATCGAAGTGGAAGTGGATATGCTTTTCAATGGTAAAATATATCAAAACATGTCAAACTAGGTCCCAAAACTATTCTATTGAAAGTCTTAAAAATGAGTGCAGGTATATTTATATTGTATGCAATTTTTCTTCTCACTTTAGTGATATCTGTTCGTTTTGTATTCTTGTTAATGAGTATTCACCTGACAATCACCTGTAATATTATTAATGCACAAATGTGGTCTAAAATAAATGTGCAATGCAATATTTTGCACTCAACGTTTGTGTGTTTTTGTTTCCGTTTAACAAATAATTAACAGATGCATTTGAAACTAATAAAAGTCTTGTTCTCCACAGTTGTTGAAGTGTATTGTTCATCAAATGGAGATTCCATCATGTATTAAGATAAGATGGGCAATGATATAGCATATTTACACCTAAAACCACTTCTTGTCTTACAGAGAAGATGCAACAGGAGATAGACCGGGTGATTGGGCATAACCGCTTCCCATCTGTAGAGGACCGAAGCAAGATGCAGTATACAGATGCTGTGATCCATGAGATTCAGCGATTTAGTGACATCATTCCGACTGGCCTTCCACACACAGTGACACGTGATATTCAGTTCAGGGGTTACACAATTCCCAAGGTAAAAGACAATTGTCTCATGTGTACATCCAGAAAATGCGACATAGATTTAATACTTGTTTGTCCTTGCTGAATATGATGGGGCTGCATATGCGATGTAAAAGGCCTATGACTCTTGAAATTCCACTGGCCAGAAAGAATACAAGTATGCTATTAAGACACTATCACTGTTTTCATATTTTTTGTGTCAGTGACACAGGCCAACAGCTACTACATAATCCTGTTGTAGTCACATGAATATGTCCCTCTTGCATCAACCGGTGAGCCTTGGGAGCAGGAAGGTACCATGCACTTCATCCACTACTGAAGCGGGTGCCTGCAATTTACTACAGATCAATGACAACAGAAAGTGGTTCCAGTTGTGTTGCATAATCGGATGTATTACATTTCCTGCTTACTGCCTGGTGAGTCAGGTTTTTTCCAGCACCATCTTTGGAGAGGCAAAACATGTTGTTGCACTGGCCCCTTCTGCAGTAGAGTGTGAATGACATTGTCTAAAGTAATCTTGCAGTTGCTTGCTAAGTACAGATGTCCGAGGCCTCCTGCCACAAAATGATTCATAGAGTGCCTTCAGCCTGACAAATAGCTCCTGTGTGTTGTTCAGGTAGAAGCCAAAAGAAGATTATCATTAAGATTACTTCCCTTGTTTTATCATTTCATAAGAGAAGACAAATGAACCTCGGAAGGTGGACTTTACCTTAACCTGCTGTCCTGAAAGGCATCTCTCTATTTCCTTTCTACAACATTGTTTTAATGTATTTGCTTTCTACAACATCAAACAGGTCTTCGCACTTCAATTACAGAAATAAATAATAGGCACAGTAAATAAGAACAATAGTATACACGGGGAAAATATGTTCCCCAGATAGTGCAGAACACAGGAAGATAATTAAGTTAAGAATACATGGATTTTAGAGGAAATCACAAGTATTACTCAAAAGTTGGATAGAGAGGGGGTGTACATAAATTACGTGGTGGGCAAAGGCATCTTGATTTCAGCCAAGGAATTGTCTGGCTTCAGCATTATTTGTTGTCGGCCACCATGATTTAAGCATGGGTTCTTATGAGCGGAGACAACCAATTTTTGAGGCCGAGCAATTCTCCTCCAGGAGTGTCAAATCTACTCATTACAGTACACAAGCATGACATTTGCACCTATCCGTTTTTTTATTAGCCAAGTCAGCTGCCTCACCCAAATAACTTGATACTAATTTGTCACCAAATTATCTTCCAGACATGCTGGCATAGCCTTTCTAGATGTTAACTTTTCTCCACTTCATGCACTGATCCTAGACAAAAGGGCACTTCCTGTTATGTTGTGTTAAAACTTCTTATACCACACACTGTTGCCACCTATATGGTTTCTTGGCACTCTGGTGGATCTGTAAAACAAGTGGGGGTATGTTAGTAGGACTGAGCTGAAGAAAAGAGCAAGTGAGCTATGATGTGCTTGTAGCAGCTTCAGTTCGGTTTACACCTTTCGCTGAGCGTAGGTGTGTTTTTCGGTTGGTAGCCGCAATGTGCTGTTGGGCGATGCTGTGTGTGGTCTGTTTTGTCATTGTGGTGTAGTGAACTATATACAGTTTGTTGTGCTGTAGAGGTATGGTTCCCTGTCAAAGGAAAGTATGCCATTGGTGTCCTTTCAGGCACATAGGCATTCAGACACCCAGAATTCAATGTGGCAGTTGTGGAAGTGGGGTTGTAATCTTACCTGTTGTACCTGTGATAGAATGAGGATTAGGATTTGAACTCGATGTGCCTGTCATCAACCAGTGAATACCTCATTAAATAGCTGATTTCAAATCAGCTGGGTGTTGGGTTTCGATCTGGTCTGCCATTGTTCCTATTAATGCGGAAATAGTAATTTTACACCTGAGTTACTGATTTCCAAAGAGTTTGTTTTAATGTATCAATTGTCCATACACATTATCGCTTTTATTTATCCACTGCTCCTTGTTTGTGCATATTGTCATCAGTGGTAGAAGTGAGATGCAAATCAATTTTTGTTTTACCATTGTAGATACCACACAGAGTGCATGGGGCATATAGGTGTATTACACGCATTTCATTTGAATGTGTCAACTGCATCGTTTGAAATCATTTGAATATCAACTACCATACGCCTTCACAATTCAATTACCTTGTTCCCCTACAGTATATTGGATAGATTTGTCACAAGCACAAAGGCAGGGGGCTGGTTGGCACTATTTTTCAAGTCCTATCAAAATGGTTTTCCCCTGTATATTCTACGGTGCACCTTCCCTAAATGCCACTGCCACCAACACAATAAACACCCTTCTTTTAAATTGATATCTCAAGCAGTAGAAAGAAATGTAAACACTGCATCCTCACGAACACACCCACCTTCTCCTTGCCAATCACTACATATGCACCAATGCTGGGGCAGGAATTACTGACCTCAGACGTGTGGCTTCTGGCCCATCTGAAAACAATACGCTTTTACGCTTTTGTAAAATTACAAACTGTTTTAACACTTAACGTCTGAAAGGGGCACAGCAGCATGTTCTGTCTCCCAAACATCTAAAATGATAAATGCCTGCTCACTTGTGAGGTACCAAAAGGTCCGCTCTGTTTTCAGCAAGTTAAGTTTAGAATGTTAAAAGATGATATTCTTGTATCTATATAAAGATTTGATGAAGGTCATGGGGCAGAACCTGACAGTACTTCTCTGGACCATGCCAGCTGTGGGTTTATTCACTTTAATATCACCAAAGACAGGGGACCAAATAGCGCCATGTCCTTCATTGTGCAAAAGGTCCACAGTGAAATGTCTCCCTTCACAGCAGACAGTCACTGTCTGGACCCCCTTTTATTTATCAAAGCGTATTCCCCAACATAACTCCTATGATCCATCCACTTTAATCAAGCAAGTTGGGATCTCATTTTGGGAACGTTATGAAGAAAAATAAAATGACTGCAAGGCTTTAGTTCAACCTGCGCACATCCCATCTGCTTGCACTTGAGGTCTGTATTGCCCACCAACAAAGTGAAAAGAGAAGCCCCAATGCAACCAAAAGAGTAGTTAGGTATGACACATTCTAACAAACATGCACCTCAGAATTACACATCTTACATGTCTGCTCATTTATTGAACTCTTAGGACTTGGGCATTTGTGTGAACCTATAAACCGTAGTGCAAGTTCAAAGAAAAATATATCAGTATGTAAATGAGACATGGTTGAGTGTAGCCTGTGTTTTTGGGAATCGGGCCTACTCTATGAAAGGGGAAGAACACATTGTACATGCCATAGTTGTGTGTCACCACAGTATTCATTACCTCATCTATCATGTAAACAAGGCCATGGTCACACTGAACCATGGTCAAAGAAATAACAGAAAAATAAATGCATAATAAAAATGAATTGAAAGTTGTACACTGAGGTAATTACTTGCAGGACTGTTTATCTGCAGCCAAGAATATTTCCCCTTTTTATGTATTTCAGTGGCTAAAATCTTATATATTATGTTTGGTATTTGTTGATGTGCTATGACCTGGCGCTATCTAAGTAGAACGTTCAGCAGATGAAGGGAAGGAAAAGAAGAGGGAAAGGTCTTCTTAAATGAACATAGAAGCGCTTGGTAACACTTTCCATTGCTTAGCAGCTACAAAAATGGTCCTACCAAGTGCACTGGCCTTTTGATAGCTTGGAATAACCATGAAAGTTTAGTCCTGTCTCTGAGATGGTGATAAAATGTATGCCACCTGATTTGTCAGCTATAACATTGCTGTTCCATAAAGGGCTTTATGAGTTATGTTAGCAACATTTGTACGGGGCACGCTCACCCCAATGGGCATAGTGGCGCTAGGACTCATGTGAAGCAACGGTGTGCAGTGAAAAAGTCGAAAACATTATGTCGAAAGTCATGTCGAAAAAAAATTGTCAAATGTTTTTTGGAATGTTTTCTTTTTTTATTTACATGTTTTTTTTGGCTTCCGCAAGTAAAAAAAAGAGGTAAAACAAACTTTCGACATAATGTAATTCGAAATTATCACTATAAACCTGAAGCAACACTACCTGTGTGAACTAAAATAACAATGTTTTTACGGATCGAGGGAACAATAGATGATACTTGATGTTCCTTAGTGCATTATTAGGATGGTTCCACAGTTTTCCGGCCATGACAGAGATGGCGCATCTGCCCACCTGAACAAGCCAAAATTTGGGATCCACCACTAGACTAGCACTCTCAGAGCGAAGAGAACGGCCTGGAATGTAGGGCACAAACGTACCTCAAAGAAAGTCAGCTCCCTGATTATAATAGGCACAGTGAACTACACAGAGAGATTTAAATTGAATCCTTTTAGTCACTGGGTTAAAGGTTGCTTAAAAGTGACTCTATCGTTTTCTGGAAGCTAGCACATTTTTGTTAGATCCACTCTAGGTTCATTAGTGACACTTCCAGCATCTTCATTTTCTAACACGTCTAGATGGCGCAGAGTATTTTGGGTACTTCCTGCATGAAAGGAGTTACAGAAGTCAAGTTCTTTTCCAAACGTGGCAGGTATGATGCTGGCAATGTGCTTCTAAAAGCAAAGGGGATATTTGGCTCAATAGAATCAAGCAGTAGTTGTCTTACAAAGTGATGTTGTTTACTTGCCGGTCTACAGATGGAGTTGAGTCAAGGATTCCTCCCAATGTGTCCACCTTTACTTACTTTACTGGGATGGGGAAACCCAATTTCGTTATCATGGGGCACATCTCTATAGGTTTCAGAGTAGGTAGGAGAGACATTCAGAGATATACTATATACATGAACTGTTTCATGTTCTTACTCTAGAGAGAAGATGACCTGTGTATCATTTCATAATTGTCAAAGAAGGCACCCAGGTCAACCAAAAGATTATATAAAGGTTTAATATACATGTTGAAGAGAAGACTGGATATACAAGAGCCATGTGCAACATCACAGTATCCAATGTAGGTTGGAATACAAAAGCTCCCAGTAGAACGTTTGACATTCTGTTCCCTAAGATGGATGCAACCCATCTGAAAGTACTGTCTGACAATCCTGCCACCTCGCCAATGCACAGAAGCAAAAGAGAGTGATCAATGGTGTTGAAGGCTACAGATAAGTCTAGCAACATAAACAGTTCTGTCTTACCCTAATGATGTGGGGCTGGTATTTCTTAATATCTATGAGGACAATTTCAGTGGTTCTGTTTGGGAAGAACCCTAATTGCCAATCTGCAAGCAGCTGATTTTTCTCTACTTATTTATTCCCTTTCTTGACCCAATTCTCTAACTGATTTAGGAGTATCTTCCCATAATTTTGATAGAGCATCAATACAGCTGATAGGTATATAATTTCCAGGAAGTTGTTTTTGCCTTTCTTATTGATAGGGACAATGTAAGCATGTTGCCAACTACGGGATACATAGTCAGCTGCAGTCAGGTTATTAACAACCATGTAAGAAATCGGATCCATATATGAGGCTCTTTTTGAAGAGGCCAAAAGGTATTGTATCTATGCCAGGCACATTACAATGGTTCTGTGATATTCGTTCCATGGATACTTCCATGCATTAAAACAGATTCCCATTTTCATTCACTGCGTGTTCACACTATTCACACTGTTCCCTATGCCCAACCCTACTTTGTTCCTCCTGTCTCCCTGTGTGCCTGCCTGCCCACCCCCTCCCTGATTGGCTGATTGACTTCCCTGTGTTGCTTTTGTCTATTCCACCGTGACCGCGCTCGCCATTTCCTCCTTGGCGTGAGCTGGTGCAGCTGCCCAGACCCTGCTGGTTATTTGTGCTGCATTACTGTTAATCTGGTGCCCCAGCCCCCCTGCTCACTGCTCCCTTGTATTGAATCTCTGTGTTGTTCCTCCCGCCTCCCTGCATGCCTGTCCGCCCACCCCCCCCCTGATTGGCTCTCTCTTCCTACTTTCAGGCCCACCCTGGGCAACCCCCCCTGCCCGGCAGCCCCACGGCTTAGGCCACTAGGCAAAGGGCGGCTCCCACTTGGCGGTTCCCTTTTAATGGCTGCAGATGTCTGCAGGGGATGCCAGCTGCCAGTCCCCTTCCTTCCTGATTCCCCTGCCTACCCCCCTTCCACCTGCAATTGGTCTTCCACCGTGCACTGAAATGTGACTGCCTTAACATCAAAAATTGCATTGTGCATTGTGAATCCTAGGACTTTTCCCCACTATTTAGGATTCTCAAACTTAGATGGGTTTTCCAATGTGTGCATAAATGTCACTGTCTTAATTTTAAAAAAATTGCATTGTGAATCCTAGGACTTTTCCCCACTATTTAGGATTCTCAAACTTAGGTGGGTTTTCCACTGTGTGCTTAATGTTCATTTTGCTATCTCTTAATCCTGAGTGTCCTCTGTCCCGTTGCTCAAATTGCCTGCCTCTCGCTGACCTGTCTAGTTCCCCTTCTCTCGCTCCCCCTCATCTCCCCTCTCCCACCTACTCTGTGGTGCTCTCTGTCTCTCCTATCTTCTCCAACTGCTTCTCTATTGACTATCCTGCTCTCCTCACCAAATCGGGTAGCAAGAAGATTAAAAAGGACATCCTGGTCTCTAACCCAGGCCTCCCTATTGCTGACACCTACACCAGTGCCTCTGCCAAGGAAACTCTCACTGATATCCTCTTCTTTGTTCCTTCGCCAGACCTATGGACCCTTCTTATGGTCTCTGTGCCCTCTCCTCTTTCTTCCTCTCCCATTAACACCCCGCAACCCCCAAATTATTATTATTTTTTTAATTTATTTTTTTTTAAAAATACATTTTTTTTTTTGCCCCTGTCGCCATATATATGGTCACCCAAATAATATTGCCACGACATTTTCCCAGCGATATTATTTACGGTGACCATATATGTGGCGATATTATTACCTGATACCCATTAATGATGGCACCCGGTGGGATGCCCTTCTGGCCTCCATCCATTCTTCTAAGGTCATCATTAATGTTTAATCTAATGGGACCATCCTGGTCCAAGGCCCTCAGGCCAACCTTCATCTCTTTGATAGACGCTTCCTGCGCCTCATCAACTTCCTTTTTTCTCCTCCTGTCCATTCTCCCCTTTCCGTGAATACCTCGCCTTCTCCTTCCCTCTCTGCCCCCTCTCTCACTCCCTCTACACCTCGGAAGGGCGTACTTCTGATTTGTACACCTCCCCGGAAGTCTTTCAAGGATGACAACCTTCTCCATATCGCCACTCTTAAATCTCGCTCTGCTGTCAAACACTCCTCTGATATCTGCCGCCTTCTTGAAGAACCTGACCTCAATGTCCTCGGTCTCACCGAGACATGGTTCACAGCCAGCTCTATCACAAGCTTTGATACGCTCTGACCTGACGGCTACAAGATCCTCTCCGCCCCTAGGGCCAACCGCTCCGGAGGGGGTGTAGCCCTGATCTTCCCCGAGTGGATTCCTGCCTCTTTCACTCCGACGCAGGCCTACTCCTCTTTTGAATGCCTAGTCTGCAGGCTCTCTCTCTCTCCCCTAGCCATTCCCTTACTGTGGCTACTATCTATCGGCCACCTGGTCAGATCTCCTCCTTCCTCTCTGAGTGGGTGGATCTCTCCTCTTCACTTCTGGCCTCAACCACTCAACTCCTCCTTCTTGGGGACTTCAACATCCACCTGGATGCCCCCTGTCCTTCCTCTGTACTCTTTTGCGACCTCTGCGACTCTCTCTCACTTACTATTCTCCCCTCTGGCCCAACTCATTCTGCAGGGCACACTCTGGATGTTCTGATCTCCTCAGACCTTCCCCTCTCTCTTCCTCTCTCCACTACTCTCTCTTGAAGTGATCACTGTCTCCTCTCTTCCCACCTCTCCCTCCCTACCCCTCAGACCCAGCCATTTCCATCACTGCCATCAACCTTCTCGGTCATCCGACACATGAAGCACGTGTCAGTAGAGGCTTTCGCCACCACTTTCTCTGTCCCCGCCCCCTTTGGCTGACACTGCCCACTCCATGGTTCACTCTGCTATATCTGATATTCTTTATATCCTTGCCCCTGTCATGAGAATCCGCCTGAAGACCAAAGACAAGTGCAACTCCTGGTATGACTCAGACCTCATCATCCTAAAACGCAAGTGCAGGGTGGCTGAGAGGAAATGGCGTGCTTCATGTTCATCCTCTGACAAACTGGCCTGCCGCCTGCTCCAAAGGCAATACCGGTTCTCTGTCCTAACCAAGAAGAGAGCGCATATCCACGAATGAGTCTGAGCGGCATCTAACAACTCGGCTGAACTCTTCAAAATCTGCAAGAAACTGGCTAATCCTCCTGCAATCTCTACCTCGCCTGTCCCTTCCCGGGCCCTTTGCACGGCACTGGCTTCTCAATTCATCTCTAAAACTTAGGACATAATGTCCTCACTCTCCTCCTATCCTCTTCCCCCCTACTCCCTGCTCTTCCTCTGGCCCTTCTGCAGCCACCCCTCCTCCCTCCTTCTCTGCCTTTCCCCTGTTCTCTGCTGACAAGTTTTCTAGACAAGTCTGATCTATGAAAGTCACGTCAAAACAGGTTCACCCCTGTTCCTCCAAAACTATCAAGGACCACATCGACTCACTGGCTCCTGCCCTGGCTGATTTCTGCAATCACTCCTTCACCACGGGAGTCTTCCCACCCCCACTGAAGCACTCCCTTGTGCACCCTCTTCTTAAGAAACCCTCTGCCGATCCCTCCTGCCTAGCTAACTATTGCCCAATATCCACCACTCCCTTCCTGGGCAAGCTCCTGAAAAAGCTGGCCATCTCCCAGCTTAATCTTCACACTGAATCTGTTGGTTGTCTCCATGACCATCAGTCTGGCTTCAGAGCTGCCAGAAGCACAGAAACTGCTCTCCTGAACATCCATGAAGACCTGCTCTCCAACCTTGACTCTAACATCCTTTGCGTCTTCATCTTGCTTAATCTCTCTTCTGCCTTTGACACTGTCAACCATGCCATCCTGCTCAACCGTCTTCGTGATAACCTGGGTATCACTGGTAAGGCTCTGGCATGGCTGACCTCCTTCCTCTCCAACGACCCTCCCAGGTCCAACTTGGGTCCTTTCTCTCTGATATCTATTTCTCTACCTGCGGTGCCCCCCAGGGGTCTAACCTCTCTCCCTGGTTGTTCCACCAATACCTTTCACTCCTTGCACACTGCATCGCCACTCTCTGACCCAAATTTCAGTGCTATGCAGATGACACCTAGCTCATTTTCAGGCTACCTTCTGCCTCCTCCTCTCCTTCCCTCATCTCCGACTGTCTTGTCTGCTATCCAGGAGTGGTGTGCCGCTAAAGACCTCTGCCTTAATGCCAGTAAGACTGAGATTCCCTTCATAGGCACACCCTATCCCTCCTTTCTTGTAACTTTCTGGCCGGCCTCCCATAGCCCTCTTCCAGCTCCCACCTGCAAGGCTAAAAACCTTGGGGTCATCTTCGACTCCACACTCTCCTTCTCTCCTCATATCTCGGACGTCTCTAAGAAGTCACACTACCAGCGGCACCTCCTCAGTGGTATTCTTCCTTTCCTCACCTTCCCCCAGAAGTTCACTGTCTCCAGAGCTCTGGTCCTCTCTAGGTTGGACTATTGTAACAGCCTCTTTCTCAATCTGCCTGCTTCTACTCTCCGCCCTCTGCAACTTATACAGAACAGGACTACGAGACTTGTCCTTGACCTCAAGCCCAGGGATCGTCTCTCTCCAGGACTGAAATCTCAGCACTGGCTTCCAGTGGCTGCCAGGATTAAGTTCAAAACCCTCCGCATCGTTCACAAGACCTTCTGGGGCCTGGGGCCTCAATACCTTCAACTCCCTCTTCCTAAATATCTTCCCTCTCGAGCTCTTCGCTCATCTGCCTCCAACTCCCTCAGGGTCAGTCGCTTCTCTAAGCAAGAAGTTGGTGGTAGATCTCTTTCTTCGGCTGGTGCCTCCCTCTGGAACAGCCTCCCTGCCTCCCTCAAACTTGAGGAGAACCATCTCCGGTTCCAAAAACACCTCAAATCCTTTCTCTTTGCTTCTGCATTTTCTCCTCCTCTCCTCTTCTGACCTCTTGGCTGTAACCTGAATTGCATTGGCCACCTGGACACCTTCTGATCTCTGACCCAGGTCCCACACCTGGACTGCCCACCTGGCACCCCCGCACTTGGGACTGTTTCTGTATCTCTACAGTCCCCCTTCCAACCCCTGACACCTGATGTCCGCACTTACCTTGCACTTGCCACTTGCAGGCCGTTACTTATTGTTATCCTCTTCCCATGTACAGCACTGTCCCTTCCCTCTTCCGACGCACTTGCGCGATCTGAATGACACTTGGTCTAGTAGGATCATTGTCCGTCCTCCCTCTGTTCTCCTCCCTTGCCTCATCGTGCCTCTAAACACTTGTGTATAGGCGCGTTATAAATGCCATATCATATCATATCATATCCCTTGCAGGCTATACTCACGTGTTCATGTTCTCCCAAAAGCCTCCTTTCATGGGGATCCACAACAGGCCTGGATCTCTCCTTGGGGCCACACCCCGTTCCAATGACCAGCTGGTATTCTGCAAAGAAGGCACCAACAAGGCCACTCAGCGTACGCATTTTGGGACTGGTCACTGTAGGTGGGCACGGCCCTTTCGGAGAGTCTGCTTGGATACCTCCGCAGGTAGGGGGCGATGGAATCACATCACAAGGACCACCAAAATGTAAGCAAGCCCCTTTTCACGCACACTCCAGAGTGAATACACCCCTCTAGGGAAATAAGCCAGGACATAGCTTTGCAAGGATAACAAGGTTTAATATTACAGAATAAAAAGATCAGCAAAAGACTCTGCTGCATGAGAACATTCGGGGTCATCTTAGTACAAGCAGAAGCTTAAAAGGCAATGGCCCTCATTACAAGTCAGGCGTTAAGGGTTTAACGGCGCCGTCGGCGCCGTTAACCCTTAACGCCTGATTAAGAGGTCCCTTGTTTTAACGCCTGCTTTTTGCAGGCGTTAAAACCCATGCCGCAAAGGGACCTTGGTGCTAAGTACGGTGCCGCAATTTGCGGCACCGTACTTAGCGCCTTTCCCCATTCCCATTATGCCCTATGAGGCAAATGGTGAATGGGGAATTACCGCCCCACTCACCTTGGAATGGGGCGGTAATTCCGCCATCCACCATGCCGGAGACCGGCATGGACCATGGTGCTAATAGCACCATGGTCCAGCGCCTGGGTCGTAATGAGGCCCAATGTAGCATAATCACATACAGTACAAACAAGTGCCACTGATTGGTTGGACCCTGTGCATGGGCCTGCTCCATAGGAGATGCCAGCCTATAATTTGTTGGTTCTTCCACCATCGGCCAGGATCCACATGGGTCAGCTGGGCTCATCTTGGAGTTCGGTTAAGGCCATTGCACTCATAAAATACAATGTTGTTTCTAAACTAACATGCCAATACTACTTACTATATAACTGTGGTACACACCTTGGAGGCTCAGGAATTGGTGCCATGGGGAAGGGAGGATGAAATACCTTCATACTGACCCACACACTCTGGGCTTCGTTCATACCGCACCTCTCACACTCAAGGTCTCCACCTGGGGTTTGATCTTTAATGTATTCCTCCTTGTACCTTGTGTTACAAAGGATGTATTTTATGTTGGGAGGTGAAACAGTTTTGCATGCTTAGATCTTGTATGGACACTTGATTTGTGCTAGGACAGGAGGGCTGTTTGCTAATCATGAAATGCTGGGGTGTGGGAGTCAGGTCAGTGGTGTGTGGTTTTTTTTTAGGTTGCCTGGGTGGAGGATAAAGGCCTGCTGGCAGCTTAGTGGTGATAAATGGACGTTGCGCGGAGCCTGGTGTTGTCTTTCGCTCTGGCAGGGCACATTCCTCTGAACAATACTAAATATTTGCAACTGTGAAGGGACATGGGGGAAGTAAACTTCCATGGGAACTGGTGGTGTAGTTCGTTCTGCCTTAATGATGTTGGGCATAGTGAACTCTTTCCATGGAGCTCGGCTGGTGCAGCGCAGTCATGCAAGCCTGTGTTTTCACCATTACTACAAAATGCTGTTTGTTTCTATGTGTCTCCTAATCCCATGCATCTACAGTTAGTGCAATATTGCTTTCGCACTGAGATTCACAGTGCAGATTTCTCCCCCCCTTATACATTAGACTATCTCATATGTGATTTGCCTTTCCTGAAGCACTTGGGGGGGGGGTGAGATATACTCATTGCCATCCCAACAGTATACCGCCCCTGTTTGCGTCACTCTATTCAGACCCAGTATGCATCATCTTTCATAGCTGTGAGCTTGACCTGAGATGAGCTGAGAGTACCCCTTGAGCTGGAACTAGAGTCCAAACAGGAAGATGCACTTATATCTAGTTTGCCAAATAATGTGTTTTCTTATAATATCCTGAAGACCTCTTCTTATCATTGTTGATGGGGCAAGGTTTGGAAAATGGTGCATCTACAAGTCCACCAAACACAACAGGGATTGATTCCCCATTGTGCGCCCTCTCAAGCTGCATGTCTGATGGTGTGTAACGCTCACCTGATTCCCGCAGAGGCGCCGGTCTTGACTGGGCGAATACCGTATCTTCAAAGGTGATGTGTAACACACGATTGGCTCTTTGGGCTGGACCTCTGTGCACTGTATGTCTGACTCGAAGAGTAAGATGTCTTAGGTAAGTGAACGCCGAGCTCTCCATCTGCCTCGGGGCAGGGTGCCGTAACCAGTTTCTTCACTGGATAAGGGTGCAGGCCTCTTGACCTCAAAGGACTGCTGTCTGTCGTTTACTGCACGAACGGTAAGTTCCGAGTATTTCAAATGTCTTTAAAAGTCTTTTGTAATGATGTCTCTTGTTTTGCAGGGTTCCGGCGATGGCGGATGACGGGCTGAAGTGAGTTGAGGATGGAACCCGTGTGAGGAATAAAAGCGCCTGGAAGCACGTAAGTAAGCGCTTGTTGCCTGCTTCACGATGCGCACTAACTGTCCTTTTATCTTGCAGGTACAAGTTCGGAGCTGCTGAAGGGTGCCGGAATACCCACTGGGTTCGGCGTGGGAAGGAGTAATGGCACGTGAGTAATAAAGTTACCCAATGTCTTTAAACGCACCTTCTTTTGTCTTCAGATGCGGGATGCAGCGCCGAAGGCCTCCGGAGCGTGCGAAGAGTTGGTAAGCTTTTGTCTTTCAGATGCCGGAATGCAGTGCGAAGACCTCCGGAGCACGCGAAGAGTAGGTAAGCCTTTGTCTTTCAGATGCCGGAATGCAGCGCGAGGCGTTGGTGACAGCCGATGGACCAGGTAAGAGAAGCGCTGTCACTGAAGACCGTAATGCTAACCTGTTCTTTCTTGTCTTTATAGGTGTTGCTGAAGACTGGATTCAGGATGGTAAGCCTTTTTCCCTTAGGCCCAGGATCAGATGCAGAAGACACGATGAGCGTTCTGCTGCAGAGGATGCAGAATAACACAAAGCAAGATTCATCCATCGGGTGTGGTTTAAATAGCCTCCTGTGGTGCTTAGATGTCTCCTTCCACAGCCACGCCTAGGTAAGAAAAGAGTTCCTGCTTTCCAGAAGAGTTCCAGTGTTCTGAACCTAGGGAGTGGCTCCTGCCCCACCCAACAGGAAAAGTAGTCGCAAACAGAAGAGGATTAGAGGCTCAACTGGCAGGTAAGTAAGCAGCATGGTCTGCTGCAGGTAAGTCCACCCAAGCATTATGAGCCCGGCGCTTCCAGCGCTGGGACTGGGCATATTTATGAGCCTGGTGCCACTGGCGCCAGGACAGGGTCCAAAAGGTCCCAATTGGGACTGGTTGGCACTCGGAACCTGGGTTATGGATCTGCTTCCAAGGGAGTTGGGTAAGTCCTGACCTTTTGGAAGCAGAGATCATGACAGCACCCCCCCCTCAAGGCCCCTCCCAAACGTGGCATCTCCGGGGGTTTGGGCTTGTCAGGAAATGTTCGATGGAATCTTTTGATTAGACGAGGAGCGTGGACATATTCTGCAGGTTCCCAGGATCTTTCTTGGGGGCCGTAGCCTTTCCAGTCAATTAGGTAAAATAGTTTAGATTTGGAGATCTTGGAGTCCAGGATGCTTTTGACTTCAAACTCGAGTTCTCCATCAACTAGGATAGGTTTTGGAGATTTAGTTAGTCGGGTTTGAGGTTGCACGGGTTTTAATAGAGAGACGTGGAAGACCGGATGTATCTTCATGTGAGGGGGCAAGTCCAACTTGACCGCTACTGGGTTTACTATGGTAGTGATGGAATAGGGACCAAGGTATCTTGGGTTGAATGTGCGTGGTCCTTTTAGAGGTAGATATTTGGTGGATAACCAGACTTGATCTCCTACTTGATATTGGGGGGCTTCCTTCCGATGTTGATCTGCTCCTTTCTTGTATTGTTCCTTAGCCCTTTGAAGGTGAGAAACGGCTTCCTTAAAGGCTTGGGTGATTGTAGAATGCAGGTAGTCTACTGCTGGTGTTCCAAGATCTTGGAGTGGATCCAACTCCGAGGTTCGAGGGTGACTGCCGTATAAAAGAAAAAACAGGGTTTTCCCAGTTCCCGAGTGGACAGAGTTATTGTAGGCATATTCGGCTATCCAAAGGATATCTTTCCAAGTTTTTTCAGTTTGTTGCAGCATGCAGCGTAAATACTGTTCCAGAGTTTGATTGGTCCTCTCGGTTTGTCCGTCGGTTTGAGGGTGGTGACTGGTCGATAGTCTCACATCAATTTGAGCCGACCGACAGCAACTTCGCCAAAAATGAGAAATGAATTGACGACCTCGATCCGAAATTAGAAGTGAAGGAAAACCGTGCAGTCAGACGATGTTTTCGAGAAATTCTCGGGCCAGAGTTGTTGCTGTTGGCAAGCCTTTGAGTGGAATGAAATGCGCCATCTTGGAGAATAAGTCCACGATTACTAGGATCGTATTGTATCCGGAGCATGGAGGTAGATCGGTGATGAAGTCCATAGAAAGCGTATGCCAAGGGCGAGGTGGGATGTCAATAGGGCGTAAGAGGCCGGCTGGTTTTTCCTTTTGACTCTTGTTTTGGGCGCATACTCCACAGGACATTATAAAGTCTCTGATGTCTTTTTTCCAAGACGGCCACCAGAAGTAGCGCTTGATCTTTTCTGAGGTTTTGGGCATACCTTCCATTAAGGAATCGTGATAACAAGAGATTACCTTTTTCTGTAAATCTGTGCTGGGCAGGTATAATCGTTCTTGGAAATACAATAAGTTGTCCTTCACTGCAAAGTCCTTTCCCTGCAGATGCCAATTCTGTATGTCTGCTGGAGTTACAAGTTGCCTGGCTTTATCCTTAACTTCCTCTATGGATTGTGTGGCGATTACACCCACAATTCTTTGTTCGGGAATGATAGGTACAGGTTTAGGGTTGATCAAGTGTTCTTCCACTCCCATCCGAGAAAGGGCATCAGCTTTACCGTTTTTTGTACCAGGTCGTTAGGTAATTATGAAGTCAAACTCGTCAAAGAATAGTGCCCAACGGAGTTGTCTAGAGGATTGGGCTTTTGCGGTTTTCAAATATTGCAGGTTTCGGTGATCCGTAATCACAGTAACGGTGTGTCGGGCCCCCAGAAGATAATGCCGCCAAGCCTTAAAGGCAGACTTGATAGCCAGAAGTTCCTTATCAGTAATAGTGTAATTGATTTCAGGAGGCGAGAATTTGCGGGACCAAAATGCCACGGGATGCAACTGATTGGTTACTGGGTCCTTTTGTGATAGAACTGCCCCCATGGCAAGGCTCGAAGCATCAGTTTCCACGATGTAGGGGAGTTCGGGGCGAGGATGTTTAAAAATTGGTGCAGAGATAAATTTAATCTTCAAATTCTGGAAAGCTTGCTCCGCCTCGGTAGACCATTCAAAACGTTTGTTTTTCTTTAACAAGGCGGTGATGGGCTGGACTATTCGAGAGAATTCGGGGATAAACCTGCGGTAAAAGTTAGCGAAGACTAACATGCTTTGAACACCTTTTACGGAGGATGGTGATGGCCATTTGAGAATTGCATCGACCTTCTTTGAATCCATACGCACTCCGCTAGGTGATAATATGAATCCCAAGAACTCAACTTCAGTCACGTTGAAAACACATTTTTCCAACTTGGCGAAAAGTTTGTGTTGACGCAATCTCTCGAGGACCATTTTCACGTGTTTCCGATGTTCGGATTCCGATGAAGAATAAACGAGGATGTCGTCAATGTAAACAACAACACACACATCTATGAGCTCTCTGAGGACATCGTTCATAAAATATTGAAAGGCGGCCGGGGCATTGCAAAGTCCGAAGGGCATGACCTGATATTCAAATAGCCCATACTTGGTGCGGAAGGCCGTCTTCCATTCATCGCCCTCTTTTACTCGTACCAAGTGGTAGGCTCCTCTAAGATCCAGCTTTGTATATATGCATGCTTTTCTGACTTGGTCCAGGAGTTCAGGGATCAAAGGTAACGGATATCTATTCTTAACGGTGATCTGGTTCAGGGCAAGATAATCTATACAAGTTCTAAGGTCCCCTTCTTTTTTTGGAACGAAGAACAAAGCTGAAGAAGCAGGGGACTTGGAAGGACGAATAAACCCATTCGCTAGGTATTGATCCAGGTATTGTCGGAGGTGAAGGTTCTCAGGCTCGGTGAGGGCATAAATTCTACTACAAGGAGGAGTAGATCCAGGTATCAGGTCTATCTGGCAGTCATAAGACCTATGAGGAGGTAGAGAGTTAGCCTGATCCTTCCGGAAAACATCTTGGAATTCTAGGTATTCGGGAGGTAACTGGGGAGTCTCCGAAGAAATTGCTGCCAGTGCAACACCAGGTGGAGGGTGACAAGTAGAGACACATTCTGGAAACTGAACCGTTCTTGCTCGCCAATCGATCTGAGGATTGTGTTTCTCTAACCAAGGTATTCCTAGAATAATCTGGAACTGAGGGGCCTTGATCACATCGAACACGATCTTCTCATGGTGTCCATCTTGACTTACTAGCGTCACTTCTTGAGTGGTATGCGTTACTGGTCCGGAGGCTATCTCCGTACCATCCACCGTAGTAATGACGTCCTTTACAGCCTTGGGACAAAGAGTTAGATTCATCCTCAAAACCATTTCATGATCCACATAATTGCCGATGGCACCGCTGTCGACGTAAGCTTCAATCGCATGTAATCGATCCGGATGATCAGGGCTAATGAGGACCATAGGTATCACGAAATGCGAGGTCACGGAACTGGTTTTAACGCTCAGCAAGAGGTCCTCTATTCTTGTCGGGCGAGGTCGTTTCCCTGCTCAGAGCTTGTGACCTTGGTAACTGCAGCTCCTACTGCCTTCTTGGCTGGTTTCACCGGACAGTCTCGAAGAAAGTGCCCTGAGTTTCCGCAATAGAGGCATAATTGCAACTGTTTTCTCCTTTCCCGCTCCTTTTGTGTGAGTGGTCCTTTCAGGCCCCCTATTTGCATGGGTTCCCCGGAGTCTACTCCTTTGGAAGGAGTTGGTGGTTTGGAAAATATTCGAGCATCAAACTTGGAACGATCGGCCTTCCTGTTCTGCAGTCTGTGATCTATTTGAACGACTAAGTCTATATAGTCCGAACAGTCTTGCGGGGGATTCACTACTTGGGCTAACACATCTTTGAGCTCTCCACGTAGACCTCTATAAAACAGCGTAATCCTTTTGTCCTCAGGCCATTGAGTTTCCACTATCAGTCTGTTGAAAGACGCAATATAAGCCAAAAGGTCTTGATTACCCTGTCGCAACGAAAGAAGCTCATTGTCCAAGGCCTGCCCCTGTGAATGTCTTGCGAACAGTTTTTCCATACTGAGCTGAAAAGCTTGAAAATCATGGAGAACCGGATCATCTTGATTAACTAGAGGGATCGACCAGTCTGCCGCATTGCCACTAAGGTACGAAAGCACGAAAGCTACTTTAGCTTGATCAGTTGGAAAGGCTGCTGGCCGGCATAAGAAATGCAACCGGCACTGATTAATAAATACTGCAAACCTCTTTGGGTCACCAGAAAATCGTTAGGGCGGAGCCAGAGGTACATTCCCAGGTAGGTTGATTTGCACTGGATTCATAGAGGATGTTGAAGGAAGATTTGCCCCTGATGCGGGTAATGGGGTCTGTCCGGCTTGTGACTGTAGCAATTGTCTAGCGAGATCGTCTGTTCGCTCCTTGGAAATGATCAGTTCCCTTCTTAGAGCGTTCGTTTCCTGACGGGCTGCATGCACTTCTGCTCTTAGTTCCCCAAGTAACTGGGCTAGCTGATCGGTATCCGAGGTTTCCATAGCGCCTGGGCGGGAGTTTTGCGGTAGGCTTTGTGTTCTGTAACGCTCACCTGATTCCCGCAGAGGCGCCGGTCTTGACTGGGCGAATACCGTATCTTCAAAGGTGATGTGTAACACACGATTGGCTCTTTGGGCTGGACCTCTGTGCACTGTATGTCTGACTCGAAGAGTAAGATGTCTTAGGTAAGTGAACGCCGAGCTCTCCATCTGCCTCGGGGCAGGGTGCCGTAACCAGTTTCTTCACTGGATAAGGGTGCAGGCCTCTTGACCTCAGAGGACTGCTGTCCGTCGTTTACTGCACGAACGGTAAGTTCCGAGTATTTCAAATGTCTTTAAAAGTCTTTTGTAATGATGTCTCTTGTTTTGCAGGGTTCCGGCGATGGCGGATGACGGGCTGAAGTGAGTTGAGGATGGAACCCGTGTGAGGAATAGAAGCGCCTGGAAGCACGTAAGTAAGCGCTTGTTGCCTGCTTCACGATGCGCACTAACTGTCCTTTTATCTTGCAGGTACAAGTTCGGAGCTGCTGAAGGGTGCCGGAATACCCACTGGGTTCGGCGTGGGAAGGAGTAATGGCACGTGAGTAATAAAGTTACCCAATGTCTTTAAACGCACCTTCTTTTGTCTTCAGATGCGGGATGCAGCGCCGAAGGCCTCCGGAGCGTGCGAAGAGTTGGTAAGCTTTTGTCTTTCAGATGCCGGAATGCAGTGCGAAGACCTCCGGAGCACGCGAAGAGTAGGTAAGCCTTTGTCTTTCAGATGCCGGAATGC
This sequence comes from Ambystoma mexicanum, assembly GCF_040938575.1. Taxonomy (NCBI): domain Eukaryota; kingdom Metazoa; phylum Chordata; class Amphibia; order Caudata; family Ambystomatidae; genus Ambystoma; species Ambystoma mexicanum. The sequence goes on along the minus strand of NC_090923.1, from coordinate 765,997,608 downwards.
AGCGCGAGGCGTTGGTGACAGCCGATGGACCAGGTAAGAGAAGCGCTGTCACTGAAGACCGTAATGCTAACCTGTTCTTTCTTGTCTTTATAGGTGTTGCTGAAGACTGGATTCAGGATGGTAAGCCTTTTTCCCTTAGGCCCAGGATCAGATGCAGAAGACACGATGAGCGTTCTGCTGCAGAGGATGCAGAATAACACAAAGCAAGATTCATCCATCGAGTGTGGTTTAAATAGCCTCCTGTGGTGCTTAGGTGTCTCCTTCCACAGCCACGCCTAGGTAAGAAAAGAGTTCCTGCTTTCCAGAAGAGTTCCAGTGTTCTGAACCTAGGGAGTGGCTCCTGCCCCACCCAACAGGAAAAGTAGTCCCAAACAGAAGAGGATTAGAGGCTCAACTGGCAGGTAAGTAAGCAGCATGGTCTGCTGCAGGTAAGTCCACCCAAGCATTATGAGCCCGGCGCTTCCAGCGCTGGGACTGGGCATATTTATGAGCCTGGTGCCACTGGCGCCAGGACAGGGTCCAAAAGGTCCCAATTGGGACTGGTTGGCACTCGGAACCTGGGTTATGGATCTGCTTCCAAGGGAGTTGGGTAAGTCCTGACCTTTTGGAAGCAGAGATCATGACATGGTGGGCAGGGCCTGGAATGCCCTTGAACAGTTTATAGATACATTCTTTCAGGTCTGATTCCTCAATACCTTCCTTTAAATTTGTACCCTCTATGTCGTTACCTCAAGTGGTTCGTTATGTTTTTTCATTTAAGTTCCATGGGTTTCGCTACCGGTTACCTCTTGTTCTGTTGATAACATGGGATATCCTCTGTCGTTTGCAAGTAATAAGTATAATAATAATTTCTTTTTTTTATAGCAATTTAATTTAAAGCTCTTTACATAGGACAAATCTGCATACATTACTATTATTATCCAATCGAAATTGGTATGCATTTATCGACCTCAGAAGGATGAAAGGCTGAGTTAGTCTTGCCAGGATTTGAACCTGCAACATGCAGATCACAGCAAGGAATGTTTAACCCGCTGAGCTCTCTGACCAGCTCTGCAAATCCTGCAAAATGGTTGGATTGTTGTTAGCCCTATGCCCCAGTCTTTGCAGGTTCAGTTTGAAATCTGATATGGTATTCAGGATCTCAGCTTTGAATGTCTTGAACAGTTCTTGCATCTCCTGTTCCCATTTTTAGATTTGGTTATTGGGTGGTGCTTAAAAACTATTGCACTAGAGAACAGCTAGGATGGTGCACATGTAGGGAGGTATTCACAGCTTGTGGGTGTTGTTTGTTTATTAACAACTCATTGACTGCCCATGGTCATGCTAATGTTTATGGATTTTACCATGCACTATCTGCCCTCTCTGCCCAAAACACATCCTCCTGGGATCTCTTTTAGCCAGCTCTATCAAGCAGTACCATACATTCTTGACTTGACAGTCTTATTTCTAATCAATATGCTGAGAGTTAATGGCTTAATTGAGCTGGAAATGTTCTACAGGTGCAATACAAATGTCTTAACCAAGTCTCTTATGCTTCTCGATTCAGGCCTGTTCCTTGCATAGAAGTCCTGTTAAAAATAAAATGATAAGCCAACAGTTCTGATGTTGCATGTAGGTATTCATATCTACTTTTCTTTTGAATGCCTTGGCTGCCGACACTCTCTCTCTCTCTCTCTCTCTCTCTCTCTCTCTCTCTCTCTCTCTCTCTCTCTCTCTCTCTCTCTCTTTCTTTTTCTCTCTCTTAGCCATTCTCTTAACTTGGCTACTATCTACTCCCCCCCCCTTGTCAAATCACCTAATTTCTCTCTGAGTGGTCAGATCTCTCTTCCTCTCTCCTGGCCTCGACCACTCAACTCCTCCTCCTTGGTAACCTCAATATCCATCTAGACTCTCCTTGTTCCTCCTCTGCACTTTTCAGTGACCTCTGCAACTCCCTCTCCCTTTCTATCCACCCCTCTGGCCCGACTCACTCTACAGGGCACACTGTTGGTGTCTTGATCTCCTCTGACCTCCACCTCTCCATCCCTCTGACCACTCCTCTCTCCTGGAGCGATCATTCCCTCCTCTCCTCTCATCTATACCTCTCTTCTCCCTAGGCCAAGCCAACCCCAATACTGCCACCCACCTTCTCAGACATCAGGCCCATGAATCGTGTGTCAGTTGAGACCTTCGCTGCCACCTTCTCCTCCGCTCCTCACATCGAGCTGACTCTCATCCTGACACAGCCCTGTCACTGCTCTACTCTTCTATTTCTGATACTCTTGATGCTCTTGCCCCTGTCATGAGGATCTGCTTGAAGTCCAAATCCAAGTGCAATTCCGGGTATGACTCTGAGCTAGCTACACTTAAACGTAAGTGTAGGGTGCCTGAGAGGAAATGGAGGGTTTCTCGTTCATCCTCTGACAAACTGGTCTGTCGCCTGTTCCAAAGGCAATACCGGCTCTCTGTCCTCACCAAGAAGAGAGCTCACATTTAAGCCTGTTTTTCTGCAGCCTCTAACAACTCAGCCAAACTCTTTAAAATCTGCAAGGAGTTGGCCAATCCTGCTGCAGTCTCTACCCCTCCTGTTGCCTCCCAGGCTCTTTGTGATGCCCTTGCCGCTAACTTTATCTCAAAAACGCAGGTCATCCTGCCCACCTACCTCCTCTCCTCTTGCCTTCTCTACATGCTGCCCCTCCTTCCACCGCCCCCCACCCTCTTTCTCCTACTTTCCTCTTTTCTCCCCGGACGATGTCGCTAGACAAGTCCGATTTATGAAAGCCTCGTCAAAACAGGTTCATCCCTGTTTCTCTAAAACCATCAAGGGCCACATTGATACCCTCGCTCTGGCCCTTACAGATTTCTGCAACCTCTCCTTTTCCTCAGGAGCCTTTTCTGCCCCCATCTCAAGCACTCCCTTGTGCATCCCCTTCTCAGGAAACCCACAACTGATCCTTCTTGTCTGGCTAACTATCGCCTAATTACCATCACTCCTTTTCTTGACAAACTCCTGGAAAAGCTGTCCATCTATCAGCTTAACCTTCACTATGATTCGGGTGGGTGTCTCCATGACCATCAGTCTGGCTTCAGAGCTGCCAGAAGCACGGAAACTGCTCTCCTGAACATCCATGAAGATCTGCTCTCCAACCTTGACTCTAACATTCCCTCCCTCCTCATCCTAATCGATCTCTCCTCTGCTTTAGAGACGGTCAACCATACCATCCTGCTCAACCGTCTCCGTGACAACCTGGCATCACTGATCAGGTGCTGGTCTGGCTGACCTCTTTCCTCTCTGATTGACCCTCCCAGGTCCAAATTGGGTCCTTCCTATCATCTATTTCCCTTTCTACATGTGGTGTTTCTCAGGGGTCTAACCTCTCACCCAGGCTTTTCAACCAATACCTGGCAACTCTCACTTACTGCAAATCCTTTTTCTGCTTTAATTTCCAGTGCTCCAGTGCTATGGGGACAACACTCAACAGATCTTCAGGCTTCCCTCGGCCACCTCCTCTCCTTCTCTCATCTCTGATTGCCTAACTGCCATTCAAGATTGTTGTGCCGCCAAGGATCTTTGCCTGAATGCCAGCAAGACGGAGATCCTCCTCATTGGATCACCTTCACCCTCTTTTTCTATCACTCTCTGGCCGGCCTCCCTTTTCCCCCTCCTACACCTACCAGTGTGACCAAGAACGTTTTCTGCCCTGACATCTCTAAAAGTCTAACTTGCTACTTCTCCTCCTCAGAGATACTGTGCATTTCCTCTCCTTCCACCAGAAGCTCACTGTCTCCCAAGCCTTGGTTCTCTCTAGGTTGGACTTTTGTAACAGCCTCTTTCTAAATCTACCTGCCTCTACTCTCCGCCCTTTGCAACTAATCCAGAACAGGACTGCAAGACTTGTCCTTGGCCTCAAGCCCTGGGATCGTATCTCAGCCCTGAAATCTCTCCATTGGCTCCCAGTGGATGCAAGATTACATTCAAAACCCTCTGCATTGTCACCAAGGCTTTCAGGGGCATGGGTCCAATATACCTTCAGCTATCCCTCCGCAAATACCTTCCATCTCGAGCTCTTCGCTCCTCTAACTCTAACTCCCTCAGGATCTGCTGTTTTTCAAAGAAACCAGCTAGGGGTAGATCTCTGTCTTCGGCTGGGGCCTCCCCCTGGAAAAGCCTCCCTGGCAATCTGAAACTTGAGGCAAACCATCTCCGGTTCCAGAAGCACCTCAAGACCTTCATCTTTGCATCTGCCTTCGCCCCTCCTCTCCCCTGTTAATCTGTTCTCCCTTGGCACCGTGCACCTGGCCTACCCTCTGTCTTCCGGGCCCTGGTACCTGCTCAACCTGCCACCCTCCTGCACTGCCTCCGGCCCCCGTTTGCACTGTGGTCTGTAATCTGCACCCTTACAGTCCCCCCCTTTTTCTCTTCTTGCACTTACCAGACACACCGTCTCTGCTGCCCTAAACCCAGCACCTGAGCACTTGCCACTTGCTGGTTGTACTACCACTGTTTGTTGCCTGTATTATTTATTTATTATGTATCTGTTATTTTTTTCTTGCTCCACACTTTCCACTTCTCCCACCGCTTAATGCACTTTCCCCCTTCCCCTCTCCCATTCTCGATGTCACTAGGCCTCGTAAGCTTGTTGTTTTTCTTCTCCCTTGTTCCCTTCCCTTGCCTTGTCACGCTCTGAAATACTTCCGATCGCAATACAAATAAAATATCAATATCAATATTAAATAGGCACTTCTTAGGCACTGCTATCATATGTTGATGCCATCATGGCTGGGTCGTACCTTTATGGCAGGGTCTGGAGAATACATGTACTATGACCAATCATGAGCCAAAACTGTTTGATGTTCCTGTCATGATTTTAAGCTGAGCATTGCTTCAAGTCTGATGTCATGAGAGGTTTTGCTTGTGGCGTGCTTTGCGCTGATCCTGTCATTTTTGGGAGAGGGACGTTAGACAGGTTCTTTCCTCCAGCAACACCTTAGATCACACTGATGATCCCTTCTATTGCATCTCTTCTTTCAGGCTGCCTACACTGTGTTGGTGCCTGGTGTAATAATATGCAGTGTAATGATAGTGAACGTGAGACTTGTGGAACACTAAACTAATAGCATGTGGAAACAGCTTTGTCGGGAGTCAATTGATGCACTGCAATATGAGGCTCCCTGTGACTAATCAAATTCCGGGGCACCAGTGGTCTAGGGATGAGTATTGGTTTCTAAACCATCAATCAACCCCACAGCTCTAGTACACCAGAAGGGATCCAAATTATTTGGAACACAAGTTCATTATAAACCTTCTTGTCCAATTTTAGTAACGTGGACAGAACGGCAGGCTTATCTCCACATGGTCGTGGATCGTTGGTTAGTTGCAAACAGCAAAAATACAAATATTACCCAATGATAAAAGGGACTGTCCAGTCAAGGTTGTACACAAATATCTACTTTATTATTATTACAACAGACAGTTATAGCACACTACAACACAAAATTAAACAAACCCTGTAAAGGAACACAGAGGACAGACAATTTCACAAAGGAAAGGGAAGCACTCTGGATACTGACAGGGGGGTAGTCCGTAAAGCAATCAGTCTTAACTGTTCAAGGTTATTTGGTTTCAGCACCAATGAAGCAAGGGGTCATAAATGTCACTACCGGCCTTCAGAGAAGAACCAGGGGGACAGACCACAATGTAGCTGGTGCTTGGGATCAGAGGCGTTGCTAGGGGGGGTAAGGGGGCTATAGCCCCTGGTCTTTTGGTTGTAGCCCCGGATAGAATCTCAAGAGCTTTAACCAAAAGGCTAGCTAGCCAAGAGTCTTGACAGTTCCAACATTAGTGTAGCCCCGGGTCTTTTCCAGACCTAGCAACACCCCTTCTTGGGATGATCTTGATGCTCGACAACAGCGTCGTCAGTTCAAGAACGCTTTGCAGCTCCTGCGACAGAGTTCCAGACAGGAGACAGCTGTGGGTATCAGGCGGCAGGCAGTTCGGCAAGCGAGGCTGGACTGAAAGCTTCAGGCTGGCCTACACAGTTTCTCGGGGTCAAGAATTGTTGTCTCTGTTCTGGTTGGTGGATCTGGAACGCTGGTTGAGTTGGCTTGGACGGCTTTCGTGAAAGCAGCGTGACAACAGTCAGTGGTGTAGCCTGTTGTGGTTTGAGGGCTTGACGGCCTCGGACATTTCCTTAAAAAGATGAACGCTGGTTGATGCTTATGAGGCACTCCTCCTAGATTCTTTGCAGGGATTGTGGCATCCTTTCAAGGTGGACGGGCCAAAGCTGAGGAGAGCGTTTGCAGGCAACTGCCTTGTCCTTTGTTCAGAGACTCTCTGGCACTTCACACCTAGGAAGTTTGATGGTAGAACCTAGCAGGGAATGCTGTGTGCTGGCTGTGTACCAGTTCTGGAGCTGCTGAAAAGGTTCTCTGATTCCGGTATCTCCCTTTGATCCCTGGGAGATGTTTAGCGGAGGGATCTTCTATTCCCTCTTGGAAATCCTTCACTGGTGAACGATGTAAGGCATACTGTACCTTCAGTCAGGGTCCAAATGAGTCCTTCTTCTTACTCCTTTCAAAGTCGTTTGATGATCTGGCTCAGCCCTCTTTTAAAGCCAAATGGTCCCCAATGATCGGTGCAGGCTAAGCCCACCTTAATGAACCAATCCTGGGTCCCAACAACAACAATCTGCAGTTATACAGGAGATCAGGACCTGAATGTTGTGCAACTTGAAAGGTAGAGGGTGACACAATATACTCCTAGGTCCCATACATCTTCCTGTCTGTTGTAGATCAAAGTGTCTCTCTGGTTAACTGAGGGCAGATCTCCCTTGAAGTTTGTGTTGAGAACAGACTTCCTGTCTCCCTTAAATCACATACTTCACCCTCTGAAAGGGGTCCGCTCTGCAGGGGTTGCCTGCAGTACTAGTGGACCCAGGCATGCCAGTCACTGTCCTTTATTTAGAGGGGTGGGAACACATTCCATATCAAAGAGGTTTTAGCCTGCTACCCTGTTGTCTGTCCTGTGACCAACCTCTTTGCAGGCTTGCCTTAATTATTTCTCATCAGTATGCACTACCACCAGCCGAACTAGACAATAGGGAGGCATATCCATGGGGCCTTTGATGTTTTAATTAGGCTGCCCATGGCTGAAGGAAGGTGTGCCTTCCTCTTTCTTGAGATGCATTGATGTACCCGTGGCTGTCACATTGCAGCTGAACATGACAGGGGAGGACGACACCTGTAGGCTGTGTCCTCCCGCAGTACACGTGACTATGTGTTTCGTGCGGTGAGCAGGGAAAATGTGTGTGTGTAATGGCCTCACACATTTTTGGAGTTTGATCTCACATCATTTATTTTCATTTTTTTTTTTTATCAAAAAGCCCAGGACAGCACCCACACCCCATGCGGATGGTCCAATACCTCACACCTCTAGTGCATTTGTCACTTACATTGGAGTCATGTAGGTCAGCAACCATGTCGAGTACATATTGAACTAATATTATGGCAGAAAACGTGGGACATATCACCTACTTTGTAAGTGGCACTCTCCATTCATTGATGCCCATGATCAACATAAGAGTAGTGGGTCAATTCACTTGTGTCTTTTGTGTTTGTTTAACAGTGAGAGCTCCTTGAGTCCATATCTAATATGCCATGGAGGCAGACCTGTTGTTCCATCTAATGCCTGTCATCAGCACGTTGGACTGTGTGGGCTTCAGTCTTTTTGACGGGCGGTCAGAAGATCCCAGGGAGAGGGGCACCTCATTATCCGACTTAGATTGCTTGTCATGTTTTTTTGGGTAGAATAGAAGGTTATCATGTTATGGATATTCTCTTATTTTCTAGCTGAGGCTGCACCTGGACCTTTAATGGCTGTAGCATGACCATTTAATGGCAGTACACAGTCACACGAAGACACAGTGACCTCTACAGTGTCTGTGGCCGGACATTCGTTTTGAAGTGGAGGTACTTGGTAGTAAAAGGCACGTGGGTCTGTGAGGCAGCACTTGTAGCTGGGCCTGATACCCCACCTGTGCATATGATGTTAGTACATGGCCATTTATTTTAATTATTTACTTTAGAGATGTATAAAGAGCAAACCTAGCTTCGCGAAGTAACAGAGCGCTGTACATTTGTAGGAGCTGAACCCTTAAGGACAGAAGCTGAGCATGAGAAAATGATGACAACACTTGTGCCCTTCCTTCCTGTGCCCCTCTTGTTTATCCCGTTTGCCCCTTCTGTTTGTTTACAAATCTTCCTTTGCCTCATCTCGCCTTCACTGTGTTCAATCCCCTGTGCCCCCAGGATGCTTCAGTTTTACTGCTTCACCTTTTGTCCCCTCCCCCTCTATTTCGGACGAATCCGCTCCCTTCTTCTCTCTCGTGTTCCCATACGCATGACCCTTGTCACCTGTCCTCCTTCAGCTTGGCCTCTTGGCCTCTTCCCACCACAGGCTTGCCAATGTTCTTCATTCCTGTGCACCACCCACTTTGCTTACTCACGCTATGTTCCTTTCTTCTGCACACATCGTTCTGTACCCACAACATTGAGAAATATGTTGCCCCTCTAAAACCCTCCTCCCCCAGAATCATTCAAACGACGTTGCATTAAATTAGAAGGATAGAAACTTCTATAAAAATCCGTCCATAAAGCATGGCTTGCACAAAAAAAATACAAAGAACATGAAACATTCTTCCGTTTAAGAGCAACACAGTCGTACACATGCACGCCATGAAGTGGTCAAGACAGTACTGATTGCAAAATTGATTTTCTTAATCTCACGTCATTGTAGAGAGCAAAACGCGAAATATTGTTAAGTCTGATAATATACACGCGCAGTCAAAAGAAATACAGAGACATGTTCAACTACTTTCTTGACAGCTCTTGTCATGTTTCAGGGTGTGGATGTCTACCCGCTGCTGACCACGGTCCTACGAGATGACAGTCAGTTTAAGAATCCAGAGCACTTCAGCCCTACCAGATTTCTGGATGAAAATGGCTGCCTTGTAAGGAAAGATGCCTTCATGCCGTTCTCAGCTGGTAAGTCATTAAATGGTCTTTCCCCAGAAAAGATCTCATGGATACTCTCAGAACTGCAATGGAGCATCCAGGCAGCAAACGTTTGCCGAAATACCTTAAGGTAGCTGATTGCTAAATGCATCGTTTGGGATGTTGTGTTTTATCATTATCTAATTTGTGAAGCCCAGGTGGCTTGACTGGCAAGATCAAGAACACATCAACAACATCTCTGAGTAGGGTCTGAAAGTCTCTCTTAAATGATAAATGCTGGTCCAGTCACATTCTAGTGGGGGTAGTCATTCTACAGACGCGTGCAGGGGGGGAAGAAGGGGCGATAAAACGTCTACAGCCACAATGCCCTATTTAAATCTTTCTCTATTAAAGCATGTGTGCTGTTTGGGCATGCAGGTTGCGATTTTAAATCTAATGTTATTTTTCCCTATAAAAACTGGATTAGTATGTTAAAAGACTCTATGAACAATAACTAATCATTTTAAAAGATTGCATTGCTGTAATGTCAAACAGTTTAAGTTCCCAGTACCTGAGATGCTTAGTGAAATCGTCGTTCCTCTGTAATAATCTCAGCTGCAGAATTCTGGAGCCATTTATAAAAATACAAATACAATACAAAATACACATTGTAATCGAAGGATCAGACATGGACGAGTCCAAAATAAAGGCTTATGGGATAAGCTAAAATGGTAAAAAGTGCTTGGGATTTTTGGGGGAATAGAAGAAGTGAAAACATGTTTAACAAAAGCCTTAGGAAATGAAAGCAGTCTGGAAACTGAGTGAAATGGGGTTCAAGTCCAAAGCTATCAACCATCTGGTTGTCCAGGTTCCTAAATGAGTCACTGGTTTTAGACGTTTTCCAAATATTCTAGGGCCAATCGGTAGTGGTGTGCAGACCCCCAAAATCTGTGTGTTGGTGGTAATAAATTGTAGTTTGTTTTTCAACATGACTAGTCAATCTCCAATAGTAAAACTCACTGTGTATGCCTGAGGTGTACCATATACTTTATCCAGGAATTTCACATTATTAATGTAGTTGTTGTGTTCCACTACAAATGAGCCCGAAAGAATGCTAATTGGAAAAGGGCAGATATTGAATAATAGGGATGAAAGTGGCAACCCCGAATAACCTCTGCACCCTGTGGTATTGATTTCAGGTTAAAATGGTGTATTTTATAAAGCTTTTCATGTAAAATCCCCAACTATTGAGCCAATCACAAATGTGGTGTCTAGCCAATACTTGCTCTAGTGGCACATACAGCAACAGTTTATGTCATCTAATGCATCTATGGCAGGTAGAGTATGTGTCAGTTATATAGATTACAAACTCGACGCTAGTACTGATTAAGTACTGCTTGGCTGCCTTGGTGGCCCGCTGCGTCTCTGCCTGCCTGTGATCTCTCAGTGCTGCTGCTGTGGACTGTGTTGCGTGGACACTTTAAGAAGGTGAAGCCACTACACTACATGTGGGCTTTGTGAACTTTGTCCATGGACTTTGTGGACTTTACTGTTTCTGACCCCCTTTTCTTCTATTTTTTTTGAGTCCCTCCTCCTCTCTGATCAGATTGGTCAATCATATATAAACATTGTGCATGCGCACCTGCGCACGCGCACTCGACGCAAGTACTGATTAAGTACTGCTTGGCTGCTTAGCTGTGCATCCAGCGGTCGAGGTGACCATTGATATTTATAATGTATTTATTTATGTTTTCTTTTTTCCACAATCCGAGTACTCAACAAAGCGTAACTTCACAATTTAACTGCTCTGTTTAACAAGTGTTGTTTTCTTTCCAGGTGCACTTAGACACGCCTTAGATACGCCTTCATGGTGTATTCTTTAAAAACTGGTATGCCTGTAACTTTACAACCGAAGGGTATAACTACCCCGCTTACACGCGCCTCATGTTTGTCCAACAAGTCCATTTCCTTGTCCCCTGTGAATATGGTGCCTATCACGAAATGAGTGATTTTGTCGGCACTGTCACTCCCAAGCACTGATGCCCTGAATACCCAAGGGTATTCCTCCCATGTGCTCCAACAGCTCACTCAACTCGAGCATGCTTCTAATTTTCCTTTATCTGATACCACCATGCTTCGTACACCTCTTCCTCGCTTTTTTCTCCCGAGGAAAGGAGCTATGAATTTTGCAATGCCCCAAACATCTTCTCCTTGCACTGACCCCGACCTTTCCTTATATGCAAGCCAATGTGAGTCACCAATTTCTATGTTCACTGGCCCTCATGGCGTCGAAGAAATAACATCAGGCTCGGCGTCATCCGCAAGTTCCCCAACAATATCCTTTATGTACCCCACAACGCGGAAAGCGGATGCTTCGCCTACTCATGCCTCCATCCCCCTGAACCCTGACGAAGAGTCTATTTCTTCGATCCCCCGTACCCATCCCCCTCCTCCCATGCTTGATGTCACTTTAGCTGCCATGCATTTAAACTTACAGAGTCTCTTCAAATTATATGAAGGGCTCGACGCAAACGTTTCAGAACAATCTATTCAAACTCAACAAGTGCTCTCCCTACTTGAAATGCTAGCGCGGCACTCCAAGTTGATTCCTCAAGACGCCTCAAACTTAGATGACGTTCCGGCAAATGATATCTCAATCATCACCATCGGCTCTGCCGGATCCCTGCTCCGCCCACCTACTCCAGCCCTCCCAGTGTTTGCAAACATCATTATCCCAGAGGTTGAGACATCGAACGAGTCATGGACTAGCCTCCGCCCACGCCGGCCAGCATTGATCCCACTCTAAACACAGCCCCTCTGCCGGCCACGAACTCCACCAAGGAGGGGGGCTCATCTTCAATCCCAACAACTCCTATAAAAATAAAAAAACAACAACTTCCAAGGTGTCCCGTCCCCTAACCAGAAAAAATCAAAATCATATTACTTTGAGATTCCCAAAACAACGATGAAATCATTTTTTCCAAACATTGAAACCCAGCTCAGAGAAAAGTAACTCTGTCAAATAAGTACCCTGCACACTTCCGTTATTCAACAAAGAACCCCTGTCTGCCTTGCCATCTAGCCATAACCCCCAAGAGACCACTTCTCCATTGCAAGATCTAGTGGTGCATCCGTCAGCCAATCTTCTGGTACCAATAAAGGAGAACCTGACTAGCTCGCTACCTAAACATGTCCCTTTAGAACCAACTTCTGAGCTACATAATCCTGCAATGCCTGTTGCGGCTGCACTTTCCATATCTACATGTTACCCTCCACTGGATGCCCTAATTCGAGAACTGGACCTCGCAAATTCACAGAGAGCCCCTGAGCTTGTCAAAAGTACATCTGGGCTGGTACCCCGACAAAATATTGCGATCCCTGCTACCAATATGAGTGAAAAAGAGGCTTGTGATCTTGCAACTGTCCAAATACGCGAGGCAGTAGATTATTTTTAGCTTCTTGCCCCCAGCCTCCCGCTCCTACATTGATCCAAAAGCCCCGAGATTCGAATTCCCACCTGCTCCAATGGCTCATTCCAAGCACTGCCCTATGAATGCAGGTGGTACCCAACATCACTCCCTACCTGCTAGCTGTGCCCATCCCCCTCCTTCCCGACACATGGAAGCCTTGTTCCCCCCACGGAATGATGTTGATCAAATCACAAATACCAACCCACAAGGTGATCATGTGATGACAACTAGACATTGTACCCTAGACACCCGGAAATGTCATTCTTTAATACTAAAATGCAGAGGAGGCAGCTTTGGCACCTATGATCTTAATAGACGTAGCGTGTTAAACATCTTCTCAGAACTATTGGAATTAGAAGATATCTGTTCTAGTGATATTGAACAAATTGAGTTCATCTTTGAGTCCAATTGTTCGGTGGTGCGTTTACGGATCCCCTCGGGGCTTGTGCTAAATACTGTTTGGAAATCAAAAATGCAGTTGTTCAATATGGGTTTTCTATTAGCGCAAGATCCAGCGCACATGTATGTTGGGAATGATGTAAAGCAATCAGTACCTAGCACCTCCTCGAATGAAACAGCAGTGAGAAGTGCCTATCTTGAACAGCCTTATAGGTCATAACCATTAGTCACATCTATAGAATGACTTTTTACCATTGCGAGTTGGAATACACAATGCCATTCGCACCTACAAGTGTCAATTTCTGGTTTCCCTGCAGCATATGATATTATAGCCTTGCAGGAAACTTGGCTTTTACAATTACCTGCATGGAATAATTATGAGATCGCATTATTACCAGCTATTTCAGGCACAAAGGGTCGTCCTTCCTCGGGCCTTTTGGTGGGGGTAAACATGTCAAGAGGATTTTCTGTTCAGTCTTGGGACTCGGTGTCTGCCTTTATACAACTTGTTAAAACTTCATGCCCATCACATACAATAGCACTGATTAACATATATCGTAACCCCCTTGGGCTAACCAATACTGCTTTTTATGTTGGTTTGACTAGACTCCTTGATCTTGTAATTCTCACTCCGGAATTACAGACACAATCATTGTTGGAGACCTCAATTTCGACTGTTTGCACCCTAAAGGCAAAACCACCATTGCCAAGGATAAGCGTGGGTCTTCATTCATATTAGAATGTAATTTTTATGACGTGGCAAAGAGACACCATATGTACCACTATTGACCATATGTATACTCACTCCATCCTAAATGGGCAGATCCAAACCTTTGAAGTCATTCCACAGGTACATAGCGACCATCACCTGCTTGTACTAACAATAAATTGGAATTGTCCACCATCTAAAAACTCTTTTTTCTTGCAGAATCTGGTTGTTAATAATGCCAAATCCATTTTCGTTGGTCTGATACCAACCTATTAGCCTTGTCAGAGTTGGTTATTTGTAATAACAAGTTGCAACCCAACCCAGTATACTAATCTTCTGATTACTTTCAAGAACCCAATTAAAACTTCTAGTCACTGAGGGCCGTTTCACAAACATTCCTTCAACCCTCTAGTCAAAGCTAGAAAGACAGAATACCAACATGAAAAAAGGCTTATCTGCAAATTAAATCAGCCTTCCCGCAACCAACAGCTGAGATCTGACAAATGCAGATACCACAATTGGATGCAGCAACATCAAGCCCACATTTTGCAGCATGATAGTGAGCACATGCTCAGACTAATAGCATACAAAAACACCACAGAATCATGGGCCATATTCAATCAGTGTGCTCACCAGACCCAATCAATTATGCAGGTCCTTACTGTCAATGAGGCCCAGTGGATCCAGCATTGTACTAATCTATATGCGGATCCAACCTTTTCCAACCTCGCTTATCGACACGAGGGTCAGCAAAAGTGGTTTCTTGAATGCTCCCCATCCATCCTTGAGGGTTAAATCAAGCACATCAGTCCCTCCAGAGCCATGGGCCCTGTTGGCCTTAGTAACTTCATGTTTAAATCCAACCGCTCCATGTGGGCAAACATTTTGAACAACCTATTCCAACAGATTATTGCATCACGCTGCATTCCCACCTCATGGAAAACCTCCATAATAGTGCCAATCCATAAGAAAGGCGATCATACCCTGCCCTGTAATTATAGGCCCATTGCACTTTTAGATGCGCCTGGGAAGCTTTTTGCCAATCTTATTCTTCGTGACTTTAACATCTGGACAAAAGCTACCCACACAAGAGACCCTTTTCAGACGGGCTTTTTAGCAGGTATGGGTACGAACATCAACTTGCTCTGCCTCAATGCGGTTAAATTCCAAGCGCAGGCATCGAAACAGGCGGTTTATTATGCCTTTGTCGACCTCCATACGGTCTTTGATGCCATCTCTCGTCCCCTCCTGTTTGCTAAACTCACAAGAAATAAGTGCCCCTACATGTTGCAACAAATTATTCAATTGTTACATTGCGAAACATCGATCTGCATCAGACTAACCTTAGAAGGGTTGTTATACACAGCAATTCCTACTGCTCGTGGCCTCAAACAAGGCTGTCTTCTCGCCTCTGTGATCTTTAACTATTTTATGTATGATGTACGGCAGGTTTTTGAGGCAATACCATCAGATTCACCCAAACTAAACAATCATAAGATCCAGACTCTCATATACGCTGATGGTGTTAATTTCAAAATCTACTTAATGCTTTCAACGGCTACATAGAGAAAAATGAATTGCGGATTAATACCTCGAAAACCCAGATTGTCATTTATAGACCTAATAAGGCGCCCAGATATAAATCTCAATGGACTATTAAGCAAATCAATTTGGCGACAGTTTCGAATTATGTCTACATAGGAATGACATTTGATGGTAGTGACTCAGTCGCTGGCCACTTAGATGTTGTAAAGATAAAACTGTATACAGCCATTTCGCAGACCAAGATTAAAATGCACAGTTATGGTGAATTCAACATGAAGCCAGCTGTTATCTACTGGAAACAAAAGCTACTCCATGCATACTATATGGCCTTGAATCCCAACCACCTTGGTCACCAACAGTCCTAGATAAGCTGGAAGGCATGTTTTGGAAAGCGATTCTCCATCTTCCCCAATGCATCCCAGTGGTTTTGTTTTACTATGAATTAGGGTTAACCTCTTTACATGCGCAATACTATTAGAAGGCTTGTGCACTACTCCGTAAATGTTTGTTGTCAACCAGTGAGAATAACATCTTGAAATTCCTTTCGGATTATATATTTAAAACGAAACACAACTTTATCAAAAATTGGTTGCGTGCCATATATAACATCTTAGCGCAAGCTGACACAACCCTTGACATGCTTCTTACCAATCCCGATAAAGTTAAAAACTTAATTTATCGTTATGATTGGATCAACACCAGATCTAAATGTTTATGATTCAAAACTGCTATGCCTGAAAAATTCAAACATAAATGTCTGGGGTCCATGAAACCGTAACTTCTTAGGTTTCCTTGCAAAAAAATACGTTCAGGAATCCTAAGGATGCGCCATTAATTAGTGGCACACTCGTGAACTACTTGCTAAACGCAATTGTATTGAGTCGGAATGAACCTTCTGTCGATTCTGTCTAGACACCGAGGTAACAGAAACCTTGGAACATATACTGTTACTATGTCCGGCCCTAATTAGTGAGCGTCTGACATTTTTTACTGCTTTTTTTACTGCTCACTGCAATCATTTGGGGATTCTGGATCCAGTCCAGTGGCGGTCCACACTGTTGTGCACTACAAAGGTTTCTCTACAAATCGTAATGGTTAATTTTCTCTATGCGGTGAATCTAACACATTGAATAATTTTCCCTTTTTCATTTTTATCTTTTGTATTTTTTCTTTTTCACTAACTTGGAATCTGAATCTTTATTGTCTTGTTTGTATATTTACTGTATCAAACCTTCTTTTTTCTGTTTTAACTTTGACTGTTTTAAATGTAAAGTTTTGTATTGAAAAGTTGATTTAATTCAACTATATCAATAAAAAAAAATAGATTACAAAGAAAGTTCTGAATTTTCATTCAAAGTGATTGGAGTTATTATACGTGTCAGAGATATTATTATTCAATTTGAGAAAGTTCTTGCATTTCAGCAAGACTTGGCCTGCCACGATCATTTCATAATTTCAATGATTTTAAAGGCACTACAGTTATCAATAGCATGCACAACCAAAGCCCCCTGAGTAGCAGTGCTTCATAGTACTAAGGACTGGGGGCACACCTTATGGGTTATCCAGAGCTTTTGCATTGTTGCTCTTTGCTGTTTCGCTTCTAACTTGTTGCAAGACCCATTTCTGCCCCATGCTTTCTCTTCATCTTGTGTCCCTGCGGGATGAAGATTTTCAAAAATCTAAGGAATACATTGTTAATTGATCGAACATAATGCAATACAAGTGCAACTTCTTGCAGGTTTTGTAAAATGTATGTTTTCCCAGTTCAAATGTGTTTCACACTATATTTTACACTCTGGGAGTCTGCACTCAACTTCGTAGCTACAGGGATTTCTCAATTACTAGTCTGAGAATGGGGTTATTTTCTCAGTTTTAAGCAATATCACAATCGGGAGTTCAACTTGAGAGTCCGTACTCACTTTCATTAGTATAGAGCATTTTCTTCACTCCGGTGTTAATGCCCTCAGTATTAACAGTTGCACTGCCAGCTGTATGCTCTGAGAATCTGGGCTCACTTTCCCAGTAAGCAGGTATTTCCTACTCTGTACTGTGTTCCCTTAGTCTGAATACACTTTCGCAATAAGGAACATGTTTGAATGTCATATCAAGTGAAGAGATTTTGTTTTGTTGTGTGTTCTTCTGGATGTGGGTGTTCCCAACACCAAGATAGGGCTGAAGTTATCATTGAGAACATCAGGGATTATTCATAGATAAAGTATGAACATCCATCTCCTTTTTTCCTTCTGAACGGTTAAAGACTAAGTTAATCTATTAGCGGCTGTAAACTGTGAGTTCTAATACTATTTTCTTCAGAGTAATAGCTTAGGCTTTTATAGGTTTCATACTCTCAGTATATCTGCTACAGCTATTAGCTTTAATTTCTTTATCTGTGACACTCATGAATATGCTGACAAACTGATTCTTCAGGAGGGTCATACAGTTTTGAATGTTGCTCTTGTCACCTTTACTTCTTCAAGGAGGGTTCACAAGGATGGAGACTCATTAGAAGCAGTTGTAGAGGTACAGTCAGACATCCTCACTCCAAGCTCCGCCCCTAAATTGCCTATATGTTGGTAACCAGAGATGACGACATGTGCAGTTCCAGTCAGTGTACCAATACCACAGAGAACCTTCGAGACAAGATATCCATTAAGGAAACCCTATCTAAATGGACGGAGGCATAGCACTCTTTTGGATGAAGTACTGGAAAGAAATGTGCATTTGAACACAGAAAGGAGCTTGCTGACGTCACATGAAAGGGAGTTGATGTATCTAGAAGCTGGATGGAGAGAAGAGACATAACAAGTATTCTCTAAAGACTTAAAGAATAGATGGTACAGATGAGCAACATTTTGGGCTTGAGATGAAGATGCTCATGCTACGGAAACACTGAAGAATATGTAAATCAGTTTACATTTGTACAGTTGCTGGAAATGCAAGTAAGGAAAATCATTCATAAGGCTGTCTACATAGTGAATTAGATTGCGGCAATGCACCAATGTATATACATTGGAATGTATATAATCTGGATGTTCCACAATGCACTTTAGCAGGCCTGAAAATTCAAGAACAAGAAAAAGACTTTCAAATGAGTAGCGCAGTTGGAAATTACTGATGGCATGGCAAGCTCCAGAGACGATGGGCCTGGCCCAGAACCAAGGGAAATGACCACAGTGTAACTGATCCCTGTCAAGAAAGGTACAACGAATGTGAGAAAGGAACACGCTCTTGTTTGAAGCAGTATGAAAGAACAGTAAACGTTTCTGCAGGTCATCATTTAAAAGTATTAAATGCTGCAAAGGGCTTGAAAAGAGTGGTCTACAAGTCACATGGGTGAAAACAGAATAGCTTGGATCAGGGTGTACCGGAACATAAAAGACACAGTGAAGCTATCCTCCCTTTATTTCCCAGATGAATTCCACAGCTACAAGGCCAAGTTCAAAAGCTAATTGTCTGACAAACTGAAGGAGTGTTGACAGAAAGTGGGTTATTTGGAGGGGAGGCATGATCATGCCGAGCTTCCATGCACCTGGGATGGTAGCCTGCATGCTGCTAGCATGAGGAATATTCTAGAAGGGTACAAGGGTGCCAAACAAATCATAGTGGGCTGTATAATGAAGAGCCCTATAGTATGAAGACCCAATGAATCGTTGTATATTTAGTGACGACAATAGTGGCTGGGTTCTGATGCCCACCTGACTTAAGTACCCAATCATAACCAGTGGCTATATGGAAGGTCTACTTAGATGTTCACGGAGAGACAACCACCGGTGCCCATATGTTTTGTAGTTTGCCACGTAATATGACATCAGCAGTGACACATTTTTCTTATAAAAGAACTGTTTTTTTGTTAAATGCTTTGAGATCGAGCTGTGTGGCGTCGGATGATGTCCGCTGTACTCCCTGTATTAGATAATTGATATTAAAACAAAAATAGACTTTGCCAACTTCCTGAGACGTTTTTGATTATTGATGTTTGAGTAACTTCTGCATTCCCATCCACCTCTGAGTATTGCTACCTCATCTTAAAGGGCTCTTGGGAATAAGAGTTCACAGGCTTAGCTTTGATAAGTATTGGATGGGTGAAGAGGCGGACTGCTTCTTGATGCTGAAAGGAGGTGTGTTTTCTGAATAGCAAGCTATAATTGAAGGCATGTATTAGTGAATTAATGTTGAAATGCATGGCATTTACATTGCTTTGTATTACTTGGCTTTGTTTATGATATTGTCAAAAGTAGAATTTGCCAAGATTTATTTTGTTGCTCTGCTTTTTTTTTCGCTCTTCCCTCATTCGCCTATTTTAACTTTCTTGTAACCACTGACTATATATTAATTTCTGTTATGTGCTTAGATGTGTAGATCACACTGCAAGGAATTGCCGTCTGGTAAGGCTGCAGAGCCTTGGATTTTTTGATTACTAGTACATAAAATGATGCAGGTGATTCCTTCTCCAAAGGGGTAATCTGCTAACCAGATACCCCTTGGTCGCAACTCCATGCCAAAAGCATAGTGTACGTGTGCCCTGCTACATCAGTATCCTGTTTTCGCAGCACCCGCTCTGTTTGTGGAGCAGTGCAGGTTCATGGGTCATAAGATACCCAATCGACCGCTATAGCGACAGCAAAGTCACTACAGCACAGGCTCGAAATGCCCCCTGTACCCAAACTATGGTGATCATGAGTACCCCTTACTGGTTACTATGTAATCTCTAAGAATAAGCTGTGCCTGAGTTTAGGGATAGTGCATGATGATAATTATGATCTTGGCCACCACATCACAATTGGTATTGCACATGTGTTAGCTAGTGTGAGTCAGCTCTACAGTGAAAGGGAATGTGTATTCAGGTCAGATGGGCCAATACTGCCACACTGCAGAACAGAACTCCAGAGGACCAAGTCTCTCTTTGATTCTCTTTGTAATGGCTGGTAACTCCCTCCCCCAGAGAAAGACGCAGAGCAGGTAGCTGTCCTCGGCCCAGCTATCAAAAGAGCACACCTGTTCAGAAGAAGAAGCATCACACCAGGGAGCTTCATGTCTAAAGGTCATATTTGTCATTTCTAGGGAAGGGGCGGGAGTAGGATAAACGGGAGTGCTCTGGACACTGGAAGAAGTCTTCCAACATCTTGTTTCTTGCTGTCTTGCTTGTTTCTTGCTGTCTCATTTTCCCTTTTCTTTCTCCTCCACTTCTTCTGGAGGAAAGCACTTTGGTCCACTTAAACAAGCTAGCTTTAGACCAATCACCTGGGGACTTGTGCCCTTAAAAGAAAGGATTTCACACCCCTTCAGCAGTATTCTCTCAGTTCCTCAAGGATCATTTAAGGACAAAAAGATGTTCTGAACATGCTCACGTAGGCTTCCTTTGGGACAGTTTCACAGTCCAAAGCCCTCAGCCTAAAGCGAAGGAACAACTGTCCAAGACAGAAGGAAGATCTGTCACACAACCACTCCCAGGGAACATCGAAGCCGAAGCTCCCTGGCCTATCGCACCAAAGCAGTCACTCAATTTTCCCTGCATCCTGGACCAAAGTGAAGGGGCTTATGTCTGCATTCCTGTATCCAGCCCAACTATCGTACTGCATCTAAACCAGCTCACCAATGCATTGGGCCTCATTATGAGGTTGTAGGTAGCCTTGCCGGTAAACGGTTCCGGTGCATCCGACTTGCTGTGCTCGCGGGTGCCGCTCTGTGGGCTGACAGACACCCGCAAGCACAGCTCGTAGTATGGCGGTATGGTAGAAACGGTGCCGGTAGTGCTACCAGCAGCATTGTTACCTTACCGTCATACTTATAATGAGGCCCATTGTGACCTAGCAAAGCAGGTAAGCTGCTAGGCGCAAAGCACCTGCTCAACGCTGTAACCAAAACTGAATCTCTGGAGGGTCACTCGCCGACTCTAATCCAGAGTTATAACCACTGCTCAGCCCAGCTAGCCTCTGAACTGCTGCCTCATTAATAGCACATTGATACAATGCTGACTCAAACCGCTGGAGTGTCATTCCTTGACCCCTAGCAGCGGCTGCAGCCTTACTCTGCCCGGCCAACTGTGACATATTCTTGACACCGCCCGACCTGCAACATTGAACCACCACCGTTTGACTGCACAGAGCACCCGCATTTGCCCTTGCTTGACACTCGCTAGCTGCCAGGGCCCCCACGATCTTACATGCCCAAACTGAGCCTGATCAGCTTGCATCCTCGTTCAACAACAGGTCTGATGGGTCAGCCCACCAAGAACTGAATCCAGGTACTGTTGAAACTTAACTGCCCTCCACAGTCCACCTGGACCCTAGCAGCTGGTTAGGTCATGATCACTCCAGTTTTAAACCCAATATCCGTTTTATGGTAGTACCTACTATCCCTGGAACTATGCTCAGAGTGCTACATTCTCCAGTCTGTTGCTTATTAAAGTGCTTATATTTTTATAGCTCCTTGATTGGACATTCCCTTTATGTTGGACTGTGATGCTGGGTTGTTTGGGTCACTACTGGTTTGCGTTCACACCCCTCTTGAAAGTATAGCTTTCCCTCGGCCCAAGTTACCACAAAAGATGAAGGAGGCATATCTCTTGAGTGTCCCTGTTTTACCTTTATGATTGCATTGTGTTATGGTTTGTAGAAGTGTGAGGGCTGAGTGTGCCATTTTACCCCTACTCATCCTTGTACTCCTGCAGGGCAGAAACTAATTCATCACACACACTGTCATCATAAATCTCCACTTGGGTTTTATTGAGTGCAAGGGATGCATATAGTGGTTAGCATATGGAATAGAAGGTGAATACAAACTTTTAAAAGGTCAGAATGCTCTGATCCATTGCAGAGAGAGTGGAATCTAGTTCCACATGTGCAGTACCAGAGTGGACAATGATCTTCCTCGTATGTAGGTTTTGAAAATGTTGGCTTACAGATCAGGGTACAATTTTCTGATCCAAGGGGTCTGGTAGGCTTATATCATTGGTTCCCCTCCTGGATAAAGACTAGATCTAACAGGTTGAAAGGTTGATGAATTAAGCAATATACCTTGAGGGGTGGGGGCATTACCGACTCATGTAATGCCCCGGGGCCCATAGTTATAGGCCCAAGGACATTACCTGAGTTGGTAATGCCCCCGCTGCGAGGGGCATATAGCTATTAGTACCCCGGCCCACAAGATCTGCATGACTGAGGTACTAAAAGCATTTTTTCTGTCCCAAAACTCTGCAGCGTTTCGGGACAGAAAAATGAAAAATAAAATAAACGACCAAGAAAATGGATGCCGGGAAAGGGAAAATGGAGTCCATTTTCACTTTTCATGGTGGCCATAAGGAGCGGATGCGCTGGGAACAGATGTGTTCACAGCACGTCGGGTCCCGAAAAAAAGAAGGTAAGTGGGGTTGGGAGGGTGAAAGTGTGGGAGGGGAAACAAAAAAAAAACCTACCCCAGCGGGGGATGATAGAAGCCCCCAGCCGTGTGGAGACTCAGAGCGGGAATGGCCCCGCTCCTAGTCTCCACACGGCTAGAGGCTGCCAGCGTCCCCCACCGTGGAAAACGGAGGCTGACGGTAAGTGGGGTGGGGAGGGCAGGGAGGTGGGAGGGAAGGAAATACAAAAAAAAATACATACCTGAGTCCCCGGTGGGGGGTGAGGGCAGCTTCTCAGCCGTGGGAAGGCTTGGAGCGGGGTGGCCCCGCTTTGAGCCTCCTCATTGGCTGAGGGGCTGCCACACCCCCAGCTGTGGAAAAGGCAGCTGGAATCCCGGCCGAGAATCGAGGGATTCTCGGCCGGGTAAAGCCCCAGCAAGGGCCAATCAGAATGCTTGTTTCATTCTGATTGCGCCCTTGCCTTGTACTAATGATGCATATCACCTTGAAGATGATCATCCTGTCATTGTAAGCCAACGTGAAGCATAAAGTGTGGGTAATATAATACTGGGCATTGAAGCCTGGCGATTGCGAAGGCCACTGCATTTTGAAGACGCTGCAGTCTAGCCAGGAGAAAACCTGGTACATCAAGAGATAATTCTACTAAACACCAACGCAACAAAAGGGCCTCATTACGTGTTTGGTGGTATCTGGGTGGTAAATCTACCCAGATACCACCAAACTGTATTTCCATTACCGACACGTGTTCCAACAGTATTACTGCCAGATTACAAGTAGCAGTGTAAATCCCCATAGGCCTAATTTTCGGCAGATTTACCACAGCGGTAATTGCGCAGCGATAATTCGGCTGAAAATGGGCCTAAAGTAGGCAGATTTACCCCAGCTCATGAGGTGACTCCTCCAACTTTCCGCCCAACTATGAAGTAATGCAGCAGTATACGGTAATACCTTGGCATTTCACCTGCACTGCCCAACTTGTTATGAGTACCAAATATAGGTCCAGTAGGAGCAAGATCGAATTCAGAGTGTGACATGCATAAAGCAAATCTGAAGGACCACTGCAATCTAAGATTGTAGGGTAAGGTGCTATCAAAGACCACTCCTAGTTTCCGAATTTTAATAGCTGTTTTCGGAGCTGGAAGAATGCTGGGCCAAGTTCCAATGATCAGAATGAAGATTCCCCTTGGTCCGGCTGAGGAAAAACCACTAGTATTTTTATTTCTTAGTCATCTTTAACTTTAGTAAGCTGAGGTTCATCCAAGACTGGATGTCCAGAATGGTGATGTAAAAGCAGGGCTCAAGTCGAGGGTACACGCGGGGGTCGGAGTCCACCCACTTTTTTCAGAGGGTAGACTCAGTCCCCCCCCAGCTAAAATGATAAACAGTAAATGTCCTCTTTGAATTTATGCATTAAAGACGACCACAGTGATCGAACCACAGTGGTCAGGTTTGTAGGCCGGACACTTCACCACTGCATTATATAACTTTATGAAAAATAACAAACAACTAAAAGTAAAATGTCTCATTTCGGTACTGCAATTCCCAGGGAAAGCACTTGTATTGGTGCATCTTTTAACGTTTGAAAAAACACTATTAGAAGAAAAAATCCTCTCTGGGCTTTGTGTGTGTGTTGTTTTTATGAAAGGCAAATGACATTCGTCCAGTGCAATTTGGGTGGTTATGCAAAGCAAATGTAATAAAATGTGCATATTTCACCTTGATATGCTAATTTCTGGTGACGTCACATCCCATTGCATTTGTTGACGTGTCCCCCAGCTTTAATTTTTAGGACTTGACCCCTGTGTTAAAGGGTAGGTTTAATGATAAGCTCAGTCACACCTGATTAGTTAAAAAGGTCAGTGGATCAGTGTCATGGCTTTTAATCAGTTCCAATAACTGCAGCGTAAATATATGAAACAAAAGTGTGGCTAACCCTAAATCCTGGGGAACTCTACAGAAAGAGGGAGTGAATTCTGTTCCAAAGGGCTGGAGGAAAAATGCTAATGCTGAGTCATTAATAAAGAAATCAATTCACTTATTAACTAAGAGGTTTGGTTGGGTATTAGAGCACCTTGAAATGTTTAAAAGGGAGGAGGTGAAAAAAAAGTTACACCATTTTCAGGACAAGATAGGATGATCAGGATAGCTAGAGGATAGCAGGGGAGGTGTTCTGATTGGATTGGGTGTGAGGAAAGAGGTATGTTTTAAGGATGAAGGTTGCAGTGATGAAGTGGAGTGGTAAGGTGTTGAAGGCTCCAGGTGCCCACTTGGTGATTGTTTTTGAGTGTAGATTAGTTGCAGAGTGGAATGCATCAAATATTTTGTTTGGCTTGTCTGGTGTTTGTATGGGTGATTGGTTTCAGTTTATTTTGAAGGTAGGATAGGGTTATCAGGTGTATGGCTTTGTATACAATGCAAATTCCTTTGAAAGCAATTATCTGCAGTAATGGGGAACAATGGAATTGGAAGAGGCCTGAGGTGGTGTGTCAGTGTTTGGGCAGGTGCAGGATGAGTCATTCCGCTGCACTCAACAAGGCTTGTTTGTGGGGCAGGGTGAAAATGGGGAGTCTAGTGAGGATAGAATTTCTGTTACACATCTTTGATGGAACTAGTGCGTGTACTGCAGTGCAGAAATAGTAAAGGGGAGGATGTGTCTTATCTTGCCATGCAGGTGTAGTTTTAGGTTGAGAAGTGCTGTGTGAAGGATAGGTGGGGGTCGATGTTGAAGCCTAGGGATTTAACAGGTGTGGAGAGAGATATTTGTGGGCTGCCTGTCACAAGTTCTTTGTTCTGATGGGTGAGGTTGAGTTTTTTCCTGGGACTCAAATAAGGAGGGATTTCATTTTGGATGGACTGAGTTTGAGGAAGTGGGTGGACAGTCAGGTTGTGCTGATGGACAGTCAATTTATGAGGGTTTGCAGTTGTGAGGGGGATGTGATTTGTGTGTACATATGTGTGTTTTCTTTATATTAGTGAAAATGGATGTTGTAGTTGCTAAAGGTCCTTCTGAGAGATTCCATATTTAGGTTGAAAAGGAGTTGTTTGATATTTAAAGTAGGATGGAGGAAAAGTGTGTGCTGAAAGTGAGTAAGTAGGTGAAGCAGTCAAGAACAGTCCCTAAGAGTTCTGTCCTGTGCCGTATGATGTCCAGGAGAATGGTGTGGTTGATTGTGTTGAAGGCTTCAGAGAGGTCCTGCAGGACAAGGAGGTATGTGTGTCCTTTGACAGTGATGTTGTGGAGCCCTTGGAAGATAGATGTGAAGTGTTGCAGTCTCTGTGATGTGGCTGGGTCAAAATCTTGATTGAAAGGATTAAGCAGGTTGTTTGTGGCGATATGGTGATATTCTGTTGGAGTTGGCTTGTGATGAACACTCCATGATTATGGCAAAGTATGGCAGGATAATGATGGTACATTCGTTTTCAGGGAGTGTGGGGTTGAGGGATGATTTCTTGAGGGGGAGAAGGTTTGTCTTGTTTTAAGGGTGGAGGTGCTTGTACCATTTGAAAGACAGGAGTTGATTATTATTAGTTCATGCAGAACGATAGTTGTGATGTAGATTGATGCAGCTTGATGTGTGCATGTGTCACCCATAAAGTGTAATGGTTTTGTTTTGGCTGTCAGGGTGATGAGGGTATCTTGGTAGATGGGGTGTAATGTGTCCCATGTGTTGGATGGTTTGGCACTAGAAGATGGAAGTGGGACAGCAGAGGGGAAGGTGTGTCTGATATTTTGTATTTTAGAGTTGATGTAGTCCATGAGGGAGTCGCAAACTCAGGTGGATGGGTGTGTGGTTGGTGGTTTGGAGAGTGACTTGATGATGTTGAAAGGTTTCGGTGTGTGATTAGTAGAGTATTGGAATTCCTGGAGGTAGTGTGGTGTCTTTGGCATTTCATATGGCAATCTTGTATTTGTTGTGGCAGTGTTTAAAGGGGTGTCCTGAGGCACTGAACAGGTTCTTTTGAAATTCTCTTTCAATGTGCCTGTCTTCCTTTTTTGATATAGAGGAAGCTTTTTTTGGGGGACGGGGGCTATTTTGCTGAGTTCCTGTGTCACTGTTGTTTTAATTGTTGAGGAGTATGGTGTGGTCTGTGAGGGGGCAAGAAGGGGTGATGTGAGTGGTGCTAGGGCTCATTCTGTAATCAGTTTTTTTTGGTCTCTCTGGGATGTGGGGGGAGGTGTGGCATGTGGGGGATGGTGTGTGGCAAAATGAGCATGAAGTGGATTGCAAAGTGATTATAAAAAAAATGCTCCTCACATGAACTAACTCATATCTGTTATTTCCATTAAAAAGTCAAGACATGTCCTCCTTCTCTTTGTGATGCAGAACTACCACACAAAATACTTAATTTATGAAACATTTATTAAGCAAACATATTCTTTTTCATTTCAGAAATGAAAGAAACTGAAACAAATTCATAAGCATGGCCCATCCAATATGGCCTCTTAAGAGCGATCAACATATGACCTCCAATTTAAGAACAATGTACACACACATTATACATGATATGAAGTGTGACAAAGTGAATAAAAGTGCCCATGCTTGAAAATAAAGCAAAAATGAATAAAAAGAATGCTACTAAAGATGATGATGTGAAACTGTGACACAATGAACAAAGGCAATACTGATGAAGGAAAATGATGTAGTGTGTAGCATAAATTGCACACATTTGTAAACAGGCTCCAACCCTGTGCACATACACAATTAAAAAATGAATTAGACAGGGAGTTACTAGCTCCTGTGCCTCTTTTCTAATACTTAATAACACAATGACCAGGATCCATGTTCTAATAAAGACATGCCTACATCCCCATTTAGGGGGTAATTCATGGATTATTTGCGCGGAAAAAAACGGGATATGTGCGCCATTCTGCCCGCAAATCCCTATTTGTTAAACTGGGATTGCGCACAAATCCTGTTTTTTTCAGCGCAAATAATCCATGAATTACCCCCTCTATGTCAATGCACATATCCCTCCCCATTTAATGTCATTGCACATATCCCTGAATATATATGTACTAAGATTGGATATCTAACTCCTCTATGGCCGAGGAAGCTAGGAAATGATCACTGGGACGTGTTGGCAGAGAGATGTTATGCTAACCACATTCTTCAGGGCTGGACTTCATAGATCACCCTGTAAATAATAAACATGGAGGATTTTAGTAAAAGTAACTCAAGCTGCATGTAAAAAACATTTTATTGGACAGTGTTTGTACTTCTCTCAATAACTGACCTTATCTTGATGTTCCAAATAAAAGCACCACAGCAACCCCCGTGCCCTGGCTGTGGGCAGGCTAATCAAGGAGTCAAGGAGACCCCATAAAGTAACGCATTAATCCCATCAAACCTGCAACATTGTAAAGTGGTCAGACACTGATAACCAGATTCATAATAATAAAATGTGTATTTGTTTTGAGTTCAAATAATGAACTTTTACAAAATGTACTGTTCAGACAAACTAACCAAACAATATTACAATTCATTACAATTCATCTACTTCGCATAACACATTGCATATATATATATATATATATATATATGTTAAATTTAATAAATGTTCATCATACTCTTCTTTACATGGCATATCGTCCATATATATGTATATATGTATATTTTGTTTAAAATTTAATTTAAGATTTCATTGTCCATTAGGGATTAAGATGCAGCTACCCAATCCGTAATTGAAGCTGGGTCCAAAGTTTGTACAATGCGATTTCCACGCTCTCTGTGTCAGTGTTTAAGCAGTAGGCCCAAAAAGCATCCAATTTGATGGTATCATATTAGCTGACAAAATCATCCAAAACACTCATATATCAGGTGCACATTTCAGGACATTGTGTGAGGACATGCCTGACAATTTCTGGTTCGTTAATATTTTTGCAGATACGACATACTGCTCTTCAGCTGGGATTTGGGTATAAACTCCCTGCACTGTGAGCAGTGGTAATTGGTTTATACGCAGTCACAATCTGAAGTTCCTAACCACTGGGCTTTGGCTTTTTACCCGGTATAACTCAGGTTTTAGATATATATATATAACACCTGAGATACAGCTAAAGTTGCTTACACAGTGCCAATTTCATGCTTGTTTTTGAAAATTAGTTTCAGGGTCTTGAAATCAATTCCCCCATTGAAATCAGGTGTCCAGTCAATCATCTCAAAGCATTCCTCGTTTAAACCATGAAAGCTATTTCCCTTCATTTTATAGGTACTCCTTAGATAACTCTTCCCCAGGATACTCAACAATGGGTATGCGGGCAACACCTGGATTTCATGTACAACAGGTCTCTATGAATCAAAACCTGTGCCTGTAATAATATCAGTTTCAATTCAAGCCTGAGGAATGCCATGGAGGTCCCTGGGGGAAGACCCAAAATCCTCCTCCAAAAATGACCCTCCAGAACATTCAGTCATGACAGATCACTCATGGCTAGAGCCTCAAGGCCAGAGAGGATTGTTGGTACAAAACTTTGTTCATACAATTGTACAATAGCTCCCATGAAATAGCCTGCAGACTGACTTGCAAACCTTTTTATTGTGTATGTTAATTGATGGGCCTTTCTTTTTTTCCCTTCAATTATTATTTTATATTTAACACAGGTTGTGAACTCAAGTCCCAGGTATGGATAGCTACTTACTTTTTGAAGCATTCCCACTTTGAACTTAATGTTAAGCGTATTTGCCTTTCTACCCGCTATGACCATCATTTTTATTTTTTGCATGTTGATTACCAGGTAATTTTTAGCAAAATAATCGATCAAGGCCCTAAATTTGGCTTTTACACTGCTTATGGCACGATCCTTAATAACCAAGTCATCTGCGTAGAGTGCACATCCCATCAGGTTTAAACCAGATTTCACTGAGTATCCTAGCTCTGCTGTTAGTGTCTTAGGTAGACCTAACAGAAACAGGTTAAACAGCAGTGGGTATACACACAACCCTGTTTTACCCCCCTGTTCGTCATGACTTCCTCTGTCAGAGTTCCCACATCATCTAAGCTCACCTGGACACGTGTGTTAGTATGGAATCAGATAACAATGTCCAGTAGCCAGTCTGGTCAGACCAGCCTAAATAACTTGGTCCACAGTTTGGTCCTGTTCACAGAATCAAAGCTGCTGAAAAGTCTATGAATATTAGGTATACTTCTGGGATATCCTTCCCAGTAGCTCCCTTGATCACTGAGTCCAACAATCTAAGATTGTGGGTGGTACTACAGCTGGTTTGTATGGGATGCAACACACTTGCATTTTCTACCCATGTCTGCAATTCAACAGAAACCAGAAAGGCAAAGAGCTTTCCACGTCGTACATCATGTAGGGAAAGCAGTCTGTAAAAGCTGCCAATCTTATAATAACACACCTTCACTACAGATCTTATTAAACAGTGTCTTCAGTAACTCAGCCCACTCTGTTTGGTTGGCTTTAATGACAGCATTTGACAAACCATTTGGACCTGCTGCACGTGAGCCTTTGAGGCGGCCAATTGCTGTATATACTTCATCAGTCATGAATTTTAGCCGCCAGGATGCTAGTGGGGTATAGTCAAATGTCCGGACCTTACTGTTGTTTGTTTAGATGATATATTGAACCCAATTAACTGCTGGCACTGGGTTTACAAGCTCGGGTTGCTCATCACCCTTTGCTTTTGACAGGTGCTGCCAGATCTCTCTGGTATTTTTACGGCATATCACTTGTATCATATTCTGCCAATGGGATTTTTTTGATTTACCCTGCCTTTCTATAAGCCATTTTTTGTATTGATTTTTTATCTTTTCTAATTTGCATCTCAATGTGTTCAATGGCTCTTCTCGCCTGTGTGCTACTCTTTGCTACCTGGACTTCATAGTCAAATGGGTTTTTATGTTTATACGGGTGAACCACAGACTGTCTTTGTGGTAGAGAACCGGTCATTTTAGCTCGCTGGCTACATTTCACCCATATTGGACACACTGAGCATAACACAACTGGGTAACTCATATGTATAGACACCTCGTGGCCCACACAGCTTTACTGATAATTCTTTGTTACCAGAGTGATTTACTTTTACGCCTGCCCTCCCTTGTCTTTTCGCCTTGGAGTACCCATTTTAAGTGCTAATACCATTGTGGAGTGATCACTGTACTTTGACCCACACACCTGCAGTGAGTCAACCATCACAAAACACTCATTACTAACAAAGACGTAATCAAGGGTAAATGTGTTGTCATTCAAAGACCATGTTACCTTCCCAGACCGACTGCCCTCCGTTTTGCAGTTCAACATAAACATTCCCCATTCCTTCAAAAGGGATACCCAACTGGCCCCCTTAGCATTCCCCCTCTGTTTTAACAAACATGCTCCACGCTTTTCTGGATCCCTACACTGCACATTCATTGCCCTTTGTCGCAAACCACTCGGCACACACTTTGTCTATGGATTCCTGCTCAACCTCCATACTCACTAATAACGGTGGTATATACAAGTTTGACAATAGTATCGGGCAACAGGCACTATCACTTCCAACCCTTGCCTCAATGGCCAGCATTTTGTCATATGCAAATAACATTCTCACACTCTCCAAAACAAGACTGTGACTGATTTCCACAATTAATCCCTCAAATGGCTGGCTTTGTGGGCCTTTAGCCACCAGTTGTTGGAACACCACATACCCCTCTAGTTGTATCGATTTGGTCAACCATGTTTCCTGCAAAAACTAAATATCGTATTCACACAAAAATGACAACGACCCAGTTTTGCTCAAGAAATGGCTATGCCCCCTAGTATTCCATGTTAATAGCTTTACTGTTCATGCACATTCCATCTGGTTTTTCTTCATGAATCTTTTAAACCACTCCGATCCCTGGGCATCATCTGTGCTAATTTGTAAAGCTCGTCCCTCTCCCACTTTCTTGTGAGGTAGTCCACCTAATGCTTCTTGGACTCCCTTTGCAACCTGAGAGAACAGCTGTGCTGGCTCTTTCTCATGGGGTCAGGCATGAGATGGTGCATCAAACAGATACCCCACCTTTAAGATGGCCTCTTGGTGGGTTCGAATGAGTGCTGATACTTCAGATGTAACACAGTAGACACTGAGGTATCTACCTCCCTCGTGGGTCACTGGCTCTACAAAACTAAAGTCGGCTGACGACAAGACCTGCAATGGGAGCACTTTGTTAGAGATTAATAGGAGATCAGATCTGTTTGTTCTTTTCCGGAGAAAGTCAGGGCTCCTCTCCCAGGGTAAAGATTTTTTCATCCAGGTGCCTAGGGGATTTCTCGGCTGCGCTTACGCTAGCAGCCACCTGTGGTACGTGGCTACATAAACATTTCTGCTGGCAATGATCACTACAGGGGCAATGTTTACAGGAGCACAATTGACTACTTATGGGGATGAGGAATGGATGATTTCCACAGCTTCACTTACACCACTGTCATGCACAATTTGACACTGAGGACCTCCATCATCCAATAGCCAGTCAATGTACTGGCGGTTTTTGGCAGCCTACTTTGTTTTCTGCACACTGTTCTCTTAGCCTCCCTTTTTTTTTTAAATTCAGTTTTTATTAGTTTTCAAGAAAAAGAAAAGCAAGCTTATGCATATAGTATACATTGGGCGCATGCCCATAACAACTTCAAAATATAACGAAATCATAAGGCTTTAATGCTTTCAACCCTCCCCTCCCCCCATTCTCGGGTCTCAGTGACCACATTTTAAGAGTCCTTTCTTCGGGCAGCACCAGCCGGGCCCGTGGCCAACTATATACAATCGCCTCCCATGATTCCCATGCAAACGGGTCCACACAAAATAATTTGTTTCGGGCCGGGTGGAGAAGCTCGGCTGCCCTCAGCGCTTGACCTCCGTGTTGGCAAATGCCTCCATGAATTGCAGCCAGTCGGTTTCGATCTGCGCACTTGAGCCTTGTATTGCGGCCGTTAGTTTATTCATAAGGTAGATGTCCTTGGCCACTGCCACCCACTCCCTCTTTGTGGGAAGGGCAGGTCTTTTCCAGGTCCTGGCTCGAGCCGCTCTAGCTGCCAGCAATAGCAAGTGTGTCACGTCTGGTAGCTTTTCCCAGTGCTCATCTCTGTGTTGTAGGCCGAAAATCACCAGTATGGGGTCCAAACAGTAGTCCCCCTCCCCCAGCCTCCCTAATCCAACTAAGCACCTCTGACCAGTAGGTCTGGACCTTGTGGCACGTCCACCTCATGTGCCAATGGTCAGCATTCTCTCCACATCCATGCCAACACATTGGGACTACATCTGGGAACATCCTTGAAAGAGAGATCGGGCCATACTGCCACCTGTGGAGGAGCTTGACACCGTGGGACTTGTATTGGCATGAAATCGACGTCTTGAAGGCCCTAGTACAGATTTTCCCCCAGAGACCATCCCCGATGGTGCAGCCTATGTCCCTTTCCCATTTTCTCCTGAGGTACCTGGTGGTTCCCTCACGGGGGGTCAAAAGCGCAGTGTACAGGAGGGAGATGAGGCCCTTCATTTCCATGTGGGAGTCTAATATTTTTTCCACCGTGGTGAGTTTCCTCTGTATGCATTCCTTGAGTTTTGGGTTCATTAGGATTCCCTTAAGTCTGAGGTATAGGAGTGGTGAAAGTCTGCCGATACCCAAAGCCTCCTCAAGTTCCTGGATAGTTATGAAGGAGTCCACCCTCACCATTTGGCCAACCCTACAGAGCCCCGCTTCAAACCAGGAGTGGTAATGCTCGTGTCCTGGGATCTCTTCCAGAACTGGTGTGGACCATATGTGACTAAGTGGGGAGGGCCATGTTGTGACTCTTTCCTTGTGTCCCTTCCCTGCTAGTGCCTTCCACATAGTTCCCATAATCGGGTGGTCCCTAATCCTTCTCGGGAGCTTTTTTA
The DNA here is from genome assembly GCF_040938575.1 of Ambystoma mexicanum. Lineage (NCBI taxonomy): Eukaryota > Metazoa > Chordata > Amphibia > Caudata > Ambystomatidae > Ambystoma > Ambystoma mexicanum. The sequence continues at coordinate 765,964,299 of NC_090923.1, read as the reverse complement.
GAGGGACCCACAACCATTCACCTACGGTAACTGGGTTTACGCGGGAGTTCTCAATGTAGACCCACTGTTTGTTAGGATCTTCTCTAAGGTGGGGGGCAAGAACTCTGAGTTGGGCGGCCCTATGATATGTATCGAGATCTGGGAGTGCAACACTTCCTCTTTCTTTGGGAAGGGTGAGGGTCTCTTAACCTTTTCTGGGTTTCTGGCCTTGCCATATAAACTTCACTATGCGCCTCCTGGCTTCTCCGAGGTATGCCTCAGGGGCCTCCAGTGGAAGCATCTGGAAGAGGTAGAGCACTCTAGGGAGCAGGTTCATCTTTATTGCATTTATTCTGCCCATCCATGAGATTTGCCCCCTCCCCCAACCCTCCATTTCCCTGAACAATTTCTCAAACAGGGGGGGGGGGGTAGTTTGCCTGGCTCAGGTCTTCATCGGGCCTTGCAATGTTAATCCCCAGGTATTTCATCCCACTCTCTCAGACCTGGAGGCCCAGAGGGGGCAATTCCGCTACGCACCTATCGGCGTCTGAAGCAAATGGGAAGATCATCGACTTGCCTACATTAACCTTGAAGCCCGAGAAACGACCAAACTGGTCTATTATCTGAAGGGCCGCCGGGACTGAGCGCGTGGGTTCCCTCAGGTGTAGCAGGATGTCATCTGCGTACAGGCCGAGTTTAAAGGTGCAATCTCCCACCACTATGTCCCTCACCATGGGGGAACCCCTGAGGTACTCTGCAAGGATATCCATGGTCATGGCGAAGAGAAGGGGAGAGAGGGGGCAACCCTGCCTCGTCCCTCTCTGGAGGCCAAAAATACGTGATAGGCGACCATTGACTGTGACTCTGGCAGATGGTGACACATATAGGGCCTTGATGGCCTGTCTGATCCCTATTCCAAAGCCGAACCTTTCTAAGACCCCATGTAGGAACTCCCAGTCAACCCGATCAAACGCCTTCTCGGCATCGATGGACACTAAGACTGGGTTCTCACCCATAGGAGCCGCAATCCGCATGAGGTGTAGAGTTTTACGCAGGGTGTCGGCCCCCTGTCTCCCCTGTATAAACCCCACCTGATCCGAATGGATCAGGTTCGGCATATGGCCGTCCAGCCTTGTCGCTATAATCCTCATGAATAGCTTTGCATCCACATTGAGGAGGGAGATGTGTCTATACGAGCGGCAGTCCGCTGGGTCCTTCCCTTCCTTCGGGATCACAGTGATCAGTGCTTTACCAAATGACGGGGGTGCCTTCCCTATCTTCATTATGTTCGTAAATAGGCCCGCCAAGAAGCCCGCAAGTAGGCCCGAGAAGGTCTTATAGAAGCCTGCGGTGAATCCATCCTCCCCCGGGGCCCTTCCCACCTTCAGGCCTGAAATGGCTTTCAGCACCTCCTCCTCTGTTATGGGGGCATTGAGGGCTGCGGACTCCAGCATTCCCAGAGTCGGGAGAGAGACCCCCTCGAGGTATACCTCCCGCGCCTCCCTCTCCACTTCTTCCTCCCTCCCATATAGGGTCTCATAGAAACTAGCGAATTTCTCTGCTATGCCTTCCGGGTCTGTACTCTCCTCATCTGCATCATTCCCAATTCGTTGGACCCACCTGTCCGCTCTCTGGCCTCGGAGTTTGGCCGCCAGCATGGCGTCAGCCTTATCCCCTTTTTCGTAGTACCTCTGACGCAGGTGTTGGAGTCCGGCTACTATTTTGCCCAATTCTAGGTCCCTGAGTTCCTGTCTCTTCTCTCTCGCCAAGGCTAGGTCTCTCTCTTTCTCTCCTTCCCCCTTCCCCTCAGATCTTTCTAGGGCGAGTATGTCTGACCTCAACCTGTGAGCTAGGAGGGTCCTTACCCTTTTTTTGGAGACTCCTTCACTTATCAGCCTACCCCTCCAGGTTGCCTTCGCCGCCTACCATACAGTTTCCTGTGCCACTTCGCCTGTGTCATTTAGCTCGAAGAATTCTCTAATTGCTGATGACATTTCTTCTCTAAAGACAGTATCCCTCAATAGAAAATCATTGCACTTCCACAGAGATTCCCTGGCCCTTAAACCGGAGATGCTTAGGTCTCACCAGACCATATCGTGGTCTGACCCACTGACGGGACGAATATCACACGCGTCTATTCTACTCATGAATTGGTGACCTGTGAAGAGATAATTTATTCTTGTCCTAGTTCCGTGGGCTGCTGAATAAAATGTGTACCCCTTTGCCCTCAGGTGGCGTTCCCTCCAGATGTCCACCAGCCCCTTTTCCCACATCAGGTCCCTGAGGCCCCATCCCTGACCTCCCCCCACACTACCTGGTCGAGTAACCCCCCCGCTATGGTCTAAATCCCGGTCAGCCCACATGTTGAGGTCTCCACCCAATATCAGGAGACCTTCCACCCTGGACATCACCTCTCCCATAACCTCTTGCATAAATTCCTTCTGACCTACGTTGGGGCAGTATATGGATACTAGGGAGACCCTGGAGTTGTGGAGATTACCGGACACTACCAGAACCCTCCCATTCTCCCTCTCCCAGTGAGAAACCTCAGATAGTTTTTGGTACCTGTGGAGCAGGATCCCAACCCCGGCTTTCTTGGTGGTGCTGGACGCCCAGAACATCTGGCCCACGTGTGACCCAGGGATGGCCCACTCCTCACCCCTCACCCATCTGGTCTCCTGCACGAAGAGGACATCTGCCCCTGCGTTTTTCATTTCTCAAGGGAGCGCTTGGTTGGGGAGTTAAGTCCTTTGACATTGAGTGAACCAAGTCTGATCGTCTCGACTCGCCCTTTTCTTTCACTGACTGCCATTACCCCTATGCATGGTGTTCATTAGTTTCCTGATTCGGCGGGGGCTGCCCCGTCCTCCATTAATGCTGGATCCGAGGAGAGCCTGAGAATTCCTTCTTCCCCCAACCTGTCCTCCCCTCTCCCCCCTGTTTGTGACGCCTGACAACAGGCAAGCCTCCAGGGCAAAAGCATGATTGTGCACCGCAGTTCTTCTAGTTGAAGATCATGTCCCCGGCCGGGGTTGTGTCGCTAGAGTCCTGATGCATCCCAGCCACTCGTTCTCGTTCCGTCAGTCACCTCCCGCTTCAGGCGGAGGGGTGTTGGGTTTTTTAAATTTTCTCCTGCCCTTTGTTTTCTTCTTCGTCGACCAGGGGCCCACCGGTCCCCTATCAGCTTCTGTTGTAGGCTGTGTTCCTGCTCCTACTCGCTCCTCCGGAAGGTCTCCCTTGAGCACCTGTACGACTTGTGTAGCCTCCTTGCTGCTAATCACTCTGTAATCCACCCCCGCTCGTTCGAAGGATAGGGCGAACGGGAAGGACCATCTGTATCTCATGTCCTGGCTTGTTAGCCACTGTGTGAGTGGGCGGCATTCTCTCCTGCGTGTGAGCATTAGAGCAGATAGATCTTGGTATATCTTAATGGTGTCACCTTCGAAGACGAAACTCCCCAGCCTTTTTGCCTTCTCCAAGACTTCCATTTTCTCCCTGTAGCGGAGGAACCTCACAACGGTGGACCTTGGGCCACCTCCGGCGCCTCCTCCACCTCAGTGCGCCCTTTCTAGCTGGACCTCCTTGCCCCCCTCCAGTGCGAATAGTTGATTAATCAGGCCCTGAACTTTTCTCCCCACATCCGCAGGTGTTTCCCCTCTCTCCTGGCACACCCCCATAATGCGCAGGTTGTTTCGACGTTTCCTGTTCTCTAAATCGTCCATCTTGAGAATAATGTCCTCCTCTCTCATTTCCAGGTCTGTCAGCCTGGCCTCATACTTCATGTCTAGGAGGTCCGCCTGGAGATTATTGTTTTCCATCCCCTCCAGGGTTTCCACTCTCCCCTTGAGGTCTACAATGGAGGCTTGTATATCTGTGCGGATCGCCTTAATCTCTTGGAGGATATCTTTAAGGTCGTCCTTAGTGAGTGGGGTTGGGGGTTGGACCCCTATGGCAGGCATAGTGGCTCCGGGGGCCTTGGACTGGGGTGGGGGCCGACGGCGAAACTGCTGCAGGGAGCTGATCACTCTGGGGAGTGGGGTCTGCTCCAGGATCGAGGCCAGGCCTGGCACCCAGGAGGCGGTGTCTCTGTGTCGGTTCCCCCGGTATAGATCCAAAGGCTCAAGTCGAGGCTTTAGGCAGTATTAACTCCGGAACACCAAGGGAATTCTGTGGTCAGGGCTGGGGCTTTCTTTTCAAGGGCCCTGGTGAGGCACCAAAGCCTGGGCGTCTGGTATTGTACTTCTCCCCTGCCGCCTCCACTTCCGCGCTCCAACGCCTCACCGTCTCCCCACTGGGCCCCACCGCTCGTGCGCCATGTGAAGCTGAGCAGTTGGGTTGAGGGCGGGAGGGGGGGCTCGAGCCACCACGACGACAACAGCTCGCTTTCCCCCCTCCGGCTCCTCACCTTGTATTGGCGTCGGGTTGGGCCCCTCCGTGAGGCCGGGGTCAGCTGGAGCGGGTCTCATCACGTGCGCGGCCCTCCAGGGACTGCTTTCTCTGGGTTCTCTGTGGTCCGGGCACCTGGGCGCTTACGCGGGGGACAGACGAGGAGCGCCTGAAACGGGGCGGGGTGGGCCCATCTTCCCTGGCCAGGGGGGCCGCTGTAGGTCCGGAACCGCCTCACCTTTTCTCTCCGCATTGCAGGGTCCTGTGTGCTAGATGCTGGCGCCTTGTGTCTCCTTCCAGGCAACGGTAGTGGGGGTGCCTTCTCCGACGCCCGGCTACCTCGCTATTTTGGTATATGCCGGGGGTGGTGATTCTTGCCCCGCCGGCGGCTCCTGTGGACCTCCGGAGCGCCCCCCCGAAAAGGGCGCAAAAGTGGCTCCCCAGCCTTGAACGCCGGTCACGCTAGGCGGGCTGTGTCTCTCCCACTCACAGTGGCTCTCTCCGGCGCCGGCGGAGGCTGGCTTCTTGGGCTGCTAGGCGGGTGGTGCTCGGTCCCAGGACTGGGGTCTCCTCCGGGGCCGCTTAGAAATCCCGGCCGGGGATCCTAAAAGCGCACTAGGCCCTGCGATGCAGACGGAGCGCAAGCTCACAGGTCCTTCATGCTCCGCGCCCCCTAGCGGTCTCCTCCAGCCTCCCTTTTAAACCCACCTTCTAAGTGCCAGTTCACTCACACCCTCCCCTTTCGGGCACCCTTTTGCCAGCTCTTCTAGTCTATTGTCCAATAGGGCCAGGGTGTTTCCCTGATTCTGCACACCCTCGAGTATTATCCTGCATAGCTTCAATAAGAGCTTTATCGCAAAAGGTACTATATCAACCGGGTTTTTATTTCCCTCAGTTTGATCATAGCCATCACAACCATTTGAGATGCTCAGGTCCCTTTCCACCGGCTCTGAAGCTTGATACAGATCAGGGGATAGAGATAACCACTGGATTTCATCATCAGGGGTGGGGGGGGGGGGGGGGCACCATGTAATATCATTGATAACCAGATTCAAATTTGCACAGATTGGGGATTTGTTTTTCTCATGAAATTAGAAGTTCAATGATTTTGTGTAGCTCTATGTGTGGGGTAGGTGATGTGTTGGGTGAGTTCACAGGTGGTGCAGTGTAGATACTGTTCAGCAACAATATGGGGCTAATTTTTGAGTTATCCCATGAAAAGGCAGCAGGACCTGTTAAGTTTTCACTTTCACCTACACAGGTCCCTGCTGCCTTATTTTCCACATTTGCATGGTAAAAAGTCACGTACATGCTTGTACGCCACCCTTTTGCACTCTACCCTGCAAATTAAGTAAATGCCACTTGCCATGTTCGAATGGCAGGCAGTATTTACAATGGAATCCGATCCAAAGTAACCCAGAGCTTTTGTGGCACCATAATAATCCATGCCAGTGCAAATGCTGTATTATTTGTATGGCAGAGAAGAAGGGTGCCACGGAACCCTAAGTTGTGTTCCGCCCCTCCTCTCCGTCGTACAAATGAATAAAAATGATCTGTGATGTAAATAAATGGTGAACAAGCTTTTGCGCCATTAGATTACGTTACGGGCTCACAGAAAATGGACTCCCATATGTTTGTACAATTTAAGGGCATGCATAAAGAGGAGACCCAGATCATTTGCTCATTTTAATTGAAGCTATCTATTGGTCTATATGACGCTTAAAGAAAGAAGACAGATTAATGCTGTAAACGGAAGTGGACTTAAACTGAAATGTAAATCTGAACAGGTAGTTATAGTCTGGAAACTGGAACAGTATGACAGCTTCAAAACATAACATAGAATAACATAGAATAACATAAATATATCCTCATTTATATGTTAGACTCAGATTTGTAAGTAAGAGATGGTTTTCAGTTAGCCAGTGATAAAACAATTCCCCAAAATGCTGTCCACAGAAACAGAGACAAAAACATAATGCAAGATTGTAATATTAGTGGCATATAAAGTTGGTCTACGGCACTTAAAGTCGTTCTATATTATGTTTAAAAAAGAATATCATGGCCAAAGGGTAGTGTTGGAGGACTAGAAGGGAAGGGTGGGGTTTAGGGGTGTCCCCCTGAAACGGTTAGTAGACCAACTGCTTCCTTCCTTTCTGTGAGTGGATGTATTCCCTTCCATTTCTTCTGTCAAGAAATCTGCAAACAATGTTAAAGAATTACTTCACAGTTGCGAGAGGCTGCACATTTTATTTTACTAGCCTAAAACTCTGTATTTCATGTAAGAGAACTACATTTTACCTTTCGAAAATTTGGCTGTAAAGCCGGATTCAGTGATTGTAAATTTCTCTTCCTATGGCAGACATGCCTAAGGCTGAAGTGGTGCGATTTTTATCTCGCTTGTTTAAGCACTCACACATTTCCACATGGTTTTCAGCTGCACTGCTTGGTAAATCACTGTATGACATTTGTCTGTTCTTTTGATTTCCCCATCTCCAGCACAGCAATGTTATCTGGCGATGTTTTAGGAGTAATATTTTTAAATCTGCCATTATGTTTATCCGAGCACACTATTTAAGCACTCTTTGTTTGTTCAATGATATTTTTACGACTCAATGTTTTAAAAATGATATCACTTACTACCTTGGTTTTCATACAATAATTTGCAGGATACTCTTACATTGTCATTCCCGCTTATATATTGCTGTGTATACTTATCCTCATATGAAACTATTATTTATCTTGTGATTATACCTGAGGGCCCACCCGATGTGTGGACGTACCTTGCAATGTATCACAGATGTGACTGCCAAGTGTGCATGTTGATTTAATGTTGTCATTGTGTTTGTGGTTTAGCGTTATGCTTGTTGTGGTGCAAGAGGATTGCAGGGTCCCAAAAGGAGCACAATACTTCACTGCAACTTGAATTCCCATTAGCCCATTGCCAGGCCCACAGGATGACTCTTGGCAGGGAAATGGATATCCAGGGACTCAGGATGGCGGGACAAGTGAGATTGAGTGACTTTTCCCTAGAGCACTGTGAGTTTTGGAGATTGGTGTTGTACTGGGGGAAGAGGCAGTATTTTTCTCTTTAGATGGCTTTTTATACCTAATATAAAACATTTGTGAAGCAATAACCTGATGGTACAGACAAGAGAACATGCATTGAACGCATCTTTGACATATCTGATAAAAGTGTTCATGCGTTCTACATGCAAAGAATAGCAGAGCCATCAACTGTGGCCAGTTAACCAAGGGGTTAATAAACTGTTTTGATACCAATTCCCCCGCTCGCGCTGTAACCCATAGAAAACAACTGAGTCCCATTAAAAATTCGGTCCAGCTGTCACATAGTCACTGACATAGCAGTCATATGCGCTTGAACACAATGTGCAGCATGATTTTTATATTTTATTCAACTAGTCATCACTACTGGTAATTGAATAGCCACCAAATGTGTATTACTATTCGCATGCAATGTAAAGCTCTTTTAATTTATATTGTTGCACAGACTATGGTCTTCCGAAGGGCCTTCATCCACCACAGAGATTTGAAGCCTTAACAATGGCAGTTGGCGCTATAGAAATATCAAATAACATAACAAAACATACATACATCACACAACACAACACAGGTGTATGCGGTCAGTATAACTTTATTAATGAAAAAAACTGCTCATTGCTTACAAATTTGCTTTGGGGGAGAAAATGAATGTAGTCAAAGAAGTATGTTAGAAGAATACCTTATGGATTTTGAGTAAATCTTTCTCAACATTGTCACATTCACTAATATAATTGTTACAAACATTTTCCTTTTGTATTCTGATCATGTATTTTATAAACTTGATAGATAAGACACAGTCATAACTTGAGCTGTGTTTTATAGGTGATTTTCCGTTTTCCCTCAAACTGTCAGTTCTTTATCTTGACTTTTCAAAGGTCTGGGGTTAACCATTTGGTTTCAAGCTTCTTTACAGAGGAAATGAAGGGTCTAGCAGGTGCCAGTGAATCAAAGAACTGTATCAGTGTGAGGAATTCGACCATCCGCACGGTGGTTGTGCGCTCGCCTTGCTTTTTTGAAATTTTAGTTGAATTTGAATGATGTTATATCAACCTCTGGAAAATGTGTGGGGCTAATTCCTATGCTCCCCGCATGACATAGGCATAGACCTGTGGACATAGACTACAGGTGCAGTCCCCCAGTCATATTAGTTGGGAACTGACAGGTGGAGTACATGATGTCTACAGAAGGGGGAGGCCCAAACCTTCTCCCTACCATGGCCTGCCTAATTAACTAACAAACGCTCCAAGGATCTGACCTGTCGTTTTGTTGAGCCCTGTAGCTGGTGGCAGCATCCACCTACTAATCAGAGTTTAATTGAAACAGGCCCACATGGGACCAGGCTGCCGGGGCTAAAAAAGGAGACCTCAACACCCTTTCTTATGCACTGTGTCAACTTGAAGTCAGCTCCCGCCCTCAGTATTGATTGACAGTGAAATCTCATGTCTGGGACTGTGTGTTTAAAGTAGTCATCCCCACAGGGGGACCCCATTCAGAAGGTACAAGTATGTGGTTTGGCGGTGCCTGAAAGTCTGGTCTCGCCTCAGCTTCAAGGCAGATCTGTCGCTTTAATCAACAACCACAGAGAGCTACATTAACCAGAATGACACTTTGATCCACAAAAGACAGGAAGATGGGTGGGACTTAGCATTACATGTTTTCACCCCTTTATCTTTTCTCTTGCAAAGCACTCTGGATATTACCTCATGCATACAGGAGATTGCTGGTGGGCCCCAGGAATGGTTCATTAAGGTAGGCTTGGCCTACATCAATCCCTGTGTTTCAATTGGCTTTAAAAGTGGGCTGAGCCCCTCTATTGGCAGATCTGGAGACTTTGCAAAGAGTAACAAGATGAACTCAGCATTGGACCCTGGCTAAAGGTACAGTCTGCCTTACATCTTCCGCAAGTGAAGGAATGCCCAGACATTCAAGAGGGATGCAAGATCCCTCCCCTTGTAACAATTGATAGCCAACACCCAATCTTAAAGAGGCTGACTTGAACCTGATGCAGCCACTAGAAGTGATGAAGATCCTCCTGGCTATCCTGTGTTCTCCTGACCCTGGAAGAATAAATGGGTCAAGAGTGACAGGATACACAGCGAAACCCTCTGGGGAATAAAACCCTGAAAAAAACGTACATATACCACTAGCTACCCACCTCTAACACACCGAAAGGTGGCTACTTGTCAGAAATTTACCTCACAGTAGGAATTTCATAGGAGTATATCTCCCACCATAGACAAAGAAATGTGTTTAGCATATTTTAATTATTATATCAAACAACATGGTAAAACAACATAAAACACCTATTTCCAGCGTTCGTTATTTGTAGAAACACAAATGGGCGGAAGAAGCAGACACCAAAACATTTGCAATGTACAATTAGTGTGATGTTAGTAATGGTGTATTTTGATCGCATTTTCAATTATACAACAACATGGTATAATAGCGTCAACATTTGAATATGTTTCTAGGGAGAAGGACAACACTGTTGCAGTTTAAAGCTCGTCAGTAAAGTCCAACGCCCCCCGTCTTCAGGACGCGATAGGTTAAAGAGACACATTACACTGGCAACATGGCGCCTATATGTCAGTGTAGTGACCTAAAAAGATAAATAAAAATTGTTTTACTCAAACATGATAAAAACGGTGATGGTGCTGTTTGTGTGCATACAAAACAAGTAGCCAGGTTGCTAACCTTAAAAGTGATTTCTTTTGGTGTGATGGGCAAAGCGATTGCATGAATCAATTTAATTGAGGCGGCAGACCAGTCCTTCTTAAGAATTCAGGCTGTAAATCAATACGTACATTTATTTAGATTTTTGTTGAAACAAGTAACATATTGAACCAACAATAGTTACATTTTGATATATGAATAAATCATATTTACTACTTTATGTGTAAGGCAGGATTTTTGTTTCAAGTCCTGCAGAAAAATTTCAGTGGTGTACCAAGTTTCTATGGTATTCCGGATACTACATGTCCCATAATGCATCATGGAATCTAAAAGAAATGCGAAAAGCCTTTCAATTTCACAGGTTTCACCTGATTTACGTTTCTTTCAAACATTTAATTGGCAGGGAGTAACACTTACCTGGCCATAATGATCCCCAAGGCTGTCTTGCATTGTTATATATTGGGTTAGATATTCTAAACCGCTCGCGTGTCAGTGAATGGCTCTGTGTGGGAGACACAGGTACCAGAGAGTACAATTAGACTCTCTGTACGTTTTTGAGCAACAATCAAGTGTGGCATGGATTTCAAAGCAGGCTTACCTGTCGTGTGTGCATTTGCCTTTACAGAATCGCTTTACCCCATGGCTTTTTCCTTGGTTGAATACTGGTGTAAGCCAAATGTCATTCGTTGACATCGAAAGAGGACTGCCAAGCCCAGTCCATTCATGTGTGTAATAGAGGAAGGACTTTACTCAGTATTAGAAAGGGGTCGGCCATTTTTGAGTGTATATGGATCCTATGAAGGTATACTTAACACTGCAGTAAATAATGATCTGCTTGCTAGTTCTCAGTAAGGGGGTGTGTATAGTGTGTCAAATACATTTTTTCTTATAGAGCAAATTTGTGCACACAATGGTTATGCATTATATGACAATTTTAGACAAGGCATCACCCTCTAGCAGACATGATAGACATAAATGGCAATGAGATCATATTTCATTAACCCCCCCACTGGTTGTCTGAGCTATTAGTGGATAAACAGACCCCACTCTACGGCAATATTTAGACCGGACTGGACTGTATTGAGATTATAAATCCATTTTTGCTCCATTTTTTTAAGGAACAGATCCCTATTCCCTCCCCGTGGGTGAGCTTTAGATGTCTCAATAACAAACCAAAATATATCTTCGCATGTGTGTTTCGCTTGTAAATAGTGGGCCACCAATGGTTTATCCGGAGTACCATTCCATATGGCTGAGCGATGTTCGCCAATTCGTAATTTCACTGACCTGATCGTTTTGCCTATATAGATTAACCCACAAGGGCATTTTATCCCATAGATCACCCATTTAGTAAAGCAATTTGAGAAGGATTGGTATTTCCATAGCCTGTCATACAGATCAATCTGTTTCAAATTCTTGGTCAAATGGCAGACTGAACAATGTCCGCATGCATAATGACCACTGACTGGTGGCAGTCCCCATAATGTAGATTGAATGGGTAAGTGTGTACTAATTTATCCCGCAGATTAGGCATCCGCTTGAAGGCAAATCTAGGACAATTGGGTTGAAAATCATTGGTATGAATGATTTTCAAATTTTTTAGTATCACCCTTCTTAGGTCATTACTCAGGGGCGAAAAAGATGAGACACATGTAATTCTATCATCTTGTGGTTTTGTGTGTTTCTGAAGGATCACTTGGCGATTTGCGTTACGTGCTCTCTTCATAGATCTCTTGATTATTTTCCGAGAATATTGTCTCTGTTTTAGTTTTTCGCTCAAGAGCTGGCTATTGATTTTAAAGTCAGCCAATTCATTACAGTTCCGTCGGATTCTAAGAAATTGTCCGTAAGGTAAATTTTCTCGTAGACTAGACGGGTGGAAGCTACTGAACAATAAAAGCGTACTCTTGTCTGTGGGTTTTTTGAATAATGTAGTACCCAGTTGGTTTTCCTTTTTGAAGATTTTCAGATCAAGAAAGGCTATATTGTCAGTGCTTGATGACATGGTGAATTTGATGGTTAGAGTTTGGCTGTTGAGCCATATTAAAAAGAGATCTAGTTGGTCCTGGCTTCCATGCCAAAGCATGAACACATCGTCTATGTAACGATGCCATGAACTAATGTGTTCATGGAAGGGATTAGTCGCCGTGTAGATGAAATTAGATTTGTAGTGATCCATGTATAAATTTGTCAAGTGATCCTTCAGAAACACACAAAACCACAAGATGATAGAATTACATGTGTCTCATCTTTTTCGCCCCTGAGTAATGACCTAAGAAGGGTGATACTAAAAAATTGGAAAATCATTCATACCGATGATTTTCAACCCAATTGTCCTAGATTTGCCTTCAAGCGGATGCCTAATCTGCGGGATAAATTAGTACACACTTACCCTATTAACAACATTGAGACACCCATTCAATCTACATTATGGGGACTGCCACCAGTCAGTGGTCATTATGCATGTGGACATTGTTCAGTCTGCCATTTGACCAAGAATTTGAAACAGATTGATCTGTATGACAGGCTATGGAAATAGCAATCCTTCTCAAATTGCTTGACTAAATGGCTGATCTATGGGATAAAATGCCCTTTTGGGTTAATCTATATAGGCAAAACGATCAGGTCAGTGAAATTACAAATTGGCGAACATTGCTCAGCCATACGGAATGGTACTCCGGATAAACCATTGGTGGCCCACTATTTACAAGCGAAACACAAATGCGAAGATATATTTTGGTTTGTTATTGAGACATCTAAAGCTCACCCACGGGGAGGGAATAGGGATCTGTTCCTTAAAAAAATGGAGCAAAAATGGATTTATAATCTCAATACAGTCCAGTCCGGTCTAAATATTGTTGTAGAGTGTAGTCTGTTTATCCACTAATAGCTCAGACAACCAGTGGGGGGGTTAATGAAATGTGATCTCATTGCCATTTATGTCTATCATGTCTGCTGGAGGGTGATGCCTTGTCTAAAATTGTCATATAATGCATAACCATTGTGTGCACAAATTTGCTCTATAAGACAAAATGTATTTGACACACTATACACACCCCCTTACTGAGAATTAGCAAGCAGATCATTATTTACTGCAGTGTTAAGTATACCTTCATAGGATCCATATACACTCAAAAATGGCCGACCCCTTTCTAATACTGAGGAAAGTCCTTCCTCTATTACACACATGAATGGACTGGGCTTGGCAGTCCTCTTTCGATGTCAATGAATGACATTTGGCTTACACCAGTATTCAACCAAGGAAAAAGCCACGGGGTAAAGCGATTTTGTGAAGGCAAATGCACACACGACAGGTAAGCCTGCTTTGAAATCCATGCCACACTTGATTGTTGCTCAAAAACGTACAGAGAGTCTAATTGTACTCTCTGGTGCCTTTGTCTCCCACACAGAGCCATTCACTGACACGCGAGCGGTTTAAAATATCTAACCCAATGTATAACAATGCAAGACAGCCTTGGGGATCATTATGGCCAAGTAAGTGTCACTCCCTGCCACTTAAATGTTTGAAAGAAACGTAAATCAGGTGAAACCGGTGAAATTGAAAGGCTTTTCGCATTTCTTTTAGATTCCATGATGCATTATGGGACATGTAGTATCCGGAATACCATAGAAACTCGGTACACCACTGAAATGTTTCTGCAGGACTTGAAACAAAAATCCCTGCCTTACACTTAAAGTGGTAAATATGATTGATTCATATATCAAAATGTAACTATTGTTGGTTCAATATGTTACTTGTTTCAACAAAAATCTAAATGAATTTACGTATTGATTTACAGCCTGAATTCTTAAGACGGACTGGTCTGCTGCCTCAATTAAATTGATTCATGCAATCGCTTTGCCCATCACACCAAAAGAAATCACTTTTAAGGTTAGCAACCTGGCTACTTGTTTTGTATGTACACAAACAGCACCATCACCGTTTTTATCATGTTTGAGTAAAACAATTTTTATTTATCTTTTTAGGTCACTACACTGACACATAGGCGCCATGTTGTCAGTGTAATGTGTCTCTTTAACCTATCGCGTCCTGAAGACGGGGGGCGTTGGACTTTACTGACGAGCTTTAAACTGCAACAGTGTTGTCCTTCTCCCTAGAAACATATTCAAATGTTGACGCTATTATACCATGTTGTTGTATAATTGAAAATGCGATCAAAATACACCATTACTAACATCACGCTAATTGTACATTGCAAATGTTTTGGTGTCTGCTTCTTCCGCCCATTTGTGTTTCTACAAATAACAAACGCTGGAAATAGGTGTTTTATGTTGTTTTACCATGTTGTTTGATATAATAATTAAAATATGCTAAACACATTTCTTTGTCTATGGTGGGAGATATAATCCTATGAAATTCCTACTGTGAGGTACATTTCTGACAAGTAACCACCTTTCGGTGTGTTAGAGGTGGGTAGCTAGTGGTATATGTACGTTTTTTTCTGCTGTATCTCTCCTTACATACCACAGCCCCCTTAAAAAATTGAGGAAACCCTTGTGCTCACAACACTTGCTTATCCCGAATAAAACCCTGAGCCAGATACTCTCTTCTCAGTTCCTTCTGGAGGTGCAGTGCAAGGAGCTATGTGATCTTCTATGTAGGTTGTGGGTTATTATGTGATGCTGCTGGGAAGCTTTCTGATCCCTGTGTGTACAAGGATAGGCAAGATTAGAAATGATCAGTATAGAAATCAAGAGGGAAAGAAATAGTCATAGCAGAAATAGGTCTTGCTCATACCCTGAGAAATAATTCATAAAAGCCAATGACTGCTGTGTTTACTGACTCTGACGGAAGAGAATGGGTAATGATGTTCTGCTATGGAGAGATATTATGAGTACAGAAACAGGAGAGGGTTGACACAAACAAATAGAATTATAGATGTTCCCTACCCGCTGCTACGCTGACCAGGGAGCATTCTTGTATCAAATATAGAAATTGGTGCGGCTCCTACGCTTGCCGATTGGGTCAGTTTCGTAAATGCAAACAGTCTGATTACAGTCGTGACTAACTGTGCATTGGGTGTGATGTGGGGCAGATTCAGTCAGATCCAGGAAGAATACTTTGAAAGTCAGGTCTGCAACCCTGTGTGAAGAATCTGACATTAAATATAGAAAGCGGAAAGCCGTGCATTACCAGGGTATCAAGATACAATACACGTACCTGGAAGAATGCAGCGTTTTCTGATCCGCGTTGACTACGCAGGAAACATTTGGAAGTGTTGAGACGATCTAAGGGAATGAAAGAGCATGAGAGGTGACCAAGCCAAACTTACGGAGCATTGTTTAAGAACAGAAGCAACGCAGAGAATCACTGCCTGGAGAGTGTAAATGCTGTGTTCCTGTAGGGGGTGGAGCCTGGAAGCCTTCAGTAGCCTGAGAAACTACAATGCTGCACTAATTGAAGGAAGCCATCTTGGACGTGGGTAGAGTAATAGCTGTAACCTGATTCCATCGATGCCAAACTGATCACCAAAGACCACATCGCATGACACCCTTAAACATCTCAAAAGGAACAGAGGGCGATACCGAATCCAGAGGAATCCAGAGGACCCCCCAGCAGTTCCATAACAGGTACTCAGCCAGTGAACAGGGTACCCTACTAGGCTCTCCAGCAAGCTTTCTAGGTGGGAAGTGCCAGAGAGTCTCTGAACCAAACCAAGGACAAGGCAGCTGCTTGCAAGATTCTATTCAGCGTTGGGCTATCTTCCTTAAAGGATGACACAAGCCCAGTGAAGAAGCTAGGAGGAGTGCATCGACAAGCATCTACTGACATCTGCCTTAAAGGACATTTTTGAGCCAGTCGAGCCCCTCGAGCTGCAACCGGCTTCACCTCTGACCGTTGTTATGCTGCAGTCGCTAAAGCTATCTGAGACGCCTTGTCCAGTGCTTCAGAACCGATTACCAGCACTGAAAGAACGATTCCTGAACCTGCGCTGCCATGTACGCCAGCCTGCAGCTTTCTATCCAGTTTTGCTTGCCAAACTGCCTGCCACCTAATCCCTGAAGCTGTCTCTTGTCTTGAACTCTCTAGCAGAAGCTGTAAAGGGCCCTGAAACCAATACCGAAACTGTCGAGCACCAAAAACTCCTACAGCACAAGGTGCTTTGTGGTTCTGTCCCCTTGGTCCTTCTCTAAAGGCCCCTGGTGATATTTTATGAACCAATGCTCCCTTTGTGTTGAAACCAAGTATCATTGAACTATTGCGACTAATTATTATACCAACTACCCCTTTGTCAGTATCCAAAATGCATCCCTTTTACTTCTTTGAAACTGCCTGTCCTCTTTATTCCTTTACAGGGTGTGTTGTATTTTGTAGTGTGCTAGAACTGTGTGTTGTGATAATAATAAAGAAGATATTTGTTTACAACCTTGACTGGACAGTCCATTGTATCATTGGGTAATGTATTTTTGCTGTGTTGCAACTAACCAACGATTCACAGCCTTTTGGAGATAAGCCTGCTCTTCTGTCCACGTTGCCAAAATTGGACGAGGAGGTTTATAATTTGCTTGTTTTTCCAATGTGTTCAGATCCCTTCTGGTGTACTAGAGATGTGGGGCTGATTGATGATTTATAAACCAATATTCTTCCCTGGACCACTGGTGCCCCGGAAGTTGATTCGTCACAATCAGCCAATAAGGAAAGGGTTTAATGTCATCTTGCCAGGAGTGGGACAGCAAGGAAGACAATATAGGGTTGATTGTCCAGTCTGTTGTTATTGTGTCTGGCAATCAAAATGGTATTGGTAGGTGATCCTGCCAGGTTAGAGGTTAGGACTAAGTGGGTGCAGGAATGGATGCCTCTAGAAAATAACATCCAAACTATGATGTTTCCTCATGGTAGTGACGGTTGTATACATAGAAGGGTATATATGGAAGGCTGGTTAGATTATTCATTAGTACCCGACGAGTGACAATGAGCTTGTTACAAGCAAGCTTGTTGGCCCTCGCCGGAGTGTTACCCAACCGGGAATGCCTCTCCCCACAACGTTCCTTCCTGCAGAGGTGGGGGGGCTGTGTCAGCTACTTAGCCAATGAGGAGTCTCGGAACGGGGTAATCCTCGCTTCGAGCCACCACGCGGCTGGAAGCTGCCCCCTTCCCCTGCTGGGGATCAAGGTAAGTGCCCCCCCCAAATCCAAAGAATTCCCTCCCTGCCCTCACAACCCCACTTACCTTCTTTTCTGTCAATTTCGAGAGCGGACATGCTGGGAACACTTCTGTCCCCAGCATGTCTGCTCCTGATCCGCGACAGGCCGTCATGGAAAGGAAGAAGGTCCCTTCTGTCCTTTCCATGGCGGGCATTTTTTTAAAAATTTTTCCATACTTTTTGAATGGACGCTAAGGAAAGGAAGCAGGGATTATGAGTAGTCCCTTCTCCCTTTCCTTGGTGGCCATTTTGTTTGTTTACTTTTTGACAATCATTTTCAGTGCATTGGAAAGGGAAAAGAGACTTTGGTTTCCCTTCTCTGGCAGCCATTTTTTTTACTTCTTTTTTTTTCTGTTCCGAAACGCCTTCATGGGAGTAGTGACGAACAGCACGACGGGTGCTCTTCCTTTGCATGCTGTTTCCTCGCCGACGGTGAGGAAAAGGTTTCCTGGACTGTGAAGCCTCACATCGATGCCTCACAACGGTGGCAGCCTTGGCAGGTTCTTGCTGCTCGCTGCTTGCTGCACGCTGCTAGTCAGCTGTGAGCAGATTGAAATGCTTGCGGTACGTAGAAGTGCAGTGTTTAGCAAGAAAGGTTTAACAAAGACCTTTTGAATTTAAACAACTAAGGGAAATAATGTGGAGTGTTCCTTGTGTTCCTTCGAGCTGCAGGAACACTTATACTGGAGAGAGGTTTGTCCTGTGTGGTGCTGCAACGTTCTAGCTCCTGGGAAACTTTAGCCAGTTGCAGAGGTTGCTTGGCACTCTTGCCGACAGTCTTTTCCTGTACGTGTGACTAAACACCAGGTAAGGTGTGGTGTTGAAGGGGGTAGGGACGGACTTTGGCTGCTCCTCAAGCTGTTGGGTGTTCCTTGCCCTCTCCATATGGATATTTGGATATTGAACTTTGGTCTTTGATTTCCGGTTTGCGACCCCCTAAGGCTGGACTTTGTTCAAGCATAACAACAGTGATTAGGGTGGGGAATTCTGGATTTCTCTTCGGTTTGTACCTCCATAGTGGGCATGCAGCTATGCGGACTCCAGGATTGAGGACCGGAGATTAGGTCCAAGTTCAGGCCTCAGGTTTTCGTAGGATCCTAGGAACTTTCAAACACCGGCACTTTTGAATTATCATTGCTCATTGCTCATTGCACAGTATCATTGCTGTTAATTGCTTTTGTTGTTTTTAAAGGTGTTTATGAAGGAGGAAGATTTTATGGTTTTAAATGTCATATTATTAGCTTTGGCTCCTGTTTGTAGCAGGTAGTGTGTGGGTCGGGTGCAGATTTTGCTGCCCCTCACATAGCATAGAGTCTACAGAATATTACCAAGCCACTAAACAAATGGCTAGAAGGAAGGCACGGGACGACGGGAGATCTGGAGGGTTGGGCAAAGGTGCTAAAAAAAAACAAATCACTAAAAACAGCTTGGGAGATTGTTAATATTAAGCCTAACCTTCTGCAACCCTCATTAGATTCTTATTTAGAGGATATGGCCAGTAAAATAGTGAACCGTATCTCAGTGGTAGAAAAAGCATTAGGGAGAGATATAGTAGGCACAGGTGGGTCTCCTAGTATGCGGGATACCCACCACCCTGATATGGTAGTGGTGCAGTAGTGGAAGCAGAAATCCTAGTGGAGGGTGGGAGGGTAGAGAGGGCGGAGAGGCCTTCGGTGGAGGAGTGGGTGGAGTTAATAGTGGATCCCTTGGTGTGTTTTCGAGGGGGTAGGTGCCCGGAGAGGGATTCACTTGGGGAAACAGACTCCGCCTGTGGGGGAGGGGGGATGAGTATAAGTACTGGCTGGAATCCATTGCGGATTCCAAGCTTAAACCCCTGCAAACGGTGTTGGAGTCACTGCTGGCTTTTAAGTCTGGGGTGATGCATACTTTGATGATTTTAGATGACTCTATTAAAGCCCTAACCAAAAAAGTAGCAGAAATGGGTATAGTGAGGGCTGGGAATGTGACATTGCCTAATCTATGTGGATTTCTGATGGGGAATCAATTCCAGACCCCGACAATGGGGGGTGCAGGCCATCCCAAAAGGCCCAGTAACCTCTAACCCTCATAGTAGGGGGTCAGGGAGGCTGGATCCAATGGCTGGTTTCCAGTCAAGGGATACAGAGGCTGATGTGTGTGGAGTTGGGCAGGATAGAGGCACTCTTCACCTACCACCTGCTAAGGGGGGGTTTTGAATCCACCATCTCACTAATGAACAAAGCCTCACACCGGATTAACTGTAACCTGATCCGGCCGAGTATTTATCCCTACCTCATCCTAATGGCAAGAAATTTGGGCTGGGTCAGCCATCAACCAAAAAGTGTGGCGGGAGACTGCACTGTGCTTTTTGGACCCCATGGTGGTTAGTCATTTGGTCAACTCGAACCTGTCCAGAGGCCTAAAAACAAATGGCCATAGCCTCACTAGTAAATTGGTCCCCCTGGATTGTTTCTATTCTGGCCAAAAGACGGGGGTGGTTGGGGGACAAGGCCATGGAATATTGTCCAGGAGTGGGGCAACGCACAGGGAGGACCATCGAGGGCACTCCAACATCCCCATTTTGTACAAAGTATTGTATCAGAGCCAAAGCACAATTAGAATTTTGAAAGGCCAAATCTGCACAGGGGAGTGGTGCAGTCTAACTGTGGTTTAGAGTTGGACAATCGCTATGGGGCACTAACCTCCTGCTAAGAGTTGGATTGACGTCCCATTGGGAGGTTTTGTTCTTGTGAGCAGAAGGGTTGTGTAGGTCAGGAGAAGCCAATGGGTCTTGAAATTGTGGGGGAAACAATGCCACCTTTTGCAGCATTTGCTGCTACCACTTTTTTATCTTGGAATATAGCTGGGGCAAGGGAAAATTTGGGGAGTGTGGGATTTCAATCAGGCACACAACCACGTCTCGCCTAGCATGCAGTGCACAATGAAATCCTTATTTATTTTTGTCTATGAGTTCAATATTCTGAATGATATACCACTCATATCACACCCTTCTCAAAATAAACCCCAGGTCACACTGCACCAGGAATCAGGCTAGTTTGTAAAGGTAAATATTTATTATATGTATTTAATATTCAAACCACACATAAGTTTAATATATATATATACATATATATATATATATATATATATATATATATATATATATATATATATATATATATATATATATATATATATGGCACAGCAATCACCTATTGGCAGCAATACAATTCAGAAAATAAGCAAACCAATTGAATTCACTTATAATGATGTAGAATAGAACACACAGGAAAAAGAACAGTTTTGGTTTGTGAACAGATAGCGTTTAGGTTAATATTCCCCCTGCAAATTATTTCAAATACAAATGAGATATTCTACACAGATCTAAGTAATCAGCAGGTATTCAGGAATGAAAGACAATGTCTAAAGTTTAAATGCGGTCTTCCCTCCCCCAGCAAGAGAGAAAACCGTTTGGAAAATGACACTTTTAAACTGACAGGTGAAATGGCTTGGTGAAACAATGCAAAAGGGTGCAAAAATCCTTAAATGGAAAGAAAGTCTGAGGAAAGCAACACTAAACAGGTCCTAAAACCCTTGGGCTACAATATAAACAGCATTACACACTTTAGATCAGGATGAGATGGAAGAAGCACTTTGAAATGGGAAAAAGACACTTGTAAACTTTTGCTAAAATGTCAATTTGCGGAAAACTTTTACTATACGATTTTCAATAAAAACGGATCAAATACACTTTTATTTAGTTATAGATGTAGCTAAGGGTCTTAGGTATCAGTGAGAGTTGGAATTTTGTTTCTATCATTAAAATCGAAGAAGTTATAGAGGTTTTAGTGAGAGGCGTTTTTGCGAAAATAAGCGCGAAAATGGAACAGGAATTCGGTTTTAAAAATGACAGATACGTTTTATTACACTATATTAATGACTATGAAAAAGAGGAGGCCAGCGCAACCATTCATTCACGTGGTGGATACTCAATTTTGTTCTGGGATTTACTTTAGTTATTCAAAATCACTAAGGAGTTAGGGTTTTGTAACACAGATGAGAAAAATCAGCGCAAGAAGGATTCTAATGATACTAGGGTTCTGAATTTAAAGATGGAACGGGTTGAGATTGGGATGATACAATGCAGATGTACTACGGGTCACTGTTCGTCCTGTCAATACTTACAGTCCTTTGTAATGAAATTGGACCGTCAGCTCTGGTCATTTGATCGGATCAGTTCTACCGGCAGCAAAGCACCTATGGAGGGATTGGATCAGCGGCACAGTTCTGGTCAATTTTGGACTGTGCCGCAGAGTGGATTTGGATGGGCACTTCTGGTCACTGGACACGGCAGATTACAGGATGCAAGTTTCAGCGGGCAAGTCTTAATGGTAGCAAGCCAAGCAGAATCAGAATTATTCTTTTAAGTTTTGGATGTTTTAAAATTGGGTCTAGCTAGCAAGAGTTCAGCAATGCTAAAGTTTAGATTCTGCAAGGAAATCTGGATCTTCAAAGAAGTCTGGAGTCAGCTACAAGATGAAGAGTTCTGGAACAAGGTGCTGCGCAGAAATCTGGATGGGCTCTGGAAGCGGAGTCCTGTGTTGTGAAGTTCCTATATTTATACTATCAAATGCCATCTCCAAGTTTATGGTGTGGGCGGTATTTCAAAACACGCCCCCACAGCTGTGAGTGGCTGCAGGCACGTGCTTTGTTTTGGTTGGCAGTCAGAACAGAGCTGTCATTTTTACGATGGGATTTAGGAACTCCTGCATTGATTTTTACCAAAAGATAACTTTTGCACACATGTACATTTCTACAATTTTGTACCCTAGTACATAATTTGAAGTATTTCATATTTGGCTGTCTATATTCCCATTCAATTCCCATCTTTGTGCGAGCTGTCTTTCTCATTCTACGGATTTTTATCAATTTTAACCATACCAGTTTGGATTAATGATTTCTAATTCAGTACATCACTGGGCGCGTATCAGTAGATCATGTACATACAATCTTAGGTTTGCAACATTAATAGTTCTGCTACAATGAGACATTTTTCATAACTTTGGTTCCTTAAATGGTACAGGTTTCATCAATGTCTTCAAATCAAAAGCCTGAAATTAGGTTAATGTCTACCAATTTTCAAATGTATCCTCTTTCACAGCTAAAGAGTTTTATATTTTATTCACAAATAAGGATTTAACATCAAAGTTCTCCTTTGTAACCTCCCATTTCCAGGCAGCTGCTGCCCAGTCCTTTGATCAGGTAGGTGTGTCACCTTCCTGTAAAGGGAAGGTCCCCTGTAGAGATCAGTTGGGCAGCTTGCCATCGTTCTTGGCTCAGCCAGAGACGAATGTCTAATGTGCTCTTGGTTTTCATTATGTGGGAACCATTAGCAGCCATTAGCCTTCCTGTAGCAAGGGGTTGCCAAACTGAAGTGTGAATCTTTCCCAGGCTGGGCTGTCAGAACAGAATTAAATAGTTGATTAGCTCCAGACTGGGTTCCTTTAAATTAAAGTATTTTCATTTCACACATATAAAATATAAGCACAGTTTATAAGGGATTTGGACATTTGAAACAATTAGCCCTTCACAAACATGCTTTAAATAGGTGAATTTTGCCATTTTAATCAGGAAACAGAAACACATTTGAACTGGGTTTGACAGCTAACTTTCTGATGTAGCTTTCAGTCAGTGAGGCCTGGCCTTCTCTGAGCCACCCACCTGTAGAATCTGTGATTTCAGCAACTTTTCATTTCAATAGCTCACTGGGGAAATGACTGGAATTTGTGCCAAAACAGCACTTTGAAGGTTACCATTGATAAGGAAGCCGTATTTGAGGCATTTTCGGATTTTAACCCACTTCTGTGGCATTGATTCATGTGATAGGTAACAACACCATTCTGCTGCAGGGAGTTCATGTTTTGACATCAACTTTGCCTATGTGTGGCAAGGTGGTGCAGCCTCTTTGTGATTTCTGAACCATGTGCAGTTTTTGCAGATTTAGCACACACAGTGGTTAGCGCCTCCATTTCTGGCAGTTTTCTTTCCCCATTGTCAAAGGGATCTAGTGTGGTGCATTGGCAAGGGTTGAAATATCCCACAGGAGGAGGAGGATATTGTGGAGTTTTTGAGGTCCCCCAATGTCATTCTTTGCAGGAGACTTGGGCCTTGGAGACACCAAGGTTGGAGGGAAACACCTAATTTGGGATAACAGAAGGCAAGAACCCAAGGCGTTGATGCTATGGGGGATGGAAATTTTGATCAAGGCATCGTTGGTCTGCAGGGTCCGAGTGGTGGAATCCAAGTTGAACTTCCTCCAGGGTCTCCGCATTACATCCCCCCAACAGGGGTACTATATTTATCTTGAACATTTATAGCAGCCCCTCAAGGCTGAAGTAAATAATTTAACCAGGGTCAATGTATTTCTGAATGATTATCTCACTAAGGGTAGGAGTGGCAAAGAGAATTGCATCTGGGGAGGTGATGATTTTAACCTTAGAGTGAGTCCAGGGGTGCCGCATGATATACTGGATCCATTGTGGATTGGTTATTGATTATCCTGCCACCCAAGATGACAGATGAGCGGGTGTGCACCAAGGGTCTTCAAATGTATCTTTGGCTTCATTACTCCAGATATCCTGGGTAATCGTACATTCCACAACCATCAGGGTTCATCCACAATTTACTATTTTTGCATCTCCTTAGAACTGTTGGACAGTATTGTGAGATTTGAGGTTCTGATGGAGGCTAGTAGTGACCACCAACCCATATGCTTAAAATTGAAGGGTACCTTGGGAATTTAGGCCTAGAAAAGTCTACAGTAAGCCATAGAAATTCATACCCAGTTATTTCAAAGAGATTCAAATGGGAAACAATACGGGGAACAAACTTACATTCACACATAATTTTGGAAAATCTATTTGTCATTTTGGATATGCTGGATGACACTGTGCCTGCTGGTCATGTAGTGGCTCAGTTTACGAAGTTACAGGCAGCTTTGACTAAGGGGTTTACATTTAACTCCACCAAGAACGGTAAGTCCCATAACAGAGGGTGGTTTGATGAAGCCTGTATTCCTGCTAAAAGAACTCTTTTGGGGTCTCTGAGAGCACCGATAGGTGAAAGAAAAGATATTGCCCAGACTAGGACGCACTACCGGGGAGCTGAAGAGAAGAAAGAGGGAAATTGAAGAGGAGTTATGGGAGGGCTTCCTGGATGCCTTGGGCAGGAATGACCAGAAGGTGTTTTGGGAGTTCGTAAAGGGCAGTGAGTCTGATTCTAAATGTAAGAGGTCAAGTGGAATGTCTGTGGAGGATGAGGTATGGGTAGGGTATTTTGGTGACCTGTTTGGTGGAGATTCACAAGCAGAAGGGCAAGGGAGTGGTGTGCAGCCATTGCCGTTCAGGTTGGATGAGGTATCCCAGGCTATTAGGCAATAGGCTCACAATCATGCTCCGGGCCCTGATGCTATCCCATCAGATCGGTTCCAAGACAACTTGGGTCTTTGGGCCCCTTTGTTGACTAGGTTAGTCCATCCCTGTTTGGATATAGGCTTTTACCCACCGTCATGGAAGGCAGCGATTATTTTCCCTATTTTCAAGAAGGGGATCCTTATAGTACAAAATCCTATAGACCCATCTCTTTATTGGAGACCCCATTTAAAATATTTAGAAGGGTATTGTTGGGGTATATCGAGGCCCCTTTGAGGGAGGAGTCGATTCTGGTGAATATCAAGTTTGGATTCCGTCGGGTGTGGGCACCATGGAACAAAGCCTTAATCTCTACCTGCTTGTTTCTCACTCAGTGTTTTGCAAGGGGGAGGGTGTGTTTGTTTGTTTGTTTGTTTTAATATTTGTAATGCGCGCCAGACCCGAAGGTATCAGGGCGCAATAGGCATCAAGGTGGTTTTTCAGCTTTGGTTACATTGCTTTGCAGGTACATACCATTTATACAATAAGTTGTTGATAAGGCAATTTGTACAAAATAAGACTAAAAAGGCAAGCAGATTGCACAATTACACAAAATACACAGTATACAATATAGAGAGTATGTACAGATAAAACAGGAATTACATGATATGTGTAAGGAGATGTCAGAGGTAATTTTCTTTGATCCTTGTGGATGAGGTTGGACCTTAAGCAAAGGTAGGGTAGATCTTCCCTCAGGGGCGGTGGGAGAGAATTCCAATATTGGGCAACTTTAACTGGGAAGCTGCTTCCACCAGTCTTAGCGAGTTTAAATCTAGGCATCGTTCAGAGGTTGGCATTGGCAATTCTCATGGGGCGGTTGGGAGATTGTCTCGTAAATCTGGCTAAGAGGTATTGTGGGGCATCATTGTGGAGACATTTGTGGGTCAAGGAGACTGTTTTGAGAAGGATGTCATCTTTCGTGGAAAGCCAGTTATTGGATATTCTAATGTCAGAAATGTGGGCTTTCTTAGGAATACTTAGGGCTGCTCTCAGAGCATTGTTTTGTAAAATCTGGATCTTATTGGTAATATATTTGTTACTCCCTAAATATAGGGCATTACAATAGTCCAGTTTAGACACAACAAGGGCTCTTGGTAAGGTAATGCAATTGTTGGAGGAGAGGAAGGGCTTAGCTGCTCTGATAGCTTACAGGTGTAAGCAGTTGATGAGGCAATGGAGTTGACTTGTTTTTTAAAGGTTAGCGTAGAGTCTAGGTAGAATCCAAGGGTTTTGACTTCCTTGGCTACTGTAATGTTGTTGTCATCTATTCTGAAATTGGAATAGTTGTGGCCCAGTTTGTTAAGGTTCGCAGGGGTACCGAGGATGAGGAGTTCCTTTTTGTCATCATTCAGACATAGACCGTGAGAGGCCGTCCATGCCTGGATGATGAGGTACACTCTATTCACAAAGCCCAAACCCTTGTAATCGCCCATCAACGGGATGAGGATCAGGGTATCATCGGCATAGTTAGTGTAGGTGATACCCAGGCCATCTAGATCATCAAAAAGGGGCTTTGTGAAAATGTTGTACAAGGTAGGGGACACACAAGATCCCTGGGGCACACCGAAGGTGATGGGTATGGGGTCAGCGGCTGCTGTAGGTGAGGAATTGTCGAGGAAGGATTGGATCCATCCTATTGCTTTTTGTGAGAAGTGGACAGCGGAATCCAGGTGGCTACACAAGACTTTGTGGTCCACAAGGTCGAATGCTGCTGAGAGATCAAGAAGTAGCAGTAGTGCTGCCTTTCCACTGTCTCTCAGCGCATCAATTTGTGCCTTAAGGTCAATTAGCACAGTTTCAGTCCTGTTTTGGGGTATGAAGACTGACTGGCGTACTCCTAAAAGGTGGTTACATTCCAGATATTGTTGGATTTGAAGGTAAGCTACCTTGTCTAGAATTTTGAGCAGGAAGGGGACTGTGGTGATGGGACGGTAGTTGGTGGGTATGGACGGGTCAAGTATTTGTTTTTTGAGTAGTGGGAGAACCCAAAACTGTTTCAGTTATTGGGTATGGTGCCGGTAGAAAAGGAGGCGTTAATGAGTTTGGAGATGAATGGGAAGAGGTCATGCACAGCGTCCTTTATGATTTGGGCTGGGCAAGGGTCGCCATGGCAAAATTGAAGGTTTGAGGGAGAGGATGACTTTTTCAACCTCTAAAATGGATACTTTATTGAAGTTAAAGCGGGGTGGGAGTTGATTGAGGGGTGGCAGAGTGCACAGAGGTGGTGGCAAAGAAGGTTTGTTAGACTTAGGGGCAAGGTGGAGAGTTCTTTTTTGTTGTCAATCTTGGCTTGGAGGGTCTCCACCTTATTAGACAGGGCATTCTGAATGCTGAGGTACCATATTTTGTCCTTCAGACAGGTGTCAGGGCCTTGGATAGACATTCCTATCTCTTTAATGATTGTGAACAATTCATTAGTACTTGAATTAGCTTGAGTAATACGCAAGTTGAACGAGGATTGTTTGGTGAGGATAATTTCCTTTTTGTAAAGGGTGGCTAGTTTACTGAGGTTATTTTTGTTAGTAACAGAAGGATCTTGTCTCTAAATCTGTTCACTTTTCAATTTTTCTAGTCTAATTGCTTTCACATATGTTTTAGGTTTACTCTTTCTAAGTTTCAGTGGTGCTATGATGTCTAAAGATGAGATCATTATTTTGTTGTACTCCTCTACCAAAAGTGAAAGGATCTGTATGGTCGGGAAGTGAGTTCAGAGTGGGAAGGATCAGGAGAGTAAGTTTCTCGGCTGTAATATTTCTTTTGTTTCTGGTGGGAATGGCAGGAGCTATGCTATTATTGGGGGGTAAGGGACGTGTAGCCTCTAAGGTGAAAGTAATCAGGTGGTGATCGGCCAGAGCTGGGGTGTTATAGAGGTAATAGAAGTCTGGTAGTTGTGCTCTGCTATCCTATCGAGGGTCCTTCCTTTAATGTGGGTCGCACATGTCACTTTTTGAGTAAGCCCTAATTCAGCGAGGGAGTCATTGATATGTGTGGCGTTGTGGTCTAAAGAGTCGTTGAACCCTAGGTTAAGCTCACCTAGGAGAAAGCATTGTGAGGAGTTTTTGACTTTATCAGATAGATATTGGTTAAGTCTTCTTCGAAAGTTCCTAGGGGGCCAGTGGGTCTGTATATGAGGTGGATATTCAGGGTTTGGGCGTCGGTGATGAGTAACTTGGCTGTGAGGAATTTGCATGAATTGAAATTTTGTGGCGTGGCGAGTCGCAAAGCTAGGCTAGTTTTGGCAATTATGGCAAGGCCTCCACCTCAGGATTTAGTTAGATTTATTCTGAGGAGTGTGTAGTCCTTGGGAATAGCTAACATGATTGCCGGGCCTGCTGCTGAGTGAAGCCAGGATTCGGTAATAGCGAGGAAGTAAATTTTTTCTGCCTGGAGTAGGTCGGCTATTTCCGTGGCATGGGCCACCATAGAACGGGCATTTATTAAGGCACCTCTTATGCTAATCTGTGTAGTTTTCATTGGATGATGCAGCCTTTATGGAAGATCTAGGGCTCAAAATCAACATGCTGAAATCTGCGGTGATGGGATACCCGGGGCAGAGAAGGCCGGTAACGATACTCAGGAATTTGATTACCTGGGGGTCAGATTCTCAGAGTCGACCATGGGCATGGCCCATATTAAGAGACAATCTGCCATATTCAGTCAACAAGTGCGAGGGATTTCACAATGTTTGTCTGGCTGTAAGGGACCACCTTTGGATGTGGTTCTAAAAATGTACACCGCACAGGAGAAAGCAGCCACCCTGTATGGAGCATCTCTTTGGGGCTTCCAGACTGTCACAGAGATACAGGTGAAGAAGAACTCTTTTTTTTAGAAGGATTTTGGGACTCGCAGGATCAGCACCTTGTATCTCTATCCATAGGGAACTGGGAGTGGAATTCTGGGAGGACCAGTGGGCCTTGGCTCCCATAATGTTTTGGATCAGGTTTTGGGCTAATAAGTATCCTTTGGTATGCCACTTCATCATCAACACTTCATCATCAAGTCCCTATTGGTTAAGGATAACTGGAGGAAAATCCTGTGGCTCTCTTATATTGAGGGAGCAATGTCCAGCAGGAATTTCCAGGCATTATTTCCACCAGGGAATCTGTTGACTAAAAGCCTTATGAGATCCTACAAAGGGCACCTATATGAAACATTTGAGAGGAAAAGAGATCTCATAAAGCCTGTAATGATTTCAGACAGATAGCATGCAGTGATCAGCCGGGTAGAGGAGATTCAGCCCTATTTGACCTGGGGTTCTACTGTGAGTGACCGCTGGCTGCTGTCTCGAGCACGATTTGACTGTTTTCAAGTGAGGGCAGGCAACACAGTGAAATGGCGTGGGTTTCCCAATGAGGTGGATTGCCCAGTCTGTGGCATTGCTAGATAGGATTTGGCATATTTGTTGTTGTTTAGTCCTGCCTATTAAAATATCAAAATGCTTACTATATTCCTGGTGCTTAGGTCAGCTAATATTCGCTCCCATAAGCCAGCGTTAACCTTTCTCCTTACAGCAGATTCGGTCCTGATAGCAGGGGCCCTATTAACATTCTTGAAAAGAGCGATGTACAGAAGGAAGGGCCTGCTCTTGCATTTTGTACCGGAAATAGGTTATCTCCGGTAGAATTTGAAAGCACGGACTAAGGGGCATTGGGAGTATCATGTGTGTCTTTTTTACCCTTTTATTAATTTAATGCTTGAAATATATGCAACATTTATTAAGATTGTATGGCTCACATGCACTTCGGTTTTCTGATGTGCACGTTTTTGTATCCTCATGTGATTCTAACTTAATTGTTGCAGCAGTGTGTCTTGTTGGCTTTTATTACTGGGACACCTGTACTGAATATAGCCAAGAGTTACATTCTTTCTAGCTATATGGTTCAAATGTTTACTGGATCTATGCTATGTCGGTTTGTATGTTATGTGATTTTATCCAATTGTTGGAATCTTGTGTTTTGACTGATCCCTTTTATTAGGGTTACTCCTTTTGATATGTAATTATGAGCAGTAGTTTTAAGCATCTATGTGTTGTAATATTGTAGACTGTATGTGTTTGATGGATTTTTTTTCTAATCTGAATAAACATGTTGAAATTAATGATGTTTTAAGTACGTTTTCCCAGACTCGTTCAATATAAGCCTTTTTCCCAGCTATTTCACCATTTTACTTTTATATGCGAGTTTAGCTTGTCTAAGCTCTCCTTTCTCTATGTTGTCACTATTTTTGGCAAACATTAGAAGCTGTTCTTTTTAGCCTCCACTCTTCATCAAACCATGGACAATTTTAAATAGCTAATTCCCTTTTTTTTGACACTTGGCCTTTCTGAGCACTCCTGGGGGCTGCACATATGTTCATGTGCTCACATGCTCTTTCAGACTGCTGCGCATGGCTACTTGCACAGTTGCCCAACTACTCTTGCATACAGGGCTGGTCTTAGCCATGCCAGAACCCAGGGAAACATTATATTAGGCACCCCCACCAAAGCAAGCAGGGGGGCACAAAATGTGGGGTTATTGTGCCACACCAGCATGGGACATCCTTGCAGACCCATGCTGGTATAGTCAAGGTGCTGTATTGCAATGGAAAGCTCCCAACTCCCATGTTGGAGCGGGGAGTTCATCTTTTCAGCTGAGCACTGCTGCTATACCAAATGCCCCATGCTGATATGTCAGCCATGATCTGATGAAATGATTGACTCTCCGCTCCAGCACAGGAGCTG
Organism: Ambystoma mexicanum; assembly: GCF_040938575.1. NCBI lineage: Eukaryota > Metazoa > Chordata > Amphibia > Caudata > Ambystomatidae > Ambystoma > Ambystoma mexicanum. Next base: position 765,933,868 of record NC_090923.1, on the reverse strand, counting down.
GGGGATTTCCATTGCAATAGAAAGCCGTCAAGATGCCAGTAAGGGGGAGCCCTTGTAAGACTTCTCTGAGCTGATGTGTCGGGGGCAGCTGATGTAGCGCCCCAGGGAACCGCCAGATCACCCATGCCTGAACCCAGCTCTTCATGCATACACATAAGGTGGTGTTGCCTTTGGGTGCATTGCCATGTAGTGGCACCTTCCCCTATCCATTGGGCCCACCTATGCTGAGAGAGAGGTGATTGGGATGGTAATTTGGCCAGTGCATTGTCTGGGCAAGGGGGGGAAATTCAGACTCACCAGACTATCCTTGGCTCCTGGCTGCGGGCCTCTGCACTCCCAAATCCCTTTAACCCCTACATGTGCAGGATGGATCTGGCCTTCTCCTCCCATGCTGTGAGGGTGAGGGGGTCCACAGTGCCACCTCTTGTGGCTTGCATCTCCCTCATGTGGCGGGAAATTAGGCTGCTGACCCTGGATCTGAGATCATTCTGCTGTTTGTGGGAGTCCTCTGTGTCCTGTGGAATGATGCCCACAGCCTTCACCTTGTCCTTGATCTAGGACCATAAGACAGACTTCCTCTGGGCAGAGGTACTACGCTGCCTGCTGCCAAAAAGCTCCTCAGCATGGTTCACCACTTCCTCCGCCAGTGTGTTGAGAACTGACTCAGTTAACTTTGGCTTCCGCAGCCCCATTTCGGGTAGGTGATACTTTCTCCTGTAACATTTTGCCTTACTCTGGATTCCGGATGTCAACAAGAAATGAGAGATTGAGAGTGGATTGAGCTTTTATAGATTGCCACTGCTGTGCTTTCCATTCCAGTGATGACCTAATTCTGTTATAACGGGGCAGTATTAACACCAGATAGTCATTTTTGGCTGTAATACTGGTGAAGTGCACGCACTTCCATCAAGTAATAATATGGCAGTAGTTCCACCGGGTATCACTGCGATAATGGTAATACTGCCAAGGAGGAATTATTGCCTTATTACTGCATGTCTCATAATGAGTGCCATTTACTACCCCTTTAGTGGGAAAATAATGTACCTACATATCTCACACATGCCTATTTAATTTAAAGGAAAATAGTGAATGTGTATTTTTACCAAAAAAAGGATCAAACTGTGCCCATTGTTTCTTAATTCTCATTTGGCTATGTCTAGAGAGAATATTAATGCAGACCATACTTTTCTCATCATCGGTTTTCTATTCGCCCCCAGCAGACATTCACAGTTTGCTTACCCCTGTTTGTTTCATAGCTCTATTAACTAACCTTTTTGTGTAGCCTCTTGGTGCTGCCATATTTTGCATCTGCAGGATTACAAGAAAAGTATATACATAATTTACTATCACAAGATCGTTTCCCTTTCTCTACAATTACCAATTCTGCTACACTTGATACCATAGAAAAGTCAAGATTCATATTTCTGAGATTTAAGCACTGATGAATCAAATTCAAATCTTGCTCACTGCCTTAGCAAATTAAAATAATATTATCAATAAATGTCTATCAGCTTCTTAGATGAAGGCCTTATTCTTGAATGTCCAATAACTTTCAAATGCTGCTATATACAGATGTGTTAGATGAGGGACAATGCGTGCTTCTGTTGCTGAATGTTTTATTTACGTATAATTTGTTCCTTTATGAATGAAATAATACTGTGCTGATCCTGTTCTCATCAAACAGATAATGAAACTCCTGCTCAATGATGTCCAATTAGTTTGTGGAATATGTATATAGAATGTAGCTATGTCACATGCCATTAACATATCTGTTTTCGTAATAAATCTTAAATATTTTAACAGGAGAATCACATGTTTAGTGTCTTTCAAATATGCTGGTGTCTTCACAAAAACTATATCCACAAATGTCGATCTATGCTCCGAAATGGAGCTACATGCTGATACAACAGGATGGTCTGGTGGACGATCTTTACCCTTTTGGATGTTATGAAGAGCACAGAAACAAGGTGTACAGAACTCTCCTCCCCTGTGTCTGTTTGAATTATCCACTGGAACGCTTTGACTGTTTGAGACAATTATTGATTGATTATGAGATTTCATCAGAGGGTCTTCATTTAGTTCACTATAATACTTCCTGTTTTCAAAGGGAATTGTGTCATTCGTGTCCATTGGCATAACGACCAGAATTCTGTACTTTTTTGTTGTTTTATTATTGGCTTCGCTTCTTTAAAAACATCTCCATGAGCTGCTTTCTAATTGTGTGGTTGGTATTTTAAACTACAGTGAATGTGTGCCAATTCTGAAATAAGTTTAATTTCAAAAGTATTTTCCTCATGGGGCACATATTAATGGCTCAGACTGAAAACAGATTTCACTCTAAGGCACGTAGAATCTTGTTATATGATACTGAACAGTAAATGGTGTTTATACATGGATCACTGTAATACCAAGGACAAACTGAAGCATGACCTGTGTATAGGTAATTCACCCCCGTGAAAGGCAGATTCACCAATGACAATCCGCCTTTCCTAGGTGCGATTGTGCTTCGCCACCCGCCATGAAAAGAAAAAAAAAGTCAACAAAAATGCAAAGTGCCATAAACATAGAAAAGGGACGATGTCCCTTTTCAGATGACAGCCGCCACGGTCATTCGAAAGGGGAACCTACTCCCTTTTCTATTAAATGGTTGTGGCACTACATAGCAATAATGAAGCATGTGTGGGCAGTGGTGTGGGGGGACACTGCACTTCATGCTTCCCGGTCGTTTGTGGCATCCGACAGGGGTGTGTCACCGCCCAGATCCTCTTTACCCTCTATGTGAATGGCCTTTTAAAAGATTTGGTGGATATGAGGGCGGATTTTCCTTTCCTGGGGTGTAGGGCCTTTCTGGTTCTGGCATATGATGATAACACTGTGATAACTGTCAGAACCCCAAAGGCCCTACATGTGTTGATCTGTGCCTATGCAGCCTTTATGGAAGATCTAGGGCTCAAAATCAACATTCTGAAATCTGCTGTGATGGAATACTCGGGGCATAGAAGGCCGGTAACGATGCTCAGGAATTTGATTACCTGGGGGTCAGATTCTCAGAGTCGACCATGGGCATGGCCCATATTAAGAGACAATCTGCCATATTCAGCCAACTAGTGCGAGGGATTTCGCAATGTTTGTCTGGCTGTAAGGGACAACCTTTGGATGTGGTTCTAAAAATGTACACCGCACAGGAGAAAGCAGCCACTCTGTATGGAGCATCTCTTTGGGGCTTCCAGACTGTCACAGAGATACAGGTGAAGAAGACCTCTTTTTTGAGAAGGCTTTTGGGACTCGCAGGCTCAGCACCTTGTATCTCTATCCATACGGAACTGGGAGTGGAATTCTGGGAGGACCAGTGGGCCTTGGCGCCCATAATGTTTTGGATCAGGTTTTGAGCTAATAAGTATGCTTTGGTATGTCACTTCATCAACAACACTTCATCATCAAGTCCCTATTGGTTAAGGATAACTGGAGGAAAATCCTGTGGCTCTCTTATATTGAGGGAGCAATGTCCAGCAGGAATTTCCAGGCATTATTTCCACCAGGGAATCTGTTGACTAAAAGCCTTAAGAGATCCTACAAAGGGCACCTATGTGAAACATTTGAGAGGAAAAGAGATCTCATGAAGCCTGTAATGATTTCCGACAGAAAGCCGGGTAGAGGAGATTCAGCCCTATTTAACCTGGGGTTCTACTGTGAGTGACCGCTGGCTGCTGTCTCAAGCAAGATTTGACTGATTTCAAGTGAGGGCAGGCAACACAGTCAAATGGCGTGGGTTTCCCAATGAGGTGGTCTGCCCAGTCTGTGGCATTGCTAGAGAGGATTTGGTATATTTGTTGTTGTTTAGTCCTGCCTATTAAAATATCAGAATGCTTACTATATTCCTGGTGCTTAGGTCAGCTAATATTCGCTCCCATAGGCCAGCGCTAACCTTTCTCCTTACAGCAGATTCGGTCCTGATAGCAGGGGCCCTATTAACATTCTTGAAAAGAGCGATGTACAGAAGGAAGGGCCTGCTCTTGCATTTTGTACCGGAAATAGGTTATCTCTGGTAGAATTTGAAAGCACGGTCTAAGGGGCATTGGGAGTATTTTGTGTGTCTTTTTTACCCTTTTATTAATTTAATGCTTGATATATATGCAACATTTATTAAGATTGTATGGCTCACATGCACTTCGGTTTTCTGATGTGCACGTTTTTGTATGCTCATGTGATTCTAACTTAATTGTTGCAGCAGTGTGTCTTGTTGGCTTTTATTACTGGGACACCTGTACTGAATATAGCCAAGAGTTACATTCTTTCTAGCTATATGGTTCAAATGTTTACTGGATCTATGCTATGTCGGTTTGTATGTTATGTGATTTTATCCAATTGTTGGAATCTTGTTTGTTTGTTTGTTTATTTTATTTGTATGGTGCTCCAAACCCAGAGGTAGAAGGGCGCTTAAGAATTTGGTTACAGAGTTGTGAAGTATCGGTGTGTTGCATACTTCGTACAGGTTTATAATATATACATATATATACAGTGGTCAATAAACAGAACATTTGCAGTACGTACAATATACAATTTTCAGAATAAATACAGTGTCTAAGCCAGTATCCGCACGGGTCTAGAGTTAGTGGTGTTATTCTTTGTTTAGCAGCCAGCTGATGACCTGCTTCCTAAAGATCTGGAAGGATTCGACAGTTTTGATGTTAAGCGTTAGGGAGTTCCAGAGTTGGGGGGCTAGCACTGTGAAGCTTACCCCTCCAGCTCTTTTTGGTGGAACCTGGGCACTAGTAGGCAAAGAGTGTTGGAGGATCTGGTGAATCTGGTGGCAGGTTTCAGGGTGAGTTTATTAGCTAGATAAGGTGGTGCTAGGTGATTGAGGGCTTTGTACGTGAGGCAGATGATTTTTAGATCAATTTTTTGGCGTATGGATAGCCATTTGCAGGCTTTCCTAGTGGCAGAGATATGCTCTTGTCTGGGAATGTTGAGGGCTGCGCGCAAGGCGTTATTTTGTATTACCTGCAATTTGTTGAGTACGGATTGATTAGCGCCTAGGTACAGGCTGTTACAGTAATCCAGTTTGGATTGTATTAGGGCCCTGGCAAGGGTGAGGCAGCTGTTGGGTGATAGGAAGGGTCTGCTGGCCCTAATGAGCTTGCCGGTATAGGCAGCGGCTGAGGTGTGTTTGCTAAGGTTGGTGTTGGCATCTAGATAGAAGCCAAGGGTTTTTACGCTTTTGGCTATGGGAATGGAATGACCATCGATGGTGATGTTATTATAGCTAGGGTCAAGCTTAGTTAGAGTGTTGGGGGAGCCGACGATTAGGAGCTCTGTCTTCTCATCATTCAGGCAGAGACCATGGGAGGCCATCCATGCCTGAATGATGGAGAATATTTTGTTGATCCGGGCGGAGTCTTCTTGGTAATTACCAGAGATAGTGAGGAGTATCTGGGTGCCATCTGCGTAGTTTGTGTAGGTGACACCCAGATGGTCCAGTTGGTCAAATAGAGGCTTTGGTGTCATCTGCGTAGTTTGTGTAGGTGACACCCAGATGGTCCAGTTGGTCAAATAGAGGCTTTGTAAATATGTTGTACAAAGTGGGGGATACACAGGAACCTTGTGGGACCCCGCATGTGATAGGGATGGGGTCTGCTGCAGCTGTAGTGGAAAAGACTCGTATGGTTCTGTTTGCCAGGAAGGATTGTATCCATGTGATGGCAGGGGAGGAGAAGTGGGCTGCGGTGGCAAGGTGATTACAGAGGACCTCATGGCTGACCAGGTCAAAGGCCGCTGAGAGGTCTAGGAGGAGTAGGATTGCGGCATTGCCTTTGTCTTTAATTTCATCAATCTGGCTTTTGAGATCAACAAGGGCGGTTTCAGTTCCGTGTTGAGGTCTGAAGCCAGATTGTGTATTCCTAGCAGTTGGTTGGATTCTAGGTATTCCTGAATTTGGATGTAGGCGACTCTGTCCAGGATTTTCAGTAGGAAGAGGAATGTGGTGATGGGCCTGTAGTTTGTGGGTGTGGCCGGGTCGAGGGATTGTTTTTTCAGGAGAGGGAGAACCCATGATTGTTTTAAGTTGCTGGGGATAGAGCTATTGGTGAAGGATAGGTTGATGAGTTTGGTGATGAAGGGGGAGAGCTCTCTGGCTGCATCTTTTATGATCTGAGCCGGGCAGCTGTCTCCTTTACAGTTAGAGGGTTTCAGGGAGGTGATGATTTTTTGAACTTCCGGGATGGTGACTTTTTTGAACGAAAAGCCTGCGCTAGTGTTGTTAGGTGTGGGTAGGCTAAGGTTGGTGACATTATTGTTGAAGAGTTGTTGCCGTTTGTTTTCGATTTTAGTTTGGAGTCCTAAAATTCTATTATTGAGGGCGTTCTGGATGTTGGTGCACCAGGATTTGTCTTTCAGGCAGGTTTCCGGCGGCGAAATAGGTTTTTCTAGTTCCTTCAGAATTTTGAATAATTCTTTAGTGGAGGATCCTGCCTGAGTGATCCTGGTGTTGTATGTATCTTTTTTGGTCCGGATTATCTCGCTTTTGTGAAGTGAGGATAAGTTAGTGAGGTTGGATTTGTTTTCCGCAGTGGGGTTAGTCTTACAGGTGTGGTGAGCCTTAGCTTTCTCTTTCCTAAGTAGTTTGAGCTCAGGGGTGTACCACGAGTTCAGATGAGCTTTGGGTTTAGCTTTGCGTATTTTCAAGGGGGCAACGGTGTCCATTGCTCTGGCCATGGAATCATTGAAGGTGTCGATCAGCAGGTTTAAGTCTGCGTTAGCTGGGAGAGCATTGAGGGTAGGTAAGACCAATGGTAGTAGGGCTTCAGCAGTGATGTTGCGTTTATTCCTGGTGGGGCATGCTGGTGCCATGGGGTGCTTATTGGGCAATACCAGATTGGTGTTAACCTCAAGGGGGATCATGTGGTGATCGGTCCATGCCAGAGGTTGGGGGTCTTTGCAGGTTGTGTTGCAATTGTAGGTTGCTACCCAATCAAGGGTTCTGCCTTTTTGGTGGGTAGGGAGTACAATGAGTTGAGTGAGACCATGATCGGTTAGGACATTGGCTAGGGATGCAGCATGTGCATCGTTTGGGTCTTGGTAGCCGAGGTTGAAGTCTCCGAGGATCACGATTTGTGCTGTTGGTTTGGAAATTTCGGTGATGAGGGATGTGATGTCTTCTTCGAAGGTCCCAGGGGGACCAGGGGTCTATATATGAGGTGGATGGTTATCGTGGCTGTGGGGGAGGTTTGTAGTTTGGTTGTGAGTAACTCGCAGGATGTGAATGCGACTGTGTCGGTTGGTCTAAGGCCTAGGGCGGATTTGGAAATGATTGCTACGCCTCCACCTCTGGCGTTTGGTCTGTCCGCTCTGAAGATAGTGTATTTGTATGGGATGGCTAGCGATAAATAGGGTCCGGACGCCTCATGAAGCCAAGTTTCTGTTAGGGCTAAGAAGTCAAGGTCATTGGTAAGGATGATGTCTGCAATTTCTGTGGGGTGGGCAGCCGGGGATCTGACGTTGAGTAGGGCGCCTTTTAGTGGGGGAGGAGTGGGCTTGTTTGGTGCAATGTGCTTTGTATTAGTTTTGGTGCAAGGTCTGGAGTTAGGTTTAGAATTTGTGGTGGGGATCCTGGAGCCTAATCTGTCATTGCGGGTTGTGATGTTGGGAATAAGGGAGAGGGGGGTTGGCCCGGGCGGCTTAAAGCGGGTGGGAGGTTTGGTGGTCATTTTGGTTTGGTTAGACTTAGCAATGGGACTGTGGTGGCTGTTGGTAGGTAGGCCATGGATGACGATGGATGTGGAGGTGAGAGGGTGGTGGTAAGTGGAGGGGAAAGGGGGTGTGGAGGGTAGGAACGGAGTGGGGCAAATGATGGGGTGGTGTCTGGGGCACCCTAGTTTAGCCAGGCCGTCCTGGTGGGCTATGTAGCTATTGTTGCTACAAGGTACATTGTCCTGTATTAAGCAGAAAGGGAACATGGTTAGGGCGAGCCAGGAGATCATGGTCTGTGGATAGCGGTGGAGTCTAGTGGCGCTGGTGGGGAGTAGGCCAGACTAAGATAGATGTGGCTGGTTAGAGTCGGTTAGAATCGGTCAGGTACAGCTTGTGCACTATAGTATCTAGATTGGATACAACTAGTTGTGAGGTTGGAGCATACAACAGGGGCACCTAGATGTGACAATTCCTGACATTGACTAAAATGCATACATCAGGGGGCTCCTAGGTGTGACAATTCCTGACATTGACTAAAATGCATACATCAGAGGGCACCTAGGTGTGACAATTCCTGACATTGACTAGAATGCATACATCAGAGGGTCTGTTAGCGACCATAGGGTACGACACAATTCTAGTGGTCTGTTAGCGACCATAGGGTACGACACAATTCTAGTGGTCTGTTAGCGACCATAGGGTACGACACAGTTCTAGTGGTCTGTGTGTATCTGCATTGCATCGCAGTATGGTTTGAGAGAGGTGTGCAGCCATGAGCAGTGTGTGCGGAGGACTAGTTCTGAGTACAATTGTCATATAATGGTTGGGCAGCTGCAGTGACTAAAGCAGTGACCGTAAGGCACAACACCGTCTAAATGTGGTCTACTAGTGACCATAGGGCACAACACAGTCTGAGTGTGGTCTGCTAGTGACCATAAGGCACAGCACAGTCTAAATGTGGTCTGCTAGTGACCATAAGGCACAAAACAGTCTAAATGTGGTCTGCTAGTGACCATAAGGCACAGCACAGTCTAAATGTGGTCTGCTAGTGACCATAAGGCACAACACAGTCTGAGTGTGGTCTGCTAGTGACCATAAGGCACAACACAGTCTAAATGTGGTCTGCTAGTGACCATAAGGCACAGCACAGTCTAAATGTGGTCTGCTAGTGACCATAAGGCACAACACAGTCTGAGGGTGGTCTGCTATTGACCATAAGGCACAACACAATCTGAGTGCGGTCTGCTATTGACCATAAGGCAAAACACAGTCTAAATGTGGTCTGCTATTGACCATAAGGCACAACACAGTCTAAATGTGGTCTGCTATTGACCATAAGGCACAACACAGTCTAAAAGTGGTCTGCTAGTGACCATAAAGCACAACACAGACAAATGAGGTCAGTTAGCATTCATGAGCCAAACAGGTATTAGGCTCTATAGATAGACCAGCACTTTGCCACCGGAGTAAACGGGGAGTGCAGAGCGAGGCAGCAAAAAGGAAACGGTGTAGAAGATTGAGTGATATATTGTGCGTTTTAGCAACCAAGGCCAGGTAGGCTGCAATCTATAGCTAGAACGCCTAAATTCAGAGTCCCCGTGGGACGCTATAGCACTTAAGACAGTGTGGTTGTCAAGACTGTGTTGTACGAACTGGATGACCATCCATCTAATACACTGGCACAATGGGCATAAAGTGTTGGGTATAGCAACGTGCTGGTTTACTCACATGGCCAGGTGGGTATATGGATGCTTGAAAGCATTGGCTCATCAGTGACGCCTCGTTGGTAGATAAAGCATATAACGGAGGCCCAGGATAGTTCTGCAGACGGGGTAGCAAGTGTTCCGGAGCCTTCACTTGCCAGCACTAGGGGGCAGCATCTGTGGCCCAGGCCTACAGTGCTCCGAACAGGCGCAGGAACAGGCCTTCGGACTGGCCGGCGATTCTGCCTGCCGGCGGATCCACGTGATGAAAACGAGGTTCCTCTGCTGGGTTGGATCCTCTGCTGGGCTGGGGGGGCTCCTGCCCTCACCCCTCAATGAGGATGGATGAAGTGGGGGGACCTGGGGCGCAGGAACAGGCCTTTGTATGGCCTTCGGACTGGCCGGCGATTCCGCCTGCCGGCGGATCCACGTGATGAAAACGAGGTTCAGCCTCGATTTCGCGCCGCACAGCGCCCGGCATGGGCGAGTCAGGCACCGTATGGGGACAGGGTCAGGCAGGCCCTGCTCCGTGCAGCACGCTCTGAGCCTGGATCCTCTGCTGGGTTGGATCCTCTGCTGGGCTGGGGGGGCTCCTGCCCTCACCCCTCAATGAGGATGGATGAAGTGTTTGTGTTTTGACTGTTCCCTTTTATTAGGGTTACTCCTTTTGATATGTAATTATGAGCAGTAGTTTTAAGCATCTAATGTGTTGTAATATTGTAGACTGTATGTGTTTGATGGATTTTATTTTCTAATCTGAATAAACATGTTGAATTTAATGATGTTTTAAGTAAGTTTTCCCAGACTCGTTCAATATAAGCCTTTTTCCCAGATATTTCACTATTTTACTTTTAAATGCGAGTTTAGCTTGTCTAAGCTCTCCTTTCCCTATGTTGTCACTATTTTTGGCAAACATTAGAAGCTGTTCTTTTTAGCCTCCACTCTTCATCAAACCATGGACAATTTTAAATAGCTAATTCCCTTTTATTGTTGACACTTGGCCTTTCTGAGCACTCATGGGTGCTGCACATATGTTCATGTGCTCACATGCTCTTTCAGACTGCTGCGCATGGCTACTTGCACAGATGCCCAACTACTCTTGCATACAGGGCTGGTCTTAGCCCTGCCAGCGCCCAGGGAAACATTATATTCGGCACCCCCGCCAAAGCAAGCAGGAGGGCACAAAATGTGTGGGTATTGTGCCACACCAGCATGGGACATCCTTGCAGACCCATGCTGGTATAGTCAAGGTGCTGTATTGCAATGGAAAGCTCCAATGTTGGAGCGGGGAGTTCATCTTTTCAGCTGAGCAATGCTGCTATACCAAATGCCCCATGCTGATATGGCAGCCATGATCTGATGAAATGATTGACTCTCCGCTCCAGCACAGGAGCTGGGGGATTTCCATTGCAATAGAAAGCCGTCAAGATGCCAGGAAGGGGGAGCCCTTGTAAGACTTCTCTGAGCTGATGTGTCGGGGGCAGCTGATGTAGCGCCCCAGGGAACCGCCAGATCACCCATGCCTGAACCCGGCTCTTCATGCATACACATAAGGTGGTGTTGCCTTTGGGTGCATTGCCATGTAGTGGCACCTTCCCCTATCCATTGGGCCCACCTATGCTGAGAGAGAGGTGATTGGGATGGTAATTTGGCCAGTGCATTGTATGGGGAAGGGGGGGAAATTCAGACCCACCAAATTATCCTTGGCTGCTGGCTGCAGGCCTCTGCACTCCCAAATCCCTTTAACCCCTACATGTGCAGGATGGATCTGGCCTTCTCCTCCCATGTTGTGAGGGTGAGGGGGTCCACAGTGCCACCTCTTGTGGCTTGCGTCTCCCTCATGTGGTGGGAAATGAGGCTGCTGACCCTAGATCGGAGACCATTCTGCTGTTTGTGGGAGTCCTCTGTGTCCTGTGGAATGATGCCCACAGCCTTCACCTTGTCCTTGATCTAAGACCATAAGACAGACTTCCTCTGGGCAGAGGTACTACGCTGCCTGCTGCCAAAAAGCTCCTCAGCATGGTTCACCACTTCCTCCGCCAGTGTGTTGAGAACTGACTCAGTTAACTTTGGCTTCCGCAGCCCCATTTCGGGTAGGTGATACTTTCTCCTGTAACATTTTGCCTTACTCTGGATTCCGGTTGTCAACAGGAAATTTGAGATTGAGAGTGGATTCAGTTTTTATAGATGGCCACCGCTGTGCTTTCCGTTCCAGTGATGACCTAATACCGTCATAACGGGGCAGTATTAACACCAGATAGTCATTTTTGGCTGTAATACTGGTGAGGTGCACGCACTTCCATCAAGTAATAATATGGCAGTAGTTCCACCGGGTATCACAGCGATAATGGTAATACTGCCAAGGAAGAATTACTGCCTTATTACTGCCAGTCTCATAATGAGGGCCATTTACTGTCCCTTTAGTGGGAAAATAATGTACCTACATATCTCACAAATGCCTTTTAATTTAAAGGAAAATCGTGAATGTGTATTTGTACCAAAACATGGATCAAACTGTGCCCATTGTTTCTTAATCCTCATTTGGCTATGTCTAGAGAGAATATTAATGCAGACCATACTTTTCTCATCATCGGTTTTCTATTCGCCCCCAGCAGACATTCACAGTTTGCTTACCCCTGTTTGTTTCATAGCTCTATTAACTAACCTTTTTGTGTAGCTTCTTGGTGCTGCAATATTTTGCGTCTGCAGGATTAAAATAAAAGTATTCACACAATTTACTATCACAAGATCGTTTCCCTTTCTCTACAAATGCCAATTCTACTAGACTTGATACCATAGAAAAGGCAAGATTCATATTTCTGAGATTTAAGCACTGATGAATCAAATTCAAATCTTGCTCACTGCCTTAGCAAATTAAAATAATATTATCAATAAATGTCTATCAGCTTCTTAGATGAAGGCCTTATTCTTGAATGTCCAATAACTTTCAAATGCTGCTATATACAGATGTGTTAGATGAGGGAAAATGCGTGCTTCTGTTGCTGAATGTTTTATTTACGTATAATTTGTTCCTTTATGAATGAAATAATACTGTGCTGATCCTGTTCTCATCAAACAGATAATGAAACTCCTGCTCAATGATGTCCAATTAGTTTGTGGAATATGTATATAGAATGTAGCTATGTCACATGCCATTAACATATCTGTTTTCGTAATAAATCTTAAATATTTTAACAGGATAATCACATGTTTAGTGTCTTTCAAATATGCTGGTGTCTTCACAAAAACTATATCCACAAATGTCGATCTATGCTCCGAAATGGAGCTACATGCTGATACAACAGGATGGTCTGGTGGACGATCTTTACCCTTTTGGATGTTATGAAGAGCACAGAAACAAGGTGTACAGAACTCTCCTCCCCTGTGTCTGTTTGACTTATCCACTGGAACGCTTTGACTGTTTGAGACAATTATTGATTGATTATGAGATTTCATCAGAGGGTCTTCATTTAGTTCACTATAATACTTCCTGTTTTCAAAGGGAATTGTGTCATTCGTGTCCATTGGCAATTGTTGTTTTATTATTGGCTTCGCTTCTTTAAAAACATCTCCATGAGCTGCTTTCTAATTGTGTGGTTGGTATTTTAAACTACAGTGAATTTGTGCCAATTCTGAAATAAGTTTAATTTCAAAAGTATTTTCCTCATGGGGCACATATTAATGGCTCAGACTGAAAACAGATTTCACTCTAAGGCACGTAGAATCTTGTTATATGATACTGAACAGTAAAGGGTGTTTATACATGGATCACTGTAATACCAGGACAAACTGAAGCATGACCTGTTTATAGGTAATTCACCCCCGTGAAAGGCAGATTCACCAATGACAATCCGCCTTTCCTAGGTGCGATTGTGCTTCGCCACCCGCCATGAAAAGAAAAAAAAAGTCAACAAAAATTCCCAGTGCCATAAACATAGAAAAGAGACGATGTCCCTTTTCAGATGACAGCCGCCACGGTCATCCGAAAGGGGAACCTACTCCCTTTTCTATTTAATGGTTGTGGCCATTTAAAAAAAAAAAATGTCATTCCCACGGGAGACGTGCTTGGGCTGAGCACATCTCCTGTCGGAAGTAAAAAAAATGAAAGCTACCCAGAGCCCAGGAAATCCCGGCCTGCAAACAGCTTTTATGCCCCGGCTGGGGGACAGACATGGTGTTGAACATCCCGCTGCCAGAAGGGAGGGCCTTGCTTCGCCTCGGCCTCCAAAGCTTGGGCTGGCGGGCTATTAAACGTCATGTCATCGCCCCCCAGCCAGGGTGTGAAAGCTACATTGTGTTCCAGGCTCTAATCTAGAATGGGGTGTTGTAGGAATGTTGGTAAAGAGCAGTTGGAGATTGGAGAGCAGAGAGTGAGGAGGGTACTGTATCTTAGGGCTTGTTTATCCACATCTTGTGTTGGATTTTAATAAAGGTTATCCTGCATCCTTATCATCAGCGTGTGCAGCTTACCTCATTTCAGATCTATTTCCATAGCATGTTCTTGATCACCAAAATAGAACAGTATTCTGATATTTCTCTGCATCTATTTGGCTAATCAATTGTGTAGTAGAACTGGAAAGCATTTACTTAGTAGGGAGAGTTTTCCTGCTATTAACTCAGTTGCTCTCAAATTAAATGTAGGACGTATTGTCTACGGTAGGCTCGATATGGTGTTCTGAGCATGGCTGTTGAGACTTAGTTTGGGAGCTACCGTTCCCCTCAAACTGGCCTCTCATTCAACGTTTATCTAAAATATTCCTTTGCTCACTGCTTCTTCTTTTACCATTTTTCTCACTGATGGAGATGGCTTTCCTTCGGATTAACTGTTCTCATAGGTATTTAAAAAGGGCCTCCATCAATCATTCATTTCCTTTGTTTGAATAACCTTTTTTGGATAATAGTCAAATTTAGGTTTCGGTACAATACCTGGGTCAAAATATAGGCACACTGCCAATGCATTTCCTTTTAGGTACTGACACAGAATGTGATTGTGCAACTCTGTTCAAAATCTCTTTATTAAGCTTTATTAATGGATGTGAATCCCAACATTTACGCCTATGCTCTGCTCCGTTGTTCATCTGTGTTCTAGCACACATCCATGCTCCATTGCCAAACATCTCCCCTCTGGACCCCAGCTTTGAACCAAGGCACATGCCTGCTCTGATGCCTTTCCCTGCCCCAAGTCTCATTCCTGCCCAGCAACACGTGCCTCATATGAAGACAATCCCTGTTCTCAGGTTGAAACCTGTTCCAAGAACTGTCCCTGCTATGAATCCCAAGAATGCTCTTTGGATAATCCTTGCCCCCAAGGCCAATACCTGTTCTGAATCCTATCATTGCTCTTTACCCAAATTCCATTGGTGATATATAAAATATGACATAGATACAAGTGTGCAAGAAATGGTGTCATGCAATGGGGGCCATAAATGGCCTGCTCACAGTCTCAAAACATATCTCTTTCTTCAGACCTAATCTAGGCACACCACCGTCCCTGCCATCACCTCTTTATCCTCATCTGTCTATCTGGTCTTCAAGAATGTCGTAAATACTGTTTCACCTCCCACCGCTCTGACTTTAGAACCTTATAAGGGCTCTGATGCCCTGTGGGTAGGGCCACTACTAACATAAAGGCCAATTTGATCAAAATGAAATCACAGAGAGACCAATTCAAAGGGTTTCGTGATTATAAATTGCATACACTATATATGCTATGGTTTTAGTGCAAAACAAAAGAACCCACACATTAACCAAATATAGTACCTAAAATACCAGAATCTCAGCAACTACAATGCATCACTCCTGATGTATCAGGTTGTGCTGAATGACATGGTAAATCTGAAGGCAATTTTGTTGAGGATGTTTTTGTCTAGTTGGTGGGTAACAGTCATTCCAATTATTTTTCGAAGGAAGAAAATGTGGTCGATAGAACAGTATTGACGACATCACTGATGACATAACAGTTGCAAACTATGACATCTTCAATGAGATAGCTGACTAAAACCTACATGTGATGCCACCACGGGGAAATTAACATGTGAAAATAAGAAATGTGTTGGGAAAATATTGCCATTCACATGTTATGTTGTCCATAGTGTTAGACGCAGGCATGCGCTGCACGTCCAAACAAGACATGTTTCGAGCAACACCAAGCAAATGTGGTATGTTAAAAGTGCACACGAATACCAGTAGTGCGTGGCTATGATGGACCAATTTCCTCGATCCGTTCATGACAAATTGATATGTTGGCTTTAGCGCATTGCAATTGCACATAATGAAGTGGGAATTCCGTGTGTGCTGCTTCCACAGTTATAAGCAATGATGATGCCATATGTCTTTTCATTGATGGTGTCATGTGGGGCGTCACGCTTGATAGAATGTGTGTGGTAAAGAACTGTGCAGGGAAACTGCCATGGAAACTGCTCTACCTGTACATAGCTAATTATATTGGATGAATGTCAGTGATTGTTACGGTTGCACATAAACCATATAATATTTCAAACTTTTCCATGTTCTCCCCATACACATGGTTAAACCCACTGTAATGTTCTTTTTTCATCTAGGGAAACGGATGTGTCCTGGAGAAGGCCTGGCTCGTATGGAGTTGTTTGTATTCTTCACTACCATTCTTCAAAAATTTAATTTAAAACCCGTCACCTGCCCTGAGGATATTGACTTGTCACCTGATGGGAGTACCTCGGGACGCTTGCCACGCCCTTACCAGCTAATCGCATTGCCACGCTGAAGGAAACATGATTTCTTGATGTGGCCTGATTTATAAGTTGCAGAGATGAAGAAGGACACGTCCACTTCCACTGACACCGACTTCAGGGGTTATCAAAGGGAAATATGCACACACTGCAAGAGTACTTCATGAAAATGATGAGATCACAGTCCACGAGCACCATTAAATACTAATCCATGAGAGCTATCATACCACAATCTATTAAAAATACATCAAGCATCCAGCGAGTATCCACCTCCAATGACGCTGCAATGCTCACGTAATGCCAAAGGCAGCAGAACTCTGAGGATCCAATGTTGATGGGGCTGGTGCACACCCTGGGGAATAAAGAGGGCAGGTGGGCAGCAGGGGTGTTGTATCTGTGATCAAATGGTTCCTTAATGATGATGAATACAGCTTTTTAAACACAGAGGAATGAGGAACAATGGAGTGTGCTGAGCTGTCTGTGGTGCTCCTGCGGCCATGGTTCCCATTCCATTATTACGCCTCGCCACATTAGCAGACATTTTACCCACATGGCACCTATCCCATTCCTGGGGCACCTCCCATTATCTCTACAGGCATATTACCCTGTGGCACTGCCTCCCTACCCATAGCATAGCAGCCACGTTAGCCTTGCAGAACCTCAGTCCTAACCCTTGCAGACACATTACCCAAGCAGCAGCCACCCGTTGTCACCCTTTCCAGAAATGTTAACTCTATGGCATACCCTACTCAGCTCTTTCAGGTATTTAACCCCTGCCCGCAGCCTTCCCCCACGCTCCCAGCAGGCACATTACCCCTGTATAACCACCTCCTTGCACCCAGCAAGCACATTACCCCTGTATAACCACCTCCTTGCACCCAGCAGGCACATTACCCCTATATAACCACCTCCTTGCACCCAGCAGGCACATTACCCCTGTATAACCACCTCCTTGCACCCAGCAAGCACATTACCCCTGTATAACCACCTCCTTGCACCCAGCAGGCACATTACCCCTGTATTACCACCTCCTTGCACCCAGCAGGCACATTACCCCTGTATAACCACCTCCTTGCACCCAGCAAGCACATTACCCCTGTATAACCACCTCCTTGCACCCAGCAAGCACATTACCCGAGTAACATACAATCCTCACCCCTTCAAGACTCCCCTTTTTTACACTCTGTCACCGTGTGGTGTGGAAATAAGGACAGGCTCTCGTGAGATTTTCTTTTTATTCAACCTTTTTATTTTAACAAACACAGCGTGACTTGAGAACTGGATGGTCTTGAAAGGACCCCTGGATTATACCACCGTATTTTAACAAAAACAACTGTGCCCCATGCCGATCACCTCTTGGTCTTCTATCAGTTATTGTCTGTTGTGAAGATAGGGCTGGAGGAATAAGGCCACTATACCTCTCACTGTCCCTCTTTCTCTCCTTCACCAAGGGACCGACTGCCCCTCCTCGTGGTGTCGCTGTGAGGAAGGGGGCGTACGGTCTAAACCTCCTCCTTAGCCTTCTGCTGTCAGTCACCCCTCCCTGCATCTCTGATGGTCGGCACGTGGCAGTGCAATGTACTGGCACCTCTTGTGTCTATGCCTCAGCAGTGCTCGGGCAGTGCAACAAAAACCTCTTTGTTCTTTTCTATGCCTTCAGCCCCAACGCGGGCCAGTCTCCAACGGTGCCTCAAAACTTCGCCTCAGCCCTCAGTACGCTAACTCGAAGCTTTTCGCATCTTCCTTTACTTCCTGCCCAAAAACAAGAGAAAAGGACCCATTGGCACTGTGATCCTCCCGGATTCCCTGCTCTGGTCATCACTCACTCCTCTTGTCCCTCGTCCTCCAGCCAGCTTCCCACCCTTTCATTGCTGGTGTGATCTTTGCTGCCTTTGCCCCATCGGTGCCTGCCTCACTCTCCTTTGCTCCTTCACAGACTCACATTACTACTTTGGAACCCCTACCCTTGCCACACACCCTCACTAAGCCCAGCACATACCCCAGCTCCCCCAACTCCCTACATCTCTTCACAGACTATGATGTTGTTGTATGATACCAACAATTGTGCCATCTTACCCCGATTTTTCCTGCTGCTGGAAATAATCTTAGTGCAAATGTTTTGCCTAGAGACATTGTTGGGCTATTGCTGCTGCAAAAGAACACCACTTTGCTGATACTTTAAAAACACAATTGATCACCACTCGAAAAGTGTTGTTTAGAATAAAAAAGGCAAAACCACAGTGTTAACGTGCCATCGATAATGTTCCTGACAGAAGAGTGCCCTTTCATCCTATTGTGGTTTGTGGCTCTTTTTGGCTTTAATGTACAGGTCCTGAGCTGTTCTTAATGGCAAGCACATGTATCTTCACTTAATGCTGCTCATTACATTTTCAGCACTCACGTATTCAGTGAATAAATAAATTACAGTAGGACAAATATATTGGGGGGTTGGGCATAGTTTATAAAACAATCGTGCATGTTTGTGTGGATGAACTTTTCTGCCCTTTTATATTCTCATATATAAACCTGCATCTTTGTGAGCTATGTAATGCAGTATATGTGTTTGGTCATAATTCCAACATCACCGGCCATCTGGTAGTGATTATAAGCAGTATATGAAGCTGTGCAGAATGTTACTCTAGATACACTGCCATCAGAGGCTCTCTATGATTGGAAACGTGCTTTTAAAGTGGGGTTGCATGTGGCTCTGAAGTACTGCTGTGAATGTCAATGTACAATCAGTAATGTTACTTTCTTTGGTATGGCTTAGAAGAAACCTCAGCCATCTGACCTCTCTTTGGGGGTTGTGGGCCAATAGTATTAGCCATTATTGTGATCTCTACACAGCTCTCACCTTTCCAAAGTAGTAAACAGGGATCTCTAGCATTGATATGTGGAGTGTACATCGTCTCAGGATACTGGTAAGTAGCAGGAACCACACTGGAGTCATCAGGAGAGAAAGTGGATTGAGCTTTATTGTAGTTACAGGGTAATAGGAAATAGGAAGGGAGGTAAGGCAGTTACATGTTTAGGCTATCATCTCTGATCCTGAAGTCCCTAACTGACAGATGTGGAACACTGAGGACCCACAGTGTTCCCCTACACCAACACAAACATTCTAATAGCTTCTAATAGCTTACATTGCATTGGTAGTACAAGCACACACTTCAAAATGCTTGCCCAACTCCGACACTCTGTTGATACTCTTAATACATAAAACAGCGACATAATTTCGGGGCTCTCTGCTGAAAACATAGTATTTGCCTGACTCTTTAACTGAAAGATGTGTGGGTGGTTTGTATAAGGGGAATCACCACCATAGTCTAAGGTTAAACCCCACCGTAGTGTTTAAAAAATGGGTGAGTATGAATCACTAGTTCTGACACATGGAACTGGGAAGTATTAAAATAAATTGTAGTCACTTAATTAGTACCGAGTACGTCGGGATTCTCTCTTTATATAGGTTGTCTAAACCCAGGTTGACCCGTCCATACTTTCTTTCACCAAATAAGTTGAATACATGGCTAGGCAAGTCACCTGCATGCAAAGAAAATACCTTGCCTTGGCCCATCATCTTATGTACTGTAGTAGGGTTTATCCTAAATTTCGAACAACCCTTACTTTCTTTAAACCCTATCACAAATGCATTAAAAACGGGAAGCACGGTTTCACTCCATTGCAAGAATCATTAGTAATATGGTGGATCAGGGGCAAAACCTGTTTGCTCATTTAGTTATTACACAATCATTAAAATGATGGCAAGTGCATTTGTTCAATGTTTAGCACTGGTGCAAATGTTTGGCATTCCCCTTTTTTTACTGGTAATAATAATTGGGAAAATGTGTATGGCCCTGGCCTGTAGCGTAGTAAGATGATTTGTATCCTCTAAGGGGTGTAGCACCTTAGAGTTTTGGTAACTGTAGTAGTGCCTCTACCTGGAGTGAATGGGCCAAACGGAGGGTACCCATAATAATTGTCCTAGGGTTCTCCCTAAGATCAAAAAGCATGACAAGACCATATTCCCCGAATTCACTGTCGTCTTAAGTGCATTGGTTACAAGATTTGACAATTCAAATGTTCTTTCTAGGCAAAACAGGATGGCCTTCTCCTTGGTGGGGTCGGGTCATGTTAAGGATTTCAGTCAGGCGACACACACCTTGGTCTCAGCCTAGTATGCAGCGCACGATTGAAATGTTTATCTCTTTATATTATACAGATTCAGTTAGAGATGGTACACAACTCGAATCACACCCCATTTTTCAAATACTACGAGTCATAATGGACCATGAACCAGACTGGTTGGTAAAATGCAGTATTTATTTATTTATTTTAAAATTCAAAATAAATCATACCATTTTTAAATGGGGCAGCAATCACCAATGGGGTGATAATTACAATGAGAATGTAAGCAATGCACTTGGTTTAACCTTCTAGTGGAACATATACAAAACACCAAGGAAGAGGAGCACTTTTTGATTGAAGAAAGATAGCACTCAAGTTAGGATTTCCCCCTGCAATGTTCCCTCCACCCACAAATAATTGAATTCTGAATGGATAGAAAAACACAGGTCATCAGGAATCAGAGGGAGAAAACGGAATCAAAATCCGAACTTCCCTCCCCAAATGAGAGTGGAAAACGAATTTTAAACCCCTTGCAATGTTATGAAATCACACTCGAGAATGGACAAATAAATAATGAATATGCGGTTAAAACTCTAAGGTAAATACAATTTCTCACTAAAGCAACAATGCATAGACCCTAACAATCACAAGCAATGGATTACCAAGAGCATACAATTGAAAAACAAGTGGAAAGATTGCAGCAAAATGACACGTGTAAAAGTTGCATTTTACCGAATTCCTGTTTAAAATGTCAAAAACGGTATCTTTGAAAAACGGGTGAAATGCTCTGATTTGGAGTGCAGTTCTTGAATTGGGGATCACAGGGATATTATAGAAGTAAAAATAGGTCTCTAGCTATGAAACTGGGTGAGTTATGCAAGATACAGAAAGGTGCGCTTTGAGTAAAATGAAGCTGTGAAATAGAAAAGGAAATCAGTTGTGACAAGAACAGTTTTAATTTATACTAGAGTATTCAGACTAGACCACCCAAGAGGGACACAGTAGAAGATCCAGGGTTGATTTGTGACTTCAACCCTGTCATCCCATCGTCCAACCATGGCAAAAATCAGTCTGATCACTCAAAATATGACTAATGGTTTAGGATTTACACAAGAAAAAATTACTAAAGAGATGGTGCTAGCACTAGAAATCAAGGGCAAGGTTGCACAGGTAATTCTGACAGTTTTAACAAGTTACCAGGATAAGGATAGGATGGCTTAGAGAGTGGGATAAGGACAAATGCAAGACAAGGTAGGCTATGGATTTCTATGGGGTATAGATTATACTTACAGTCCACTTCTAGTTTGGGATTTTTAGACCGTCAACAGGTTCTGGTCACCACATGGCACTGGTCATTGTATAGCGAGGACAGCTGCTCAATGCTGGTCGCTGGATACTAAAGGTCAGCGGGCATGCATGTAGTGGACAAGCCAGTCTGGTTTCAGGATGCAAAAGGTACCACTGGATGCAGTCAGTGGGCAGCAGTTAGTGGGCAGCAATGAATGGGTATCAGGATGCTTCCCAAAGACCACAGCTTCTCCCTTTGGGTATTGAGATTTTGAGAATCGAGGCCTTGCTGTTTGTGGGTAGCAGTTAGGCCTTGTAGTTGCAGTGAAAATCTGAAATCAGCAGGATGAATGGAACAGGTCAGGAACGCCAGCGCAGGAAATCAGGAAGAGTGTCTAGAGTCCTATCAGGGACTCTTTATATAATGCATAGTGACATCATCAACTATATGGCTGGGCCGGCTTAGCTAAGCACGCCTCTAAAGAACTGGATTGGACAATCAATGTTGACTGCCTCCCCTAGGAGGTACTCAGTTTAGGAGGTTGAATTTTATGATGTAAAAGGACTTCCCACAGACCTTTTTGCCAAAAATCAGTCATAGTAGAATTTACACATTTGTACAGTTGTGGCATATTAATAAATTACATAATCAGGTCACATATTTTATGTAGAGCACAGCCGTCCAATCCTGAATCCGTGAGACATCGTTTCGCCCTTCTAATCATTTTGGTCATTTTGAGTATGAAAGATTCGGCCTAAAATTCCATAAATTTATACACATGTGTGGATTATCATAAGGGATGTAAGTATACAAATTTGCATTGGCAACATGGATACTTTTCTTATAATCTGCAATACTTTGCCATTTCTAATCCCAAATTGTCAGTGATTCTACAAGGTCTCAAATTATAAAACACAAAATCATCTTTAAACTACGAAATATTTACATTTTAAAACGTCTTGCTGCAGAGATAAAAGTCTTTAAAGTTTATTTATAAAATAGACTTTGGAAGCAAATGGCAATCCATTTTACATCACTGGACTTTTTTTTTTCTCTTCAGCTGCCACCAACTGTCATTTCCTCCAGAGCAAGGTGGGTTTTTTTTTCAACTTGATTGAAGGTTTATTGCCCCTTCCCCACTTCAAACTTCCTTGCCCTGGGAGGTTCATTGTAAGGGATTTCAGCCCAGACTTGATTCTATCCAACCTGGTAATTATTATTGGGGTGTTAGTATCTGCTGAGAGTTTTTATGGTGATTCCCTTCCTCTGGGGGAAGTCTTTGCTCTGCCAACTGGCATAACCATTTTTTTAGAGCTTGCAAACTCCAGCCCAGGTGGTTTAAAACCTTTATTTTCTTATTTTGGGTCCTGAATTAAAACAAACCAGTGGAATAAAATAGCCCATGTATGTATTATCACCAGCAACAAAGCCCCTGCACATATCAACCTGTTAGAGCTATGGGCCATCAGACTTGCGCTGAAGGCGTTCCTGCCAGCTGTACAAGGGAATAATGTCCTGATAATGACGGACAACACAGTGGCCATGCATTACCTCAACAAAAGAGGAGGCGTAGGATCACTACCCCTGTGCAGAGAGGCGATGCAGCTCTGGTTTTGGGCAATCCAAGAAGGAATCTCTCTATCGGCAGTTCACCTAGCCGGAGAGAAGAACTTGACAGCGGACGCTCTGAGCAGGCAGAGCACAGTCTCCCACGAGTGGGAACTAGATCAGGAAGTCCTTCAAGAGATCTTTGCCCTTTGGGGAACCCCTCAGGTGGATCTATTCGCCACCAGTGTCAACAGGAAGTGCGATCTGTTCTGCTCAAGGGAATTTCCCCCGAGAGGAGCTCTGGGAGACGCGTTCATAGTGGACTGGGAGTTTCCGCTTCTGTACGCGTTCCCACCGGTCCCTGTCATTCCTCAAATGATCAGGAGGTTGAGAAGATTCCGGAAAACCATGATCCTAATTGCCCCGGATTGGGCCAGGAGAACGTGGTACCCGGACCTTCTAGACTTGTCCATCTGCCCTCCAATTCGACTTCCACTCAGAGAGAACCTACTCTCACAGAAGGGAGGTCAGGTTCTCCATCCAGACATCAAAACCCTCAACCTTCACGCTTGGCTTCTGAAAGGCTGAGGTACAAGGATTGGGACCTCCCTGATGATGTTATGGAGGTGTTGCTTTCGGCAAGGAGGCCAGCAACAAAGTCTGTATACCTCTGCCGTTGGAACAGATTTTGCAGCTTGTGTAGAGAAAAGAATATCGACCCCTTTTCATGTGGTACACCAATGGTTTTGTCCTTCCTACTCTATTTGGCGAATTCAGGCCTTCAAGTTGGCACCATTAAGGGCTATCTCGCAGCGCTATCCATCTTTAAGCGCACTGCGGAAGAACCATCCTATTTCAAGTTTCCCTTGGTAATACAGTTTCTAAAGGGGTTAACCAACGTTTATCTCCCAAGACCATTTCAGGTTCCCCTATGGGATTTAAACTTAGTCCTAACTTTCCTGATAAGCACACCTTTCGAACCACTCCATTCTTATTCGTTAAGATTTCTTACCCTTAAATCTGTTTTATTAATAGCACTTACATCTGCTAGAAGGGTGAGCGAGTTACAAGCTCTTTCTTGTAAACCCCCTCATACAATCTTTCACAAAGACAAAGTTGTCCTGCAAGTGAAGCCTAATTTCCTCCCAAAGGTGGTTTCTGAATTCCATATCACTCAGAAGATTACCCTGCCATCTTTCTATCCTCCCCCTCATCCGGGGAAAGAGGAAGAGAGGTAACACAGGCTGGACCCTAGAAGGGTTTTAAGTTTTTACATCAGTAGACTGGCCAGGATAAGACAAGCAGACCAGCTGTTTGTAGGCTACACAGGTCACAAGCTGGGGTTACCAATAACTAAGCAGACCATTTCCAGATGGATCATTCTAGCCATTTTGGAATGTTATAAACTGGCAGGAAAAGAGCCCCTCAAAACCTTAGGGCTCATTCGACCAGAGGTATTGCAGCTTCATCGGCCCTCAAAAGAGGAGTGCCAGTTAAAGACATTTGTGCGGCCGCCACATGGTCGTCCGTCCATACCTTTACACGATTTTACAACTTGGATTCCTCCTCCAGTCAAGAGACTAGGTTTGGAAGGGCTGTATTGCACTCTATTCATCAATAGAAGGCAGCATGAAGTCAGTACTCCCACCTCCAATAATAGAATACTGCTATGGGAGCCTATCTAAGATAAGGAATACGTCGGAGGACACAATCCCTTCGAAGAACAAGTTACTTCTTACCTTGTAACGTTCTTTCGATGGGATGTTCCTCTGACGTATTCCTTATCGACCTTCCCACCCATCCCCGCAGTTCTACTTCCCTTGTTGTTGCAGCTTACGCTCCTTCAGGGTGATTAGTCTAGTCCAGACAGAAATACTGTGGGCTACAAAACGGAACTGAGCAACGGACGCTGCACGCGGCCTTTATAGGCAGGATGACGTCGACGTCGATACGGCGGCTGTCGAGGGACATCGACTCGGCGGACGTCGAAGCGCAGCGCCCTCTAGAGAATAATTTGCCGAGGCCAGCAGAGCTGGAAGGAGATATCTAAGATAAGGAATACGTCGGAGGACACAATCCCTTTGAAATGAGTTTTGCAAACTAAAGGAGAAAAATGCCTGTTTAATAGTAAACTGTTTAATGAAGGCTTGCCTTATTTAGCAATGTGCAGGGGCTTTGTTGCTGGTGATAATACACACATGGGCTATTTTATTCCACTGGTTTGTTTTAATTCAGGACCCAAAATAAGAAAATAAAGGTTTTAAACCACCTGGGCTGGAGTTTGCAAGCTCTAAAAAAAGCAGAACTGGAAGGAGATATCTAAGATAAGGAATACGTCGGAGGAACATCCCATCGAAAGAACGTTACAAGGTAAGAAGTAACTTGTTCTTTTATACACGTGTGGTGAAAAGCAGGCATTTCATTTTAAGTTTGGTTTTGCATCTCCCTCAGATTCCCACACTGTCTTGCAGCTATAGTTATTTTCTTGAATGCGGGAGGTTTGTCTGAAGCACAGATGCATTGAAACTGACATGGCTCGGATAGCTGGAGTTCCTTTGAACCACTCAGCTTGGATACTTTTGTAAAGAAATGAACGTGTTTTCCCGTGCGGGAAAAGTGAAGCTCCTTGTTGATTTTTCTCAGAGTTGGTTTGACAGGGCCTGTCATTCGGAAATCATGCTTGGTTTTTCTGAAGCACAATGAGATATACTGGGCATGGCCGGACCTTATTAATCACAGTGATTTAAGGAAGAACAGATGGAAATAGCGTCAGATCAGGATTTTTTCAAAGGCGAAAAAGCCTCCTTTTTGAAGGGGATTTTGGGCCTGCAGCAAGGCAACGCTGCTTTTTCACTTTATTCCTTTGGTATATGTCACAACACACTGGCAAGCTCCTTCGGTGTGCCTCCTTGTTCCATCCTGCCCAATGTGTGCTTGGCAAGACGGTGCAGCTATCTTTTTTTTGCTGCAAAACACAGTTTTGAGACCACAGTGCTCACTGGAACCAGTGCAACCATTTTGCTGTTTCTGCAGAAATGCAGCTTGGTGATGTGGGGAACTATTGTTGAGTGCGTCAATATATCCCACAATCTCTTCCTGCAGAGAAACGTCCCCCTACCTAATGTCTCTTCTATAGGTAGCAGCAGTTGCGTCTGGTGAATTTTTTAACTGTAGGGGCGTAAACATGTGTCCCTGATATGGCTGAGCGACCGAGCGTAACGAGGGTGAGACATTTTTTTAAATAATGGGTGAAAACTGTGCGTTTTAGAACACACTTTTTAGAATTGGGTAAAAAGCCAAACAGTTTGCAATTGGGTTTTGTAGGGTAACTCGTGAAAAAATCCAATAGATGCAAGTCACCAACAGTGCACAGCAGCATTTCTCCAACACATTTTCATTATGCCTTATCCTACAATATGTGCCAGTATAAAACATTTTCAGACTGACTGCACCCATACATTTCCATGCTGACTGCAACATTATACCCTATTATTCCCATATAAGAACATATTCATATTTGTTTTGTGCATAATGCCAGTAATGATACTGTAAGAACACATGTCCATGTTTGTTCCGCCATTATATGGAAGTATCCCCACATAAGAACATACTCAAGTTGGCTTTGCCATTAGAAATGCATGCCAAAGTATGACAAAATGCCCCAACTGGCTGTACTAAAATGCCAGTTGAGCTACATAATAACACTTATCATGCTTGCTTTATCAAAGATGTCCAATACAAAATGTCATACCGCAATATGAAATGGTTAGACTAAGTGCATAAACGTGACGGTGTTGCTTCATAATAACCCTTATCATGCTTGCTTTACCAATGATGCCCAATACAAAATGTCATACCACAATATGAAATGACTGAACGGCTGCATTGAAATGCCAGTCTGCTACATAATAACACTTATATTTGTTTAAGCAAAACTGCCTAATACAAAATGTCATGCCACAGTAAGAATATTACCCATGATCCTGCTTGCTTTATCAAAGATGTCCAATGCAAAATGTTGTGCCTCAGTAAGAAATGGCTAGACTAGTAGCATAAAAAATGCTAGTGGTTTTGCTTCATAATAACGCTCATCATGCTTGCATTACCAAAGATGTCCAATACAAAATGTCATACCACAATAAGAAATGACTAGACTGGCTGCATTGGATTGCCAGTCTAACTACCCAATAACACTAATGCTTGTTTTTACCAAAGATGCCTAATACAAATGGCTTGCCACAGTAAGAATAACACCACTGATCCTGCATGAAATGACTAGACTGGCTGCATTGTAATGCCAGTCCAGCTACATAATAATACTTATGCATGCTTTATCAAAGATGCCCAATGCAAAATGTCATGCCTCAGTAAGAAGTGGCTAGACTGTTTGCATAAAAATGCCGGTCTTGCTTCAAAATAACACTTATCATGCTTGCTTTACCAAAGATGCCCAATACAAAATGTCATAGCACAATAAGAAATGGCTAAACAAACTGCATTAAAATGCATGTCTAGCTACATTATAACACTTATCATGCTTGCTTTGTCAACAATGCACAGTAAATAATGCAATGCCTGCTCCATGATGTGCCAGCGCCTTGCAGTCAGACATAATCACAATAATGATGAATGTGATTATGTGTAATTGCGAGGTCACTGGGGGGGCACTGGAGTAAGACTTTTGTTTGCTGGCCCTCTAACATGGATGCCCAGTAAAAGAATGACACACCTGTCCCCTGGGTCCCGTGCTCCTCACACATGCACACAATCAATGTGGTTATGTGTGTATGGCAGGCACTGGGAGACCAGGGGGCGGGGATGGTATTTTTTACTGGACATCTATGATAGATGTCCAATAAAAATACCTGGGCCTCGCAGCACCAAACACACACACACACAGACACACAATCAAAGTGATTATGTGTTTATGCAATGATTGTGTAAGCAAATGTGGGATCTGAGGCTCAGGTCAATTACTTGCAGAAAAACAATGCTTACTATATGCGTATCATGAGAGCCATAAAAATATTCATTAATGAAGTAAATGCTGCAACCATAGCAAGAGCCATCATATTGTCGCGTCTTGACTATGGCAACGCCCTACTCGTAGGAGCCACGAAGAGGGAAATACAAAAGTGGCAAGTCATGGAAAACAATGCAGTTCGGCTTGTTAAGTGTATTAAAAAAAAGAGAGCATGTATCAATGGAGAGAAGAGCCTTAAACTGGTTAAGGGTGGAGGAGAGAGTACATTTCAAGGCTATGACCATAATCCATAGATGCTTGTATGTAGAGACTCCGAGTTATTTCAAGAAACAATTCTCTCTATATGCTCATCAAAGATGCCTTAGATCAGCTTATAGGGGCACTCTGAATATTCCCAGTGCAAATTGTGCACATGGGCTTGGAAAATCCTTTCCAGTCAAGGCAGCACAATGCTGGAACAAACTGCCAATGGCATTATGGCTTGAAGTGAATTATCAGAGGTTCAGGAAATTGCTGAAAACCTACCTGTTCCAATGATAATCATTA
Organism: Ambystoma mexicanum; assembly: GCF_040938575.1. Classification (NCBI taxonomy): domain Eukaryota; kingdom Metazoa; phylum Chordata; class Amphibia; order Caudata; family Ambystomatidae; genus Ambystoma; species Ambystoma mexicanum. The sequence continues at coordinate 765,905,284 of NC_090923.1, read as the reverse complement.
CAACTCTTAGTCTCCGTCAAACAGAATATACCATACGATTTAGATTACTCAGGGATTTCCCCACACCCTGATGCCGGCGGGCTACCGGCGCGTTATAAACAGGTACATAACATAACATAACATAACACAAGCATACATGCATCCATAAACATATTTAAATAATAAATGAACATACAAACACACACATTTACACAACATACACACAACCTACACACAGCAAGCACTCTCACGGTGTCCAGTCAAAGTTACGAATACAAAGTTTTGAAATGCAACATGTTGGAAAGGCATTAAAAAAATTTTTTTTAGATCCTTTTGGTTCGAAAGTATTGCATTCAATCATTTTGTATTCGAACCTTTGACTATAAACCCACTCTCACACGAACATCCATCATGCAAACACAAGCATACACGCATCCATACACATATTTAAATAATAAATATACAAACACACACATTTACACAAGATACACACAGCAAGCACTCTGTTTCATTCACACGAACATCCATCCTGCACTCACTCAAAACACAAGCATACACGCATCCATAGACATATTTAAATGAATAAATGAACACCAAACCCACAAAATTAGACAACCCACATACTGCAAGCACTCTTTTATTCCCACGAGCACCCATCATGCACTCTAATTACACAAGCATACACACATCCATACACATACTTACATTTTAAAAAATGAGCATACAAACACACATTGCAAAACACATACGCAGCAAACACTGGTTCATTCACACGAGCATCAATTATGCACTCACTCATAGCACAAACATACACGCATCCATACACATATTTAAATACTAAAAAAGCAAACGTACAAACACACAGATTTACACAACATACACACAGAAAGCACTTACACCAGCATCCATCATTCTACATTCACCTCACAACACAAGCATGCACGCATCCATACACATAATTTAAATTTTAAAAAATGAACATAAGCAAACGTACATAATGCCACGGGTCTGGAGGTTTCAGTGTCCCAGCCCCCTGCAAGCATGAACAGGAATCAGGAAGTTTCCTGGTTCCTGCACATGCGTGCAAGGGACCTGACCATCAGACAAGAGATGCCCCACTCCACCCTGCTCTGTCTGTATGTGCAAGGAGGCACACAAGTTTCCCTTTCAAAGCTAAGAGCACTACCTCAGTTGAAAAAAACAGATGAGGGAGTGCTTGTATTTTACTGGGCTGGCTCCTCCATAATGGGTGAGAGGGGGCCAAGACCCGGTGGGTCGATGCCCCCTCACCCATTATGGATGAGTGGCCCCTGGGTAGTACTCACACCATCACCTTATGTTGCTCCCCCAACCAACCCACAAAGTCGTTCTATAGACCACGTCTCTGCCGTACTGCCCTACCAGGGGCATTCTAAACAAGATGTCAAATTGGGAAAACTCAATGCCCAAGATGACTTTTATCGGACAGACAAGAGAGTTCTGCCTTGGGCAGACAAGGGAGTACCGCCAGTTCTGCTTCACATTGCTGTTATCCCATGTTGACCTTTAAGCGTATACACACCTCAGTATTCATGAACACAGCTAACTCAACCACACATAGAAGATGCACTTGTTTAGCAAGTAGCAAATCTTACTGGACGGCGGTTGTCAGCTCCCTGAATTTAATATATGACTCCTGCATGGCCTAGACTAATTGTTCTTCAAGAGTGATGGAGATGTGATAATTGTGCCTGGTCTCCCATCGGCAAGGAACTTTGATTTTGCAGCTATCTCTAGGGTTTGATACTCTGTCTCCAGCCACCATTTATTATTGGTGATTCAACTATCATTAGGGATGTAATAGCTCTTGTCTTTTGTGCTTCTATTGAAAATACACAATCCATGTGTCCCAGCCGACCATAAGCATAACATCAGATGATGGGCCTCTCAAGTGCAGTTGAGACCAACTTCCACCAATGCTGCCTCCTCCAGACTTCCTGGGTCACTCATTTGGAGTTGGCTTTGGGGTCTCTGCCATTCCAGGGCTTTGGTGGGACAGTTGTAAATGTCATGCTCCTGAGTCTGACATCCAACCACAGTCTCATTCCTACAACAAATCATTATCTATTTCCTGAGTTATCAGAACTGGTCTTTGGTCTTAGTGGTATTTGATCTGTTCCGGTGGGTCTCCACTGCTGCACCCACGGCAGCAATGTTATAGTTCTGATGGCTAGATACTGAGCAGGTTTCAAGTGTTGCCTCACAAGACTCTGCAGTGTTATAACTGATATGGACAGGGAATCCATACATTTCTCTAAGATCCGCTCCTGTTTCATCCACCACCATCTTCCTGTCCCTACACTTCTCTACCAATACATTAATCTGGCTGTGACTCTCCTGGTTGTGAAGGTGGCTGTCTATCAAGTACTAACCATGGTATTCTGATCCCTGGCCAATCCTTTTCTGGACACCATTGCGGAGGATGCCGTAATCAGTTCTTCTGTCAGCATTGAGAACTTGAACTTTCTACTGGAGTTGTCCAGTAAATTGCAGAGCTAATGGAGCCAGATGGTCTTCTCTCATCATTCAGCCTCTGCACTTCAATCACAATTTTAAAGAAATCTTTCAACATTCTCTTCTTCCATGTATTTCTGTACGAAAGACTTTAGTGGAACTGATGATATGCTCTGCAAATGACCCACAAGGCCCACTTCCCCTGTTACCAATTTATTCAGGAAACGTGCCAGCACTGCAGGGTCGTCTTCATGTCCAGCCTCTGTTCAAAAAGTCAACTAGTGTCCCTTTGTTATCCTCCTGTATGTGGAAACACAGGATAGCAGGCAGAACGATCAGGCCCTAATGCTGTGTGTGTTCCTGCTGCACCAGAGTCTCTTGACATGAAGGTTCATGGTCCTTCTTCATGATCTGGTACCCAGCAGCTCCTACACAGTCCTACACCAGATTACATTCAGAATAGTCTTGGTCCAAAACGTCATTGTCAGAGTCTTCCTCTGTGGTGGGTCAGTTGATATAGGGTTTCCACCTTTCAAATTTGAGGGAAGTCTTGAAGTGAACAGACACGTTCTTGCTTTCACTTTCTGAGTGGGATTAAATCAGGCTCTGTTTGGGACTGGTTCTAGAAGGGTTGGTGGCTAAAATTGGACTACTGGCCTCAAAAGGGTGGTTGTGTCCTGCTGCACATGGGAAGAATTGTTTTTTTGTCTTAAGGCATGCAATTTAACGGTCTGTATCCTGAGGGTGCTACCTTGGCCTTGCTGTTGTACATTGGCTGGCCAGATATAGCCTTTGCAATCCCAATTCTGACCACACCTGTCAAATACTCCACCTGATATCAAGAATAACATTAACGCCTTATGTCAGAATTCTCTATCTTTATTACGAGATATATTACAAGATTGGGCAGTTTACAGCTTAAACAAAAGTAGAATCTTACCAAACAAAACAATGGTCAGTATTGTTCTCTGCCCAGTGAGTGTGAGCTACTTTCTCCTCCAAAACAAACTCCCCCTTTCCCAATGGCCTCTTATGAGGTGTAGGCATGTGGGCTTTGCAGACCCAGAAGCAAGTGTTCCAGCTTGTATAAACATAAGAGGTTATGTCCCCCTCTTTCCGGCAGTACAGGATTTAGGGTGACCAGAAAGCTTCTTCTTGGTATGAGCTAGATTCAGAATTTCCAATGTGCTGCACCCCAGAATTCAATCTGTTGTGAAGTCTTGTGAGCAAATAGATCAGTGTGAACAGACAGCATGGAGAACTTTACAGGGATTTCAGGTGCCTGGTTGGGCTGCCTTCCTTTCTGTTTCTTCTGTTATGACTGGCTGAAAATAACACTTATAATAATCAACCTGACCCCCTTTCATTCCTCCTCCCACATCTGGTCCTACCTATGGATGACCAGGTACAATAGAACCTGCCTGCTCCCCTTAACAATGTGTTGGTCCTTTCTCTCATCTTCTGCCCTTTCTTCACCACCTGATGTTCGCATCTCTGCCTAACTCCCTCTTCCTGATGTTATCTCCACAATGTCTTCTGTACCATCTTAACTACCCTTTTTCCTGCAGCTGCCTCTATATAGTGATTTATCTTCCCCATCCCATCTATCAGCCTCTTCTTTTGAAATTACCTTGTCTTCATCACACCCACTCTTCAATGTTAGCATCTTCTTCATTCCTTCTTTGCCTTGGAATTCTCTGCCTCATGTTCAAATGTCTTACTCCCCTCTTCTGCAACCATCCTTCTATGTATGTATTCACCTCTTCCCTTATTCTCTTGTATATCACCACCTCTTACTGCCCTCACTTGCCTTCTGCTGTTGCTACCTTCTCTTTGACTTTCACCTTAGAATTTCCTTTCTCGACCTCTGACATTGCCACCTCATCCATACAAGTCTTAGCTCTTAATGCTTACACTTGCTTTCCATTACTGCAACCCCATCAATCAACCCTTCCTGCCTCTGCTTATTCCACTTTTCTCCAGACTCCAGGTATCTACAAACACAGACAACTTTCCCTTACAACCCATGCTGTTTTACTGGAACTATAGTGTGGTCCCCACTCCCATTGGTTTGCTATTCTATTGATGGTCTGCACCTGGGGCTTGACCCATTTTGATTTACTCTTTTCCTTGAATGCACCTAAAGCTGCTTTGGGCTCAAGATTTTGAGACAAGTCTACAATTGAGCCTGCTATTTTGGGATTTAATCCTTCTATCTGACCCTCCTGAGTGTTAGCTGTGTTGTGCCAAGACCTCTGATGTTTTTGCCAGGTTATTTTCTGGCTGGGAACACAAAGGGAACGCTTGTGGAAAACATGTTCAACTGAGTAGACAGGGAAATAATAGCTTTGGAGCCCCATATTTAGAGTTTCTTAACAGGAAACAGTGTCTTTGCAGCTCTTTGTCCAGCAGGACATGAACAGTTTGGTAAGTCCCAAACATGGTATCTGCAGAACTGCAGAATTCTCTACACATCGCAGAAACTCAATAAGAAAAGGGCTTGGAGGTGTCTAGTGAAATGGCAACAGTAGCCAAACATAAACTTGCATTCTCAGGTAAACTATTTGCCTTAAGTGGAAGGTTTTCACATATTTCTTTTGAGTTTTGTGTCTGCTTAATGCAGTGGTAGTCAAATGTTTTCATACTGAGCCACCCTGGAGTAACACTATTGTTTATGGGCCCTGTTGTTTCTGGACCTTTACTGCATTTTCTTTAATGTTCAATACATACAAGTTCTCATGTTCATATACTGTTGCCATTTGCAACCTTGGGCTCAACACAGTCTGGCTTACTATCAGCTCTCTCCGACTTACCTGCCGTGCTGAACCTGTTGGCTTTTCCTGCCTCTAGAGTCAAGGACGGTACCACAGTGGCACAACCTTCTCCCCACCTTGGCTATCAGTGTGAGAGGACCCTGAGTCCCATTGACATCTGTCACACCATACGCCAGCTGTATCTCCTGGTCTTATAATTCCCTTTTAGGAAGCTTTGCAGGTCTGGGTTTAATGATGTTGAGCAAGGATAATTCCCTCCTTGTTGTCCGATCAGGTCTCGCCTCCTTTATCCTCCTTTTAAACTGCCGTCCTGAATATCTGCTTCCTCGTATGTTTGGCCTCACTCAAAATGTGCTCTTGTGCTCCGCCTTTTATCCCTGTGGGGAAAGGAAAGGGCAGTCAGGTGTGTGTGCACTTATCAGCAATTGCCTGACTCTGTCTGACCCTTATGTTGGCACATGTCAGGTAAAAGGCTCTGGTGTTAGTCTGTTGTGTTTTGCAGAATGAGAAAGTGTTTGTGCTGGAAAAGGGGGAGTAGCGTTTCTAAGTATCCTACGGGATAGGATGGGAAAAAGGTGTCACAAGGAAGGGGATACCGCAACTCACCCTTTAGTGTCCCACTTCCACTCCCGGAGACCCTTCATCCAGGTGATCCCCTGGCACTAGTCCACCCCCAGGAACTGGATCCAATAGCGATGGCCATGTCCTGGTGTTTTGCTTTTGATTGGCCAAATGGGGAGAACCTTAGACTTACATTTCCCCTGCCTCTGACAAAACAAGTTATTGGACTCAGACAGGCAAAAAGATCATACTTGGACCATTAGGTATGGTAAAAAATGTACATTTCTCGTTGTAGGCCCTTTATACACTCCTTATATATGGACACATCAGACACAAAATAAACATATGGTCAGTTATACAGGAAAATAGAGCATCACTGTTATGAGTGTTGCAGAAGACACCTTAATCTTGGCCACTAAGACACTGCTTAGTCCCAGAGCAGGTAGGCAAAGAGATCATGCGTAATAATGGGGTCTGGAGCGGAGTGTCCCCCCTCTCGGCGAGACTGCATCACCCGGGGGTCCAAATTATAACTGCTTCCCACAGCGGAAAAACCTCTTCTCTTTATGGGGGATAGTCCCCATCCTTCATAGTTATGACTGCCCTTAGTTGGAGAGCAGATCACAAGCAGAAGGGACAAAGAGTGGAAAAACCAGCTAGAAGTGGAAAAACCCTGCTTCCCTCTCTTCGCATTCATTCCCAGGACCCCTTATCACTGCACCTGCAGAGCGTTGCAACACCCTCTCTGGGTCATCCTTCAGCATACAATACAATAAATATTCTAGACAGTAAGTCCACTCAGCAACAATATTTATGTTACCTTGCCTTGCCTTCACTGCCGAGATGCACGTTTTACTCTGCTGAGCCCACAAAAAATATAGGCTTTCATTTCGGTGATGGACGATGAGTGTCCAAGATGGCTGCAGAACGGCATCATGTTTTTTTAGCTTGCATTCGCATAAGCATTACACTCCACCCCTTGGACAATAAACTACCATAACCCGATGGGCGAGCGGGAGGTACCCAAAACCGCCGGATCATACATAAATTCGGAATACACAACGCACAACAACAATTATAGCAGAAACACCAAAAAGCAAATGAAAGCAGGACGCTGAACTTCAGGAATCCATGCAAACAGTTCCTCCCACCAATCCACGTTCTGATCTTGTGTTACTTAGGCAACTAGATCCTTCAATCCCTTGAAATGCTTTTCAATGGATCGGAAAGGTCTCGAAAATCAAAACAACACATTTGTTCCACAGCTAAACATCTTAAATTATGTTTTAAAAACAAGTAATCTATAGCCACTCTGTTTTGCAAAATAGCTTTTGTAAAATCTCTATTATGTAAGAATAATTCAGTCAAAGCCTTTGAAGTTTCATTAAGCCCTTTATCTACCAGGCAAACTAATTTGATCATGGTTTCATAGCCCGCAGCTGCCAAACCCCAAATCCCAATTATAGAAATAGCTAACGCTACTACTTCAGTCTTTGAATGCAAATGAATATCAGAATTGCAGTCAGGTGATAAGGCGGTATATGAAGCAGCACGGTGGTCAGTCAAAAGGCCGAATACATAATACCGAATGTCAAAAATCTCGAAAAAAAAAATATCGAATTATTTATTAATTTATTTATATGTGTTTTTGGGGTGAGGTAAGTAAAAAAAATGGTTAAAATAAAAAAAAAAAGGGGGGTTGGGGGGGAACCCCCCCATTTCGAAAAAAAAGGTCATAAAAAAAAATTCTATATTTTTTTTTTCGGCCTTTTGTTTTCGAGATTTTGGTTTTCGAGATTTTGGTATTCAGTATTATCACTATGAACCGAAGCAGCACACATAGACCGCCTAATTGTAGGTTGCAAAGGGAACATCATTAAACCAAGACATGTCAAATCACAGGGGCCACCTGAAATATTAGCAGGAATGTATGTATAAGTAAAGTTTCCGCAGGAAAATAAGGTGACTCGCAGTCAAAATCATAAAGTTGCATAACGTATAATTTGATACATCAACACAAACACTTATGGGTCTTGTACATAAGCACTGCTCAACATTTGTTCCCTTTCCATCTCTGTCCAGATCCAGTTGTTGGCAAGTGCCAATATAGGTTGCATCACAAGTAATTCAATAACAGACATCCGTGAGAGCAATGTCATGAGTCACATTGAGGGTTATGTTTTTCCATTTGTGAGTAGTGTCCACACAAAACATACAATATTCATAAACAGAAAAGGAATTTCTGACATCTGAAGGCTCAACCAAGGAATCGTTATGCAGGACTCTCAATAGATTTTTTAAAAACGGGGCAGGAGTCGGAATAGCCACGACACATGTTGAAATCAGATTTGCGGAATTATGCACTTCTGCTAGACAGAAATATGAGATGTTCAATACTTGTTGGGACAAATAAACCCATATGTTCTCCAGCTGCCTGGCAAGGGCTGAATAGCCATGATGAGAAAAGGACATAGAAATTCAATAAGGGGGCAAAAGTAAGGCACTACATCGCTGCACCCGCCATTTCCGCAATGCACCACGATAAGCATCCACAGACACATTTTCCATCGCAAAACTAGTGGCAGGTATATCAGTTTTCATCCAGATCCCCGTATCCAGCTGGAGAATACAGACATCTTCTACATCCTCTGATATGTTCCCGGACCTTCCCGAATACACTCCACCATGCCTCACACAGGCATTCAGCATACTCAGGATCTAAAACATCATAATTCAAAAACAAGATATAAGAGAGGTACAAAACTCACACAAATAACATTTGTCAGCAGGGATATGAGTCCATTTTCTTTTCCCTGGTTCCATTACAAGAACCACTTGATCAACCTCGGCTGCAATTACATCTTCCAGAACAGGTGGACCATTAGGTTTTTCGAACAATACTTTGGCACCTGATATCATTACATCTGATGAGCTAAAACCCTTGTCCCCACAACTAGTTAATACCATGGGTGGCTCTCCTTTCTTTACCATGGATAATTTTACAGGTACTAATATCAATTGGGCCACTCGATCTCCCTTGTGTATAAGTAACATATTCTCCCCAATGTTGATGAGAATAACTTTAATAACGCCTTGATAATCTGTGTCTTCAATCCCTCCTAACACTTGAATACCTTTTAAAGCTAATCCAGATCTAGGGGCAATTAATCTCATATTTTCAGATGGAATTTGTACCCCAATTTCTGTATCAATCACAGCAATACCCCTTTGTTCAAGACAGATTTCTTCTCTTGAATGCAAATCCACCCCAGCAGACCCAGGAGTGGCACGATAAGGAGCTAATGCACCAGGAGATATTTCCCAGTATAACAGAGTTTCCATTGCTCTATTTGGTTTGATTGTATGGCTGGCGTTAACATGCGCATCAGTGGAGTTTCATTGTTCGCAATGGGACAGTTATTCAAAATCTGAACGGCTTCCAGCACACGTTCTCGCCATCCTTTCAAGGTACCATCACATGTTTTGCGCAACCGTGCTTTCAACAATCCATTCATTCTCTCAATTTACCCTGAAGCCTCAGGGTGATAGGGGACATGAAAGATCCATTCATTCCCTTTTCCTGACAATAATCCAGAACCACCGTCCCCTTAAAGTGGGACCCATTGTCACTTTGGATTTGTAGGGGGATACCATAATATACAGCCACTTGGTCCAACAATGTAATTGTGTTCAATTGGGTAGCTCTTTTACATGGCAGTACCATTAAGAAACCAGAATGGGTGTCCACAATGGTGCACACATATTGACATCCTCTGCTAATGGGCATGGGGCCAATATAATCGATCTGCAAAATTTGTCCGGGCAATTTACCTCTCTTCAATATGCCATCAACTATATGTGGAATAGATCTCTGCTTCTGATGTTTACACATGGGACATTGTAGGATAATCGTTTTCACAATTTGTAATAGAATGCTAATTCCCCTGTCTTGTGCCCACCTGATAGTAGCCTTCTCTCCGAAATGTGCACTCTTCTGGTGGGCCCATTTCGCAATCCCTTCCATATCCTCCTCCTCAGCCCTCGCATCCATGACAGCAATTTTTGCACGTTCGCCTGCAACAGAATTTAATCACTGTTCGAATGAATCTGTTGCACAATGTGCATCTACGTGATATACTGTTACTGTAGTATGCATTAGCATTTCGGCAATGTCTTGCCACAATTCTTTCCCCCATCCTTCCTTAGCATGAATCTACCAACCATTCTTCTGCCAAGTCGGCAGCCACACCATAAACCCATTCCCAAATGACCATAAATCTGTATAAATATGACAACTCCCAGGTGTCTCTTGCTTCAAAGCCTGATACAATGCATACAGGTCTGCAAATTGGCTACTCTTCCCTTTTCCAGAGGTGGTTAAGACCTTTTTCAATTTGGGATTGTATGCTACTGCTTTCCAGTGTCACTCAACTCCCACATACTTGGCTGAACCACCAGTAAACCATGCATGTTCAACTTGTTCACTTGATAATTCTCCATATGGGATCCCCCATTTACCTGGAGACTCATCAATCATCAACTCTCCCTCTGGCACAAGATCTACTAGCGGGACTTCCGCCACTTGCTCATGTAATTTTGCCACGCCACCTTTCCCGTCTTGGCACGATCTTGAATGTACAATTTCCATTTGATTTATTTGTTTGTTTGTTTGTTTATTTTATTTCTATAGCGCTCCGGACCCGGGAGTAAAAGGGCGCTTAATACAAGTTACAAGGCACAGTACATGATAATAAGCAGTAATAGTTGAACATAGTTATATACAGAATGTACAGACAGTGGAGGTAATTGCAACCTATAATGACAAAAAATATACATGTGTAATATGTACAGTTTATAGCTAAGTCTAACTTCAAGGTTGACATTTTGTCAGATGCCACCCAATGGCAAGTTTCCTGAACGACTGTAAGGATTTGGATGACTTAATATTCAGTGGCAGGGCGTTCCAGAGTTGGGAGGCGAGGACAGTGAAGCTTGAGTCTCAGGCTCTTTTAGAGGTAAATCTGGGTACTGTGAGACATAAGGTATTGGAAGTGGTTCTGATGGAAGATATCATGGTAAATTTGTTAGTAAGGTAGGTGGGGGCTAGATGGTTGAGAGCTTTGTAAGTGAGGCAGAAGGTTTTTTAGTAGTTGGATAGTGAGCCATTTGCATGTAGTTCTGGTGGCAGAGATGTGCTCACGCCTGGGAATGTTTAGCGCTGCCCGTAGCGCATTATTTTGAAGGACTTGGAGTTTACTAATTAACGCTTGGTTGGCCCCTAAGTAGAGGCTATTACAGTATTCTAACTTAGATTGTATAAGAGCTCTAGCTAGCGTGAGGCAACTGTTGGGGGAAAGAAATGGTCTAGAAGCTCTAATTAGTTTTCCTGTATAGGCAGTGGCTGAAGCGGTCGAGTTGACTTGCTTAGTGAGGTTAATATTGGCATCGAGGTAGAAGCCAAGTGTTTTCACGTTTTTGGCAACCGGAATGGTATTGCCATCAATTATGATGTTGGAGTAGTTGGGCCTTAGTTTTTGTAAGTTGTTAGGTGAGCCAACAATGAGCAGTTCAGTCTTCTCGACATTCAGGCAGAGGCCATGTGTAGCCATCCATGCCTGAATGACAGAGAAGATTTCATTGATCCTGGCTACATCAGTATTGTAGTTGCCCGAGATGGTGAGGAGTATCTGGGTGTCATCCGCGTAGTTGGTGTAGGTGACACCCAGATGATCCAGTTTATCAAAGAGGGGCTTTGTAAAGATGGTGTATAGGGTGGGTGAAACACATGAGCCTTGTGGGACACCGCAAGTGATAGGGATGGGGTCTGCTGCTGCCACCGGAGAGAAGAATCTCATAGTTCTATTGGCCAGGAAGGTCTGTATCCACGTGAAAGCAGAGGGGGGGAAAAGTGGGCGGCAGAGGAGAGGTGGTTGCAGAGTATTTTATGGTCGACCAGGTCGAAAGCTGCTGAGAGATCTAAAAGGAGTAGGATGGCAGCCTTGCCCTTGTCTTTAATTTCATAAATCTGACTTTTAAGATCAACAAGAGCCGTTTCTGTTCCATGTTGAGGCCGGAAGCCAGATAGACGTAATCCGAGTAGTTGGTTGGACTCTAGGTAATGCTAAATTTGCAAGTAAGCAACTCTGTCAAGGATTTTTAACAGGAAGGGAACGGTTGTGATAGGCCTGTAATTTGTAGGGATGGCTGGGTCCAAGATCTGTTTTTATTAGTAGCGGGAGGACCCATGACTGTTTCAAATTGTTGGGTACTGAATTGGTGGAGAATGACACGTTTATGAGCTTGGAAATGAAGGAGGCGAGGTCTCTTGCTGCATCTTTTATAATATGTGCGGGACAACTGTCTCCTTTGCAGTTTTACGGTTTGAGGGAGGTTATGATTTTTTGCACTTCTAGTACGGTTACTTTTTTGAAGGTGAGGGGTGGTGGGTGGGCTAGGGATAGGGGGGCTAGGGTTGGGGCTACTATTAGAAAGTTGTTGTCTTTTATTTTCAATTTTTGTTTGTAGGCCAGTGATTTTGTTCGCAAGGGCATCTTGGATACTAGTGCACCAGAGTTGGTCCTGCACGGACAAGTCCGTAGGTGGATTGGGGTTTTCTAGCTCCTTCAGGATGGTGAATAATTCTTTGGTACTGGAGCTTGCATTACTTATGCTTGTATTGTAGGTTTCCTTTTTGGTGCAAATTATTTCTTTTTTTATAAAGGGGGAATGCATTTGTGAGATTAATTTTGTGTTCCTCTGATGGGTTCATTTTCCAAAGGGTTTCCATTTTGGACTTTTTATTTCTTAGTATTTTTAAGTTCTGGTGTGTATCAGGAGTTAAAATGTGCTTTGGGTTTACCTTTATGTAGTTTTAGAGGGGCAACAAGGTCGATTGCGTTGGTCATGGCGTTTTTGTAGGTCTCTACTAGTAAGTTAAGGTCCGATGTGTTGGGGATCATTTTTAGGGTGGGTAGAACCAATGGGATGAGGGCTTCAGCGGTAATGTTTCGCTTGTTTCTCGTCAGACATGCTGGTGCAGGTGGGCACTGTATGTGGTGTGGGTTATTAATACTAATGTCAAATGAAAGTAGGAAGTCGTCGGTCCATATAAGTGGTTGGGGGTCTTTGCAGGTAATGTTACAGTTGTGGGCAGCGAGCCAGTCTAAGCTTCTGCCTTTCTGATGTGTAGGTATGGTGTTAAGTTGAATGTAGTTGTGTTCACAAAGTGCATTAGCAAGGCAGGATGCTGGAGTGTCATGAGGATCATTGTATCCCAGGTTAAAGTCACCTAGAATAATATTCTGTGATGAAGGTTTAGATTTTTCATCTATGAGGGAGGTTATATCTTCCTCGAAGGAACCTATGGGACCAGGGGGTCTGTATATTAGTTCCAGGGTGATAGTGTTCTTAGAAGTGGTTTGAATTTTAATGGATAGGTGTTCACAGGAATTTAGAGGAAGGGAGGTCACAGATCTAATGTTAAGCGAGGATTTGAATATAAGTGCTACACCTCCTCCACGGGCATTAGGTCTGTCGGCCCTGAGGATGGAGTAGTTGTCTGGAACCGCGAGGGTTAGAGAGGGACCTGCTGCTGCATGAAGCCAGGTTTCTGTGGTGGCGAGGAAATCCAGGTCTGCTTAACGGATGATGTTGGCAATTTCCATAGGGTGGGCCACAAGGGATCTAACATTAAGTAGGGCTCCTTTCAGTGGCACAGTGTTTGCAATGGAGTTTTTATTAGTGACTTTAGTTGTAGGATTGTTGGTCATTTTGCTGAGTAGAATGGGGAGTCTACAGCCTAGTCTGTCGTTACGGGTCATGAGGTTAGGGTAGGCTGTAGGGCGATGTTCTAGCATATTGCGTGAGTTCTGGATATTGTAAGAATGGTCATCTGTGGCGAGGTTAGGAGGAGGGTTACCTAAAGTAACGCTGATTTTAGTACTGTGGTCTGTAGGTGCACTGTGGGGGAAAGGAGGCAGGGAGGGCAGGAAGGGTGTGGGGCAGGGAACGGGGTGGTGTCTACGACAGCCAACCTTGGCGAGTCCATTACTGAATGGGATATAGCTATTTCTGCTACATGGCGTGTAATCGGGCATAATGCAGCAAGGGAACATGATGAATACTAGCCAGGCTGGCATAGTTTAGATATGGATTTGGGGCGGGATGATGAAGGCACTAGAGGAATGGTGGGTATTGTTGGCTGCGCAGGTGCTTGTAAGCCCTGGGGCAGACAGGCAATTTAGGGTAGCGCTAGATTTGAGATTGACGCACACTTGCAAAATGGCTTGTAGATGGCGCGAATAACAGGCAAATTTAAGGTAGCAGCTAGCTAGCGACCATAGGGCATAACACAATCAAATGTGTTCTGTTAGCAACCATAAGGCACAACACAAATCAAATGTCGTCAGTTAGCGACCGTAAGGCACAACACAATCAAGTGTGGTCTGTAAGCGACCATAAGGCACAACACAATCAAGTGTGGTCTGTAAGCGACCATAAGGTACAACACAAATCAAATGTGGACTGTTAGCGACCATAAGGCACAACACAATCAAGTGTGGTCTGTAAGCGACCATAAGGCACAACACAATCAAGTGTGGTCTGTTAGCGACCATAAGGCACAACACAATCAAGTGTGGTCTGTAAGCGACCACAAGGCACAACACAAATCAAATGTGGTCTGTTGGCGACCATAAGGCACAGCACAAATCAGATGAGGTCTGTAAGCGACCATAAGGGACAACACAAGTCAAATGTGGACTGTTAGCAACCATAAGGAACAACACAAATCAGATGAGGTCTGTAAGCGACCATCAGGCACAGCACAAATCAAATGTGATTTGATAAGCAAATGCAGTGTTGTAGAATTGTTCAGTTTAAAAGTGACTATTGCCATATGGAGATTGAAAAGACCTTCAGATGCTGCATTTCTGAATCAAGCATCAGCTATAGATTACAGCATAGGCAATGATTGGATTACACCAGGCACAGTGGGCATAGAATAGCAGGCATTAGCAATGACTACATTACAGGCAATGTGGGCAATGTTCAGCGTAGGCTAGCAGGCTGCCCTGAACATTTGCTAGGTGTGGGGACAGCACGGCATGGCTCCCAAATAAAAGTTAGAGAGTGGTTTTACGCAGCTATGTGGGGGCTAGCTTAATACAAATGGGGGGATCTTAGAAGCACCACATAGTGGACATAAGCCTAGTTATGGAGCGGTTCTAAGATGGCCAGTTAGAGCAAGCATTACAGGTGCAGGCCATTTGAGAATCAGTATAGGCAAGCAGCAGAGAGGACCAATGGACTGACTTACAATGTCCCCGGCTCATGATACTAGCCTCTTATGAATGCCCTATTCGGTGTGTTTTAGGGGAGCTCAATACCCATTGCATGATTGGGATTTCAGGCCAGATCAATACATCATAACCCACCGTCATCTGTTCTGTATCTTTGAGTACCCAGTAGCATGCTAGCAGTTGTTTCTCAAAGAGAGTATATCTGTCACCAACATCAGGCAACTTCTGACTCCAAAATCCAAAGGGAACCCTCTTTCTGTCCTGTTTTTGGCATAAGCTCCAGTTGGCATGGGTATCCTGTACCGATACATTTCACTCCACCTCAATGGCCATAAATCAACCACATTCTGAATGGTGTCTTTGGCCAGTTGGAACGCTCTTTCTTCCTCCACACTCCATTCAAGATTGAATTTTTTGTGTGTTACTTTGTAAAGGGGTGCCAAGATCTGCCCCAAATGTGGGATATTTTGTCTCCATAATCCAAACAGCCCAATAAACTGTTGAGCTTGTTTTTTTAGTCTTTGGAGTTAAAAACCCAAGAATGTCCATTATGCCATGGTATTCCCAGAAAAATCACTGTCTCTGCCGGACCTTGGGTTTTAGTTTCATTAATCTCCCATCCCTCTTTTCGAAAATCATCTTTGATACGGTCTAGGTGTATTCGTACACTATACTCCTCCTTACCTTGGATCAATATGTCATCAATATATTGCACAATCTGTAGGTCCGATTTGCACAGAATTCTGTCCAAGTGTTTTGCCACCAACCGTTGTCAGATTGTCGGACTATGAATGTTACCCATTGGTAAACGTTTGAACGTATACTGCCTCCCATTCCAGGAAAATGCAGACCTTTGCTGACATTCATACTAGCGGAGGGGTGTGTTTATTCAACTCGCGATAATCAACAGTCGTCCTGTAATTTCTGTCCATTTTTCTGACATGCCAAATCGGATTATTCCCAGCCGTGGTTATGGGATGCAAAACACTGGCTTCAACATACCCTTTAATGGTTTCTGAAATTTCCTTCTGACCCCCAAGAATTCAATATTGTTTCATGGACACTCTTTGTGTGCCTATCAGAACCTGTACAACAGGCATTTTCAATTGTCCTACAATTACGGGAGTACAAGTGAAAGCACTTACCCCAAACTGATAAAGCAAACCACCTAATCTGAGGGTCAACCCTTCTAAAATGTCAAATCCAAAAATGTATTCAGAAAGAGGAACAATTAACACCTGATATGTGTCTCTTCTTAAATTACCAATTTTCAAATCAATTTTCATTTGGACCGCAGGGGTCTCTTTGCCCCCCAACCCTGTAATCGTGAAATGTCTTCCCTTAAATCCTGACGAATTTCCATGTATCAATGAGGCCTCCACCTCTGTATCAATTACGGCACGAACCGCTTGTGTATTTCCTTATTGCCAAAATAATTTCACTTTTACATGAGGCCGTCTGTCCACCTTAACGTGGGCCGTTGTACTGGAGTTTTACGACTATCCTATTCATGCTGGGAGTGCAGGAATTTGGATTCCCTTTCCACCATTGCACTCATAATTTTCCTCAGGGCTCCATAGGTTGGCTGGGAGGGTGCGGAACTACTGGGAGACTCATCACCTCCCCCCTCTGGGGGTGGTCCAAAAGGGTCCTCCTCCTTTCCTTCTTTAGTTTATGTACTTCCTGCCATTTCAATTGTTTGTAACACTCCTTCCCATCTAGGTCCCTTTTTTCATACAGTTGATACATTTCCTGCGTTTCAATCCCATCAATATCTTCCTGCAGCACTTCATCTTTCAGTAAAGCTAGAAACATATCTTTTCTGAATATGCGAGAGTCTCGGCTGTCAATCCTCTTCCCAGGACTGTCTTTCATTTGCACCTCCCTCTCTCACTCTCCATGCCGTTCCTATGGTTTTTCCCATTCTCCTACATCTGCCAATTGCCTAATAGCATCCACCACCTCATCTGTTATTTTACCAGTCATTCCCAATAATAGGGTCATCATAATGTTGTTATATGCTGGAGGGGCAGTTCGAATAAGGGTATTTGTAGCAGAAACTGATAGATTTTCCATCCCCATTTGCTCTGGAGTTTCTACATGAATGGCTTCTTTCATAGCATGTTCCCTTACACTTCGAATAGCCTCTTTCAGCATTTACCATTTTATCTGCTCGGTCGGCCAATCTGACGTAATCTGATACTTGTGATTACACCCCTGTGCTGCATATTGTAAGAGAGACATTAGCCCCTCATCCCCGTTGGCGTCACAAGGAGGGCCTGCATGTATGGTCTCCTGTATCTGGACTTCTTGTGTTAATGGTAGGAACTTGGCAGAATCTGTCGCATCTACCAGGAGACCTGCTGCCCTCCGTCCAATAATCTAACCATCCAGGCTAACAAAGATTTGCCGGCCCTCTGTTTCAATTGATTAATTATTTCCCCAATCTCTTGTTGTGAGTAATCCTTGAGTGCAGTCATATCCACCACTCCTCATCCCGATTCATTGGATGACGACCCATCCTCCTACGTATTACAGATTTAACCGTTACCTCTTTCCAGGTTCCGGCTTAGATACACCCTCTGGCTCGGAA
This sequence comes from Ambystoma mexicanum, assembly GCF_040938575.1. Taxonomy (NCBI): domain Eukaryota; kingdom Metazoa; phylum Chordata; class Amphibia; order Caudata; family Ambystomatidae; genus Ambystoma; species Ambystoma mexicanum. Next base: position 765,887,585 of record NC_090923.1, on the reverse strand, counting down.
CCACATTCAGCACTAGGACTATCGAATACATCTCAGTCCCACTGATAGGAGTCCCAATCCATTCCTGCGGAGGCAATAGCCGTTGCCACCTTATGAGAGTTGACCCTCCCTCGTCTTTTTGATATTTGTAGCGAGCAACCTTCATCGCTGCTCGCTCCGCTACTGCTTGATATTTGTCTGCCTTATCATGATACAATTTAATCTTGAGCTGCTGCATCAACACAATTGGCCTTATTATGATGCTTGCGCTGACGGAATGAAGGGGGCCGGTACGGGACCGGCCCCCTTCACTCCGTCAGGGCTGATTACGAGGTTCCCTTTGCGGGACCCGGATCAGCCGTCTGGTAAAACCAGACGTCTTTTCCGGGTTGCAGGAGGGGAAGCTGGAGGTAACAACGGGACACTTGTAATGTGCCCGTTGTTACCTCCCTCCCCATTCCCATTGAACCCTATAGGGGCTCAAATGGGAATGGGAAATGGTTCCCGCAAGGAGGACTTACCGGGTCCTCCTGTGTCGGAATGACCCGGTAAGTCCCCATTGCAGGAACCCGGTAATTGAGCCCGTTTTGGAGGCAGACATGGAGCTAATAGCTCCATGGCTGCCCCCATCTCGTAATGAGGCCAAATCTGTTTTTCAGCAGCCAACTCCTTTTCCAATCTTTCAACATTCACTTGTAATTCCATATTCTGTTGGTGCATCTTACAAAAGCATGCAACAGAATCTAACCCCTTCTTCCTAGAGCCGAACACTCTTTCCCCTTCTCTACTGACACCTTTTGCAGGTATTTCACTACTTCGTCCGGGCTTGCCTCTCCTATACTTGTGTCCCAGGTCTTAATCAACCCCGCACTGCATGCCCAAGTTTGTGCGACTTTATCCTACAGACTCTTATTCTACCCTGGGATAGTCACCTCAGGACAGTCTCAAACTGCAGAGCTACCTTTTTTCCTAACTATGGAACTTATTTTACCAAATGGAGGTTTCACTTCCCTATCTTTAATACCTCACTACACACACACACTTTTTTCTTTTTTTTCCTTTGTTTTTAAAAAAAAGAAAACACAAAAAGAAAAAATTATTTCTGCCGTTAGGAGTCCAAATCTTTAAATTCAAATTTAGCAGGATTCTTTGGCATCAATTTCAGCACAAAAACCCTGCTCACAGAGCAAAAATGTTTTGCTTTTGCTTGGCCACGTGGGGAGAACCTTAGACTTACGTTTCCTCTGCCCATGTCAAAACAAGTTATTGTACTCAGATATGCAAAACATCACACTTGGACCATTAGTTATGGTAAAAAATATAAATGGCTCGTTATAGGCCGTTTATTCACTCCTGATATATGGACACATCATGTACAAAATAAACATATAGGGCCTCATTTCAAGTTAGCCTGTCTGGATTTAACGATGCCGGTAAAACCGCACTGGCACCGTTTCCAGACCGACTAACCACGAGTTCTGCAGCCGGTGGTATTACACCCGCCAGGTCTGACTTGGCGGGCATGACGCCACCAGCCTCAGATGGATGTGGAAACACCGGCACCATTACCACATGGAACTCCATGGGAATGGGGAGTAACGGAATGCTAGCTCTGGAATTACCGGACCACCGGGGCTGTAATGCCCTGGTAATTCCAGCAAATCCGGAGACAGTAATTAATTCCAAGTCCGGCGGCAACCTGCCGGTTTTTCCGGCTCGGTTACCACCAGACTTGGAAAGAGGCCCATAGTCAGTTATACAGAAACATTGAAAAAGAGAGCATCGCTATTATCAATGTTGCAGAAGACACCGTCATCTTGACCACTACGACACTGCTTAATTCCAGAGCAGGTAGGCAAAGAGATCATGCGTAATAACGGGGTCTGGAGAGGAGCATCCTCCCTCTCAGTGAGACTGCATCACCCAGAGGTCTCTTTATGGGGGATAGTCCCCATCCTTCATAGTTATGACTGCCCTTGGTTGGAGAGCAGATCACAAGCAGAAGGGGCAAAGAGTGGAAAAACCAGCTAGAAGTGGAAAAACCCTGCTTCCCTCTCTTCGCATTCATTCCCAGGACCCCTTATCACTGCACCTGCAGAGCGTTGCGACACCCTCTGTGGGTCATCCTTCAGCATACAATACAATAAATATTCTAGACAGTAAGTCCACTCAGCAACAATATTTATGTTACCTTGCCTTGCCTTCACTGCCGAGATGCATGTTTTACTCTGCTGAGCCCACAAAAAATATAGGCTTTCATTTCGGTGATGGACGATGAGTGTCCAAGATGGCTGCAGAACGGCATCATGTTTTTTTAGCTTGCATCCGCATAAGCATTACACTCCACCCCTTGGACAATAAACTACCATAACCTGATGGGCGAGCGGGAGGTACCCAAAACCGCCGGATCATACATAAATTCGGAATACACAACGCACAACAACAATTATAGCAGAAACACCAAAAAGCAAATGAAAGCAGGACGCTGAACTTCAGGAATCCATGCAAACAGTTCCTCCCACCAATCCACATTCTGATCCTGTGTTACTTAGGCAACTAGATCCTTCAATCCCTTGAAATGCTTTTCAATGGATCGGAATGGTCTCGAAAATCAAGACAACACATTTGTTCCACAGCTTAACATCTTAAATTATGTTTTAAAAACAAGTAATCTATAGCCACTCTGTTTTGCAAAATAGCTTTTGTAAAATCTCTATTATGTAATAATAATTCAGTCAAAGCCTGTGAAGTTTCATTAAGCCCTTTATCTACCAGGCAAACTAATTTGATCATGGTTTCATAGCCCGCAGCTGCCAAACCCCATATCCCAATTATAGAAATAGCTAACGCTACTATTCAGTCTTTGAATGCAAATGAATATCAGAATTGCAGTCAGGTGATAAGGCGGTATATGAAGCAGCACACATAGACCGCCTAATTGTAGGTTGCAAAGGGAACATCATTAAACCAAGACATGTCAAATCACAGGGGCCACCTGAAATATTAGCAGGAATGTATGTATAAGTAAAGTTTCCACAGGAAAATAAGGTGACTTGCAGTCAAAATAATTAATTTGCATAACGTACAATTTGATACATCAACACAAACACTTATGGGTCTTGTACATAAGCACTGCTCAACATTTGTTCCCTTTCCATCTCTGTCCAGATCCAGTTGTTGGCATGTGCCAATATAGGTTGGATCACAAGTAATTCAATAACCGACATCCGTGAGAGCAATGTCATGAGTCACATTGAGGGTTATGTTTTCCATTTGTGAGTAGTGTCCAAACAAAACATACAATATTCATAAACAGAAAAGGAATTTCTGACATCTGAAGGCTCAACCAAGGAATCGTTATGCAGGACTCTAAATAGATTTTTTAAAAACGGGGCAGGTGTCGGAATAGCCACGACACATGTTGAAATCAGATTTGCGGAATTATGCACATCTGCTAGTCAGAAATATGAGATGTTCAATACTTGTTGGGACAAATAAACCCATATGTTCTCCAGCTGCCTGGCAAGGGCTGAATAGCCATGATGAGAAAGGGACATAGAAATTCAATAAGGGGGCAAAAGTAAGGCACTACATCGCTGCACCCGCCATTTCCGCAATGCACCACGATAAGCATCCACAGACACATTTTCCATCGCAAAACTAGTGGCAGGTATATCAGTTTTCATCCAGATCCCAGTATCCAGCTGGAGAATACAGACATCTGCTACATCCTCTGATATGTTCCCCGACCTTCCCGAATACACTCCACCATGCCTCACACAGGCATTCAGCATACTCAGGATCTAAAACATCATAATTCAAAAACAAGATATAAGAGAGGTACAATACTCACACAAATAACATTTGTCAGCAGGGATATGAGTCCATTTTCTTTTCCCTGGTTCCATTGCAAGAACCACTTGATCAACCTTGGCTGCAATTACATCTTCCAGAACAGGTGGACCATTAGGTTTTTCGAGCAATACTTTGGCACATGATATCATTACATCTGATGAGCTAAAACCCTTGTCCCCACAACTAGTTAATACCATGGGTGGCTCTCCTTTCTTTACCATGGATAATTTTACAGGTACTAATATCAATTGGGCCACTCGATCTCCCTTGTGTATAAGTAACATATTCTCCACAATGTTGATGAGAATAACTTTAGTAACGCCTTGATAATCTGTGTCTTCAATCCCTCCTAACACTTGAATACCTTTTAAAGCTAATCCAGATCTAGGGGCAATTAATCTCATTTTTTCAGATGGAATTCGTACCCCAATTTCTGTATCAATCACAGCAATACCCCTTTGTTCAAGACAGATTTCTTCTCTTGAATGCAAATCCACCCCAGCAGACCCAGGAGTGAGACGATAAGGAGCTAATGCACCAGGAGATATTTCCCAGTATAACAGAGTTTCCATTGCTCTATTTGGTTTGATTGTATGGCTGACGTTAACATGCGCATCAGTGGAGTTTCATTGTTCGCAATGGGACAGTTATTCAAAATCTGAACGGCTTCCAGCACACGTTCTCGCCATCCTTTCAAGGTACCATCACATGTTTTGCGCAACCGTGCTTTCAACAATCCATTCATTCTCTCAATTTACCCTGAAGCCTCAGGGTGATAGGGGACATGAAAGATCCATTCATTCCCTTTTCCTGACAATAATCCAGAACCACCTTCCCCTTAAAGTGCGACCCATTGTCACTTTGGATTTGTAGGGGGATACCATAATATACAGCCACTTGGTCCAACAATGTAATTGTGTTCAATTGGGTAGCTCTTTTACATGGCAGTACCATTAAGAAACCAGAATGGGTGTCCACAATGGTGCACACATATTGACATCCTCTGCTAATGGGCATGGGGCCAATATAATCGATCTGCAAAATTTGTCCAGGCAATTTACCTCTCTTCAATATGCCATCAATTATATGTGGAATAGATCTCTGCTTCTGATGTTTACACATGGGACATTGTAGGATAATCGCTTTCACAATTTGTAATAGAATGCTAATTCCCCTGTCTTGTGCCCACCTGATAGTAGCCTTCTCTCCGAAATGTGCACTCTTCTGGTGGGCCCATTTCGCAATCCCTTCCATATCCTCCTCCTCAGCCCTCGCATCCATGACTGCAATTTTTGCACGTTCGCCTGCAACAGAATTTAATCACTGTTCTAATGAATCTGTTGCACAATGTGCATCTACGTGATATACTGTTACTGTAGTATGCATTAGCATCTCGGCAATGTCTTGCCACAATTCTTTCCCCCATCCTTCCTTAGCATGAATCTACCAACCATTCTTCTGCCAAGTCGGCAGCCACACCATAAACCCATTCCCAAATGACCATAAATCTGTATAAATATGACAACTCCCAGGTGTCTCTTGCTTCAAAGCCTGATACAATGTATACAGGTCTGCAAATTGGCTACTCTTCCCTTTTCCAGAGGTGGTTAAGACCTTTTTCAATTTGGGATTTATGCTACTGCTTTCCAGTGTCACTCAACTCCCACATACTTGGCTGAACCACCAGTAAACCATGCATGTTCAACTTGTTCACTTGATAATTCTCCATATGGGATCCCCCAATTACCTGGAGACTCATCAATCATCAACTCTCCCTCTGGCACAAGATCTACTAGCGGGACTTCCGCCACTTGCTCATGTAATTTTGCCACGCCACCTTTCCCGTCTTGGCACGATCTTGAATGTACCATTTCCATTTGATTTGTTTGTTTGTTTGTTTGTTTATTTTATTTCTATAGCGCTCCAGACCCGGGAGTAAAAGGGCGCTTAATACAAGTTACAAGGCACAGTACATGATAATAAGCAGTAATAGTTGAACATAGTTATATACAGAATGTACAGACAGTGGAGGTAATTGCAACCTATAATGACACAAATTAGACATGTGCAATATGTACAGTTTATAGCTAAGTCTAACTTCAAGGTTGACTTTTTGTCAGAAGCCACCCAATGGCAAGTTTCCTGAACGACTGGAAGGATTTGGATGACTTAATATTCAGTGGCAGGGCGTTCCAGAGTTGGGAGGCGAGGACAGTGAAGCTTGAGCCTCTGGCTCTTTTAGAGTTAAATCTGGGTACTGTGAGACATAAGGTATTGGAAGATCTCGTGGTTCTGATGGAAGATTTCATGGTAAATTTGTTAGTAAGGTAGGTGTAGGCTAGATGGTTGAGAGCTTTGTAAGTGAGGCAGAAGGTTTTTAGATCGATTTTATGTTGGATAGTGAGCCATTTGCATGTAGTTCTGGTGGCAGAGATGTGCTCACGCCTGGGAATGTTTAGCGCTGCCCGTAGCGCATTATTTTGAAGGACTTGGAGTTTACTAATTAACGCTTGGTTGGCCCCTAAGTAGAGGCTATTACAGTAGTCTAACTTAGATTGTATAAGAGCTCTAGCTAGCGTGAGGCAACTGTTGGGGGAAAGAAATGGTCTAGAAGCTCTAATTAGTTTTCCTGTATAGGCAGTGGCTGAAGCGGTCGAGTTGACTTGCTTAGTGAGGTTAATATTGGCATCGAGGTAGAAGCCAAGTGTTTTCACGTTTTTGGCAACCGGAATGGTATTGCCATCAATTATGATGTTGGAGTAGTTGGGCCTTAGTTTTTGTAAGTTGTTAGGTGAGCCAACAATGAGCAGTTCAGTCTTCTCGTCATTCAGGCAGAGGCCATGTGTGGCCATCCATGCCTGAATGACAGAGAAGATTTCATTGATCCTGGCTACATCAGTATTGTAGTTGCCCGAGATGGTGAGGAGTATCTGGGTGTCATCCGCGTAGTTGGTGTAGGTGACACCCAGATGATCCAGTTTATCAAAGAGGGGCTTTGTAAAGATGGTGTATAGGGTGGGTGAAACACATGAGCCTTGTGGGACACCGCAAGTGATAGGGATGGGGTCTGCTGCTGCCACCGGAGAGAAGAATCTCATAGTTCTATTGGCCAGGAAGGACTGTATCCACGTGAAAGCAGAGGGGGAAAAGTGGGCGGCAGAGGAGAGGTGGTTGCAGAGTATTTTATGGTCGACCAGGTCGAAGGCTGCTGAGAGATCTAAAAGGAGTAGGATGGCAGCCTTGCCCTTGTCTTTAATTTCATCAATCTGACTTTTAAGATCAACAAGGGCCGTTTCTGTTCCATGTTGAGGCCGGAAGCCAGACAGACGCAATCCGAGTAGTTGGTTGGACTCTAGGTAATGCTAAATTTGCAAGTAAGCAACTCTGTCAAAGATTTTTAACAGGAAGGGAACGGTTGTGATAGGCCTGTAATTTGTAGGGATGGCTGGATCCAAGATCTGTTTTTATGAGTAGCGGGAGGACCCATGACTGTTTCAAATTGTTGGGTACTGAATTGGTGGAGAATGACACGTTTATGAGCTTGGAAATGAAGGGGGCGAGGTCTCTTGCTGCATCTTTTATAATATGTGCGGGACAACTGTCTCCTTTGCGGTTTGACGGTTTGAGGGAGGTTATGATTTTTTGCACTTCTAGTACGGTTACTTTTTTTGAAGGTGAGGGGTGGTGGGTGGGCTAGGGATAGGGGGGCTAGGGGTGGGGCTACTATTAGAAAGTTGTAGTCTTTTATTTGCAATTTTTGTTTGTAGGCCAGTGATTTTGTTCGCAAGGGCATCTTGGATACTAGTGCACCAGAGTTGGTCCTTCACGGACAAGTCCGTAGGTGGATTGGGGTTTTCTAGCTCCTTCAGGATGGTGAATAATTCTTTGGTACTGGAGCTTGCATTACTTATGCTTGTATTGTAGGTTTCCTTTTTGGTGCGAATTATTTCTTTTTTTATAAAGGGAGGATGCATTTGTGAGATTAATTTTGTGTTCCTCTGATGGGTTCATTTTCCAAAGGGTTTCCATTTTGGACTTTTTATTTCTTAGTATTTTTAAGTTCTGGTGTGTACCAGGAGTTAAAATGTGCTTTGGGTTTACCTTTATGTAGTTTTAGAGGGGCAACAAGGTCGATTGCGTTGGTCATGGCGTTTTTGTAGGTCTCTACTAGTAAGTTAAGGTCCGATGTGTTGGGGATCATGTTTAGGGTGGGTAGAACCAATGGGATGAGGGCTTCAGCGGTAATGTTCCGCTTGTTTCTCGCCAGACATGCTGGTGCAGGTGGGCACTGTATGTGGTGTGGGTTATTAATGCTAATGTCAAATGAAAGTAGGAAGTGGTCGGTCCATATAAGTGGTTGGGGGTCTTTGCAGGTAATGTTACAGTTGTGGGCAGCGAGCCAGTCTAAGCTTCTGCCTTTCTGATGTGTAGGTATGGTGTTAAGTTGAATGTAGTTGTGTTCACAAAGTGCATTAGCAAGGGAGGATGCTGGAGTGTCATGAGGATCATTGTATCCCAGGTTAAAGTCACCTAGAATAATATTCTGTGATAAAGGTTTAGATTTTTCATCTATGAGGGAGGTTATATCTTCCTCGAAGGAACCTATGGGACCAGGGGGTCTGTATATTAGTTCCAGGGTGATAGTGTTCTTAGGAGTGGTTTGAATTTTAATGGATAGGTGTTCACATGAATTTAGAGGAAGGGAGGTCACAGATCTAATGTTAAGCGAGGATTTGAATATAAGTGCTACACCTCCTCCACGGGCATTAGGTCTGTCGGCCCTGAGGATGGAGTAGTTGTCTGGAACCGCGAGGGTTAGAGAGGGACCTGCTGCTGCATGAAGCCAGGTTTCTGTGGTGGTGAGGAAATCCAGGTCTGCTTAACGGATGATGTTGGCAATTTCCATAGGGTGGGCCACAAGGGATCTAACATTAAGTAGGGCTCCTTTCAGTGGCACAGTGTTTGCAATGGAGTTTTTATTAGTGACTTTAGTTGTAGAATTGTTGGTCATTTTGCTGAGTAGAATGGGGAGTCTACAGCCTAGTCTGTCGTTACGGGTCATGAGGTTAGGGTAGGCTGTAGGGCGATGTTCTAGCATATTGCGTGAGTTCTGGATATTGTCAGAATGGTCATCTGTGGCGAGGTTAGGTGGAGGGTTACCTAAAGTAACGCTGATTTTAGTACTGTGGTCTGTAGGTGCACTGTGGGGGAAAGGAGGCAGGGAGGGCAGGAAGGGTGTGGGGCAGGGAACGGGGTGGTGTCTAGGACAGCCAACCTTGGTGAGTCCATTACTGAATGGGATATAGCTATTTCTGCTACATGGCGTGTAATCGGGCATAATGCAGAAAGGGAACATGATGAATACTAGCCAGGCTGGCATAGTTTAGATATGGATTCGGGGCGGGATGATGAAGCCATTAGAGGAATGGTGGGTGTTGTTGGCTGCGCAGGTGCTTGTAAGCCCTGGGGCAGACAGGCTATTTAAGGTAGCGCTAGATTTGAGATTGACGCACACTTGCAAAATGGCTTGTAGATGGCGCGAATAACAGGCAAATTTAAGGTAGCAGCTAGCTAGCGACCATAGGGCATAACACAATCAAATTTGGTCTGTTAGCGACCATAAGGCACAACACAATCAAGTGTGGTCTGTAAGCGACCATAGGGCATAACACAATCAAATGTGGTCTATTGGCGACCATAAGGCACAACACAAATCAAATGTGGTCTGATAGCGACCATAAGGCACAACACTAATCAAGTGTGGTCTGTTAGTGACCATAAGGCACAACACAATCAAGCGTGGTCTGAAGCGACCATAAGGCACAACACAAATCAAATGTCGTCAGTTAGCAACCATAAGGCACAACACAATCAAGTGTGGTCCCTAAGCGACCATAAGGCACAACACAATCAAGTGTGGTCTGTAAGCGACCATAAGGTACAACACAAATCAAATGTGGACTGTTAGCGACCATAAGGCACAACACAATCAAGTGTGGTCTGTAAGCGACCATAAGGCACAACACAATCAAGTGTGGTCTGTTAGCGACCATAAGGCACAACACAATCAAGTGTGGTCTGTAAGCGACCATAAGGCACAACACAAATCAAATGTGGTCTGTTGGCGACCATAAGGAACAACACAAATCAGATGAGGTCTGTAAGCGACCATCAGGCACAGCACAAATCAAATGTGATTTCATAAGCAAATGCAGTGTTGTAGAATTGTTCGGTTTAAAAGTGACTATTGCCATATGGAGATTGAAAAGACCTGCAGATGCTGCATTTCTGAATCAAGCATCAGCTATAGATTACAGCATAGGCAATGATTGGATTACACCAGGCACAGTGGGCATAGAATAGCAGGCATTAGCAATGACTACATTACAGGCAATGTGGGCAATGTTCAGCGTAGGCTAGCAGGCTGCCCTGAACATTTGCTAGGTGTGGGGACAGCACGGCATGGCTCCCAAATAAAAGTTAGAGAGTGGTTTTACGCAGCTATGTGGGGGCTAGCTTAATACAAATGGGGGGGATCTTAAAAGCACCACATAGTGGACATCAGCCTAGTTATGGAGCGGTTCTAAGATGGCCAGTTAGAGCAAGCATTACAGGTGCAGGCCATTTGAGAATCAGTATAGGCAAGCAGCAGAGAGGACCAATGGACTGACTTACAATGTCCCCGGCTCATGATACTAGCCTCTTATGAATGCCCAATTCGGTGTGTTTTAGGGGAGCTCAATACCCATTGCATGATTGGGATTTCAGGCCAGATCAATACATCATAACCCACCGTCATCTGTTCTGTATCTTTGAGTACCCAGTAGCATGCTAGCAGTTGTTTCTCAAAGAGAGTATATCTGTCACCAACATCAGGCAACTTCTGACTCCAAAATCCAAAGGGAACCCTCTTTCTGTCCTGTTTTTGGCATGCGCTCCAGTTGGCATGGGTATCCTGTACCGATACATTTCACTCCACCTCAATGGCCATAAATCAACCACATTCTGAATGGTGTCTTTGGCCAGTTGGAAAGCTCTTTCTTCCTCCACACTCCATTCAAGATTGAATTATTTGTGTGTTACTTTGTAAAGGGGTGCCAAGATCTGCCCCAAATGTGGGATATGTTCTCTCCATAATCCAAACAGCCCAATAAACTGTTGAGCTTGTTTTTTTAGTCTTTGGAGTTAAAAACCCAAGAATGTCCATTATGTCATGGTATTCCCAGAAAAATCACTGTCTCTGCCCGACCTTGGGTTTTAGTTTCATTAATCTCCCATCCCTCTTTTCGAAAAACATCTTTGATAAGGTCTAGGTGTATTCGTACACTATACTCCTCCTTACCTTGGATCAATATGTCATCAATATATTGCACAATCTGTAGGTCCGATTTGCACAGAATTCTGTCCAAGTGTTCTGCCACCAACCGTTGACAGATTGTCAGACTATGAATGTTACCCATTGGTAAACGTTTGAATGTATACTGCCTCCCATTCCAGGAAAATGCAGACCTTTGCTGACATTCATACTAGCGGAGGGGTGTGTTTATTCAACTCGCGATAATCAACAGTCGTCCTGTAATTTCTGTCCATTTTTCTGACATGCCAAATCGGATTATTCCAAGCCGTGGTTATGGGACGCAAAACACTGGCTTCAACATACCCTTTAATGGTTTCTGAAATTTCCTTCTGACCCCCAGGAATTCAATATTGTTTCATGGACACTCTTTGTGTGCCTATCAGAACCTGTACAACAGGCATTTTCAATTGTCCTACAATTACGGGAGTACAAGTGAAAGCACTTACCCCAAACTGATAAAGCAAACCACCTAATCTGAGGGTCAACCCTTCTAAAATCTCAAATCCAAAAATGTATTCAGGAAGAGGAACAATTAACACCTGATATGTGTCTCTTCTTAAATTACCAATTTTCAAATCAATTTTCATTTGGACCGCAGGGGTCTCTTTGCCCCCCAACCCTGTAATCGTGAAATGTCTTCCCTTAAATCTTGAAGAATTTCCATGTATCAATGAGGCCTCCACCCCTGTATCAATTACGGCACGAACCGCTTGTGTATTTCCTTATTGCCAAAATAATTTCACTTTTACATGAGGCCGTCTGTCCACCTTAACGTGGGCCGTTGTTACTGGAGTTTTACCACTATCCTATTCATGCTGGGAGTGCAGGAATTTGGATTCCCTTTCCACCATTGCACTCATCATTTTCCTCAGGTCTCCATAGGTTGGCTGGGAGGGTGCGGAACTACTGGGAGACTCATCGCGTCCCCCCTGTGGGGGTGGTCCAAAAGGGTCCTCCTCCTTTCCTTCTTTAGTTTATGTACTTCCTGCCATTTCAATTGTTTGTAACACTCCTTCCCATCTAGGTCCCTTTTTTCATACAGTTGATACATTTCCTGCGTTTCAATCCCATCAATATCTTCCTGCAGCACTTCATCTTTCAGTAAAGCTAGAAACATATCTTTTCTGAATATGCGAGAGTCTCGGCTGTCAATCCTCTTCCCAGGACTGTCTTTCATTTGCACCTCCCTCTCTCACTCTCCATGCCGTTCCTATGGTTTTTCCCATTCTCCTACATCTGCCAATTGCCTAATAGCATCCACCACCTCATCTGTTATTTTACCAGTCATTCCCAATAATAGGGTCATCATAATGTTTTTATATGCTGGAGGGGCAGTTCGAATAAGGGTATTTGTAGCAGAAACTGATAGATTTTCCATCCCCATTTGCTCTGGAGTTTCTACATGAATGGCTTCTTTCATAGCATGTTCCCTTACTCTTTGAATAGCCTCTTTCAGCATTTACCATTTTATCTGCTCGGTCGGCCAATCTGACGTAATCTGATACTTGTGATTACACCCCTGTGCTGCATATTGTAAGAGAGACATTAGCCCCTCATCCCCGTTGGCGTCACAAGGAGGGCCTGCATGTATGGTCTCCTGTATCTGGACTTCTTGTGTTAATGGTAGGAACTTGGCAGAATCTGTCGCATCTACCAGGAGACCTGCTGCCCTCCGTCCAATAATCTAACCATCCAGGCTAACAAAGATTTGCCGGCCCTCGGTTTCAATTGATTAATTATTTCCCCAATCTCTTGTTGTGAGTAATCCTTGAGTGCGGTCATATCCACCACTCCTCCTCCCGATTCATTGGATGACGACCCATCCTCCTACGTATTACAGATTTAACCGTTACCTCTTTCCAGGTTCCGGCTTAGATACAACCTCTGGCTTGGAACCACTTTCAGCACTAGGACTATCGAATACATCTCAGTCCCACTGATAGGAGTCCCAATCCATTCCTGCGGAGGCAATAGCCGTTGCCACCTTATGAGAGTTGACCCTCCCTCGTCTTTTTGATATTTGTAGCGAGCAACCTTCATCGCTGCTCGCTCCGCTACTGCTTGATATTTGTCTGCCTTATCATGATACAATTTAATCTTGAGCTGCTGCATCAACACAATTGGCCTTATTACGATGCTTGCGCTGACGGAATGAAGGGGGCCGGTACGGGACCGGCCCCCTTCACTCCATCAGGGCTGATTACGAGGTTCCCTTTGCGGGACCCGGAACAGCCGTCTGGTAAAACCAGACGTCTTTTCCGGGTTGCGGGAGGGGAAGCTGGAGGTAACAACGGGACACTTGTAATGTGCCCGTTGTTACCTCCCTCCCCATTCCCATTGAACCCTATATGGGCTCAAATGGGAATGGGAAATGGTTCCCGCAAGGAGGACTTACCGGGTCCCCCTATGTCGGAATGACCCGGTAAGTCCCCATTGCAGGAACCCGGTAATGGAGCCCGTTTTGGAGGCAGACATGGAGCTAACCATGGCTGCCCCCATCTCGTAATGAGGCCAAACCTGTTTTTCAGCAGCCAACTCCTTTTCCAATCTTTCAACATTCACTTGTAATTCCATATTCTGTTGGTGCATCTTACAAAAGCATGCAACAGAATCTAACCCCTTCTTCCTAGAGTCGAACACTCTTTCCCCTTCTCTACTGACACCTGTTGCAGGTATTTCACTACTTCGTCCGGGCTTGCCTCTCCTATACTTGTGTCCCAGGTCTTAATCAACCCCGCACTGCATGCCCAAGTTTGTGCGACTTTATCCTACAGACTCTTATTCTACCCTGGGATAGTCACCTCAGGACAGTCTCAACCTGCAGAGCTACCTTTTTTCCTAACTATGGAACTTATTTTACCAAATGGAGGTTTCACTTCCCTATCTTTAATACCTCACTACACACACACTTTTTTCTTTTTTTTTCCTTTGTTTTTAAAAAAAAGAAAACACAAAAAGAAAAAATTATTTCTGCCGTTAGGAGTCCAAATCTTTAAATTCAAATTTAGCAGGATTCTTTGGCATCAATTTCAGCAAAAAAACCCTGCTCACAGCGCAAAAATGTTTTGCTTTTGCTTGGCCACGTGGGGAGAACCTTAGACTTACGTTTCCTCTGCCCCTGTCAAAACAAGTTATTGTACTCAGATATGCAAAACATCACACTTGGACCATTAGTTATGGTAAAAAATATAAATGGCTCGTTATAGGCCGTTTATTCACTCCTGATATATGGACACATCATGTACAAAATAAACATATAGGGCCTCATTTCAAGTTAGCCTGTCTGGATTTAACGATGCCGGTAAAACCGCACTGGCACCGTTTCCAGACCGACTAACCACGAGTTCTGCAGCCGGTGGTATTACACCCGCCAGGTCTGACTTGGCGGGCATAACGCCACCAGCCTCAGATGGATGTGGAAACACCGGCACCATTAACACATGGAACTCCATGGGAATGGGGAGTAACGGAATGCTAGCTCTGGAATTACCGGACCACCGGGGCTGTAATGCCCTGGTAATTCCAGAAAATCCGGAGCCAGTAATTAATTCCAAGTCCGGCGGCAACCTGCCGGTTTTTCCGGCTCGGTTACCACCAGACTTGGAATGAGGCCCATAGTCAGTTATACAGAAACATTGAAAAAGAGAGCATCCCTATTATCAATGTTGCAGAAGACACCTTCATCTTGACCACTACGACACTGCTTAATTCCAGAGCAGGTAGGCAAAGAGATCATGCGTAATAACGGGGTCTGGAGAGGAGCATCCTCCCTCTCAGTGAGACTGCATCACCCAGAGGTCTCTTTATGGGGGATAGTCCCCATCCTTCATAGTTATGACTGCCCTTGGTTGGAGAGCAGATCACAAGCAGAAGGGGCAAAGAGTGGAAAAACCAGCTATAAGTGGAAAAACCATGCTTCCCTCTCTTCGCATTCATTCCCAGGACCCCTTACCACTGGACCTGCAGAGCGTTGCGACACCCTCTGTGGGTCATACTTCAGCATACAATACAATAAATATTCTAGACAGTAAGTCCACTCAGCAACAATATTTATGTTACCTTGCCTTGCCTTCACTGCCGAGATGCACGTTTTACTCTGCTGAGCCCACAAAAAATATAGGCTTTCATTTCGGTGATGGACGATGAGTGTCCAAGATGGCTGCAGAACGGCATCGTGTTTTTTTAGCTTGCATCCGCATAAGCATTACACTCCACCCCTTGGACAATAAACTACCATAACCCGATGGGCGAGCGGGAGGTACCCAAACCCGCCGGATCATACATAAATTCGGAATACACAACGCACAACAATTATAGCAGAAACACCAAAAAGCAAATGAAAGCAGGACGCTGAACTTCAGGAATCCATGCAAACAGTTCCTCCCACCAATCCACGTTATGATCTTGTGTTACTTAGGCAACTAGATCCTGCAATCCCTTGAAATGCTTTTCAATGGATCGGAATGGTCTCGAAAATCAAGACAACACATTTGTTCCACAGCTTAACATCTTAAATTATGTTTTAAAAACAAGTAATCTATAGCCACTCTGTTTTGCAAAATAGCTTTTGTAAAATCTCTATTATGTAATAATAATTCAGTCAAAGCCTGTGAACTTTCATTAAGCCCTTTATCTACCAGGCAAACTAATTTGATCATGGTTTCATAACCCGCAGCTGCCAAACCCCATATCCCAATTATAGAAATAGCAAACGCTACTATTCAGTCTTTGAATGCAAATGAATATCAGAATTGCAGTCAGGTGATAAGGCGGTATATGAAGCAGCACACATAGACCGCCTAATTGTAGGTTGCAAAGGGAACATCATTAAACCAAGACATGTCAAATCACAGGGGCCACCTGAAATATTAGCAGGAATGTATGTATAAGTAAAGTTTCCACAGGAAAATAAGGTGACTCGCAGTCAAAATCATTAATTTGCATAACGTATAATTTGATACATCAACACAAACACTTATGGGTCTTGTACATAAGCACTGCTCAACATTTGTTCCCTTTCCATCTCTGTCCAGATCCAGTTGTTGGCATGTGCCAATATAGGTTGGATCACAAGTAATTCAATAACAGACATCCGTGAGAGCAATGTCATGAGTCACATTGAGGGTTATGTTTTCCATTTGTGAGTAGTGTCCAAACAAAACATACAATATTCATAAACAGAAAAGGAATTTCTGACATCTGAAGGCTCAACCAAGGAATCGTTATGCAGGACTCTCAATAGATTTTTTAAAAACGGTGCAGGTGTCGGAATAGCCACGACACATGTTGAAATCAGATTTGCGGAATTATGCACATCTGCTAGACAGAAATATGAGATGTTCAATACTTGTTGGGACAAATAAACCCATATGTTCTCCAGCTGCCTGGCGAAAAGGACATAGAAATTCAATAAGGGGGCAAAAGTAAGGCACTACATCGCTGCACCCGCCATTTCCGCAATGCACCACGATAAGCATCCACAGACACATTTTCCATCGCAAAACTAGTGGCAGGTATATCCGTTTTCATCCAGATCCCCGTATCCAGCTGGAGAATACAGACATCTGCTACATCCTCTGATATGTTCCCGGACCTTCCCGAATACACTCCACCATGCCTCACACAGGCATTCAGCATACTCAGGATCTAAAACATCATAATTCAAAAACAAGATATAAGAGAGGTACAATACTCACACAAATAACATTTGTCAGCAGGGATATGAGTCCATTTTCTTTTCCCTGGTTCCATTGCAAGAACCACTTGATCAACCTTGGCTGCAATTACATCTTCCAGAACAGGTGGACCATTAGGTTTTTCGAGCAATACTTTGGCACATGATATCATTACATCTGATGAGCTAAAACCCTTGTCCCCACAACTAGTTAATACCATGGGTGGCTCTCCTTTCTTTACCATGGATAATTTTACAGGTACTAATATCAATTGGGCCACTCGATCTCCCTTGTGTATAAGTAACATATTCTCCACAATGTTGATGAGAATAACTTTAGTAACGCCTTGATAATCTGTGTCTTCAATCCCTCCTAACACTTGAATACCTTTTAAAGCTAATCCAGATCTAGGGGCAATTAATCTCATTTTTTCAGATGGAATTCGTACCCCAATTTCTGTATCAATCACAGCAATACCCCTTTGTTCAAGACAGATTTCTTCTCTTGAATGCAAATCCACCCCAGCAGACCCAGGAGTGAGACGATAAGGAGCTAATGCACCAGGAGATATTTCCCAGTATAACAGAGTTTCCATTGCTCTATTTGGTTTGATTGTATGGCTGACGTTAACATGCGCATCAGTGGAGTTTCATTGTTCGCAATGGGACAGTTATTCAAAATCTGAACGGCTTCCAGCACACGTTCTCGCCATCCTTTCAAGGTACCATCACATGTTTTGCGCAACCGTGCTTTCAACAATCCATTCATTCTCTCAATTTACCCTGAAGCCTCAGGGTGATAGGGGACATGAAAGATCCATTCATTCCCTTTTCCTGACAATAATCCAGAACCACCTTCCCCTTAAAGTGCGACCCATTGTCACTTTGGATTTGTAGGGGGATACCATAATATACAGCCACTTGGTCCAACAATGTAATTGTGTTCAATTGGGTAGCTCTTTTACATGGCAGTACCATTAAGAAACCAGAATGGGTGTCCACAATGGTGCACACATATTGACATCCTCTGCTAATGGGCATGGGGCCAATATAATCGATCTGCAAAATTTGTCCAGGCAATTTACCTCTCTTCAATATGCCATCAATTATATGTGGAATAGATCTCTGCTTCTGATGTTTACACATGGGACATTGTAGGATAATCGCTTTCACAATTTGTAATAGAATGCTAATTCCCCTGTCTTGTGCCCACCTGATAGTAGCCTTCCCTCCGAAATGTGCACTCTTCTGGTGGGCCCATTTCGCAATCCCTTCCATATCCTCCTCCTCAGCCCTCGCATCCATGACTGCAATTTTTGCACGTTCGCCTGCAACAGAATTTAATCACTGTTCTAATGAATCTGTTGCACAATGTGCATCTACGTGATATACTGTTACTGTAGTATGCATTAGCATCTCGGCAATGTCTTGCCACAATTCTTTCCCCCATCCTTCCTTAGCATGAATCTACCAACCATTCTTCTGCCAAGTCGGCAGCCACACCATAAACCCATTCCCAAATGACCATAAATCTGTATAAATATGACAACTCCCAGGTGTCTCTTGCTTCAAAGCCTGATACAATGCATACAGGTCTGCAAATTGGCTACTCTTCCCTTTTCCAGATGTGGTTAAGACCTTTTTCAATTTGGGATTGTATGCTACTGCTTTCCAGTGTCACTCAACTCCCACATACTTGGCTGAACCACCAGTAAACCATGCATGTTCAACTTGTTCACTTGATAATTCTCCATATGGGATCCCGCATTTACCTGGAGTCTCATCAATCATCAACTCTCCCTCTGGCACAAGATCTACTAGCGGGACTTCCGCCACTTGCTCATGTAATTTTGCCACGCCACCTTTCCCGTCTTGGCACGATCTTGAATGTACCATTTCCATTTGATTTATTTGTTTGTTTGTTTGTTTATTTTATTTCTATAGCGCTCCGGACCCGGGAGTAAAAGGGCGCTTAATACAAGTTACAAGGCACAGTACATGATAATAAGCAGTAATAGTTGAACATAGTTATATACAGAATGTACAGACAGTGGAGGTAATTGCAACGTATAATGACACAAATTAGACATGTGCAATATGTACAGTTTATAGCTAAGTCTAACTTCAAGGTTGACTTTTTGTCAGAAGCCACCCAATGGCAAGTTTCCTGAACGACTGGAAGGATTTGGATGACTTAATATTCAGTGGCAGGGCGTTTCATAGTTGGGAGGCGAGGACAGTGAAGCTTGAGCCTCCGGCTCTTTTAGAGGTAAATCTGGGTACTGTCAGACATAAGGTATTGGAAGATCTTGTGGTTCTGATGGAAGATTTCATGGTAAATTTGTTAGTAAGGTAGGTGGGGGCTAGATGGTTGAGAGCTTTGTAAGTGAGGCAGAAGGTTTTTAGATCGATTTTATGTTGGATAGTGAGCCATTTGCATGTAGTTCTGGTGGCAGAGATGTGCTCACACCTGGGAATGTTTAGCGCTGCCCGTAGCGCATTATTTTGAAGGACTTGTAGTTTACTAATTAACGCTAGGTTGGCCCCTAAGTAGAGGCTATTACAGTAGTCTAACTTAGATTGTATAAGAGCTCTAGCTAGCGTGAGGCAACTGTTGGGGGAAAGAAATGGTCTAGAAGCTCTAATTAGTTTTCCTGTATAGGCAGTGGCTGAAGCGGTCGAGTTGACTTGCTTAGTGAGGTTAATATTGGCATCGAGGTAGAAGCCAAGTGTTTTCACGTTTTTGGCAACCGGAATGGTATTGCCATCAATTATGATGTTGGAGTAGTTGGGCCTTAGTTTTTGTAAGTTGTTAGGTGAGCCAACAATGAGCAGTTCAGTCTTCTCGTCATTCAGGCAGAGGCCATGTGTGGCCATCCATGCCTGAATGACAGAGAAGATTTCATTGATCTGGCTACATCAGTATTGTAGTTGCCCGAGATGGTGAGGAGTATCTGGGTGTCATCCGCGTAGTTGGTGTAGGTGACACCCAGATGATCCAGTTTATCAAAGAGGGGCTTTGTAAAGATAGTGTATAGGGTGGGTGAAACACATGAGCCTTGTGGGACACCGCAGGTGATAGGGATGGGGTCTGCTGCTGCCACCGGAGAGAAGACTCTCATAGTTCTATTGGCCAGGAAGGACTGTATCCACGTGAAAGCAGAGGGGGAAAAGTGGGCGGCAGAGGAGAGGTGGTTGCAGAGTATTTTATGGTCGACCAGGTCGAAGGCTGCTGAGCGATCTAAAAGGAGTAGGATGGCAGCCTTGCCCTTGTCTTTAATTTCATCAATCTGACTTTTAAGATCAACAAGGGCCGTTTCTGTTCCATGTTGAGGCCGGAAG
Source organism: Ambystoma mexicanum (assembly GCF_040938575.1). NCBI lineage: Eukaryota > Metazoa > Chordata > Amphibia > Caudata > Ambystomatidae > Ambystoma > Ambystoma mexicanum. The sequence continues at coordinate 765,867,378 of NC_090923.1, read as the reverse complement.
CCAGACAGATGCAATCCGAGTAGTTGGTTGGACTCTAGGTAATGCTAAATTTGCAAGTAAGCAACTCTGTCAAGGATTTTTAACAGGAAGGGAACGGTTGTGATAGGCCTGTAATTTGTAGGGATGGCTGGGTCCAAGATCTGTTTTTATTAGTAGCGGGAGGACCCATGACTGTTTCAAATTGTTGGGTACTGAATTGGTGGAGAATGACACGTTTATGAGCTTGGAAATGAAGGGGGCGAGGTCTCTTGCTGCATCTTTTATAATATGTGCGGGACAACTGTCCCCTTTGCAGTTTGACGGTTTGAGGGAGGTTATGATTTTTTGCACTTCTAGTACGGTTACTTTTTTGAAGGTGAAGCCATGGTTAGTGTTAGGGGTGGTGGGTGGGCTAGGGATAGGGGGGCTAGGGATGGGGCTACTATTAAAAGTTGTAGTCTTTTATTTTCAATTTTTGTTTGTAGGCCAGTGATTTTGTTCGCAAGGGCATCTTGGATACTACTGCACCAGAGTTGGTCCTTCACAGACAAGTCCGTAGGTGGATTGGGGTTTTCTAGCTCCTTCAGGATGGTGAATAATTCTTTGGTACTGGAGCTTGCATTACTTATGCTTGTATTGTAGGTTTCCTTTTTGGTGCAAATTATTTCTTTTTTTATAAAGGGAGGATGCATTTGTGAGCTTCATTTTGTGTTCCTCTGATGGGTTCATTTTCCAAAGGGTTTCCATTTTGGACTTTTCATTTCTTAGTATTTTAAGTTCTGGTGTGTACCAGGAGTTAAGATGTGCTTTGGGTTTACCTTTATGTAGTTTTAGAGGGGCAACAAGGTTGATTGCGTTGGTCATGGCGTTTTTGTAGGTCTCTACTAGTAAGTTAAGGTCCGATGTGTTGGGGATCATGTTTAGGGTGGGTAGAACCAATGGGATGAGGGATTCAGCGGTAATGTTCCGCTTGTTTCTCGTCAGACATGCTGGTGCAGGTGGGCACTGTATGTGGTGTGGGTTATTAATGCTAATGTCAAATGAAAGTAGGAAGTGGTCGGTCCATATAAGAGGTTGGGGGTCTTTGCAGGTAATGTTACAGTTGTGGGCAGCGAGCCAGTCTAAGCTTCTGCCTTTCTGATGTGTAGGTATGGTGTTAAGTTGAATGTAGTTGTGTTCACAAAGTGCATTAGCAAGGGAGGATGCTGGAGTGTCATGAGGATCATTGTAGCCCAGGTTAAAGTCACCTAGAATAATATTCTGTGATAAAGGTTTAGATTTTTCATCTATGAGGGAGGTTATATCTTTCTCGAAGGAACCTATGGGACCAGGGGGTCTGTATATTAGTTCCAGGGTGATAGTATTCTTAGGAGTGGTTTGAATTTTAATGGATAGGTGTTCACAGGAATTTAGAGGAAGGGAGGTCACAGATCTAATGTTAAGCGAGGATTTGAATATAAGTGCTACACCTCCTCCACAGGCATTAGGTCTGTCGGCCCTGAGGATGGAGTAGTTGTCTGGAACCGCGAGGGTTAGAGAAGAACCTGCTGCTGCATGAAGCCAGGTTTCTGTGGTGGCAAGGAAATTCAGGTCTGCTTAACGGATGATATTGGCAATTTCCATAGGGTGGTCCACAAGGGATCTAACATTAAGTAGGGCTCCTTTCAGTGGCACAGTGTTTGCAATGGAGTTTTTATTAGTGACTTTAGTTGTAGGATTGTTGGTCATTTTGCTGAGTAGAATGGGGAGTCTACAGCCTAGTCTGTCGTTACGGGTCATGAGGTTAGGGTAGGCTGTAGGGCGATGTTCTAGCATATTGCGTGAGTTCTGGATATTGTCAGAATGGTCATCTGTGGCGAGGTTAGGTGGAGGGTTACCTAAAGTAACGCTGATTTTAGTACTGTGGTCTGTAGGTGCACTGTGGGGGAAAGGAGGCAGGGAGGGCAGGAAGGGTGTGGGGCAGGGAACAGGGTGGTTTCTAGGACAGCCAACCTTGGCGAGTCCATTACTGAATGGGATATAGCTATTTCTGCTACATGGCGTGTAATCGGGCATAATGCAGAAAGGGAACATGATGAATACTAGCCAGGCTGGCATAGTTTAGATATGGATTCGGGGCGGGATGATGAAACCACTAGAGGAATCGTGGGTGTTGTTGGCTGCGCAGGTGCTTGTAAGCCCTGGGGCAGACAGGCTATTTAAGGTAGCGCTAGATTTGAGATTGACGCACACTTGCAAAATGGCTTGTAGATGGCGCGAATAACAGGCAAATTTAAGGTAGCAGCTAGCTAGCGACCATAGGGCATAACACAATCAAATGTGGTCTGTTAGCGACCATAAGGCACAACACAAATCAAATGTGGTCTGTTAGCGACCATAAGGCACAACACAATCAAGTGTGGTCTGTAAGCGACCATAGGGCATAACACAATCAAATGTGGTCTATTGGCAACCATAAGGCACAACACAAATCAAATGTGGTCTGATAGCGACCATAAGGCACAACACAATCAAGTGTGGTCTGAAGCGACCATAAGGCACAACACAAATCAAATGTCGTCAGTTAGCGACCATAAGGCACAACACAATCAAGTGTGGTCTGTAAGCGACCATAAGGCACAACACAATCAAGTGTGGTATGTAAGCGACCATAAGGTACAACACAAATCAAATGTGGACTGTTAGCGACCATAAGGCACAACACAATCAAGTGTGGTGTGTACGCGACCATAAGGCACAACACAATCAAGTGTGGTCTGTCGCGACCATAAGGCACAACACAATCAAGTGTGGTCTGTAAGCGACCATAAGGCACAACACAAATCAAATGTGGTCTGTTGGCGACCATAAGGCACAGCACAAATCAGATGAGGTCTGTAAGCGACCATAAGGTACAACACAAGTCAAATGTGGACTGTTAGCAACCATAAGGAACAACACAAATCAGATGAGGTCTGTAAGCGACCATCAGGCACAGCACAAATCAAATGTGATTTGATAAGCAAATGCAGTATTGTAGAATTGTTCGGTTTAAAAGTGACTATTGCCATATGGAGATTGAAAAGACCTTCAGATGCTGCATTTCTGAATCAAGCATCAGCTATAGGTTACAGCATAGGCAATGATTGGATTACACCAGGCATAGTGGGCATAGAATAGCAGGCATTAGCAATGACTACACTACAGGCACAGTGGGCAATGTTCAGCGTAGGCTAGCAGGCTGCCCTGAACATTTGCTAGGTGTGGGGACAGCACGGCATGGCTCCCAAATAAAATTTAGAGGGTGGTTTTACGCAGCTATGTGGGGGCTACCTTAATACAAATGGGGGGGATCTTAGAAGCACCACATAGTGGACATCAGCCTAGTTATGGAGCGGTTCTAAGATGGCCAGTTAGAGCAAGCATTACAGGTGCAGGCCATTTGAGAATCAGTATAGGCAAGCAGCAGAGAGGACCAATGGACTGACTTGCAATGTCCCCGGCTCATGATACTAGCCTCTTATGAATGCCCAATTCGGTGTGTTTTAGGGGAGCTCAATACCCATTGCATGATTGGGATTTCAGGCCAGATCAATACATCATAACCCACCGTCATCTGTTCTGTATCTTTGAGTACCCAGTAGCATGCTAGCAGTTGTTTCTCAAAGAGAGTATATCTGTCACCAACATCAGGCAACTTCTGACTCCAAAATCCAAAGGGGACCCTCTTTCTGTCCTGCTTTTGGCATAAGCTCCAGTTGGCATGGGTATCCTGTACCGATACATTTCAGTCCACCTCTACATCCCTCAAAGGCCATAAATCAACCACATTCTGAATGGTGTCTTTGGCCAGTTGGAACGCTCTTTCTTCCTCCACACTCCATTCAAGATTGAATTATTTGTGTGTTACTTTGTAAAGGGGTGCCAAGATCTGCCCCAAATGTGGGATATGTTGTCTCCATAATCCAAACAGCCCAATAAACTGTTGAGCTTGTTTTTTTAGTCTAAGGAGTTAAAAACCCAAGAATGTCCATTATGCCATGGTATTCCCAGAAAAATCACTGTCTCTGCCGGACCTTGGGTTTTAGTTTCATTAATCTCCCATCCCTCTTTTCGAAAAACATCTTTGATAAGGTCTAGGTGTATTCGTACACTATACTCCTCCTTACCTTGGATCAATATGTCATCAATATATTGCACAATCTGTAGGTCCGATTTGCACAGAATTCTGTCCAAGTGTTCTGCCACCAACCGTTGACAGATTGTCGGACTATGAATGTTACCCATTGGTAAACGTTTGAACGTATACTGCCTCCCATTCCAGGAAAATGCAGACTGTTGCTGACATTCATACTAGCGGAGGGGTGTGTTTAATCAACAGTCGTCCTGTAATTTCTGTCCATTTTTCTGACATGCCAAATCGGATTATTCCAAGCCGTGGTTATGGGACGCAAAACACTGGCTTCAACATACCCTTTAATGGTTTCTGAAATGTCCTTCTGACCCCCAGGAATTCATTATTGTTTCATGGACACTCTTTGTGTGGCTATCAGAGCCAGTACAACAGGCATTTTCAATTGTCCTACAATTACGGGAGTACAAGTGAAAGCACTTACCCCAAACTGATAAAGCATACCACCTAATCTGAGGGTCAACCCTTCTAAAATGTCAAATCCAAAAATTTATTCAGGAAGAGGAACAATTAACACCTGATATGTGTCTCTTCTTAAATTACCAATTTTCAAATCAATTTTCATTTGGACCGCAGGGGTCTCTTTGCCCCCCAACCCTGTAATCGTGAAATGTCTTCCCTTAAATCTTGAAGAATTTCCATGTATCAATGAGGCCTCCACCCCTGTATCAATTACGGCACAAACCGCTTGTGTATTTCCTGATTGTCAAAATAATTTCACTTTCACATGAGGCCGTCTGTCCACCTTAACGTGGGCCGTTGTTACTGGAGTTTTACCACTATCCTATTCCTGCTGGGAGTGCAGGAATTTGGATTCCCTTTCCACCATTGCACTCATCATTTTCCTCAGGTCTCCATAGGTTGGCTGGGAGGGTGCGGAACTACTGGGAGACTCATCGCCTCCCCCCTCTGGGGGTAGTCCAAAAGGGTCCTCCTCCTTTCCTTCTTTAGTTTATGTACTTCCTGCCATTTCAATTGTTTGTAACACTCCTTCCCATCTAGGCCCCTTTTTTCATACAGTTGATACATTTCCTGCGTTTCAATCCCATCAATATCTTCCTGCAGCACTTCATCTTTCAGTAAAGCTAGAAACATATCTTTTCTGAATATGCGAGAGTCTCGGCTGTCAATCCTCTTCCCAGGACTGTCTTTCATTTGCACCTCCCTCTCTCACTCTCCATGCCGTTCCTATGGTTTTTCCCATTCTCCTACATCTGCCAATTGCCTAATAGCATCCACCACCTCATCTGTTATTTTACCAGTCATTCCCAATAATAGGGTCATCATAATGTTTTTATATGCTGGAGGGGCAGTTCGAATAAGGGTATTTGTAGCAGAAACTGATAGATTTTCCATCCCCATTTGCTCTGGAGTTTCTACATGAATGGCTTCTTTCATAGCATGTTCCCTTACTCTTTGAATAGCCTCTTTCAGCATTTACCATTTTATCTGCTCGGTCGGCCAATCTGACGTAATCTGATACTTGTGATTACACCCCTGTGCTGCATATTGTAAGAGAGACATTAGCCCCTCATCCCCGTTGGCGTCACAAGGAGGGCCTGCATGTATGGTCTCCTGTATCTGGACTTCTTGTGTTAATGGTAGGAACTTGGCAGAATCTGTCGCATCTACCAGGAGACCTGCTGCCCTCCGTCCAATAATCTAACCATCCAGGCTAACAAAGATTTGCCGGCCCTCTCTTTCAATTGATTAATTATTTCCCCAATCTCTTGTTGTGAGTAATCCTTGAGTGCGGTCATATCCACCACTCCTCCTCCCGATTCATTGGATGACGACCCATCCTCCTACGTATTACAGATTTAACTGTTACCTCTTTCCAGGTTCCGGCTTAGATACAACCTCTGGCTCGGAACCACTTTCAGCACTAGGACTATCGAATACATCTCAGTCCCACTGATAGGAGTCCCAATCCATTCCTGCGGAGGCAATAGCCGTTGCCACCTTATGAGAGTTGACCCTCCCTCGTCTTTTTGATATTTTTAGCGAGCAACCTTCATCGCTGCTCGCTCCGCTATTGCTTGATATTTGTCTGCCTTATCATGATACAATTTAATCTTGAGCTGCTGCATCAACACAATTGGCCTTATTACGATGCTTGCGCTGACGGAATGAAGGGGGCCGGTACGGGACCGGCCCCCTTCACTCCGTCAGGGCTGATTACGAGGTTCCCTTTGTGGGACCCGGATCAGCTGTCTGGTAAAACCAGCCGTCTTTTCCGGGTTGCGCAAGGGGAAGCGGGAGGTAACAACGGGACACTTGTAATGTGCCCGTTGTTACCTCCCACCCCATTCCCATTGAGCCCTATAGGGGCTCAAATGGGAATGGGAAATGGTTCCCGCAAGGAGGACTTACCGGGTCCTCCTATGTCGGAATGACCCGGTAAGTCCCCATTGCAGGAACCCGGTAATGGAGCCCGTTTTGGAGGCAGACATGGAGCTAATAGCTCCATGGCTGCCCCCATCTCGTAATGAGGCCAAATCTGTTTTTCAGCAGCCAACTCCTTTTCCAATCTTTCAACATTCACTTGTAATTCCATATTCTGTTGGTGCATCTTACAAAAGCATGCAACAGAATCTAACCCCTTCTTCCTAGAGCCGAACACTCTTTCCCCTTCTCTACTGACACCTGTTGCAGGTATTTCACTACTTCGTCTGGGCTTGCCTCTCCTATACTTGTGTCCCAGGTCTTAATCAACCCCGCACTGCATGCCCAAGTTTGTGCGACTTTATCCTACAGACTCTTATTCTACCCTGGGATAGTCACCTCAGGACAGTCTCAACCTGCAGAGCTACCTTTTTTCCTAACTATGGAACTTATTTTACCAAATGGAGGTTTCACTTCCCTATCTTTAATACCTCACTACACACACACACCTTTTTCTTTTTTTTTCCTTTGTTTTTAAAAAAAAGAAAACACAAAAAGAAAAAATAATTTCTGCCGTTAGGAGTCCGGATCTTTAAATTCAAATTTAGCAGGATTCTTTGGCATCAATTTCAGCACAAAAACCCTGCTCACAGCGCCAAAATGTTTTGCTTTTGCTTGGCCACGTGGGGAGAACCTTAGACTTACGTTTCCTCTGCCCCTGTCAAAACAAGTTATTGTACTCAGATATGCAAAACATGACACTTGGACCATTAGTTATGGTAAAAAATATAAATGGCTCGTTATAGGCCGTTTATTCACTCCTGATATATGGACACATCATGTACAAAATAAACATATAGGGCCTCATTTCAAGTTAGCCTGTCTGGATTTAACGATGCCGGTAAAACCGCACTGGCACCGTTTCCAGACCGACTAACCACGAGTTCTGCAGCCGGTGGTATTACACCTGCCAGGTCTGACTTGGCGGGCATAACGCCACCAGCCTCAGATGGATGTGGAAACACCGGCACCATTACCACATGGAACTCCATGGGAATGGGGAGTAACGGAATGCTAGCTCTGGAATTACCGGACCACCGGGGCTGTAATGCCCTGGTAATTCCAGCAAATCCGGAGCCAGTCATTAATTCCAAGTCCGGCGGCAACCTGCCGGTTTTTCCGGCTCGGTTACCACCAGACTTGGAATGAGGCCCATAGTCAGTTATACAGAAACATTGAAAAAGAGAGCATCCCTATTATCAATGTTGCAGAAGACACCTTCATCTTGACCACTACGACACTGCGTAATTCCAGAGCAGGTAGGCAAAGAGATCATGCGTAATAACGGGGTCTGGAGAGGAGCATCCTCCCTCTCAGTGAGACTGCATCACCCAGGGGTCCAAATTCTATTTGCTGCCCACGGAGGAAAAACTTCTTCTCTTTATGGGGGATCATCCCTGCCCTTCTTAGGTATGACTGCCCTTGGCCAAAGAGCAGATCACAAGCAGAAGGGACAAAGAGTGGAAAACAAAAGTTAGAAGTGGAACAATCCTGCTTCCCTCTCCTCGCATTCATTGCCAGGACCCCTTATCACTGCACCTGCAGAGCACTCTAACTCCCTCTCTGGCTCGTCCTTCAATGTACAATACAATAACTATTCTACACAGTAAGTCCACTCTGCAACAATATTTATGTGACCTTGCCTTCGCTGCCGAGATGCACGTTTTACTCTGCAGAGTCCAGGAAAAATATAGGCTTTCATTACGGTTATGGGAGATGAGTGTCCAAGATGGCTGTTCACCGGCACCATGTGGTTTTAGCTCGCATTTCACATAAGCATTACACCTGGCCACCTGGATGACAGATCCCCGTGGACTAGTAACTGACACACCTTCAGGTTTCTCACATAAGGCATGGGCTAGATAGGGGAATGCACAGACAGTGGATAGTCATTAAAGGCAATGGATCATGGTGTTTATGATATTTATTTTCAGACAGAAAATTGTTTCTATGCTTTTTTCTTTTTCTCTTTTATACAATTGTTCATCGGGATGTAACCACTAAGTATAAGTGGTTGCTTGTTTATTGTTGCAAAATTTCAATAAAAGCAAATACAAAAAAAAGAATATTCTAATGGGAATGTAGGAGAATCTTACTGAATCCAAATACTTCACTGAAAACTATAAAGCAGCTGGAGTCTGTACGCTTATTATTTTGTTCTATTTTTATGTATTTTTAATTTATTATTTTTTTTTTTTTGCAGGAGAGGCCAGAAAGTAAGGTGGAGGAGGGAAATGAGGGAAGAGGCCCCAACCACAAATATTGAGGGACAGGTGAACAGGGGAAGATGTTGCACGTGTGTTACATCAAAGCTAGGGGAGTGTTTCTCATGCTCCTTGATTACAGCTTCAAAAGCACTTCAAAATTGCTCCCCACTGCAGAGTGGTGTGTTGCAGTGTATACAGAGTACTGTTGTCTTCGAAAGATATGGATTAACAGCCACCTTTATCGCTTGTAAGGTAGCTGGTGAGATTTTGTGTCCCACAGAAGTAGGCTGTGTGGTTACAGTATTAGTTGAGGAAGTTGAGGTGGAGGAAGACAGCCTACTACTTGCTAAGAAAGAAACAGCCTTTCTGAGAGGATTTCAGTGATTGGATTGGGTGTGGTGGTGAATGGAGGTGGTTCCGTAGAAGTACTGTCCAGATAGTCCGCGATTGAGTACAACGTTGCACTCAGTGGATTTCACTTTGGTAGCTTTAGCCTTTGATGCATTCCCAGCAGTGGTAAAGAACTTCCAAACCCATGATTCTCTCTTGGTGCTAGAGGTAGACACATCCTCTACCTCATCTTCTTGGTCCTCTTCATTGTCTTTGGAAGTACTACGCTTTATTTGTTGTGTATGTCCTCCAGCTGGTGGCTCTTGGGGAGGAGGGATGGCAATAGCTGATGCCATTGTAAAGTTAAATAGACGTTTTGCTAATATTCTTCCAAGTATGTGCTTTGTACTAGATTGTTAATGGATAATGAATAAGGATAGGTGTAGGAGCAGTGCAAGGGGAACATTTTAAGCATGAAAGTTCCTGGATCAGCCGAACGTGCAGTTCCGAACTGTCCATGAAGCACAGGCCCGATTGCGAAGTGCAGACACGTCCATGAACATGCAATCAAACTGCGTGCGAGCGTGCGGTCAAGTGATGCTGTTCAGAATGTCTGCGATGATGTCAAACGTTTGTGGACGTCAACGAATGCAAAAACAGTAGAAAAGTAGCAAAAAGTGTATATAAGTGTTAATAATTATGCTAGAAAGTTGGAAATGGCAAGGTTTTACAGTGGAACTTCACAAATTTGACAGAAATGTTGCTATATTGCGGTACATATGATATTAGTAAGTTGTAGTAAATTAGCATGCACTGGTAAAAATCCATGAAATTCACTGAAAACACTTTGTTAAAGGGATGTTATGCTTAAGTTACACTAATAAAAACCTTTGAAATTCAATAAAAATACTTTGTTAAAGGGGCGTTATGATTAAATTGCACTAATGAAAACCCATGAAATGCACTGAAAAAACTTTGTTGAAGGGGCGTTATGGTCAAGTTTCACTAATAAAAACCTATTAAATTCAATTAAAAAAACTTTGTAAAAGGACATTATAGTTACAAGTAAAACTGAAAAACCTCAGAAATTCACAAGTTATGGTAAGCCTCAGATTTGTATGTATTGTGAGTCTTCATATGTATTTTTTGTACCATCACAAGTGTGTAGTACGTCTCGAATTGTTAGCTATCTATTTCATTTTTAACATTAGTCAAAACTTTGATAAGGTAGCATTCGTTATTTTACTATCCAAAATGACCAGATTACAAATATATTGTACTTCTGTGGTGCATGTTGCAGCCATTGCCTAAGTTTATGTAGGAGTAGGTTCCTGTATTAACAACAACAATAATGTTTTGTTTAGATGAGTGCATTCTTTAATAGATTAAATAGTTTATGATCGGTCCTCCGATCACCCTTGACATCTTGTTACCAATATTATAAACACAACCCCTTGTAAGGACTTTTCATGAAACGTAAATGCACATGTGATGTCATCAGAGATGTCATCAATGACATTTGTGATGTCATCTTTGATGTCCTGGGTGTAGTCTTAGCAGTGCACAGAGGTGGCGCGAGTTATAGTTGCTTAGCGACCATAACTGGCAAATTTCCAGGGTTTTCGATTTTACTTGCAACCATAATATCTTTTTAACACACTTTTTCCACTGAATTTGATCGTTTTTATTTGTGCAACTTAACCATAACGTCCCTTTATCAAAGTTTTTTCATTTCATTTGATATGTTTTTATTAGCGCAAATTAACCATAATGTCCCTTTAACAAAGTTTTTTCACTGAATTTCATAGGTTTTTACCAGGATACCCTTAATCTATATACATGTACCATTCAACCAACTGACCCCCATGGTCCAAAGTAATAGCCACAGAGCCTGCGGTTTATGCAAATGTCTGCGGACTCCAGGCAGCATCCACGCTACCCAAAAGCTCAGGGGTTGTTTTACATTGTTGTTGCGTGCTTCACAGAAACTGAACATGTGCTGTTAAAAAAAAAACAAAAAAAAGAAACTGAACATATGTTAAGAGCAACAAATAAGTTTATTATAGGGAAACGTCTACAAACTCTATACTCATAAAAGCAGCAGTGCAACTACATAAGATGTGCAACATAATGAAATGCACCAACCAGGAAAATAACCTGTGCATCCAACAGTATTTCTTCAGTGCTGCTTTGCATATACACTGAGAATCAACTGGTAACGGGAGAAGTGAAACATAGCAACGGCAGAACCATACTAGAAAGTGGTAAGTACACTATTTCTTCCTATAGCTGTGCAGTTTGTTCTGTGTGCATGCCTAGTAAAATGCATTATTTCATTTTACACAGAAATGGCAAGCACCATGGAGTGGCTTGAGGAGAATTGCCCTCTTGATGAAATGAGTGAAGATAGTAACTGTAATGGTAAACAGTGCAATTTGAAAAGTTGGAAAGTTAATGCACATTACTTCACATGTAACTTAAACATTTTCTTTTTTTTACACAGTAGAAACTATGCATGAAGAGAATGGCCTGGATCCACCAGCTGCTCCACAAGTGCATGGGCACATACAAAGCGAAACTGCCACTGTGGGAAATGACCTATTGAGCCTGTTGGCAAAAATGGACCATTTAAACAACAGTTTTGCCAACTTTAAAGTGTTTGCAGAGAGACACATAATGGGAAATGTAAAGTACCACTGCCCCACTTGGACCTTTACCCCCCCTACCCCAGCCAACCACCCACACAAATATCCTGCTATGATGAGATCTCCTTCCCTTCCTCCCCTGATAATCAGCCTGTGGAAAACCCCACTTTCTCTGTGTATGTTTAACATTCAGTTACCCCTTCCCTTTCTTAATGGAATGTTTTAATGTGGCTTAATACATTTTATGTGTTTACTGTTGCTGTGTGTGTGTTTTGTTTTTAAAAAATCCCCGTTATGAGTCCACGGAGAATGCGACTGTCTGGGCTGTCCATAATCAAAATGGAGGTGTCCAACGGAAACTGCACCTGTCCGGGCTGTCCGCAATCAAAATGGAGGTGTCCTACCGACAGCGCTCCTGTTTGGGCATGTCTGCAAAATCATGATGCGCCTTTATATGATTCAGGGGCACAAGCCTTGTCCTGTGGACACCTGGGCGCATGTGCATCTGATCCTCAGTGCCCTCCGAACAAGGCAGCTGACCGCAAAGTCCATAAAGTTGTGTCACAATTTTACATAGTTCGGGAGTTCCAACCCTGTCCTACGGACACCAGGGAGCATGCGCATCTGATCCCCTCTGCCCTCAGAATACTGCACTTGTCCGCAAAGTCTGTAAAGTTGTGTCGCAATTTTAATTAGTACAGGGGCCCCGCCCCTGTCCTACGGACACCTGGGCACATGCACATCTGATCACCTATGCCCTCTGAACACCGTTCCTGTCGGCAATCTAGATACCTTTTACAACTTTTTGTGCCCAGCTTGGGGTTCGAAGTGAGAGGGGGTAACCTACAACAAATATTGTCTCGCAGAGAGAAGTTTTGGATACATAGGTTGGATGCCTTAGAACCTAGAGGCATGAATGAAGAGTACTCTTTGAATGTGTTTTTGTAAATAAATGACAATATGTAAATATCAATATGTATAGACCACTACATACTTAGAACTGTTCATAACTGTTGAAATGTGGACATGTATACGAAGATCCCAGCGAGAATTATATCCGGACAACTTGAATTATGCTGTTTTGACTATGGGATAATGGAAAGAGCATTTAAATGTAACAAAATAGTCTTCACAATCAGAGGCACTACGTTTCCCAGAATTCTGTGTAGTAACGCGATTCAGATCACGTGACTCATTTAATTAAGCAATAAAGCAGCATAAGGAATTATGGTGAAAATTTCGTGTAGTTAAATGAATAATATCACTCGACCATTTAACATGACACTCATTAGTGAATTGTTTCGAGTGGAATAGAATTTAGCAATTCAAATCTATGACATAGTCACGTAATATCTTTTGCGACAATTTACACAGAGAAACTATGATTCCCATAACCCTGTGTAACCATTAACATCACATGACTACTTTAGGAACCACTAAGGCGACTACCACGTGACATTTCATATAGAGAAACTATCATTCCCAAAATCCATGTAGACATGTGATCAATATCACATGATTACTTTAGGAACCATGCACAAATTAATTGCTTTTCACTGACAGGAATTGGAAAGAAGTACCAACGGCTAGTGCACGCAGGAGCAGAGGTAAGCTTCGTTCATACAACATTAACAAGATAGCGAATAACATCTGGAAATTATCACTGACTGACACATATTGTCATTCTTTAGAAAATCAAATACAGAAAGATAAGTGATTTTCGAAACCTGGACAACGTGATGTTAAATCCAATGAAAGAACAGATACAGACACGAGAAGAACGTTGACTGTACCAGATAGAGCACACTCTCGAATAGGTGAGTGTATAGAACAGTCAATTCACATAAATGGTGATAATTTGTTGAGCTTAACACTTAGCAAACAAGAGAAACATATATATCGGATTTATCTACCTTTATAGGACAAGATTTTGCACGACCAAGTGTCTGGATATCTGAATTCCCTTGTTACATGCTGTATCATCATACAGGTACTTACAACATCTTACCGGACTAACAGTAGAACTCCCACTGAGTTACACAATACTAATATTATTTATTAATATTATCCACAGATTCTCAGAGGATTGTGCCACGAGATGATGTTTCCATTACCCCACAGTCAAATGATCTTTTGAAGACACACAAGACAATTTAGTTGAAAAATGCAATCATGTCTATATTAAATGTAAAATAGGCAGCCATTGAATTGCTCAAATATTTTTGTCAAAAATTCCTTTGTCAAAAGAAACTTCAATTTTTTTGTGTAAAGCATTCTCACTGAAATTATTCTGTTAAAAATATGATGTATTGCTCCTGAAGAAGAGAGGTTCACTCTCGAAACGCATAGAGCTCATGATTAATATAATTTGATACTATTGAGTGAATTGAACTCCTATTTTGATTCTTGAGTAAAAACATTCTTGATTGTATGTATCCTTGAATGTTTTTGAAAACAATTGTCACAACAAAAATTGGTTACCTAAAGACAAAACTGATTTGAATTACTCAAGCTATTTAAATATTGTTTGGAATTTTGGTTTCCAATACCAATTGGTGTGCAGGGGACGGGAGTTCCTATTTGACAATAGGACCTTTGTTTGTTTCAATAATTAGTACGGGGGTCCCGCCACTGTCCTACAGACACCTGGGCGCATGCACATCTGATCACCTATGCCCTATGAACACCATTCCTGTCCGCAAGTTCTGCAGCATGTGTTGCACTTTTAATTAGTTCGGGATCCCGGCCCTGTTCTGCAGACACATAGGCGTATGCGCACATCGCATCACGTGCAATAGGTGTCCTATGGACAGCCGTACCATTTGTGAATGTTTGCAACGTCATCATGTGACCACACCCACACTGGCTATCAGCCCTTATTCACAAACAGAGTCTGGGCCCCTGGACACCAAAGAAGTGCTTTTTTTTTAGCAATCCAAGGTGTTTTACAGTAAAGTGTCACCCTTGCAGAAGTCCTAGACCATGCCCCTGGCAATCTAGACACCTTTTACAACTTTTTGTGCCCAGCTTGGGGTTCGAAGTGTTCCTGGAGCGCGTGACTGTTTGCAGAGTGCTCCCCAGCACCCCTATAAAAGGTCACCCCCCAGTGCTGCACCTCTTTTTGTTTTTGGATTTTCATAACAGAGCACTGTGCCAGATTGCTGCTTCGTGTTTTCCTGTTTCCTGAAATCTAATTTCCTGAAGGATAGTATACATTGTTGCCTCTGCTGCTGCTGCCTCCTTATCATCACCACCACCACCACCATCTTCTGGAGGGTCTGAGGAGGGGAACAGACATGGTGATGCAGAGGGGGAACAAGAAGAAGAAGAGGGGGTAGTGGAAGTCCCCACTACTAGCTGCAACGTGAGTCTTGGGTGTGTAGGCTCTTTACCACTGTTGGGGGGGTAACCAAGGCTCGTGCGGCCAAGGTTCGATGCAGTGAGTACCACATGGTACTGAGTTGCAAAAAACCTGGGCTGTACAGCTACACCTGAGGTTGAGCAACAAGGCAGCAGTTCAGAGGGTCGTCCCCTTCGAACAGCGTTGTAGGTTGAGTTCCTCTGCAGCATCCTCAGCATCTGCTTCTGTCACCACAAGGGAGACATCTGTGGTCAGCAGATCCCAGTGCCAGTCTTGCAGGCTATTTGCACCACAGCTAACCCTTACCTTTCAAAGGTCACTGTATTGTGCATGTACTGCTACACGGTACTCCACCCCATTTCAAAGTGCTTTCGAGGCTATGGTCTGGGAGCACAAGTAAGACTGACCCGTACCTAAGTGAGGCCCACCCAATATCTTCCTCTCTCCACCTGCCCCTTCATCCCTGTGGTTGGTGCCCCTTCCCTACCCTCCCTTCCATTTCCTTCCTTGTGTGTCATGTTAAAAAACTGCCAAAAAAATAGAAAACACACAAAAAAATGGCTCTTTTCAGAGCCACCTTTCACAGATTGAAAAATAGAAGTGCCAATGAAATGTTGCAGGCCCCTGCGCAGTCCGCGAAGTCCGCGGACAGCACGAAAGTCTGTGGACATCCAAAGCATGCAGGTGGTGGCAGCATGTAAACCATTGCATTCTTTTCCGGGAGAAAGTGTTGGCTCGGAAAAGAGCCTTTTTGTTTTTGTTTTTTTTTGTTGTTGGAATGTTTGAATTGGCCAACACCTACTGCACTAATGCTTGCTATACATCGCAAAGCATTTTGGATATTTCGCAAAAAAAAGTGATTGCCAGCAACCGTAAGATGGACGCCATCTCTGCGGAAAATGTTGGTGCTACGAAATGCTTTCATTGTGGAAGGAAGACATACCAACATCTCGCTAAAATGCACAAACAGCCTTGTAGACATTGTTCCTGGCTTTCTCCATTTGCGGACCAACTGAAGAAGAGCGCAGCCACATCTGTCTCTGGGCAATGCATAAAAAATCTACTCGAGAGTTTGAAAATATGTCCATGACTTTCCCAAGTGGCTCCTTCATCGCAAATTGCAGAGAGATTCCAGTAACATGGCCTAAACTGTTGCCTCCACAATGGACAATAATAATTGCTGGATGATGCTGCGCCACCAAATTGGCACAAAGGGGAAGCAAATCCAGCCACTTTATACCACGCACTCCATAGTAGTGCACATTCACATGAGGGATTCCAAGATGTGCAGCCACTCCACATTGCTCTGAATACACCTGCAACCAATGTATCCAAGATTCCCCCAAAATCTAGTCGCTCTGCCTCCTAAAACACACAGCCATAGCCATAACCATCTGCACTCCTCTCAGCAAACAAAATGCAAAAATGGTAGCAGGTGCCCCTCTCCAGAAAGAACTTGGTATGATAACCTATTCTGTGTTTTTTTCCCACTTTGAGAGTTCGCAGCCATCGCTTTTTTGCTCACTATACCTTTCACATATGGGAAATATCCATTTGCATATCAGTCTTTGTCCTGCCCACATGAGCAGACCAGCACTGAAATGCTATGGCAATTCCCTTCTGAACAAGAGTACCAACAGCAACCCCATACGCACGTTTCAGCCTTGCTGGGCCTCATCAGTGAGGTGGAGCTGTGCCTCTCTGAGAAAAGTGAGCAGAGAGTCCACATCTGGGTTCACGGTGACCGACCTCAAATTCCTTGCAAATAAAATTCAAAAAAGGTTGCAGGTGCCCCTCTCCAGAAAGAACATGGCATGATAACCTGTTCTGTGTTGTTTTCTGTTTGTTCTGTTTGTGGTACTCTTGTTCAAAGGAGGTTTGCCTGGCATTTCGATGCCAGACTGCCCTTGTAGGCGGGACAAAGACTGATATGCAAATAGATATTACTCCTTTGTGAAAAGGACAGTGAGCTAAAAATGATGGCTGCAGACTCTCACAGTGGGTAAAACCACAGAACAGGTTATCATGCCATGTTCTTTCGAGAGTGGGGTGCCTGCTACCTTTTTTGCATTTTTGTAAGGAACTTGGGGCTGGTCACCATAGGTTACCTGGGGAAACCTAGATGTGGACCCCTTGCTCACTGTGCTCAGAGAGGCACAGCTCCACCTCACTGATGAAGTCCAACAAGGCTGAAACACATGTATGTGGTTGCAATTGCTACTCTTGTTCAAGGGAGGTTTGCCTGGCATTTCGTTGCTGGACTGCCCTTGTGACGGGACAAAGACTGATATGCAAATGGATATTACTCTTTTGTGAAAACCACAGTGAGCTACAAACAAAGACTGTGGGCTCTCACAGTGGGTAAAAACCACAGAACAGGTTATCATGCAATGTTCTTTCGAGAGAGGGGCACCTTCTACCTTTTTTGCACTCCTGTCAGCAAACAGAGCCTCTGCCACACTCTCTCCTTGCACACCACACCCAAGGAACCTTGTTGGCCAATTCCCTGGCCTCCACAGTCCCATTTACATGCCTGCCATCCTTAAAAATCCTGGATTTGGCACGTGCGATCCGCAAACTATCGCAGTGATCGTGGCTAAATCGGCCAAATCAAGGGGGTGGGGAGAGAAATTTAACCCAGGGTAGGAGATTTCCTCGATTTTGGTGGCTCTGAAAAGAGCCTTTTTTTAGGTGCTAGTAAACAAACACCTTTTGTTTTCTATTTTGGACGGGGTTCTCTTCTTTTCCTCCTTACTGCCTTACATCAACTTCTGCAAAGCATCCCTTAGAGTGCGAAAAAAACAAGCATTTCCAAGAATGGGCAATGAAACGCTATCTGGGGTAAAATAGTGCACACTATGGGAGTCAATGTTGTCATTAGAGAAAACAGACATCTCAGCACGTCATACAACTATACCCATGCCTCTATTCACGAGGTACCTCCCAGCATTTTTCTGGGGATTAAAGACATTGGAGTTGTTCCATTGTGCTCTGGGTAGTATTTTGGAAAAAAACACCTTGGCAGTAGGGAAAAGCTACATCAGTTCTTCCACCTACAACTTCAGTACAGGAACCAAACTTGGTGCACTGATGTAGCCCAAATGCTCTCCTCCACAGTGCACCACCAAAACATTAGGCCTACCAAAATTAGCCATGTCTCTGCAAAGAGCAAGCAAGGCCTGCAAATTGTGGCCAGGCACACTGCACCACAAAGCCTGCAGGCCCGGAAACCCAAGATCACCAGAAACACCTCTTGCTTGGGCATACCCTCTCCAGATCATACACAAATGAATCTCCCACTATCCATACAATAAGTCTCTGCCTCTCTCCAACACCAGCCATCTTCACTTCACAACCAACAAAGCAATGAAAACAGTATTACCCTCCGTTCCTGTAAAGCACAACCTGAACACCTGATCGGTAATCCACACAGTCCCATTTCCATTCCCTATCTGTGACCTACCGCGGTGTCCGCAGACCTCATAACACAGGGGCAGCCCTTCTTCCCTTCCGACTTCACTCTTTGCAGCACTCCCTCATTGGCTACTGTTAAGCAGTCACACAACCATCCACCAATCACAGGCAAGAACCCTAAATCTAACTCTGTCATCACAGTGCAACAATTTAGATGCACTGTTGAACACTCAGAGTACAGATCTCCTGTAATTGAAAAGCACCTCCATCAAAAAGTACTGCAAAACTCTCCAAGATTTCTGCTTCCAGATTCATCCACCTCTGCATCCATCGGCACAAACTACAGGTATGCACATAATTTGTAGAGCACACTTGCAACTCTGTCACAAATGCATATGAACAGGCTGCCTGCTAGTTACCCTGCATAACCTACTGACTAATAGTACTCTCATTTGTCCCATCTCCTGACATCAAGTGGCAGTTACAATGCTGTGTGCTTTCAGAGTTTCCATGTAATGCACATTTGCAGAACAGCTGCAAACCACATATTTCAATTTTATCAGAACTCTCTCTGTTGTTGTTGTTGTAAAACAAAAAAAGAAAACCACATTGGGAACATATGCAAAGGAAATTCAAGTGGCAGATCCTATGCTAAATGCCAAGAATGCACACAGAAAAGGGAAAATGTATCTATGTTAGCAAAGCATAGCAAGTACATAGATTGCAGAATTACCAAAATGCACCATTGGAAGGAAAGCAAAGAAATGCATGTGTACATTGGCAACAGTGCTATCTGTAAATTTGAATAAATAAATGCAAGAACAGGAAAGGATTTCTGCACTCATGTAGCAAGCATCCATGTGTGGGAAACTTAATACAATTCCATACACTGTAACATTCTCCTTTACAATCTGTACATCTTTCTGCCCTTTTTCCCACCTTACTTTGACTTGCACTAATCCATTTACAAAGCAAGTAGTGCTGCAACGGCATCTCACACACTTGCAAAAGTGCAGCCCCATAGGGTACAGCTATCACTACGGCACTGGCCCCCATAGCAATGATGCTGATGCTCCCATGTCCCCACTCCTATGCAGTGCTGTACAATTGGACACACACACTAACTCTTCCTGCCAAGAAATCATCCTACAATCTAAAATAATATGTTCTCCAAGTGCTATTACTGTGCCATTAACACACATGACCACTAACTTTCTTCTTTCGCAAGTGCAATGAAGAACAGCCTCCTAAAAGCCAGTGATGTCTCTACTGGTAGATAAAACCCATAAGACACCTTCTCTTCACATCCAACAAAAGTAAGTGCAGTATTGTACTAGTGTTCTGCCTGTTACTCAGGCAGTACAGTGTTGTTGTATTATAGCCTAGAAAATTCTATCCAACTCAACAGCACTTGCTTCACTCTTACTCATTGCACCTTAGCAGGTCCACTCTTTGTATTGTCATCTGAACACCAGTATGATAACACCCACTAGATTTGTGAAAACATAGTAATGTCCTTACTTCTTCAGGCACAATACACTGTCATACACACTGAAGCACACCTTTCACACAGGAACACACACACATACCAATACAACCTTCCCAAACAAATGTAACAGCCCTTTCCACAATCACACACCCCTCTATGTATGCCTACCCTCATATTCAGACACTCATGCACAGTGCACACAAATACATTGCACAACTTCAAAACCACACTTTCCTTTTTCCTCCAACAGACACAGGAGAATGCCTACCAAAAAGCAACTCTGTAGAAAACAATTCAGAATAGAGTAGATGAAACTCAAAGCATGCAAAATATCCATCCGCCTGTAGCAGAATTTGTACAAAAAGTACAAACAAAACAGCTAATACCGTCAATGAGCAAAACGGAACCAGGTAGCAGGAGAAAAGTGCAACCCTTTGAAGTGGGAGAATGGAAGACCAGGCTCCCGTCCTTCACCTCTCGCGCTTGGCCTAGAGGGTCACGACCCAGACACCCGCCACGAGAAGAGTTTGTCCATTTACCAGACGACCAGATACCCTGGTACAGGAACATACGGATGTGTCCATCTGCCTGCCCAGCAGCCCGCACTGGCCATGCCGACACCTGCGGCACGGACCAACTAGACTAAAATCTACACGTCGTTAGAGATGCCATGACGACCTAGACAACGGGAAGCACATCGGTACAAATATACACACTGGACATTCCCACACCGATCTACACGAAGAATATACTCAGTGCTATGACGTAGGCGACAGGCATATTCACGGACGTGCATCTTTATTATTTTTACATAGGCTTTCAGAATGCAGAAACGCAAGACGCGTCATGAACTCATCTACAAAGCTTGCTCGCGCTTCTCTTGAAACCAGTTACTACCATGAGAGGTATAATGAAGACACGATACTGGTCATGGAACTATATGCTACTATAACCTAAAGCACCTATGCACCAAACGGACCACTTATGCACCAGGCCCAAGTAGGCCTCAAACAAGAGCTCCCGTGGACATTAACAAAGCAAGAGTCAGGTTGCTGATCCTGCAGAACGAGCCCGGTGAAGCAACCAGCCAAGGTCGCAATGTTGCAAACCCACATTCCAAGAACAAATCATCAAAGGCACGATGTTGCATCCTCGCACTCCGCGCACCAACGTTAAGGTCACACCTGCAAATTAAACCAGACACACAGTGGAAAAGCAATATTAATTGTGCAGAATTCTGCCTCAAACACGGTCCCTCCCCACGTGACCAAGCCGAACCTGACGAGATGCCAAACCCAGGAGAGAAGAGGCGTCTGGATCCCTCGCTACGAGACACAGGCAGATACACTTGAAAGGCTCAATGGACATCTGCGACAGTGGGAGCGGTCAGCCTTCCAGCTATGAATAAATCCTCACATTGTCTGCACGTACCCATAGTGAAACATTGTTGCAAATTGCAGGTACACCGAGAGCTGGGAACAGCGGTGGTCCCAGGCTGGGAAGCTCACGGGCGCACCAATCAGAACATGGGGCTCTTATCACTGACGCCAGTAATATTAACCAATCCTCAGGAGTCTTCATGTAACAATTCTCATGTATCTAATTGTAGGGACAACCCAGATATATCACCTGACTACCCTTTGTCCACTAACATTGTTCTCTATATGTGTGCTATACTAACCCTACCACTCGAGCAACCAATTAAGAGTGGCGATATGTTTTTTGTTAACTTTCTGAGGTGACGCAAGTAGCGCGTCATAATACAGTAAAAAGGGCCTGCGAGCCCCACGATTGTGTGTGTGTCAGGACGGACGCGTACGCTCCTTGACCCATCCCTGCCGTTTTGTCTAATAACGGGAATTCAACCTTACTTGCTTTGAAGTATGTTAAAAAAGGACAGGTGGCTGATTACAAGGGCACGGTTCGATTGCCTTCGGTTGCAAGGCAACACCTATAAATGGAAGGGTTTTCCTGACTCAGCGGGTTGCCCGGTTTGTGGACATGGTAGAGAGGATCTCTCTCATTTGTTATTCTTCTGTATAGGGTATGCAGGTATACGTAAAGTGTCCCTGATTCCTGCCCTTAAGAAGTCAATGATCCGCTCACACAGGGCTGCTCTTGTGTTTCTCTTGAGCGCCGAATCAGTTTACACCGCTTGGGCTCTTTTGACGTTCCTGAAAAGAGCGATGTATTTCAGAAATCGTATTGTGAAACTGCAAGGTGGCGAGGGCCCGTAAGAAAACTTTATAGTACTTGTACTGGGTTAAAGTATTCTGCATTGTCTTCTAAACATATCTTCACTAAAATAACTTTTAATGTAGTTCATGTCGAGGCAACCGTCTAACTGCCAAATGTATTTGTATACTGCTTTCGCCAATGTTTTTTAACTATATATTTTCATGGAAGTGTAATTTTAAGATTTTGTAACCTGAATTAGTGTAATAATTGTGTTTACTTGTCGTTTAATGGTTGCTTTATACAACCGAATAAACTTGTTTGACTTGACTCTAATAAACAGCAGAGTCACCTTGCTCCTTGTGTGTGTCTCATACTCTATCTCATCTGGGATATACACGGGAGGAGTTGGGGCCTCCCTGCCTGGAGGTCTGCGGACGGCCCGGCCGACCCCGGCAGAATTTCCCCCCGACAAGTTGGAGGCACTGCTGAGATCTGTTTAAGATCGACTTTTTATTTTTTACCTTTTCCAGGCACTCCAGTTGCGAGGAGGCCCGGCGGCGCAGCCCCCTCTGCTGTTGCCCCCTTCTGAGGACTAGAGGACCATCGCGGAGCTGCGAGAAGACCGGACAGCGCAATCCGGATATTGGCCCTCGGGAGCCGGTTGAGAAGTATCCCGCCCGCGGTTGGCGAGTGTCCAGACGTGGTCCAGACGAGGGGAGGTGGCGAGCCGCTCGGAGGGGTGCACGCAGTCGAGCGGCCCTGCATCGAGAGAACTTGGTGAGCATGACACGCACAACAAGCAATGCGAAATTGTGAGGGAGAAGGGAGGAAGTAAATAAGGGAGGAGGGAGGTGTTGTACAGATGCACGCCGAAGGTCTAACTACTTAGTGTTGCCAATGGAATGAATGGTAGCGAAACGAGTGCGAGAGCAGTCGGCTACGTCACGCGAAAGAGGGGGGCGGAGCACGAAAACATCACGTGCGGCCGCTCGTAAGACACTGATTGGCCTAAGTCGCGACTACGTGTAAGGGTGGGTGTGTGTGGTTTCCTACGATTTGGCATTTATTGATCAATGAGTAGACGAGGATCCCTATTGTTCGAGCAAGAAACTCGATAGGTAGATGACGTTTCCCTGTAGGCGGTAGCTAGTTGCCTAGTTGCCCAATACGGAAGATAATTGGCTGGTTAAGCCCTCCTGTTGAGGGGCGTATCACACGCGAGGCGACGCAGCGTGCGCAGTCCGATTATATTATTGATTTGATTACCTTGTTCCAGAAGTGACAGGAAGACAGCTGTAGGGTTAGCGGGGGTAGATTGCAAGTGTATTTTGAACTTAAAGAACATATGAAGAATGTACCAGTAGCTCGAAGAGATCGGTGACGTCACCAGTAGGGCTTTAATGGGATATCGCGAGCACAAGGAACTTTGGTTTTGAGAGTGGTGGGGAAGAGAAATATGATAAGGGAGCGGACACGGAGATAAACGATAAACGAGTGGATCGGGAAAAGGAGAAGGGGAGAGGGGCGTGGCTGTGCACGGAGAACGCCGGCCACGGCAAGTGTAGAAGGGGGAGGAGAACGGGGAAACAGGACGACTGTATAAGAGCGTCATAATGGGTACGCAGCCGCAGGGGGCTGCGTGCGCTTCGGCCGCAGGGGGCCGTAAGGGAGGGAATATACAAATGTAAAACCATACATATATATATATATATTTTTTTTTTATATTTTTTAATAATTTTTTATTGCATAATTTGTCAAAGGATTGTCGTAAGTCCCCACACTTGCGGGGCCAGGTAAACAATATAAGGTTGTATATTGTAAACTGCTAGTGAAGGGAAGGGTAACAAGTGGAGCGCCACTATGTCATACGGGACAGGGTCGGGAGGGTGGGGGAACACCCTCACTACCCCACTACAACACATATGCACCACACTGCCACCCCATAGGGAGAAATTAATTAAGTACAGCATAGAGTGGACCCAGGGGACGGATAACAAAATGTTAACACCATGGCCGCCTAATGGTAGTTTCGATCCATATGCCCAACACTCACTGCTAAACCATCTGCACAATACATACAAGGGGAAGAAGTTGGCAAACCATGTGGAGGTGTTTAACTTATGGAGGATGTTCCAGGGGTCCCGACCAGGACCAAATGGAATGTTCACTATGGGGGAAACACCGGAAGAAGAGGAGATTAAGAAAGAAGGAGAGGATGGGAAAAAGGGGCGTGAAAGCACAAAGAATACGGGGAACGGAGGAGAGGGAGGAGAAAAGATTGATAAATCAGACGACATAAAAAGGGAACCCAGCAACGAGATACCCATAACACCGGGAGTGAAAACAGAGGGAGGAGGGTTGTACCCTTTAAGAGAATTAGGAGAAATAGAAGGACAGTTAAGGGCGGCTGAAGGATACTCGAACCCGGCATACAGCCCTCCACCATATGTAGCTTATAGGAAGATGCCAGTGGGGGAGGGGAGGATTGGAGAAGAGCAGACTGCAGAGATAGGAAATGATGAGTGGGTAGCTGCACAGATATTATTAAAATTACGAGGTTCACTAACTGGAGAAGAGAGGGAGGTAGTAAAGAGAACAGACGAGGATAGTGCAAGAGAGAGTGAAATGAGGGGGGAGGAGCTATTACGGCAAAAGGAAGAGATTTTGGAGGAAAGATTAGCAAAGCTAAGGGATGAGCAGAATGAATTGATCAAACAGCTTGAGAGGGAGGAAAGAGAGAGAGTGAGGAAAAGGAAAGAAGGTAAGAACGAATTGGAAAAATTAAGGGAACGAAATGAGGAGCAAAGGAGAGAAGCTGAAAGGGTAAAAGCAGCAGCAGACAGGGTATCAAGAGTAGTGCTGAGAGAGAAGAAGAAGGAAGAAGAAGAAAAGGAAAAGGAAATGGCAATATGGAAGAGGAGGGTACTATCAGAGACAGCTAAGAAATATGAAGAGGGGAAAGTAATAGAAAGTGTAGTAGAAAGAGAAAGGGTGAAATGGGAAAGGAAGAAAGAGGATGAAAGAATATTGGAACAGATGAGCAACGAAGTGATGGAGGAATTGAAAAGGAAAAGGGAGGAAAATAGTAGGGAGATGGAGGATAGAAGTGAAGGGGAAAGAGAAGGGAGGAGTAGGGAGAGTGAAAAATGGGGGGATGTATATAGAAGTAGAGAAGTAGCAACAACATCAGCACTAGGGGGAGCAGTTGGTAACAAAGGAAAAGGAGAAATAGACCTAATAGACTTAGAAACAGTAACAATAAAAGGGAAAAAGGCAGAGTGGGGGGTGCAATTTATGAATGATTTTTGCAGTGAGGAGGAAGAAGGAGTGGAGAGGGAAGGAAGAAAGAGTGAAAGGGAAAGCTTAGATAAGCTATACCTCACTCGAACAAACATAGACTCGCCATGGATCAGTAGGAGAAGGGAGGAGCTGGAGAGAAGTAAGGAGGGAGTGCAAGGACTAG
This sequence comes from Ambystoma mexicanum, assembly GCF_040938575.1. Taxonomy (NCBI): domain Eukaryota; kingdom Metazoa; phylum Chordata; class Amphibia; order Caudata; family Ambystomatidae; genus Ambystoma; species Ambystoma mexicanum. The sequence goes on along the minus strand of NC_090923.1, from coordinate 765,841,696 downwards.
TGGAAAGACAAACCCATGAAACCACACCACCCCCATCTCCATCACGCCCTCCCCCATCGCACCCTACATGCTCAACCACCGCACGCTCGCTGCGCAGAATAAAGCTCGCGCCCTTCATGGACGAACTGACACCCTATGCATGTCGGCTTAGAGACCTCCCTAGTCGCAGGCAAGACAGACAAATAAACACGCCCACATTAAATACAGGAAATGACGAAAGAAGGGGAAAGGATGGAGAAGGAGTTAGGAGCAGGGGTAATAAGGACGAAATTGAAGAGGTAAAGGAAACAGAAGAAGAGGAGGGGTGTGAGGACTCGATATTATGGAACGTAAAGGGTGACACAAGACACAACTTAATGCCACTGTTGGAGAGAGGAGGGGTTAGACCACAGTACGTCCCTTGGAAGCATACGGATAAAGAAAATATAAAATGTAGGCTCCCATCACTAAGTGGAGGTGCGGGTAAGTGGATATATGAAATGGAAAAACACACCGCAGGACAGAAACTAGCAGTAGGAGATGTGAAGGGCCTGTTAATATCAATATTAGGGGATAGAGCGGATGACATTTGGAAGAGAGCGGGATTCCATGGGGTAACAATAACAAACACATCGCATGATGGGGCACCATTTGCAAACTGCAGACATGCGCTATGGCAGGCACTGAGAGTACAGTACCCAGACACATCAGACATAGGAGCAATTACTTCCCGTAAGATGCGTGAGAATGAGGATCCTGTTGATTATATCCAGGATATCCAAGAGAAGTGGCGCATGGAAACTAGAGAACAATGGGACAAAACACCGGCCATATTTTATCATATATTAGTACAAGGGCTCCCAGAAGTAGTTCAGAAACAACTAAAGAAAGTAGTGGGAATGGAAGCAAAACCATGGCCAGAAATACAACTGACTATAGTACATCACTGCAGGACATGGCAAGGGAAAATGAAACAAAAGGAAGAGGACAGGAAAACAGAAGAGGCTAAACTAGTACAGAAAAAACTTACTAAATACACAATGGAAGGGGCACTAATAACTACGCCCACACCAATGGCCCAAAGCCCCACACAAGTAGTGGCTGCACAAGATCCCGCTCAAATAGCACCTCCACAGACTATAACACAATTGCCACCACTGCAATTACACGCACCAAACATGGGAGGAGGGTACCCAATGCAAGGAGCTGGGTATTATAGTTATAACAGGGGGAGAGGAGGATTTATGAGAGGGAGAGGATACGGATATAATACCCAACAGCAGGTGGGAGGACTTAGAAATTCCTACCCCACAGGGCAACCAGTATACCAGGACAACACAGGGAGCTTCCCATGGCAAAGCAGGGAACCACCCGTGTGTTGGAGTTGTGGATTATTAGGACACATGTCACGTACGTGTAGGGTCAGGCCAGGAACACCAGCATGGAATGAACAGGCACAACCCAGGACCTCACAAGAACAGCAAAGCATACAACAACAGCAGACGTTACAACAAGGAAGTGACCCACAACAACAAATAACACAACAACAGCCACAAACATATTCACTGCCACAACAACAAATAACACAACAACAGCCACTGCCACAACAACAAGTAGCGCTAACACAACAACCCCAAACTCAACAAACGCAATTGGGTAGGGTGACGGTCTTGGGACACAACCCTCACACAGGGAATGGCCAATCATTGTACCCCCAATAGGACAGCCCACAGACGGCCTTGGTGTGTCCCATCCTGTCAGTAACACCTAATAGTGCGGAGGAGCCACGCATAGAGGTAACGATAGGTGACAAAAAATTATCATTCCTTGTTGACACCGGGGCAACCCGGTCTTGCATAAGGGAAGGTAAATTTAAGATGTCAGGCGAAGCCATGAACACCCAAGGATTTTCTGGGGCTAAAGGGTTGGTTCCCTTTACTGATAATGTTCCCTTATCTATTGGAGATTATGATCTGTCGGTTCCACTTTTATATTATAGTGCCTCACCAGTAAATTTACTGGGGAGGGACATAATGAACAGGTTGAATATGACGATCTCCTTTACAGAGGATGGCATAATTTGCTCTACTCCAGGGATTAACATGCTCGCAGCACGACAGATTATGCAAGCATACTGTGGACAGACAGCGATTAGGGCGGAACCAGTAGATGGCGAGCTCTTCCAGTATGGAACAGACATGGCATTTGCATGGATGCCAGGGATAGAAGGGAAAATATGGAGGAGGCCAGCAGCCTATCTGTTCCGACCAGAAACACCTGTTAATGAACCAGAAGGAAAGGTGTTTGTAATGGACATTGAGAGCATTATTGCAACAGCTGATTATATTGCTGTGCACGCCCAAGATAAAGAAGGGAGAGCATGGAGGGCAGTGATAGCACTAGCAGAAGGATGTAGGCTGACCCAGGTGTCATATGAGGAGCTGTTCTCAGAAGAAAAGGAGGAAGGTGAAATGGTGTTCATGATGAGTGTAGAAATATGGCTAAGAGTGGCTCACAAACAAGTAGCACAGAAAATTGCAATGGCACTTGAGGCACCCGCATGCACCCCAGTCCCCTTCTTTAAGGAGGATATGTCAAGGGTGCCCAAATCATTATGGACTATTAGCCCTTATGACGTGGGATGCATAAAAAGCATAGGGGGTGTAAGGATAAAATTGAAAAAAGGTGCCATACTACCAAGAGTGAACCAGTACCCACTGTCAAAAGAGGCAGATGAGGGCATATATGAAACCATAACGGCCCTTATAAACAATGGCATATTGGTCCCCTCAGAGTCACCATGTAACACGGCTGTGTACCCAGTGCGCAAGGCTAAAGGGGGGTCTTGGCGCTTCATACAGGACCTCAGGCCCATGAACAACATAGTAGAAGCAGAGTATCCAGTAACAGCAAACCCGGCCACAATATTGTGTGGCATTCCAGCAGAAGCATCACGATTTACAGTGATTGACCTTAAAAATGCTTTTTTCTCAATACCATTACACCCAGACTCACAAGATTTGACAAGCTTCACTTACCGAAATACAAAGTGGAAACATACCAGATTGCCACAGGGGTATTGTGAATCACCCTCAATTTTCAATAGAGTAATACAGATGGATTTGGGTAATGTTGAAGTGGAAAGCACAGTGTTACAGTATGTGGATGACATAATAATTTGCAGTACAAACGAAAGTAAATGCAGAGAGGACTCCTTAAAAATGTTGACGATATTGGCTGAAAAAGGATATAAGGTAGACATGGAAAAGATACAATACTGTCAGGAACAGGTACTTTACATTGGCCAACTGATATCCCAACATGGAAGAAAGATTGCACCACAAAGAGCACAGGCCATTTCAGGCACTCCAATGCCACAGACTGTGAGAGAACTGCAGCAATTTCTGGGGCTGTGCAACTACTGTAGAGCGTGGGTATTTGATTACAGTTCATACATAGGACCCCTGCTTGAGGGTTTGAGGGAAGCCAATAAAGGGGAGAAAAAGTTGGGGTGGACTATGGAAATGAGGGAGGCCTTTGATGAATTGAAAGACGCAATATCAACTGCTCCAGTACTGGCATCCCCAGACTATGAGCGACGATTTTTTATATTTTGACATTGCGACTCAGCAGTGATGAAAGCAGTATTGGCCCAAAAAACGAGCATGGGCTATAAACCAGTAGCATTTTACAGCGGTCATTTAGACCCTGTGATGTTAGGTCACTTCCCTTGCGAACAAGGTCTCGCTGCAGCTGCTTTTGCAGTGGAAAAAGCATCAGCAATAACCATGGGGTGTCCAACTACACTGTTTGTGGAACAGGCACTATTTGCAATATTGAATAAACCTAAGTCCACACTAACAACGCAGAGGGCATCAGGTTATGAGATCATTTTGTCTAGAGCTGAACTAGCAATTGTTAGATGTAGCACGGTTAACCCTGCAAGGTTCCTGGCAGAAGTAATTGAGGAGGGAGATTACGCCCATGACTGCACCCAAATAACTGAAATGTACTCATGTACTAGAAAAGTTGAAGAAAACGCACTCGAGGGAGGTGAGCTTTTGTTTATTGATGGGTCATCAACTATTGATCAAGGAGATGGGATATGGAGGACTGGGGCAGCAGTGGTAAAAATGATGGAGGCGCCGGTGTGTGTGGCTATGAAATGTGTACAATTACCACAGCATTACTCTGCTCAAGCCGCGGAACTGGTTGCACTAATATTGGCATTAAAGGAAAGTTTTGACAAACGAGTAACCATATATTCCGGCAGTGCATATGTTACATCCACTGTCCACTCAGGGCTATCAAAATGGAGAAGAAGAGGGTTTAGGAGAGCTGATGGCACTCCAGTGCAACATGCCCTCTTATTGGCTGAACTAATTGAAGTAATAAACGACCCCCAAGAACTAGCCCTAGTAAAATGCACCGCACACACCAATGGTGAAGACCACGTCTCAAAAGGGAATGCAGCAGCAGACGCACATGCGAAATATGCTGCATACTTTGGTGAGATATGGAACCCCACAGACTCACAGAGAGGGAGAGGGAGGGGAATGGCTAGGGAGATGTTGATAAGAGAAGGGTACACCCATCTCCCAGCCACACAGATTATGGAGCTACAAGCGGCTGCACCAATGGCCGAAAAAGAAATATGGGTAAAAAGAGGATGTACAATGTCACCAACCGATGCACTATGGCGCCAGGGTGGCACTGGAAAAGTTGTAATACCGTTGGCACTTTTAAACACCGCCCTGAGCCAATTACATCACCCAGCCCATACAGGCAAGGAAATAATTGCAGCACGAATTAGAGAAGATTGGTTCTGTCCCGAGTTAAATTCTCATGTGTCGAATTTTATCAGCAATTGTCTCACATGTCAACAGTTTACAGCCGGTCATACCCTAAAAGTGATAAGAGGTACCATACCCCGGCCAGAGGGACCTTTTCGGCACCTTCACATTGACTATGTTGATATGATCAACATATGTCAAGGTAATAGGTATATGATTGTAGTAGTATGTCCATTCTCTAGGTGGATTGAAGCAGGGCCCTGTTCACACCCAGATGCATTTAGAGCAGCCAAATTCCTAGTAAGGGAGGTCTTCCCCAGGTGGGGAGTGTGCGAGGTGTTAAGGTCAGACAATGGCCCGCATTTCGCAAACGAAATGTTCCAGCATATCACATCCTTGCTGAGCATAAAACACAAATTTGCATGTGCATACCACCCACAGGCTAACGGTGTATGTGAACGCCTGAATGGCCTATTGAAGGAGGCAATTGCAAAAATACAACAAACAACAAAGAAAAGCTGGTTGTATTGCCTTCCATTAGCCCTATTTGAATTAAGGAATAGGCCAGGGTCCGACCACCACCTCACCCCTCACGAGGTGGTTACTGGACGTCAAATGCGCCTTCCCCTAATGCCAACGTCAAGGGCATTCACTGACCACGAAAGTTCAGCGAGTGTGTTAGGTGATGAAATGTATCAATATGTGTCTTCTTTGATTACTAGTGTTGTGTTTGTGTCTCAACAGCTCGAGCGCACACGGGGCGGGTCTACCAGCAATCAAGAAGAAGGCGCCAGTACAGAATTGGAAAAGGAGAACTTGTGCAAACTTGCCAAAGGTGACCACGTGCTACTTCGCAATTTCAATAGGAAGTGGAACGATAAGCGGTTCACTGGCCCCCATCTGGTAGAGGACGTATCAACAAGAGCAGTAAAACTAAAGGACAAGCGTGCCTGGAACCACCTACATGATGTAAAGATCTACAAACTGCAGACCCGCCCCAGCGCCAACGACAGGTCCATTGGAAGAACAGCAACAACATCCCCGACAGCGGAAGGAAGTTCTACCACAGACAACGACCCAATTGTTCCCTTACCGTGTCACTACTCAGCTTCCCCGGAGACAATAACTGACGAAGAAAGGGGTGATCGGCATACTGCCCACCCCATGGTCACACGCTTAAAGAGTAAAAATACTTCCGCCATCTGAGCCCAAACCCCCCGCCCATTGACCCACAAGTATAGTTATAACTGAACTGAAGGACATTGCCTGCACAAATACACATGTAAACACGTGAATGTTCTCTTTTTTCTCTCGCACATACAGGAACTGCGTATTATTGTATTGTTAAGAAAATAGCTAACTAACAAGTTCACTGCCCAGGCGTAGATGGTACTCCCAGACGATAACTACCCAGAAGAATTGTCAGCCCAATTTGTATACGAAATAAAAAGGCCAACGTACCTAAAAAGGAGAAGGGTACGTGTCTACTACACAGCATTCCTCTTGGCCATAGAATATTCCATGCCCCACCTCCGCCCATACTTGCCGGTCCTAAGAGACAGATCACTTAGAGTAGCGTGGGAACAGCTCTTCGCCTGGGCACTGAATGACTATTTGATTGGGAGAGCTTAAAGGAAACAAACAACTAACATTTAATAACAAGCATTTTGAGAATTTTTAGGCGGGCAACTTTAACGTCGCAAGAATACGCTGCCAGGACTGCAGCAAGGTAAGAGCAAAATGCCGGTGAGATTAGCATATGTAATAAAAGTAATAGGGATTTTTATGATCACTGGGTTCTTGGCTGCCTCTGTATAGCAGTACAGCTATGCTATTAATTTTATTGCTGCACCCAAACCTAAAATACCCCCGTCCCCTGCTGCAACAGGTGTTACGTCAGGTGATAATAGTAACATTGCACCCAAGCAAAATAGAGTTAAACGCAGCACATACTCAGACAATAAAGGTATTGATAATTATATACAAGATTCAGCACACGTCACAAACAACATATGGTACCAACACATGACCCGCATTGGTAAGCAGACAACTGAGGACAGCTGCTACGTTTGCTCATTAATACCATACGCCATGAGTGCTTCACGAACATTTGCTGCCACAGAAATAGATGAAAAGACAGCACAGTGCATAATATACTTGGCACTGTTCCAAACGAAAGGAAGATTTCAAGGGACAGTAGTGCACATGACATGGAAAACACGAGACTCATACCCATATGAAAACAACTTCCTCAAGACCTATTTGAGTTACCACAAGAGCAGTTTACATGCTGAAGCATTCAGATACATAACAAGTGGCCCTGCAAAAGGAGAAACAAAGAAAGTAACACTGCAGTATCTACCATGTGATTGGTACGCCACTGAAGTTCCGGGTAAACAAGGATGTTGGGAGAGGCCGCTGGTGAGAATAACAGGAAAAGTGTATCTGGACAACAGCTGGGAGATAGGAGTGATTGGCAGCAACATGGTAACAAAAGAAACTATCTCAACTATCGAGGCACACAATCACCGATGTTGGACGACGTGGATCAAGTATGTACCAATGCTCACGTGGGTAGAAACAGATGAAGACCCAATAACAATACTACCGCTGACTGCGCCCAAGGTATGCTACCAGCATAAAGGAGAGGTGGACGTAGGATATAACACCAATTGTGCAAGTGTGATGGAGTTACCTGAGGGGGGAGCAGGAACAGCAGTAATAATGGACCATTATTGGGCCTGTGGAGAAAAGGCATACCATACACTGCCTCCCCTGTGGAATGGTGTGTGCACAATGGTGCACGTCAATGTACCATCACTAGTGGTACCTAAGAAGCATGTCAATGTGGCGAACTTTCCCAAAATGGATGAAGGGGACAAGAGAAAAAAGAGATTTGCACCACTTCAGGAGGAGCAAGGGAACAGGACCAACAGCAATGATACTGTCCTAAATAGAAGAAAAAGACAAGGAGAGCCACTGACAGGAAACTACCTGTGGGGAAGGTCGGAAACGGCACTAACCTCAATACCGCCAGAACACAGACTATTCAGCAGAGCAGCAATGTTCTTCTCCTCAATAATACACCCGGGACTGCAGGCTTACGCAAACGCAAAATGGCTCCAAATAACTAGATGGGAACTAATGATGACCATCAATTCTACAGTAAATGGGTTTAACGCAATAAAAGAGGAACTGCGAGCTATAAGGATGGTAGCACTGCAGAACAGATATGTATTGGACCTTCTCACAGCAATGGAAGGAGGAGTTTGTGCAAAGATAGGACAATCATGCTGCACGTTCATACCTGCCAACGATGCTGACAATGGTACACTGACAGAAGCAGTTTCACAATTGGCCCAGATGCACTCCAAAATGATGGATGCAAGTAACGGTGTAAACAAGGATAAGAGCTGGTTTTCACTATTATGGTCATGGATGCCATAATAGTGAAAACCAGCTCTTATCCTTGTTTACACCGTTACTTTCATCCATCATTTTGGAGTGCATCTGGGCCAATTGTGAAACTGCTTCTGTCAGTGTACCATTGTCAGCATCGTTGGCAGGTATGAACGTGCAGCATGATTGTCCTATCTTTGCACAAACTCCTCCTTCCATTGCTGTGAGAAGGTCCAATACATATCTGTTCTGCAGTGCTACCATCCTTATAGCTCGCAGTTCCTCTTTTATTGCGTTAAACCCATTTACTGTAGAATTGATGGTCATCATTAGTGACCTGGCTGTCAGATGGACTGAAAATAATAGTGGGTTGTACTATTTTGGCTGGAGCTACGCTGATCATAATTAGATTTTGGAAGGCCCGGAAGGCACGTACCACTGACGAGTTGCTCGAAATGGTGGGAATGCACCCCTTGATGCCAGCAGATGACGGCCAACATACAGGTGTGATAATACAGGAGAGGGAGAAGTTGCGCACCCAAATCATCACCAACCATCTAGACCCACCATCAGTGAAGATCGAGAACCCAAGAAACCCCAGGAGCTACATAGGAAAATGGGTATACTGTACTCCTGGAGGAACCTGTGAATATATGTATTGGTCATTTGAAGATCATGTAAACCATTATGGACATCTAGGAGGAATAACTAAGATATGGCGAGTAAGAGGAGATAACGAGAAGGATATGTTTGTGGTCGACAAGTCGACCAGAGGGGGGACTGAAGTGGGAGAATGGAAGACCAGGCTCCCGTCCTTCACCTCTCGCGCTTGGCCTAGAGGGTCACGACCCAGACACCCGCCACAAGACGAGTTTGTCCATTTACCAGACGACCAGATACCCTGGTACAGGAACATACGGATGTGTCCATCTGCCTGCCCAGCAGCCCGCACTGGCCATGCCGACACCTGCGGCACGGACCAACTAGACTAAAATCTACACGTCGTTAGAGATGCCATGACGACCTAGACAACGGGAAGCACATCGGTACAAATATACACACTGGACATTCCCACACCGATCTACACGAAGAATATACTCAGTGCTATGACGTAGGCGACAGGCATATTCACGGACGTGCATCTTTATTATTTTTACATAGGCTTTCAGAATGCAGAAACGCAAGACGCGTCATGAACTCATCTACAAAGCTTGCTCGCGCTTCTCTTGAAACCAGTTACTACCATGAGAGGTATAATGAAGACACGATTCTGGTCATGGAACTATATGCTACTATAACCTAAAGCACCTATGCACCAAACGGACCACTTATGCACCAGGCCCAAGTAGGCCTCAAACAAGAGCTCCCGTGGACATTAACAAAGCAAGAGTCAGGTTGCTGATCCTGCAGAATGAGCCCGGTGAAGCAACCAGCCAAGGTCGCAATGTTGCAAACCCACATTCCAAGAACAAATCATCAAAGGCACGATGTTGCAACCTCGCACTCCGCGCACCAACGTTAAGGTCACACCTGCAAATTAAACCTGACACACAGTGGAAAAGCAATATTAATTGTGCAGAATTCTGCCTCAAACACGGTCCCTCCCCACGTGACCAAGCCGAACCTGACGAGATGCCAAACCCAGGAGAGAAGAGGCGTCTGGATCCCTCGCTACGAGACACAGGCAGATACACTTGAAAGGCTCAATGGACATCTGCGACAGTGGGAGCGGTCAGCCTTCCAGCTATGAATAAATCCTCACATTGTCTGCACGTACCCATAGTGAAACATTGTTGCAAATTGCAGGTACACCGAGAGCTGGGAACAGCGGTGGTCCCAGGCTGGGAAGCTCACAGGCGCACCAATCAGAACATGGGGCTCTTATCACTGACGCCAGTAATATTAACCAATCCTCAGGAGTCTTCATGTAACAATTCTCATGTATCTAATTGTAGGGACAACCCAGATATATCACCTGACTACCCTTTGTCCACTAACATTGTTCTCTATATGTGTGCTATACTAACCCTACCACTCGAGCAACCAATTAAGAGTGGCGATAGGTTTTTTGTTAACTTTCTGAGGTGACGCAAGTAGCGCGTCATAATACAGTAAAAAGGGCCTGCGAGCCCCACGATTGTGTGTGTGTCAGGACGGACGCGTACGCTCCTTGACCCATCCCTGCCGTTTTGTCTAATAAACAGCAGAGTCACCTTGCTCCTTGTGTGTGTCTCATACTCTATCTCATCTGGGATATACACGGGAGGAGTTGGGGCCTCCCTGCCTGGAGGTCTGCGGACGGCCCAGCCGACCCCGGCAGAATTTCCCCCCCGACACCTTCTTCCAAAATGTCAAACTAAAAATAAATGTATTAAGAAGAATGCAACTAGCAGTAGTGCTACCACTGCACCTACCAAGGTTAACGTAGCCACAGGTAAGCATTTCAAAAAATTAATTTTCCCAAATATAATCCACCATAGAGTCCTTCAGAACCTTATAAAAACAAGGGAGAAATCACGCTCAACCCTTAGCGCAGAAAACTAATCCTGGAAGCTCTCATACACAGTGCAATACTCCCAAGAAGGAAATTGTTTATATTCATTTTAAACAGAATGAAACCACTAACAAAATTAATTAGTAAACTACAAAAAGTACTTTGCAACATAAGCAATATCAACATAGATACCTTTTCAAACTTCTGTGCAGGTGAGTGGATTCACACAAACAGCACAGAGCCATATTTCAATGAAGAGGCATATAACCAAGAGCAAACAAGCCCAGTTGCCACACATAGCAGTGGCCGAGGGTATGGAAAGGTAGACAGCACTGTAGAGGTGGAGCCAAGTACCCCCACTCCAAGCTCCTTCCCCATGCTACCTATATGTTTGGAGCCAGTGAAAATAACTATAGTGAAAACAATCTTGGAAGTAAGATTCCCATTGAGGAAGCCATACCTGCATTCACAACAATATGATGGCCCTGTGAATGAAATCCCAAAGGAAGTGTGAAAACTGAGCAAACGAGAAGATTGGTGACATCATGAAAAGCAGAACTGATGCACACAGGCAAGAAGTAAGAGGCTGAAGACTATGGACCTTCAATAAGTACTAAAGAGGAGCTGTCAAAGATGAGCAACATTTCAGGCTCGAGATGAAGATGCTCATGCTAAATAATGAAGAAAGATATCAAGTCATTTTTAATTGTACAGATGCAGTATCACAAGTAGACAAAGTATTCTTAAAGGCTGGCTATGTAGTGAATAGATTGCGGCGATGCACCAAAGTATATGCATAGCAATGTATGGACTATGGATGATTCCAAAATGCATTTTAGCAGAGCTGGACCCCATGAGCAGAAAGGCTTTTTCAGTGTGTCGCAGTTGGAAAGCAATTGGATTACAGAGGTGGATTGAAGAAAGGCTTGGCTGGCCCAACACAGGAAGTCAAGCCCACCGTGAGCCTGAATATTCGTACAGTGGTTACAAAACGTGTGAAAAGAACAAAACTCCTGTATTAGGTGAGGAGCAAGAACACTGAAGACATCAGAGGTTCATCATTTAATAGTATTTTAAATGCAGAAATACTCTGAAACATGGTCTGCAGTCATGTGGATGGATGAAAATAGATACTGGGATGAGCTGCATTGAAACCAAGAGACAGAATATGCCTATACTCCCTCATATCCTCAGGCGCAGAGAACATTTCCAAGGCCAAGTTCAAAGCCTTCATTGACTGGCAGACTGCAAGAGTGATGATAGATGACAGGCTAATTGGTGGGAAGCTATGGTTATGACCAGCCCACCAGCACCTGGATTTCATCCTGCATGCTGCTTGCGTGTGTGGAATATTACAGAGGGTGCCAACCAATTATAGAGGTCCATGTAATAGAGAACCCTATAGTTTGTCTAGCCAATGGAATGTCATGTATTTGATGATGTTCATAGAAACCAGAACTAGAGCAGGGCTTAGTTGCCCCACACGATGTTAGAGACCCAATCACCTTCCCTGACAAGTATGGAATGTATATATAGATGTACCCTGTAAGCCTATCACATTCCCAGGTAGGTTTTTGTAGTTTACCACATAGGTTGACGTCAATGATGACAAGTTTTTAGCATATAAGTTACATTTTTTATGAAATGTGTTGAGTGGGGAGATCGAGCGAGTTCGTTGATGTTCATTGTGACTCCCTGTTGTAGATAATTGATATTAAAACAGATGTACTTTGCCAACTTCCTGAGTCAGTTTGATTATTGATGTTTGAGTAAATTCTGCATCCCCATCTATCTCAAAGTATTGCTACCTCGTCTTTAGGACTTGTGTTGGGCACACAAGTTCAGCACCATTATGGCAGAAGAAACGCTGATTGAAAGAATATCCCCAACAAACATACACTCAACTCTCTATTGTACCGAACCAATCGTCCCGTCTCACATCTCCGGCATTTCCAAGAAGTCACACTACCAGCTGCAACGCCTCAGAGTTATTCTTCCTCTCCTCTCCTTCCCCCAGAAGCTCACCGTCTCCAGAGTCCTGGTTCTCTCTAAGCTGGACTATTGCAACAGCCTCTATCTAAACCTGCCTGCCTCTACTCTCCGCCCTCTGCAACTTATCCAAAACAGGACCGCAAGACTTGTCCTTGGCCTCAAGCCCAGGGATCGTATCTCTCCAGGACTGAAATATCTGCACTGGCTCCCAGTGGCTGCAAGGATTAAGATCTGCATTATCCACAAGGCCTTCTAGGGCCTGGGGCCGTGTTACCTTCAACTCTCTCTTCCTAAATGCCTTTCTTCTCGGGCTCTCCGCTCACCTGCCTCCAACTCCCTCAGGGTCAGCCGCTTCTCCAAGCAATGAATTGGTGGTCGATCTCTCTCTTCGGCAGGAGCCTCCCTCCGGAACAGCCTTCCTGCCTCCCTGAAACTTGAGGAGAACCATCTCTGGTTCCGGAAGCACTTCAAAACCTTCCTCTTTGCTTCTGCTTTCTTTGCCTCTCTCCCCTGCTGAAACCCCCTGCCTAACCTGCTCTGGTTACGTAGCCACCCTCTGACCCTGGGGCCAGGACCCACCCCTTGCACTCCTGCCCTGCCTCCCTGGAAACCCCCTGCACTTAGGGACTGTTTTCTGTATCCCTTCAGTCCCCCCCACCAGCACTTCTGCTCTACCTTGCACTTGCCACCATCAGGCCACTTAACTATCGTATTTATTCCTCCATCCCTTGTACTGCACTTCCCCTCTCCTTTCCCCCAGGCACTTTTCACTCCTCCCTACCCTTGCACTTGCGCGATCTGAATGACACTTGGCCTAGTAGGATAGTTTGTCTGTCTTTCCACTGTTTTTTCCCTTCCCTGCCTCGTCGCGCCTTGAAACACTTGTGTATAGGCGCGTTATAAATACCATATCATATCATGTCATATCATGGGCATGCAACTCAATGTGTAATGTATGAAAACAATCCTTCAAATATTTATGGCAGTTCCTCAATCAGTATGTGAAAGCCAAAGACAAATGAAAAATTGAAATATTACAAACTATGGACTCCTGTCCAGTGCAAATATACACAGGACAGCAAGGACATTCATTAGCCTGCATATCCGGGCCTGCTTGCACAAGCACCTTCCACTGCATCAAAATGTTAGCAGCACACCATTCTACTATACAAAATCTTGTTCAGAGACTGTTCTATGCAAAAAGTCCTGCTTTAGCACTGGAGCATTTAAATCACATTCTCCTACATAGCACAGCAAAAGAACTCCTGGAAGAAATAGACCACATCCAAAGCAAATATTTTGGAAGTTAAGAGCACTTACAAAATTCAGTAACGTTAGAACAGAGTAGCGACAACCTTGCAGATGCCAACCTTCTATTACACAGATACAAAAAAGAAATAGATAAGTTTAAAAGCACATCTGCTGAATTACCAAACCAAGTATGTCTGTTTTGTCGCAAAACCTTTTATACAAAGAGCACCAAAACTGTAGATATAGCATACAAAGTAGAAGACAATGGATTGGCCACAAGTGGGCGCTTGGATGCAGCCTGCATCTATGTGATCTCCCGGCCTGATGGTTCCATAAGTTGAGCCCCCCCTTGAGACACCACCCCAAGAACGAACGGCCTACAAGGTGTATGAACCCCCCAGGAGTTACAGAGAGAAAGAGCAAAGAAATATGATCCCGGAACATTTATGAAACAGTTTCCATGCTCCAAGGCGTAAACCAAAGTGAATCCTGCCTCAAGGGTGAGCCGCGTGGTTCGAAGGAATGGCACCATGAGCGCAGCCCAGAGAAGAGTGATGCTGGGCCTGTGAGGCAGCAGTGCGGCAGTGCAAGTGCCTGGACCCCACCCCTTTTCGTGACCGGGGGGCTGATGGGAACCTGGGGGTCTACCAGGACTAACTGCCCCTGATATGTGGAGGACTCAGGGGAATGGAATTTGAGACAGGACAAATCGAGGGAGTAGCCCGCCTGCCAGTCGATGAGCCTCCTCTCCCTCCTCCCTCCTAACGCGGACCAAAGGTTTTGGTGTGCACGCGCCCAGTGAGGCATAGCACCCCCATGGATATGCGCTGAGGGTTTACTGAAAAAGGGGAAATCCCCAAGCAAAATCGAGTGGAAGACTCGGAAGAAGCAGGTCCCCATAAGACCGACCCAAGTGGAGCAGACAGTTGACATAAGTGGGAACCAGCTCTTGAAGCCCCGAGTGTGCGGCAGCCCGGTCGCATGTGAGGTTCTAGGACGTTCCCAATGGAGGGGGCTGTCGCCCCAGAGGAGTCCTGTGGCTCCTCCATGCCACAATGAATGACAGGCCCCTCACCCCCAGACAGCGAGAGACGGCCTGAATAGCCGGCGCACCTCTTGCTGAAGAGGAGAGGCTCTGCTACACCGCTGCTCTGATGTGCGGCCCATCGCCTCGGACCACCACAGGCACCATCAGCGGGAGACTAATGACACCCTCCCCTGCCTGAATCTGAGATGCAACACACCCACCTGCCAATCGGGATATGTGCCGCACCCACCCCCATAGGAGAGAGAAGTTCCACGCTGTTAGTGGCCCCCTATCTGTGGAGCGGACCACACACACACACACTTGCATGTATGCAGACCCGAGGAGATCACAGATTGCTACGATAGGACTCTGAGACCTTTTGGGGGACATTTGCATAATCCTCCTGGCACTAGCCCCAATTCATTGAAGGGCATGCTGCCCTGCCCTGCACCAGTGAGGACTGATCAGGCCTCGGAGGGAGTGGGAGAGCCTAGCTCACCTCCAATGACTGCCCTACAAATGAGAGTATCCAGGGCCATGAAGAAGTGAAAACACAAGACACTGCCCGAGTTCTAACCACCTCAGGACCCACAAGGGTAAGAACAGCCCACCCTAGCATACAGGGACCCCACACACCAGAAGATAGCAGAGGAACGCTTGAAATATCGCACTGCTATATGTTGAAGGCGGGGGGAGAACATTTCCCAAGAAAAGACCAATGCTGACCTCCCACTCACGTTCCAGAGACTACATGGCACACGGGTAGTGCTTTTTGAGCATAGGGAGATGGCTGTTTTATTCTGCCCCCCCAATGACCTCGGAACACTGGGAAGGGCAGAACCAGATAACTCACAGAGCCCCCAGCACCACACGTTGACTTCCAGCAATGCACCGAGCAGTGGGCGCTTACTGACCTTCTGGACAGCATTGCAAACCTGGTCAATAGGAGGGTTGTGGCCCCAGTCTTGGGGCGTGTGCCCTCCTCCGAGACTTTGACCGAAGGACTAACAAACGTAATCAGAACTGCAGCCCAGACAGAGAGGAGTGAGAGTTAGACTCTCCATAGTCCCTCTGCGAAAGAGAGGGGTCCCAAGGAGACGTGCTTGACAGAACACAGCCGAGAGACTAACTGACATAAAGGGAGGTGACCTGATTACCCCACTGTCCTGAACTATTCCCTTGTGGGGGAGGCCCATGATATAGGAGCTTGTGCTCACCACAAAGGCAGAAGTGCCGATACAAAAGACCAGGAAACTACAGAGTTATGAGTTCACAAATTGCATGGATGAGAGGAACTCTGCCAGCCCACCGATTCGGCTGGTCCCCTGTGGTGTGGGCCCCCACCACAGGGACTGTTGAATGACCCTCGAGACCAGGGAGCAACCTGATTGCAGATGGAACCACTATACTGAGGGCCTTAGGACTACTCAAAAGAGGATGAGAGCTGTACAGAAAGCACAGGGGACGAAGCATAGGTGCCAGAAACTAAGTGTATGGAAATAAGGCAGAAGTTGGCAACATACAGGTATACCCCACATCGCCCTTGTTGGTGACCTCTCACGAACCCAACATGGTGACCTCAGTGACAGGGCCAGAATTCTGGAAAAAGCAAAATGTAGTGGTCCAGACACCCTCGACACGACGAGAGTGACGATCTTTCAAGACTTATCATCAATGACTCTGGCCTCTGGCCTTGAGAAGAATGTGCATGCCCCTTACGAAGTGGTTTAAGGAATAAGGGATCCACTACAGATGGGGCTTCCCATCCATTCTCTCTTACATTTGAACTCAAAGGATGTAAGGAGAGGCTGGTGGTGGAGAAACTGCATGGCTGAACTTTTGGGCAACCAGGAGATTGAGCAGAATCAAGACAACGACAGACAGTGGCTTATCCAGAGGCCGAAATGGAGATGCCTACCGGGCTCCAGGAAATATAGGAGGATGAATGCTTCCCCTGGGATGGATGGTTGAAATACTCTGGGAGTTCTGTAGCACCGATCACAGAGATTGGAGTACACAGTGCAGTGCTGGAAATTGGTGATGATGAAACACGTCTTGGTTCCAGAGGGCTAGCGCTGGGTGAGACTATTTCCAGACTGCCCCTGATATGTAGAAGGATGTCATTCCCATGGCACTCCGAAGGAGTTCAATGGACTCAAGGGACTGCGTCTGAATACAGGCTGTGTTGAAGGCAGACACCTGGACCACAGAAGGAAGAGGTAACAATGGGCGGATGTGGCCTCAGAGAATCTAGGTATTCAGGAATGAGTACCGGTGAGGCTTCCGGGCTTTCAAAGTCCTGGTGACGTACCACCTACTGGGGCATGTTCTGTTGGAGAAGTGTTGGGGAATTGAGGGGCGGTGTGCTGTTTGGGAGGGGAACAGAGGGGGCTCAACGTTTATGAGGTTGTTTCACAAAGGGACCGAGAGGTAACTGGTCTCCGCTGGTGGTCCGAACTCGGCCTGGTTATGTTAACCAGGCGGTGTCGGATGCCTTTGTGGGATGGGGGGACTGGGGTAGGTGAGAGGGATAAGGGTATGAACAAGATCTTCTTCGAGCAGAACGTAAGTGATGACGTGGGTGCTAAATATTGGGCTTGGCTGCTGGAGGTGGCTGCGGGTCAATAGGTGCATTAAAGCAGAGATGGCGATAGAGCCAAGCTTGCAAATGAGTGGCCTCCTCAGGGAGGGAACACTAAATGTTAAGGGATTGAACTCACCCACGAAAAGATCACTGGTGGCCAGGTAGTTTTGAAGAGCGAGACTTGATGTGTTGTTCCTACAGGAAACCAAATATGCATGTGGGGAGTGAAAGGGGCCCCTAGGGGTCCCTAACGTCTATGGAAACAAGGCGAGTCACCACACACGATAGATACGCCAGACACGAGGTTGTATTCCCAAAGCTAGGGTTTATTGCAAAGCAAAAGTCTCAGTTGGCCAACTCGGTCTCACGCCCCGCGACGTGTATCTCTAGACCTCGAGGGACGCAAGAGAGTGAATTACGTACATCGGTTACATATATACAAAATACATATCATACAATCAGCTATGACACGTTTAACACCCCCCTTTTATTGGGTTTCTTTGAACTTGGTGTGATGATGGACATCTCCGACAACTATGACACCTTCAAATATCTATTCTAGTAACAATTTGCAATTTGTGAGTGCGGAGGCATCTTTCAGTTGTTGAATGGAACACAGCGTTTCTGTTCTTGGAAGCGAGCTACATACGGGGGGAAGAGTTGCATTCCAAACCTTGCTATCTATTAGGTGCTATTCGTGTCCTGGGAGCCGGCACGCTCTAGCGGGCTCAGCAAAGGGGGGCCGTAAGAAAAGCATAATTCAAGCCTTTAGCTGTATTATTCTAACATATTCTACCATATAACGAGACTGGCTGGCAGCTGCAAAATGATTAAATGCCCTGCAGCTCTGCTTCAAGGCTACATTCGGGAGGGAGCCAGGCATTCTTCCTGGCGCTGCCTACGTTTGTGTTTCAACAAACTCTTGTTATCCTCACGGCCCTGCGGCCTTGTCCTTTTTACGTGCAGACAACAATGTTTTACAATCGAGCAGTGTAAGCGGAAAATATACTGCGAAGCAATAGGAGCAGAAAGCAATGAGCAATGGTTAGAAAACAAAATGGCGATTCTTGTTACATCAAAATGGCCGTTCATTGGCAAACTCAAAAACCTATATTCTGTCATATCGTGCATGAGACGGTTGGCCCACGGCCACAAAAATACGTTTGCAGTCACAAAGTAGAGGTATCCATTTTTCTAGACTGACAAACCCTCCTTTGGCCGTATGCCAAACGTCTCATCTATTTATTGAAACCTCCTCTAGTGATGATGAGTCTGAAGTACTTATGTCTGAATTTTGCATGCTATCGTAAACATAATCCTCTTCATCAATATCTATTGCCATCAACTCTTTTACTGTTCTCATCTCATTTGGGTCTTGGTCAGCTCGAACATGAGGTTGTTTTTTCTTTGTCATCATATGCATACATCCTTCCGTACATCCCTCAGTTACCTCAGCGCAAACTATTGGTAGGCAATGTATGCAACAACAGCACGTTAGGAATATTCCAAACACCACTCTACTAATATTGAGATCAACTTCCATCCCCAAGAACGTAGTATTCCCCAAAACCAAGATCCTATTCCCCAGCTTCCTTCTCCAGTAGGGAGTTCAGAGCTTAGGACATGCATTTTCTTTATTGCTTTAAAGATCGTAGTCATCGACATAAACGCAACACGCTGATCCCACTATTTTGCAAATTCCCCCACGATCAACCAGGATCACGTCGAGAGCCATTCTATTTTGCAGCATCATTAACCTGATTCCTCTTTCTTCCAACGTCATGTTAAATAGTATATCTGTTGTTGTGTTTATGGTATTTTTTAGGATTCTGGACAGCTGCCTTATTTTATACGAGTTCACTATCTGCCCTAAGAATGGAATGAATGATTTTGCTACATCAGTTGCTATTAAAACACACTTGTCAGTCCTTTTGACTCTAGTTCTGGATAGTCTGGCCATGTCTGCTGTTTCTAAGAGGAATACTCCTGGGAACAGTAGACCTAGGTAACATGTACCTCCCCAGTTTCTGGGCAACCAAGGATATGCTTTCTCTCCACATATAAAATAAGCTGGATCACCTACATATACTGGTTCTATTTCCCATTTTAATACCACTGTATTCATGCATCCATTATATGTTCCGACTGAAAAAGAACCTTTCTTTTTTAGACAAAAAGGGACAGTTCTTGGGCTATAATTCACTGTGTAAGATGGGGGGATTGTGTCTTTGTCCCCTTCTGTTCTTACACGAAATGTCAATACAGATGTCTTTTCTGGTGGGGACAATCTATCTCGTCTATTTTGTCGTGTTATCTTTCGTGTACTTTTCCTCGTGGGCTCTGGGGCTATTACTTGTGCTTTATGGAAAATGGAACAACCCACAAGCTTCATTATTATCTCCTCAAACTCATTCATGTTGGTTCTGTCTAATTGACCCGTACTACTCTCATTCCATTTCCCATAAAATATTGCACCTAAAGATGCACTACATGCAGAACTTAATGGTAATGGCTGTACATACCACCCTATTCCTTTCCCAGCATGCTGTGGTAAATGGGCACATACCCAGCAATTTGTTTTCTTCAGAATTGCATGTGTCATGTTCATGATCAATAACAATGTATTATTCCCAAAACCTTCCCTGTGTCTTTCTTCCATTGGGGGCAGGGTATTGGTAATCACCTGAACCGGCTTTCAGTAGTGGATTTATTAATTATTGGTAAAAACATTTCTAATGGGTGTATCACTTCCACATACCATAATATTAGGGCTGTCAATATTGGTGCTACCACGCTCATAAAGCACATTATTATTGTCAGTACCAGCATACAATTCGTTTTACCATGCGTTTCTCTTAAGCTTGCAGTCCTCATAATTGACTCATTCTCAGCAGTGGTGCTGCAGGAGGAGGCTGGAACCGGTGCCGGCATGTATCTCGTCGTCCTTCTTCTTCCTTATTACAGTTCGTCGTGGATATCTCTCTTCGTCGCGCTTGCTCTGGTGTCAATAAGTTCAACGGAATTGTCACAGTTCAGTTCTGCCTGTCCTTATTAGCCTGGATTTGTTTATTCGTTTTTAGGCAAGATCACTTGTCCTTTCTCATACTGCTCAGACGACCTTTGATGAGTTATCTTTTTGCCTTAGTACCATGTGCGCCCAGCTTGTCCGCTCTGGTTCCTGACACATGTACTTTTAATCAGTTATCTTATTGCCTTAGTACCATTTACGCCCAGCCATTTACGCCCAGCTTGTCCACTCTGGTTCCTGACACATGTACTTTTAATCACACCGAGGAGCCGCGAGTCTTGAATTGTCCGACTTGCACAATTCTCACGCTTCTATCCTCTACACCTCTAGTTCCTTCTCCATCCATGAGATGAACCAGAGGTTGACATAAACATCAAAAAAGAACTGCGAATCATTTTGTCTTTCGAGGCCGCAAGTTGTATCACCTTACTCCTGGTATTGTGTGATCCGTGAACAGTGCCGGTGCACTTCCAGATTCAGACTCAAAGTCAGCCTGTGGCGCTACTGCAGGTGCTGGTGTGCGCCACGCCAATGATGCAGATCCGTTCTTTGGCGTGTTGGCAAGTGCTGGTGGGTGCCAAAGGGGTACACGATTTGTTTCTGCTGGTATTTGCAAGGCAGATTTCGTGTCGGTCAGCAGTGATGTCGATTCTGCTGGGCAACGTTGGGGCACTCTTTGCCCTTCGCCCTCTTTGGCAATCGTCTCAGGCTTTGTTTCGAGTTTCACTTCTCGTTTTGGCAGATTTGGTGGCTGCTTACTGGCAACAGTTTCTTCCGTTTCTGGGACCGCTGTCTCTTTCCGGTCATCAGGGTCAGGCAAGTCTTTCAGTGAAGTTGGAATCTTCTTGGCATGGGTGGCATGGATCCACGACTTTCTTCCATCCACCCGTCTTGCCGTCTGCGTCGCCAAGAGTACTTGATAGGGCCCGCGCCACCTGGGTGCTAACAATGACTTTCTTTCAAACTTTTTTAGCAGCACCCAGTCGCCTGGCTCCAGCACGTGCCCTGAACCGGTGTATCTCACTGGTAATGCTTCCTGCACCTGCTGATGAATCAAACGCAATTTCTGCATTAAAAGACCCCAATAAGTACTAAGCACAGGATGTTCTACCTCACTAAGTCATTTTGGCTGTGGTGCGCACCATACATTTGCCGGCCTCCCCATTACGATCTCGTACGGGGAGAGCCCAGTTTTAGCCTGTACAGACGTACGCATGCATAATAGTGTTATTGGTAATGCATCCACCCAACTCAACTTGCTTCCTGCACAAATCTTGCTAATCTTTGATTTAAGAATCCCGTTGTGCATCTCCACAAGACCGGCAGAACTTAGATGCCTTGAACTATGGAATCTCTTATCAATCTGAAGACCAGCACATATCTGTAACACCACTGCGCCCACAAAATGTGGTCCATTATCGGACCATAGGACACGGGGCAAGCCAAATCTGGAAAAGTATTCCTTAAGCATTACTTTTGCCGTGCTCATTGCTGTGCAGTCCTTCAAGGGATATGCCTCCACCTACTTACTGAATGCACAGATCACCACCAAGAAGTATTTTAAGTTTTAGCATCTCTCCATCTCTATGAAATCAAAATGGATCACCTCAAATGGCATAGAGGGCGGGCCAAAACTGCCTGTTAGAGTCACTGTTCCCTTTCCTACATTGTGTTGCAAACACGTGATACAGTTCTGCACCAACCTCTCTGCATAGTTTTTTATGTTTAAATTCTGCCATACTGTAGAAAGGTGCTGTATTATCTTTTTCGCACAGATGTGAGTAGGGCTGTGGGCCATTGTGACCATTGCAGTCACATACGAATTTGGCAACATCCAGTTTCTAGTTCCCTTGTCCACCCAACAACCCTGCAGATCCAACTCAGCAGAGCCCTCTGCCCACCCCTGTATTTCATCGGCCGTAGCTTTGGCCTGCATTTCTTTGACAGTGGCAACTCCATTTTCTATCATACAGGGTACTTCCTCTGTCTGAACCGTCATCATTTTGGTATTTAAATCAGTGGCAGTTTGTTTCGCAATTCTGTCTGCAAACGCGTTTCCCTCTCCTACTTTGCCTGTTACCTTTTTGTGTGCCTCGCATTTCACTATTGCTAGGCGTTTTGGAAGCGTGAGTGCAGACAGCAATCGTAGAATCAAAGGGCTATGTTGAATTCTGGCGCCATGTGATGTCAAAAACCCTCTCTCAGCCCAGAGTCGACCAAAGTTATGAACCACTCCAAAAGCATACTGGCTATCAGTATATATATTCACATTCAAATTTTCAGAAATCTCGCAGGCTCTGGTTAATCCTATTATCTCTGCGGCTTGTGCCGAATTGTAGGGAATTCTTTTGCTTTCTACAACACTCTCTAGGGTAGTGATAGCATATGCAGCAGTTGTCGTGCCATCTGGTAATTTAAAACATGAGACGTCACAAAATAACTCAACATCTGGCTCTTTCTGTGGGGTATCACTTAAATCAACTCTCCCCTTGGTTTCTTCCTCAGTGACCATTGAGCAATCGAAGGGGGTGATTCATCCTCCCCAATTTCTTTTATGGGTGGTGGCATTAATTCTGCAGGATTCAAAGCGCTACACCTCATAATTTGGATATGGGGCGCGAACAAGATAATCTCATATTTTGTCAATCTAGCAGAGGTGAGGTGTTCCGTCTGTGTCCGATTTACTAGAACGTCTATGGCATGTGGCAGCATCAAAATTAAAGTGTGCCCCAATACCATCCCTTCCGTTTGTTTCACTGATGCAGCAGCCGCCGCGACAGATCGCAAACATCGTGGTAGGGCGCACTACAGGGTTCAGCGCAGAAGAAAAATAGCCGCATGGCCTATTTCTTCCAACTTGTTCCTGTGTCAAAACCGCCAATGCACATCCTTCACTTTCACACACAAATAGTCTAAACATCTTCTCATACTTCGGCGTACCCAACACTGGAGCCGAGCATAATGCAGCTTTCAATTCATCAAATGCTTTCTGACATTCCTCATCCCACTGTAAAAGCATAACCGCATTCTTTCTAGTCAAATTCACCAACGGCTTCACAATTAACGCAAAATTACCAATCCATTGTCGGCAATATGAAGCCATGCCTATTATGGCTCTGACTCCTTTTTGTGTCTTTGGAATAGACATACAAGAAATACTTTCTATGCGTTCTGGCGTTAGTCTTCTCCCTTCTTTCGAAGGTAGGTAGCCCAAATAGGTCACCTCCTTTCGATTGAATTGAAATTGCTTCAAACTAGCTTTATGGCCATGTGCCGCTAGGTGTGACAGTAGTAATACAGTGCTTTCTTTACAAATCTCCTCTGTGTCTGCAGCTAGCAATAGATGGTCTATGTATTGCAAGAGTACACAACCCACAGGTAATTCTAGCATGTCTAGCTGCTCTTTTAATGCTCTACTGTAAATACTTGGACTTTCCGTGTAAACTTGCGGAATCCGCAAAAATGAAAATGATCGTCCTAATGTGAACGCAAACAAATATCTGCTGTCCTTGTCCACTGGAATACTGAAGAACGCGTTTTTCAAATCTACTACACTAAAATATTCTGCTGAAACAGGTATCATTGTCAATATTGTAGTGACATCTGGCACTAGAGGAAATTGTGGATCTACTACCTTGTTCAATGCGCGCAAATCAATTATAAAACGGTATGGTACGTCATTGCCTCCTTTTTAATAAACTGGAAGAATCGGGCTGTTGCATGTACTGCCTGTAATTTCCTCTATTACCCCTAATTTCACCAAATCTGTAACAATACTCTTCAATCCTTTCTCACCTTCGGCCGAAATTCTGTATTGGGGTATTCGCGGTAGGGTAACACCTTCTTTCAAAATGATCTTTACAGGATCTATCTTTAAGCATCCTACATCATTGTCATGCATTGCCCATATACAGGTTAGCACTTTACTTAGTTCCCCTGGTAAAGTTTCAGACATGAATTCTGACACAGGGGCATCGTGTGGCCAAATCGTTAGGAACACTCCGTCTGCCATGCAATGCATAACGGAATCAAATTTTTTCAACAAATTTAATCCCAAAGAGTTCTCACCACAATTTTCTGTTAAAAGGAAAGGACAATGTTCAGTAAATAGTCCTATTGTAACTGGGACTGGTTTGGACACTGGATTTATGACTGGTGTACCTGCGAACCCTACAGAAACATTCTTTTGCCCTGACAGTGGTATATCCGGAACCAAGTGGTGGTCTATTGAACACTTCTGCGCTCCTGTATCTACAAGAAAGCGGTGCTCCTCATTCCCGACTCTCATTTCTACGTAGGGTCCTCTCTAATTCACGGGAATAGACACTGGTTCCAACCCCTGTCCTGGGCTGTCCTATTGGGGAAATAACCCATCGTCCGATGTGTAATCATTACTGTTACTGTAATACGTGTTTGGCTGTGTATCGAAAACGTTCCCACTCTTTCCTCTATTTCCCCCACTCTGGTTTCCATACTGTTGATTTTGCTGTCCCTGACTCTGGTTTGGGGCATTTTGGTTTTGGCCTTGGTTTTGATTACCTCTGTTATTGTGATGCTGCTGCATACTATTCCTATTTGGTCCATTCGCTCCTGGGTGTCCTCTATGCTGTCTCCTCTGACCAGACCCAATTCTATTCTGCAGATGCAGACATTGCGCTCACCAATGTCCTTCCTCCTTACAATATGCACACTGATTTGGTCCCACTGTTCCCCCCCGCATATTCAAATTACTCCTTCCTTGTGCGTTCCCTCTCCCCACATTATGTCCTACTACTTGCTGCAGTAGTACCTGTGTTCTCAATAGACATTCTTTCAAGTCTGCCTCCATCTGTTTTAGCAACGATAATTCGTCCACCATCTCCTTCTGCCTCGGTGATGGTAACTGCTGCTGTTTATTATGTGACCCCTTTTTTCCCTTCCGATGTCTCCCGATATCCTTACTCCTGTACCCAGGTGTAGTAAACATTTCGACATAATCATTATCTAATTCATCTCTAAGTTCAAAAAGTCCATATATATGTTCTCTCACTTCTTCATCCCTCTCCCTACAGCGTGCTAATGCATTCAAAACTAACAATCGCTGCGGTGGTAATTTCCCAATTAACTGTTTCCATTTCTCCACCAAATATTCACACATGCATTCCAACACTACCTGTCTTTCGTTGCTTCTTCGGAAGTCATACATCGAAGCCAATGCTGCCGTTCCATCATTCCCGTCTATATACATCTCTGCCTGTTGCTGCAATTCCACCTTCCTTTCTTTGCTGATCGCACTGCGAGTTACCCTTGTGCATACCCGTTGGTCAGTCCCGCCTCTTGCCCCCGTGGTTTCAACTTCAACCCCAGGAGGAACGGACGGTACCGAGTCTGTGTCTGAGGAGGGAGGTGCAGATGGGACAATGGGAACAGGAAGTGTCTGTTGTGGGCCTGGTTGGCTAATAGGAATTGCTATGTGTGCGGTCTTTGGCTGTGGGAGGGCTTGAGCTACCAGAGGGAGAGCTTGGGCTACGGGCCGGTTTTGGGCAATAGCTACTGACGTGTCTGGCCTCACTTCTGATCTTGGGCCTTGTTTTGTATGGGTCAATATATTTTCTATCAATTCATCTGCTATGTGTAATTCCCATTGTGGATATATCTTTTCTATATTCAACTGGTCACGCCTAGCTGCCCTTCTTAGACTCTCAGTCCACTCCTCCTCTTCTTTCTCTTTTCCGCTACTTCACCTTTCGATTTATGCCTGCGCGCATGCTTCGCTCTGCTTTTAAGTCTGAGCATTGCTTCCTTTCTCCAGTCTTTAATAGTCTCAAATGCTGCAGGACGCGCTTTCTTTCTTATCAACATCCTTTCCAAGTTATCTATTCTCGCTATCTCAAAACTACCATTAATCGGCCACTGATGGTCTTGTTGCTTTCTGGTTTGCCTATGCCAAGTCTCAAAGAATATTATCGCACCCACTCCATACTTCACATACATCTCATACGCCGGCGTTCCCCCAGGTGGTACAATTTGGCCATCTTCCAAAGATTGTCGACCACAGCGGAAAAACCCTGCTAAGGTGGACAATACCCCAGGCATGTTTCAACCTTCCCCCGGTTAATCAACCTTACCTAGGGTGTTTGATTTTGCAAAGTCAACTCTCAACCAATATCAGGATTACTTTGAATCGGGGAATGACGTACCTGATAGATCAAGTTGTCTGTATACTGACGCACCAAATGACATTGTGTCTGCGTTTCTTGGCTTCCACCTCGTTTCTGGACCCTCGCCTCCTTGTTCTCTAGCCAGGCACGTCGATCAGGGATCAGATGTGTGCAGATCTGCAAAGGAGTCTCTCATCACTTTTACAGGGCGCCCAAACCCCTCTTGATCCCGGCTCGATCGTCCCGTCCTCGCCGTTCTCCGCCTTACTCAATTACAATGTTATGTGATGGAACAAGTGGGGGAGGGTCCCTGTTCGGGCGCCATATTGAAAGGGGCCCCTAGGGGTCCCTAACATCTATGGAAACAAGGCAAGTCACCACACACGATAGATACGCCAGACACAAGGTTGTATTCCCAAAGCTAGGGTTTATTGCAAAGCAAAAGTCTCAGTTGGCCAACTCGGTCTCACACCCCGCGACGTGTATCTCTAGACCTCGAGGGACGCAAGAGAGTGAATTACGTACATCAGTTACATATATACAAAATGCATATCAAACAATCAGCTATGACATGTTTAACACCCCCCTTTTATTGGGTTTCTTTGAACTTGGTGTGATGATGGACATCTAAGACAGCTATGACACCTTCAAACATCTATTCTAGTAACAATTTGCATTTTGTGAGTCAGTTGTTGAATAGAACACAGCGCTTCTGTTCTTGGAAGCGAGCTACATATGTGGGGGAAGAGTTGCATTCCAAACCTTGCTATCTATTAGGTGCTATTCGTGTCCTGGGAGCCAACACGCTCTAGCGGGCTCAGCAAAGGGGGCCATAAGAAAAGCATAATTCAAGCCTTTAGCTGTATTATTCTAACAAATTCTACCATATAACGAGACTGGCTGGCAGCTGCGAAATGATTAAATGCCCTGCAGCTCTGCTTCAAGGCTACATTCGGGAGGGAGCCGGGCATTCTTCCTGGCGCTGCCTACGTTTGTGTTTCAACAAACTCTTGTTATCCTCACGGCCCTGCGGCCTTGTCCTTTTTACGTGCAGACAACAATGTTTTACAGTCGAGCAGTGTAAGCGGAAAATATACTGCAAAGAAATAGGAACAGAAAGCAATGAGCAATGGTTAGAAAACAAAATGGCGATTCTTGTTACATCAAAATGGCCGTTCATTGGCAAACTCGAAAACCTATATTCTGTCATATCGTGCATGAGACGGTTGGCCCACGGCCACCAAAATACGTTTGCGGTCACAAAGTAGAGGTATCCATTTTTCTAGACTGACAGGAGGAACGTAGGATACTGAGTACGAGATTGGGAGATGAATACTGGGGCACAGGTCCGCTGAGGAAAGCAGGAGTGGGTATTCTCATCAGGAGGGGATTGAAAATGGAGGTGTCCTTCACACTGGCAACGGTGTACTGCCCCAATACGGGTCAATCACGATTTCTGCAGAGAATGCTTCAGAAAATAATGCTGGAGTCCTCAGGACATGTAATCCTGGGTGGGCGGGGTTATTTTAACCTCTGGGCAGACGTTAAGCTAGACAGGTTACTGGGTAATCCCAAAACACAAGACCCACTACATGGGGGCTGGGCTCAGGTCAGGGAAATGCTTGAGGCCTGTGAGCTACTGGACGCATGGCGAAGTGGTCATCCAAATGAGAAAGAGTACACCTTCTATTCGACGTCCCATGGTACTTTCACCATGTTTCACTACTAGTACATCACAGGCGGCCTGTGGGATGTGCGATGCGCTCAGAGATCTCACCGATCTCATGGTCTGACCATGACATGGTCACCATTGATCTAGATTGGGCAGGTCTCCCACACAAGGGGTCAAAGAAGATGTGTAACAAGTCACCGTGGAAAGTCTTCCAAAAAGAGATAGATGGAGAAATAAGGGAGTACTTCAAAATACAGGAGAGGTCCCAAGAACAACGGTGTGGGAAGCGGGAAAGGCGACATGGCGGGAGATCCTGATTAGGGAAGGAGCTAGAAAAATGAGAGCGAGGCCCCTAATAGAACGCAGACTGACGGAGGATATAGCCCACCTGTTTAGGGTGGCCCAGAACACCCTGGAGGTGAGGGAGAATAGAGTCCAGGAAGCCAGATGTAAAAGAGAGGAGCTCCGACTCCTAGAGGAAGGCCAGATAGTTCCTAAACTACAGTTTCTCAAACAGATGTTCTATGAGAAGGGAGACAAGGTGGATGCACTGCTGGCCGCCAGACTGCGGGGACAGTGCGCCGAGAGAGTAGGGGTATCCATAGAGGAGGAAGGAGGTGCTCACGACAGGGGCAATCTCAGAAGAGTTCACGTCATTCTACAAGACCCTATATACATCTGAGACTGCCCATGGACGGGCGGGAATAGATGAATACATGGCAAATGTACAGATGCCAAAACTTTCCAATGAGGAGGCTGATGGACTAGATGCCGCAATCACTGCAGAGGAGATCGAGAGGGCTGTGAAGAGATTGCCACTGGCGAAGGCTCTGGTGGGAGAGGATGGCTATACAGCTGATTTTTATAAATCATTTCTCTCTTCACGCCTCCCGTTTATGGTCGAGCTTTTCAATGATATTCTCAAAACAGGTGTTGCCCCAGACTCTTTCTCGCAAGCACTCATCACAGTGATTCCCAAGGAAGGCAGGGATCCCAGAAGATGTGGTTCCTACCGCCCCATATCGCTATTAAACATCGATGCCAAGATTTACACGAGGGTCCTGGCAGCAAGACTTGAGATATATATGCCCCGTCTGATACACCCAAATCAGGTTGGATACATAATGGGGCAACAGGGCACAGATACAATGCGGAAGACTCTGCACTTGATCCACGAGTCACAGAACATGGAAGGTGACACGGTCCTTCTCTCCGTGGACAAAGAGAAGGCATTCGATAGAGTGGAATGGGGTTCCTAGAAGGGGTCCTGGGCAAAGTGGGACTGGGTGCTAGGTTCAGGAATGGAGTAATGGTGATGTACACTTCCCCCAAACCATCAGTAGTGGTTAATGGGGATTATTCCCAGTGGTTTGACCTAATCAGAGGAACGCGGCAGGGTTGCCCCCTCTCAGCGATATTATTCACCCTCTCCCTGGAACCCCTGGCCCAGAGACTTCGAGGAGACAAACAGGTAGAGGGGTTCAAGGTGGATGGGAGAGAATATAAAGTGGCTTTATACACGGATGACCTGCTATTACACATGCAGAACCCTTTGACATCCATACCTAGGACAATCCAACTGATTGAACAAATACAGGGCATTATCTGGCTTTTAGATCAACAGGGCCAAGTCAATTTTATTTCCACTGCACATAGCTGACCAGGGAGAGACCAGCCGATTTGCTCGACTGGGCCTAATGATTGGGGGAGACACCCTTCAATATATGGGGATAAATCTCACAAGGGATATAGACACCCTATACAAGGCTAACTTTCTTCCACTTCTCTCGGGCTTCCGGGCCGACCTAGAAAAATGGGAGAAACTCACCATATCCTGGCTTGGGAGACTTAACGCTGTGAAGATAGTTTGTCTGCCCAGATTATTGTACCCTTTTCAAATGCTCCCAGTCTGCCTCCCGGGACCCTTCTTTCGTGAGGTGAAGAGAGAAATCCTGAGGTTTCTGAGGCAAGGAAAGAATGCTACAGTATCATATGAGGCCCGAATGTTGCCCAACGACAAAGGGGGGGGTGGGCCTCCTGGATCTACAGAAATATTATGAGGGGTACAGTTAATGGTTCTTGTCCCTCACCTAAGAGGGCAGAAAGGGCTTTAATGGATATACTTGGACAACCTCAGTCTGTCACCAGCCACGGTTGCAGAATGGCTATGGGTCCCGAGAAGCAAGCTCACAAGCAGAATCGGGAATCACCCGATTTTGAGCACCATGTGGGAGATCTAGCGGGAATGGGCTGAAATGCACAGGATCACTTCATGGCATTCTGCTTGAGCCATATTTGGGCTCCTGGGGTCCGGGAGGACATCCCCAATCATGAAAAATTTAAATCTTGGTTTGAAGCGGATCTAGAGAGAGTGGGTCAACTCTGGAGGGCGGGCAACATTATTACGATCACAGACCTGGAAGAGGCATTGTGGATGGGGGCCCCGTCCGGTCTTTTCCTTCCTCCAGCTTAAAGGGATCTTTATGAGGGACAAGTGGAGGGAGAAGATTCAAAGAGACCTTACCCCGTTTGAAGAGTTTCTAGACAAACAAAGAGGTTCAAAGGGCCTAATATCCGCAATGTACAGAGCTTTGATAGATGCTGGGAAGGGGTCCACTGCACATCTTAAGCTCAGATGGGAGAGGGGCTTCGGATCCGAAATGGTGCATGACCTTTGGGGAAAAATATGCAAAGGAGCTTCGCAGACATTGATAGCAAGCCAGTACAAACTGCACACCATTAAGCCCCTACACAGATGGCAACATGACCCACTTAGATTATCAAAGATGTTCCAGGCGACTAGTCCCCTGTGCTGGCGACAATGTGGTGAGAGGGCTGATTATTGGCAACTGTGGTGGGGATGCCCCCAGATCATGGTGTTTTGGGACGAAGTCTTGGGATGTATGAGGGAACTGGATGGGATCCAACATCCTAATTAACCCTTTCTCATACCATTTAGCAACGTCACTCCTCCTGGCAGCATGGCCTTGTCTTGTGATGCAATGGAAGGGGTCTAAAGTACTGGGAAAGAAAGAATGGATTAATATTGCAACTAACATCTGTATAATGGAAAAGATAACCGCGGCTTTCCATGGGGAAACTGTTGCATATGAATTTGCTATAGGAGGGATTTATGGCTAAATATGTGTCCAACAACTAGGAGAATATCTTGTCTAAATGTGCAGGGACCCTGACCTCAGTATTTCAAAGACCACAACAAGAGAATGTTCACAGACACTTGCGGGGAGGCTCACACACATAGGTCACAATGTATATCAAACTGTGCCTCATTCAGGTGGCCAAAGCCATTGAATAATGCCAAAAGTACAAAATGTGTAAGCACCACATCCAGGAGACCAATAGGTGGAGACAACCGCAGAAGAAGACTATGTTCAATGGGGGAGGTGGGAGGGGGGAGGGAGGGAAGAGCATTGCAATGTAAGTAATGAGGTGTTGGTGGGAGGAGGGGGTGTGTGAAAAGTTGACTTTGTTACTATCCTCTGAACATTGTTTCCATTGTGTTTGTAATGTCTATTAAAACCTTAACAAAACAACAACAAACAAATAGAAGACAATGAGGAATCCCAATGGTTCCAATTAGCTCCCTACCTTATAGCAGAAAACAAATATGAAATGACTAACCCCTCAATGCTTAGATCTTAAAGAAAATGTAGACACTCTGGGAGTGCAATGGCCAATAGATCAATCTTTGATTATCGTAGTGAATGGTGGTGTGCAGTCATAATGTTGACAGTCAAAATGTCGACAGTCAAAATTTCGAAAAATAAATGTCGAAAAAAATAATGTCGACAAACAATAATGTCGACATTTTTCGATATTTTTTCGAAATTTTGACTTTATTGTATAAATAAATATATATATATATATATAAAATGTGTTGAGTATGAGGGGTGGTTGGGGGGGTGTGGGGGGGGTTGGCAGGGGGGTGTTGGGTGAGGGGGGGTTGGGGGGGGACCCCCCATAGTAAATGATACTATTTTTATTTATTTAATTATTGACTAAATAAATAAATAAATAAATATATAATTGGTATGTGTTGAGTATGAGGGGTGAAAGGGTGGTTGGGGGGGTGTGGGGGGGTGGCAGGGGGGTGTTGGGTGAGGGGGGGTTGGGGGGACCCCCTCCATAGTAAATGATCCTTTTTTTGGTTATTTATTTATTGAATAAATAAATAAATATATAAATAGAATGTGTTGCATATGAGGGGTGGGAGGGTGGTGGTGGGGGGTGTGGGGGGGTTGCAGGAGGGTGTTGGGTGAGGTGTTGATAGTTTTAAGGGTTTATAGTCATAATGTCTAAAAAAAAAAGTCGACATTTTTTTTTCGAAAAAATGACTTTTTACATTATAAGTATAGGATGTCGACATTATTATTTTCGACATTTTTTTTCGACCTTTTTGTCTGTCGACATTTTTTTTTCGACATTATGACTATAAACCGTGAATGGTGTACCTACAAGAGACAAAACAAATTGGCAGCAACTAGTAGACTTAAACAAAGTTAGAGAAGCCCTACAATATCTTAAAGAGAAGAACACATACTACAAAGAAATAAACATTGAAGAAAACCTGAGAGAAACCACCAAAATAATTCAGGATTCCTCATCAACTGGCCAATTTGAACTTGTTGATCCTACTGCTGCAACCAGTATTTTAGACCAGTATACAATTCACCCACTTCACTCCAAAGACAGCATAGATGATGCACTAGAATCATATCAAATGCGGCAAACTAAAGGATCTCCAATCAGCATATGGGAAAAAAGTGTAGAAGCACAAGCCTTTACTCTACACTTTCCTGCTGGAAAAGGTGGAAGGTATGATGAAAGATGCACACAAATGATAGCATCAGAATACCACTCTTTTCAAATGTATTTTGAAGACACCAGATTCAGACAAAAAGTTGAATACATATTCCACCTCCCGTTTGAAAGTGAACTAGCAACTCTATGAGGGTCATTATGAGTTGGGCGGTAAGGGATTACCGGCACCGGTAAGGAGACCGGTGCCAGTAATCCCTTACCGCCCAATTCCGAGGTCCCTTAGCGGGAACCGTAAAGGACGTATGGTCTGACCACACGTCCTTTACGGGTCCCGCTAATGGACCAGGGTGCAAATAACAGGCCTGCTATTCACGGGCCAATTATTAGCGCCCTCCCCATTCCCATTGAGCCCTATCGGGGCTCAAATGGTAATGGGGAATGGTTTGTTCAATGGGGACTTACCGGTCCCTCTAGTGTCGGAATGCACCAGTAAGTCCCCATTGAACAAGACCGGTGCCGGACCCGGTATTGGAGGCAGCCATGGTGCAAATAGCGCCATGGTTACCTCCAATCTCAGAATGAAGCCCTATGTCACAGAGTTGCACACACATTGAAAACAGGTTCCAATTTTGTACACATGCTTGCTGTGCAGCTACTTCAAATTTTGCGAGACAAAGATGAAGTTTTGCAGTCAAGTATCACAAATGTCTTGGCAAACATGCGTGGTGTGAAAGAATACTGGTTACGATGTCACACAGATTTACAGTCTATGCTACACAACCTTGGCCCACCACATGATTTGTAACATTAGGTTGTGCACAGTATGCATGAGAAGACTTGCAATATTTCCTATGCATAGCAAATTAAAACAAAGCAGGAATAGACATGGAAACACCAGGAGAACTCTGCTCCCTTAACCCTGTAAATGTGTCAAGGTACTTCCATCACTGCTTTATTGCCATGCTTCACTTCATCAATTCCTCCCCTCGGAGAAGTGCAACACTTATTTTGGAGAAAAGAATATCAATCCAGAGGAGCACCACAAATCCACATGCTTTTGTGGATAAAGGATGCTCCTAAATTTGGTCAGGACAGTGATGCCAATGTTTTGCAGTTCATTCACAAATATGTCACTTGCGGAATAGCTTCTGAAAGTGCACATAGTGAGCTACATGCAAACATTTTATGGTTTCAAAGACATAAATGTGAGAAGTATTATCGACGCAGATATAAAAACAAAGGCAAATATTACAAATACTACACCAAATGCTGCTTTGGTTTCCCTAGACCAGTTTGAGAAAAAGGAAAAGTAAACAGCGTCATGTCCTCTGTTAGACACTGCGTGAAAGGCAATTCGCCTAGGAGCACATACTGCATTAAAAGAAGTGAAACATCAAAGTACATCATTGATTACAATGCAATCATTGCCCACATGTGGAATGCAAACATATATGTGCAGTACATTGCAGATGATTCCACTGCAGTTGCACAATATGTCACAGCCTACTTAACCAAAGCTGAGAAAACAGAGCTGAAAGACCTCTGGGATGACATATCATATGACAAAATACTGTCACAAAATGTATACAGCTTTGGCATAAAAATGCTCTCCCATAGAGAATATGGTTGCTACAAAGCCGCAGACCGTTTAACTGGCACAGCCTTATATGGGAAGTCTGAAAACATAGTCTGGCTAAGTCTTGGTCTTGCTGCATCCAGAAAAAGAATTCTCAAATGGTACCAAGACATAGAAACGATAGCCAAAAGCGATCCCAACAGCCAGGACATTTTGAAAACACTTTATTGGACACATACTGCCCAAACAGGAGTACTGCTTTGGAAACCATGTGTCTATACCACATAGCCCAACATTTCTCATACAAATAATATTAAACCAGATGAGAAAAAAGGTAAATACATAGTCAAAGGTTGTGAGGGCAGCCTGGTTAAACTTACCAAACGTAGCCTGATTAATCATATGAAGCTATCATTTAAAACTCCTTAACATAGAGAACATTACTGCATGTCCCTACTGCAACATTTTATACCATGGAGAAAAGAAGAAGATGTATGGACACCCATGCCTCCTATGAAGATGTTTTCAATGAAAGTGAAAGCACAATAACAGATTTACAGTACAGCAGTACAAAACCATGTTGATCGATGAACGCCAACAAAAGGAAGAACTTCAAGCACAACTAAATGTAGACATTCCTGAGAGAAGTCAACCCTCGCTTACAGGAAGCCAAGAACCACTTGGAAAGCCACTCATAGTAAATGAGGCAGAATTAGCCATGACTGAAGTATAAAACACCTTGTGTCGGTATGAGGAATCTGAAGAAACTTTTGTCCTACTGAAATCACAACTGAATGATGAACAGAGTAGCA
Organism: Ambystoma mexicanum; assembly: GCF_040938575.1. Lineage (NCBI taxonomy): Eukaryota > Metazoa > Chordata > Amphibia > Caudata > Ambystomatidae > Ambystoma > Ambystoma mexicanum. Next base: position 765,806,167 of record NC_090923.1, on the reverse strand, counting down.
TTTTCCTGGAAGTAACTAAATAAATTGAACATGGTGTGCAGCACTAAAATAAAACTTGTACCTGTCAAAACTATAAACCTGTACTCCTGTATGTAAGTGGTGAAGCTGGTTCAGAATGTTCCTCCAAAAATGGACAAACAACAAGCTTTCAGCTCTTGTAACTGCCCCCACAGGTTTAGCTGCCTACAACATAGGTGATGGTACTTTACACAGAGCTACGCAGAATTCTGAAACAAATAAAACTGCTCCTAATAGATGAGGTGAGCATGGTCTACAATCTAATGTTGGCTTTGATTCAACTCAGATTGCAAGAGGTCCTTACAACTAACTACAAAGAACTCTTTGGAGGAAAACACATTATTGTTTGTGGAGATCTTCCTCAATTAACACCAGTGAAAGTTGAATCTATTTTTAAAACCTTAGGACACAAACGGTGCCGTAACTAACACACATGGCAATATAGAAAATGTAAATCTCTGGCAACATTTTCAATACAGAGAACTAACTCAAAACATGCATCAGTCTGCAGACCTCACCCATGCTAACATTTTGAAAAGCATTCCGATTGGTGTGCTTTCTAAGAAAGCACAGTCTATCTTAGATGCTAGACTCATCCATGAGACATACGGGCACAGCACAAATGCTACTGATGTCCTGGAACAATTAGCACAAAAAATGTAAAATGTATGTCCTTAATGCCAACCCTAAGCTGTGCACAATTCAATGAAACAATATTGAAAAAGAAATGCAACCAATAGTGCAAGTTTACTCAACAGACAAACTGGACGTGCATGGTTTGACAGTGCCTATGTGTCAACAAAGGGGGGTCTGGGAATCTCTCTACCAGCACGAACACAGCCTAATGACCTGTTCTTGGGTGAATAACCCCTGGGAGAGACTCTACCAAGTCTTTAGCTCACTGTCCCTTTCACAGAGAAGAAATTTCCCCGCATATCAGCCTTTGTCCTGCCCTGGGGCAGTCCAGCGCCGAAATGCTAGGCAATTCTCCTCTGAACAAGAGTACCATCAGTAACCCCATACACGTGTTTCAGCCTTGTTGGGCATCATCAGTGAGGTGAAACTGTTGCCTCTCTAAGAACAGTGAGCAAGGGGTCCACGTCTGGATCGCCCTGTTAACTTAGGGTGAAACCCAAAGTTAATTTATTCAAAACAAAGGGGGGTCTGGGAATCTCTCTACCAGCACGAACACAGCCTAATGACCTGTTCTTGGGTGAATAACCCCTGGGAGAGACTCTACCAAGTCTTTAGCTCACTGTCCCTTTCACAGAGAAGAAATTTCCCCGCATATCAGCCTTTGTCCTGCCCTGGGGCAGTCCAGCGCCGAAATGCTAGGCAATTCTCCTCTGAACAAGAGTACCATCAGTAACCCCATACACGTGTTTCAGCCTTGTTGGGCATCATCAGTGAGGTGAAACTGTTGCCTCTCTAAGAACAGTGAGCAAGGGGTCCACGTCTGGATCGCCCTGTTAGTGAATAACCCCTGGGAGAGACTCTACCAAGTCTTTAGCTCACTTTCCCTTTCACAGAGAAGAAATTTCCCCGCATGTCAACAAGCCACAACACGACTACATAGCTTAGAAAACACTATCTCTAACACAACTGGTTTGGAGAAAAGGTTATCATTGTGTTTAAACTGTAGAGAAATGCTAAACTGTAACCTTGACGTGGAGCACAGTTTAGTTAATTGAGCACTTGGGATAGTTTTTGGCTTTCAAACATACCCACGTGACAACAACATTCAGTTTGTCAACATCCACTTTGACAAACTTCGAGAAGTTAAAAGGATAGGATGCTCAACAGCCCGATTCCTTCTTTTCAAAGACATGTATATACGCAGAGAACAGTTTTCTCTGTCTCTTACATATGCATTGACTATTCATAAATTGCAAGGTCTAACCCTAGATCAGGCATTGATTGACATTGGCAGGACAGTCTTTAAAGAAGGCATGAGTTACATAGCACTGTCACACTTATGTAAACTTGAAGGGCTATTTCTAGTCAATTTCGATACAAAGAAGTCAAGGTTGACATTCCTTGCATCGTAGAGTACAACAGACTGCATGCACTCTACACAACCCATCTCAAATTGTACCCTGTTCCTCAAAAAGGAAAACTTGGTAATAGAAAACAAGTGCAAACTAAATTTAGTAGAATCTTCCAACAGCACCACTAAAGAAATTGAAAGCAGCTGCTACTCCATCCATTTGCACAACCACAGAAGTATGTAGTGAAAAGGCAAATGCATATGCAGCTGCACAAACACAGAGAAGTATCTCTTCAAAAAAAGCAAGTGGAGTTCCATCAATGACTCAGACACAGAACTGTCTGGTCCATTCAATTTTGGAAACACAACTGGTGTAAATTGCTATGCAAATGTAGCAATCAATGTTCTATTCCAATTGCCACCAATTGTTCAAAACTTTTACTTGAACGGCGCAGAACAGTTGTGTTTTCAAATGCTACTCCTTCATAGAAATTCAACAAACAATCCTGACAAAACGTACAGTGTCTCAGGAATAAGGCAGGAATTGGACTACTGTGCGGGAAGGGTGAGATTCACCATAAACACACAAGATGATCCACAAGAATTTCTAATGTACTTACTACAAGGGCTGGAAAGCAAAAACATAACTATAAATGAAATCTTACAGATGGAATGTACTGTGGTTGTGTTCAGCCCCTAGGCTCTTGGGTGCATGGCCGGGGGCCCAAGAGTCATAATAGGGCCATGGACTGAAGAATAGGCACACTGGCATATTGCACAAACATGTGTATAGAAATGCAATGTGCCCATTACAAAGAAGCATGACACCAATAAGTGTATACTCAATGTAAATATTGTTGAGGCACTGTAAACCTTTTTGTAACACAGTGACTCCTCTGGCCATGCACCCAAGAGTCTGGGGGCTGGCCACAACCACTGCAGAATAATACGGCCATACACCCAAGAATCTGGCCAGAGGCCATGAGTAACACAGATAATCCAAACTCCCGAGTCCATATCCACTTCTGTACACATATAATTTCTCTTCTTGCAACCAGTGGGCAGACTGTCATGCACCCAAAAGTCTAGGAACAGCCCACAAGCATCAAAGCATAATACAGCCAAGCACCCAAGACTCAAGGGGCAGGCCACAACCATCGCAGCATAATGCACCCATGCACCCAAGAATCTGGCCAGTGCACACAACCCACACACACAAACCAGGCGTCCGAGGCCCTGTTCACCTCTGTACGCATACTATTACATTGCTTGCACCCAATGGGCAGACTCTAATGCACCCAACAGTCTAGGGGCATGCCACAACCACCACAGCTGCATGCCAATTCAGTACACATACTATTACAATTCTTGCACCCAGTGGGCATACTCTCATACACCCAAGAATCTTGGGGCAGTCCAATAAGGCAGCTGCCACAAGCTGTGTCCATAACATAAAAGGTGTATTTGTAAAGTGAATGTTCAACCCCGAAGGGGTATCTTGGCACTAATAACAGATGTTTATTGTTACCAAACTTATTGGTACTCATTTTATCGACCTCAGAAGGATGAAGAGCTGACTGGACCTGCAGGATTCAAACCTGTGATCATGAGCTCAAACACAGGTCCCTGTAATGGAAGCATTAGTCCACTGAGCCACAGACCTGTCCACTGCTGTACACATACTATTGCAGTACTTGGGCCATGCACCCAAGAGTCTAGTGGCTGGCCACAACCACCACAGCATAATACAGCCATGCAGCCCAGACTTTGGCCAGTGGCCACAACCTACACACATAAACCAGCTGCCCAAGGACCTCTGCACTTCTCTACACATACTATTACAGTACTTACAGCCACTGGTCAGTCTCTTGGGTAAATGAGTCTAGTGGCTGGAAACAACCACCACAGCCTAATACAGCCATGCACCCAAGAATCAGCCCAGTGACCACAATCCACACACATAAGGCAGCCGCCTGAGGCCCTGTCCACTTCGGTACACATATTATTACAGTACTTGAAACTACAGGGCAGACTCTTGGGTGCATGAGTCTACGGTCTTGCCTCAACCACCACAGTATAATACAGCCTATACAAACATCTCCATGTCATCTACATTCCACTCCCCTACCCTAATGAAGCCTGCCTATAGTCACCAGATAAGGTGCTCGACCGAGGACCAACCTCCAACCTGCTGCGGTGCCCGAGGCCCTGTCCACTTTTGTACATATACTATTACAATTCTTGATCCTAGTGTGCAGACTCTCATACACCCAAGACCCTCAGGGCAGACCAATAAGGCAGCTACCACAGCCCGAGGCCACTTCTGTACACATACTATTACAGTACTTGCAGCCAGTAGGTAGACACCTAAAATACACAAACGTTTAGTAGCTGGTGTCAACCACCACAGCATAATACAGCCATGCACCCAACAATCTGCCCAGTGGCCACAACCCACACACATAAGCAATCCGTCGGATGCCTTGTCCACTTCTGTACACATACTATTACAATACTTTGCAACCGGTGGGCAGACTCTTGGGCGCATGGCCTCCGGCACTGTCCATTTTAAAATGCTACCAGACCACTAGCCATGGCCTTCGGATTGCAGGCTTTTAGAACTCAGTGTTTTTCAGGCAATGCACAGTGAGATTAAATTATTTGCCATGGAGCACACACAGCAGCGTTCTCCAAGCGGTACACCCCTTTTCGGCACCATCATTATGGCGTGGACCGATTTGGCATGCACATTCCACCACAGTTCCCATTTTGGCATGCCCTTTTTGGCGCGAAGGTCATTCCTGCTCTGTTATTATGGCATGCAGGATGTTTGGATGTGGCTAACATTGCAGCCACGTCTAAATGCCCTAAATAAGATTGCAGGACTGCACTGAAACAAACCTCACCACCTCCCACTTGTGTTGCATTTATTTGAATGAAATTAAATTAGTTAAAAAAAAAAAACAGACAGCTTGGGACCCTGGTCTGCCAGAGTTTGAGGCGCAGCATTTAACCACTAGGCCATAATGGCTTGGTGCTTCATGGGGCATACATTTCATAATTAGCCTATCATTAAATATGTTCAATGATAAAAGGCTAGGTATGAAACTTGTGAAAATCCAAACAATAATGTCATTGTAGAATAATGGTTAAGTGCTGAGCCTCGAACTCCTTAGGGCCAGTGTTCTCTGATAACACTGATCAGCATAAATGTGTTTTTTTTTATTTCATTTTTTCCGTGTTATAATGTTGCCCAGAGATGGTGTAGTCCCCTTTTTGAATATATGTGCAGTGTAAGGGAGAATGTGTGGTGTGAATGTCATCTCCGAGTGTGTGAATGCAATGTGTGTGTGGTTGATGTGAGTGTGTGTATGTGTGTATGTGTGTACATGCTCTGAAGTTGTTTGTGAGGGATACTTGGATGCAGTTTATAATGTTGCAGTAAATGCATGTGTTCATGTTTAATATGTGTTCAATTCTGCAACAACGGTATAATATATGACCCATCCTTTTTTATAATGTTGCAATAAATACATCATTTTCACATATAATCCACATTACAAAATGCAATGTGCCTGCAGGTTATTGCCAATTGTGACCTCTCTCGCGCCCAAACCTCCTTGCTCCCAGAGGTACAAAATGCAATGTGCCTTGTGCCGACGAGAGGTCCCTGCCCCAACTGCCCCAACTTCCTGTGTCTAACTGGGCATGCCCAAACAGAACCTGTGGTGAAAAGGTCACGCCATTGTAGAGGAGGAGCCAAGTACCCCCACCTCAACTGTTCTGCCCATATTGCCTGCATGTTGGAAAACCAGAGTATGTGAAATAAACGGAGCAATTGAAACAACAAAGGCAAAAAGGAATCCTAGAGGCAAGATTCCCATTGAGGAAACCATACTTGCATACAAGGAGATATGATGGTTGTTTAAATGAGATTCCTGAAGAAGCAGAGTAATTGAAGGGTCAAGACGAATGGTGACATCACCAACTCAACAAGTCACCAACCATCGTCAAGTTAACGTCACACAGAGCTAATCTGAAGTACCTAGAAGAGATGCATAGACCAGAGAATGCCGATATTCTATAAGGCATCAAGAAAGTATCAAGGATAAGTGGCATCTTGGGATCAAGGTGAAGAAACGTATGCCACAGAAACAGAAAACCCCCTGAAATTCGCTAGTTATGGTAAGGTAAGCAACCATAAATCACGCCACCACTGTGCATTGCTAAGACTAACACCCAGGACATCAAAGATGACATCACAAATGACATTGATGACATCACTGATGACATCACATGTGCATTTACCTTTGAAAAGTCTGTACAAGCGATTCTTATTGAAATGTTAATTTAAAAAAGTGTCAAGGATCATTGGAATAATTATCATGAGGTACGTAGTGCATTAAGCAATGCATTAATCCAAGTAGCATTCTATTATCAAGTTTTTTCCAATATACCAAGGTACACATGTAGTAACATAGGCATAGTGCGCAGCAGACATGATGGAGATGCAATATTAATAATCTTGTCATGTTAAATACTAAAATTATAAATGCTTTCTTGTTAGATATTTGCATACTGTAAAACATTTAATAAGTACCTAATAAAACCCACCTACTACATTATTGCATTACTGCACACAAAACACAAACAGACAACAACACATACAAGTATGAACATATACAGGGAACGTGAAGTAACTTAACTGATTATCTTCCTGCACAGAAGTTATTGCTCTGCTTCAAAGCTACTACTTCCCTATGTATAACTATCACATATTGTGACTAGGCCCGAAGGAAAGTAGTGTAAATGCAATGTGTAAAAATATGAGCATACCCAGGGAAGGTATAGTAATAAAAAAACAACAGAACTATACGTCAGTGTTGATAACCTTACTAATCATCTTCATACATAGATAGCATTGCTGTCTTCCAAGTCTGTGTTTTCCACTTTGTATATGTTTCATATGCTGTGAGTGGACCCTAAGTGAATTACTCTAAGAACATATTTCAAGTATAAGTCTACAAATATAGTACTTTTTGAATTTTTAGTCCCTGACTGTTACTGGCGTAGATATACCAGTAAAGGAAAAAAGAGTGAGCCAGGCATCTGATGTCATCAGTGATGTCATCAATGACCTTTGTGATGTCATCTTTGATGTCCTGGGTGTTAGTCTTAGCAGTGCACAGTGGTGGTGCGAGTTATGGTTGCTTACCTTACCATAACTAGCGAATTTGAACGGGTTTTCGGTTTTACATTGAACCATAACGTAGTTTTTTTTACTGAATTTCACAAGTTTTTAGTAGTGCAACTTAACCATAACGTCCCTTTAACAAAGATTTTTTCTGAATATACATATACATAATGGAAGGAAAATCCTCTTCCAAGATGGCCACCATGGAAAAGGCATGGGTTACCTACAGGGCCCTCTTTGCTTTCCATGGCAGCCTGCAGAAGGCAAAAAGAGAACCCTATGACCATATTACCACAAGCACATTTTTCTTCCCTTTCAGATCTATCCTAATTTCAAATAACTTTACCACAAAGCCACTCCCAGGTGGACATTGCCACTTTAATCCTATGTTTTCTTCTCCCTTGTGGTCATAGCCAGTAGCCAGATTGTCTGGATCATGACCTTATTCCATGGACCAGACAATCTGGCCACTGCCCATTGCCAGAGGCTACCCCTCATTCATTAAAGGTATACCGCTATTTTTGTATAGCTACATTATGAAACTTGGTAAATAATAAAATACTGGCACATTGGCCAAACCATGCTTCTAGGTCCTTGCCAATGCTCCTTACGCAAGTTTGCTACAAATCCACCCATGTTTTATTTTTTCAAAAGTGTCAAATGAATGCACACACAATCGTCATATAAGCTAGACCCCACTTGACAAAATCCATTCAGACTGTACGAAAACATTTATATCTAGATCTATAACCTTTTTGCAAACCTTTATGTAGATTTGTCAAATGGCACCAAAATCCCACCAAACTTCGCGAAAACATTTATATCTAGATCGATTATCAGTTTGCCAAAATAAGTGTAGATTCATCAAATGTCAGCTCATTTATAAGCCATTACATTATTTTGGGACCCCCCTCTAATTTTCCCCCCTCATGACAGAATCCCACCAAACTATGTAAACTCATTCGCAATCAAGTCACAAATATACCATCCTATCCTCATCACCCCTCACCTCCTTAGAGATTATTTGATAAGTTTGACAAGAGCAATGCTCAGAAAATATTATTGTTCCGAGGGTTCAGGCATGTATTTTTATACATACGCTGATCAATCGCACAAACATTTCCTCAGTTTTCCTCTTTTGCACACTGGCGAAATCTGGCAAGAGGGCGCGGGCATCTTGTGCTAATCTTACCCGTTGCTGCATCGGCCTAAGGCAGCAGTATTCAAACTGTGGGGTGCAACCCCCCAGGGGTCCGTGGTTGCATCATTGGGGAGCCCTGAGAGCTCAGCATGAAATCTAAAAAAAAAGATATAATATATATATATATATTCAGTGAAAAAACTTTGTTAAAGGGACGTTATGGTTAAGTTGCACTACGAAAAACCTATGAAATTCAGTAAAAAAACGTTGTTCTATGGAAAAAAAAAAGTTTTGGGACCCCTCGTATAACTTTGCCCCCCCTGGACGAATCCTCACCAAACTTTGCAAAAAAAAATTCAGGCCCATAGGAAATTGAAAACCGTGATAGTGCGCAGTAGAAAACAATATGCCACATTGAACGAACAGGTACAACTTGACCGGGCTTTAATGCCACGCTATTGTTATTATATTCCGGTATAAAATAATCTAAAGGGTTGCTTACATTATAATTGCATTTTCCATTGTCCAAGTGTGGTGCAGTCCCAAAATACGACTCCGCGTGTGCCAAAGATCTTTCTCAAAGTGATAATATACAAAAGTGGTTTTGTTTCAGAAATTTCATCTTTATCGTGTCTTACGTTTTTGCTACACTTCTTCAAAAGAAGCCTTTCAGCACAATCTCTGTCTGTCAAGGTAAAAAAAAAATAGAACCTTATACTGGGAGTCGTGGGCGTCTCAGGGCCGCGAGAAAAAAATGGAAGCAGCTGACCTGCACTATGAACGAGCATAAATGCTTACTTTGCAACATTCTGTGTAAAGCCATCTGTGAGAACTTGCTATTTACACTACATCTTTGTATATTGTTTGCGTGCTAATAAAAAAAGTTTGTTTAAGGGACGTTATGGTTCCAAGAAAAGCCGAAAACCCCCTGAAATTCGCCAGTTATGGTAAGCTAAGCAACCATAACTCGCGCCACCACCATGCACTGCTAAGACTAACACGCAGGACATCAAAGATGACATCGCAAATGTCATTGATGACATCACTGATGACATCACATGTGCATTTACTTTTCATGAAATTTGTGTACTAGGGATTTTTATTATAATGTTGCGAAAAAAGTGTCAAGGATCATTGTAATAAATATCATACCGTAATTAGTGCTTTGAATGATGCATTGATATAAATAGCAGTGTATTATGGGGTTCTATCTAGTATACTGAGCTACTAATGGAGAAACATAGCATTGTGTGCAGAGTACAAGATGAAAGTATAATACTTGTAATGTTAATATGTTGAATAATGAAATGATAATTGTCCTGAAATGTTCGAAAATAAACAAAATGGGGGTGTTCTGAGGACGTTCTTCGTATTGTGTGACTTCTTAGCTGTATGCAATGAGGGAATGGCACAGAGAGTAAAGTGGAAATGGTAGAAGGGGTGTTGAAGAGTTACGCGGTCCGCGGACCCCGCGGCTGTCCCTGGACAGGGCGTGCTACATCCAGGGTTTTCCAGCAAATCCAACATGGAAAGAAGACTGTACGGATTAGCCAATCAGATGTCGATGTTGTGGATTTGTGTTGAAAGAGACTGTGTGTGGTGAAGATGGCAGAAGTGGAGAAAGTCAGGGTGTTGGTGCTTGGAGATATGTTTGTGCATGGTTTACAACAGTACGCTCTGATGTCATCTTTGATGTCCTGGGTGTTAGTCTTAGCAGTGCACGGTGGTGGCGTGAGTTATGGTTGCTTAGCTTACCATAACTGGCGAATTTCAAGGGTTTTTCGGTTTTAATTGGAACCATAGGTCCCTTTAACAAAGTGTTTTCACTGAATTTCACAGGTTTTTAGTAGCGCAACTTAACCATAACGTCCCTTTAACCAAGTTTTTTCACTGAATTTCATAGGTTTTTAGTAGCGCAACTTAACCATAATGTCCCTTTAACAAAGTTTTTTCATTGAATTTCATAGGTTTTTATTAGTGCAACTTAACCATAACGTCCCTTTAACAAAGTTTTTTCATTGAATTTCATAGGTTTTTATTAGTGCAACTTAACCATAACGTCCTTTTCAATAGATGAAGACCACTAGCATCTTAGGTCCTCAAAGTGGGAACCCCAGGTGGTAAAAAAAAGATTTTTCTTACCAAACCGGAACGCCTGCGGCGTCCCGGTGCAGGAAGGAAAATCTTTTACCAAGATGGCCACCATGGAAAGGGAAGGCGGGGTGTATAAAGAGAACACAACAGGGCATGAGCGGGGGCTGGGGGGAACAGGAGAGAGACACGGGGCATGAGCGGGTGGTGGGGGGCAACAGCAGGGAGACACGGGGCATGAGCGGGGGGTGGAGGAACACGAGGGAGACACGGGGCATGAGAGGGGGGCGGGAGGTAACAGGAGAGAGACACAGGGCATGAGAGGGGGGTTGGGGGTAACAGGAGAGAGACACGGGGCATGAGCGGGGGTGGGGGGCAACACCAGGGAGACACAGGGCATGACCGGGGGGTGGGGGTAACAGGAGAGAGACACGGGGCATGAGCGGGGGGCAACAGCAGGGAGACACGGGGCATGACTGGAGGGTGGGGGCAACAGGAGAGAGACACAGGGCATGAGAGAGGGGTTGGGGCAACAGCAGGGAGACACGGGGCATGAGCGGGGGGTGGGGGGTAACAGGGGAGAGACACGGGGCATGAGCAGGGGGTGGGGGGCAACAGCAGGGAGACACGGGGCATGAGAGGGGGGTGGGGGTAACAGGGGAGAGACACAGGGCATTAGAGGGGGGTGGGGGGTAACAGGAGAGAGACACGGGGCATGAGAGGGGGTGGGGGTAATAGGAGACAGACACAGGGCATGAGTGGGGGCAACAGCTGGGATACACGGGGCATGAGTGGGGGGTGGGGGGCAACAGCAGGGAGACACGGGGCATGAGCAGGGGGTGGGGGCAACAGGAGAGACACACAGGGCATGAGTGGGGGTGGGGGGAACAGGAGAGAGACACGGGGCATGAGCGGGGAGTGGGGGGTAACAGCAGGGAGACACAGGGCATGACCAGGGGGTGGGGGGCAACAGGAGAGAGACACGGGCATGAGAGGGGGGTGGGAGTAACAGGAGAGAGACACAGGGCATGAGCGGGGGGTGGGGGGCATCAGCAGGGAGACACGGGGCATGAGCGGGGGGTGAGGGGTAACAGGAGAGAGACACGGGGCATGAGCGGGGGTGGGGGGCAACAGCAGGGAGACACGGGGCATGACCGGGGGGTGGGGGAACAGGAGAGAGACAAGGGGCATGACAGGGGGGTGGGGGGTAACAGGAGAGAGACACGGGGCATGAGAGGGGGTGGAGGCAACAGCAGGGAGACACGGGGCATGAGCGGGGGGTCGGGGGGAACAGGGGAGACACGGGGCATGAGCGTGGGGTGGGGGAACAGGGAAAACACGGGGCATGAGCGCGGATGGGGGAGAAAAGGAGGGAGACACGGCATGAGCGGGGGTGGGGTGGAACAGGGGAGACACGGGGCATGAGCAGGGGTGGGGGCAACAGCAGGGAGACACGGGGCATGAGCGGGGGTGGGGGGCAACAGCAGGGATACACGGGGCATGAGAGGGGGGTGGGGGGTAACAGGAGAGAGATACGGGGCATGAGAGGGGGGTGGGAGGGCAACAGCAGGGAGACACGGGACATGACCGGGGGGTGGGGGGCAACAGAAGGGAGACACGGGACATGACCGGGGGGTGGGGGGCAACAGGAGAGAGACACGGGGCATTAGCGGGGGGTGGGGGGCAACAGGAGGGAGACACAGGGCAGGACCGGGGGGGTGGGGGGCAACAGGAGAGAGACACGGGGCATGAGTGGGTGGCGGGGGGTAACATGAGAGAGACACGGGGCATGAGCGGGGGGCAACAGCAGGGAGACATGGGGCATGAGCGGGGGGTGGGGGGAACACGAGGGAGACACGGGGCATGAGAGGGGGGTGGGGGAACAGGAGAGAGACATAGGGAATGACGGGGGAGTGGGGGGCAACAGCAGAGAGACACGGGGCATGACCGGGGGGTGGGGGGCAACAGAAGGGAGATGCGGGGCATAACCAGGGTGTGGGGGGCAACAAGAGAGAAACACGGGGCATGAGAGGGGGGTGGGGGGTAACAGGAGAGAGACACAGGGCATGAGAGGGGGGCAGGGGTAACAGGAGAGAGACACGGGGCATGAGAGGGGGTGGGGGGAAACAGCAGGGAGACACGGGGCATGATTGGACGGTAGGGGGCAACAGGAGAGAGACACAGGGCATGAGAGGTGATGGGGGTAACATGAGAGAGACACGGGGCATGAGAGGGGGGTGGTGGGTAACAGGAGAGAGACACGGGGCATGAGTGGGGGGTGGGGGGTAACAGGAGAGAGAGACAAGGGGCATGAGCAGGGGGTGGGGGGCAACAACAGGGAGACACAAGGCATGAGTGGGGGGTGGGGGGCAACAGCAGAGAGACACACGGGGCATGAGCGGGGGGTGGGCGGGAGGGGATAGAGACACACGGGGCATGAGCGGGGGTGGGGGGAGGGGGAGAGACACACGGGGCATGAGCGGGGGGTGGGTGGGAGGGGATAGACACATGGGGCATGAGCGGGGGGGTGGGAGGGATAGAGACACACGGGGCATGAGCGGGGGGGTGGAAGAGGGATAGAGACACACGGGGCATGAGCGGGGGGGTGGAAGAGGGATAGAGACACACGGGGCATGAGCGGGGGCTGGGTGGGAGGGATACAGACACACGCGCATGAGCGGGGGTGGGTGGGAGGGATACAGAAACACGGGGCATGAGCGAGGGGTGAGTGGGAGGGATACAGACACACGGGGCATGAGCGGTGGGTGGGTGGGAGGGATTAGAGACACACGGGGCATGAGCGGGGGGTGGGTGGGAGGGATAGAGACACACGGGGCATGAGCGGGAGGTGGGTTGCAAGGGATAGAGACACACGGGGCAGGAACGGGGGTTGGTTGGAAGTTTTAGAGACCCACGGGGCATGAGCGGGGGGTGGGCGGGAGGGATAGAGACAACGGGGTATGAGCGGGGGGTGGGGGAGAGGGGAGAGACACACGGGGCATGAGAAGGGGGTGGGTGGGAGGGATAAAGACACACGGGGTATGAGCGGGGGGTGGGTGGGAGATATAGAGACACACGGGGCATGAGCGTGGGGTGGGTGGGAGGGATAGAGACACACAGGGCATGAGTGGGTGTGGGTGGGAGGGATAGAGTCACATGGGGCATGAGCGGGGGGGTGGGCGGTTGGGATAGAGACAACAGGGCATGAGCAGGGGGTGGGCGGGAGGGATAGATACACACGGGGCATGAGCGGGGGGTGGGGGGAAGGGGAGAGACACACGGGGTATGAGCGGGGGGTGGGTGGGAGGGAAAGAGACACACGGGGCATGAGCGGGGGGTGGGTGGGAGGGCTAGAGACACATGGGGCATGAGCGGGGGGTGGGTGGGAGGGATAGAGACACACGGGGCATGAGCAGGGCGTGGGGGGAGGGGAGAGACACACGGGGCATGAGCAGGGGGTGGGTGGGAGGCATAGAGACACACGGGGCATGAGCGGGGGGTGGGTGGGAGGGATAGAGACACACAGGGCATGAGCAGGGGGTGGGTGGGAGGGGAGAGACACACAGGGCATGAGCGGGGGGTGGGTGGGATTTATAGAGACACACAGGGCATGAGTGGGGGTGGGTGGGAGGGTTAGAGACACACGGGGCATGAGCGGGGGGTGGGTGTTAGGGATAGAGGCACAAGGGGCTTGAGCAGGGGGAGGGGAGAGACACACGGGGCATGAGCAGGGGGTGGGGGAGGGGAGAGACACACGGGCATGAGCAGGGGGTGGGGGGGGAAAGACACACGAGGCATGAGCGGGGGGTGGGTAGGAGGGATAGAGACACACGGGGCATGAGCGGGGGGTGGGTGGGAGGGATAGAGACACACGGGGCATGAGCGGGGGGTTGGTGGGAAGGATAGAGACCCACGGGGCATGAGCGGGGGGTGGGCGGGAGGGATAGAGACACACAGGGCATGAGCGGGGGTGGGCGGGAGGGATAGATACACACGGGGCACGAGCGGGGGGTGGGGGGACGGGGAGAGACACACGGGGCATGAGCGGGGGGTGGGTGGGAGGGATAGAGACACACGGGGCATGAGCGGGGGGTGGGTGGGAGGGATAGAGACACACGGGCATGAGCGGGGGGTGGGTGGTTGGGATAGAGACACACGGGGCATGAGGAGGGGGTGGGGGGAGGGGAGAGACACACGGGGCATGAGCAGGGGGTGGGTGGGAGGGATATAGACACACGGGGCATGAGCGGGGGTGGGTGGGAGGGATAGAGACACACGGGGCATGAGCAGGGGGTGGGTGGGAGGGGAGAAACACATGGGGCAGGAACAGGGGGTGGGTGGGAGGGGAGAGACACACGGGGCATGAGCAGGGGGTGGGTGGGAGGGGAGAGACACACGGGGTATGAGCAGGGGGTGGGTGGAGGGGAGAGACACACGGGGCATGAGCAGGGGGTGGGTAGGAGGGGAGAGACACACAGGACTTGAGCACAGGGTGGGTGGGAGGGGAGAGGCACACGGGGCATGAGCAAGGGGTGGGGGGAGGGGAGAGACACACGGGGCATGAGCAGGGGGTGGGGGAGAGGGGAGAGACACACAGGGCATGAGCAGGGGGTGGGGGAGGGGAGAGACACACGGGGCATAGGCGGGGGGTGGGTGGGTGGGATAGAGACACACAGGGCATGAGCGGGGGGTGGGTGGGAGGAATAGAGACACACAGGGCATGAGCGGGGGTGGGTGGGAGGGATAGAGACCCACGGGGCATGAGCGGGGGTGGGTGGGAGGGATAGAGACACAAGGGGCATGAGCGGGGGGTGGGTGGGAGGGCTAGAGACACACGGAGCATGAGCGGGGGGTGGGGGAGAGACACACAGGGCATGAGCTGGGGGTCGGTGGGAGTACTAGAGACACACAGGGCACGAGCGGGGGGTGGGAGTACTAGAGACCCACGGGGCATGAGCAGGGGGTGAGGGGAGAGACACACGGGGCATGAGCGGGGGGTGGGCGGGAGGGCTAGAGACACACGGGGCGTGAGCGGGGGTGGGCGGGAGGGCTAGAGACACACAGGGCATGAGCAGGGGTTGGATGGGAAGGCTAGAGACACACGGGGCATGAGCAGGGGGTGGGTGGGAGGGATAGAGACACACGGGGCATGAGCGGGGGGTGGGTTGGAAGGTTCTAGAGACACACGGGGCATGAACGGGGGGTGGGTGGCAGGGCTAGAGACACACGGGTCATGAGTGGGGGGTGGGGGGAGAGACACATGGGGCATGAGCAGGAGGTGGGGGAAGGAGAGACACACACGGGGCATGAGCGGGGGTGGGATGGAGGGAGAGAAACACACTGGGCATGAGCGGTGGTGGGGGGAGGGCTAGAGACGCACGGGGCGTGAGCAGGGGGTGGGTGGGAGGGCTAGAGACACACGGTGCATGAGTGGGGGGTGGGGGGAGAGACACACGGTGCATGAGCAGGGGGTGGGGTGGAGGGCTAGAGACACACGGGGCATGAGTGTGGGGTGGGTGGGAGGGTTTAGAGACACACGGGGCATGAGCGGGGGGCGGGCGGGAGGCCTAGAGACACATGTGGCATGAGCAGGGGGTGGGGGGGAGGGCTAGAGACACACGAGGCATGAGCAGGGGGTGGGGGGAGAGACACACGGTGCATGAGCAGGGGGTGGGGTGGAGGGCTAGAGACACACGGGGCATGAGTGTGGGGTGGGTGGGAGGGTTTAGAGACACACGGGGCATGAGCGGGGGGGGGGGCGGGAGGGCTAGAGACACATGTGGCATGAGAAGGGGGTGGGGGGGAGGGCGAGAGACACACGAGGCATGAGCAGGGGGTGGGGGAAGAGACACACGGGGCATGAGCGAGGGTTGGATGGGAGTAATAGAGACACATGGGGCATGAGCGGGGGTGGGGGAAGGGAGAGAAACACACGGGGCATGAGCGGGGGGTGGGGGTAGGGCTAGAGACACACGGGGCGTGAGCGGGGGATGGGTGGGAGGGCTAGAGACACACGGGGCATGAGCTGGGGGTGGGCGGGAGGGATAGAGACAACGGGGCATGAGCGGGGGGTGGGGGAGAGGGGAGAGACACACGGGGCATGAGCGGGGGGTGGGTGGGAGGGATAGAGACACACGGGGCAAGAGCGGGGGGTGGGTGGGAGTGATAGAGACACGAGGCATGAGCGGGGGTGGGTTGGAGGGATAGAGACACACAGGGCATGAGTGGGTGTGGGTGGGAGGGATAGAGACACACGGGGCATGAGCGGGGGAGTGGGTGGGAGGGATAGAGACCCACGGGGCATGATCGGGGGGTGGGTGGGAGGGATAGAGACACACGGGGTATGAGCGGGGAGTGGTTGGGAGGGATAGAGACACACGGGGCATGAGCGGGGGTGGGTTGGATGGATAGAGACACACGGGGCATGAGTGGGGGGTGGGTGGGAGGGATAGAGACACACGGGGCTTGAGCAGGGGGTGGGGGGGAGGGAAGAGACACACGGGGCATGAGCGGGGGGTGGGGGGAAGAGACACACGGGGCATGAGCGGGGGGTGGGTGGGAGGGATAGAGACACACAGGGAATGAGCGGGGGTGGGTGGGAGCAATAGAGACACACGGGGCATGAGCGGGGGGTGGGTGGGAAGGATAGAGACACACGGGGCATGAGCGGGGGGTCGGTGTGAGGGATAGAGACACACGGGGCATGAGCAGGGGGTGGGGGGAAGAGGAGAGACACACGGGGCATGAGCGGGGGGTGGGTGGGAGGGATAGAGACACACAGGGGCATGAGCGGGGGGTGGGTCGGAGGGATAGAGACACACGGGGCATGAGCGAGGGGTGAGTGGGAGGGATAGAGACACACGGGGCATGAGCAGGGGGTGGGGGGAGGGGAGAGACACACGGGGCATGAGCGGGGGTTGGGTTGGAGATATAGAGACACACGGGCATGAGCGGTGGTGGGTGGGAGGGATAGAGACACACGGGGCATGATCAGGGGGTGGGTTGGAGGGCAGAGACACACGGGGCGTGAGCAGGGGGTGGGTGGGAAGGGAGAGACACACGGGGCATGAGCAGGGGGTGGGTGGAGGGGAGAGACACACGGGGCATGAGCAGGGGGTGGGTAGGAGGGGAGAGACACACAGGGATTGAGCAGGGGGTGGGTGGGAGGGGAGAGGCACACGGGGCATGAGCAGGGGGTGGGGGGAGGGGAGAGGCACACGGCGCATGAGCAGGGGGTGGGGGGAGGGGAGAGACACACGGGGCATGAGCAGGGGGTGGGGGGAGGGGAGAGACACACGGGGCATGAGCGGGGGGTGGGTGGGAGGGATAGAGACACACAGGGCATGAGCGGGGGGTGGGTGGGAGGAATAGAGACACACAGGGCATGAGCGGGGGGTGGGTGGGAGTTTTAGAGACCCACGGGGCATGAGCGGGGGTGGGTGGGAGGGATAGAGACACAAGGGGCATGAGCGGGGGGTGGGTGGGAGGGCTAGAGACACACGGAGCATGAGCGGGGGGTGGGGGAGAGACACACGGGGCATGAGCTGGGGTGGGTGGGAGTACTAGAGACACACAGGGCATGAGCGGGGGGTGGGAGGGGTAGAGACACACGGGGCATGAGCAGGGGGTGGGGGGAGAGACACACGGGGCATGAGTGGGGGGTGGGCGGGAGGGCTAGAGACACACGGGGCATGAGCGGGGGTGGGCGGGAGGGCTAGAGACACACAGGGCATGAGCAGGGGTTGGATGGGAAGGCTAGAGACAGCCGGGGCATGTGCAGGGGGTGGGTGGGAGGGCTAGAGACACACGGGGCATGAGCGGGGGATGGGTGGTATGGCTAGAGACACACGGGGCATGAGCCGGGGGTGGGTGGGAGGGATAGAGACACACGGGGCATGAGCGAGGGGTGAGTGGGAGGGATAGAGACACACGGGGCATGAGCAGGGGGTGGGGGGAGGGGAGAGACACACGGGGCATGAGCGGGGGTTGGGTTGGAGATATAGAGACACACGGGCATGAGCGGTGGTGGGTGGGAGGGATAGAGACACACGGGGCATGATCAGGGGGTGGGTTGGAGGGCAGAGACACACGGGGCGTGAGCAGGGGGTGGGTGGGAAGGGAGAGACACACGGGGCATGAGCAGGGGGTGGGTGGAGGGGAGAGACACACGGGGCATGAGCAGGGGGTGGGTAGGAGGGGAGAGACACACAGGGATTGAGCAGGGGGTGGGTGGGAGGGGAGAGGCACACGGGGCATGAGCAGGGGGTGGGGGGAGGGGAGAGGCACACGGCGCATGAGCAGGGGGTGGGGGGAGGGGAGAGACACACGGGGCATGAGCAGGGGGTGGGGGGAGGGGAGAGACACACGGGGCATGAGCGGGGGGTGGGTGGGAGGGATAGAGACACACAGGGCATGAGCGGGGGGTGGGTGGGAGGAATAGAGACACACAGGGCATGAGCGGGGGGTGGGTGGGAGTTTTAGAGACCCACGGGGCATGAGCGGGGGTGGGTGGGAGGGATAGAGACACAAGGGGCATGAGCGGGGGGTGGGTGGGAGGGCTAGAGACACACGGAGCATGAGCGGGGGGTGGGGGAGAGACACACGGGGCATGAGCTGGGGTGGGTGGGAGTACTAGAGACACACAGGGCATGAGCGGGGGGTGGGAGGGGTAGAGACACACGGGGCATGAGCAGGGGGTGGGGGGAGAGACACACGGGGCATGAGTGGGGGGTGGGCGGGAGGGCTAGAGACACACGGGGCATGAGCGGGGGTGGGCGGGAGGGCTAGAGACACACAGGGCATGAGCAGGGGTTGGATGGGAAGGCTAGAGACAGCCGGGGCATGTGCAGGGGGTGGGTGGGAGGGCTAGAGACACACGGGGCATGAGCGGGGGATGGGTGGTATGGCTAGAGACACACGGGGCATGAGCCGGGGGTGGGTGGGAGGGCTAGAGACACACGGGGCATGATCAGGGGGTGGGTTGGAGGGCAGAGACACACGGGGCGTGAGCAGGGGGTGGGTGGGAAGGGAGAGACACACGGGGCATGAGCAGGGGGTGGGTGGAGGGGAGAGACACACGGGGCATGAGCAGGGGGTGGGTAGGAGGGGAGAGACACACAGGGATTGAGCAGGGGGTGGGTGGGAGGGGAGAGGCACACGGGGCATGAGCAGGGGGTGGGGGGAGGGGAGAGGCACATGGCGCATGAGCAGGGGGTGGGGGGAGGGGAGAGACACACGGGGCATGAGCAGGGGGTGGGGGGAGGGGAGAGACACACGGGGCATGAGCGGGGGGTGGGTGGGAGGGATAGAGACACACAGGGCATGAGCGGGGGGTGGGTGGGAGGAATAGAGACACACAGGGCATGAGCGGGGGTGGGTGGGAGTTTTAGAGACCCACGGGGCATGAGCGGGGGTGGGTGGGAGGGATAGAGACACAAGGGGCATGAGCGGGGGGTGGGTGGGAGGGCTAGAGACACACGGAGCATGAGCGGGGGGTGGGGGAGAGACACACGGGGCATGAGCTGGGGTGGGTGGGAGTACTAGAGACACACAGGGCATGAGCGGGGGGTGGGAGGGGTAGAGACACACGGGGCATGAGCAGGGGGTGGGGGGAGAGACACACGGGGCATGAGTGGGGGGTGGGCGGGAGGGCTAGAGACACACGGGGCATGAGCGGGGGTGGGCGGGAGGGCTAGAGACACACAGGGCATGAGCAGGGGTTGGATGGGATGGCTAGAGACAGCCGGGGCATGTGCAGGGGGTGGGTGGGAGGGCTAGAGACACACGGGGCATGAGCGGGGGATGGGTGGTATGGCTAGAGACACACGGGGCATGAGCCGGGGGTGGGTGGGAGGGCTAGAGACACACGGGGCATGAGTGGGGGGTGGGGGGAGAGACACACGGGGCATGAGCAGGAGGTGGGGGAGGGAGAGACACACACGGGGCATGAGCAAGGGTGGGAGGGAGGGAGAGAAACACACTGGGCATGAGCGGTGGTGGGGGGAGGGCTAGAGACGCACGGGGCATGAGCGGGGGGTGGCTGGGAGGGCTAGAGACACACGGTGCATGAGCGGGTGGTGGGGGGAAAAGACACACGGTGCATGAGCAGGGGGTGGGGTGGAGGGCTAGAGACACACGGGGCATGAGTGGGGGGTGGGTGGGAGGTTTTAGAGACACATGGGGCATGAGCGGGGGTGGGGGGAGGGAGAGAAACACACGGGGCATGAGCGGGGGGGTGGGGGTAGGGCTAGAGACACACGGGGCATGAGCGGGGGATGGGTGGGAGGGCTAGAGACACACGGGGCATGAGCGGGGGGTGGGTGGGAGGGATAGAAACAACAGGGCATGAGCAGGGGGTGGGGGAGAGGGGAGAGACACACGGGGCATGAGCGGGGGGTGGGTGAGAGGGATAGAGATACACGGGGCATGAGCGGGGGGGTGGGTGGGAGTGATAGAGACATTCGAGGCATGAGCGGGGGTGGGTGGGAGGGATAGAGACACACAGGGCATGAGCTGGGGGTGGGTGGGAGGGATAGAGACACATGGGGCATGAGGGGGGCGGGGGGAGGGCGAGAAACACACGGGGCATAAGCGGGGGGTGGGGGTAGGGCTAGAGACACACGGGGCATGAGCGGGGGATGGGTGGGAGGGCTAGAGACACACGGGGCATGAGCGGGGGGTGGGTGGGAGGGATAGAAACAACAGGGCATGAGCAGGGGGTGGGGGAGAGGGGAGAGACACACGGGGCATGAGCAGGGGGTGGGTGGGGTGGATAGAGATGCACGGGGCATGAGCGGGGGGTGGGTGGGAGTGATAGAGACACACGAGGCATGAGCGGGGGTGGGTGGGAGGGATAGAGACACACAGGGCATGAGTGGGTGTGGGTGGGAGGGATAGAGACACACGGGGCATGAGCGGGGGGTGGGTGGGAGGGATAGGGACACACGGGGCATGAGCGGGGGGTGGGTGGGAGGGATAGAGACACACGGGTATGAGCGGGGAGTGGGTGGGAGGGATAGAGACACATGGGGCATGGGCGGGGGTGGGTGGGAGGGATAGAGACACACGGGGCATGAGTGGGGGGTGGGTGGGAGGGATAGAGACACACAGGGCTTGAGCAGGTGGTGGGGGGAGGGGAGAGACACACGGGGCATGAGCAGGGGGTGGGGGGGAGGGAAGAGACACACGGGGCATGAGCAGGGGGTGGGGGGGAAGAGACACACGGGGCATGAGCGGGGGGTGGGTGGGAGGGATAGAGACACACGGAGCATGAGCGGGTTGGGTCGGAGGGAGAGAGACACATGGGGCATGAGCGGGGGGTGGGTGGGAAGGATAGAGACACACGGGGCATGAGCGGGGGGTGGGTGGGAGGGATAGAGACACACGGGGCATGAGCGGGGGGTGTGCGGGAGGGATAGAGACACACGGGGCATGAGCGGGGGGTGGGGGGAAGGGGAGAGACACATGGGGCATGAGCGGGGGGTGGGTGGGAGGGATAGAGACACACGGGGCATGAGCGGGGGTTGGTGGGAGGGATAGAGACAGACGGGGCATGAGCAGGGGGAGGGGAGAGACACACGGGGCATGAGCGGGGGTTGGGTGGGAGGGATAGAGACACACGGGCATGAGCGGGGGTGGGTGGGAGGGATAGAGACACACGGGGCATGAGCAGGGGGTGGGTTGGAGGGCAGAGACACACGGGGAATGAGCAGGGGGTGGGTGGGAATTTAGAGACACACGGGGCATGAGCAGGGGGTGGGTTGAGGGGAGAGACACACGGTGCATGAGCAGGTGGGAGCGTGTGGTGGGGGGAACAGGGAAAACACAGGGCATGAGCAGGGGGTGGGTGGGAGGGGAGAGGCACACAGGGCATGAGCCAGGGGTGGGGGGGATAGACACACGGGGCATGAGCAGGGGGTGGGGTGAGGGGAGAGACACACAGGGCATGAGCAGGGGGTGGGGGGAGGGGAGAGACACACGGGGCATGAGCGGGGGTGGGTGGGAGGGATAGAGACATGGGGCATGAGCGGGGGGTGGGTGGGAGGAATAGAGATACACGGGGCATGAGCGGGGGGTGGGTGGGAGGGATAGAGACACACGGGGCATGAGCCGGGGGTGGGTGCGAGATATAGAGACACAAGGGGCATGAGCAGGGGGTGGGTGGGAGGGCTAGAGACACACGGAGCATGAGCGGGGGTGGGGGGAGAGACACACGGGGCATGAGCGGGGGTGGGAGGGCTAAAGACACACAGGGCATGAGCAGGGGGTGGGGGGAGAGACACACAGGGCATGAGCGGGGGGTGGGCGGGAGGGCTAGAGACACACGGTGCATGAGCGGGGGTGGGCGGGAGGGCTAGAGACACATGGGGCATGAGCGGGGGTTGGGTGGGAAGGCTAGAGACACACGGGGCATGAGCGTGGGGTGGGTGGGAGGGCTAGAGACACATGGGGCATGAGCGGGGGGTGGGTGGGATGGCTAGAGACACACGGGTTATGAGCAGGGGGTGTGTGGGAGGGCTAGAGACACACGGGGCATGAGCGGGGGGTGGGGGTAGAGACACACGGGGCATGAGCAGGGGGTGGGGGGAGGGAGAGACACACACGGGGCATGAGCGGGGTGGGAGGGATGGAGAGAAACACACGGGGAATGAGCGGGGGTGGGTGGGAGGGATAGAGACACACAGGGCATGAGCGGGGGGTGGGTGGGAGGGATAGAGACACAAGGGGCATGAGCGGGGGGTGGGCGGGAGGGCTAGAGACTCACGGAGCATGAGCCAGGTGTGGGGGGAGAGACACACCGGCATGAGCGGGGGGTGGGAGGGCTAGAGACACACGGGGCGTGAGCAGGGGGTGGGGGGCGAGACACACGGGGCATGAGCGGGGGCTGGGCGGGAGGGCTAGAGACACACGGGGCATGAGCGGGGGTGGGCGGGTTGGCTAGAGACACATGGGGCATGAGCGGGGGTTGGGTGGGAAGGCTAGAGACACATGGGGCATGAGCGTGGGGTCGGTGGGAGGGCTAGAGACACACCGGGCATGAGCAGGGGGTGGGTGGGATCGCTGAAGACACACGGGGTATGAGCGGGGGGTGGGTGGGAGATCTAGAGACACACAGGGCATGAGCGGGGGTGGGGGGAGAGACATACGGGGCGTGAGCAGGGAGTGGGGGGGAGGGGGAGACCAACACGGGGCATGAACGGGGGAGGGAGGGAGGGAGAGGAACACCCGGGGAATGAGCGGGGTGGGGGGGAGGGCTAGAGACACACGGGGCATGAGCGGGGGGTGGGTGGGAGGGATAGAGACACACGGGGCATGAGCAAGGGGTATTTTGGAGGGATAGAGACACACAGGGCATGAGCGGGGGGTGGGTGGGAGGAATAGAGACACACAGGGCATGAGCGGGGGTGGGTGGGAGGGATAGAGACCCACGGGGCATGAGCGGGGGTGGGTGGGAGGGATACAGACACAAGGGGCATGAGCGGGGGGTGGGTGAGAGGGCTAGAGACACACGGATCATGAGCGGGGGGTGGGGGAGAGACACACGGGGCATGAGCTGGGGGTGGGTGGGAGTACTAGAGACACACAGGGCATGAGCCGGGGGTTGGAGGGCTAGAGACACACGGGGCATGAGCAGGGGGTGGCGGGAGAGACACACAGGGCATGAGCGGGGGTTGGGCAGGAGGGCTAGAGACACACACGGGGCATGAGCGGGGTGGGAGGGAGAGAAACACACGGGGAATGAGCGGGGGTGGGTGGGAGGGATAGAGACACACGGGGCATGAGCGGGGGGTGGGTGGGAGAGATAGAGACACAAGAGGCATGAGCGGGGGGTTGGCGGTAGGGCTAGAGACACACGGAGCATGAGCCAGGTGTGGGGGGAGAGACACACGGGCATGAGCGGGGGGTGGGAGGGCTAGAGACACACGGGGCGTGAGCAGGGGGTGGGGGGAGAGACACACGGGGCATGAGTGGGGGCTGGGCGGGAGGGCTAGAGACACACGGGGCATGAGCGGGGGTAGGCGAGTGGGCTAGAGACACATGGGGCATGAGCGGGGTTTGGGTGGGAAGGCTAGAGACACACGGGGCATGAGCGTGGGGTCGGTGGGAGGGCTAGAGACACATGGAGCATGAGCAGGGGGTG